>NC_091444.1:80124354-81332497 GCF_964237555.1 Oryctolagus cuniculus | reverse complement strand
AACACCGTATTTTTCTAAGCTCTTTCCATTCAGTTTCTACTTTGTAAATTCCAGATAATACTGTCCCCAGAATTAATCTAAGGTATAAATGATATGATATAAGGCATTTAACCCCTTAACCTGTCTCCTTGAATACTCAGCTATGTTAGCTCTGTGTCCATTCTTCTGTCTCTGTACTAGATAAATAAAAAGAAAGTGTAAAATGATTTGAAAAGAACTATAAGGGGTCAGTACTGTGGTGCTGCTGCCAATTGGGGAGTGAACCAGCAGATGGAAAACACCTCTCTCTCTCTATCTCTCTGCCTCTCCTTCTCTGTAACTCTGACTTCCAAATAAATCAATAAATCTTAAAAGAACTATAAACATCAATAAAACACAAATGAAAATTGTATTCTCAAAACTGGATATTAAACCATGCCTTCTACACCTCTGTTAAAAGTTACATTCTATCATAGTCATTTATGATTTCTAGGGCCAAAGTAGTAAATAAGATTTTTCTGGAAGAGACAGAGGTTATGAGGGAGCCAGGATTTGGGGTCAGTTAGCAGCAGTGAGTGTCACTCTTTCAGATTTGATTCAGGAAAGGAAGAACAGCAACTGATCCCTGAGATTTTGGGTTGGGAAGGAAAGGAAGGAGGGACTGAATAAAAGCAAAGGCCCTCTGGTTGTGGGCACCCACCCCTGACTGCAGCCTTTGGAGAGGGCCAGCTGGTGTCTCTATGGATGTTGCGACCTGGACTCAGTTTCCCTGAGTTCCCAGGAGCTCCAACATATTCTGCCTTCTGAATGGCTGTGCCCATTCGCCTGCTACAGCCAGTCGCTGGGGCTCTGAGTTGGACCAGAGGGAGTTCATTCCCTGATCAGGGTCAGCCCTGGGGGCTGTGCTGCTCCTTCTCTGGCATTTACTGCATCTCCTGCTCTGCACGTGCAATCCCAGGCAGTTTCTGAGTGCTCACCCCGAGCCTGCCTCCTGCTGCTTCTTCCCTCTTCATTGTCCACCTGTGGGTCCCAGTTACCAGGGACTCTGTTCCCCACACTCCCTGCTTTGCTCCCCGTGTTTCTGGAAGAAAGTGTACCTGCTCTGGGACTTTCTGCTGCAGGTTTGGAATGCAGGAAGGGGCGGCAACATGTGTGGGAGAAGGGTGGGTGCCAGGGCACCAGAGATCTTGGCAGTTTCCCCCGAGGTCAGGGCTGGGACCTGGGCTGTTCTGTCTCCCACCTCTGCTTCCCAGGCTCCCAGTGCCTGGACTCTCTCCTGCAGAACCTTACCCAAACTGTCCCTAATGTGCTTAATTTAGTGGTTACAGGAGAGAGAGGGCAGCGTTCTGGGAACCTGAACATGCAGAGAAGGAAGGCGGAAAGACTCCCACTCTCCACAGTTAAATAAGCTGGGTTCCCACTGTGGGTGGTCTCAGAATGCAGTTGGGCTGGGCCTCTTGATGTTTTCTGGGCTGTTGGTTCCTGCAGGGTGGGGCTGTATGGCCTTCAGCAGGGAGCCTGTGGCAGCAGAGGGGTGGGAAGAAGGATCTGACAAGGATCTGCCCCACTGCTCTCATCCTGCACCTCATCTTCCTGGTGGGGAGCAGTGTGAAGCGTGAATAGCTGCTTTGCGCATTGATCCCTCTCAAGTATTAATTATCAGACTTTTCCAATGTGGAATTTGAAGCTGTTCCAGAAACCTGGGGTGGGAAAACTCCCTTCTTTCAAACAGGCACAGAGACAGGGGAGGATCCAAGGAGTCTCTATTAATGGCCCTAGGCTCAGCTGGAATGATTTCCTGAGAACTGAGCATCAAATTCAAGTTTCTTAGCTGTTACAGCATTGGTGGGTTTAGATGGCAGCCTACATGACTTAGGACTGTTAGAGTTGGATTGCTCTTGCCACCCCCAAAATGCTCCAAGAGACCTTCTCTCGTGCAATTAACAAAGGGTAAGGTTTATTGATGAGCTGACATGTCGGGACCCCCGTCCCAGTACAGGCGAGCGGCCCCAAATAGTCTTGGGTTAGGGTTTTTATACATGTTTAAACAAAGAAAATCAATCATTGCATAGATCAGACAGAGGTATAGAGTAAACAATTGATACAAGTTAAGTGATTTTACAACCAGTTGATTTATGAATACAGGGAGTACAGGATATCGAGTAAGGGCCCGATTAGACCTCAGAGAACCATATGGCCTATACAGGGAGTATCAAAAAGCCTCCTATTGCCAAAAGGGAGGGCCACACAACAAACATAACAAGGTTGCAGGAACTGCCTTGATGATACCTAGGAATGCAGCTGAATGGCGATAAGGGACACATGGTGGGGTCAGGGGTCCAGGAGGCAAAGAGATATATGGTGACTTCTTCTATCTTACTTAGGTGAAACTAAGGTTACGCTCACATTGGGGTAATTTACTGACTAATTAACTTTATAGAGAATGGCTATGCAGAGCAAGTCTAAGGAGGTCAGGAAAGTTCACCAGAGGAGGTTGGTGGGGGGAGCGGCTTTTAACTTTTTAACCCTTCAGGACCACATTTCCAATGGTCAGTGGGTCCAGTATGTTTGTAGAAGAGATGCCGGGGACAGATTTATTAGGACAGATTTATGACTGGAGTTTACAGAAGCAGAACTTAGGACATCTTCCCTCCCTAGATAAGATTTCAGTGGGCAGCTGTTTCACTCGTTAATTGTGAGCATCCACTTTTGAAGGTTTGTGTTGGATGAGGTCCACTTCTCTTTCTTTGATGATGTATTTGGCTGCTTTTCATTTTCTGTCTTCAGCTATTTCTTCTCCTGTTAGCAAGGCTCTCAACTGTTTTTACCTGACGCTGATCCCTTTGCAAAGTGAGAAGGGAACTAAAATTAATGCAAGTCTACTGTGTTGTCAATAACTGGAGCTACTTTTTTAAAGATTTATTTATTCATTTGAAAGAGTTACACAGAGAGAGGAGAGAGACAGAGAGAGAGAGAGAGAGAGACGTCTTCCGTCCGATTGTTCCCTCCCCAATTGGTAGCAACAGTTGGAGCTGTGCCAGTCTGAAGCAAGTAGCCAGGATCTTCTTCTGGGATGAAGCTGTTTTTTTAAATAATTATTTATTTATTTGAAAGGCAGAGTTACAGAGTGGCAGAAACAGAAATCAATGGCTGGAGCTGTTTGGATCCTAAACCAGAAGCCAGGAGCTTTGTCCAGGTCTCATAGGTGGGTGCAGGAGATGAGGGATTTGGGCCATCTTCTACTGTTTTCCCAGGCCACAGCAGAGAGCTGGATGGGAAGTGCAGCAGCCAGGATCCCAACCGGCACCCATATAGGATGCTGACACTGCAGGCAGTAGCTTTACCCACTATGCAACAGTGCTGACCACTAACGGGAGCTCTTTTAATCTGAGTATGCATAAAGTGGAGAATTACAGCATCATAAATACATATAAGTTACAGTTTTTCTCTGCGCAGTACTTTACAGTTACCCAGTGATCCACTGAGAATCTTACTTTCCACACTGTGTAATTAAGAAGGTCAGTTAATTGTCTTATTTTGGGTTCTGTGTTTAAACCCATGACATTTTTGAAATGGGAGGATATTAGTTCTACAATTTCATAGAGACTGGTCTGTGGAAGCATCGATGGAAGTTATAACTGTGAGAGTGGTAAGAAAGAAGAATGGAAGAAATAAGTACCCCTTACGCCACACAGAGGTGTCCACAAATGGAATAGAAGATGTGCCCTTGAAAACTATGGCTGACTTTCTGGGACAAACTGTGTTTGAGTGCTTCACATGTTCTTATAGAAAGGTGTTGCCACCAGGTTATTAGTATATTTAGTTTTTAAAGATTTATTTATGTATTTGAAAATCAAAGTTTCACAGAGAGAGAAGGAGAGACAGAGAGAGAGAGAGAGAGAGAGAGGTCTTCCATCAGGTTCATTTCCCCAATGGCTTCATCATTGTGAACTTTGCTCAGTTCCTGACCTATACCTTTCCTTTAACCTAGTACTTTGCCATGTAGTAGCCCATGAAAACTGCAGACTGCACAAATGAATGAATACTTGGAGGGTTGTGATTTCTTAGAGGAACATCATGAGACAGAAGGAATAAAACAAAACAAAAGTATCCTCCGTGTATAGAAGGTATACTGTTTTTACAAGCCACAGAGAAGAGGAAGAAGAAGGAAAGTAGTGAGACTGGGAAGTTTGCGGCAAAGGAAATAGGCACTGGTCAAGAATTTAACAAGCCCATTAGGAAATATTAAGGTTTCCTTACTTCCATGTAGACTCTGCACTATAATGTTAAAAGGCATCCTCTAAACCCACTTGTTGCACAAATGAAAACCCAAGCATTGTCTTCTCCCACAGATGGAGTCTGCTATTGGTTTTGATTTACATTTCCCTAATGGCTAGTGATATTGGGCATGTTCATCTATGTCTTGACCATTGAGATTTCCTCTTCTGAGAAACATCTATTCAGATCATTCTCCATTTCTGAACTGTACATTTTGCTTCTTGTTTGGAGTTTTTCCAGTTCTATATAAGTATGTTTTGGCTATCAATCTTTTGTCATAGTCAGAGTTTTCAATGTTTCCTGCCATTGCGTCCATTGTATGTTCACTCTGTTGATTACTTTGTTGTGAAGGTGTATCTTAATTTGATATGCTCAAATTTGTATATTTTATTTTGTTACTTGTGCTTTTGGAATCTGACCCAAAACTGTTGTCTATGCTAATGTTTTACAGTTTCTCATATGTTTACTTAGTTTTTGGTTTTATATTTAGACTTTTAATTCACCTTGAGTTGCTTTTACATAGTGTATGAGGTGTTGGGGTATCTTTTCAGGCTTCTACATATGGATAATCACTTTCCTTTAAACCATTTGCTAAAGGGATTTTTCTTTTTCCTGTTTGTTTTCTTTCCTTTGTTAAATAGGAGTTGCCTGTAGAAAAGTCGGTTTATTTCAGATGCCTATTCTTTTCCATTGAACTATGTGTCTTTTTTTCCAACAGTGCTAACACTGCTTCTATTCTTTTTAAGATTTATTTATTTATTTGCAAGGCCAGATGCTTCTTCCAAGTCTCTCATGTGGGTGCCAAAACCGTAGAACACAGTCCATCTACCACCAATTTCCCAGGTGCATTAGTAGGGAGCTGGATTGGAAGTGGAGCACCTGGTCTCCTAGCAGCAACATATGGGATGCATGCACAGCAGGTCAAGGCTTTAACCCACTACACCACAGCACCAAACCTTTCCTTATTTACTTCTGCTGTGATCTTTCATTATTCACTTTTTTCTACTGCCCTGCATCTTGACTCATTCCTGTTTTTTTCTGGGTCCTGGAGGATGGTAGTAGGTTGCTTCTGGGATATCTTTTTTGTGTTAGTAGATACTTGGTAATCTAAAATCACAGTTTTTAGTTTCTATATTTCTCTGCTATCACAAGGACCTTCTAGATGACAGCAGAAAATGCTGGCAGAAATGAGGATATATTAATTTGCTAAGAAAATACCACAGAGAATATGATGTAAATCATGGAATTTTACTTCTCAGAGTTGTAGAGCTTGAAAATATCAGATCAAGGTGCTTAAATAGGCTCGATTTTTCCAGAAGCGTTTCTCCGATGTGACAGACACATCTATCATTTGATCTACTTAAAAGTACTTTCTTCAGGTAGAGTCATGTTGGTGGTTAGCACTTCAGTGTTTGAGTTTTAGGGAGGCACATTTCAGTCCACAACAGCAAAAGGGTCCCTGTGGTCTACTTCAATGACAGCCATCTCTGTGGAGGACAGAAAGTTTGAAATCAGCATTAGGAGTTCTCACAGTATTACTGTCTGCTATCTCCATCAAATGTGCATTCATGTACACACAAACAAAACTACCTGTACACATAAACACATTCAACAGTGGAAATGCCTGATGGTTGTGTACAGGTAACATCAATATAATAATCCATAAGATGGCCTATTAGCAGACATTAAAAAGAGAATTAGAAAGAATGACAACAAAATCTGCAGTTACCTATATTTATGTCTATATGTATGATATTCAGTATTTATAGTTGCTAAAAGATGAATACTGATGTGTGGAAATAAGAGCTAAACCTTACCTTGCAATATTGCAGCCTAGTCTACATGAAAGATGTTTTCCTAAAACCTTTCCCTGGGCCCACTCTGTGGCATAGTAGATTAAGCATCCACCTGCAGCACCAGCATCCCACATGGGCACCAGTTTGAGTCCCTGCTCCTGCATTTCCAATTCAGCTCTTTGCTAATGGCCTAGGAAAGCTGTGGAATATGCCCTGAGTGCTTGGGCCCCTGCACCCATGTGAGAGACCTGGAGGAAGCTGCTGACTCCTGGCCTCTGGCACCTGGCTTCAGATCAGCCCAGCTCCAGCCATTCTGGCCAGTTAGGGGTGAACCAGTCGATAGAAGACCTCTCTTTCTCTTCCTCTCTATATCTGTCACTCTGCCTCACAATAAATAAATGCATTTTTTAAAAACCTTTCACATTTTAAATTTCTTAATTGTTTTAAAGATTCATTTATTTATTTATTTACAAGTCGAGTTACAGAGAGGAGAGCCAGAGAGAAAGAGAGAGGTCTTCCATCTGATGTTCACTCCCTAATTGATTGCAACTGCCAGAGCTGTGCTGATCTGAAGCCAGGAGCCAGGAGCCAGTTCCAGGTCTCCCAGATGGGTACAGGGGCCCAAAGACTTGGGCCATCTTGTACTACTTTGCCAGGCCATAGCAGAGAGCAGGATCAGAAGTGGAGCAGCTGAGTATTGAACCGGCCCCCATATGGGATGCTGGAGCTTCAGGCCAGGGAGTTAACCTGCTCCACCACAGCACCAGTCCAACATTTTAAATTTCTGATACTCTAAAGTAGCACAGGACTGCATTATATCTAGGAAAGATGCATTTAAAAATTATAAATCTAGTGCATTTTAGCAGAAGTGTTAACAAATACTTCTGATTTTCTCAGCATTATGTATAAATAAATGAGATAATGAGTCATTGTCAGATTTTTAGCTTTTGACAGCCACTTATAATATTTCACAGCTTTTTGAAATGTATTGCTAGTGTGTTTTTCTCAACACATGCACTGGATTTTACCAGTTTAGGGCACAGTGTGTTGCCTCTTATAGGATTTGTATTTTGATGGGTTTTCATGGCACATGTAATCAACATCTGCAAAGCCTCTAAAACACATAAATAATAACATGAATCAGGCCTTTTTCTTAAATATTAATTTATTTATTTGAAAGAGTTGCACAAATAGAGGAGAGGTAGAGAGAGAGAGACAGACAGACAGAGACAGAGAGGTCTTCCATCTGCTGGTTTACTCCCAGTTGGCCGCAATGGGTGGTCTGTGTCAATCCGAAGCCAGGAGCTACTTCTGGATCTCTCATGTGTGCAAGGCCCCAAGGACTTGGGCCACCTTCTACTGCTTTCCCAGGCCATAGCAGAGAGCTGGTTCAGAAGTGGAGCAGCCACAACTTGAACTGGCACCCATATGGCTTGCCAGCACTGCAGGCAGCAACTTTATCTGCTATGCCACAGCACCAGCTCCACATTGCATCTCTTTAAGATGATTTGGATTTAAGTTCATGAGAAATTATTAGCATTGTGGGAACTGATAGATATGGATGAAGCAGGATGGACTTGTTAGGAATGGTGATGTTAATTTTTTTATAAAATAAATAAGAAATTAAATATGGTCAGACATAAATGAAGACTAAATTTTATTAGTGGTGATCCAGAAAACACTGATCTCAGGTCTTTTTCTTCCAGTGTTAAGTTTATATTTTTAAATGCATATAAAGTGAACAAATTTCATGTAATTTACATATACAGTTTGAAGAGCCAACTGATAACATCCTATCCTGTCTTCCCTTGGTCTCATATTTCCAACTCGCTCCTTCTCGTTTTATTTTCTTTTAATTTTGACAGCTGCATGCTTTGATTTTATTTTAGAATCACAAGCTTTAACCCTCTACAAAATAAAGAATTCAGCAAGTAGTAGAAGAAATATCAATGAGTATATGTTGTTTACTCTATCAAAGAGTACAGAAAAGTGCTATGAACAATACTCAAATCTCAAAATGTCATATTAACTCATATGCTACTTTTCGTTATCTATATATTAATTACCACCAGTCAGAGAAAACATATGGTATTTGTCTTTTGGGGACTGGCTTCTTTCATGAAGCATACTTCTTTCCAGTTCATCCATTTAGTTACAAAAGATAGGATTTCATTCTCAATTATGGCTGAATAGTATTTTACACTGTATTTATAGCTCATATTCTTTTTCCAGTCACCAGTTGATGGACTTCTGGGTTGATTCCATGTTAGCTATTGTGAATTGAGTTGTAATAAACATGAGGTACAGATAACTCATGCCTATGCATATTCTATTTCATTTCATGTGGATAAATTCCTAGGAGTCAGATGGCAGGATCATATGGTATGTTTGTTTTCAGATTTCTGAGGAACTTTGATACTGCCTTCCATAATGGCTGTACTAGCTTCATTCCCACCAACAGTGGGTTAGGGTACCTTTTTCTCTCCCTCTCCACCAGCCTTTATTGTTTGTTGACTTTTTCAAAAGAATTATTTATTTGAAAGGTAGAGTTACTTATAGGGAGAGGCAGAGGCAGAGGCAGAGAGACATAAGTATTTTATCTGCTTGTTTATTCTCCATATGGCACAACAGGTGGTGCTGGTCCAATCGGAAGCCAGAGTTAGGAGCATCTCCCTGGTCACCCAAGTGGGTGCAGGGACCCAGGCACTTGGGCCATCCTCCACTGCCCTCCCAGTCCAGAGCAGAAAGCTGGACTGGAAGAGGAGCAACCGGGACCAGAACTGGCACCCATAGGGGATGCCAGCTCAATGGGTGGAGGATCAACCCAGTGTGCCACAGCACTGGCCCCCATCAGGGATATTTTTCTATAGTACTCTCTCTCCACTGTATCTTTTTCTAGTTGAAGAATTAAGGTGATGCAGGATTAATCGAAGGAGTTTGAGAGGATTGTCTCTCTTTCAATTGAGTTGAATAGTTTCAGAAATACTGGAATTAGTTCTTTAAAAGTCCTGTAGAATTCAATAGTGAGGCTGTCTGATCCTGGACTTTTCCTTGTTGGGAGGGTCTTTATTACTCATCCAATCTCTGTCTTGGTTTTTGATTTGTTTAGCTTTTCTATGTGTCTTCATGACTTAATTTTGGTATATTGTGTATGTCCAGGAATCTGTTGATTTTTCCTCTAGGATTTCCAATTTGTTAGCCATCACAACAAATACCCACATCCTATATTGCAGTGCTAATCTGAGTTTTGGGTACTCCACTTCCAAACCAATTTCATGTTAATACCCCTAGGAAGCAATGGATAATACCTCAAATTCTTTCCTTCTTGTCATCTAATTTGGAGAAGTGTAACCTCAATGGGGACTTGAGAACCTGGTCTTGCACAGTTGTAGCCATATAGAAAGTGAACCAGCAGATGGGAGACCTCTCTGCTTCTCTTTCCTTCTCTCTTTGTCTCTGTGTCTCTCTGCCTTTTTTATCATATTAAAATATTTAATTACTTATTTGAAAGAGTTACAGAGAGAGGGAGAGACAGAAATCTTCCACCACCTAATTCATTTTTGAGATGACTTTAATAGCCAGAGTGTGGCCAGGTTGAAGCCAGGAGCTTTTCCTCTGATGTGCGTGGCAGCATCCCAGCCACTTGGGCCATCTTTCCCTGCTTTTTCAGTCCATTGGAAAGGAGCTGGATCAGAAATGGAATAGCTGGTACTTGAACTGGTGCACATACAGGATGCCAATGTAACAGATAGCAACTTTGTCCACTGCACCACAACCACCAGCTCCTCTTTCTGCCTTTCCAATAAATAAATCTTTTGAAAAAGAACTTAAGGTAGTAAAAGTCATCATGACTGAGCAATGGCAAATTTATTGAAGTGATCGACTTTCTTAAAGATCTATTTATGAATTTGAAAGGCAGCACTAGAAAGAGAGAGTGGGAGAGATGGATCTTCCTCCTGGTTTGTTCACTCCTCAAATGGCTGCAATGGCTGCGGCTAGGCCAGACTGATACCAGGAGCCAGGGGCTTCTTCCAGGTCTCTCACATGGGTGCAGGAGCCCCAATATTTGAGTCACCCTGTGCTGCTTTTCCAGACACATTAGCAGGGAACTGGATCCATTTGGAGCATTAATGTCTATGATACTCTCCTTGCAGTTGAAGGATTTAGAATCCATTTCGATTATGGGTGGGCCAAGTACAACAGCTTCCAATTGTCCAAGGTGTGGATTAGATGGGTTCTGAGAAATTTTGTTAAAATAGTTATTAATCATAACTCTGAGCTTAAGCTTTTCTTACCAAATTTTCATATTTGCTGATGTTTATATCTATGGGAAAATTGGGTCTCTGGATTGCAACCAATGAAAGCATCCAGACTAACAGTAATAAGGTCAACAGTCAGCAGAATGATGTCCAGCTGAACTGAAATAGATTTTCTTATTTGGTAGAGGGGTTACCTCCTGCATTATGCTGACATACTGACATAGACAGTAGATGTTGGAGCCTGTCCCTTCTGCCAAATGGAGAATACTACATTTTGGTCCATCATATATATATTTATATATTATAATATATATTATATTATATATTTCTATACATAATATAGAATTACATATAATTATTATAAATATATAATTATATATGAATTTATTATTTATATAAAATATATAATTATTTCTGATCCAGCTCCTTACCAATGGATTGAAAAAGCCATGAAAGATGGTCCAAGTGCCTGGGTTACTGTGACACAGAGCGGAGGAGAAGCTCCTGGTTTCAAACTGGCCACACGCTGGCTTTTGAAGTCTTCTCAATAATATATATGTATATTATATATATAATATTAATAATAAATTATATAATATCTGTTTATAATTATTATATATTATATAATATATTGTATGTTAAATTATAATATATTTTATATTGAATATATTTATATACATAAATATATAAATAAATGTATATATATATATAAATTATTTATTTATGTATTTGACAGGTGTACTTACAGACAGTGAGAGGAAGAGACAGAGAAAGGTCTTCCATATGCTTATTTACTCCCCTAATGACTGCTGGGAGCACAAGGACAGTGCCTAGAGTTTATTTTGATGGATTTTAGCCCCTTTCATTGGAGGGAAGCCCAATAAAGCTGGACTGATTTGTAAACCTCAGAAGTGTCTTTTCAAGGTGAAGGCAAACTGAGACTGAGGGGTTTCTGGAAAAACTTGGAACAAAATGCATTTGCCACACTTGCTTAAGACACATCATTTATCTATTGATTTCATCAGATCTGTTAACATTAAGTATAAGGTACAGGGGACATGGTGGATGGCATATAGCAATATGATTTTAGTAATATATCATGAGGTGCTTTTATTTTTGGTGGATTTAGCAGGTAAAATTGGGCTACCTAATGGGATATAGCTGGAATAATCACCTTTTTGTTAAATAAATCTGAGGTAATAAATGTTAGTGTATGAAGACATTGAGTTTTCTGTTATTGGGCCTTCTTGGTTATTTTAATCTGGGATCTGCGAATTCTCATTTTCTTTATTTTATTCCTCATCATGTCGGACCAACTCTGCTGCTTTGGGGATTTTTTTAGTACATCTGACATTTGGAAATTTAGACAATAGTATAGTTAAAATGAGATGTACCAAGTAAAGTATTTATTTTTATTCTGATACATATTTTGGAATTCTTCTAAAATTCCTATTGAGTATCCTTGTTAAATTTAGTTGCATCCCAGGTTAAGACTTATTGGAGACAGGTGCCATGGCTCAATAGGCTAATCCTCCACCAGCGGTGCAGGCACACCGAGTTCTAGTCCTGCTGAGAGAGCCAGATTCTGTCCCAGTTGCTCCTCTTCCAGTCCAGCTCTCTGCTATGGCCCAGGAGTGCAGTGGAGGATGGCCCAAGTGCTTGGGCCCTGCACCTGCATGGGAGATCAGGAGGAAGCACCTGGCTCCTGCTTTTGTATCAGCACAGTGTGCCGGCCGCAGCACACTGGCCACAGCGGCCACTGGGGGGTAAACCAACAGAAAAAGGAAGACCTTTCTCTCTGTCTCTCTCTCTCACTGTCCACTCTGCCTGTCAAAATAAAAAATAATTTTTATAAAAAAGACTTATTGGAGCCACTCTAGTGATTATACCCATGAAACTTTGTTAATTAATGCAAATAGAACCTGGGAAAATTGATGTATATCTTATGCTGTAGAGACTTAAGATTGAACATCTTTTTTATCTTTTTTAATTATATAATTTAAAAACAAATTTTAGATTTTTTTTGACTTTACTAAGCCACAGCTCTGGCCCCATTAATATGTCTTAACAATGTCTTTTCCTCTCAGACTTATCTCTATTGTTTCAGTTAACTGCATGTCTTTTCTTTAGATTCAGATTCTCTCAGCTGTCAAAGCTTATTCATCTTAATTCTGTTGTTCCTATTTCCCTCCGTTTTATTCTGTCCCTAGGCTAATTGAGGTCATGATTCTCCATTCCTTCTGTGTGGTGTCACAGTAGGCTTGAAGTGTTCTTTTTCTCTTCTGATTTCTAAAGAAAGAAATTATGTATTCCCCCAGTTTAGATATTTTAATAATGCACTCTAAAACAAAGGTTAAATGTTCTTAATTTGACAAGAATTTTCAGGGCCAGTGGTGTGGCATAGTGGGTAGAGCCACCACTTGCAGTGCTGCAGCTCATATGGATCCAGATCTCTGCTAAAGCCTGAGAAAGCAGTAGAAGATGGCACAAGTCCTGGGCCCCTGCACCCATGTGGGAGACCTGGAAGAAGCTCCTTGCTCCTGGCTTTGGATTGGCACAACTCTGGCCATTGCAGCCAACTGGGGAGTGAACCAGTGGATGGAAGACCCCTCTCTCTTCTCTGCCTCTCTCTGTGTAATTCTGACTTTAAAATAAATAAATCTTTAAAAAAAGATTTTTTTCTAATTTTAGAATTGTTCTCCTTCATTGTCACTTCAGGGTGTGTGTAAAGAGTGCATATCCAGTTTTTCTATTTTGGATTTTTGGGATTTTGTATTAGCTCTGCTGTGTATTCATTTTTCTCGAGCATTGGTGATATCTTCTCCTTAGTTGTATTAAGAGAGAGAGCAATAGCCCTCATGTCTTTTTAGGTAAGTAAGACATATTAAAAACAGAGCATTCAGTATACATTCATAGTAGTTTGACTTGTTCAATTGATTTACGTGACCTCCCTTGGACATTCTTGGTCTCTGCTGTACAACTTTCTATACTCATTAATTCTTTGATATTCCCAAATCCAGAAAATGAATGATTCAACAGCGGTGTTCCTGTATTTGCTGGGACTCAGGGTAAGAAGCAAAGTGGAGGTGTTCAGGAATCTAAAGGTACATGCTACATAGCAAAGCACATCATTTCCTATACAAAGTGACTGGGAAATCCAGAATCTTTTGCATACTATATTGGATCCTGAACTATTACTGACCTATTCAGTAAGATTTTATTGTATTTATTTTCTGTGTTTGTGTTTGTATTTCTAAATAAACTCTGCTGGGCTACTTAACATTAACATGTATTGCAGAATTCTTTCATCAGTTTTCACTTTTAAAAAATTTCTCTTTCAGTTTTATGGGAGAGGGTAGAAGCTTTCTGCTATGTAACTGAAAATTCATTCATTCATTAAAGTAAAAATATTTGTTGGAAATGGGTGGAATACTATTAATTCTTGTGTGATTTTCATGAAACTAAATACATTCTCTATTTTGTTTTGCTTAAAATTTCTGCATGTGTGGACTTCTTTTTTCCTTCTTGCCCCAGATCTCTTTGTGTATTGGGATGGTAAATGGGTTTTACACTGGAGAAAACATGTTATTTTGGCAAAGAAGTACTTAGCCTTCCTGCTTCAAGTATTCAAATATTGCATTAGAAATCAGTATATTTGTTTACTGTACAAATGTCCTTCATACAATTTTGTAATATTCCGGGATGTGAGAGGGAGCAGGAAATAGGAGGGTTATGGGTGGGGGGGAAGTTATGATTGTCAGCATAAATTATTGCCCTACACTTTTTATAGACACTCTTCAAAGCATATCCTCAAACTAATTCAATTAATTTAAAGGATTTATTAAATGATAGACTACATGAAATTTATCGATGTATTTTATCAAGCAATCATCCAATGTAAATGATTACCATATGTTTGCACTTCAGGGAATCATTCTATTGTGAATATTTTGGCATCAATATAATTTTGTTTAAAATTTCTTTATGAAAAAATATCTAGACTAGAAATCAATTGAATGCGTTGCATGGTTTTGTTACCTAATGACAAATTGCCTTCACTGAGGTTTATAATTATTTATTCTTTCAACACTAATGTTATGTATTTACCAAATACAGTAATGTTAATATACATTTGGGGTTGGCACTGTGGCATAGCGGGTAAAGCTGCAGCCTGGCAGTGCTAGCATCCCAAATGGATGCCAGTTTGAGTCCCAGCTGCTCCATTTCTGGGCCACCTCTCTGCTAAGGCCTGGGAAAGCACTGGAAGATGGTCCAAGTCTATGAGCCCCAGAACTCGCATGGGGGACCCAGAAGATGCTCCTGGCTCCTGGCTTTGGGTCGGTGCAGCTCTAGTCATTGCAGCCAATTGGGGAGTGAACCAGCAGATGGAAGACCTCCCTCTCTCCTTTCTGCCTCTTCTCTCTCTGAGTAACTCTGGCTTTCAAATAAATAAGTAAATAGATAAATAATTTTTAAAAAGATACATTTGTTTGCAAACAATATGTGACATCAATACAACTACTTAAATTTTCTCATACAAGTAGTTTAATTTGGAGGCCTGAATTATGGCTGATTGGTTCTGTAGTCTAATGATATCTTTGAACCCAACTATTTTCCCCTTCTTTATGAATTTCAGTGTTGTATATTACTAGAATTCTGAAAAAAATTCACAGAAACTTTAGGCATCATCTAAACATCATAATCTCCAAAGAGCAAAAATCATTGCAAACTATGATTTTCTAGAATTATTTCTTTGGATAATGCTACAATTTTATTGTAGCTTTAAATTGAGCACACACACACACACACACACACCCATGTACCATACATACATTCACAAATGTACATACACAATCAGCAAGTCTCCAATGCATTTACCAAAGTGCATCAATGTGCTAGTTTAAGATTACTGCCAAAGAATGGTCCCTTTCTTTAAATACCAATTTACTCTATTGATTTATTTTTGACCAAAAATGATGCAGTTTAGTTATTGTTTTGACAAAGAGGCAGGTATCATCACAAAGCACAAATGAGTGAATAAGTTACATTATCCAGGGAATTAGATAAGAAATGGCTCACTCATCAAATTAAAAGGAATTGAATCTAGTTTGAGTTACCATGTCAAGCAAAATATGAAGTTTTACAAAACTTGAATGTATATAATTTCAAATAAATTTTGAGTTGTATCTAAATGTGTACACTACAACATTAAGCATAAAGGCACAGATATTTAAATACCTTTATTTAGGAAAATGTGAATAGATAATAATAATAATTGCTAACATTTATTTTATACCAGGTGATGTTTCCTGAATTTTATGTTTCCAGAAAAATGGAGGTAGCTCCTGTTATTTTAACTTTAAAGAAAATGCAACTGAGGCATGAAGAGGTAAGTAACTGGTTTGCCCAAGGATATATAATCATGAAGTGGCAAAGCCTTAGACTTGGCATGATCTGAATGGCAGCCATTTTTTTTTCACAAATTCAATGTTTGATCTATTTCATATATTCACTAAAAGGATTTACTATCAAATGATACTTTCTGATAAAACCTATGAAAACTGCAGAGGAGTATTGCTCCAAAGCAAATACTTGAGGCTAGCATTATGTGTAGCAGGTAAAGCCATTGTCTTTAAATTTAGCAAAGATATGCCTTGTTAGATGAGTGTACTTTGTGTAATTCTTCTTGTCAGTGTATACACTTTAGAAATTGATTACAGGGCACAGCATGTTAAAACCCCAACCTAGGGTGCCAGCATCCCATATGGGTGCTGGTTTGAGTTCCAGTTGCTCCACTTCTGATCTGGCTCCTTGCTAATGCACCTGGGAAAGCATCAGAGGATGGCTCAAGTCCTTGGGCCCCTGCACCTGTGTGGGAGACCTGAGAAAAGCTCCTGGCTCCGGGCTTCAGATCAGCTCAGCTCCGGCTTTTGCAGCCAATTGGGAAGTGAACCAGCAGATTGAAGACTTTTCTCTCTGTCTCTACCTCTCTATATAACTCTGTCTTTCAAATAAATAAAAATAAATCTAGAAAAAAAGAAATTGATTACATCAGGCAACACATATGAACTTTTTATAGAAAGATTGACCTTTAGAAAAATTTTAGACCTACAGAAAAAAAATGTGGTACAAATGTGAACTTTTGAATAAAAATCTATTTTTCATGAAAGCATGGTGTTATAAAACAGAGCAATACCTCACTGAGAACCAAAAATAAATTGGACTATCTCATTCTGTGATTTGAAATCTAGGGACAAATGTCCTTTATTTTTCTTACAGAGAATGTAAATAGTGTTGTGATATCAAACTCATTCTAAGTTTAGGTACCCCATGGAAAGTTTGATCTAATGAAAGCAAATCTGTTGGATCATTTACCTCATACATTCCACTACCATGAAAATAATATATCTGTCATGATACATCAAGAAGAAAACATATTTATGCCTAAAAATACAAATTCAACTATTACAAGCTGTTCAGCAAAATTTAAATTGTATGTTTTTAATATTCTAAAATGGAACATTTTTCTTTGCTTCTCAATAAAAATGTGATACACTTTAACATCTTCAGAATAAGAACTGAGAGTGTACAAGGCAAAATTTATTTATTTATTTATTTTTTGCCAGGCAGAGTTAGACAGTGAGAGAGACAGAGAGAAAGGTCTTCCTTCCATTGGTTCACCCACCAAATGGCCACCATGGCCTCCTGATCTCCCATGTGGGTGCAGGGCCCAAGCACTTGGGCCATCCTCCATTGCTCTCCTGGGCCACAGCAGAGAGATGGACTGGAAGAGGAGCAACCGGGACTAGAACCTGGGGTGCCAGCACTGCAGGCGGAGGATTAGCCTTGTGAGCCACGTACCCAGTGAAATATAGTTTAAGGAGAGAATTTATAACGTTCATTTTTAAAGTAACAAAAACATTTTTCACTTCTTGGTTTGCATTTTAAATTTGTACATATATATATATATATATATATATATTAGCCATCCTTACTGGTTATTGCAAATTACCACATCCCAAAATTAATTGCTTCTCAACATTTACAATTTGTTTCTTCACTTTAAAGAAAAATATTTGTGTCTCTTGAGTAAACAAGTAAATATAATGATTTGGCATCATTTTATAAAACTCAAATCTGTAAGAACTCAAAAACCACTGCAGAAATATTCTATAAGAATGTACTCATGCATATTGTTCTTACAATAGATTCACCCATGTCATAGGAGAGCAACTCCTTGCTCAACATTCAAAATGTTCACAGTCTTCGAAATATTCCTTTTAGCATAGTGACCACAGTTGGACACAAGAGAGTCTTTAAAATTAAAAGAAACAATTTGGGTATGCTGACTTTCCTAGTCTTCTTGTTTTCCTGGGACAGAGTATCTTTTTTGAATGTAGGCTGACAAGGATACAACCCCCACCACAAAGTAAAATGCCTAAACATTAGAGCACTGCTCCTGACCCCTGCTCACTTGTTCCTCTATGTGGGATTTATGAATGACTTGCATGAATGGAGAGATGAAAGAGGCAATGAGCTACCACCCCCCTTTTTCTTTATTTAGCACTTTTCTAGGATGCCTATGAGAACATGGGTTCTTGTCTGCCCTTTTTTATATTGTAAATTTAGCAAAAAACCTGTGCTCTGTAAGTGACTAGGTAAGGATGCAATGTAATGTACTAGGGCAATGGAAAGGAATTTTTGTTGCTAAGCACCAAGACCAACAACTCTGTGGGCTAGAAAGCTTACATTTTGACTTCTTTCCATGTCCAGCTTGAACCATTCAGAATTCAGAGAAAGTAGGAATGTAAGTTATGAACACACTTCACTGCCACAAATGTTATGATACTCATCAGTTTGTAATCAGGAATGACTTAAAATTTAACCAAAAATACCACAGTAAACTATGGCAGATTCATCAACACCTACACTTATAACTAACATCCACATTTATAATTGTATCTTTCTATGAAGGATCTGACAGGAATTATTATCTGGGATGGATAATTAACAACTCCTTATACAATTTTTATAATGTACCAAAAAAGTGAACTTTGAATCCTTTGGGAATTGGATAAGCTAAATATATTTGTATTTGATGAATTCAGGCTGAGAACTTGTAAGTATAATACCAACCATAATACCTACTAAAAAATTAAATACCTTGGAATAAATTTAACTAAGAATTTGAAAGATCTTCACAATGAAAATTACAAAATATTAAAGGAAGAAATAGAAGAACACACACAAAAATGGAAAAATATTTCATGTTTGTGCACTGGAAAAAATAATATCATCAAAATGTTCATACTACCCAAAGCGATTTATAGATTCAATGAGACCCCAATCAAAACTCCAAGAACATTCTTCTAAGATCTAGAAAAAAAGAATGCTTAAATTTGTGTAGAAACACAAGAGACCCCCAAATAACTAAAGCAACATTAAACAAGAAAAAGTTGGAAGTATCAGAAGACCAGATTTCAAGACATACTACAGGGCAGTTACAAACAAAACAGCCTGGGACTGGAACAGAAAAAGACATGTATACCAATGAAACAAAATATAAACCAAAAAAATTAATCCATGCAGCTACAACCAACTAGTCTTTGACAAATGAGCTAAAATCAATCCCTGGAGAAAGGACAGTCTCTTCAACAAATAGTGTTGGGAAAATTGGATCTCAACATGCAGACATATGAAACAAAACCTGTACTTACACCCATACAAAAATCAACTCACAACTGATCATGACTCTAAATCTATGGCCTGATATCAACAAATTACTAGAGGAAAATATTGGGAAAACTGCAAGACATTAGCATAGGAAAGACTTCTTGGAAAAGACCCCAGAAGCACAGGCAATGAAAGCAGAAAGAGACAAAAGGGATTACATCAAGCTTAGAAGATTTGTGCTGCAAAGGAAACACTAAGCAAAGTGAAGAGTGGTAGAAAATATTTGCAAACTATATAACTGATAAAGGGTTAATATCTTGAAGTAACACCTTGACAGTAGGGACTCCATTTTGGAGCACTTGAGACTCCATTCTGGGAAGGTGCCCCCCCACACCATGAGACTCTGGTCTGAGACTATGATCTAAAACAGTTGAATAATAGCAGTCTACTACATCTCACTTGGCAGAGCACAGAAACCCCCTAGCATGATCGCTCAAGCTTGGAAGTGGATAGACTACACCTGGGTTAATGATAAAAAATGTAATTTGTCTAAGTCCTATGTATGATTAAAACCAATACCTGGATTAATGTCAAGATTATAATTGGAATTGTTAAGATTGTAACTGGTATTGTCAATATTATAATTGATACTAGCTTATTGATACTAGCTTATTGATAGTAGATTATAATTGATACTAGTTTCACATAGGTTTTAGGTCAGTAACCAGTAACCAGTAACCATGTATTCCCCCCTATTCCTAGCAACAATGAATTCCCCTCCCGATTTTGTGGTTTTTGCCTTTGTAAACCCTGTTGCTTTGGGCTTCAGGGTCGAGAGTTCTTTAGGGCATGAGCCCACTCTCCACCACCCGCAATAAAGGACCACCAAATTTTATCAATCTGTGGAGCTCTTTTGTTTGCACTCACTCAGGTACAACAATCTGATGTTCATAAAGATCTTAAGAGACTCAACTTCAATAAAATAATGCAGTTAAGAAATGGGCAAAGGACATGCACAGAAAATTTTCAAAGGATGCAATCAATACAAATGGCCTACAGACACATGAAAAGATACTCAACATCACTAACCATCAGGGAAATGCAAAAACACCATAAAGTTTCATCTCATCCCAGTTAGAATGTCTATCATCCAAAAATGAAAAAAATAATAAATGCTGGTAAGGATGTTGGAGAAAAGGCACACTTATACGCTGTTCATAGGAATGTAAAGTAGTACAACCATTATGGAAGACAGTAAGGATATTCCTCAGAAATCTGAAAATAGATCTACTATATGACCCAGCAATCCCACCAATGGGAATTTACCCAAACAAGATGAAATCAGGCTTTGGAAGAGTTATTTATAACCCCCATGTTTACTGCACCTCAATTGGCAATAATTAAGATAAGCAATCAAATCAGATTCCCATTAACTGATGTCTGGAAAAAGAAAATGAGTAGTATGGAATACTGCTCAGTCATAAAAAAGAATGAAACCCTGTCTTTGCAATACATGAATGCAACTGCAAACCATTATGCTTATTGAAATGAGCAATTCAAGAAAGATAAATGTCATTTCTTCCCTGATAAGTTCTGATTAATATAGGATACAAGAATAGATAAGAATGAAATGGATTTATGATTTGATTATTGTTTTAAGCCCTTGTGGATACTCTAGTCAAACTGTGGTTTTGGATTTTTTTTTTATTTGTTCAATAGTATGGTTAGTGGTGCACTAAACCCAAGGTTCAAAAGAAAATTGTGAAATCATGTTTTTTTGAATTTATGTTTTTGCAAAACTTATAGAGAAAAAGGAAAGGTGAGTGGGGATTGATGGAGGGAGTGAGGGGACTATGGATATCTTCTTAGCATTGTATTTATAAAATACATGATATCTGTTCTCTTTATATTAATAAAAAATTTTGGAGAGCCTAAAGGTAAACATCTCCTACGAGCTGATCTTCAGCAGAAATGCTAAGAATATTCACTGCAGAAAGGACAGTCTTTTCAACGAATGGTGCTTTGAATATTGAATATTCACACATAGAAGATTTAAACTTTATCTCTCATCATATACAAAACTGAACTCAAAGGTGTTCATTTACCCTAGGCATTAAGATGTCAGTTAAGATGCTAGTGTCTCATATCAAAGTACCTAGTAGATACCCAGCTCTGACTCCTGACTCCAGTTTCCTGCTAATGCAGATACTGGGAGGGAGTAGGGATAACTCAAGTACATGCAGGAAAGCTGGGTTGAATTCCACACTATTGGCTTCTGTTTGGCCCAGTCCTGTCGTTTGTGGGCATTTGTGGAGTCAATCAATATGAGAGCTCTCTCTTTTTGTTTATCTGCTCTCAAATAAATAATTTTACACTCAATTCAAAATTATTTAAAGACTTAAATGTAAGATCTGAAAGTACTAGGAAAAAAATGCTTCAGGACATTGGATTGAGTAAGTATTTGAAGGATACGACAACAAAGCACTAGAAGAAAAAAGCAAAAATAGTCAAATGGACTTTTTTATTTATTTAACAGGTAGAGTTATAGACAGTGAGAGACAGAGACAAAGAGAAAGGTCTTCCTTCCATTGGTTCACTCCCCAAATGGCCACTATGGCTGGCGCCGTGCCAGGAGCAAAGCCAGGAGCAAGGTGCTTCCTTGTGGTCTCCCATATGGGTGCAGGGCCCAAGCACTTGGGCCATCCTCCACTGCCATTCTGGGATGCAGCAGAGAGCTGGACTGGAAGAGGAGCAACTGGGACTAGAACCCAGTGCCCATATGGAATGCCGGCACTGCAGCAAGTGAGCCACGGCACTGGCCCTGGAATTTTACCAAATTAAAAAACTTCTGCAAAGCAAACAAAATAATCAACATAACAAAGAGAGAATATGAAATTGGAGAAAATATTTAGAAAATATACACCTATTAAGGTGTATACACCCTTTAAGACATTTTAAAAACTCAATGAAAAATGAACAGATTTTAAAATTGGCATTAGATCTAAATGCTCATTTGTCAAAGAAAGGCATACAAATGGCCAAGAAGTACATGAAAAATGTTCAGCATCACTAATTAACAGGGAAATACAAATACAAATCAAAACCACAATTAGACACCAAGTTACTCCAGTTAGAATGCCTATTATCAAAGGCAAAACAGTGGCTGGTATTGTCACACAGCAGGTTAAGCCATGCTCTGTGACACTGGCATCCCATATGAGCACTAGTTCAACTCCACATCCCATCCAGCTCCCTGCTAATGTGTCTGGGGAAGCAGCAGAAGGTGACCCAAGTGCTTGGGCCCCTGTCATCCACATGGGAGACCCAGATGGAGTTCCAGGCTTCTGGCTTCAGTCTGGCACAGACCAGCCATTGTGGTCATTTGTAGAGTGAACCAGTGATGAAAGATCTGTCTCTCTGTCTCACTATGTGTCTCCCTCTTTGTAACTGTTCCTTTCAAATAAATAAATTAATCGTATAAAAAAGAAAAATACACACTTGAAGGAATTGTATGCAAATTTAACAAAAACTTGGAGAACTCAGTAACAGGAAAATAAATGCCTTCAAATTTAACTACTGCCAGAATACATAGAGACACACGTAAAATGCATAATAAAATAAACATATACGGGGCTGGCACCATGGCTCACTTGGTTAATCCTCCACTTGTAGTGCTGGCATCCCATATGGGCACAGGGTTCTAGTCCCAGTTGCTCCTCTTCCAGTCCAGCTCTCTGTTGTGGCCTGGGAGTGCAGTGGAGGATGGCCCAAGTGCTTGGGCTCTGCACCCACATCAGAGACCAGGAGGAAGCACCTGGCTCCTGGCTTCGGATCAGCATAGTTCCAGCCATAGTGGCCATTGGAGGATGCACCAATGGAAGGAAGACCTTTCTCTCTGTCTCTCTCTTTCTTTCTCACTGTCTAACTCTATCTGTCAAATAAATAAAAAAGCATATAAACCAATCTGAATATTAGAGAATTCTGAGAAAAAGAAATGTACTGTACATAAAGGAAGAGCACATTTAGACAGCAACAAGATGGATACACTGTGTATCAGGATGGTTACACTTAAAAACACACATTAAAAATGCTTTCAAAGATAGAGTAGCAGGACATCTCATTCATTCCTGGTGAGAATGCATCATGGGGTAGATGCTTTATCAGACATCTTGGCATGTTATTAGGAATCCAACACCGTGTCATACACCATACATGTTCTAATATATTTACAGAGCTTGTGTGAAAACGTATGCCTTGATAAAAGCTGACATGAAAATATATATAGCAGCTTTATTCACAATGGCTAAATCTCATAGAAAACCACATTGTTCCTCAACAGTTAACCACATAACCAAACCTTCAAAGTGCATGGAAACCCTGGGAAGAGAACAGGAGATGAAGACACATGAGATGTTTAGGGTGCAGGCATTTAGCATGGGGACACAAGAAAAAAGCCGAGGCTGAAGTCATAGGGGATCTAGAAGCCCAAGGAAGACAATGACTTCAAGCAAAGGGCAGAGAGGTATCTGAAGGCTGCCATGAGCTGAAGGCTCAGGCTATGAAGTCACTCCAGGGTAGCAGGATAATACTCCGGAGTAGAGATGCAGATAACTGATGGGAGATCACGGCTTTATGCAGAGGGGCTGGAGGACCTGACAGCTGGCTTGGGATGCAGGCACAGATGGACACTCAAGGAAAGATGTGATGGAGGGTCTGGCATTGTGGTGCAGTGGGTTACACCACTACCTATAATGTTGGCATTCCATATGGGTGCTGGTTTGTATGCTGGCTGTTCCCGTTCAGATCCAGCTCCCTGCCAAAGACCTGGGAAAGCAGTGGAAGATGGCCTTACTGTTTTGTCCTCTGCCACCCACGTAGGAGACCCAGAAGAAGCTCCAAAGGCCTGACTCCTGGCTTCAGATGGGCCCAACCCTGGCCATTGCAACCAATTGGGGAGTGAGCCAGAGGATGGAAGCCCTTTCTGTCTCTCTATGCCTCTGTCTCTCCCTCTATGTGATAAGGAAATAACTTGAGATATTAAATTTCTTGGGTTTTTTTTGGACAGAGTTAGGCAGTGACAGAGAGATAAAGATCTTCCTTCCATTGATTCACACCCCAAATGGTTGCCACTGCCAGTGCATAGTGGCAATCCAAAGCCAGGAGCCAGGTGTTCCCTCCTGGTCTCCATGCGGGTGCAGGGTCCAAGTAAGTTGAGCCATCCTCCACTGCCTTCCCGGGCCACAGCAGAGAAATGGACTGGAAGTGGAGCAACCAGGACTAGAACCTAGAGTGCCAGTGCCACAGCCAGAGGATTAGCCTAGTGAGCCATGGCACTGGCCCTCTATGTAATTTTCAAATAAATCTTTTTTTAAAAAGAGGTGCTGGAGACACAGGGGATGGAGACTTATGAAGGCACATGGAATAAGACTGTGTCTAGGGAGGCCATTCAGGCATCAGAATTCTACTTCTCCACTGTCTGTTTGTCATGATAAAGCCTCCCTTTGAGCAACCACCATTTAAAGATGCCACGTGACAGACTCCTTGTCTCTGAGGCTAATATGTGTCCGTAAAGCCTACTTTAGAAGTAAGAAGTACAGATAATCATAACAAAATCTGTGACTGCCTCTGGAAGACTGAGGGACCAGGGGGTGTGGAAAAACACAAAATTGGGGCCAGTGCCATGGCTCACTTGGTTAATCCTCCACATGTAGTGCCAGCATCTTATATGGGCACCGGGTTCTAGTCCTGGCTGCTCCTCTTGCAGTCCAGCTCTCTGCTGTGGCCTGGGAAGGCAGTGGAAGATGGCCGAACTGCCTGGGCCCTGCACCCATATGAGAGACCATGAGGAGGTATCTGGCAGCTGGATTTGGATCAGTGCTGCACACTGGCTGTAGCAGCCATTTGGGGGGTGAACCAATGGAAGGAAGATTTTTCTGTCTCTCTCTCACTGTCTAACTTTGCCAAAAAATAAAAATAAAAACACAAAATTTAATATCTCAATTTATTTCCTATCACTTTTTTTTTTTTAATTTTCACAGCAATGTCTTGCAATCACTTGGAAACAGGTAACAACATAGGGACCTAACATATAGACTGAAAGGATTGCAGACTCAAAACACAAACCTGGTTATTCACATCGAATGCACCTTTGCTCTAGAATGACACTGACTGCTGACTGTGAGTTTCCAGCAGTTCTTAGGATGCCAAGTCTTCTGAAAACACTTTGAAACCTGTCTTCCCAGACTGAGAACCCATGGATAACAGGACTGGAGAGAGCAGTGCTCTAAGACTAGCTCAGCATCTGCTTCCACCCTTGGCAGGCACACTGAGGGGGAGTAGCTGCATTCTCTGTGCCCTCCAGCAGGCGTGTGTACTAGGGTTCACTCCCAGCCCAGGGGCCTCCAGAAACCCTGCAGCCAGCCTTCCTCCACAGCCATGTGGTGGGGTCATGGGTTGGCTCCCACAGGGTGCACGGGGCACCTGGTGGCCCTCACCCCCCACCATTCCCTGACCTCTGGTCTGGTGCCCCCACCTCCGGGTTGGAAAAATCCCAGAATCAGTTGAGAGCCAGAGATAAGAAGGGAGGATTGGCACAGCACTGGCTGGGAGAGACCCTGAGGGGCCCTGTGGCACCCATGGGTTGGCCTCAAGGTCCCAGGGTGGCTGCAGCAGGGCCTGCACAGGTCACCCCTGCACTCTCCCCAGACCCAGCTAGCTGGAGTTCGCAAGTACAGAGATCCTGCATCCTTCAGTGCTGGGAGCACACTTCCTCAGGGTCTCCCACAGCCAGAAGTTCACAAAGGGCCACCACTTCCTCCTGTGCATCCATTTCCTCACTCCTGAGTCAGCACCATCCATTTATGCTGAGTCATCATGAAATTTCTGCTGGGTCATCATTACCATACCTTCTGAGTCATCATGAAATTTCTGCTGACTCATCATTACCACCTACCTGGTCCCCACATGTTCTCTTTAGAGACCTGAGCCCTGTCAAGGGGTCCTGAGAGATAGGGTGGTCCCCAGCAGCTCCATCCTGGTCTCTAGCAGGTATACATTGCCCCATCTGGGTCTCCAGGCCTCCAGCCAGGTCCCCAGGTCCTCCATCCAGGCACCGGTGCCTCCATCCAGGTCTCTAGGGCTCCATCCGGGTCTCTAGCAGGTGCACAGGGATCCATACAGTCTCTAGGAGCCTCATCTGGGTTTCCATGGCTCCATCTGGTTCTCCAGTGCTCCATCTGGGTCTCCAGAGCTCAATTTGGGTCCCCAGGGGCTCCATCCTGGTTTCCAGCAGGTGCATGGGGTCCTCAGGACCTCCATCCAGTCCCAGCAGGTGCAAGGGGCCCCTCCTTCCTTCCTTGCAACCTTGGGTTAGATTTAGGGGTAGAAGCATGACTCAGCTGGCCTGGTGCCATGACTCAGCAGGTTAGGTTTGATGTCAAGGTTAGGGTGGGGATGGGATTCAGGTTAGGGTTCATGTTTGAAGCATGACTCACCAAGTTTAGAAGCACGACTCAGGAGGTCTGGAAGCATGATTCGGCAATTTTAGAAGTGCAACTCACTGGCCTAAGAGTATGACTTGGCAGGTGTAGTTGTCTACCTTTGTGGGTAAGGATGCCTGGTAGGTAATGATGACTCAGCAGGTATAAAATGGTGACTCAGCAGAAGTTTCTCAATGACTCACCAGGTCTGGGATAATGAGGATTAAGTGGGTATGTATAATGATGGCTCACGAGGTGTGTGCTAGTGATGATTCAGCAGAATTTCCTGATGACTCAGCAGGAGTCTCAGCATGACTCATCCCTTCCTTCCTTCCCTCCCCTCTTTGCATTCATTTCTGGTCCACTTTCAATTTCCTAAACCCACTTCTGGTCATTCTAGACCCACTTCCAGTCCACTTCTGCATTCCCAGAGTCAATTCCAGTCAACTTCCCGATTCCTACAGTCACTAACTTCCAGCTAATTTATGTCACTTCGGGGTTCTCAGACTCACTTTAGTCTACTTCTGGGTTCCTAAGTCACTTCCGGTCCACTTCCGGCCATTGTATACCCATTTTCAGTCACTTTGGTTCTGTTTATACCCATTTTTGGGTACTTCTGGTGTACTTCCAGGTTCTTATAGTCACTTCCCAGAGGGTCTCTGTTGGTCCCTGGGGGTCTCTGTGGGTCCCAGTTGTCTCTAGGGTTCTCTCAGTGTCTTTCAGCATCTCTGGGGGTCTCTGAGGGTCTCTGGGGTCTCAGGTTTTCTGGGGGTTCTGGGGTTCTCTGAGAATCTCTGGGGGTCCCAGGGCTCTTGGTGGGGACACCTGTCCATCACCCATCACCCTTGTCCTTCACTAAGATACCTGTCCATCACTCAGAATAGACTTGTCACTCAGGAAAACATTTTAATTCTCATACAAGTTTCTGTCAGGAAATTGGTCCTGGGTCCAAAAGACACCTTTTCTTACAGGGACTCCCTTGAGGTTTTGTCAGAGAAATTTTGTCAGGATCCAATATGGCTATAGCTCCTGTCAAAACAATTGCCAGAATCCAAGATGGCCACCACTGACATCAGAAAACACACTGCCAGACTCCAACATGGCTGCCACTCCTGTCAGAAAAATTTACCAGCCTCCAAGATGCCTGTCATTCCTGTCATAATGAGAATTTGCCAGGATCCAACATTCTGCTGCTGACATCAGAACGAGAATTTGCCAGACTCCAATATGGCTGCCATCAGAAAATCTAAAAATACATTTCTTAAAAATTTCATTTAAAAATTTATTAAAAATTCATTAAAATTAAAAATTAATCCCATCCCATATGGCCACTGTTTGTGTCTCAGCTGCTGTACTTCCCATCTAGCTCTCTGCCAATACATCTGAGAAAGCAGCAGACAACACAAGTTCTTGAGTCCTTGCTGTCGCTCCCCCTCTTCCTGGAGGAATGACACTGAACCCTGCCTAGGCTTCATATCCGAGTCACGGCACCATTATGTCGCTCCCCCTCTTCGTGGAGGAACGACACTGAACCCTGCCTAGGCTTCATATCCGAGTCACGGCACCATTATGTCGCTCCCCCTCTTCGTGGAGGAACGGCACAGGACCCTGCGCTGTTCTTTGGTCTGCTCAGCCCTCCCCGGGTTTGCTGCTGGTTCTTCCCGGGTTGGCTACTGTCCCTTCCACCTCCGTGGAAGGGCAGTTCCCCCTGGCCACATTCCCCACTTCCGCTGGGGAGCGGCACACCGCCGGCCGGCTCTCTCGGGGGCTGCACAGGTGTTCCCCTTAGATGTTCCCCTTAGATGTTCCTGGTGCATACCGTCTCTCTCCTCCTTTATAGTCCTCCTCTGCCAATCCCAACTCGGCTGCCCACACGCCGAGTACGCTGCTCTCCTCCAATCAGGAGCAAGTCCTGCTGTTTATTGGTTGAACTGGAGGCAGCTGGGTAGAAGCTGTTTTCTCCTCTCCCAGCGCCTTATTGTGGGAGAGCAGATGCATAGAATAAGTCTTAATTCCAGTAACTTAGTCTAGTCCGAGCTGCTCCCCACACTTGCCACCCATGAGGGAGACTTGGGTGGAGTTCCAGATCCTGGCTTTGATCTGACCCAGACCCAGCCATTGTGAGCATTTGGTGGGTTGACCTGCAGATGGAAGATCTCTCCCTCCCCCTCCCTGTCTCTCCTTCTTTATAACTCTGCCTTCTAGATAAATAAATCCTTTTCCCATATTTATTTTTCAACAATTTTTCTACTTACTTGCTAGTATAGCTTTCTCCCTTGGTGCTGCTGCTCCCTGTGGACTTGTCCTCCTCAGCCTCTGACTAGAGCACAGCCACCTCTCCAATGCTGACATCCTCTGACACATATTTCACTCTTCTGTTCTCTCTAAACTGCAGACTCTTGGGAAACATAAGTAACTATCATGGATAAACGTGCATAGATACACACACCTGAGGACTCCAGAGTCTTGGATTTCAGGTTGTAATTAACTTTCCTTTTCAGAGGACTGGTGAAAAAACAAGTCTGGAAGCCAGGGTGTAGCCTTGTGGTTCAGATGCCTGTGTCCCACATGGGAGATTTTGGGTTTGGTTCCAGTCCCTGCCTCCAACTTCCTGATAATGCAGACCATGGAGCTAGTAACTGATGGCTCAGATGATTGGGTTCCCTACTCCTGGGACAGCCCTGACCACTGTGGATATTTCAGCAGTGAACTAGAGGGTGAATACCACTTCTCTGTCTCCTTGTTCATTTCTTTGCATCTCAAATTAAAAAACAAATCAAGTATGTTTGTATCATCCATTAAAATAACTTCCTCAATGGAAAAAAAGAGTTTCATTGTTAAATTTGGGGAAAAATAATGCTTCTTGGTTGTAAATGATATATGAATAATGCATAACTGTACATCAGACTTCCATTGTGGACAAGGAAGAGAAAGATGGAAGCAATAATTTTTACTTCTGGCTTTGGTACTTGTCATGTAACCTTGAAAAATTCATTTAAACTCATGGGGCCTGAGCGTCCTTAAAATTACAGGCTCATCTAGTTGAGGCAGGTGGTGTAAGGGGAGGTGGCAGGAAGCTGAGAGCTTTCCTTGTTTCTGTGCCAACAGAGCTAAGTGACATTAGCAAGTCATTTGACCCCTCTGGATCTTCCTCCCTTGTGAGATAAGATTGTCTTTGTAGTTAAAGGATTTATTCTACACAGTCCTATCTTATGGTAAGGTTCACATGACTGTGAAGTGTTTTATAAACTGGCAGTGCAATAATCAAGTTGGCACTGAAGATGAAATGCTAAACAGCATAGAACTTCTAAGGCTTGTAGTTCTATGAGGAGCTACACAGAAACATTCAAGTTCAGGGGCATTTTTAAATTTAAAAACAGAATCATGGAATCACTGTTCAGAATCAGTATAGTTGCTAAAATTCTTATTTATAATTACTGAGATTGGCAGTGTAATTACTGATAGTATACTCCTAGTGTTGTATATTTTAGTTTATACAATACTTAGACTATATAAAATATAGGTAGCATGGGAAGTGTGATACACAGCAGTCTCGTAGAATGGCAGATGTCCTAAACAGCACTCTGGCCTCAGAATCAGCCCTTAAGGCCCTCAGATCTGGCTGAAGAGCCCATGAGAGTATTTTCGGTATGGAAAGCCACTCTGGCTAAAAAGAAAAAAAAAAGGACCTAAATAAAAGATCTCTGTAAGTGAGATCCCAGTAGAAAGAACGGGCCATCAAAGAAGGAGGTACCTTTCTCTGAAGGGAGGAGAGAACTTCCCCTTTGACTATGACCTTGTCTAAGTAAGATCGAACTCAGTGAACTCAAGAGGCTTCCATAGCCTTGGCAACTCATGACTAGAGCCCAGGGATATTTCTGATGCCATAAACAAGTGTGTCAGATTGTTCAGTCAACAACAGGAATCACTGTGTGCTTACTCCTTATGTGGGATCTCTGTCCTTAATATGTTTTCCAATGTGAAGTAATGCTATAACTAGTACTCAAACAGTATTTTACACTTTATGTTCTGTGTGCTGCAAACTGATGAAATCTTTACTTAATATATACTAAATCAATCTTCTGTGTATAAAGATAATTGAAAATTAATCTTGATGTGAATGGAGTGGGAGAGGGAGTGGGAGATGGGAGGGGTGCTGGTGGGAGGGAAGTTAAGGGGGGAAGCCTTTGTAATCCATAAACTGTACTTTGGAAAATTATATTTACTAAATAAAAGTTTAAAAAAATTAAAACATAAAAAATAAATAATAATATAGGTAGTAATATTTAGTACTTCTCTTACTTTTACTGGATTGGATTATAGTATACGTTAATAAACCCTTTTTAAAGATTTATTTATTTATTTGAAAGACAGAATTATAGAGAGAGACACATAAATAAACAGAGATGTTCTGTCTGCTGTTTTACTCCCCACGTGGCTGCAAGCAGCTGGAGCTGGGCTAATCCAAAGCCAGGTGCTTCTTCCAGGTCTCCCACATGGATTCAGGCACCCAAGTATTTGGGCCACCTCCTGCTGCTTTCCCAGGCACATTAGCAGGGAGTTAGATTAGAAGCAGTGCAGCTGGGACATGAACCAGTGCCCATAATGTTTGCCAGCACTGCATGTGGTGGCTTTACCTTATATGCAACAGCACCAGCTACAGCCTATTCATTTTAAATTAATAAATAAAGATTATCTGCTGTTCAGCCTCAAGGCTTTGGCTTGGCCCAGCCTCTGCTGTTGTGGACATTTGGGGAGTGAACCAGAGGTTGAAAGATCTCTCTTCTTATGTCTCTCCCTCTCTAACCTTGCCTTTCAAATAAATAAATGTGTCTTTGCAATAAAAATACACACATACACAGACACACACACAAACACGGTACCAACACAGTGGTAAAGCCATGGCCTGCTGTGCCAGCATCCCATATGGGTGCTGATTCAAGTCCCAGCTGCTCCACTTCCAATCTAGCTCCCTGCTAATGTGCCTGGGAAAGCATCAGAAGGTGGCCCAAGTGCTTGAACCACTGCATTCATGTGGGAGGCCTGGCAGAAGCGCCTGGCTTTAGATTGGCTCAGCTGAGGCCAATTTGGGAAGTGAACCAGCAGATGGAATATCTGTCTCTACCCCTTCTCTATAACTCTGCCTTTCAAATAAATAATAGATTTTAAAAATGGGGGAAAAGGGCAGTTTTGTTGCCTTCCCTTTACCTAGAGCAACATAATCAAAATCTGTTAGGCAAATGAATAAGGGAAATTCTGAGATCATGTATTGACCACAGCAGAGATTGTATTCCCTGTACATTTTCTGGAAGCCCATGCTAGTTGGAACCAAGGGTAGGATAACAAAAAAGGGGAGGCCTATATCCCTCTTATTTGTCTTCTTTGTTAATTGGAGCAGTGGAGAGTTGAGTAATGTAATATTGGTGTTTGTCTCCATACAGTTCACTTGTATTTAGCTGGCTCTTTTTTTTTTTGGCATTTCTTTTTTATTTATTTTAAGAGATTTATTTGAAAGGCATAGAGTCCTCCATCTGCTGGTTTGATCCCCCAATGTTTGGTGCATGTGCGGTTCCATTATGAGAGCAGCTGAGGCCCTGCGGGTGCCTGGGGGCCAACAGGAACACCTGCAGCCTTGGCCCACAGGTCCTGGGCATCTCCCATCTGCTTGTGCCCCGCCCGCATCCCGGCCCAGGCCCCAGTGGCACCTCTGGGATTTCTGCCTCAAACTGGTCACTTTAGGTCACTTTGTGATCCCTGATCTCTGCCCAAGGAAGGAAGCAGGAAGCGGTCTTTCCCTCTCTTTTTCTCTCTGTAACTCTGCCTTGCAAATAAATACAACTTCAAAAAGTTATTCTCCATCAAGCAATACACCATTTTCCAGGCAAGTGTAAAGCTGGGAGTCATGGCTTCTTGTATATTTTGGATAATAAGAGTTTTGGTTTGAAAGCATGTTCATCTGAAACAAAGATCACTCATTATCCTTTGTTAGAGAAGGGGGCTCTGCTCTTGGAAAGTGAAAATCAGAAGTGGTAATGTGTGATGAGCTCCACCTGCCAGGTCTGGGGAGACTTATTTGAAAGACAGGACACCAGGAGAGGAAGCTTTTCAGATTCCCTGGCCCTTGCTTTAGTCTTATGTCTTTACTTCTTTTGTTGCTTCTTGATGTCAAGAGTGTACACTTTATGCTGAAATGAGGAATTGTGTCTAACCTCTTTTGGGCCTTTTTCTAAGAAGAGTGCATATATTTATCTTGGATATAAGGATAGCTTCTGGGGTGGGTGGATTTTTTTTTTTTTTGGAAGTTTTCACAAGCCATCCAGTAGCCTGTATTTTCTTCTTCACAGAATTCAGTTTTTAGAAAAGCCTCCAATACAGCCAGAGCATCTGTAGGTAGGGAAGAGAAGGTAGAAAAATAAAAAGAAACATGAGGAATATGAGGAAGCTAATGATCAAATAATCCCTTGTGCTTTTCTAGTACTAGGATTAGCTATTCTCGTTTTTACTCAATCCTGTAATCCTGCGGATTTAGCTCTTTAAAGACAAAGATGCCTGTAGGCAAAATACTTCATTGGTTCCATACTACTAAAACAGAAACACTTCAGTTTGTTTTAATGCCAAAAATGTATTTACAGGAGAGGCATAAATCCTCAGGGAACTAAGTCTCTTGCAAACACTGCATGCAATGAAAAGCATCCTCAGCCTCAACCAAGAGCACTGCCATTACAGAGCTTAAGGCTGATTTATCTTCCCCACCTGGTGTGAATATGCTGAGAAATAAACAGAGATAAACAGACCTTCTAGGTTAAGTCAAATTCTGTCTGGTGAGCTGCTGATTTGAGGACACAGCCTTTCTGCACTCTTGTGATACTTGCAATGGATTCAATTCAAGCCTAATTCACAATTGCTGGCCAGCAGCTCCTGGAATGCTTCTGACCACAACAGTGCTTCCTTCGGGGAAGGTCTGCAAGAGCAGTTCTCTAATGAGTTGTGCTCAGAGCAGTTCCCCTCCCAGCTCAGCAGTGAGCTCTTCAGATTGCAAACACAGGAATCTCAACTTACTTGATGAAAGCTTGCTACCTGCTTTTCTTGCCAATTGTGGCCTTCCCAGGAATGGTGGAGTTTTGCCATAGGTAGCTCAACCCAGTCTTCAATACTCTTATTCTTCCAAAAAAAAAAAAAAAAGACAATTCACTAAGTGGTCATCCTTGAATACACTACTGAGCCTGAATGCATTTTTACCAAATAAAGTTGCCCAATAGCTATAAACCAAAAGCCAACAACAGGCTTGCCCACCTAATATTACACTCAGCCCCGAAGTACTGAGCAGTTTCATCAGTTCCTCAGAATGTAACTATGCTGTGAGGACTATAGAGAGGGATGCCCAAATTTTAATTATCAATACACTGCACAGCTAATAAAGCAGATGCTGTCTCTTGCCCACAAAAGGAGACAGTTTCTCTGCAAGGTTAACCGCAATCGGGAGACATTTTGCTCCTGATGGAACCCGCAGCGGGACTGCTTTGAGCCAGCTCCTCTCCTTCCCTTTCCACCTTCGGTCCAGGATGGGACAGAGACCATGCACAGGAGGTGCCACCAGTCACCCGTTTCCCCCTGTCCACCTGCAATGCTCCTGGGAGGCAGATGCCACAGAACAGTGATTTGTTCCATGATTGTCACTGTGTGAGATCAGCCCATCATGAGAAAATGACCATGGATTCCAATGAGATATGAACCGCAGAAGCACTGTCCCCAGCATCAGTGCAGGAGGGTGGATGATGGAGGCACAGCATGGCCAGGATCTCTAGGGACCCCGCAGGACTCTGCTGCCCTGGATGCCTACAGCAGGCAGCTGCATGAGGGCCCAGTGCATCTCCAGCACCCTCCTACCAAACCCTTCCTTCTGACTGCCAATGCAGACCACATAGATGCTGCATCAGTGAGCAAATAAGCACTGTGCACTAGGTTGTCCTGCTGAGACTCGGCCTTCATTGCTTCCCCAATTGCAGCACATGCTGCAAGCCTCAGCTGGCGCGAGAGGTGGAAGGTCGCACTCACCAGGTCTGTCTCTTCTTCTCCTGCCCCTCCTGACTCTCGGGCCATCACCTGCATTCTAGCCCCAAGGTACAAAATGGACAAGAACCTAACAGCACACACGTCAACCGCACACACTGCAACTACAAGCTGCCCACCAATGACCACCACCTTTATAATCAGCCCAGCGTTTGGTGTTCTGGCAGCGCTGGTCCTGCCCCAGGGAAGCGAGGATTGGCCCGAAGCCCTCCAATTGGCTGAGCCTGAGCTGCCCTGCAGCAGATTCTGGAAGCAAGGGAGCTGCTGACGGCTGAGGCCCTGGCTCAGAGCACACTTAGGGAGACTCCATGCTCGGCAAGGGTGCTGGGGCCCTGGACTTTCCCAGGCTGCAGTCCTAGGGTGGAGGCTGGCTCAGCCTTCTTCCCCAGCCCTGCTCACAGGTGGAGTGGGGTTCCCACAGGGGCACCTTCCTTCATGGGAGAGCAGGTTTACCGCAAATGCGGTGATTCCCAGTGCCAGGTGCTGGCCTGCGCCCTTCTGGGAGGGAGTAGGAGACAGAGACTTTGTGGGGAGGTGACACTTGAGCTGGGCCTGTATTTTGGGTTAGCTCTGGATGCACAACCCAGTGCGCCTGAACCTGCGGGTCTGCTGCAGGCCTCCTGGAGGCTCTGGGAGCTGGGCATCCTGGTGGCAAGGGCAGGAGGATGGGAGGTCAAGGCGCTGAGCTCCCGCTGGGTGCACCAGGCACTTTGGAGCTGTTCAGAGTAAGGAGTCGAGGTCACCTCCTGAACCACTGCTGGTCCCAAACTCCTGGTTTGGGATTTGCCAGAACCCTGAAGTAGGGGTGTGGTGGGGGTGGTAGTGGTTGGCTTCAATGCACTGTATTTGTGAATTCTTCAAACACAGCTTCTCCCAGCCCTGGGGCCTCCAGAAACCCTGCAGCCAGCCTTCCTCCACAGCCATGTGGTGGGGTCATGGGTTGGCTCCCACAGGGTGCACGGGGCACCTGGTGGCCCTCACCCCCCACCATTCCCTGACCTCTGGTCTGGTGCCCCCACCTCCGGGTTGGAAAAATCCCAGAATCAGTTGAGAGCCAGAGATAAGAAGGGAGGATTGGCACAGCACTGGCTGGGAGAGACCCTGAGGGGCCCTGTGGCACCCATGGGTTGGCCTCAAGGTCCCAGGGTGGCTGCAGCAGGGCCTGCACAGGTCACCCCTGCACTCTCCCCAGACCCAGCTAGCTGGAGTTCGCAAGTACAGAGATCCTGCATCCTTCAGTGCTGGGAGCACACTTCCTCAGGGTCTCCCACAGCCAGAAGTTCACAAAGGGCCACCACTTCCTCCTGTGCATCCATTTCCTCACTCCTGAGTCAGCACCATCCATTTATGCTGAGTCATCATGAAATTTCTGCTGGGTCATCATTACCATACCTTCTGAGTCATCATGAAATTTCTGCTGACTCATCATTACCACCTACCTGGTCCCCACATGTTCTCTTTAGAGACCTGAGCCCTGTCAAGGGGTCCTGAGAGATAGGGTGGTCCCCAGCAGCTCCATCCTGGTCTCTAGCAGGTATACATTGCCCCATCTGGGTCTCCAGGCCTCCAGCCAGGTCCCCAGGTCCTCCATCCAGGCACCGGTGCCTCCATCCAGGTCTCTAGGGCTCCATCCGGGTCTCTAGCAGGTGCACAGGGATCCATACAGTCTCTAGGAGCCTCATCTGGGTTTCCATGGCTCCATCTGGTTCTCCAGTGCTCCATCTGGGTCTCCAGAGCTCAATTTGGGTCCCCAGGGGCTCCATCCTGGTTTCCAGCAGGTGCATGGGGTCCTCAGGACCTCCATCCAGTCCCAGCAGGTGCAAGGGGCCCCTCCTTCCTTCCTTGCAACCTTGGGTTAGATTTAGGGGTAGAAGCATGACTCAGCTGGCCTGGTGCCATGACTCAGCAGGTTAGGTTTGATGTCAAGGTTAGGGTGGGGATGGGATTCAGGTTAGGGTTCATGTTTGAAGCATGACTCACCAAGTTTAGAAGCACGACTCAGGAGGTCTGGAAGCATGATTCGGCAATTTTAGAAGTGCAACTCACTGGCCTAAGAGTATGACTTGGCAGGTGTAGTTGTCTACCTTTGTGGGTAAGGATGCCTGGTAGGTAATGATGACTCAGCAGGTATAAAATGGTGACTCAGCAGAAGTTTCTCAATGACTCACCAGGTCTGGGATAATGAGGATTAAGTGGGTATGTATAATGATGGCTCACGAGGTGTGTGCTAGTGATGATTCAGCAGAATTTCCTGATGACTCAGCAGGAGTCTCAGCATGACTCATCCCTTCCTTCCTTCCCTCCCCTCTTTGCATTCATTTCTGGTCCACTTTCAATTTCCTAAACCCACTTCTGGTCATTCTAGACCCACTTCCAGTCCACTTCTGCATTCCCAGAGTCAATTCCAGTCAACTTCCCGATTCCTACAGTCACTAACTTCCAGCTAATTTATGTCACTTCGGGGTTCTCAGACTCACTTTAGTCTACTTCTGGGTTCCTAAGTCACTTCCGGTCCACTTCCGGCCATTGTATACCCATTTTCAGTCACTTTGGTTCTGTTTATACCCATTTTTGGGTACTTCTGGTGTACTTCCAGGTTCTTATAGTCACTTCCCAGAGGGTCTCTGTTGGTCCCTGGGGGTCTCTGTGGGTCCCAGTTGTCTCTAGGGTTCTCTCAGTGTCTTTCAGCATCTCTGGGGGTCTCTGAGGGTCTCTGGGGTCTCAGGTTTTCTGGGGGTTCTGGGGTTCTCTGAGAATCTCTGGGGGTCCCAGGGCTCTTGGTGGGGACACCTGTCCATCACCCATCACCCTTGTCCTTCACTAAGATACCTGTCCATCACTCAGAATAGACTTGTCACTCAGGAAAACATTTTAATTCTCATACAAGTTTCTGTCAGGAAATTGGTCCTGGGTCCAAAAGACACCTTTTCTTACAGGGACTCCCTTGAGGTTTTGTCAGAGAAATTTTGTCAGGATCCAATATGGCTATAGCTCCTGTCAAAACAATTGCCAGAATCCAAGATGGCCACCACTGACATCAGAAAACACACTGCCAGACTCCAACATGGCTGCCACTCCTGTCAGAAAAATTTACCAGCCTCCAAGATGCCTGTCATTCCTGTCATAATGAGAATTTGCCAGGATCCAACATTCTGCTGCTGACATCAGAACGAGAATTTGCCAGACTCCAATATGGCTGCCATCAGAAAATCTAAAAATACATTTCTTAAAAATTTCATTTAAAAATTTATTAAAAATTCATTAAAATTAAAAATTAATCCCATCCCATATGGCCACTGTTTGTGTCTCAGCTGCTGTACTTCCCATCTAGCTCTCTGCCAATACATCTGAGAAAGCAGCAGACAACACAAGTTCTTGAGTCCTTGCTGTCGCTCCCCCTCTTCCTGGAGGAACGACACTGAACCCTGCCTAGGCTTCATATCCGAGTCACGGCACCATTATGTCGCTCCCCCTCTTCGTGGAGGAACGACACTGAACCCTGCCTAGGCTTCATATCCGAGTCACGGCACCATTATGTCGCTCCCCCTCTTCGTGGAGGAACGGCACAGGACCCTGCGCTGTTCTTTGGTCTGCTCGGCCCTCCCCGGGTTTGCTGCTGGTTCTTCCCGGGTTGGCTACTGTCCCTTCCACCTCCGTGGAAGGGCAGTTCCCCCTGGCCACATTCCCCACTTCCGCTGGGGAGCGGCACACCGCCGGCCGGCTCTCTCGGGGGCTGCACAGGTGTTCCCCTTAGATGTTCCCCTTAGATGTTCCTGGTGCATACCGTCTCTCTCCTCCTTTATAGTCCTCCTCTGCCAATCCCAACTCGGCTGCCCACACGCCGAGTACGCTGCTCTCCTCCAATCAGGAGCAAGTCCTGCTGTTTATTGGTTGAACTGGAGGCAGCTGGGTAGAAGCTGTTTTCTCCTCTCCCAGCGCCTTATTGTGGGAGAGCAGATGCATAGAATAAGTCTTAATTCCAGTAACTTAGTCTAGTCCGAGCTGCTCCCCACACTTGCCACCCATGAGGGAGACTTGGGTGGAGTTCCAGATCCTGGCTTTGATCTGACCCAGACCCAGCCATTGTGAGCATTTGGTGGGTTGACCTGCAGATGGAAGATCTCTCCCTCCCCCTCCCTGTCTCTCCTTCTTTATAACTCTGCCTTCTAGATAAATAAATCCTTTTCCCATATTTATTTTTCAACAATTTTTCTACTTACTTGCTAGTATAGCTTTCTCCCTTGGTGCTGCTGCTCCCTGTGGACTTGTCCTCCTCAGCCTCTGACTAGAGCACAGCCACCTCTCCAATGCTGACATCCTCTGACACATATTTCACTCTTCTGTTCTCTCTAAACTGCAGACTCTTGGGAAACATAAGTAACTATCATGGATAAACGTGCATAGATACACACACCTGAGGACTCCAGAGTCTTGGATTTCAGGTTGTAATTAACTTTCCTTTTCAGAGGACTGGTGAAAAAACAAGTCTGGAAGCCAGGGTGTAGCCTTGTGGTTCAGATGCCTGTGTCCCACATGGGAGATTTTGGGTTTGGTTCCAGTCCCTGCCTCCAACTTCCTGATAATGCAGACCATGGAGCTAGTAACTGATGGCTCAGATGATTGGGTTCCCTACTCCTGGGACAGCCCTGACCACTGTGGATATTTCAGCAGTGAACTAGAGGGTGAATACCACTTCTCTGTCTCCTTGTTCATTTCTTTGCATCTCAAATTAAAAAACAAATCAAGTATGTTTGTATCATCCATTAAAATAACTTCCTCAATGGAAAAAAAGAGTTTCATTGTTAAATTTGGGGAAAAATAATGCTTCTTGGTTGTAAATGATATATGAATAATGCATAACTGTACATCAGACTTCCATTGTGGACAAGGAAGAGAAAGATGGAAGCAATAATTTTTACTTCTGGCTTTGGTACTTGTCATGTAACCTTGAAAAATTCATTTAAACTCATGGGGCCTGAGCGTCCTTAAAATTACAGGCTCATCTAGTTGAGGCAGGTGGTGTAAGGGGAGGTGGCAGGAAGCTGAGAGCTTTCCTTGTTTCTGTGCCAACAGAGCTAAGTGACATTAGCAAGTCATTTGACCCCTCTGGATCTTCCTCCCTTGTGAGATAAGATTGTCTTTATAGTTAAAGGATTTATTCTACACAGTCCTATCTTATGGTAAGGTTCACATGACTGTGAAGTGTTTTATAAACTGGCAGTGCAATAATCAAGTTGGCACTGAAGATGAAATGCTAAACAGCATAGAACTTCTAAGGCTTGTAGTTCTATGAGGAGCTACACAGAAACATTCAAGTTCAGGGGCATTTTTAAATTTAAAAACAGAATCATGGAATCACTGTTCAGAATCAGTATAGTTGCTAAAATTCTTATTTATAATTACTGAGATTGGCAGTGTAATTACTGATAGTATACTCCTAGTGTTGTATATTTTAGTTTATACAATACTTAGACTATATAAAATATAGGTAGCATGGGAAGTGTGATACACAGCAGTCTCGTAGAATGGCAGATGTCCTAAACAGCACTCTGGCCTCAGAATCAGCCCTTAAGGCCCTCAGATCTGGCTGAAGAGCCCATGAGAGTATTTTCGGTATGGAAAGCCACTCTGGCTAAAAAGAAAAAAAAAAGGACCTAAATAAAAGATCTCTGTAAGTGAGATCCCAGTAGAAAGAATGGGCCATCAAAGAAGGAGGTACCTTTCTCTGAAGGGAGGAGAGAACTTCCCCTTTGACTATGACCTTGTCTAAATAAGATCGAACTCAGTGAACTCAAGAGGCTTCCATAGCCTTGGCAACTCATGACTAGAGCCCAGGGATATTTCTGATGCCATAAACAAGTGTGTCAGATTGTTCAGTCAACAACAGGAATCACTGTGTGCTTACTCCTTATGTGGGATCTCTGTCCTTAATATGTTTTCCAATGTGAAGTAATGCTATAACTAGTACTCAAACAGTATTTTACACTTTATGTTCTGTGTGCTGCAAACTGATGAAATCTTTACTTAATATATGCTAAATCAATCTTCTGTGTATAAAGATAATTGAAAATTAATCTTGATGTGAATGGAGTGGGAGAGGGAGTGGGAGATGGGAGGGGTGCTGGTGGGAGGGAAGTTAAGGGGGGAAGCCTTTGTAATCCATAAACTGTACTTTGGAAAATTATATTTACTAAATAAAAGTTTAAAAAAATTAAAACATAAAAAATAAATAATAATATAGGTAGTAATATTTAGTACTTCTCTTACTTTTACTGGATTGGATTATAGTATACGTTAATAAACCCTTTTTAAAGATTTATTTATTTATTTGAAAGACAGAATTATAGAGAGAGACACATAAATAAACAGAGATGTTCTGTCTGCTGTTTTACTCCCCACGTGGCTGCAAGCAGCTGGAGCTGGGCTAATCCAAAGCCAGGTGCTTCTTCCAGGTCTCCCACATGGATTCAGGCACCCAAGTATTTGGGCCATCTCCTGCTGCTTTCCCAGGCACATTAGCAGGGAGTTAGATTAGAAGCAGTGCAGCTGGGACATGAACCAGTGCCCATAATGTTTGCCAGCACTGCATGTGGTGGCTTTACCTTATATGCAACAGCACCAGCTACAGCCTATTCATTTTAAATTAATAAATAAAGATTATCTGCTGTTCAGCCTCAAGGCTTTGGCTTGGCCCAGCCTCTGCTGTTGTGGACATTTGGGGAGTGAACCAGAGGTTGAAAGATCTCTCTTCTTATGTCTCTCCCTCTCTAACCTTGCCTTTCAAATAAATAAATGTGTCTTTGCAATAAAAATACACACATACACAGACACACACACAAACACGGTACCAACACAGTGGTAAAGCCATGGCCTGCTGTGCCAGCATCCCATATGGGTGCTGATTCAAGTCCCAGCTGCTCCACTTCCAATCTAGCTCCCTGCTAATGTGCCTGGGAAAGCATCAGAAGGTGGCCCAAGTGCTTGAACCACTGCATTCATGTGGGAGGCCTGGCAGAAGCGCCTGGCTTTAGATTGGCTCAGCTGAGGCCAATTTGGGAAGTGAACCAGCAGATGGAATATCTGTCTCTACCCCTTCTCTATAACTCTGCCTTTCAAATAAATAATAGATTTTAAAAATGGGGGAAAAGGGCAGTTTTGTTGCCTTCCCTTTACCTAGAGCAACATAATCAAAATCTGTTAGGCAAATGAATAAGGGAAATTCTGAGATCATGTATTGACCACAGCAGAGATTGTATTCCCTGTACATTTTCTGGAAGCCCATGCTAGTTGGAACCAAGGGTAGGATAACAAAAAAGGGGAGGCCTATATCCCTCTTATTTGTCTTCTTTGTTAATTGGAGCAGTGGAGAGTTGAGTAATGTAATATTGGTGTTTGTCTCCATACAGTTCACTTGTATTTAGCTGGCTCTTTTTTTTTTTGGCATTTCTTTTTTATTTATTTTAAGAGATTTATTTGAAAGGCATAGAGTCCTCCATCTGCTGGTTTGATCCCCCAATGTTTGGTGCATGTGCGGTTCCATTATGAGAGCAGCTGAGGCCCTGCGGGTGCCTGGGGGCCAACAGGAACACCTGCAGCCTTGGCCCACAGGTCCTGGGCATCTCCCATCTGCTTGTGCCCCGCCCGCATCCCGGCCCAGGCCCCAGTGGCACCTCTGGGATTTCTGCCTCAAACTGGTCACTTTAGGTCACTTTGTGATCCCTGATCTCTGCCCAAGGAAGGAAGCAGGAAGCGGTCTTTCCCTCTCTTTTTCTCTCTGTAACTCTGCCTTGCAAATAAATACAACTTCAAAAAGTTATTCTCCATCAAGCAATACACCATTTTCCAGGCAAGTGTAAAGCTGGGAGTCATGGCTTCTTGTATATTTTGGATAATAAGAGTTTTGGTTTGAAAGCATGTTCATCTGAAACAAAGATCACTCATTATCCTTTGTTAGAGAAGGGGGCTCTGCTCTTGGAAAGTGAAAATCAGAAGTGGTAATGTGTGATGAGCTCCACCTGCCAGGTCTGGGGAGACTTATTTGAAAGACAGGACACCAGGAGAGGAAGCTTTTCAGATTCCCTGGCCCTTGCTTTAGTCTTATGTCTTTACTTCTTTTGTTGCTTCTTGATGTCAAGAGTGTACACTTTATGCTGAAATGAGGAATTGTGTCTAACCTCTTTTGGGCCTTTTTCTAAGAAGAGTGCATATATTTATCTTGGATATAAGGATAGCTTCTGGGGTGGGTGGATTTTTTTTTTTTTTTTGGAAGTTTTCACAAGCCATCCAGTAGCCTGTATTTTCTTCTTCACAGAATTCAGTTTTTAGAAAAGCCTCCAATACAGCCAGAGCATCTGTAGGTAGGGAAGAGAAGGTAGAAAAATAAAAAGAAACATGAGGAATATGAGGAAGCTAATGATCAAATAATCCCTTGTGCTTTTCTAGTACTAGGATTAGCTATTCTCGTTTTTACTCAATCCTGTAATCCTGCGGATTTAGCTCTTTAAAGACAAAGATGCCTGTAGGCAAAATACTTAAGTTGGTTCCATACTACTAAAACAGAAACACTTCAGTTTGTTTTAATGCCAAAAATGTATTTACAGGAGAGGCATAAATCCTCAGGGAACTAAGTCTCTTGCAAACACTGCATGCAATGAAAAGCATCCTCAGCCTCAACCAAGAGCACTGCCATTACAGAGCTTAAGGCTGATTTATCTTCCCCACCTGGTGTGAATATGCTGAGAAATAAACAGAGATAAACAGACCTTCTAGGTTAAGTCAAATTCTGTCTGGTGAGCTGCTGATTTGAGGACACAGCCTTTCTGCACTCTTGTGATACTTGCAATGGATTCAATTCAAGCCTAATTCACAATTGCTGGCCAGCAGCTCCTGGAATGCTTCTGACCACAACAGTGCTTCCTTCGGGGAAGGTCTGCAAGAGCAGTTCTCTAATGAGTTGTGCTCAGAGCAGTTCCCCTCCCAGCTCAGCAGTGAGCTCTTCAGATTGCAAACACAGGAATCTCAACTTACTTGATGAAAGCTTGCTACCTGCTTTTCTTGCCAATTGTGGCCTTCCCAGGAATGGTGGAGTTTTGCCATAGGTAGCTCAACCCAGTCTTCAATACTCTTATTCTTCCAAAAAAAAAAAAAAAAAGACAATTCACTAAGTGGTCATCCTTGAATACACTACTGAGCCTGAATGCATTTTTACCAAATAAAGTTGCCCAATAGCTATAAACCAAAAGCCAACAACAGGCTTGCCCACCTAATATTACACTCAGCCCCGAAGTACTGAGCAGTTTCATCAGTTCCTCAGAATGTAACTATGCTGTGAGGACTATAGAGAGGGATGCCCAAATTTTAATTATCAATACACTGCACAGCTAATAAAGCAGATGCTGTCTCTTGCCCACAAAAGGAGACAGTTTCTCTGCAAGGTTAACCGCAATCGGGAGACATTTTGCTCCTGATGGAACCCGCAGCGGGACTGCTTTGAGCCAGCTCCTCTCCTTCCCTTTCCACCTTCGGTCCAGGATGGGACAGAGACCATGCACAGGAGGTGCCACCAGTCACCCGTTTCCCCCTGTCCACCTGCAATGCTCCTGGGAGGCAGATGCCACAGAACAGTGATTTGTTCCATGATTGTCACTGTGTGAGATCAGCCCATCATGAGAAAATGACCATGGATTCCAATGAGATATGAACCGCAGAAGCACTGTCCCCAGCATCAGTGCAGGAGGGTGGATGATGGAGGCACAGCATGGCCAGGATCTCTAGGGACCCCGCAGGACTCTGCTGCCCTGGATGCCTACAGCAGGCAGCTGCATGAGGGCCCAGTGCATCTCCAGCACCCTCCTACCAAACCCTTCCTTCTGACTGCCAATGCAGACCACATAGATGCTGCATCAGTGAGCAAATAAGCACTGTGCACTAGGTTGTCCTGCTGAGACTCGGCCTTCATTGCTTCCCCAATTGCAGCACATGCTGCAAGCCTCAGCTGGCGCGAGAGGTGGAAGGTCGCACTCACCAGGTCTGTCTCTTCTTCTCCTGCCCCTCCTGACTCTCGGGCCATCACCTGCATTCTAGCCCCAAGGTACAAAATGGACAAGAACCTAACAGCACACACGTCAACCGCACACACTGCAACTACAAGCTGCCCACCAATGACCACCACCTTTATAATCAGCCCAGCGTTTGGTGTTCTGGCAGCGCTGGTCCTGCCCCAGGGAAGCGAGGATTGGCCCGAAGCCCTCCAATTGGCTGAGCCTGAGCTGCCCTGCAGCAGATTCTGGAAGCAAGGGAGCTGCTGACGGCTGAGGCCCTGGCTCAGAGCACACTTAGGGAGACTCCATGCTCGGCAAGGGTGCTGGGGCCCTGGACTTTCCCAGGCTGCAGTCCTAGGGTGGAGGCTGGCTCAGCCTTCTTCCCCAGCCCTGCTCACAGGTGGAGTGGGGTTCCCACAGGGGCACCTTCCTTCATGGGAGAGCAGGTTTACCGCAAATGCGGTGATTCCCAGTGCCAGGTGCTGGCCTGCGCCCTTCTGGGAGGGAGTAGGAGACAGAGACTTTGTGGGGAGGTGACACTTGAGCTGGGCCTGTATTTTGGGTTAGCTCTGGATGCACAACCCAGTGCGCCTGAACCTGCGGGTCTGCTGCAGGCCTCCTGGAGGCTCTGGGAGCTGGGCATCCTGGTGGCAAGGGCAGGAGGATGGGAGGTCAAGGCGCTGAGCTCCCGCTGGGTGCACCAGGCACTTTGGAGCTGTTCAGAGTAAGGAGTCGAGGTCACCTCCTGAACCACTGCTGGTCCCAAACTCCTGGTTTGGGATTTGCCAGAACCCTGAAGTAGGGGTGTGGTGGGGGTGGTAGTGGTTGGCTTCAATGCACTGTATTTGTGAATTCTTCAAACACAGCTTCTCCCAGCCCTGGGGCCTCCAGAAACCCTGCAGCCAGCCTTCCTCCACAGCCATGTGGTGGGGTCATGGGTTGGCTCCCACAGGGTGCACGGGGCACCTGGTGGCCCTCACCCCCCACCATTCCCTGACCTCTGGTCTGGTGCCCCCACCTCCGGGTTGGAAAAATCCCAGAATCAGTTGAGAGCCAGAGATAAGAAGGGAGGATTGGCACAGCACTGGCTGGGAGAGACCCTGAGGGGCCCTGTGGCACCCATGGGTTGGCCTCAAGGTCCCAGGGTGGCTGCAGCAGGGCCTGCACAGGTCACCCCTGCACTCTCCCCAGACCCAGCTAGCTGGAGTTCGCAAGTACAGAGATCCTGCATCCTTCAGTGCTGGGAGCACACTTCCTCAGGGTCTCCCACAGCCAGAAGTTCACAAAGGGCCACCACTTCCTCCTGTGCATCCATTTCCTCACTCCTGAGTCAGCACCATCCATTTATGCTGAGTCATCATGAAATTTCTGCTGGGTCATCATTACCATACCTTCTGAGTCATCATGAAATTTCTGCTGACTCATCATTACCACCTACCTGGTCCCCACATGTTCTCTTTAGAGACCTGAGCCCTGTCAAGGGGTCCTGAGAGATAGGGTGGTCCCCAGCAGCTCCATCCTGGTCTCTAGCAGGTATACATTGCCCCATCTGGGTCTCCAGGCCTCCAGCCAGGTCCCCAGGTCCTCCATCCAGGCACCGGTGCCTCCATCCAGGTCTCTAGGGCTCCATCCGGGTCTCTAGCAGGTGCACAGGGATCCATACAGTCTCTAGGAGCCTCATCTGGGTTTCCATGGCTCCATCTGGTTCTCCAGTGCTCCATCTGGGTCTCCAGAGCTCAATTTGGGTCCCCAGGGGCTCCATCCTGGTTTCCAGCAGGTGCATGGGGTCCTCAGGACCTCCATCCAGTCCCAGCAGGTGCAAGGGGCCCCTCCTTCCTTCCTTGCAACCTTGGGTTAGATTTAGGGGTAGAAGCATGACTCAGCTGGCCTGGTGCCATGACTCAGCAGGTTAGGTTTGATGTCAAGGTTAGGGTGGGGATGGGATTCAGGTTAGGGTTCATGTTTGAAGCATGACTCACCAAGTTTAGAAGCACGACTCAGGAGGTCTGGAAGCATGATTCGGCAATTTTAGAAGTGCGACTCACTGGCCTAAGAGTATGACTTGGCAGGTGTAGTTGTCTACCTTTGTGGGTAAGGATGCCTGGTAGGTAATGATGACTCAGCAGGTATAAAATGGTGACTCAGCAGAAGTTTCTCAATGACTCACCAGGTCTGGGATAATGAGGATTAAGTGGGTATGTATAATGATGGCTCACGAGGTGTGTGCTAGTGATGATTCAGCAGAATTTCCTGATGACTCAGCAGGAGTCTCAGCATGACTCATCCCTTCCTTCCTTCCCTCCCCTCTTTGCATTCATTTCTGGTCCACTTTCAATTTCCTAAACCCACTTCTGGTCATTCTAGACCCACTTCCAGTCCACTTCTGCATTCCCAGAGTCAATTCCAGTCAACTTCCCGATTCCTACAGTCACTAACTTCCAGCTAATTTATGTCACTTCGGGGTTCTCAGACTCACTTTAGTCTACTTCTGGGTTCCTAAGTCACTTCCGGTCCACTTCCGGCCATTGTATACCCATTTTCAGTCACTTTGGTTCTGTTTATACCCATTTTTGGGTACTTCTGGTGTACTTCCAGGTTCTTATAGTCACTTCCCAGAGGGTCTCTGTTGGTCCCTGGGGGTCTCTGTGGGTCCCAGTTGTCTCTGGGGTTCTCTCAGTGTCTTTCAGCATCTCTGGGGGTCTCTGAGGGTCTCTGGGGGTCCCAGGGCTCTTGGCGGGGACACCTGTCCATCACCCAGTCACCCTTGTCCATCACTCAGAAACCTGTCCATCACTCAGAATAGACCTGTCACTCAGGAAAAACATTTTAATTCTCATACAAGTTTCTGTCAGCAAATTGGTCCTGGGTCTGAAAGACACCTTTTCTTACAGGGACTCCCTTGAGTTTTTGTCAGAGAAAATTTGTCAGGATCCAATATGGCTATAGCTCCTGTCAAAACAATTGCCAGAATCCAAGATGGCCACCACTGACATCAGAAAACACACTGCCAGACTCCAACATGGCTGCCACTCCTGTCAGAAAAATTTGCCAGCCTCCAAGATGCCTGTCATTCCTGTCATAATGAGAATTTGCCAGGATCCAACATTCTGCTGCTGATGTCAGAACGAGAATTTGCCAGACTCCAATATGGCTGTCATCAGAAAATCTAAAAATACATTTCTTAAAAATTTCATTTAAAAATTCATTAAAAATTAAAAATTAAGTAAAAATTAAAAATGTAAAAAGACATTCAAATTCCATTTAAAAATTCATTAAAATTGGCCGGCGCCGCGGCACACTAGGCTGATCCTCCGCCTTTCAGCACCAGCACACCGGGTTCTAGTCCCAGTCGGGGCACCGGATTCTGTCCCAGTTGCCCCTCTTCCAGTCCATCTCTCTGCTGTGGCCCAGGAGTGCAGTGGAGGATGGCCCAAGTGCTTGGGCCCTGCACCCCATGGGAGACCAGGAGAAGTACCTGGCACCTGCCATCGGATCAGCGTGGTGCGCCGGCCGCAGCGCGCTGGCGGCAGCAGCCATTGGAGGGTGAACCAATGGCAAAGGAAGACCTTTCTCTCTGTCTCGCTCTCTCACTGCCCACTCTGCCTGTCAAAAAATTAAAAAAAAAAATTCATTAAAATTCTTTTAAAATTAATTTAAAAAATAATTAAATAATTAGTGTGCATGAGTGGGATTGCCTAGCAACTTGCTTAAGCCAGAGGCCCTGAACGCACCTTTGAGGGATTGCCTAGCAACTGGGTTAAGCCCCGCAGCCCCGGGCAAGCCTGCACGGGGTTGCCTAGCAACGAGAGAAAGCCAGAGGCGTGGAGGATGCCTTCATGGAGTTGCCTAGCCATGTTCCCACAGTCTCTGCATTTTCCACGGTTCTGGCCCAGGGGCCTTGGGGGTCCCCAGCTTTGGGGGAAGGGTTCCAGCTGGACTGGAAATGGAGCTCCTGGGGGCCCTGGGCACCTGCTGGGGACCTGGATGAAGCCCTGGGGACCCAGATGGAGGCCCGGTGCACTTGCTAGAGACCTGGATGCAACCCCTGGAGACCCAATGGAGCCCTGGAGACCTGTATGGAGCCCCTAGATACCCAGATGGAGCCCCTGGAGACCTGGATGGAGCCCTAAAGACCTGGAAGGAGCTCCTGGGAGGCCCCGGCACCTGCTAGAGACCCAGATGGAGCCTCTAGAGACCCAGATGGAGCCCCTAGAGATATGGGTAGAGCCTTGGGGACCCAGATGGAGCCTTAGAGACCTGGATGAATCCCTGGAGACCCAGATGGAGCTCCTGCAGACTCGGATGGAGCCTTAAAGACCTGGATGGAGCTCCTGGGAGCCCCAGGCACTTGCTAGAGACCCAGATGGAGCCCTAGAGACCTGGATGGAGCTCCTTGGGGCCCAATGCACCTGTTAGAGATCTGGATGGAGCCCCTAGAGACCCAGATTGAGCCCCTAGAGATATGGGTAGAGCCTTGGGGACCCAGATGGAGCCTTAGAGACCTGGATGGATCCCTGGAGACCCAGATGGAGCCCCTAGAGACTCAGATGGAGCCCCTGTGCACTTGTTAGAGACCCAGATGCAGCCCCTGGAGACCCAGATGGAGCCCTAAAGACCCAGATGGGGCTCCTGGGAGCCCCAGTCACCTGCTAGAGACTCAGATGGAGCCTCTAGAGATATGGATGGAGCCATGGGGACCCGGATGGAACCCTGTGCACCTGTTAGAGAACTGGTTGTAGCCCCCGAGACCCAGATGGAGCCCTAGAGACCTGGATGGAGCTCCTGGTGGGCCCATGCACCTGCTAGAGACCTGGATGGAGCCTTAGAGATCTGGATGGAGCCCCTGGAGATATGGATGGAGCCATGGGGACTTGGATAGAGCTCTGGAGACCCGGATGAAGCCCTAGAGACCCGTATGGAGCCCCTGGGGACCCATATGGAGCCTTTGAGACCCAGATGGAGACCTGTATGGAGCTTTAGAGACACCAATGCAGCCCCTGGTGCAGGCTTGGGGCCTGGAAATGGGCAGGGCTATGGTGATTGATAGTCCTGATCCCCAACCCCATGTTCCCACAAGGTGTGGGTGGTGGGGAAGATGGCTCTGGAGTAGGGGACCTAGGGGTTTCTGGGAGCCAGAAGTGAGGGCGTGGCTTCTCCCAGGGGATTCTGAGCCAGACATGGGGCCCCAAGGGCCTCTGGGAGCCAGATGTGGGAGCATTCCAGAGAGACCACAGAATCCACAGTCGTGTGCAATCAGTTTATGACATCAATGAGAAAGAGAAACTGAGAGCGAGCTGGGGACAGAGGCTTATGGGACATTCCAGAACATTCTGGAACATTCTGAAAACATCCCAGAACATTCCAGAAGCTTCCAGCAGAGATTGCAAGTGAGGGGCAGGGAGACGTTGGCTTTTTACCTGTTGGGGATGAGAAAAAAATGTGGAGCATTCTGGAAATGTCGCAGAATGCTCTGGAATGTTCCAGAATATTCCTGTTGCCTGAACATCTAGAACATTCTGGGATATTTCGGAAACACTCTAGAATGTTCCCCTGGGAAGGTGTGAGGACTGGCTGGCACCACACTGCTCACCTGGGCGTCAGCATCATCACTGGGGACAGGTGTCTGTCAGGGAGGAGAAATTGGCTGAGTCAGCACAGGATGGCCTGGTGGCTCCATGGAACGTTCTAGAGTTTTCTAGATTTTTCTGGAACCCCCTGGAATGTTCCACCCAGGCCACACCCACCAGTTCATTCCCCTCCACCCAGACCACACCTGATTCTCATCCATGTCAGCCATGCCCCCAGCCCACAGCCATGCCTCCACCCTGGCCACACCCCTGGCTCACTCATGACAGCCATGCCCATCCTGGCCATGAACCCTCCACACTGGCCACACCCCCAGCTCACCCATGCTGGCCACACACTCCATGTTCTCCCGGGGATCCCGTTCTCCTTCATTAACACCAAGAACTGTGCCAGGTGCTCATCGCTCAGCTCCTGGTCCTGGGCTGTGGGTGGCGCCAGCTGTATACACTTGCCCTGTCTAGTGGGCGCTGACTGTATACAGCCAGCCAGATGCACCTCAGGCAGCATGGGCTCCGTGCTGTGTACACCGAGGGTGCCTCTGTCTAGAGGGTGCCCACTAACTACCACTGGGTCTGCACCAACTGTATACAGTCACAGTCAGGATGGCTCCTTCTAGTGTGTGCTGACTGTATACAGTCAACCAAAATCACCCAGGATAGGATGGGGCTTGGATGGTTCTGTTCAGTAAGCACTGACTGTATACATTCAGCAAAACCTGCCCCAGATATCTAGTAGGTGCTGACTGTATGTGCTTGCCCCATCTAGTGGGTGCTGACTGTATACAGTCAGCCAAGCCCACCCCGGACAGGATGGGATCTACTTAGTATGCACTGACTGTATACAGCTAGCCGAGTCCCCCTCTAGGGTGTGCTGGGGTTGAGGATCTTGTATTTAGTAGGTGCTGCCTGAACACAGCCAGGGTCAGGCTCTCTCTCTAGTGTGTGCCACCAGTATACAGCTGGCCAAGCCCCTCTAGGATGCACCAGGGTCAAAGTTATTCTGCATAGTAGGCACTGACTGTATATGGTCACGGTCAGAATGTATCTCTCTCTAGTGGGTGCTAACTGTATACAGCAGGGTCAGGCTTTCAGGTTGCAATGTGTGTCTCTAGTAGGAGCCGACTGTATACACTCAGGATCCATGTATACAGTCAGGGTCAAGCTCTGGACTGGCTGCATACACTCAGGGTCTGTGTATACAGTCAGGGTCAGACTCTCTTTCTAGCAGGTGCTGGCTGTATCCACATGTGTGTGCAGGGGGCTCACCAGCAGTAAGGGTGACGCAGGTGGCAGTGCCATCGGTGCCCACATTCTGATTGAGAAAGAAGATGTGGCCATTCTCTTGCACCAGGAACTTGAAGTAGTTCTGGCCTTCAACTTCAGGGGGAGAGGTGGGCATTCAGGGTGTGCCAGGGCATGCTGGAACATGTGGAATGTTTCAGGGCATTGTGGAGCATGCTGGGACATCCTGGGGCATGCTGGGAAGTTCCAGAAGCATTTTCTAGAACATTCTGGAACATTCTAGAACATTATGGAATTTTTCTGGAACACTCTGGATGCTTCCCTAGGGCCTGCTAGAGTCTACTGGGACTGTCTGTAACATTCCGGAATGTTCTGTAATATTCTGGGGGAGAGATTCTAGAACATTCCAGAACATCCTAGAATTGTTAGAAACAAAATTGGATAGATTCTGGAACATTCTAGAACATTGTGGAATTGTCTGGATGTGTTCTAGAACATCCTGGAATATTCTGGAACATTCCAGTTGCTCCCGTAGGGCCTGCTAGAGAGTCTATTGCAATCATCTGGAACATTCTGGAACATTCTAGGACATTATGGAACATTGCACAAATGATGCGAGTGATTGATACCTGGGCACAGGCCACGCCCACCACAAGGGCAAGAATGAGAGCCTTCATCATCGTCTTTTCGTCGTCTGGAACCGGCTGCTACCAGGCATCTCTTTATAGCCAGGCCTTGGGAGAAGTGGGCAGGGCTGAGGTTGTGCAAACATCCAGGTTGGCACTGGGATGGGATGAGGTCCCGGGGCATTCCAGAATGTTCCAGGAGCTTCCAGGAGCTTCCATTATGGATTCTCTGGGGCTAGGGATTTTCCAGAATTTTCTAGAATGTTTCAAGGACACTAGGCGAGTGTTTCTCAGGTCTTAGAATATTCTAGAATTTTATGGAGTTTTTTTAGAACTTTCTAGAATGTTCTTAGAACTTTTTCTAGAATACCTGCTGAGTGTCTTCAGGGGTCATAGAATTTACTAAAACGTTCTAGAATACACTCAGAATTTTCAAGAATGCTCTCAGAAATTTTTCCAGAATGTTTCCAGAATGTTCTTGGAATTTTTCCTGAACACCAGGTAGGCATCATTGGGGTTTTAGAAATGTTCTAGAAACAATGGTGAATATTCTCAGAATTTTCTAGAATGTTCCCAGAACATGCAGTGAAAGTCTTTGGGGGTCCTGGAATTTTTTAGAATGTTCTCAGTATTTCTAGATTTTTGTAGAATGTCCTAGAACATTCCAGATTGCCCGGTGACCATCTTGGGGGGCCGAGGACCTCTTCTGATGGGCTGGAAATTACTACGGCCCCCAGAGATCAGCACAGGATGTCCTGGAGTGGCCACACCCCATTGACTCTCCTCCCATGTGTGCAGGTGCTTAGGCTATGTGTGCTGTGTAAATGTCAGCCGGGCTGGGCACAGCACCAGGACACCCGCCGCACCTGGCTGGGGAATTTCCACTCAGACCTGCATCCCAGAATAACCCTAGGATCACTAGGTGGCATTTTGGAACATTCTGGAACATCCTACAAAATCTCTAGGACATTCTGGGAAAATTCTAGAATATTCTAGAATGCTCCAGAAGATTCCAGAATCTGGATTTTTTTTTCCAACTTTTTCCCTGCCAGGTGTCCAGGCATGGTCTTGTGAGCTCCGGGGAGGTCATTCTGGGTCTCTGTCTCTCAGTGAAAAAACTGGCTTGGAGCAGTTTTGCAGCATGAAATCCTTTAATCCCATTTCCTACTCCAATGACCCCAGGGTTCTGGCTGGCTCCAGCCAAAACAAACTGCCCAGGGGAACCACAGGAGTTTGTGGGGGCCCCCCTGAGAACAGGCAGTGCCGAATCTGGAAGATGCTATGGTGTTCTGGCTTGTACTCTCTTGTACAAAAGTGGTTAAAAGACATCCTCATACTTAAGAATGAGGTATGCCTCCTAAGTAGTGGTTTACCCTGCTGCACCACAATGCTTATCCTTGGCATTTTATCTGATGTTTCCCTGGCATTTGGACTTGATTACCTAAGTTCATTTGTTGGAGCCAGTGTTGTGATGCATTAGGATAATCTGTTGCCACTGATGCTGGCATCCCATATGGCCACTGTTTGTGTCTCAGCTGCTGTACTTCCCATCCAGCTCTCTGCCAATGCATCTGAGAAAGCAGCAGACAACCCAAGTTCTTGAGTCCCTGCCACCCATGAGGGAGACTTGGGTGGAGTTCCAGATCCTGGCTTTGATCTGACCCAGTCCCAGACATTGTGAGTATTTGGTGGGTTGACCTGCAGATGGAAGATCTCTCTCTCCCCCTCCCTGTCTCTCCTTCTTTATAACTCCGTCTTCCAGATAAATAAATCCTTTTCACATATTTGCTTTTCAACATTTTTTCTCCTTACTTGCTAGTATAGCATTCTCCCTTGGTGCTGCTGCTCTCTGTGGACTTGTCCTCCTCAGCCTCTGACTAGAGCACAGCCACCTCTCCAATGCTGACATCCTCTGACACATGTTTCACTCTTCTGTTCTCTCTAAACTGCAGACTCTTGGGCAACCTAAGTAACTCTCATGCATAAACTTGCATAGACACACACACTTGAGGACTACTTAGTCTTGGATTTCAGGTTGTAATTAACTTTAATTTTCAGAGGACTGGTGAAAAAACAAGTCTGGAAGCCAGGGTGCAGCCTTATGGTTCAGATGTCTGTGTCCCACATTGGAGTTTTTGGGTTTGATTCCCTGACTCCAACTTTCAGATAATGTAGACCCTGGTAGCTAGCAAGTGATGGTTCAGATGATTAGGTTCCCTGCTCCTGGGCCAGCCCTGACTGCTGTGGACATTTCAGCAGTTAACTAGAGGGTGAATACCACTTCTCTGTCTCCTTGTTCATTTCTTTGCATCTCCAATTAAAAAACAAAACAAGTATGTTTGCATGATCCATTAAAATAACTTCCTCAATGGAAAAAAGTAGTGTCATTGTTATTTTTGGGGAAAAATAATGCTTCTTGGTTGTAAATGATATTTGAATAATGCATAAGTGTACATCAGACTTCCATTGTGGACAAGGAAGAGAAAGATGGAAGCAATAATTTTTACTTCTGGCTTTGGTACTTGTCATGTAACCTTGAAAAATTCATTTAAACTCATGGGGCCTGAGCGTCCTTAAAATTACAGGCTCATCTAGTTGAGGCAGGTGGTGTAAGGGGAGGTGGCAGGAAGCTGAGAGCTTTCCTTGTTTCTGTGCCAACAGAGCTAAGTGACATTAGCAAGTCATTTGACCCCTCTGGATCTTCCTCCCTTGTGAGATAAGATTGTCTTTGTAGTTAAAGGATTTATTCTACACAGTCCTATCTTATGGTAAGGTTCACATGACTGTGAAGTGTTTTATAAACTGGCAGTGTAAAAATCAAGTTGGCACCGAAGATGAAATGTTAAACAGCATAGAACTTCTAAGGCTTGTAGTTCTATGAGGAGCTACACAGAAACATTCAAGTTCAGGGGCATTTTTAAATTTAAAAACAGAAACATTGAATCACTGTTCAGAATCAGTATAGTTGCTAAAATTCTTATTTATAATCACTGAGATTGGTAGTGTAATTACTGATAGCATACTCCTAGTGTTGTATATTTTAGTTTATACAATACTTAGACTATATAAAATATAGGTAGCATGGGAAGTGCGATACACAGCAGTCTTGTAGAATGGCAGATGTCCTAAACAGCACTCTGGCCTCAGAATCAGCCCTTAAGGCACTCAGATCTGGCTGAAGAGCCCATGAGAGTATTTTAGGTATGGAAAGCTGTGGGGAGCAACTCGGACTATACTGTTACTGGAATTAAGACTTATTCTATGCATCTGCTCTCCCACAATGTGGTGCTGGGAGAGGAGCGTACAGCTTCTACCCAGCTGCCCCTTACCAACTTGATAAGCTGCAAGAGCAGCTCCTGATTGGAGGAGAGCGGCGCGCTCAGCGTGTGAGTAGCAGAGCACGGATTGGTGGAGAGGACTATATAGGAGGAGAGAGACGGCATGGTGGTGTGGGTTGGTTGGAGAGTGTGTTGGAGAGTTCGCAGGGAAGTTCGTTACTTCATTCTTTCTCACTTCTCTCTACTCATTCTTGCTTTGGGAGTTTGCTGTTTACTTATTCTTACTTTACTATAGAAAGGACTTGTAAAAAAAGGGAACAACAAGCGTCCAGTCCGGTGTGGCTCCTCCGTGTGCGGAGGAGCAGCAAATGGTGCCGTGACTCAGATAGGAAACCTAGGAGGGAAAAAACGGGAAGAAGTGGGAAATTACCGGAGAGAGAGACTAGCAAAGAGCCTAGGGGAAGGCCGGACGGAAAGAGTGCCGGTGAAAAGCTAGTTAGAACCCAGGAAAAAAGCCATGGGGGAAGAAAATTAGAAGCTAGGAAAGAGGTATTAACTGGGAACGTCTGGGAGACTCAGTCTTCCATTACGCCCACCGCTCCAACATGTCACAGACGGTACAGACAATGGAGTTCTTTGGCTACTCTTTGCCCACTGGCTACCTCTTCCTCCTGCTAGGCACCATTCTCTATTTCTCCCTAAAGATCATCCATTGTGGGCTGAATGTGGTTTCTCTCTCTTCCTACTCCCCACCTCCTCGCAGCTTTTCTTCTAAGCGAGGGAAACGAGGGGGCAGGAAAATTCATGCATTCGTAAGAGCAGTCGTGGAGACGTCCCCCTGGTTTCTACAGCAGTGGAGGCAGGTGGGACGGAAATTACGTGAGGCTGGGGAATCGATAGAAGTGCTGAAGCTGTGGCAACTCGTTGATCAGGTGCTTCAGGACCCCACGGAAGGGATCGAGTTGTTGCTTAATGAGGGGAGTGAATTGCAGGAAGAATTATGGCAGGGCAGCCAGGCGAGTAGCTATTGTAACAAACAGGTGAGAAGAAAATCAAAGAAGGATTTAGAGAGCCAGGAAGCTTACGTGGGGGAGAAGGAAGCTGAAGAGGGAACCTTGCCCCCGAGAGAGATGCCAAGAATATATCCTGGCCCTACAAGGCTGGCAAATTCAACCATAAAGGATGAATCACCACCCCGGTATCGCCCATTAGTACTACCAAAGTTTCCTCCTGTAAAGAAAAGCCCCTTTTTTCCACATGAGATTGAAGAAGAGTGGGAGGAGGAAAAAGGAGTGATGGAGGGAGTAGGTATGCAGGAGGAGATAGAAAGGCCGAGAACCGAAAGCAAGCAAAGGGGAGCTGTTTATAGAAAACCTGCTTGGGAGCAGTACCAGGAACCAGGCCAGGTGTTTCCTGTAATTCAGGATCAACAGGGAAACAGGGGTTGGACGCCTCTTGACCATAAATTACTTAAAGAGTTGCAACAATCAGTACAATTGTATGGGCCCCATGCAAGTTACACTCAGGCAATCCTTGATAACATTGGGCAGCAAGGCCTAATACCCGAGGATTGGAGAAACTTAGTAAAGGCGGTGTTGGGTGGGGGTGACTTCCTCTTATGGTTAGCTGCTTATAAAGAATTCACGCGAGAATATTCAAAGCAGAACTATCAAGCAGGGAATCAAGCATGGGATGAGGAAATGTTAAATGGAGAAGGGCGATTTGCCAATCCCGATGAGCAGGCCCGATTACCAACAGCTGTCCTCTTACAAGTGAGAGAGATAGCAAGAAGAGCCTGGAAGGTGATACCCAGAAAAGGAGAAATAAGACACAGTCTAACTAAGATAGTACAGGGCCCTACTGAACCTTATGCGACTTCGTGAACAGATTAATGGAAGCAGCAGGAAACATTTTTGAAACTGTGGAAGAAGCAATGCCCTTAGTCAGAAGATTGGCGTATGAACAGGCCAATAAAACATGTCGTGAAGCTCTTAGAAAATGGCAGCATAAAGACATCCCTACCTTTTTGAAAATCTGTAGGGATGTCATGGATGATGTAGCTTCTGGATCACATGCTGCAGTAGCTGTAACCCGACAATTTAGACAGAAAATGAGGGGACGAAAATGCTTTAGATGTGGTCGAGAAGGGCATCTAATGAGGGAATGTAGGGCGAAATTTCCAGCCCGAGATCGGCAGGGCATAGAGAACTCGAGAAGACCAGGCCTTTGCCCACGCTGTAGAAGAGGGAATCATTGGGTCAGTGAATGTTACTTTAAAATGAATAGCGCAGGCAATCCCCTGAAGATGCCAAATGAGCCGGGCCCCATAAGAAGATCAGGTGTATATGGACAACAGCAAAAAAACGGAATGTGGGCCCCTGCACCCTGGGGCCAAAACAATCGGTGGGTGCCACGGTCCCAACAATACAAAAACCAAATATTTACTGCGCAGAGTTACGAGCCACCGAATATTCAGTACTAACACCTCAAATGGGGCCACAAGCCATAGAGGTGAGGGCAGAAACAATTTCAGCGGAGCATAAGGGACTTGGAATAATCATAGGAAAAGAAACAAATGCTTTAAGAGGCCTAATGGTCATTACCGGAGTCATTCAATTACCTTTTGATAAGTTAAAAGTGCTAATACAATCTACAAAGGGTATTATTCAAATCAAGCCAGAAGAACCTGTGGCTCAAATGCTGATCATGATTGGAGCACAGGATGTTCATGGACCCCAAGGGGAGAAATTTGCAGCCTTGTCCCTATCTTTAGCAGATCGACCTCTGTGGACCTTAACCATTAGAGGAAAGTCAATTCAGGGCCTGCTAGATACAGGTGCAGATGTAAGTATAATTTCAGAAAATGATTGGCCGAAGTCATGGCCCCTTCAGCCAGGAGATAATACTTTAGTAGGCCTAGGTGCAGCCATGACACCATCAAGAAGTGCTCAGGTGCTTCATTGGCAGGATCAAGAAGGGAACAAGGGAAATGTGCAACCTTATGTTAGTGCACTCCCCATCACATTATGGGGAAGAGACATTTTAGAACAATTGGGACTGACATTAACAAATGAGGACCAATTGGAGAGTTCTACAGGATGGCGTATTATGTATAAAAAGGGATATCAGGAGAGAGGATTAGGCTCCAGAGAAGGCAGAAGGGACCTAGCCCAGCCCAAAGGCGATTTTAAAGGATAGGACACGGGTTTTTCGTGGGGGCCACTGAGATGCAGCCGCTGCCATTGTCATGGCTGGACAACAAGCCAAAGTGGATACCACAGTGGCCCCTTACCCAGGAAAAGTTGGCTGCGGTAAATGATATAGTGTTACAACAATTAGAGGCAGGCCATTTGCAACCATCAACCTCCCCATGGAATACGCCAATATTCGTGATAAAGAAAAAATCGGGGAAATACCGGTTGTTGCATGATTTACAGGCTGTTAATCAGCAGATGCAACCCATGGGGGCATTACAACCCGGACTCCCGGTTCCTACTATGATCCCAAAGCATTGGCCATTAATAGTACTCGATCTGAAGGACTGCTTTTTTAGCATACCTCTACATGAACAAGACATTCAGAGGTTTGCTTTCACCGTACCTTCCATTAATCATCAAGGTCCCGACAAAAGATATGAATGGAAGGTGCTTCCCCAAGGAATGACTAACAGTCCTGCCATATGCCAGCTATATGTTGACCAGGCAGTAGAGCCGGTTCGACAACAGTGCCCAAAAGTACAAATTTTACACTACATGGATGATTTGTTAATAACGGCTGAAAGTGAAAGTCACCTTATGGAAGCATATAAGCTGCTGCTATTATATTTGGAAAAAGTTGGGTTACAAGTAGCGCCAGAGAAGATACAAAAAGGGGAAGTAGTACAGTACTTAGGGCTTTAAGTAACTTCTGAAAAGGTGACCCCATTAGAATTTGAAATTGCAATAGATGGGTTGCAGACCCTTAATGACTTCCAAAAATTATGTGGCAATTTAAATTGGTTGAGGCCCTATTGTAAATTAACCACCGAAGATATGATGCCATTATTCAATATTTTAGAAGGAGATGCCCAGCTTGATTCCCCTCGTAGATTGACAAAAGAAGCCCGCTTGGCGTTACAGAAAATCGAAAAACAAATTAAAGCAATGCAGATTGAAAGATGTGATCCACAACAAGCCCTAGAAACATTAATTTTTATGGAACAGCTGTATCCCTTCGCAGTCATTTGGCAAGGAGGACCCTTGTTGTTTGTATACCCACATTCACATGCACCGCGTGTACTATACACCCAAGGCATAGCGGTGGATGATTTGATATTAACAGCAATAAAAAAGGTGACAGAAATGGTGGGGAAGACTCCAAAGCGATGTGTAGTTCCCTTTGCTCAAGAGGCAGTAGAAGCCTTTACAAGGGAATGCTGGCAATGGGCATACATAGTTCTCATTCTACAAATAGAGATTGACAATCACTACCCTTGCCATCCATTTGTTAACTTCTGCACACAGGTTTCAATAAAACGGGCGCAGAAGGTGCAAAGGGATCCAATTCAAGGGGCAGTTACCATATTTACGGATGGAGCTAAAGGCGGAACAGGAGCAGCTATATTTAACAATCAACGATATTTTGTCTTAACAGCATCCCCTTCTCCACAACATGCAGAATTAGCTATTATCGCAACAGTATTACGCAGAGAGAGCGCACCCATGAATATTTTGTCTGATAGTGCATATGTGGTGAATGCAGTTCAGATGCTTGCTACACAGTGCCTTATTCTTAAATCCTCCTCAGTCTATTCTTATTTAAGTGAAAATCAGGGGTTATTAAATCAAAGAGAGCATGCTATTTACATAGGCCACATAAGAGCTCATTCTAATTTACCTGGCCCACTTACTCAAGGAAACATGATGGCAGATCATTATTCAAGATTCTTGTTTGCATGCACCGCTTTGGAACAAGCTAAAGAATATCACTCTAAATGGCATGTTAACACCCACACTTTAAGTTTTAAATTTAATATTCCCCGCAAGCAAGCAGAAGATATTATTAGATCCTGTGAAAAGTGCGTTGTTACCATAGTTCCAAAGATTCCTGCGGGAGTCAATTCCCGTGGCCTTAAACCAGGACATATCTGGCAGATGGACGTTACACATATCCCCTCTTTTGGGCGACAAAGCTGTGTTCACGTCACTGTAGATACATATTCAGGTGTAGTTATGGCCACAGCCATGAATAAAGAAGGAGTACACAAGTAATCCAACACTGCTTGCAGGCTTTTGCAGCCTGGGGAGTTCCTCATGTGATCAAAATGGATAACGGACCAGCATATACATCAACTCGTTTTGCTGCATTTTTGAAAGAATTCGGAATCTCCCATATTACCGGTATTCCATACAATCCACAAGGGCAAGCTGTGGTAGAACGCACTCACTTATATTTAAAAAATTTAATAATTAAACAAAAAGGGGGAATAGGGGAAATGGCCACATCCAACAAGGATGCCTTGGCCCTAGCTCTTTATACAATTAATTTTTTGAACAAGAAAAAGAACGGTAAAACACCTGCAGAAATGCATGCTCAATCAGCTGATAAGGAATCAATACAGTGGGTAATGTGGAAGGATTTACAGGACAACCAATGGAAAGGCCCATTCCCCTTACTCAGAAGAATACGAGGCGCCGTTTGTTTTTTTCCACAGGTGTGGCACAAGCAATATGGACCCCTGAGAGAAGAATTCGGTTGGTAAACCTACCAGCAGAAGAGCTAGAAGAAAAAAACTCTATTTGAGGAAGAAAAACAATGAATAACCAATCCCTGGGATCTTGAATATGGGACATTTTCCAACGAACTCTGAAGTAGCACGACAAACAAGACAGTCAATAGCATGAAGATCACGCTGAACTTTACACAGGCGCGTATCAACGCCAAAAAAATAAAAAGAAAGGGGGATCTGTGGGGAGCAACTCAGACTATACTGTTACTGGAATTAAGACTTATTCTATGCATCTGCTCTCCCACAATGTGGTGCTGGGAGAGGAGCGTACAGCTTCTACCCAGCTGCCCCTTACCAACTTGATAAGCTGCAATAGCCGCTCCTGATTGGAGGAGAGCGGCGCGCTTGGCGTGTGGGTAGCAGAGCACGGATTGGTGGAGAGGACTATATAGGAGGAGAGAGACAGCATGGTGGTGTGGGTTGGTTGGAGAGTGCGTTGGAGAGTCGTGGGGAAGTTCGTTACTTTGTTCTTTCTCACTTCTCTCTACTCATTCTTGCTTTGGGAGTTTGCTGTTTACTTATTCTTACTTTACTATAGAAAGGACTTGTAAAAAAAGGGAACAACAAGCATCCGGTCCGGTGTGGCTCCTCCGCGTGCGGAGGAGCAGCAGAAAGCCACTCTGGCAAAAAAGAAAAAAAAAGGACCTAAATAAAAGATCTCTGTGAGTGAGATCCCAGTAGAAAGAACAGGCCATCAAAGAAGGAGGTACCTTTCTCTGAAGGGAGGAGAGAACTTCCACTTTGACTATGACCTTGTCTAAGTAAGATCGAACTCAGTGAACTCAAGAGGCTTCCATAGCCTTGGCAACTCATGACTAGAGCCCAGGGAGATTTCTGATGCCATAAACAAGAGTGTCAGATTGTTAAGTCAACAACAGGAATAACTGTGTGCTTACTCCTTATGTGGGATCTCTGTCCTTAATGTGTTGTCCAATGTGAAGTAATGCTATAACTAGTACTCAAACAGTATTTTACACTTTATGTTCTGTGTGCTGCAAACTGATGAAATCTTTACTTAATATAAACTAAATCGATCTTCTGTGTATAAAGATAATTGAAAATTAATCTTGATATGAATGGAATGGGAGAGGGAGTGGGAAATGGGAGGGGTGCTGGTGGGAGGGAAGTTATGGGGGGGAAGCCTTTGTAATCCATAAACTGTACTTTGGAAAATTATATTTACTAAATAAAAGTTTAAAAAATTAAAAAAATAAAAAATAAATAAAAATATAGGTAGCAATATTTAATGCTTCTCTTACTGTTCCTGGATTGGATTATAGTATATGTTAATAAACCCTTTTTAAAGATTTATTTATTAATTTGAAAGACAGAATTATAGAGAGAGACACAGAAATAGACAGAGATGTTCTGTCTGTTGTTTTACTCCCCACATGGCTGCAAGCAGCTGGAGCTGGGCTAATCCAAAGCCAGGTGCTTCTTCCAGTTCTCCCACATGGATTCAGGCACCCAAGTATTTGGGCCATCTCCTGCTGCTTTCCCCGGCACATTAGCAGGGAGCTAGATTAGAAGCAGAGCAGCTGGGACATGAACCAGTGCCCATAGGGGATGCCAGCACTGCAGATGGTGGCTTCACCTTATATGCCACAGCACCATCTACAGCCTATTCATTTTAAATTAATAACTAAAGATTATCTGCTGTTCAGCCTCCAGGCTTTGGCTTGGCCCAGCCTCTGCTGTTGTGGACATTTGGGGAGTGAACCAGAGGTTGAAAGATCTCTTTTCTTATGTCTCTCCCTCTCTAACCTTGCCTTTCAAATAAATAAATGAGTCTTTGAAATAAAAATACATACACACACACACAAACACACACACACGGTACCAACACAGTGGGTAAAGCCATGGCCTGCTGTGCCAGCATCCCATATGGGTGCTGATTCAAGTCCCAGCTGCTCCACTTCCAATCTAGCTCCCTGCTAATGTGCCTGGGAAAGCATCAGAAGGTGGCCCAAGTGCTTTAACTACTGCATTCATGTGGGAGGCCTGGAAGAAGCACCTGGCTTTAGATTGGCTCAGCTGAGGCCAATTTGGGAAGTGAACCAGCAGATGGAAGATCTGTCTCTACCACTTCTCTGTAACTCTGCATTTCAAATAAATAATAGATTTTTAAAATGGGGGAAAAGGGCAGTTTTGTTGCCTTCCCTTTCCTTAGAGTAACATAATCAAAATCTGTTAGGCAAATGAATAAGGGAAATTCTGAGATCATGTATTGACCACAGAAGAGAATGGATTCCTTGTGCATTTTCTGCAAGCCCATGCTAGTTAGAACCAAGGGAAGCATAACAAAAAAGGGGAGGCCTATATCCCTCTTATTTGTCTTCTTTGTTCATTGGAGCAGTGGAGAGTTGAGTAATGTAATATTGGTGTTTGTCTCCATACAGTTCACTTCTATTTAGCTGGTTCTTTTTATTTTTGCATTTCTTTTTTATTTATTTTAAGAGATTTATTTGAAAGGCATAGAGACAGGGGTCTTCCATCTGCTGGTTTGATCCCCCAATGTTTGGGTGAGGTTGAAGGCCGATGAGCCCCCTCCCATCTCCCATGTGGTGTGGGGTCCAAGCACCTGTCCATCACCACTGCACCTGTTGGCTGGAGTGGGACAGGAATTTGGGCGGCAAGGACTTCAATCAGCAACTGTGATGCAGGCCCTGCAGTTCTGGTTGCACCCCCAAACCATGGTGCCAGCCTTGATAAACTTTTCTTTAAAGTGGAATTAGGGGTAAAAATGATCTGAGGTGCATGTGCGGTTCCATTGTGAGAGGGGCTGAGGCCCCACGGGTGACCAGGGGCCAATAGGAACACCTGCAGCCTTGGCCCACAGGTCCCAGGCATCTCCCCTCTCCTTCTGCCCCACTGACAGCAGCCCGGCCCAGGCCCAGTCGTGCCTTAGGGATTTCCACCCCAAACTGGTCAATTCAGGTCACTTTGTGATCCCTGAACAGATTCAGTAATGCATGCTTCTTCTCTACTACAAAGATCTTATGTTGGTCATATTTCCAGTTACCAAAATCAAATCAACTCACACCTGGACTCTGAGTATTCAATGACATTAGTTATCAAAATAAATGTATTCAAATATTCAAAGACCACTTCAAAGCTTAACTGCCTTCAAGAGTTTTTGGCACTGGAACAGCCACTGTGGTTTTCTACACATGAGCACTCACTATTTTATATACCATTTAACAATTCAAACATCACTTCAGCTTCAGCAATACACAACAATAGAATGGATGATTCTACATAATAAACATGTTACATTAGTTTGGACTTAAAACCTAGAATTAAAACCATGTGGTAATGTGGATGGATTTAAGGAAAGATGTAGAGCTAGGTAGCTAAGGCCACAGAATCCCAGACCTATTGATTTTAAGTGAGTCTAGAACAACAGCATTCCATTGCATTATCTTCCATCTCAGAGTCCTGCTTTTCCAGTGAGACCCACCCCAAATAGACCACGTATTTCCTGCCTATGTCTTCACGGTGGTGGAAGCTGTTCTGATACAGGCATCTCCTGGACAGTCACCAGCTTCCTGATTTACTACCTGAACTGGAATCAACAGTTGTGAGGGATGTTTCCCAAACACCCAGGCTGAACTGAATGTTTGTCTCTGGCAGTCAAAAACTTCTGCCTTAGGAAACAGAACATGTCCTCTACTCTGGGGCTCCTTTTTCTTCTCATGGGGTTCTGTGGTGATCTGTGGTTTTCAACACAAGTCCTGGGAGCATTCTGACTCAAAAGAAAGACCAGGGATAAGAGTTCTTTCTGGGGGCTGGTGTTGTAGCATAGCAAGTTACACTGCTGCCTGCAGCACTAACATCCCACATGGATGCCAGTTTGACTCCCAGCTGCTCTACTTCTTCCCTAGCTCCTTGCTGGGTAAAGCAGCAGAGAATGGCCCAAGCACTTGGTCCTCTGCCCCCACATGGGAGACCTGGAGGAAGCTGCTGGCTTCAGCCTGGCCCAGCCCTGGCCATTGTGGCCATTTAGGGAGTGAGTCAGCAGATGGACCTCTGTCTTTCCCTCTCTTTTTCTCTCTGTAACTATGCCTTGCAAATAAATACAACTTCAGAAAGTTATTCTCCATCAAGCAATACACCCTTTTCCAGGCAGTTGTAAAGCTGGGAGTCATAGCTTCTCTTATATTTTGGATAATAAGAGTTTTGGTTTGAAAGCATGTTCATCTGAGACAAAGATCACTCATTATCCTTTGTTAGAGAAGGGGGCTCTGCTCTTTGAAAGTGAAAATTAGAAGCGGTAATGTGTGATGAGCTCCACCTGCCAGGTCTGGGGAGACTTATTTGAAAGACAGGACACCAGGAGAGGAAGCTTTTCAGATTCCCTGGCCCTTGCTTTAGTCTTATGTCTTTACTTCTTTTGCTGCATCTTGATGTCAAGAGTGTACTCTTTATGCTGAAATGAGGAATTGTGTCTTACCTCTTTTGGGCCTTTTTCTAAGAAGAGTGTATATATTTTTCTTGCATATAAGGATGGTTCTGGGGTGGGTGGATCATTTTTGGAAGTTTTCACAAGCCAGCCAGTAGCCTATATTTTCTTCACAGAATTCAGTTTTTAGAAAAGCCTCCAATACAGCCAGACCATCTGTATGTAGGGAAGAGAAGGTAGAAAAATAAAAAGAAACATGAGGAATATGAGGAAGCTAATGATCAAATAATCCCTTGTGCTTTTCTAGTACTAGGATTAGCTATTCTCTAGTTTTTACTCAACCCTGTAATCCTGCGGATTTAGCTCTTTAAAGACAAAGATGCCTGTAGGTAAAATACTTCAGTTGGTTCCATAGTACTAAAACAGAAATACTTCAGTTTGTTTTAATGCCAAAAATGTATTTACAGGAGAGGCATAAATCCTCAGGGAACTAAGTCTCTTGCAAACACTGCATGCAATGAAAAGCATCCTCAGCCTCAACCAAGAGCACTGCCATTGCAGAGCTGAAGGCTGATTTATCTTCCCCACCTGGTGTGAATATGCTGCAAAATAAATGGAGATAAACAGACCTTCTAGGTTAAGTCAAATTCTCCCTGGTGAGCTGCTGATTTGAGGACACAGCCTTTCTGCACTCTTGTGATACTTGCAATGGATTCAATTCAAGCCTAATTCACAATTGCTGGCCAGCAGCTCCTGGAATGCTTCTGACCACAACAGTGCTTCCTTCGGGGAAGGTCTGCAAGAGCAGTTCTCTAATGAGTTGTGCTCAGAGCAGTTCCCCTCCCAGCTCAGCAGTGAGCTCTTCAGATTGCAAACACAGGAATCTCAACTTACTTGATGAAAGCTTGCTACCTGCTTTTCTTGCCAATTGTGGCCTTCCCAGGAATGGTGGAGTTTTGCCATAGGTAGCTCAACCTGGTCTTCAATACTCTTATTCTTAAAAAAAAGACAATTCACTAAGTGGTTATTCTTGAATACACTACTGAGCCTGAATGTATTTTTACCAAATAAAGTTGCCCAGTAGCTATAAACCAAAAGCCAACAACAGGCTTGCCCATCTAATATTACACTCAGCCCCGAAGTACTGAGCAGTTTCTTCAGTTCCTCAGAATGTAACTACGCTCTGAGGACTAAAGATAGGACTGCCCAAATTTTAATTATCAATACACTGCACAGCTAATAAAGCAGATGCTGTCTCTGGCCCACAAAAGGAGACAATTTCCCTGCAAGGTTAACCGCAATCGGGAGACATTTTGCACCTGATGGAACCCACAGCAGAACTGCCTTGAGCCGGCTCCTCTCCTTTCCTTTCCACCTTCGGTCCTGGATGGGCCAGAGACCATGCACAGGAGGTGCCATTGGTCACCCGTTGCCCCCTGTCTACCTGCAATGCTCCTGGTAGGAAGATGCTGCAGAACAGTGATTTGTCCCATGATTGTCACTGTGTGAGATCAGCCCATCATGAGAAAATGACCATGGATTCCAATGAGATATGAACCGCAGAAGCACTTCCCCCAGCATCAGTGCAGGAGGGTGGATGATGGAAGGCACAGCATGGCCAGGACTCTAGGGACCCTGCAGGACTCTGCTGCCCTGGATGCCTATAGCAGGCAGCTGCATGCGGCCCAGTGTGCCAACAGCGCCCTCCTACGAAACCTTTCCCCCTGTCTGCCCATGCAGACCACACAGATGCTGTGTCAATGAGTAAATCAGCACCGCACACTTGGTTTTCCTGATGAGACTTGGCCTTCATTACTTCCCCAAGTGCAGCACGTGCTGCAAGCCTCAGCCAGCAGGGCCGGTGGGAGAGGTGGGCGGTCGCACTCACCAGGTCTGTCTCTTCTTCTTCTGACCCTCCTGACTCTGGGGCCTCCACCTGCATTCTAGCCCCAAGGTACAAAACAGCCAAGAAGTTAAACGACCCACATCACCGGCCTACACCGCAACTACCAGCTGCCCAACAATGACCACCGCCTTTATAGCCAGGCTACATGGGGCGGGTCTGGCAGCACTGGTCCTGCCCCAGGGCAGGAAGGATTGGCCTGAGGTTCCCCCGCTGGGCGGAGCCTGAGCTGTCCTGCAGCAGATTCTGGAAGCAAGAGAGCTGCTGATGGCTGAGGCCCTGGCTCAGAGCACACTTAGTGAGACCCCATGCCCGGCAAGGGCGCTGGGGCCCTGGACTTTCCCAGGCTGCAGTCCTAGGGTGGAGGCTGACTCGGCCTTTCCTTCCTCAGCCCTGCCCACAGGTGGAGCGGGGTTCCCATGGGGCATCTTCCTTCATGGGAGCATGAGTGAACCCCAAATGCCGCGACTCCCAGTTCTGAGTGCTGGCCCGCAGCCTTCCGGGAGGGAGTAGGATACAGAGACTTTGTGGGGAGGTGACACTTGAGCTGGGCCTGTATTTTGGGTTTGCTCTGGATGCACAACCCAGTGCGCCTGGACCTGCAGGTCTGCTGCAGGCCTCCTGGAGGCTCTGGGAGCCGGGCGTCCTGGTGGCAAGGGCAGGAGGGCGGGAGGTCGAGGTGCTGAGCTCCCGCTGGGTGCACCAGGCACTTTGGAGCTGTTCAGAGTAAGGAGTTGAGGTCACCTCCTGAACCACTGCTGGTCCCAAACTCCTGGTTTGGGATTTGCCAGAACCCTGAAGTAGGGGTGTGGTGGGGGTGGTAGTGGTTGGCTTCAATGCACTGTATTTGTGAATTCTTCAAACACAGCTTCTCCCTACTCCTGCAGGCTATCAGGTGATTGACGAGGACAGAGTCCCTCCGCTGCAAAGTGACTGAAGTTTGGAAACTACGTCCAGAACATCACAGTGTGTATTCAGCTGATCATCCTTCAGGCCTGCAGGTGGACAGCAAGAGCAACAGTAAGATATTAACTACTGTAGATACTCTCCTTTCTTTCCGGTAGACCCACCAAAAGAGAATGGGAGATGAGTACTTGAACATTGGAACCAGTCAGCATGCTAGGGTGAGCTGCCAGTACTTGGAGCTCAGGAGTGGACATGGAGAGCAAAACATGCATTGTTACTAAAGAGGACAGTTAGGCATTTTACTGTGAAAAGGGAAATCATTTAGATGTGAACAAGACACCTTAAGTAAATGTCTGTATATTTATTTTTGTTTATTTGCAAGGCAGAGAGAGCCCTTCCATTTACTGCTCATTCCTCAAATGTCTGCACCAACCAGAGCTGGGTCAGGCTGAAGCCAGGAACTCAGTGTGGGTCTCCCACACAGGTGGCAGGGACTCAAGCACTTGAGCCATCAGCTGCTGCCTCCCAGGGTTCTGTTAGCAGGAAGCCAGAAGCAGAAGCAGGGCTAGGGCTTGAGGCCTGGGCATTCTGACTGGGATGTGGAAGGCTTTACCACTATGCCAAACACATGCTCCAGTAAGGTGTTTCAACACGTTTGCAAAATGTAAGAATGTGGTTTTAAATATATGCTCTTCATCTTAAAAATTTGCATAATCTTATATTCAGTTTCATGATTCAATACTTATTATTAAATACAAGTAACATTTAGATACATGCTTTACTCACCAATACAAACCTCAGTAACTTTTTCACTTAGAACCTTGAATAATAGCATTCATTCAGACTGAAGTTCACTCATAAGCTGGGAATTCTGACAAAGAGACAGTAGGGAAAAAATCTAGATGTGTATCTGATACCTAAGAAGGTTCTGAACCTGATTGACAGAATCTGAATAACTGTTCGGAGAGTCACTTCATACCTCTCCCCTCTGTAATGAGAAGACTGTGTCCTTTGGCCACTTTCACATGATGTTATGTAAATCTAACCTGAAAAGCCTTTTATAAATTCTGAAGTACCATACAGAAGCATATTATGCATTTCCATATGTGTGAAAAAAGACAATGTCAAAGGCATAGCTATTCCAGAGAGAAGTTAGGAGGATTAGCTCAGTTTTTAAGTGTGTAAGTACCATTAAATATCAACATATTTAAAATAGATTTATATATAGAGTGTGGAGTTCATGATAGATATTGAATAAATGCACTCTGGATAATAAGCAAATATCAGAAATAATGCCACACCCATCAGTGTTTAAACTCTTCAGACAGCTCCATGCCAGGGAAGTGCAGTGATCCCTGTAAATTAACAAAAATCAATCTGTGTATACCCATGGAAGCCACTGGTTTATATGCAGCCTATACTAGAGGTTTTTGTGTTTAGTTAAATTACTTGATTTTTTAATGAATGCTTTCAGACTGATACCTGATGCTGAGTGGCAGACAATTTTTTCTGAAAAGTATGTGGTTGAGAAATATAAATATAAATCAGTTTATAATTTTTGTGTCTGAATATTTTTATGCATTGAGACAGTACCTGCAATAATCAGAAGACTTTTCCTCAAAAGGTTGCTACATTGATGCATCTTCATTTATGTATGTAATGTATGTTTAGGTAAAAGGAAGAGAGAGAGAGAGAGAGAGAGAGAGAGAGAGAGAGATCTATCTTTCATCTGCTGGCTCACTTCCAGATGGCCACAATAGCTGGGGTGAGCCAGGCCGAAGCCAGGACCCTGGAACTCTGTCCCAGTCCCCCATGTGGGTGCAGGAACCCAAACTCTTGGGCAATCTTTGGTGCTTTCCCAAGCAAAGAGCTGGACGAGAAGTGAAGGAGGTGAGTCTCAAAGCAGTGCCATAAGGCATGCTGCTGTTGCAGTTGGCAACTTACTCCTTTGTGCCACAATGCTGTCCCTGGATTGATGACGTATTGAAGTGCTGCCACTGGCTTTTGGCTAAATAGGATGACTTAACATGTTTTCCACTCTGTGGAAGAGGAACAAATAAGGCAGTTGGTTGTAAAAGTTGCCCATGGAAACCACAGCCTGAGAAAGATGAATCAACTCACCTTGCATTTTCCACCTTGCATCTACACCACCCTTTTCTGGACAAACATCTGATTGTATGCCCTTGTGATGGAGGTTCTCAGGGTGCTGGAACTTTTTGTAATTTTTTTAAAAATATAGATTAAGAAGAAGGCAAATAAACAAAAAATTACAAACTGCTGCCAATACCAAGAAGAGATTATTGAGAGTAAAAGGTCACCTGTTGGAGCCAGCACTGTGGCACATCAGGTTAAAGCCCTGGCCTGAAATACAGGCATCCCATATGAGTGCTGGTAGAGTCCCAGCTGCTCCACTTCCAGTCCAGCCTCCTGCTAATGCACCAGGGAAAACAGTAGAGGATGGCCCAAGTCCTTGGGCCCTTTTGCTCATGTGGGTGACCCAGAAAAAGCTCCTGGCTCCTGGCTTCTGATCAGCTCACTCTCTACCTCTCCATATAACTTTTTCAAATGAATAAAATATTTTTTTAAAAAAGGTATCCTGCCATACTTCTTTCTTCCCTGTTAATTCCTAGGAATTAAAAATTGTTACGGGGCAAGCACTGTGGCAAAATGGGTTATAGCAACACCTGCAGCACTGGCATCCTCTATGGGCCCCATTGCATGTTCTACTTCTGATGCAGGTCTCTGAAAACATACTGGGAAAGCAGTAGAATATGGTAGAAATCCTTGAGTCTTGCACCCAAGTGAGAGACCTGGATGAAATTTCCCTGACCCCTGGCTTTTTTTTTAAAGATTTGTTTATTTATTTGAAAGAGTTACAAACACCCACCCACACACACAGAGAGAGAGAGAGAGAGAGAGAGAGAGAGAGAGGTCTTCCATCTGATGGTTTACTCCCCAGCTGGTTGCAATGGCTGGAGCTGCCCTGATCTGAAGCCAGGAGCTAAGAGCTTCAAGTTCTCCCATGCATGTGCATGGGCCCAAGCACTTGGGCCATTTTCTACTGCTTTCCCAGGACATAGCCAGGAGCTAGATCAGAAGTGGAGCAGCAAGGACTCAAACCAGTGCCCATATGGGATGCCCATAATGTTTTCTTTAATTGGAGAAATGTTCCTTTGATAGAATGAGCGTATGACCCCACAATATTCTCTACTTACTCATAATAGGGTCTGAGATGTAAAAGTCATGATTAATTTCTTAGAAGAAAATTTACATACCCAGAAGCAAAGAGTGAAAATTAACCTTTTGTTTTTCTCATGAATGAATCAGAGTTTCAAAACTAATACTTAACTTGTATTTTAGAGGAGTTAATGACTTAACCATCTCTTCCATTAGAAATACTATGTTGTGGCCAGTGCTGTGGCACAGCAGGTTAAAGCACTGGCCTGAAGTGCCAGCATCCCATATGGGCTCCGGTTCTAGTCCCAGCTGCTCCTCTTCTGATCCAGCTCTCTGCTATGGCCTGGGAAAGCAATAGATGGCCCACATCTTTGGGCTGTTCTGAAGCTCTTAGCATAGTGAACATATATTAGATTCTCATTATTGAAATCTTTAGAAATGTCAGAAAGCATGTAACTTTCTTTAATGATCTGAAACAGAGATGAGATCCATAAGGGCAGAACTGCTCAGCAGCCACACTGCAGGAATATGTATCTTTCTGACGATATCTTCATCTGCTTCTTGCAGTTGCAGCTAGTCTATGAGCTCTTGGTCTGTTTTCTGCCCTTGGGAGGGCCTAGGGTGCTCTATATTGTCTGTAAGGATTCAAAATTTGTTGTATATTAGTGTCTAATCATAAAATTTCCAAAGTGAAAAGCTGGATGTAATAAACTATTCCAGACTGCAAAAAAAAAAAAAAAAAAAAAAAAAAAAAAAAAAAAACAAGAAAATACAAACATAGTGTACTGTCTATAAAGTACAGCGGTAAATCTCTATTATAGAGATACACATGTCTACACAATTCTCTGTTTCTTTCCCTCAGAAAGTCTACATTCAGCTCTCGATAGTACGATTACTTAGGAATAGATTTCATATACTTAGTTTCATAGTCAGTGAACTCGGAATTATTATTGTAGTATTGAGGATTGTACTGACTAAAACACTATGTTTATTCCATGTTAAATAACATCATCGTATCTTTGGATTCCATTTATCCTGCTACTGATGTATTCACAGGAGAGGGGAGGTGGGAGGAAAACCCAAGATCCATCAGGGTGGAGGAGGAATGTCAGAGGCTGTGGTTCTATTGTACTGCAGCTTGGGTTCTGGAAGAACACATTAATGGACCCAGATGGTGTGAAGCTAACTGAAGGGCTATGTTCTGTACACTTGTCTGTGGTACTGCATTTTCATTTATGTAAAATTTATTTCCTTCAAGTAATATATTAATTTGGATGAAAATGAAGATGTTAAGGAATTTTCAGAATGGGTCTGTTTAACCCTCATTGGCTTTGTTTTTAGGCACTTAACTCAGAAAAGAAAAGATAGAAAAATACATTTTGGGTTCTCTTCATCTGTACCATGGCACTCTTTGGTTAAGATTTGTCATTTTGTCATATTTGATTCTCTAGACTCCCTGAAAAATCCCCTACTTCATTAGATGGAGTCCGTGTCTCACCATGGCAGTGAAAAGTTTAAAATGTTCCAGCTTTGCATTTAGCTAGGCCGTGGACACATGCCATGGCACTTGCCAGCCAATTGTGTCAGGGGCATCATCTGAATCAGAATTACTTGCATGAAAACAAGGAGTTGCAGATTCTTCCAGTGAAAGTGGAGAGGAGCAAGAGCTGCAGAACATTGCCAGGGTTGAATGTGCCATGGGATGCTATGTGGTGGCTGGTGTCTGGGGTGCTGGTTCTGCAGAAGATAGGGCTTATGGGGGCTGGTGCTGTGATATAGCAGGTAAGGCTGCCTCCTGCAGTGCCAGCATCCCATATGGTCACCGGTTGGAGTCCAGCCTGCTCCACTTCCAATCCAGGTGTGCTGTGGCCTGAGAAAGCAGTAGAAAATGGCCCATGTCCTTGGACCCCTGAACCCACATGGGAGACCTGGAAGAAGCTCCTAGCTCCTGGCTTTGGATCAGCTCAGCTCTGGCCATTGCATCCAATTGGGGAGTAAACCAGCAGATGGAAGATTCTCTCTCTCTCTCTCTCTCTGCCTCTCCTCTCTCTGTAATTCTGACTTTCAAATAAATAAATCTTTTTTTAAAAAAAGCTTATGCTTAAGGGTAGTGTTCATGGAAAATGTGTGGGACATTTGGCAGCAAGATTTTAGATGAATTTTCCAACCCCTGAACCTCCTAGAGATTAGAATAGACTTCTAATGCACAACTTCCACTTATGCTTAACTAGGTTTTTGTTTTGAATTGTTTTTGATGAAACAGCAAGGAATTCTGAGTTATAGACTTCCTATTTCAGAGACAGGAGAACAGTGATGCCTGCATTTTAATTAAATAATGCCTATCACCCTTTCTTAAGCAACAAATGATCACAGATTCTCTCTTTGCTGCTAAGTAATGAGCATGGTGATTCTTCCCACCATAACCACCTTCCCACCTACACTCCCTCCCCTCTTCCTCCTTCCTCTCCTATTGACATGGAATGCCTTACATAGCTAGGCTGAACTTTTAATCCACTTGGCCCTAGGTGTTCATACACTTCAACTCTGTGTGATTATTCATATGCCCTTTTTATGACAAGGCTTATGTCAGAATGACAAATTATATATTCACCTAATACTGAGAGTCATCAAATTGATTTCTATTTTCTTCTCTCTTAGGCAGTTCTTGAGGGGCAGAAATATTTATTTTGTATATCATGTATTTATTCAACTAAAAGACTGACTGTCAAGATGCTGAGTTTTAGTGTCAAAGCAAATATGTTTCTAGACCCCATGAAGTTTACAGTCTGGCAAGAAAGAGCCATCTACCCAAAGAATATTGTTTAACATAGTAAATGCTGGTGTGAAGTCAGTGGATAAAGATTGAAGCATTCTTAATCTAGCACTAACTCTAATCCCATGATCTCTAATTGAGAGAAGTAATCAGAAACACAGAACTCCATGTTACCCAGTTATCTCTTTGAATTTCTGATTAAAAAATAAAACATATCAAACAACACACAAATACCTAGGAGTGCATAATATTTATATACTATCTTGATATTAAAAATAAGAACAAATAACCATGAAATAATAGCAACTTTGAATCTCCTTTGTTTTCTAGACAAGTTATAATCCTATGTGGTTCTTTATAGTAAAATATTACAGTAAATTACAGTACATCATTACAGTAAATTATTACAGTAAATAATTACAGTAAATTATTTTTGTAGGTACTCTTCATCTCACTCACATTTTTTCCTTTTGATAAATCAGATTTTAAAAACTGAGACTCAAGAGAAAAGATTTTTAAGCTAGTGTTATATGTTGATTGGCTCTCTAAAAAAGATTTATTTATTTATTTGAAAGTCAGAGTTACACAGAGTAGAAGGGGAGAGAGACAGAGAGACATCTTCCATCTTTTGGTTCACCCACCAATTGGTCACAATGGCTCGAGCTGTACTGATCTGATGCCAGCAGCCAGGAGCTTCTTCTGGGTCTCCCACACAGATGCAGCTGCCCAAGGACTTGGGCCATCTTCCACCGCTTTCCCTGGCCATAGCAGAGAGTTGGATCGAAAGCAGAGTAGCCGGGTTCAACCTCCACCCATATGGAATGTCAATGCTTTACATGCTATGCCACAGTGCTGGCCCCTTGATTGGCCCTTAACTTAGACTTTTTTATGATATTAAAAAACACCATGCTTTTCTAAGCTCTTTCCATTCAGTTTCTATTTTGTAAACTCCAGATAATACTGTCCCCAGAATTAATCTAAGGTATAAATGCTATGATATAAGGCATTTAACCCCTTAACCTGTCTCCTTGAATACTCAGCTATGTTAGCTCTGTGTCCATTCTTCTGTCTCTGTACTAGATGAATAAAAAGACAGTTTAAAATGATTTGAAAAGAACTATAAGGGGTCAGTGCTGTGCTGCTGCTGCCAATTGGGGAGTGAACCAGCAGATGGTAAACCTCTCTCTCTCTCTCTCTCTGTCTCTGCCTCTCCTTCTCTGTAACTCTGACTTCCAAATAAATAAATAAATCTTAAAAGAACTATAAACATCAATAAAACACAAATGAAAATTGTATTCTCAAAACTGGATATTAAACCATGCCTTCTACACCTCTGTTAAAAGCTACATTCTATCATAGTCATTTATGATTTCTAGGGCCAAAGTAGTAAATAAGATTTTTCTGGAAGAGACAGAGGTTATGAGGGAGCCAGGATTTGGGGTCAGTTAGCAGCAGTGAGTGTCACTCTTTCAGATTTGATTCAGGAAAGGAAGAAAGCAACTGATCCCTGAGATTTTGGTGGGGGGAAGGAAAGGAAGGAGGGACTGAATAAAAGCAAAGGCCCTCTGGTTGTGGGCACCCAGCCCTGACTACAGCCTTTGGGAGGGTCAGCTGGTGTCTCTAGGGATGCTGCGGCCTGTACTCCATTTCCCAGAGTTCCCAGGAGCTCGGATGTATTATGCCTTCTGAATGCCTGTGCATATGCGCGTGCTGCTGCCATTCCCTGGGGCCTGAGTTGGAACAGAGGGAGTTCATTCCCTGATCAGGGTCAGCCCTGGGGGCTGTGCTTCTCCTTCTCTGGCATTTACTCCATTTCCTGCTCTGCACGTGCGATCCCAGGCAGTTTCCAAGTGCTCACCCTAAGCCTGCCTCCTGCTGTGTCTTCCCTCTTCATCCTCCACCTGTGGGTCCCACTTACCAGGGAGTCTCTTCCCGCCACTCCCCGAATCGCTCCCCGCGTGTCCGGAAGAAAGGGTACCTGCTCCAGGGACTTTCTGCTGCAGGTTTGGCATGCAGGAAGGGGCGGGGACATGTGTGGGAGAAGGGTGGGTGCCAGGGTGCCATCGATCATGGCAGCTTCCCCCGAGGTCAGGACTGGGACCCAGGCTGTTCTGTCTCCCACCTCCACTTCCCAGCCTCCCAGTGCCTGGAATCTCTCCTGCAGGACCTCACCCAAACTGTCCCTAATGTGCTTTATTTAGTGGTTACAGGAGAGAGGGGGCAGCATTCTGGGAACATGCACACGCAGGGAAGGAAGGCAGAAAGACTCCGGCTCTCCACAGTTAAATAAGCTGGGTTCCCACTGTGGGTGGTCTCAGAATGCAGTCTGGCCAGGCCTCTTGATGTTTCCTGGGCTGGTTCCTGCAGGGTGGGGCTGGGTGGCCTTCAGCAGGGAGCCTGGGGCAGCAGAGGGGTGGGAAGGAGGGTCTGACTAGGATCTGCCCCACTGCTCTCATCTTGCACCTCATCTTCCTGGTGGGGAGCAGTGTGAAGTGTGCATTGATCCCTCTCATATTAATTATCAGATATTTCCAATGTGGAATTTGAAGCTGTTCCAGAAACCTGGGGTGGGAAAACTCCCTTCTTTCAAACAGGCACAGAGACAGTGGAGGATCCAAGGAGTTTCTATTAATGGCCCTAGGCTCAGCTGGAATGATTTCCTGAGAACTGAGCATCAAATTCAAGTTTCTTAGCTGTTACAGCATTGGTGGGTTTAAATGGCAGCCTTCATGACTTAGGTCCACATTTCCAATGGTCAGGGGGTCCAGTATGTTTGTAAAAGAGATGCCAGGGACAGATTTATTAGGATAGCTTTATGACTGGAGTTTACAGAAGCAGAACTTAGGACATCTTCCCTCCCTAGATAAGATTTCAGTGGGCAGCTGTTTCACTCGTTAATTGTGAGCATCCACTTTTAAAGGTTTGTGTTGGATGGGGTCCACTTCTCTTTCTTTGATGATGTATTTGGCTGCTTATCATATTCTGTCTTCAGCTATTTCTTCTCCTGCTAGCAAGGCTCTCAAATGTTTTTAACTGCCACTGATCCCTTTGCAAAATAAGAAGAGAACTAAAATTAATGCAAGTCTACTGTGTTGTCAATAACTGGAGCTACTTTTTTAAAGATTTATTTATTCATTTGAAAGAGTTACACAGAGAGAGGAGAGAGAGAGAAAGAGAGAGAGACGTCTTCTGTCCGATGGTTCACTCCCCAATTGGCAGCAACAGCTGGAGCTGTGCCAGTCTGAAGCCAGGAGCTTCTTCTGGGATGAAGCTGGTTTTTAAAATAATTATTTATTTATTTGAAAGGCAGAGTTACAGAGTGGTAGAAGCAGAGATGGATGGCTGGAGCTGTTTGGATCCAAAACCAGAAGCCAGGAGCTTTGTCCAGGTCTCATAGGTGGGTGCAGGAGATGAGGGATTTGGGCCATCTTCTACTGTTTTCCCAGGCCACAGCAGAGAGCTGGATGGGAAGTGCAGCAGCCAGGATCATAACCGGCACCCATATAGGATGCTGACACTGCAGGCAGTAGCTTTACCCACTATGCAACAGTGTTGCCCACTAACTGGAGCCCTTTTAATCTGAGTTTGCATAAAGTGGAGAATTACAACATCATAAATACAGATAAGTAACATCTTTTTCTCTGCCCAGTACTTTACAGTTACCCAGTGATCCACTGAGAATCTTACATTCCACACTGTGTAATTAAGAAGGCCAGTTACTTGTCTTATTTTGGGTTCTGTGGTTAAACCCATGACATTTTTGAAATGGGAGGATATTAGTTCTACAATTTCATAAAGACTGCTCTGTGGAAGCATCAATAGAAGTTATAACTGTGAGAGTGGTAAGAAAGAAGAATGGAAGAAATAAGTACCCCTTACGCCACACAGAGATGTCCACAAATGGAGTAGAAGATGTGCCCTTGAAAACTATGGCTGACTTTCTGGGACAAACTGTGTTTGAGTGCTTCACATGTTCTGATAGAAAGGTGTTGCCACCAGGTTTTTAGTATATTTATTTAGTTAGTTTTTAAAGATTTATGTATTTATTTGAAAATCAGAGCTACACAGAGAGAGAAGGAGAGACAGAGAGAGAGAGAGAGAGAGAGAGAGAGAGAGATGTCTTCCATCAGGTTCATTTCCCCAATGGCTACATCATTGTGAACTTTGCTCAGTTCCTGACCTATACCTTTCCTTTAACCTAGTACTTTGCCATGTAGTAGCCCATGAAAACTGCAGACTGCATAAATGAATGAATATTTGGAGGGTTGTGATTTCTTAGAGGAACATCATGAGACAGAAGGAATAAAACAAAACAAAAGTATCCTCCGTATATAGAAGATATACTGTTTTTGCAAGCTATAGAGAAGAGGAAGAAGGAAAGTAGTGAGACTGGAAAGGTTGTGGCAAAGGTAATAGGCACTAGTCAAGAATTCAACAAGCCCATTAGGAAAGTATTAAGGATTCTTTACTTCCATGTAGACTCTGCCCTCTAATGGTGAACAGGGTCCTCTAAACCCACTTGTTGCACAAATGAAAACCCAAGCATTGTCTTCTCCCACAGATGGAGTCTGCTATTGGTTTTGATTTACATTTCCCTAATGGCTAGTGATATTGGGCATGTTCATCTATGTCTTGACCATTGAGATTTCTTCTTCTGAGAAACATCTATTCTGATCATTGCCCATTTCTTACGTGTACATTTTGCTTCTTATTTGGAGATTTTCCCAGTTCTATATATGTATGTTCTGGCTATCAATCTTTTGTCATAGTCAGAGTTTTCAATGTTTCCTGCCATTCTGTCCATTGTATCTTCACTCTGTTGATTACTATGTTATGAAGATGTATCTTAATTTGATATGCTCAAATTTGTATATTTTATTTTGTTACTTGTGCTTTTGGAATCTGACCCAAAACTGTTGTCTATGCTAATGTTTTACAGTTTCTCATATGTTTACTTAGGTTTTGGGTTTTTTTTAACATACATAATTTTATTACAAATTTTTTTTAAAAAAAACAACACAGAATGCAACATCCTAACAAAAAATCCAAATTTACAAATGATACTAATTCCTACAACTTTGCTGTGCTACCATACACAAGTCAAGAAATTAAAGAAACCATTAAATATTTAGGAACATTCAACATCAGAAGCTTTAAAATCTAACTGTATGTAGTAGCCCCTCAAAAAGCTACAACCTGCATTTTTTAAAAAAAGTATTTTCTCTACAAAGAATCTTATCAGCTATACAAAAATCTGTACAGTTTTTTTATACTGAAGCTAATATTGAGCTGCACTTGAATTCACATTCTTAGCAAAACAACTGCCTGAGCACACACGCACACTCCACACTCATCATTACAGGATAGCCATTTATTCTTCATCTTCATCCTCTTCCTCATCATCTTCATCTTCTTCCTCTTCCTCTTCTTCCTCCTCATCTTCAGGTTCATTCTTCTTCTTTGAGCCTGTGGGCCTACCAGGGCCCTTCTTTCCCGCTTCACTTTTGCCCTTGGCACGGTATGCAGCAATATCCTTTTCATATTTCTCCTTTAGCTTAGCTGCTTTCTGTTCATATGGTTGTTTATCTTTGGCTGACTGTTCAGACCACATCTCACCCAATTTTTTTGCAGTGTCCCCAATGGACAGGCCAGGGTGTTCACTTTTGATCTCTGGGCGATGTTCAGAGCAAAAGAGAAAGAAGGCAGATGGTGGTCTTTTAGGAGCATTAGGATCCTTTTTCTTTCCCTTCTTAGCACCCTTGGGAGGAACGTAATTTTTCATCTCCCTGTCATAACGAGCTTTATCACTTTTTGCCATATTTTCAAACTTGGACTTTTCCTTTGCAGACATGGTCTTCCATCTCTCCGAGCATTTCTTAGAGAATTCAGTGAAACTGACCGAATAGTCAGGGTGTTTCTTCTTGTGCTCTTCCCGGCACATCTGCACGAAGAAGGCATAGGAGGACATTTTGTCCCTCGGCTTGTTGGGGTCTCCTTTACCCATGACAACGGAACGGCGGCCACCTGGTGCGAGTTGTTCCTCAGACTCCCGCAGAGTGGCCAGATCCGACGGCATTGCTTCCTTCCCTCAGCTCCAGCATGAACTCAGGATGTGAGGGCGATCTGGCTGCGACATCTGTCACCCCATTGATCGCCAGGGTTGCTTCGGCTGATCTGGCTGGCTAGGCGGGTGTCCCCTTCCTCCCTCACCAATCCACGTGCGTCCCTCCCGAAGCTGTGTGCTCGGTTGAAGAGGACGACCTTCCCTGCTAGAGGAGGACCGGTCTTCGGTCAAGGGTATACGAGTAGCTGCGCTCCCCTGCTAGCACCTCAAAACAAGCTCTCAAGGTTTTGGTTTTATATTTAGACTTTTAATTTACCTTGAGTTGCTTTTACATAGTGTATGAGGTGTTGGGGTATCTTTTCAGGCTTCTACATATGGATAATCACTTTCCTTTAAACCATTTGCTAAAGGGATTCTTCTTTCTCCTGTTTGTTTTATTTCCTTTATTAAATAGGGGTTGGCTGTAGAAAAGTCAGTTTATTTCAGCTGCCTATTTTTTCCATTGAACTATGTGTCTGTTTTTCCAACAGTGCTAACACTCCTTCTATTTTTTTAAGATTTCTTTATTTGAAAGGCCAGATGCTTCTTCCAAGTCTCTCATGTGGGTGCCAGCACCCAAGAACATGGTCCATCTTCCACCAATTTCCCAGGTGCATTAGTAGGGAGCTGGATTGGAAGTGGAGAACCTGGTCTTCTAGCAACAACATATGGGATGCATGCACAGCAGGACAAGGCATTAACCTACTACACCACAGCATCAAACCCTTCCTTATTTACTTCTGCTGTGATCTTTCAGTATTCACTTTTCTACTGCCCCACAACTTGACTCATTCCTGTTTTTTTTTTTTTTTTCTGGGTCCTGGAGGATGGTAGTAGGTTGCTTCTGGGATATCTTTTTTATGTTAGTAGATACTTGGTAATCTAAAATCATAGTTTTTACTTTCTATATTTCTCTGCTAATCACAAGGACCTTCTAGATGACAGCAGAAAATGCTAGCAGAAATGAGGATATATTAATTTGCTAAGAAAATACCACAGAGAATATGATTTAAATCATGGAATTTTACTTCTCAGAGTTGTAGTTTGAAAATATCAGATCAAGATGCTAATAGGCTCTATTTTTCCAGAAGCCCTTCTCTGATGTGACAGACACATCTATCATTTGATCTGCTTAAAAGCACTTTCTTCAGGTAGAGTTATGTTGGTGGTTAGCACTTCAGTGTTTGAGTTTTAGGGAGGCACATTTCAGTCCACAACAGCAAAGGGGCCCTGTGGTCTACTTCAATGACAGCCATCTCTGCGGAGGACAGAAAGTTTGAAATCAGCATTAGGAGTTCTCACAGTATTACTGTCAGTGCTATCTCTATCAAATGTGCATTCATGTACACACAAACAAAACTACCTGTACACATAAACACATTCAACAGTGGAAATGCCTGATGGTTGTGTACAGGTAACATCAATATAATAATCCATAAGATGGCCTATTAGCAGACATTAAAAGAGAATTAGAAAGAATGACAACAAAATCTGCAGTTACCTATATTTATGTCTATATGTATGATATTCAGTATTTATAGTTGCTAAAAGATGAATACTGATGTGTGGGAATAAAAGCTAAACCTTACCTTGCAATATTGCAGCCTAGTCTACATGAAAGATGTCTTCCTAAAACCTTTCCCTGGGCCCACTCTGTGGCATAGTAGATTAAGCATCCACCTGCAGCACCAGCATCCCACATGGGCACCAGTTTGAGTCCCTGCTCCTGCACTTCCAATCCAGCTCTTTGCTAATGGCCTAGGAATGCAGTGGAATATGCCCTGAGTGCTTGGGCCCCTGCACCCATGTGAGAGACCTGGAGGAAGCTGCTGACTCCTGGCTTCTGGCACCTGGCTTCAGATCGGCCCAGCTCCAGCCATTCTGGCCATTTAGGGGTGAACCAGTGGATAGAAGACCTCTCTTTCTCTTCCTCTCTATATCTGTCACTCTGCCTCACAATAAATAAATACATATTTTAAAAATCTTTCCCTTTTTAAATTTCTTAATTGTTTTAAAGATTTATTTATTTATTTATTTACAAGTCGAGTTACAGACAGAGAGGAGAGCCAGAGAGAAAGAGAGAGGTCTTCCATCTGATGTTCACTCCCTAATTGATTGCAACTGCCAGAGCTGTGCTGATCCGAAGCCAGGAGCCAGGAGCTAGTTCCAGGTCTCCCAGATCGGTACAGGGGCCCAAGGACTTGGGCCATCTTCTACTACTTTGCCAGGCCATAGCAGAGAGCAGGATCAGAAGTGGAGCAGCTGAGTATTGAACCGGCCCCCATATGGGATGCTGGAGCTTCAGGCCAGGGTGTTAACCTGCTCCACCACAGCACCAGTCCAACATTTTAAATTTCTGATACTCTAAAGTAGCAAAGGACTGCATTACATCTAGGAAAGATGTATTTAAAAATTATAAATCTAGTGCATTTTAGCAGAAGTCCTAACAAATACTTCTGATTTTCTCAACATTATGTATAAATAAATGATAGAATCAGTCATTGTCAGATTAATAGAAGTAGTTTGAGAGGATTGTCTCTCTTTCAATTGTGTTGAATAGTTTGAGAAGCATTAGTTCTTTAAAAGACTTGTAGAATTCAATAGTGAGGCTGTCTGATCCTGGACTTTTCTTTCTTGGGAGGGTCTTTATTACTCATCCAATCTCTGTCTTGGTTTTTGATTTGTTTAGCTTTTCTATGTGTCTTCATGACTCAATTTTGGTATATTGTGTATGTCCAGGAATCTGTTGATTTTTCCTCTAGGTTTTCCAATTTGTTAGCCATCACAACAGATGCCCGCATCATATATTGCAGTGCTAATCTGAGTTTTGGGTACTCCACTTCCAAATCAGTTTCATGTTAATATCCCTGGGAAGAAATGGATAATAGCTCAAATTCTTTCCTTCTTGTCATCTAATTTGGAGAACTGTAACCTCAATGGGGACTTGAAACCTGGTCTTGCACAGTTGTAGCCATATAGAAAGTGAACCAGCAGATGGGATATCTCTCTGCTTCTCTTTCCTTCTCTCTTTGTCTCTGTGTCTCTCTGCCATTTTTTATAATATTAAAATATTTAATTACTTATTTGAAAGAGTTACAGAGAGAGGGAGAGACAGAAATCTTCCACCACCTAATTCATTTTTGAGATGACTTTAATAGCCAGAGTGTGGCCAGGTTGAAGCCAGGAGCTTTTCCTCTGATGTGCGTGGCAGCATCCCAGCACTTGGGCCAACTTTCCCTGCTTTTTCAGTCCATTGGTAAGGAGCTGGATCAGAAATGGAATAGCTGGTACTTGAACTGGTGCACATACAGGATGCCAATGTAACAGATAGCAACTTTGTCCACTGCACCACAACCACCAGCTCCTCTTTCTGCCTTTCCAATAAATAAATCTTTTGAAAAAGAATTTAAGGTAGTAAAAGTCATCATGACTGAGCAATGGCAAATTTATTGAAGTGATCGACTTTCTTAAAGGTCTATTTATGAATTTGAAAGGCAGCACTAGAAAGAGAGAGTGGGAGAGATGGATCTTCCTCCTGGTTTGTTCACTCCTCAAATGGCTGCAATGACTGTGGCTAGGACAGACTGATATCAGGAGCCAGGGGCTTCTTCCAGGTCTCTCACATGGGTGCAGGAGCCCCAATATTTGAGTCACCCTGTGCTGCTTTTCCAGACACATTAGCAGGGAACTGGATCCGTTTGGAGCATTAATGTCTATGATACTCTCCTTGCAGTTGAAGGATTTAGAATCCATTTTGATTATGGGTGGGCTAAGTACAACAGCTCCCAATTGTCCAAGGTTTGGATTAGATGGGTTCTGAGAAATTTTGTTAAAATAGTTATTAATCATAACTCTGAGCTTAAGCTTTTCTTACCAAATTTTCATGTTTGCTGATGTTTATATCTATGGGAAAATTGGGTCTCTGGATTGCAACCAATGAAAGCATCCAGACTAACAGTAATAAGGTCAACAGTCAGCAGAATGATGTCCAGCTGAACTGAAATAGCTTTTCTTATTTGGTAGAGGGGTTACCTCCTGCATTATACTGACATACTGACATAGACAGTAGATATTGGAGCCTGTCTCTTCTGCCAAATGGAGAATGCCGCATTTTGATCCATCGTATATATATTTATATATTATAATATATATTATATATTTCTATACATAATATGGAATTACATATAATTATCATAAATATATAATATATAATTATATATAAATATTATATATGAATTTATTTATATATAAATATATAATTATTTCTGATCCAGCTCCATACCAATGGATTGAAAAAGCAGTGAAAGATGGTCCAAGTGCCTGGGTTGCTGCCACACACATTGGAGGAGGAGCTCCTGGCTTCAACCTGGCCACACTCTGGCTATTGAAGTCATCTCAATAATATATATATATATAATATATATAATAGTTATAGTAAATTATATAATATTATCTGTTTATAATTATTATATATTATATAATATATTATATGATAAAGCATAATATATTTTATATATGAATATATTTATATACATAAATATATATAAATAAATGTAAATATATATATATAGAATTTATTTACGTATTTGACAGGTGTACTTACAGACAGTGAGAGGAAGAGACAGAGAGAAAGGTCTTCCATATGCTCACTTACTCCCCTAATGACTGCAATGTCTGCAGCTGGGCCAATCTGAGCTAGGAGCTTCCAGGTCTCCCACATTTTGGCAGGGACCAAAGCACTTGGAACAGCTTCTACTGCTTTCCCAGGCTATTGCAGAGAGCTGGATGGGAAAAGGAGAAATGGGGACTAGAACTGGTGCTCATATGGGGTGCCAGCACTGCAGGTAAAGGATTACACCACTGCACCACAGTGCTGGTCCCAGTCTATCCTTTATTAAGGAGATCTCAGTAATCATGTTCAGGTATTGCTGTCCTATATTCATGGCCAAAGTCCTAGCAGGCAACATGGTTTGGAGAATCGTAAGCACAAGGTGTGTAGGAGACTTCATTTCTCATACAGCACAGTTAATAACAAGGTTCCAAGAGGGGAAATTACTTGCATCATAGTCTTTGAGAACTAATGGACATCACAGGTGATCTAAAGAATTTAGAAGGTTTGTGAGCCCCTAGAGTGAAAAAGTCACAGGGAGCACAAGGACAGTACCTAGAGTTTATTTTGATGGATTTTAGCCCCTTTCATTGGAGGGAGGCCCGAAGAAGCTGGACTGATTAGTAAACCTCAGAAGTGTCTTTTCAATGTGAAGGCAAACTGAGACTGAGGGGTTTTTGGAAAAACGTTGAACAAAAGACATTTCCCACACTTGGTTAAAACACATCATTTATCTACTGATTTTCATCAAATCTGTTAACATTAGGTATAAGGTACAGTGGACATGGTGGATGGCATATACCAATATGATTTTAGTAATATATCATGAGGTGCTTTTTTTAAATGGATTTAGCAGGTAAAATTGGGCTACCTAATGGGATGTAGCTGGAATAATCACCTTTTTGTTAAATAAATCTGAGGTAATAAATGTTAGTGTATGAAGACATTGAGTTTGCTGTTATTGGACCTTCTTGGTTATTTTAATCTGGGATCTGCGAATTCTCATTTTCTTTATTTTATTCCTCATCATGTCGGACCAACTCTGCTGCTTTGGGGATTTTTTTAGTACATCTGACATTTGGAAATTTAGACAATAGTATAGTTAAAAAGAGATGTACCAAGTAAAGTATTTTTATTCTGATACATATTTTGGAATTCTTCTAAAATTCCTATTGAGTATCCTTGTTAAATTTAGTTGCATCCCAGGTTAAGACTTATTGGAGGCAGGCGCCATGGCTCAATAAGCTAATCCTCCACCTGCGGTGCAGGCACACCAAGTTATAGTCCTGCTGGGAGAGCCAGATTCTGTCCCAGTTGCTCCTCTTCCAGTCCAGCTCTCTGCTATGGCCCAGGAGTGCAATGGAGGATGGCCAAAGTGCTTGGGCCCCGTACCTGCATGGGAGACCAGGAGGAAGCACTTGGCTCCTGGCTTTGGATCAGCGCCATGTGCCAGCCGCAGCACACTGGCGGCAGCGGTCACTAGGGGGTAAACCAACAGAAAAAGGAAGACCTTTCTCTCTGTCTCTCTCACTGTCCACTCTGCCTGTCAAAATAAAAAATAATTTTTATAAAAAGACTTATTGGAGCCACTTTAGTGATTATACCCATGAAACTTTGTTAATAAATGCAAATAGAACCTGGGAAAATTGATGTATATCTTATGCTGTAGAGACTTAAGATTGAACATCTTTTTTTAATCTTTTTTAATTATATAATTTAAAAACAAATTTGAGATTTTTTTTTTACTTTACTAAGCCACAGCTCTGGCCCCATTAATATGTCTTAACAATGTTTTTTCCTCTCAGACTTATCTCTATTGTTTCAGTTAACTGTATGCCTTTTCTTTACATTCAGATTCCCTCAGCTCTCAAAGCTTATTCATCTTAATTCTGTTGTTCCTATTTCCCTCCCTTTTATTCTGTCCCTAGGCTAATTGAGGTCATGATTCTCCATTCCTTCTGTGTGGTGTCACAGTAGGCTTGAAGTGTTCTTTTTCTCTTCTGATTTCTAAAGAAAGAAATTATGTATTCCCCCAGTTTAGATATTTTAATAATTCATTCTAAAACAAAGGTTAAATGTTCTTAATTTGACAAGAATTTTCAGGGCCAATGGTGTGGCATAGTGGGTAGAGCCACCACTTGCAGTGCTGGCAGCTCATATGGATCCAGATCTCTGCTAAAGCCTGGGAAAGCAGTAGAAGATGGCCCAAGTCCTGGGCCCCTGCACCCATGTGGGAGACCTGGAAGAAGCTCCTTGCTCCTGGCTTTGGATTGGCACAACTCTGGCCATTGCAGCCAACTGGGGAGAGAACCAGTGGATGGAAGACCCCTCTCTCTTCTCTGCCTCTCTCTGTGCAACTCTGACTTTAAAATAAATAAATAAATCTTTAAAAAAAGAAGTTTTTCTAATTTTAGATTTGTTCTCCTTCATTGCCACTTCAGGGTGTGTGTAAGGAGTGCATATCCAGTTTTTCTATTTTGGAATTTTGGGATTTTGTATTAGCTCTGCTGTGTATTCATTTTTCTTGAGCATTGGTGATATCTTCTCCTTAGTTGTATTAAGAGAGAGAGCAATAGCCCTCATGTCTTTTTAGGTAAGTAAGACATATTAAAAACAGAGCATTCAGTATACATTCATAGTATTTTGACTTGTTCAATTGATTTTCCTGAACTCCCTTGGATATTCTTGGTCTTTGCTGTACAACTTTCTATACTCATTAATTCTTTGATATTCCCAAATCCAGAAAATGAATGACTCAACAGCTGTGTTCCTGTATTTGCTGGGACTCAGGGTAAGAAGCAAAGTGGAGGTGTTCAGGAATCTAAAGGTACATGCTACATAGCAAAGCACATCATTTCCTATACAAAGTGACTGGGAAATCCAGAATCTTTTGCACACATATTGGATCCTGAACTATTACTGGACTATTCAGTAAGATTTTAATGTATTTATTTTCTGTGTGTGTGTTTGTATTTCTAAATAAACTCTGCTGGGCTACTTAACATTAACATGTATTGCAGAATTCTTTCATCAGTTTTTACTTTTAAAAAGTTTCTTTTTCAGTTTTATGGGAGAGGGTAGAAGTTTTCTGCTATGTAACTGAAAATTTATTCATTCATTAAACTTAAAAATATTTGTTGCAAATGGGTGGAATACTATTAATTCTTGTGTGATTTTCATGAAACTAAATACATTCTCTATTTTGTTTTGCTTAAAATTTCTGCATGTGTGGACTTCTTTTTTCCTTATTGCCCCAAATCCCTTTGTGTATTGGGATGGCAAATGGGTTTTACACTGGACAAAACATGTTATTTTGGCAAAGAAGTACTTAGCGTTCCTGCTTCAAGTATTCAAATATTGCATTGGAAATCAGTATATTTGTTTACTGTACAAATGTCCTTCATACAATTTTGTAATCTTCTGGGATGGGAGAGGAAGCAGGAAATAGGAGGATTATGGGTGGGAGGGATGTTTTGGGGAGGGGAAGCCACTGTAATCCAAAAGCTGTACTTTGGAAATTTATATTTATTAAAAAAATTAAACAATTTTGTAATCTTCATCTTCCTTTTTATTTCATCCTTTTTAAAAAAAGATTCATTTATTTTACTTGAAAGTCAGAGTTACACAGAGAAGGAAAGAGAGAGAGGGAGAGCAGTCTTCCAACCACTGGTTCACTCCCCATTTGGCCACAATGGCTGGAGCTCTGCCAATACAAAGCCAGGAGCCAACAGCTTCTTTTGGGTCTCCTATGCAGGTGCAGGAGCCCAAGGGCCTGGGCCATCCTCTACTGCTGGATAGTAAGTCTTACTTGCCTAAAAAGATGGATAGTAATTTGAGTAGCCAGGACTTGAACTGGCACCCAATTGGAATGTCAGCACTGCAAGCCACAGCTCTACTTGCTACTCCACAGCATCGGCCCCCTAAATTCTTATGAGTATTGCTACACGATTGGAATTTATAATTGATAATGCTGAACAATTGAAACTGTCTTATTTACAATTGTAGGACTGGATATGGCAGTTTTACTTGAAGTACAGTATGTAGCCTGCTTATTGTATGATTTTCGGAAAAGCATGTATTTATATATAACAGCAGATCTGTTAATCATTTAAAAGTGAATTGTCATGATTACCCAGATGTAAAGAATGCAATATGTGCTAATGAGTTAGCAGTCACAGACATTTAGAATTAGAGGGATTTTGGAACCTTTTCAATACTGCAGTTTTTATGAAAAACTAATAATTTTTTATTTGACAGGTAGAGTTATATACAGTGAGAAAGACAGAAAGGTCTTCTTTCCATTGGTTCACTCCCCAAATGGCTGCCACAGTTGGAGCTGTGCCCATCCAAAGCCAGGAGTCAGGTGCTTTCTCCTGGTCTCCCATCCGGGTGCAGGGCCCAAGCACTTGGGCCATCCTCCACTGCCTTCCTGGGCCATAGCAGAAAGCTGGACTGAAAGAGGAGCAACCAGGACTAGAACACTTTGCCCATAAGGGATACCAGCACCACAGGTGGAGAATTAACCAAGTGAGCCACGGCGCTGGCCCCCGATAAATTTACTCTTAACAAAATATCAAAATATCTTATTCAGTATAAAGTTAGTAGTGAAAAGAGACTACCTTGTTGAACACAGAAATTTGAGATTATATTTCTTGGTATTAATTTGCATCTTAAGGCTTATTGCCTAGTTTATTTCAACATTTCCATCTAATATTACTAATAATATCTTGTACTTAGTGGTTCACTGTGTGCCAGACAATATTCTTTTGATTTTTTAAAAGATTTATTTATTTATTTATTTATTTGGAAGTCAGAGTTACACAGATAGTGAACAAGAGGAAGAGAGAGAGAGAGAGAGGTCCTCCATCTGCTGGTTCACTCCCCAGATGGCCTAAAAGGTCAGAGATATGCCAATCTGAAACCAGGAGCCAGGACCTCTTCAGGGTCTCCCATGCAGATTCAGGGGCCCAAGGACTTGGGCCAACTTCCTACTGCTCTCCCAGGCTATAGCAGACAGCTGAATGGAAAGTGGAGCAGCCTGGACTTGAACCGGCCTCCATATGGGATGCCCCCACTGCATGCAGTGGCTTTACTAGGTACACCACAGCACTGGCCTCAAGACAATGCTCTAAAATGATGCATTAATTATTCCCAAATATTGAAAAGTGGCATGGTACACATTTGAATGTGTTGTTTTGTACTAGTTGTAGAAACAGTTTAAAATATATTTATATTTAAAAATGTAAGCTTTGATCTAAAGGTTTACTTTCCCTTAAGGTGCCTGTTTGGAAACTGAGAGATCATTGAAGTCTCAAGATAGAGTACAACTGATCTTATCCAAGCCTCCTTTATCACATGAGGATGCTAAATGCCAAGCCCAGAGAAGTTAAGTGAACTGTTCAAGGTCACATAGGTAAGTTGTGGCAGGGATAATTCTGTATTAGCATTAGGTATCCTGATACATAGGCCACTGTTCTGTCAATTTTGTACTCCTTCTGGAGTTAAAGATTCTAAGTTGTGGAAAATTGAATTTGGAAATTTAGTGGTTGCTATGTTGTTATGGTGAGAAATTTCTGTGTATAGCTATGAGTTGCTTAAATTTTATTCAATATATTTTTCTAGTATGTTTGCTATTTATTTGAAATGTATAACAAGTAGCTTCATCTATTTGCCAAAAGAATTTTTTGAAGATTTATTTATATTATTTGAAAGTCAGAATTACACAGAGAGAGAAGGACAGGCAGAGAGAGTGGTCTTCCATTCACTGGTTCACTCCACAGTTGGCCTCCATGGCTGGAGCTGTGCTGACTGGAAGGCAGGAGCCAGGAGCCTCTTCCTGGTCTCCTATACAGGTGCAGGGGCCCAAGGACTTGGACCATTTTATAATGCTTTCCCAGGCCATAGCAGAGAGCTGGATAGGAAGTGGAGCAGCCAGGTCTTGAACTGATGCCCCTATGGAATACCAGCACTGCAGGTGGCAGCCTCACCCACTATGGCACAGTGCCAGCCCTTGCCAAAAGAATTTATAGAAGCTATTCCATATATACACTTCACAATTATTTAGTTACTTGACACGAACTATCCCTGCATATTTGAAAATTTTGAATGGTATCACTTGGGTTTTAAGAATGTTATATTTTAGGTCTCTTAATATTTTTAGTGATGATGTTTTAAAGGCCCTTTCTGTTTTATGAAAAATGATAAGGATTTTGTTGTACAATGGCCATAGTATTACTACTTAAAGCAATAGATTAAATAACACTTTTAAACAAAGTCATTTAATACTGAATTCTAACACACTGGTATATTTTAAAGTGAGAAACCGGATTTCTTTCAGATATTCTAAAGAAGAATGATAATCAAAATTGAAGACATCTACAGTTTTTAATCACTTCTTTTAAATATTAGTCATAATGGTCCAATTTTGAGTTTAATTTTAATTAGCTTTTAAATGATTCAATATGTTTTATAGAAAAAATTCGGAGAACATAATTATATACTCAACCTCCCTCCCTTCTTTTTCCTTCTTTGTCATTTTTTTTAGCTTATGAAATGACATTTTCAGTTTACATTACATTAAAAAGGGTTGTTGAGTCAAGGGACAAGTTTAACAGGCAAAAAGCAAAAAGATCCTAATTTAGAGGGAATACAGACAATGGCTCTAAACAATATTTGAATATCACATCTAAACAATATTTGAATAAATTGATAAATATTTTAATTTCTCCTACTAAAATGCTCAAAGTCTTTAATGATTTATCAAATATTAGTGCAAAATTATGGATTTAAATGATCCCAAAAAGTGATGAATTTTTGTGTAATAAAGTCCAATTTTTGTCAAGGCTTTTTGACAGTCTCACAGAAAACTTATGTTTGTGAATGGGAAGAATAATACCAAAATATCCATACTACTAAAAGCAATTTTCAAATTCAATGCAATCCCAATCAACATACCAACGATGTTCTCAGAGCTAGAAAAAATGATGCTAAAATTCACATAGAAACATGAGAGATGCTTAACATCTAAAGCAATATTATAAAGCAAAAAAAAGCTGGAGACATCACACCATATTTTAAGACATATTACAGGGGTCAGCACTATGACAAAGCAGGTAAAGTCACCGTCTGCAGTGCCGGCATCTCATATGGGTGCCAGTATGTTTCCCAGCTGCTCCACTTCTTATACCCCTCTCTGGTATAGCCTGAGAAAAAAGTAGAAAATGGCCAAAGTCTTTGGGCCCCTGCACCTGCATAGAGACCTGGAAGAAGCTCCTGACACTTGGATTCAGATCAACAGAGCTCCGGCCATTGTGGCCATTTGGGGAGTAAACCAGTGGATGGAAGACCTCTCTCTCTCTCTGCCTCTACCTCTCTGTAACTCTGCCTTTCAAATAAATAAACTGCAAAAAAAAAAAAAAGAAGAAGTGTTAGCACTGATATAATAACAGACACATAGTTCAATGGAAAAGACTTGGTAGCATAGAAATAAACCCAAATTTCTACCAGCAACTCATATTTAACAAAGGAACTAAAATGAACTGGAGAAAGAAGAATCTCTTTCACAAGTGGTGCAGAGGAACTTGATTATCCATATGTAGAAGCCTGAAAAGAGACTCCAACATCTCTTACACTATGTGAAAGTGAACTCATAGTGAATTAAAATGTAATCATAAGACCCAAACCCAAGTAAACATAGGGGAACTCTAAATATTGTCAACACACAATAGCTTTTGGGTAAGATTCCAATAGCAATAGTCACAAAAATAAAAACAGAGACATTTGAGTATATCTGTGGGGAGCAGCCCGGACTAGACTGTTACTGGAATTAAGACTTATTCTATGCATCTGCTCTCCCACAATATGGCGCTGGGAGAGAAGTAAACAGCTTCCGCACAGCTGCCTCCAGTTCAACCAATTAACTGTAGGACTTGCTCCTGATTAGAGAGCAGCGTACTTGGCGTGTGGGCAGCCGAGTTAGGATTGGCGGAAGAGGACTATAAAGGAGGAGAGACGGCACGCACCAGGAACATCTATGGGGAACATCTAAGGGAACCCGTGCAGCCCCCGAGAGAACCGGCCGGCGGTGTGCCGCTCCCCTGCGGAAGTGGGGAATGCGGCCAGGGGGAACTCCCCTTCCACGGAGGTGGAAGGGACAGTAGCCAACCCGGGAAGAACCAGCAGCAAACCCGGGGAGGGCCGAGCAGACGAAAGAACAGCGCAGGGTCCTGTGTCGTTCCTCCACGAAGAGGGGGAGCGACATAATGGTGCCGTGACTCGGATATGAAGCCTAGGCAGGGCTTAGTGTCATTCCTCCACGAAGAGGGGGAGCGACAATATCCAACTAAGATACTTCTTCACAACAAAGTAAACATCAGAGTGTAGATACAATGAACAGATGGCAGGAAAAATTAAAACTCTGAATGTTTACAGATTTCCAGAACATTTACATGAATTGGAAAAACTCCAAAAAATACAGTGAAGAAACATCTGAATAGACATTTCTCAGAAGAAATGTAAATGGTCAAAACATGTGAATATGCCCGATGTCACTAGCCATTATGTAAATATAAATCAGAGCACCATATCAGTCTCCAACACCTGTGGGAGAATACAACACTCAGGTGTTTGTGTGTGCAGCAAGTGGGTTTAGAGGACCCTGTTCACCTCTGGAGAGCAGAGTCTACAGGGAGGTAAAGAAACCTTACTGCGCAGGGGCATGCTAATCTTCTCTGTATCGTTCCAATTTTAGTATATGTGCTGCCGAAGCGAGCACATGTGCTGCCGAAGCGAGAAAGAGATGAAAAGAATTTATCTCAGCTAGCCACTAATATTCAAGAAACAAGGTCTTCAGGAAAGCCAACTCAACTGACATTTTCATGTCATTGTTAAATAAAGGAAAAATTATCTAGGTTCAGCAATACGTAGTTTATAAGAGAAAGACTACAGAGTAATTTCCTTGGCATAGAAATAACTTTGTCTTTTTTTTTTTTTATCTATGAGGGCTTGCTATCAGCACCACACACCCACATCCCATATACAAATGCCTGGCTTGAGTGGTAGCTTCTCTGCTTTGAGGCAAGTTTCTGCTAGTGTGCACCCTGGGAGGAGACGGAGGATGGCAGAAGTGCTTGGGTCCTTGCACCCAAATGGGACATCCAGAATGAATTCCCAGTTCCTGGTTTTGGCTTGGTCAAGCTTTGGCTATTGCAAGTGTCTGGGGAGTGAAACAGTGGTTCCCTCTTCCTGTCACTCTGCCTTTCAAATCAATAACTGTTGTTGGTAATGACTAATAATGATATTCACTGATTGTCAAATTTTGAATCTATTAATTATAGACAATTTCTCTTTGTAATTTTAAACTTTCATAATGTTCTGTTGCCAATTTCATCACTAGAAATAAAAACTTTTCCTCAAAAAAAAAGAAACCTTACTGCTTTCCTAATGTGCTTATTAAGTTCTTGACCAGCGCCTGTTAGTCTTGCTACAAACTTTCTAGTCTTACTACTTTCCTTCTTCTTCCTCTTCTCTGTGACTTGTAAAATAGTATACATTCTATATACTGTGGATACTTTTGATTTATTTTATTCCTTCAGTCTCCTATGAAGTTCCTCCACAAAAGCACAGCCCTTAAGATATTCATTCATTTATGCAGTCTGCAGATTTCATGAGCTACTAAATTCCAAGTAGTATGTTAAAGGCAAGATCTGGGCCTAAGAGAAAAGTGGTCTAAATTCTGTGCCTAGAAGAGGATTTGGGACATAGTAGAACTTCAGTGAAGTGCTATGTGAATGACATGCACTCATTAAATGAGTAATCTAAAGCATACACTTCATTTAAGCAACACAGCAGCCCTACTCACCTCAGGTAGAGCAATTGAGAGGAATAATGTGAACAAAAATAAGACATCAATAAGTTGAATAATAACAGAGAAAAAACAAAATGAGATAGATGCCAACATTACTGAGCTATTTTTGAGGAATTAAATTGATAGAGGGGCTGGCATTGTGGCCAAGTGGGGAAAGCTGCAATCTGTGAGGCCAGCATAACATCTGAGTTCCACTTTGAGTTTAGGAATCTCCACTTCCAATTTAGCTCACTGCTAAACACCTGGGAAACCAGCAGAAGATGGACGAAGGACTTGGGTCCTTGCCACTGATGTGGGAGACTTGGATGAAGCTCCTGACTCCAGCATGCCCCAGGCTCAACTGTTGAAACTCTCTGGGGTGTGAGCCAGCAGATGAAAGCTATCTATGTCTTTCCCTCTCTCTCTAAATCCACCTTTCAAATAATAAAGATTTAATAAACAAATTAACTGATTTCAAAATACACAAAAACGTGAACAATACTATATCATTTTTATGCCAAACTGATAAAAAATAACAAATGCTAGAGAGCACATGGGAAAAGAAAACCGTCATATATGGTGGGTGAAAACACAAGTTAGTACAGATGTTATGCAGAACAGTATGGCCATTCCTTAAAAAGGATAAAAATTGGGCCGGCGCTGTTGTGCAATGAGTTAAAGCCCTGGCCTGAAGGGCCAGCATCCCATTTGGGTGCCAGTTCTAGTTCCAGCTGCTCTTCTTCCAATACAGCTCTCTGCTATCTCCTGGGATAGCAGTAGAAGATGGCCCAAGTCCTTGGGCCCATGCACCCATGTGGGAGACCCAGAGGAAGCTCCTGTCTCCAGGTTTCAGAATGGCATAACTCTGGCCTTTGTAGTCATCTGTAGAGTGAACCAGCTGATGGAGGACCTCTCTGTGTCTCTACCTCTATTGTAACTCTTTCAAATAAATAACAAAAATTTCAAATAAGATAAAAATTGACCTACCATGTGAGAGTTATCTTGCTCTTGGCTATATATAATAAGGAAATTTTATTAGAAGGAAAGGAGGAGAGCATATCAAAGATACAGCAATTTTCCCATAACACAGCCACTATAACACAGTTCACTGCAGCCAGGATTTGAAACCAATCTAGCTGTCCATCAGTGAAAAACAATGGACAGGGCAACCTCTTTTAGATACAAAAAAAGAACAAAATATTATTAAATTAATTGAAATAAGCCAGAAGCAGGAACACAAATGTCACCTGGTCCTTGTCACATGTGGAAGTGAAAGAAAATAATGGATCTGAACACAGAACTGTGATTACTAGAGGCTGAGAAGGGAAGCAGCTAGGGATAGAGGGGGATTGGATAATAGGTATCAAAAATCAAAGAGGCAGAAAGAACTTCTGGTGTTCCATAATATAATGAGATGACTACATTCAACCATATTAGGTTCTGTGTAAAGAACTGAAGGAGAGGAGCTGGTAGTCTCAAATCATGGAGAAGAATTAGAAACTATAGTTGCTTGGGGGCCAGCATTGTGGCACAGTGGGCTAACACCCTGGCCTGAAGCACCAGCATCCCATGTGGGTACCAGTTCTAGTCCTGGCTGCTCCTCTTCTGATCCAACTCTCTGCTATGGCCTGGGAAAGCAGTAGAAGATGGCCCAAGTCCTTGGGTCCCTGCACCCAAGTGGGAGATCTGGAAGAAGCTCCTGGTTCCTGGCATCAGATTGGCAGAGCTCCGGCCATTGTGGCCATCTGGGGAGTGAACCAGCAGAGGAAGACCTCTCTCTCTCTCTGCTGCTACTTCTCTCTGTAACTCTGTCTTTCAAATAAATAACTCTTTAAAAACTTAATAAAACTGTAGTTGCTTAGCTTGATCACTTTTTACTGCATAAATGTGTGCAAATATTGCACTACACCCTGTAATAATGCATGACTAGGACACATTCATCACAAATTATTTCAATGAAATTTTAAAAATTAGAAGCATTTCTTTATATTAACAATGAACTATTTGAAAATGAAATTAGAGAAACATTTCCATGCATAGCAGCATAAGAACCAGGAACCAATGTCTTCAATGTTATCAGTGATGAATCAGATTCACAGACCCCAGCACTCAGTTTTTGCCATATACCTTACCATGGCAATTGTGGGCATATAGTAGTAAATCAATGGACAGGAATCCTTTGTCTCTAAATCTGCTAAATAAATAAACACGGAATTCATCAAAGAAAAAGAGATATCAATTTGAATGCCAGGCACAAAAACACATGCACTTGAGCTATCCTCCAGTTTGTGATGCCAACAAATCTTTCAGACATGTTACATTTTCAGAGACTTTTCTGTAATCTTGCTAAGCTTTCTGGAAATCTGCCTTATAGCAAAGGGTTTCCCAATTCCATTACACTCATGATTTTTCTTTTGTGTGATATATTAGTTTACCATCTAGAGATAATTTATGGTACAAAACTTTTCTATGCATGCATGTTTTCTCATTTGTGAGTCTATTCATGGGAATTGAAGACTGATTTATAACAGAAATACATTTTCCAAATTCATTGCATAGACTTTTGTTCCTTATGAATTCTCTGAAGTCTGTTGATGTCTAATTGCTGGCTAAAGGTTTTATTGTATTTACAGCATGCAAAGACTATCACCTTTTGTGAATTCTGTATCTATACAAGCCTGAAATAAAGAAAATGTTATTGCACAATCAGTATACGCCTAAGAAACCACCTGTGTCAATTCTCTGATGTACCATTGACTTCTGACAAACAACCTTTTCACACTAATAATATTTATAAGCTTTCTCCTTTACATGAGTCTCTGTTGGATAGGATGTGATTTCCAGCAAAAGGTTTTGTCACAATACTTACATGAATTTTGGAGAAAAGCTCTTCCACATTCATTATATTGTTAAGGTCTCTCCCTTGTTCAAATTCCATGATGGATTATGAGGCATTACCTATGTGAAATGACTTTCTCACATTTATTTCATTCATTAGATATATATGTTGTGCATTCTGATATAAGGAGAGATTTGGGCAGAGCTTTCCAACACTCATTACACCCATAAGGTTTCTCTCCCACGTGAATTCCCTGTTGTCGTATGAGGTATGGCTTCTAATTAAAGGGATTTTACTTTCAAAGGAGTTTTTCCCTATATGAATTTGATGATGTACAATGAGGGCTGAATTATGGTAAAAGGCTCTGAGTCATTACATTCATAAAATTGCTCCCCATGAGAATTCTTTTATGTTTGATGAGGTCTGATTTGCACCACAAAGGCTATTCACATGTATTACATTCATGCATTTCTCCCCTTGGTGAATTCTCTAATATTTCATGAGATATAACTTGCACAAAAAGGTCAAGTAGAAAATTCCCTGTGTGGATACTCTGATATCTTATGAGTTATGAAGTACAGCAAAGAGGCTTTCCACCATCCTTCCATCCATAAAACCTACCTAAGTTGAGCAACAAAGATATAGAAAACGTAAACACACACATAACCAGATGGAAATGATATCAGTAATAAAGACCCTTGCCGCCAAGAAAACCCCAGGACTGGATGGCTTCACTGCTGAATTCTAACAGACATTTAAAGCACTAACTGCAATTCTTCTCAAGTTATTCAAAACAATTGAGAGAGAGGCGATTCTCCCAAATTCTTTCTATGAAGCCAACATCACCTTCATTCCTAAACTTGAAAAAAGTGCAACAAAGAAAGTAATTATAGACCAATTTCCCTGATGAACATACATGCAAAGATCTGCAACAGAATTCTGGCCAATTGAATCCAACAATGCATCAGAAAGATCATCCACCCAGACCAAGTGGGATTTATCCTTGGTATGCAAGGATGGAACCAAAGGCTTTTCCACAATCATTTCATTTATAAGCTTTCTCCATGGTGTGAAGGCTCTGATACTTTCTGAGGTTTGACTTCTCAGCAAAGGTTTTTCCACAGTCGTTGCAATCATAAGGTTTCCCCCAGTACAAATTGTCTGATGCTTTGTGAGCTTTGATTTCTCAGCAAAGGCTTTTCCACAATGATTGCATTCATAAGGTTTCTCCCCTCTGTGAATTCTCTGATGATTTATGAGTTTTGCCTTCTGGCCAAAGGATTTTCCATAGTCATTGCATTCATAAGGTTTCTCACCTGTGTGAATTCTCTGATGATTTATGAGGTGTTTCTTCTGGCCAAAGAACTTCCCACAGTCATTACATTTGTAAGATTTCAACCCTGTGTGAATTCTCTGATGTCTAATGAGATCTGACTTCTAGTGAGTGGTTTCCACACAATCATTACACACATGAGGGTTTTCCACAATATGAGTGCTGTGATGGAGGGTATGGCAGAATTTAATACTGAATGACTTCCCACAAGGTTTACATGCATAGGATTTCTTCCCTATATTTGGTCTATGATTCAGTCTAACATGTGATTGGTAAATGACAGGTTCCACAGTCCCAATATACTTATAAATGTTCTCTCTTTTCAGGTGAATACAATCAGAATTCCACAGTCAGTCAGCTGGAAGGGGTGGATGAATCCGGAAACAGCTGGTTTCCTTGTACTAAAACAAGCGCCATATCACAAAGGACTCTTACATTTCTTTTTCTTTTTTGCATTTTTCACATTTTCTTATTTATCATGGTTTGTAATAAATTTTCTGATGTGGGTTGTGGTTTTGAGGCTGGCTTAAGGAGTTCAGGGAACCAGAGGAATGGTCTTTTTCAATTAGGGCACAGCTGTTGGCTCTCTCCAATTCTGGCTTTCTGTCATTGCTTTGGGTGCCTCAGCCAATTTTTCGTTTTGAGCAACTTTTTCCTAAATGTTTTCTTGGTCTGAGTTGGTTTTGCCTTTTTCCTTTTCAAATTGTGTATTCTGATGCAATACAAACAAGGGTTTAGAACGAGGATCCATTATGAAATTGAAAAACAGAACATACTGGGTTTTGATGATTAGAAATCATAGGCAACATGACCAAGATGAGTTTTTGGGTTTTGGAGAATGACATAGAACCCTTCCACTGAGGGGCAGATATTAATTTCCTCCAAATCGAGAGTGAGTGCGATTTTCAGGTGAATTCAATCAGAATTCCACAGCCAGTCATCTAGGAGGGGTGGATGAATCCGGAAACAGCTGGTTTCCTTGTGTCTAAATCCAGCCAAATATCACAAAGGACTCTTGCATTTCTTTGACTTTTTTCTGATTTTTCTTTTTTTCATGGTTTGTAATGAATTTTCTGATGTGAGCTTTGGTTTTGAGGCTGCAATATAGAGTTCAGGGCACCGGAGGAATGGTCTTTTTGAAACACGGCACAGCTGTTGGCGTGCTCCAATTCTGGCTTTTGTCATTGTTTTGGGTGCCTCAGCTAACTTTTGGTTTCTTGAGTGGCAATTTCCTAAATGATTTCTGGGTCTCAGTCGGTTTTGCCTTCTTATTCCCAAATTTTGTATTCTGATGCAATACAAGCAAGATTTTGGACAGAGTAGCCATTATGAAAGAAAAAAAAAACACAGCAAATTGCCCTTTCAGGATTAGAAATCTATAGGCAACACGATAAAGATGAGATTCTGTGTTTTGGAAAATGGCATGGAAAGCTTCTGGTGAGGGGACAGATTCTAATTCCCTCCAAATGGAGTGTGAGAGCGATTTTGAGGTGAATTCAATCAGAATTCCAAAGTCAGTCTCTGGAAGGGGGGGATGAATCTGGTAACAGCCAGTTTCCTTGTGTCTAAATCCAGCCAAATATCAAAAAGGACTCTTGCATTTTTTTGGCTTTTTCACATTTCCCTTATTTATCATGCTTTGTAATGAATTTTATGATGTTAGGTTTGGTTTTGTGGCTGCAATATGCAGTTCAGGGCACTGGAGGAATGGTCTTTTTCAAACAGGGCACAACTGTTGGCTTGCTCCACTTGTGGCTTGCTGTCATTGTTTTGGGTGCCTCAGCTGAAATTTGGTTTCTTGAGTTTCACTGCGATTTTCAGGTTAATTCAGTCAGATTTCCACAGGCAGTCAGCTGGAGGGGTGGATGAATCTGGGAACAGCCAGTTTCCTTGCAACTAAATCAAGCCCTATATCATTATGGATTCTTGCATTTCTTTGGCTTTTTTCTCTTTTTTCTTTTTTATCATGGTTTGTAATGAATTTTCTGATGGGAGCTTTGGTTTTGAGGCTGGCATATTGAGTTCAGGGCACAAGAGGAAGGTTATTTTTCAATCAGGGCACAGCTGTTGGCTTGCTCCACTTCTGGCTTGCTGTCATTGTTTTGGGTGCCTCAGCTGATTTGTGGTTTCTTGTGTGGCAATTTCCCAAATGTTTTCTGGGTCTGAGTTGGTTTTGCCTTCTTCCTTCCCAATTTTGTATTCTGATGCAATGCAAAGAAGAGTTTGGACAGAGTAGCCATTATGAAATAAAAAACAGAGCAAATAGGCTTTTGAAGCTTATAAATCTATAGGTAACATGACTAAGGTGAGTTTTTGTGTTTTGGAAAATACAGTGGAACACTTTGGCTGAGGTGACAGATATTAATTGCCTCCAAACTGAGTTTCACTGTGATTTTCAGGTTAATTCAGTCAGAATTCCACAGGCAGTCAGCTGGAGGGGTGGATGAATCCGGGAACAGCTGGTTTCCTTGCGAATAAATCAAGCCCAATATCATTATGGATTCTTCTTTTTTTTTGGCTTTTTTCTCTTTTTTCTTATTTATCATGGTTTGTAATGAATTTTCTGATGTGAGCTTTGGTTTTGAGGCTGGCATATTGAGTTCAGGGCACAAGAGGAAGGTTCTTTTTCAATCAGGGCACAGCTGTTGGCGTGCTCCAATTCTGGCTTGCTGTCATTGTTTTGGGTGCTTCAGCTAACTTTTGGTTTCTTGAGCAGCAATTTCTAAAATGATTTCTGAGTCTGAGTCGGTTTTGCTTCTTATTCCCAAATTTTGTATTCTGATGCAATACAAGCAAGATTTTGGACAGAGTGGCCATTATGAAAGAAAAAAAAAAACGAAGCAAATTGCCCTTTCAGGATTAGAAATCTATAGGCAACACAACCAAGATGATTTTCTGTGTTTTTAAAAACAACATGGAACGCTTCTGCTGAGGTGACAGATTCTAATTCTCTCCATATTGAGTGTGAGTGCGATTTTGAGGTGAATTCAATCAGAATTCCAAAGTCAGTCTGTGGAAGGGGGGCATGAATCTGGAAACAGCCAGTTTCCTTGTGTCTAAATCCTGCCAAATATCACAAAGGAGTCTTGCATTTCTTTGGCTTTTTCACATTTCCCTTATTTATCATGGTTTGTAATGAATTTTCTGATGTGAGCTTTGGTTTTGAGGCTGCAATATGGAGTTCAGGGCACTGGAGGAATGGTCTTTTTCAAACAGGGTACAGCTGTTGGCTTGCTCCAACAATTCTGTCTTGCTGTCATTCTTTTGGGTGCCTCAGCTGATTTGTGGTTTCTTGTGTGGCAATTTCCTAAATGTGTTCTGGGTCTGGGTTGGCTTTGCCTTCTTCCTTCCCAAATTTTGTATTCTGACGCAATACAAACAAGAGTTTGGACAGAGTAGCCATTATGAAATAAAAAACACAACAAATAGGTGCTTGAAGCTTAGAAATCTACAGGTAACATGACCAAGGTGAGTTTTTGTGTTTTGGAAAATAAAATGGAACACTTTGGCTGAGGTGACAGATATTGATTGCCTCCAAACTGAGTTTCACTGCGATTTTCAGTTTAATTCAGTTAATTCAGTTAGGATTCCACAGGCTTGCATTTCTTTGGCTTTTTCACATTTCCCTTATTTATCATGGTTTGTAATGAATTTTCTGATGTGAGCTTTGGTTTTGAGGCTGCAATATGGAGTTCAGGGTACTGGAGGAATGGTCTTTTTCAAACAGGGCACAGCTGTTGGCTTGCTCCAATTCTGGCTTGCTGTCATTGTTTTGGGTGCCTCAGCTGAAATTTGGTTTCTTGAGTTTCACTACGATTGTCAGGTTAATTCAGTCAGAAATCCACAGGCAGTCAGCTTTAGTGGTGGATGAATCTGGGAACAGCCAGTTACCATGCAACTAAATGAAGCCCAATATCATTATGGATTCTCGCATTTCTTTGGCTTTTTTCTCTTTTTTCTTTTTTTCATGGTTTGTTATGAATTTTCTGATGTGAGCTTTGGTTTTGAGGCTGGCATATTGAGTTCAGGGCACAAGAGGATGGTTCTTTTTCAATCAGGGTACAGCTGTTGGCTTGCTCCAATTCTGGCTTGCTGTCATTGTTTTGGGTGCCTCAGCCGATTTGTGGTTTCTTGTGTGGCAATTTCCCAAATGTTTTCTGGGTCTGAGTTGGCTTTGCCTTCTTCCTTCCCAAATTTTGTATTCTGATGCAATGCTAAGAATAGTTTGGACAGAGTAGCCATTATGAAATAAAAAACAGAGCAAATAGGCATTTGAAGCTTATAAATCTATAGGTAACATGACCAAGGTGAGTTTTTGTGTTTTGGAAAATACAATGGAACACTTTGACTGAGGTGACAGATATTAATTGCCTCCAAACTGAGTTTCACTGCGATTTTCAGGTTAATTCAGTCAGAATTCCACAGGCAGTCAGCTGGACGGGTGGATGAATCCGGGAACAGCTGGTTTCCTTGTGAATAAATCAAGCCCAATATCATTATGGATTCTTGAAATTTTTTGGCTTTTTTCACTTTTTCTTATTTATCATGGTTTGTAATGAATTTTCTGATGTGAGCTTTGGTTTTGAGGCTGCAATATGGAGTTCAGGGTACAAGACGAAGGTTCTTTTTCAATCAGGGCACAGCTGTTGGCTTGCTCAAATTCTGGCTTGCTGTCATTGTTTTGGGTGTTTCAGCTGACTTTTGGTTTCTTGAGCAGGAATTTCCAAAATGTTTTCTGGGTCTGAGTCGGTTTTGCCTTCTTATTTCCAAATTTTGTATTCTGATGCAATACAAGCAAGATTTTGGACAGAGTAGCCATTATGAAAGAAAAAAAAAAAAGACAGCGCATTGCCCTTTCAGGATTAGAAATTCATAGGCAACACAACCAAGATGAGATTCTGTGTTTTGGAAAATGACATGGAACGCTTCTGCTGAGGTGACAGATTCTAATTCCCTCCAAATGGAGTGTGAGATCGATTTTGAGGTGAATACAATCAGAATTCCAAAGTCAGTCTGTGGAAGGGGGGGATGAATCTGGAAACAGCCAGTTTCTTTGTGTCTAAATCCTTTCAAACATCACAAAGGACTCTTGCATTTCTTTGGCTTTTTCACATTTCCCTTATTTATCATGGTTTGTAATGAATTTTCTGATGTGAGCTTTGGTTTTGAGGCTGGCATATTGAGTTCAGGGCACAAGAGGATGGTCCTTTTTCAATCAGGGCACAGCTGTTGGCTTGCTCCACTTCTGGCTTGCTGTCATTGTTTTGAGTGCCTCAGCTGATTTGTGGTTTCTTGTGTGGCAATTTCCCAAATGTTTTCTGGGTCTGAGTTGGCTTTGCCTTCTTCCTTCCCAAATTTTGTATTCTGATGCAATGCAAAGAAGAGTTTGTACAGAATAGCTATTATGAAATAAAAAACACAACAAATAGGCGTTTGAAGCTTAGAAATCTACAGGTAACATGACCAAGGTGAGTTTTTGTGTTTATGAAAATAAAATGGAACACTTTGGCTGAGGTGACAGATATTAATTGCCTCCAAACTGAGTTTCACTGCGATTTTCAGGTTAATTCAGTCAGAATTCCACAGGCAGTCAGCTGGAGGGGTGGATGAATCTGGGAACAGCCGGTTTCCTTGCAACTAAATCAAACCCAATATCATTATGGATTCTTGTATTTCTTTGGCTTTTTTCTCTTTTTTCTTATTTATCATGGTTTGTAATGAATTTTCTGATGTGAGCTTTGGTTTTGAGGCTGGCATATTGAGTTCAGGGCACAAGAGGAAGGTTATTTTTCAATCAGGGCACAGCTGTTGGCTTGCTCAAATTCTGGCTTGCTGTCATTGTTTTGAGTGCCTCAGCCGATTTATGGTTTCTTGTGTGGCAATTTCCTAAATGTTTTCTGGGTCTGAGTTGGCTTTGCCTTCTTCCTTCCCAAATTTTGTATTCTAATGCAATGCAAAGAAGAGTTTGTACAGAATAGCCATTATGAAAGAAAAAAAAAAAACACAGCAAATTGCCCTTTCAGGATTAGAAATCCATGGGCAACACAACCAAGATGAGACTCTGTGTTTTGGAAAATGACATGGAACGCTTCTGGTGATGTGACAGATTCTAATTCCCTCCAAATGGAGTGTGAGAGAGATTTTGAGGTGAATTCAATCAGAATTCCAAAGTCAGTCTGCGGAAGGCGGGGATGAATCTGGAAACAGCCAGTTTCTTTGTGTCTAAATCCTTTCAAATATCACAAAGGACTCTTGCATTTCTTTGGCTTTTTCACATTTCCCTTATTTATCATGGTTTGTAATGAATTTTCTGATGTGAGCTTTGGTTTTGAGGCTGCAATATGGAGTTCAAGACACGGAAGGAATGGTCTTTTTCAATCAGGGCACAGCTGTTGGCTTGCTCAAATTCTGGCTTGCTGTCATTGTTTTGGTTGCCTCAGCCGATTTGTGGTTTCTTGAGTGGCAATTTCCTAAATGTTTTCTGGGTCTGAGTCGGTTTTGCCTTCTTATTCCCAAATTTTGGATTCTGATGCAATACAAGCAAGATTTTGGAGAGTAGCCATTATGAAAGAAAAAAAAAAAACACAGCGCATTGCCCTTTCAAGATTAGAAATCTACAGGCAACACGAGGAAGATGAGTTTCTGTGTTTTGGAAAATGACATAGAACGCTTCTGCTGAGGTGACAGATTCTAATTCCCTCCAAAATGAGTGTGAGTGCGATTCTGAGGTGAATTCAATCAGAATTCCAAAGTCAGTCTGTGGAAGGGGGGTATGAATCTGGAAACAGCCAGTTTCCTTGTGTCCAAATCCAGCCAAATATCACAAAGGAGTCTTGCATTTCTTTGGCTTTTTCACATTTCCCTTATTTATCATGGTTTGTAATGAATTTTCTGATGTGAGCTTTGGTTTTGTGGCTGCAATATAGAGTTCAGGGCACCGGAGGAATGGTCTTTTTGAAACAGGGCACAGCTGTTGGCTTGCTCCAATTCTGGCTATTGCCTTTGTTTTGGGTGCCTCAGCTGAAATTTGGTTTCTTGAGTTTCACTGCGATTGTCAGGTTAATTCAGTCAGAATTCCACAGGCAGTCAGCTTTAGTGGTGGATGAATCTGGGAACAGCCGGTTTCCTTGCAACTAAATCAAACCCAATATCATTATGGATTCTTGTATTTCTTTGGCTTTTTTCTCTTTTTTCTTATTTATCATGGTTTGTAATGAATTTTCTGATGTGAGCTTTGGTTTTGAGGCTGGCATATTGAGTTCAGGGCACAAGAGGAAGGTTATTTTTCAATCAGGGCACAGCTGTTGGCTTGCTCAAATTCTGGCTTGCTGTCATTGTTTTGAGTGCCTCAGCCGATTTATGGTTTCTTGTGTGGCAATTTCCTAAATGTTTTCTGGGTCTGAGTTGGCTTTGCCTTCTTCCTTCCCAAATTTTGTATTCTAATGCAATGCAAAGAAGAGTTTGTACAGAATAGCCATTATGAAATAAAAAACACAACAAATAGGCGTTTGAAGCTTAGAAATCTACAGGTAACATGACCAAGGTGAGTTTTGTGTTTATGAAAATAAAATGGAACACTTTGGCTGAGGTGACAGATATTAATTGCCTCCAAACTGAGTTTCACTGCGATTTTCAGGTTAATTCAGTCAGAATTCCACAGGCAGTCAGCTGGAGGGGTGGATGAATCCGGGAACAGCAGGTTTCCTAGCGACTAAATCAAGCCCTATATCATTATGGATTCTTGCATTTTTTGGCTTTTTTCTATTTTTTTCTTATTTATCATGGTTTGTAATGAATTTTCTGATGTGAGCTTTGGTTTTGAGGCTGGCATATTGAGTTCAGGGCACAAGAGGAAGGTTCTTTTTCAATCAGGGCACAGCTGTTGGCTTGCTCCAATTCTGGCTTGCTGTCATTGTTTTGGGTGCCTCAGCTGATTTGTGGTTTCTTGTGTGGCAATTTCCTAAATGTTTTCTGGGTCTGAGTTGGTTTTGCCTTCTTCCTTCCCAAATTTTGTATTCTGATGCAATACAAGCAAGATTTTGGACAGAGTAGCCATTAGGAAAGAAAAAAAAAAAACACAGCAAATTGCCCTTTCAGGATTAGAAATTCATAGGCAACACAACCAAGATGACATTCTGTGTTTTGGAAAATGACATGGAACGCTTCTGCTGAGGTGACAGATTCTATTTCCCTCCAAATGGAGTGTTAGAGCGATTTTGAGGTGAATTCAATCAGAATTCCAAAGTCAGTCTGTGGAAGGGGGGTATGAATCTGGAAACAGCCAGTTTCTTTGTGTCTAAATCCTGCCAAATATCACAAAGGACTCTTGCATTTCTTTGGCTTTTTCACATTTCCCTTATTTATCATGGTTTGTAATGAATTTTCTGATGTGAGCTTTGGTTTTGTGGCTGCAGTATGGAGTTCAGAGTACTGGAGGAACGGTGTTTTTCAAAGAGGGTACAGTTGTTGGCTTGCTGCAATTCTGGCTTGCTGTCATTGTTTTGGGTGCCTCAGCCGATTTGTGGTTTCTTGTGTGGCAATTTCCTAAATGTTCTCTGGTTCTGAGTCGGCTTTGCCTTCTTCCTTCCCAAATTTTGTATTCTGATGCAATACAAGCAAGATTTTTGACAGAGTAGCCATTATGAAATAAAAAACACAACAAACAGGTGTTTGAAGCTTACAAATCTACAGGTAACATGACCAAGGTGTGTTTTTGTGTTTTGGAAAATAAAATGGAATACTTTGGCTGAGGTGACAGATATTAATTGCCTCCAAACTGAGTTTCACTGCGATTTTCAGGTTAATTCACTTAATTCAGTTAGGATTCCACAGGCTTGCATTTCATTGGCTTTTTCACATTTCCCTTATTTATCATGGTTTGTAATGAATTTTCTGATGTGAGCTTTGGTTTTGAGGCTGGCATATTGAGTTCAGGGTACAAGACGAAGGTTCTTTTTCAATCAGGGCACAGCTGTTGGCTTGCTCCAATTCTGGCTTGCTGTCATTGTTTTGGGTGCCTCAGCTGATTTGTGGTTTCTTGAGCGGCAATTTCCTAAATGTTTTCTGGTTCTGAGTTGTTTTTGCCTTCTTCCTTCCCAAATTTTGTATGCTGATGCAATACAAGCAAGATTTTGGACAGAGTAGCCATTATGAAAGAAAAAAGAAAAACACAGCAAATTGCCCTTTCAGGATTAGAAATCCATAGGCAACACAACCAAGATGAGATTCTGTGTTTTGGAAAGTGACATGGAACGCTTCTGCTGAGGTGACAGATTCTAATTCCCTCCAAATGGAGTGTGAGAGTGATTTTGAGGTGAATTCAATCAGAATTCCAAAGTCAGTCCGTGGAAGGGGGGGATGAATCTGGAAACAGCCAGTTTCTTTGTGTCTAAATCCTTTCAAATATCACAAAGGTCTCTTGCATTTCTTTGGCTTTTTCACATTTCCCTTATTTATCGTGGTTTGTAATGAATTTTCTGATGTGAGCTTTGGTTTTGAGGCTGGCATATTGAGTTCAGGGCACAAGAGGAAGGTTCTTTTTCAATCAGGGCACAGCTGTTGGCTTGCTCCACTTCTGGCTTGCTGTCATTGTTTTGGTTGCCTCAGCCGATTTGTGGTTTCTTGAGTGGCAATTTCCTAAATGTTTTCTGGGTCTGAGTCGGTTTTGCCTTCTTATTCCCCAATTTTGGATTCTGATGCAATACAAGCAAGATTTTGGAGAGTAGCCATTATGAAAGAAAAAAAAAAAAAAACAGCGCATTGCCCTTTCAGGATTAGAAATCCATAGGCAACACGACCAAGATGAGTTTCTGTGTTTTGGAAAATGATATGGAACGCTTCTGCTGAGCGGACAGATTCTAATTCCCTCCAAAATGAGTGTGCGTGCGATTTTGAGGTGAATTCAATCAGAATTCCAAAGTCAGTCTGTGGAAGGGGGGGATGAATCTGGAAACAGCCAGTTTCCTTGTGTCTAAATCCAGCCATATATCAAAAAGGACTCTTGCATTTCTTTGGCTTTTTCACATTTCCCTTATTTATCATGGTTTGTAATGAATTTTCTGATGTGAGCTTTGGTTTTGAGGCTGCAATATAGAGTTCAGGGCACCGGAGGAATGGTGTATTTCAAACAGGGCACAGCTGTTGGCTTGCTCCAATTCTGGCTATTGTCTTTGTTTTGGGTGCCTCAGCTGAAATTTGATTTCTTTTGTTTCACTGTGATTGTCAGGTTAATTCAGTTAGAATTCCACAGGCAGTCAGCTTTGGTTGTGGATGAATCTGGGAACAGCTGGTTTCCTTGCAGCTAAATCAAACCCAATATCATTATGGATTCTTGCATTTCTTTGGCTTTTTTCTCATTTTTCTTATTTATCATGGTTTGTAATGAATTTTCTGATGTGAGCTTTGGTTTTGAGGCTGGCATATTGAGTTCAGGGCACAAGAGGATGGTTCTTTTTCAATCAGGGCACAGCTGTTGGCTTGCTCCACTTCTGGCTTGCTGTCATTGTTTTGAGTGCCTCAGCCAATTTGTGGTTTCTTGCGTGGCAATTTCCCAAATGTTTTCAGGGTCTGAGTTGGCTTTGCCTTCTTCCTTCCCAAATTTTGTATTCTGATGCAATGCAAAGAAGAGTTTGTACAGAATAGCCATTATGAAATAAAAAAACACAACAAATAGGCGTTTGAAGCTTAGAAATCTACAGGTAACATGACCAAGGTGAGTTTTGTGTTTATGAAAATAAAATGGAACACTTTGACTGAGGTGACAGATATTAATTGCCTCCAAACTGAGTTTCACTGCGATTTTCAGGTTAATTCAGTCAGAATTCCACAGGCAGTCAGCTGGAGGGGTGGATGAATCTGGGAACAGCCAGTTTCCTAGCGACTAAATCAAGCCCAATATCATTATGGATTCTTGCATTTCTTTGGCTTTTTTCTCTTTTTTCTTATTTATCATGGTTTGTAATGAATTTTCTGATGTGAGCTTTGGTTTTGAGGCTGCAATATGGAGTTCAGGGCACAAGAGGAAGGTTCTTTTTCAATCAGGGCACAGCTGTTGGCTTGCTCCAATTCTGGCTTGCTGTCATTGTTTTGGGTGCCTCAGCTGATTTGTGGTTTCTTGTGTGGCAATTTCCTAAATGTTTTCTGGGTCTGAGTTGGTTTTGCATTCTTCCTTCCCAAATTTTGTATTCTGATGCAATACAAGCATGATTTTGGACAGAGTAGCCATTAGGAAAGAAAAAAAAAACACAGCACATTGCCCTTTCAGGATTAGAAATCCATAGGCAACACAACCAAGATGAGATTCTGTGTTTTGGAAAATGACATGGAACGCTTCTGCTGAGGTGACAGATTCTAATTCCCTCCAAATGGAGTGTGAGAGCGATTTTGAGGTGAATACAATCAGAATTCCAAAGTCAGTCTGTGGAAGGGGGGTATGAATCTGGAAACAGCCAGTTTCTTTGTGTCTAAATCCTTTCAAATATCACAAAGGTCTCTTGCATTTCTTTGGCTTTTTCACATTTCCCTTATTTATCATGGTTTGTAATGAATTTTCTGAAGTCAGCTTTGGTTTTGAGGCTGGCATATTGAGTTCAGGGCACAAGAGGATGGTTCTTTTTCAATCAGGGCACAGCTGTTGGCTTGCTTAAATTCTGGCTTGCTGTCATTGTTTTGAGTGCCTCAGCCGATTTGTGGTTTCTTGTGTGGCAATTTCCCAAATGTTTTCTGGGTCTGAGTTGGCTTTGCCTTCTTCCTTCCCACATTTTGTATTCTGATGCAATGCAAAGAAGAGTTTGTACAGAATATCCATTGTGAAATAAAAAACACAACAAATAGGCGTTTAAGCTTAGAAATTTACAGGTAACATGACCAAGGTGAGTTTTTTGTGTTTATGAAAATAAAATGGAACACTTTGGCTGAGGTGACAGATATTAATTGCCTCCAAACTGAGTTTCACTGCGATTTTCAGGTTAATTCAGTCAGAATTCCACAGGCAGTCAGCTGGAGGGGTGGATGCATCCTGTAACAGCAGGTTTCCTAGCGACTAAATCAAGCCCTATAACATTATGGATTCTTGCATTTTTTTGGCTTTTTTTCTCTGTTTTCTTATTTATCATGGTTTGTAATGAATTTTCTGATGTGAGCTTTGTTTTTGAGGCTGGCATATTGAGTTCAGTGCACAAGAGGAAGTTTCTTTTTCAATCAGGGCACAGCTGTTGGCTTGCTCCAATTCTGGCTTGCTATCATTGTTTTGGGTGCCTCAGCTGATTTGTGGTTTCTTGTGTGGCCATTTCCTAAATGTTTTCTGGGTCTGAGTTGGTTTTGCCTTCTTCCTTCCCAAATTTTGTATTCTGATGCAATACAAGCAAGATTTTGGACAGAGAGCCACTATGAAAGAAAAAAAAAACACAGCAAATTGCCCTTTCAGGATTAGAAATCCATGGGCAACACAACCAAGATGAGATTCTGTGTTTTGGAAAATGACATGGAACGCTTCTGCTGAGGTGACAGATTCTAATTCCCTCCAAATGGAGTGTGAGAGCGATTTTGAGGTGAATTCAATCAGAATTCCAAAGTCAGTCTGTGGAAGGGGGTATGAATCTGGAAACAGCCAGTTTCTTTGTGTCTAAATCCTTTCAAATATCACAAAGGACTCTTGCATTTCTTTGGCTTTTTCACATTTCCCTTATTTATCATGGTTTGTAATGAATTTTCTGATGTGAGCTTTGGTTTTGAGGCTGGCATATTGAGTTCAGGGCACAAGAGGATGGTTCTTTTTCAATCAGGGCACAGCTGTTGGCTTGCCCCACTTCTGGCTTGCTGTCATTGTTTTGGGTGCCTCAGCTGATTTGTGGTTTCTTGAGCGGCAATTTCCTAAATGTTTTCTGGGTCTGAGTTGGTTTTGCCTTCTTCCTTCCCAAATTTTGTATTCTGATGCAATACAAGCAAGATTTTGGACAGAGTAGCCATTATGAAAGAAAAAAAAACACAGCAAATTGCCCTTTCAGGATTAGAAATCCATAGGCAACACAACCAAGATGAGATTCTGTGTTTTGGAAAATGACATGGAACGCTTCTGCTGAGGTGACAGATTCTATTTCCCTCCAAATGGAGTGTGAGAGCGATTTTGAGGTGAATTCAATCAGAATTCCAAAATCAGTCTGTGGAAGGGGGGTATGAATCTGGAAACAGCCAGTTTCTTTGTGTCTAAATCCTTTCAAATATCACAAAGGTCTCTTGCATTTCTTTGGCTTTTCCTATTTCCCTTATTTATCATGGTTTGTAATGAATTTTCTGATGAGAGCTTTGGTTTTTTGGCTGCAATATGGAGTTCAGGGTACTGGAGGAACGGTCCTTTTCAAAGAGGGTACAGTTGTTGGCTTGCTGCAATTCTGGCTTGCTGTCATTGTTTTGGGTTCCTCAGCCGATTTTTGGTTTCTTGTGTGGCAATTTCCTAAATGGTCTCTGGGTCTGAGTCGGCTTTGCCTTCTTCCTTCCCAAATTTTGTATTCTGATGCAATACAAGCAAGATTTTGGACAGAGAGCCACTATGAAATAAAAAACACAACAAATAGGTGTTTGAAGCTTACAAATCTACAGGTAACATGACCAAGGTGAGTTTTTGTGTTTTGGAAAATAAAATGGAACACTTTGACTGAGGTGACAGATATTAATCGCCTCCAAACTGAGTTTCACTGCGATTTTCAGGTTAATTCAGTCAGAATTCCACAGGCAGTCAGCTGGAGGGGTGGATGCATCCTGTAACAGCAGGTTTCCTAGCGACTAAATCAAGCCCTATAACATTATGGATTCTTGCATTTTTTTTGGCTTTTTTTCTCTTTTTTCTTATTTATCATGGTTTGTAATGAATTTTCTGATGTGAGCTTTGTTTTTGAGGCTGGCATATTGAGTTCAGGGCACAAGAGGAAGGTTCTTTTTCAATCAGGGCACAGCTGTTGGCTTGCTCAAATTCTGGCTTGCTGTCATTGTTTTCGGTGCCTCACCTGATTTGTGGTTTCTTGTGTGGCCATTTCCTAAATGTTTTCTGGTTCTGAGTTGCTTTTGCCTTCTTCCTTCCCAAATTTTGTATTCTGATGCAATACAAGCAAGATTTTGGACAGAGTAGCCATTATGAAAGAAAAGAAAAAAATAACACAGCAAATTGCCCTTTCAGGATTAGAAATCCATGGGCAAAACAACCAAGATGAGATTCTGTGTTTTGGAAAATGACATGGAACGCTTCTGCTGAGGTGACAGATTCTATTTCCCTCCAAATGCAGTGTGAGAGCGATTTTGAGGTGAATTCAATCAGAATTCCAAAGTCAGTCTTTGGAAGGGGGGTATGAATCTGGAAACAGCCAGTTTCTTTGTGTCTAAATCCAGCCAAACATCACAAAGGACTCTTGCATTTCTTTGGCTTTTTCACATTTCCCTTATTTATCATGGTTTGTAATGAATTTTCTGATGTGAGCTTTGGTTTTGTGGCTGCAATATGGAGTTCAGGGCACAAGAGGAAGGTTCTTTTTCAATCAGGGCACAGCTGTTGGCTTGCTCAAATTCTGGCTTGCTGTCATTGTTTTCGGTGCCTCACCTGATTTGTGGTTTCTTGTGTGGCCATTTCCTAAATGTTTTCTGGTTCTGAGTTGTTTTTGCCTTCTTCCTTCCCAAATTTTGTATTCTGATGCAATACAAGCAAGATTTTGGACAGAGTAGCCATTATGAAAGAAAAAAAAACACAGCAAATTGCCCTTTCAGGATTAGAAATCCATAGGCAACACAACCAAGATGAGATTCTGTGTTTTGGAAAATGACATGGAACGCTTCTGCTGAGGTGACAGATTCTATTTCCCTCCAAATGGAGTGTGAGAGCGATTTTGAGGTGAATTCAATCAGAATTCCAAAGTCAGTCTGTGGAAGGGGGGTATGAATCTGGAAACAGCCAGTTTCTTTGTGTCTAAATCCTTTCAAATATCACAAAGGTCTCTTGCATTTCTTTGGCTTTTCCCATTTCCCTTATTTATCATGGTTTGTAATGAATTTTCTGATGAGAGCTTTGGTTTTTTGGCTGCAATATGGAGTTCAGGGTACTGGAGGAACGGTCCTTTTCAAAGAGGGTACAGTTGTTGGCTTGCTGCAATTCTGGCTTGCTGTCATTGTTTTGGGTTCCTCAGCCGATTTTTGGTTTCTTGTGTGGCAATTTCCTAAATGTTCTCTGGGTCTGAGTCGGCTTTGCCTTCTTCCTTCCCAAATTTTGTATTCTGATGCAATACAAGCAAGATTTTGGACAGAGAGCCACTATGAAATAAAAAACACAACAAATAGGTGTTTGAAGCTTACAAATCTACAGGTAACATGACCAAGGTGAGTTTTTGTGTTTTGGAAAATAAAATGGAACACTTTGACTGAGGTGACAGATATTAATCGCCTCCAAACTGAGTTTCACTGCGATTTTCAGGTTAATTCAGTCAGAATTCCACAGGCAGTCAGCTGGAGGGGTGGATGCATCCTGTAACAGCAGGTTTCCTAGCGACTAAATCAAGCCCTATAACATTATGGATTCTTGCATTTTTTTTGGCTTTTTTTCTCTTTTTTCTTATTTATCATGGTTTGTAATGAATTTTCTGATGTGAGCTTTGGTTTTGAGGCTGGCATATTGAGTTCAGGGCACAAGAGGAAGGTTCTTTTTCAATCAGGGCACAGCTGTTGGCTTGCTCAAATTCTGGCTTGCTGTCATTGTTTTCGGTGCCTCACCTGATTTGTGGTTTCTTGTGTGGCCATTTCCTAAATGTTTTCTGGTTCTGAGTTGCTTTTGCCTTCTTCCTTCCCAAATTTTGTATTCTGATGCAATACAAGCAAGATTTTGGACAGAGTAGCCATTATGAAAGAAAAGAAAAAAAAAAACACAGCAAATTGCCCTTTCAGGATTAGAAATCCATGGGCAAAACAACCAAGATGAGATTCTGTGTTTTGGAAAATGACATGGAACGCTTCTGCTGAGGTGACAGATTCTATTTCCCTCCAAATGGAGTGTGAGAGCGATTTTGAGGTGAATTCAATCAGAATTCCAAAGTCAGTCTTTGGAAGGGGGGTATGAATCTGGAAACAGCCAGTTTCTTTGTGTCTAAATCCAGCCAAACATCACAAAGGACTCTTGCATTTCTTTGGCTTTTTCACATTTCCCTTATTTATCATGGTTTGTAATGAATTTTCTGATGTGAGCTTTGGTTTTGTGGCTGCAATATGGAGTTCAGGGCACAAGAGGAAGGTTCTTTTTCAATCAGGGCACAGCTGTTGGCTTGCTCAAATTCTGGCTTGCTGTCATTGTTTTCGGTGCCTCACCTGATTTGTGGTTTCTTGTGTGGCCATTTCCTAAATGTTTTCTGGTTCTGAGTTGTTTTTGCCTTCTTCCTTCCCAAATTTTGTATTCTGATGCAATACAAGCAAGATTTTGGACAGAGTAGCCATTATGAAAGAAAAGAAAAAAAAAACACAGCAAATTGCCCTTTCAGGATTAGAAATCCATGGGCAAAACAACCAAGATGAGATTCTGTGTTTTGGAAAATGACATGGAACGCTTCTGCTGAGGTGACAGATTCTATTTCCTTCCAAATGCAGTGTGAGAGCAATTTTGAGGTGAATTCAATCAGAATTCCAAAGTCAGTCTTTGGAAGGGGGGTATGAATCTGGAAACAGCCAGTTTCTTTGTGTCTAAATCCTTTCAAATATCACAAAGGTCTCTTGCATTTCTTTGGCTTTTTCACATTTCCCTTATTTTTCATGGTTTGTAATGAATTTTCTGATGTGAGCTTTGGTTTTTTGGCTGCAATATGGAGTTCAGGGTACTGGAGGAATGGTCTTTTTCAAAGAGGGTACAGTTGTTGGCTTGCTGCAATTCTGGCTTGCTGTCATTGTTTTGGGTGCCTCAGCCGATTTGTGGTTTCTTGTGTGGCAATTTCCTAAATGTTCTCTGGTTCTGAGTCGGCTTTGCCTTCTTCCTTCCCAAATTTTGTATTCTGATGCAATACAAGCAAGATTTTGGACAGAGTAGCCATTATGAAATAAAAAACACAACAAATAGGTGCTTGAAGCTTACAAATCTACAGGTAACATGACCAAGGTGAGTTTTTGTGTTTTAGAAAATAAAATGGAACACTTTGGCTGAGGTGACAGATATTAATTGCCTCCAAACTGAGTTTCACTGCGATTTTCAGGTTAATTCAGTTAATTCAGTTAGGATTCCACAGGCTTGCATTTCTTTGGCTTTTTCGCATTTCCCTTATTTATCATGGTTTGTAATGAATTTTCTGATGTGAGCTTTGGTTTTGAGGCTGCAATATGGAGTTCAGGGTACTGGAGGAATGGTCTTTTTCAAACAGGGCACAGCTGTTGGCTTGCTCCAATTCTGGCTTGCTGTCATTGTTTTGGGTGCCTCAGCTGAAATTTGGTTTCTTGAGTTTCACTACGATTGTCAGGTTAATTCAGTCAGAAATCCACAGGCAGTCAGCTTTAGTGGTGGATGAATCTGGGAACAGCCAGTTTCCTTGCAACCAAATCAAGCCCAATATCATTATGGATTCTTGCATTTCTTTGGCTTTTTTCTCTATTTTCTTTTTTTCATGGTTTGTTATGAATTTTCTGATGTGAGCTTTGGTTTTGAGGCTGGCATATTGAGTTCAGGGCACAAGAGGATGGTTCTTTTTCAATCAGGGTACAGCTGTTGGCTTGCTCCAACAATTCTGGCTTGCTGTCATTGTTTTGGGTGCCTCAGCCAATTTGTGGTTTCTTGTGTGGCAATTTCCCAAATGTTTTCTGGGTCTGAGTTGGCTTTGCCTTCTTCCTTCCCAAATTTTGTATTCTGATGCAATGCTAAGAAGAGTTTGGACAGAGTAGCCATTATGAAATAAAAAACAGAGCAAATAGGCATTTGAAGCTTATAAATCTATAGGTAACATGACCAAGGTGAGTTTTTGTGTTTTGGAAAATACAATGGAACACTTTGACTGAGGTGACAGATATTAATTGCCTCCAAACTGAGTTTCACTGCGATTTTCAGGTTAATTCAGTTAATTCAGTCAGAATTCCACAGGCAGTCAGCTGGAATGGTGGATGAATCCGGGAACAGCCGGTTTCCTAGCGACTAAATCAAGCCCAACATAATTATGGATTCTTGCATTTTTTTGGCTTTTTTCTCTTTTTTCTTATTTATCATGGTTTGTAATGAATTCTCTGATGTGAGCTTTGGTTTTGAGGCTGCAATATGGAGTTCAGGGTACTGGAGGAACGGTCCTTTTCAAAGAGGGTACAGTTGTTGGCTTGCTGCAATTCTGGCTTGCTGTCATTGTTTTGGGTTCCTCAGCCGATTTTTGGTTTCTTGTGTGGCAATTTCCTAAATGTTCTCTGGTTCTGAGTCGGCTTTGCCTTCTTCCTTCCCAAATTTTGTATTCTGATGCAATACAAGCAAGATTTTGGACAGAGAGCCACTATGAAACAAAAAACACAACAAATAGGTGTTTTAAGCTTACAAATCTACAGGTAACATGACCAAGGTGAGTTTTTGTGTTTTGGAAAATAAAATGGAACACTTTGGCTGAGGTGACAGATATTAATCGCCTCCAAACTGAGTTTCACTGCGATTTTCAGGTTAATTCAGTCAGAATTCCACAGGCAGTCAGCTGGAGGGGTGGATGCATCCTGTAACAGCAGGTTTCCTAGCGACTAAATCAAGCCCTATAACATTATGGATTCTTGCATTTTTTTTGGCTTTTTTTCTCTTTTTTCTTATTTATCATGGTTTGTAATGAATTTTCTGATGTGAGCTTTGGTTTTGAGGCTGGAATATGGAGTTCAAGGCACGGAAGGAATGGCCCTTTTCAATCAGGGCACAGCTGTTGGCTTGCTCCACTTGTGGCTTGCTCTCATTGTTTTGGGTGCCTCAGCTGATTTTTGGTTTCTTGTGTGGCAATTTCCTAAATGTTTTCTGGGTCTGAGTTGGTTTTGCCTTCTTCCTTCCCAAATTTTGTATTCTGATGCAATACAAGCAAGATTTTGGACAGAGTAGCCATTATGAAAGAAAAAAAAAAAAAACACAGCAAATTGCCCTTTCAGGATTAGAAATCCATAGGCAACACAACCAAGATGAGATTCTGCGTTTTGGAAAATGACATGGAACGCTTCTGCTGACGTGACAGATTCTAATTCCCTCCAATGGAGTGTGAGAGCGATTTCCAAAGTCAGTCTGTGGAAGGGGGGGATGAATCTGGAAACAGCCTGTTTCTTTGTGTCTAAATCCTTTCAAATATCACAAAGGACTTTCCATTTCTTTGGCTTTTTCACATTTCCCTTATTTATCATGGTTTGTAATGAATTTTCTGATGTGAGCTTTGATTTTGAGGCTGGAATATGGAGTTCAAGACATGGAAGGAATGGTCTTTTTCAATCAGGGCACAGCTGTTGGCTTGCTCCAATTCTGGCTTTCTGTCATGGTTTTGGGTGCCTCAGCCGAGTTTTGGTTTCTTGAGCGGCAATTTCCTAAATGATTTCTGGTTCTGAGTTGGTTTTGCATTCTTCCTTCCCAAATTTTGTATTCTGACGCAATACAAACCAGAGTTTAGACAGCAGATCCATTATGAAATAAAAAACAAAACAAATAAGCCAGTCAGCTGGGAGGGGTGGATGAATCCGGAAACAGCCTGTTTCCTTGTGACTAAATCAAGCCCACTATCAAAAAGGACTCTTCCATTTCTTTGGCTCTTTTCACATATTTCTTCTTTATCATGGTTTGTAATGAATTTTCTGATGTGAGCTTTGATTTTGAGGCTGGAATATGGAGTTCAAGGCACGGAAGGAATGGCCCTTTTCAATCAGGGCACAGCTGTTGGCTTGCTCCACTTGTGGCTTGCTCTCATTGTTTTGGGTGCCTCAGCTGATTTGTGGTTTCTTGTGTGGCAATTTCCTAAATGTTTTCTGGGTCTGAGCTGGTTTTGCCTTCTTCCTTCCCAAATTTTGTATTCTGATGCAATACAAGCAAGATTTTGGACAGAGTAGCCATTATGAAAGAAAAAAAAAAACACAGCAAATTGCCCTTTCAGGATTAGAAACCCATAGGCAACACATCCAAGATGAGATTCTGTGTTTTGGAAAATGACATGGAACTCTTCTGCTGAGGTGACAGATTCTAATTCCCTCCAAATGGAGTGTGAGAGTGATTTTGAGGTGAATTCAATCAGAATTCCAAAGTCAGTCTGTGGAAGGGGGGTATGAATGCGGAAACAGCCAATTTCTTTGTGTCTAAATCCTTTCAAATATCACAAAGGACTCTTCCATTTCTTTGGCTGTTTCACATTTCCCTTATTTATCATGGTTTGTAATGAATTTTCTGATGTGAGCTTTGATTTTGAGGCTGGAATACGGAGTTCAAGACACGGAAGGAATGGTCTTTTTCAATCAGGGCACAGCTGTTGGCTTGCTCCAATTCTGGCTATTGTCTTTCTTTTGGGTGCCTCAGCTGAAATTTGGTTTCTTGAGTTTCACTGCAATTGTCAGGTTAATTCAGTCAGAATTCCACAGGCAGTCAGCTTTAGTGGTGGATGAATCTGGGAACAGCTGGTTTCCTTGCAGCTAAATCAAACCCAATATCATTATGGATTCTTGCATTTCTTTGGCTTTTTTCTCTTTTTTCTTATTTATCATGGTTTGTAATGAATTTTCTGATGTGAGCTTTGGTTTTGAGGCTGGCATATTGAGTTCAGGGCACTGGAGGAATGGTCTTTTTCAATCAGGGCACAGCTGTTGGCTTGCTCCACTTCTGGCTTGCTGTCATTGTTTTGAGTGCCTTAGCCGATTTGTGGTTTCTTCTGTGGCAATTTCCCAAATGTTTTCTGGGTCTGAGTTGGCTTTGCCTTCTTCCTTCCCAAATTTTGTATTCTGATGCAATGCAAAGAAGAGTTTGTACAGAATAGCCATCATGAAATAAAAAACCCAACAAATAGGCGTATGAAGCTTAGAAATCTACAGGTAACATGACCAAGGTGAGTTTTTGTGTTTATGAAAATAAAATGGAACACTTTGGCTGAGGTGACAGATATTAATTGCCTACAAACTGAGTTTCACTGCGATTTTCAGGTTAATTCAGTCAGAATTCCACAGGCAGTCAGCTGGAGGGGTGGATGAATCCGGGAACAGCCGGTTTCCTAGCGACTAAATCAAGCCCTACATCATTATGGATTCTTGCATTTTTTTTGGCTTTTTCTCTTTTTTCTTATTTATCATGGTTTGTAATGAATTTTCTGATGTGAGCTTTGGTTTTGAGGCTGCAATATGGAGTTCAGGGCACAAGAGGAAGGTTCTTTTTCAATCAGGGCACAGCTGTTGGCTTGCTCCAATTCTGGCTTGCTGTCATTGTTTTGGGTGACTCAGCTGATTTGTGGTTTCTTGAGCTGCAATTTCCTAAATGTTTTCTGGGTCTGAGTTGGTTTTGCCTTCTTATTCCCAAATTTTGTATTCTGATGCAATACAAGCAAGATTTTGGACAGAGTAGCCATTATGAAAGAAAAAAAAAAAAAAACACAGCGCATTGCCCTTTCAGGATTAGAAATCCATAGGCAACACAACCAAGATGAGATTCTGTGTTTTGGAAAATGACATGGAACGCTTCTGCTGAGGTGACAGATTCTAATTCCCTCCAAATTCAGTGTGAGAGCAATTTTGAGGTGAATTCAATCAGAATTCCAAAGTCAGTCTATGGAAGGGGGGGATGAATCTGGAAACAGCCAGTTTCTTTGTGTCTAAATCCTTTCAAATATCACAAAGGACTCTTGCATTTCTTTGGCTTTTTCACATTTCCTTATTTTTCATGGTTTGTAATGAATTTTCTGATGTGAGCTTTGGTTTTGAGGCTGCAATATGGAGTTCAGGGCACAAGAGGAAGGTTCTTTTTCAATCAGGGCACAGCTGTTGGCTTGCTCCAATTCTGGCTTTCTGTCATGGTTTTGGGTGCCTCAGCTGATTTGTGGTTTCTTGTGTGGAAATTTCCTAAATGTTTTCTGGGTCTGAGTTGGTTTTGCCTTCTTCCTTCCCAAATTTTGTATTCTGATGCAATACAAGCAAGATTTTGGACAGAGTAGCCATTATGAAATAAAAAACAGAGCAAATAGGCATTTGAAGCTTATAAATCTATAGGTAACATGACCAAGGTGAGTTTTGTGTTTATGAAAATAAAATGGAACACTTTGGCTGAGGTGACAGATATTAATTGCCTCCAAACTGAGTTTCACTGCGATTTTCAGGTTAATTCAGTTAATTCAGTTAGGATTCCACAGGCTTGCATTTCTTTGGCTTTTTCACATTTCCCTTATTTATCATGGTTTGCAATGAATTTTCTGATGTGAGCTTTGGTTTTGAGGCTGCAATATAGAGTTCAGGGTACTGGAGGAATGGTCTTTTTCAAACAGGGCACAGCTGTTGGCTTGCTCCAATTCTGGCTTGCTGTCATTGTTTTGGGTGCCTCAGCTGAAATTTGGTTTCTTGAGTTTCACTACGATTGTCAGGTTAATTCAGTCAGAAATCCACAGGCAGTCAGCTTTAGTGGTGGATGAATCTGGGAACAGCCAGTTTCCTTGCAACTAAATCAAGCCCAATATCATTATGGATTCTTGCATTTCTTTGGCTTTTTTCTATTTTTTCTTTTTTTCATGGTTTGTTATGAATTTTCTGATGTGAGCTTTGGTTTTGAGGCTGGCATATTGAGTTCAGGGCACAAGAGGATGGTTCTTTTTCAATCAGGGTACAGCTGTTGGCTTGCTCCAACAATTCTGGCTTGCTGTCATTCTTTTGGGTGCCTCAGCCGATTTGTGGTTTCCTGTGTGGCAATTTCCCAAATGTTTTCTGGGTCTGAGTTGGCTTTGCCTTCTTCCTTCCCAAATTTTGTATTCTGATGCAATGCTAAGAAGAGTTTGGACAGAGTAGCCATTATGAAATAAAAAACAGAGCAAATAGGCATTTGAAGCTTATAAATCTATAGGTAACATGACCAAGGTGAGTTTTTGTGTTTTGGAAAATACAATGGAACACTTTGACTGAGGTGACAGATATTAATTGCCTCTAAACTGGGTTTCACTGCGATTTTCAGGTTAATTCAGTCAGAATTCCACAGGCAGTCAGCTGGAGGGGTGGATGAATCCCGGAACAGCCGGTTTCCTTGCGAATAAATCAAGCCAAATATCATTATGGATTCTTGAAATTTTTTGGCTTTTTTCTCTTTTTTCTTATTTATCATGGTTTGTAATGAATTCTCTGATGTGAGCTTTGGTTTTGAGGCTGGCATATTGAGTTCAGGGCACAAGAGGAAGGTTCTTTTTCAATCAGGGCACAGCTGTTGGCTTGCTCCAATTCTGGCTTGCTGTCATTGTTTTGGGGGCCTCAGCTGATTTGTGGTTTCTTGAGCTGCAATTTCCAAAATGTTTTCTGGGTCTGAGTCGGTTTTGCCTTCTTATTCCCAAATTTTGTATTCTGATGCAATACAAGCAAGATTTTGGACAGAGTAGCCATTATGAAAGAAAAAAAAAAAACACAGCGCATTGCCCATTCAGGATTAGAAATCCATAGGCAACACAACCAAGATGAGATTCTGTGTTTTGGAAAATGACATGGAACGCTTCTGCTGAGGTTGACAGATTCTAATTCCCTCCAAATGGAGTGTGAGATCGATTTTGAGGTGAACACAATCAGAATTCCAAAGTCAGTCTTTGGAAGGGGGGTATGAATCTGGAAACAGCCAGTTTCTTTGTGTCTAAATCCTTTCAAATATCACAAAGGTCTCTTGCATTTCTTTTGCTTTTTCACATTTCCCTTATTTATCATGGTTTGTAATGAATTTTCTGATGTGAGCTTTGGTTTTGAGGCTGGCATATTGAGTTCAGGGCACAAGAGGATGGTTCTTTTTCAATCAGGGCACAGCTGTTGGCTTGCTCCAATTCTGGCTTGCTGTCATTGTTTTGAGTGCCTCAGCCGATTTGTGGTTTCTTGTGTGGCAATTTCCCAAATGTTTTCAGGGTCTGAGTTGGCTTTTCCTTCTTCCTTCCCAAATTTTGTATTCTGATGCAATGCAAAGAAGAGTTTGTACAGAATAGCCATTATGAAATAAAAAAAAAACAAATAGGCGTATGAAACTTAGAAATCTACAGGTAACATGACCAAGGTGAGTTTTTGTGTTTATGAAAATGAAATGGAACACTTTGGCTGAGGTGACAGATATTAATTGCCTCCAAACTGAGTTTCACTGCGATTTTCAGTTTAATTCAGTTAATTCAGTCAGAATTCCACAGGCAGTCAGCTGGAGGGGTGGATGAATCCGGGAACAGCCTGTTTCCTAGCGACTAAATCAAGCCCAATATCATTATGGATTCTTGCATTTTTTTGGCTTTTTTCTCTTTTTTCTTATTTATCATGGTTTGTAATGAATTTTCTGATGTGAGCTTTGGTTTTGAGGCTGCAATATGGAGTTCAGGGCACAAGAGGAAGGTTCTTTTTCAATCAGGGCACAGCTGTTGGCTTGCTCCAATTCTGGCTTTCTGTCATGGTTTTGGGTGCCTCAGCTGATTTGTGGTTTCTTGTGTGGAAATTTCCTAAATGTTTTCTGGGTCTGAGTTGGTTTTGCCTTCTTCCTTCCCAAATTTTGTATTCTGATGCAATACAAGCAAGATTTTGGACAGAGTAGCCATTATGAAAAAAAAAAAAAAAAACACAGCGCATTGCCCTTTCAGGATTAGAAATCCATAGGCAATACAGCCAAGATGAGATTCTGTGTATTGGAAAATGACATGGAAAGCTTCTGCTGAGGTGACAGATTCTAATTCCCTCCAAATGGAGTGTGAGAGCGATTTTGAGGTGAATTCAATCAGAATTCCAAAGTCAGTCTGTGGAAGGGGGGTATGAATCTGGAAACAGCCAGTTTCTTTGTGTCTAAATCCTTTCAAATATCACAAAGGAGTCTTGCATTTCTTTGGTTTTTTTACATTTCCCTTATTTATCATGGTCTGTAATGAATTTTCTGATGTGAGCTTTGATTTTGAGGCTGGAATACGGAGTTCAAGACACGGAAGGAATGGCCTTTTTCAATCAGGGCACAGCTGTTGGCTTGCTCCAATTCTGGCTTTCTGTCATGGTTTTGGGTGCCTCAGCCGAGTTTTGGTTTCTTGAGCAGCAATTTCCTAAATGATTTCTGGGTCTGAGTTGGTTTTGCCTTCTTCCTTCCCAAATTTTGTATTCTGACGCAATACAAACACGAGTTTAGACAGCAGATCCATTATGAAAGAAAAAAAACAAAACCAATTAGCGTGTCATGCTTAGAATTCTAGAGGCAGCACGACCAACATGAGTTTTTGTGTTTTGGACAAATAAATGGGACCCTTTTGCAGAGGGGAACGATAATTAATTCCCCAAATCAGTTTGCCAGCGATTTTCAGGTGAATTGAATGAGTTTTCCAAAGCCAGTCAACTGGGAGGGGTGGATGAATGCGGAAACAGCCTGTTTCCTTGTGACTAAATCAAGCCCACTATCAAAAAGGACTCTTCCATTTCTTTGGCTCTTTTCACATTTTTCTTCTTTTTTTTTAAACTTTTATTTAATGCATTTAATTTTCCAAAGTACGACTTATGGATTACAATGGCTTCCCCCCGATACCGTCCCTCCCACCCACAACCCTCCCCTTTCCCACTCCCTCTCCCCTTCCATTCACATCAAGATTCATTTTCGATTATCTTAATATACAGAAGATCAGCTTAGTATACATTAAGTATGGATTTCAACAGTTTGCTCCCACACGGAAACATAAAGTGAAAAATAATAGATGATTTTTTTTAAATGATGATGAAATCAGAGCAGACCTATTGTCATGTTTAATCCCAGTGAGAGTCAAGTTGGGAATTGATAATTTCTTTTTTTTTTTTTTACAGAGGATCAGTTTAATATGCATTAAGTAAGGATTTCAACAATTTGCACCCCCATAGAAACACAAAGTGAAATATACTGTTTGAGTACTCGTTATAGCATTAAATCTCAATGTACAGCACATTAAGGATAGAGATCCTACATGAGGAGTAAGTGCACAGTGACTCCTGTTGTTGACTTTACCAATTGACACTCCTGTCTATGGCATCAGTAATCTCCCTATGCTCCAGTCATGAGTTTCCAAGGCTATGGAAGCCCTCTGAGTTCTCCGACTCTTATCTTGTTTAGACAAGGTCATAGTCAAAGTGGAGGTTCTCCCCTCCCTTCAGAGAAAGGTACCTCCTTCTTTGATGACCTGTTCTTTCCACTGGGATCTCACTCACAGAGATCTTTTGCCAGAGTGTCTTGGCTTTCCATGCCTGAAATACTCTCATGAGCTTTTCAGCCAGCTCCGAATGCCTTTAGGGCTGATTCTGAGGCCAGAGTGCTATTTAGGACATCTGCCATTCTATGAGTCTGCTGAGTATCTCACTTCTCATGTTGGATCACTCTCCCCTTTCTTTACTCCATCAGTAAGCGTTAGCAGGTACTAGACTTGTCTATGTGCTCCCTTTGACTCCCAGTCCCTTCACCATGACCAACTGTGAACTGAAACTGATCACCTGGAACAGTGAGATGGCATTGGTACATGCCACCTCGATGACATTGAATTGGAATCCCCTGGTATGCTTCCAACTCCACCACTTGGGGCAAGTCAGCCTGAGCATGTCCCAAATTATACATTTCTTCCCCCTCCCATTCCCACCACCATGTTCAACAGAGATCACATTTCAGTTAATTTTCAACACATAAGAATAACTGTGCATCAATGACAGATCTAAACAAGTCATATTAAGTAGAACAGATAAAAAAACTACTAAGAGGGATAATGTATTAAGTTGTTCATTAACAGTCAGGGCTATGCTGATCAAGTCACCATGGTTTGTAATGAATTTTCTGATGTGAGCTTTGATTTTGAGGCTGGAATATGGAGTTCAAGACACGGAAGGAATGGCCTTTTTCAATCAGGGCACAGCTGTTGGCTTGCTCCAATTCTGGCTTTCTGTCATGGTTTTGGGTGCCTCAGCCGAGTTTTGGTTTCCTGAGCGGCAATTTCCTAAATGATTTCTGGGTCTGAGTTGGTTTTGCCTTCTTCCTTCGCAAATTTTGTATTCTGACGCAATACAAACACGAGTTTAGACAGCAGATCCATTATGAAAGAAAAACCAAAACCAATGAGCGTGTGATGCTTAGAATTCTAGAGGCAGCACGACCAACATGAGTTTTTGTGTTTTGGAAAAAGAAATGGAACCCTTTTGCAGAGGTGAATGATAATTAATTCCCCAAATCAGTTTGCCAGCGATTTTCAGGTGAATTGAATGAGTTTTCCAAAGCCAGTCAGCTGGGAGGGGTGGATGAATCCGGAAACAGCCTGTTTCCTTGTGACTAAATCAAGCCCACAATCAAAAAGGACTCTTCCATTTCTTTGGCTCTTTTCACATTTTTCTTCTTTATCATGGTTTGTAATGAATTTTCTGATGTGAGCTTTGATTTTGAGGCTGGAATATGGAGTTCAAGACACGGAAGGAATGGTCTTTTTCAATCAGGGCACAGCTGTTGGCTTGCTCCAATTCTGGCTTTCTGTCATGGTTTTGGGTGCCTCAGCCGAGTTTTGGTTTCTTGAGCGGCAATTTCCTAAATGATTTCTGGGTCTGAGTTGGTTTTGCCCTCTTCCTTCCCAAATTTTGTATTCTGTGGCAATACAAACACGAGTTTAGACAGCAGATCCATTATGAAAGAAAAAACAAAACCAATTAGCGTGTGATGCTTAGAATTCTAGAGGCAGCACGACCAACATGAGTTTTTGTGTTTTGGAAAAAGAAATGGAACCCTTTTGCAGAGGGGAACGATAATTAATTCCCCAAATCAGTTTGCCAGCGATTTTCAGGTGAATTGAATGAGTTTTCCAAAGCCAGTCAGCTGGGAGGGGTGGATGAATCCGGAAACAGCCTGTTTCCTTGTGACTAAATCAAGCCCACTATCAAAAAGGACTCTTGCATTTCTTCGGCTCTTTTCATATTTTTCTTCTTTATCATGGTTTGTAATGAATTTTCTGATGTGACCTTTGATTTTGAGGCTGGAATACGGAGTTCAAGACTGGAAGGAATGGTCTTTTTCAATCAGGGCACAGCTGTTGGCTTGCTCCAATTCTGGCTTTCTGTCATGGTTTTGGGTTCCTCAGCAGAGTTTTGGTTTCCTGAGTGGCAATTTCCTAAATGATTTCCGGGTCTGAGTTGGTTTTGCCTTCTTCCTTCCCAAATTTTGTATTCTGACGCAATACAAACACGAGTTTAGACAGCAGATCCATTATGAAAGAAAAAACAAAAGCAATTAGCATGTCATGCTTAGAATTCTAGAGGCAGCACGACCAACATGAGTTTTTGTGTTTTGGACAAAGAAATGGAACCCTTTTGCAGAGGGGAACGATAATTAATTCCCCAAATCAGTTTGCCAGCGATTTTCAGGTGAATTGAATGAGTTTTCAAAAGCCAGTCAGCTGGGAGGGGTGGATGAATCCGGAAACAGCCTGTTTCCTTGTGACTAAATCAAGCCCACTATCAAAAAGGACTCTTCCATTTCTTTGGCTCTTTTCACATTTTTCTTCTTTATCATGGTTTGTTATGAATTTTCTGATGTGAGCTTTGATTTTGAGGCAGGAATATGGAGTTCAAGGCCCGAAGGAATGGTCTTTTTCAATCAGGGCACAGCTGTTCGCTTGCTCCAATTCTGGCTTTCTGTCATGGTTTTGGGTGCCTCAGCCGAGTTTTGGTTTCCTGAGCGGCAATTTTCTACATGATTTCTGGGTCTGAGTTGTTTTTGCCTTCTTCCTTCCCAAATTTTGTATTCTGACGCAATACAAACACGAGTTTAGACAGCAGATCCATTATGAAAGAAAAAACAAAACCAATGAGCGTGTCATGCTTAGAATTCTAGAGGCAGCACGACCAACATGAGTTTTTGTGCTTTGGACAAAGAAATGGAACCCTTTTGCAGAGGGGAACGATAATTAATTCCCGAAATCAGTTTGCCAGCGATTTTCAGGTGAATTGAATGAGTTTTCCAAAGCCAGTCAGCTGGGAGGGGTGGATGAATCTGGAAACAGCCTGTTTCCTGGTGACTAAATCAAGCCCACTATCAAAAAGGACTCTTCCATTTCTTTGGCTCTTTTCATATTTTTCTTCTTTATCATGGTTTGTAATGAATTTTCTGATGTTAGCTTTGATTTTGAGGCTGGAATATGGAGTTCAAGACACGGAAGGAATGGTCTTTTTCAATCAGGGTAGAGTTGGCTTGCTCCAATTCTGGCTTTCTGTCATGGTTTTGGGTGCCCCAGCCGAGTTTTGGTTTCCTGAGCGGCAATTTCCTAAATGATTTCTGGGTCTGAGTTGGTTTTGCCTTCTTCCTTCCCAAATTTTGTATTCTGAGGCAATACAAACACGAGTTTAGACAGCAGATCCATTATGAAAGAAAAAACAAAACCAATGAGCGTGTGATGCTTAGAATTCTAGAGGCAGCACGACCAACATGAGTTTTTGTGTTTTGGAAAAAGAAATGGAACCCTTTTGCAGAGGGGAACGATAATTAATTCCCCAAATCAGTTTGCCAGCGATTTTCAGGTGAATTGAATGAGTTTTCCAAAGCCAGTCAGCTGGGAGGGGTGGATGAATCCGGAAACAGCCTGTTTCCTTGTGACTAAATCAAGCCCACTATCAAAAAGGACTCTTCCATTTCTTTGGCTCTTTTCACATTTTTCTTATTTCTCATGGTTTGTAATGAATTTTCTGATGTGAGCTTTGATTTTGAGGCTGGAATATGGAGTTCAAGACCCGGAAGGAATGGTCTTTTTCAATCAGGGCACAGCTGTTGGCTTGCTCCAATTCTGGCTTTCTGTCATGGTTTTGGGTGCCTCAGCCGAGTTTTGGTTTCCTGAGCGGCAATTTCCTAAATGATTTCTGGGTCTGAGTTGGTTTTGCCTTCTTCCTTTCCAAATTTTGTATTCTGACGCAATACAAACACGAGTTTAGACAGCAGATCCATTATGAAAGAAAAAACAAAACCAATGAGCATGTGATGCTTAGAATTCTAGAGGCAGCACGACCAACATGAGTTTTTGTGTTTTGGAAAAAGAAATGGAACCCTTTTGCAGAGGGGAACGATAATTAATTCCCCAAATCAGTTTGCCAGCGATTTTCAGGTGAATTGAATGAGTTTTCCAAAGCCAGTCAGCTGGGAGGGGTGGATGAATCCGGAAACAGCCTGTTTCCTTGGGACTAAATCAAGCCCACTATCAAAAAGGACTCTTGCATTTCTTTGGCTCTTTTCACATTTTTCTTGTTTCTCATGGTTTGTAATGAATTTTCTGATGTGAGCTTTGATTTTGAGGCTGGAATATGGAGTTCAAGACCCGGAAGGAATGGTCTTTTTCAATCAGGGCACAGCTGTTGGCTTGCTCCAATTCTGGCTTTCTGTCATGGTTTTGGGTGCCTCAGCCGAGTTTTGGTTTCCTGAGCGGCAATTTCCTAAATGATTTCTGGGTCTGAGTTGGTTTTGCCTTCTTCCTTCCCAAATTTTGTATTCTGACGCAATACAAACACGAGTTTAGACAGCAGATCCATTATGAAAGAAAAAACAAAACCAATGAGCGTGTGATGCTTAGAATTCTAGAGGCAGCACGACCAACATGAGTTTTTGTGTTTTGGAAAAAGAAATGGAACCCTTTTGCAGAGGGGAACGATAATTAATTCCCCAAATCAGTTTGCCAGCGATTTTCAGGTGAATTGAATGAGTTTTCCAAAGCCAGTCAGCTGGGAGGGGTGGATGAATCCGGAAACAGCCTGTTTCCTTGTGACTAAATCAAGCCCACTATCAAAAAGGACTCTTCCATTTCTTTGGCTCTTTTCACATTTTTCTTATTTCTCATGGTTTGTAATGAATTTTCTGATGTGAGCTTTGATTTTGAGGCTGGAATATGGAGTTCAAGACCCGGAAGGAATGGTCTTTTTCAATCAGGGCACAGCTGTTGGCTTGCTCCAATTCTGGCTTTCTGTCATGGTTTTGGGTGCCTCAGCTAAGTTTTGGTTTCCTGAGCGGCAATTTCCTAAATGATTTCTGGGTCTGAGTTGGTTTTGCCTTCTTCCTTTCCAAATTTTGTATTCTGACGCAATACAAACACGAGTTTAGACAGCAGATCCATTATGAAAGAAAAAACAAAACCAATGAGCATGTGATGCTTAGAATTCTAGAGGCAGCACGACCAACATGAGTTTTTGTGTTTTGGAAAAAGAAATGGAACCCTTTTGCAGAGGGGAACGATAATTAATTCCCCAAATCAGTTTGCCAGCGATTTTCAGGTGAATTGAATGAGTTTTCCAAAGCCAGTCAGCTGGGAGGGGTGGATGAATCCGGAAACAGCCTGTTTCCTTGGGACTAAATCAAGCCCACTATCAAAAAGGACTCTTGCATTTCTTTGGCTCTTTTCACATTTTTCTTGTTTCTCATGGTTTGTAATGAATTTTCTGATGTGAGCTTTGATTTTGAGGCTGGAATATGGAGTTCAAGACCCGGAAGGAATGGTCTTTTTCAATCAGGGCACAGCTGTTGGCTTGCTCCAATTCTGGCTTTCTGTCATGGTTTTGGGTGCCTCAGCCGAGTTTTGGTTTCCTGAGCGGCAATTTCCTAAATGATTTCTGGGTCTGAGTTGGTTTTGCCTTCTTCCTTCCCAAATTTTGTATTCTGACGCAATACAAACACGAGTTTAGACAGCAGATCCATTATGAAAGAAAAAACAAAACCAATGAGCGTGTGATGCTTAGAATTCTAGAGGCAGCACGACCAACATGAGTTTTTGTGTTTTGGAAAAAGAAATGGAACCCTTTTGCAGAGGGGAACGATAATTAATTCCCCAAATCAGTTTGCCAGCGATTTTCAGGTGAATTGAATGAGTTTTCCAAAGCCAGTCAGCTGGGAGGGGTGGATGAATCCGGAAACAGCCTGTTTCCTTGTGACTAAATCAAGCCCACTATCAAAAAGGACTCTTCCATTTCTTTGGCTCTTTTCACATTTTTCTTATTTCTCATGGTTTGTAATGAATTTTCTGATGTGAGCTTTGATTTTGAGGCTGGAATATGGAGTTCAAGACCCGGAAGGAATGGTCTTTTTCAATCAGGGCACAGCTGTTGGCTTGCTCCAATTCTGGCTTTCTGTCATGGTTTTGGGTGCCTCAGCTAAGTTTTGGTTTCCTGAGCGGCAATTTCCTAAATGATTTCTGGGTCTGAGTTGGTTTTGCCTTCTTCCTTTCCAAATTTTGTATTCTGACGCAATACAAACACGAGTTTAGACAGCAGATCCATTATGAAAGAAAAAACAAAACCAATGAGCATGTGATGCTTAGAATTCTAGAGGCAGCACGACCAACATGAGTTTTTGTGTTTTGGAAAAAGAAATGGAACCCTTTTGCAGAGGGGAACGATAATTAATTCCCCAAATCAGTTTGCCAGCGATTTTCAGGTGAATTGAATGAGTTTTCCAAAGCCAGTCAGCTGGGAGGGGTGGATGAATCCGGAAACAGCCTGTTTCCTTGGGACTAAATCAAGCCCACTATCAAAAAGGACTCTTGCATTTCTTTGGCTCTTTTCACATTTTTCTTGTTTCTCATGGTTTGTAATGAATTTTCTGATGTGAGCTTTGATTTTGAGGCTGGAATATGGAGTTCAAGACCCGGAAGGAATGGTCTTTTTCAATCAGGGCACAGCTGTTGGCTTGCTCCAATTCTGGCTTTCTGTCATGGTTTTGGGTGCCTCAGCCGAGTTTTGGTTTCCTGAGCGGCAATTTCCTAAATGATTTCTGGGTCTGAGTTGGTTTTGCCTTCTTCCTTCCCAAATTTTGTATTCTGACGCAATACAAACACGAGTTTAGACAGCAGATCCATTATGAAAGAAAAAACAAAACCAATGAGCGTGTCATGCTTAGAATTCTAGAGGCAGCACGACCAACATGAGTTTTTGTGCTTTGGACAAAGAAATGGAACCCTTTTGCAGAGGGGAACGATAATTAATTCCCGAAATCAGTTTGCCAGCGATTTTCAGGTGAATTGAATGAGTTTTCCAAAGCCAGTCAGCTGGGAGGGGTGGATGAATCTGGAAACAGCCTGTTTCCTGGTGACTAAATCAAGCCCACTATCAAAAAGGACTCTTCCATTTCTTTGGCTCTTTTCATATTTTTCTTCTTTATCATGGTTTGTAATGAATTTTCTGATGTTAGCTTTGATTTTGAGGCTGGAATATGCAGTTCAAGACACGGAAGGAATGGTCTTTTTCAATCAGGGTAGAGTTGGCTTGCTCCAATTCTGGCTTTCTGTCATGGTTTTGGGTGCCCCAGCCGAGTTTTGGTTTCCTGAGCGGCAATTTCCTAAATGATTTCTGGGTCTGAGTTGGTTTTGCCTTCTTCCTTCCCAAATTTTGTATTCTGAGGCAATACAAACACGAGTTTAGACAGCAGATCCATTATGAAAGAAAAAACAAAACCAATGAGCGTGTGATGCTTAGAATTCTAGAGGCAGCACGACCAACATGAGTTTTTGTGTTTTGGAAAAAGAAATGGAACCCTTTTGCAGAGGGGAACGATAATTAATTCCCCAAATCAGTTTGCCAGCGATTTTCAGGTGAATTGAATGAGTTTTCCAAAGCCAGTCAGCTGGGAGGGGTGGATGAATCCGGAAACAGCCTGTTTCCTTGTGACTAAATCAAGCCCACTATCAAAAAGGACTCTTCCATTTCTTTGGCTCTTTTCACATTTTTCTTATTTCTCATGGTTTGTAATGAATTTTCTGATGTGAGCTTTGATTTTGAGGCTGGAATATGGAGTTCAAGACCCGGAAGGAATGGTCTTTTTCAATCAGGGCACAGCTGTTGGCTTGCTCCAATTCTGGCTTTCTGTCATGGTTTTGGGTGCCTCAGCCGAGTTTTGGTTTCCTGAGCGGCAATTTCCTAAATGATTTCTGGGTCTGAGTTGGTTTTGCCTTCTTCCTTTCCAAATTTTGTATTCTGACGCAATACAAACACGAGTTTAGACAGCAGATCCATTATGAAAGAAAAAACAAAACCAATGAGCATGTGATGCTTAGAATTCTAGAGGCAGCACGACCAACATGAGTTTTTGTGTTTTGGAAAAAGAAATGGAACCCTTTTGCAGAGGGGAACGATAATTAATTCCCCAAATCAGTTTGCCAGCGATTTTCAGGTGAATTGAATGAGTTTTCCAAAGCCAGTCAGCTGGGAGGGGTGGATGAATCCGGAAACAGCCTGTTTCCTTGGGACTAAATCAAGCCCACTATCAAAAAGGACTCTTGCATTTCTTTGGCTCTTTTCACATTTTTCTTGTTTCTCATGGTTTGTAATGAATTTTCTGATGTGAGCTTTGATTTTGAGGCTGGAATATGGAGTTCAAGACCCGGAAGGAATGGTCTTTTTCAATCAGGGCACAGCTGTTGGCTTGCTCCAATTCTGGCTTTCTGTCATGGTTTTGGGTGCCTCAGCCGAGTTTTGGTTTCCTGAGCGGCAATTTCCTAAATGATTTCTGGGTCTGAGTTGGTTTTGCCTTCTTCCTTCCCAAATTTTGTATTCTGACGCAATACAAACACGAGTTTAGACAGCAGATCCATTATGAAAGAAAAAACAAAACCAATGAGCGTGTCATGCTTAGAATTCTAGAGGCAGCACGACCAACATGAGTTTTTGTGCTTTGGACAAAGAAATGGAACCCTTTTGCAGAGGGGAACGATAATTAATTCCCGAAATCAGTTTGCCAGCGATTTTCAGGTGAATTGAATGAGTTTTCCAAAGCCAGTCAGCTGGGAGGGGTGGATGAATCTGGAAACAGCCTGTTTCCTGGTGACTAAATCAAGCCCACTATCAAAAAGGACTCTTCCATTTCTTTGGCTCTTTTCATATTTTTCTTCTTTATCATGGTTTGTAATGAATTTTCTGATGTTAGCTTTGATTTTGAGGCTGGAATATGCAGTTCAAGACACGGAAGGAATGGTCTTTTTCAATCAGGGTAGAGTTGGCTTGCTCCAATTCTGGCTTTCTGTCATGGTTTTGGGTGCCCCAGCCGAGTTTTGGTTTCCTGAGCGGCAATTTCCTAAATGATTTCTGGGTCTGAGTTGGTTTTGCCTTCTTCCTTCCCAAATTTTGTATTCTGAGGCAATACAAACACGAGTTTAGACAGCAGATCCATTATGAAAGAAAAAACAAAACCAATGAGCGTGTGATGCTTAGAATTCTAGAGGCAGCACGACCAACATGAGTTTTTGTGTTTTGGAAAAAGAAATGGAACCCTTTTGCAGAGGGGAACGATAATTAATTCCCCAAATCAGTTTGCCAGCGATTTTCAGGTGAATTGAATGAGTTTTCCAAAGCCAGTCAGCTGGGAGGGGTGGATGAATCCGGAAACAGCCTGTTTCCTTGTGACTAAATCAAGCCCACTATCAAAAAGGACTCTTCCATTTCTTTGGCTCTTTTCACATTTTTCTTATTTCTCATGGTTTGTAATGAATTTTCTGATGTGAGCTTTGATTTTGAGGCTGGAATATGGAGTTCAAGACCCGGAAGGAATGGTCTTTTTCAATCAGGGCACAGCTGTTGGCTTGCTCCAATTCTGGCTTTCTGTCATGGTTTTGGGTGCCTCAGCCGAGTTTTGGTTTCCTGAGCGGCAATTTCCTAAATGATTTCTGGGTCTGAGTTGGTTTTGCCTTCTTCCTTTCCAAATTTTGTATTCTGACGCAATACAAACACGAGTTTAGACAGCAGATCCATTATGAAAGAAAAAACAAAACCAATGAGCATGTGATGCTTAGAATTCTAGAGGCAGCACGACCAACATGAGTTTTTGTGTTTTGGAAAAAGAAATGGAACCCTTTTGCAGAGGGGAACGATAATTAATTCCCCAAATCAGTTTGCCAGCGATTTTCAGGTGAATTGAATGAGTTTTCCAAAGCCAGTCAGCTGGGAGGGGTGGATGAATCCGGAAACAGCCTGTTTCCTTGGGACTAAATCAAGCCCACTATCAAAAAGGACTCTTGCATTTCTTTGGCTCTTTTCACATTTTTCTTGTTTCTCATGGTTTGTAATGAATTTTCTGATGTGAGCTTTGATTTTGAGGCTGGAATATGGAGTTCAAGACCCGGAAGGAATGGTCTTTTTCAATCAGGGCACAGCTGTTGGCTTGCTCCAATTCTGGCTTTCTGTCATGGTTTTGGGTGCCTCAGCCGAGTTTTGGTTTCCTGAGCGGCAATTTCCTAAATGATTTCTGGGTCTGAGTTGGTTTTGCCTTCTTCCTTCCCAAATTTTGTATTCTGACGCAATACAAACACGAGTTTAGACAGCAGATCCATTATGAAAGAAAAAACAAAACCAATGAGCGTGTGATGCTTAGAATTCTAGAGGCAGCACGACCAACATGAGTTTTTGTGTTTTGGAAAAAGAAATGGAACCCTTTTGCAGAGGGGAACGATAATTAATTCCCGAAATCAGTTTGCCAGCGATTTTCAGGTGAATTGAATGAGTTTTCCAAAGCCAGTCAGCTGGGAGGGGTGGATGAATCCGGAAACAGCCTGTTTCCTGGTGACTAAATCAAGCCCACTATCAAAAAGGACTCTTCCATTTCTTTGGCTCTTTTCACATTTTTCTTATTTCTCATGGTTTGTAATGAATTTTCTGATGTGAGCTTTGATTTTGAGGCTGGAATATGGAGTTCAAGACCCGGAAGGAATGGTCTTTTTCAATCAGGGCACAGCTGTTGGCTTGCTCCAATTCTGGCTTTCTGTCATGGTTTTGGGTGCCTCAGCTAAGTTTTGGTTTCCTGAGCGGCAATTTCCTAAATGATTTCTGGGTCTGAGTTGGTTTTGCCTTCTTCCTTTCCAAATTTTGTATTCTGACGCAATACAAACACGAGTTTAGACAGCAGATCCATTATGAAAGAAAAAACAAAACCAATGAGCATGTGATGCTTAGAATTCTAGAGGCAGCACGACCAACATGAGTTTTTGTGTTTTGGAAAAAGAAATGGAACCCTTTTGCAGAGGGGAACGATAATTAATTCCCCAAATCAGTTTGCCAGCGATTTTCAGGTGAATTGAATGAGTTTTCCAAAGCCAGTCAGCTGGGAGGGGTGGATGAATCCGGAAACAGCCTGTTTCCTTGGGACTAAATCAAGCCCACTATCAAAAAGGACTCTTGCATTTCTTTGGCTCTTTTCACATTTTTCTTGTTTCTCATGGTTTGTAATGAATTTTCTGATGTGAGCTTTGATTTTGAGGCTGGAATATGGAGTTCAAGACCCGGAAGGAATGGTCTTTTTCAATCAGGGCACAGCTGTTGGCTTGCTCCAATTCTGGCTTTCTGTCATGGTTTTGGGTGCCTCAGCCGAGTTTTGGTTTCCTGAGCGGCAATTTCCTAAATGATTTCTGGGTCTGAGTTGGTTTTGCCTTCTTCCTTCCCAAATTTTGTATTCTGACGCAATACAAACACGAGTTTAGACAGCAGATCCATTATGAAAGAAAAAACAAAACCAATGAGCGTGTGATGCTTAGAATTCTAGAGGCAGCACGACCAACATGAGTTTTTGTGTTTTGGAAAAAGAAATGGAACCCTTTTGCAGAGGGGAACGATAATTAATTCCCCAAATCAGTTTGCCAGCGATTTTCAGGTGAATTGAATGAGTTTTCCAAAGCCAGTCAGCTGGGAGGGGTGGATGAATCCGGAAACAGCCTGTTTCCTTGTGACTAAATCAAGCCCACTATCAAAAAGGACTCTTCCATTTCTTTGGCTCTTTTCACATTTTTCTTATTTCTCATGGTTTGTAATGAATTTTCTGATGTGAGCTTTGATTTTGAGGCTGGAATATGGAGTTCAAGACCCGGAAGGAATGGTCTTTTTCAATCAGGGCACAGCTGTTGGCTTGCTCCAATTCTGGCTTTCTGTCATGGTTTTGGGTGCCTCAGCTAAGTTTTGGTTTCCTGAGCGGCAATTTCCTAAATGATTTCTGGGTCTGAGTTGGTTTTGCCTTCTTCCTTTCCAAATTTTGTATTCTGACGCAATACAAACACGAGTTTAGACAGCAGATCCATTATGAAAGAAAAAACAAAACCAATGAGCATGTCATGCTTAGAATTCTAGAGGCAGCACGACCAACATGAGTTTTTGTGTTTTGGAAAAAGAAATGGAACCCTTTTGCAGAGGGGAACGATAATTAATTCCCCAAATCAGTTTGCCAGCGATTTTCAGGTGAATTGAATGAGTTTTCCAAAGCCAGTCAGCTGGGAGGGGTGGATGAATCCGGAAACAGCCTGTTTCCTTGGGACTAAATCAAGCCCACTATCAAAAAGGACTCTTGCATTTCTTTGGCTCTTTTCACATTTTTCTTGTTTCTCATGGTTTGTAATGAATTTTCTGATGTGAGCTTTGATTTTGAGGCTGGAATATGGAGTTCAAGACCCGGAAGGAATGGTCTTTTTCAATCAGGGCACAGCTGTTGGCTTGCTCCAATTCTGGCTTTCTGTCATGGTTTTGGGTGCCTCAGCCGAGTTTTGGTTTCCTGAGCGGCAATTTCCTAAATGATTTCTGGGTCTGAGTTGGTTTTGCCTTCTTCCTTCCCAAATTTTGTATTCTGACGCAATACAAACACGAGTTTAGACAGCAGATCCATTATGAAAGAAAAAACAAAACCAATGAGCGTGTGATGCTTAGAATTCTAGAGGCAGCACGACCAACATGAGTTTTTGTGTTTTGGAAAAAGAAATGGAACCCTTTTGCAGAGGGGAACGATAATTAATTCCCCAAATCAGTTTGCCAGCGATTTTCAGGTGAATTGAATGAGTTTTCCAAAGCCAGTCAGCTGGGAGGGGTGGATGAATCCGGAAACAGCCTGTTTCCTTGTGACTAAATCAAGCCCACTATCAAAAAGGACTCTTCCATTTCTTTGGCTCTTTTCACATTTTTCTTATTTCTCATGGTTTGTAATGAATTTTCTGATGTGAGCTTTGATTTTGAGGCTGGAATATGGAGTTCAAGACCCGGAAGGAATGGTCTTTTTCAATCAGGGCACAGCTGTTGGCTTGCTCCAATTCTGGCTTTCTGTCATGGTTTTGGGTGCCTCAGCTAAGTTTTGGTTTCCTGAGCGGCAATTTCCTAAATGATTTCTGGGTCTGAGTTGGTTTTGCCTTCTTCCTTTCCAAATTTTGTATTCTGACGCAATACAAACACGAGTTTAGACAGCAGATCCATTATGAAAGAAAAAACAAAACCAATGAGCATGTGATGCTTAGAATTCTAGAGGCAGCACGACCAACATGAGTTTTTGTGTTTTGGAAAAAGAAATGGAACCCTTTTGCAGAGGGGAACGATAATTAATTCCCCAAATCAGTTTGCCAGCGATTTTCAGGTGAATTGAATGAGTTTTCCAAAGCCAGTCAGCTGGGAGGGGTGGATGAATCCGGAAACAGCCTGTTTCCTTGGGACTAAATCAAGCCCACTATCAAAAAGGACTCTTGCATTTCTTTGGCTCTTTTCACATTTTTCTTGTTTCTCATGGTTTGTAATGAATTTTCTGATGTGAGCTTTGATTTTGAGGCTGGAATATGGAGTTCAAGACCCGGAAGGAATGGTCTTTTTCAATCAGGGCACAGCTGTTGGCTTGCTCCAATTCTGGCTTTCTGTCATGGTTTTGGGTGCCTCAGCCGAGTTTTGGTTTCCTGAGCGGCAATTTCCTAAATGATTTCTGGGTCTGAGTTGGTTTTGCCTTCTTCCTTCCCAAATTTTGTATTCTGACGCAATACAAACACGAGTTTAGACAGCAGATCCATTATGAAATAAAAAACAAAACCAATTAGCGTGTCATGCTTAGAATTCTAGAGGCAGCACGACCAACATGAGTTTTTGTGTTTTGGACAAAGAAATGGAACCCTTTTGCAGAGGGGAACGATAATTAATTCCCCAAATCAGTTTGCCAGCGATTTTCAGGTGAATTGAATGAGTTTTCAAAAGCCAGTCAGCTGGGAGGGGTGGATGAATCCGGAAACAGCCTGTTTCCTTGTGACTAAATCAAGCCCACTATCAAAAAGGACTCTTCCATTTCTTTGGCTCTTTTCACATTTTTCTTCTTTATCATGGTGTGTAATGAATTTTCTGATGTGACCTTTGATTTTGAGGCTGGAATACGGAGTTCAAGACTGGAAGTAATGGTCTTTTTCAATCAGGGCACAGCTGTTGGCTTGCTCCAATTCTGGCTTTCTGTCATGGTTTTGGGTTCCTCAGCAGAGTTTTGGTAACCTGAGTGGCAATTTCCTAAATGATTTCCGGGTCTGAGTTGGTTTTACCTTCTTCCTTCCCAAATTTTGTATTCTGACGCAATACAAACACGAGTTTAGACAGCAGATCCATTATGAAAGAAAAAACAAAACCAATTAGCGTGTCATGCTTAGAATTCTAGAGGCAGCACGACCAACATGAGTTTTTGTGTTTTGGACAAAGAAATGGAACCCTTTTGCAGAGGGGAACGATAATTAATTCCCCAAATCAGTTTGCCAGCGATTTTCAGGTGAATTGAATGAGTTTTCAAAAGCCAGTCAGCTGGGAGGGGTGGATGAATCCGGAAACAGCCTGTTTCCTTGTGACTAAATCAAGCCCACTATCAAAAAGGACTCTTCCATTTCTTTGGCTCTTTTCACATTTTTCTTCTTTATCATGGTGTGTAATGAATTTTCTGATGTGACCTTTGATTTTGAGGCTGGAATACGGAGTTCAAGACTGGAAGGAATGGTCTTTTTCAATCAGGGCACAGCTGTTGGCTTGCTCCAATTCTGGCTTTCTGTCATGGTTTTGGGTGCCTCAGCCGAGTTTTGGTTTCCTGAGCGGCAATTTCCTAAATGATTTCTGGGTCTGAGTTGGTTTTGCCTTCTTCCTTCCCAAATTTTGTATTCTGACGCAATACAAACACGAGTTTAGACAGCAGATCCATTATGAAAGAAAAAACAAAACCAATTAGCGTGTCATGCTTAGAATTCTAGAGGCAGCACGACCAACATGAGTTTTTGTGCTTTGGAAAAGAAATGGAACACTTTTGCAGAGGGGAAAGATAATTAATTCCCCAAATGAGTTTGCCAGCGATTTTCAGATGAATTGAATGAGTTTTCCAAAGCCAGTCAGCTGGGAGGGGTGGATGAATCCAGAAACAGCCTGTTTCCTTGTGACTAAATCAAGCCCACTATCTAAAAGGACTCTTGCATTTCTTTGGCTCTTTTCACATTTTTCTTCTTTATCATGGTGTGTAATGAATTTTCTGATGTGACCTTTGATTTTGAGGCTGGAATATGGAGTTCAAGACTGGAAGGAATGGTCTTTTTCAATCAGGGCACAGCTGTTGGCTTGCTCCAATTCTGGCTTTCTGTCATGGTTTTGGGTTCCTCAGCAGAGTTTTGGTTTCCTGAGTGGCAATTTCCTAAATGATTTCCGGGTCTGAGTTGGTTTTGCCTTCTTCCTTCCCAAATTTTGTATTCTGACGCAATACAAACACGAGTTTAGACAGCAGATCCATTATGAAATAAAAAACAAAACCAATTAGCGTGTCATGCTTAGAATTCTAGAGGCAGCACGACCAACATGAGTTTTTGTGTTTTGGACAAAGAAATGGAACCCTTTTGCAGAGGGGAACGATAATTAATTCCCCAAATCAGTTTGCCAGCGATTTTCAGGTGAATTGAATGAGTTTTCAAAAGCCAGTCAGCTGGGAGGGGTGGATGAATCCGGAAACAGCCTGTTTCCTTGTGACTAAATCAAGCCCACTATCAAAAAGGACTCTTCCATTGCTTTGGCTCTTTTCACATTTTTCTTCTTTATCATGGTTTGTTATGAATTTTCTGATGTGAGCTTTGATTTTGAGGCAGGAATATGGAGTTCAAGGCCCGAAGGAATGGTCTTTTTCAATCAGGGCACAGCTGTTCGCTTGCTCCAATTCTGGCTTTCTGTCATGGTTTTGGGTGCCTCAGCCGAGTTTTGGTTTCCTGAGCGGCAATTTTCTACATGATTTCTGGGTCTGAGTTGTTTTTGCCTTCTTCCTTCCCAAATTTTGTATTCTGACGCAATACAAACACGAGTTTAGACAGCAGATCCATTATGAAAGAAAAAACAAAACCAATGAGCGTGTCATGCTTAGAATTCTAGAGGCAGCACGACCAACATGAGTTTTTGTGCTTTGGACAAAGAAATGGAACCCTTTTGCAGAGGGGAACGATAATTAATTCCCGAAATCAGTTTGCCAGCGATTTTCAGGTGAATTGAATGAGTTTTCCAAAGCCAGTCATCTGGCAGGGGTGGATGAATCCGGAAACAGCCTGTTTCCTTGTGACTAAATCAAGCCCACTATCAAAAAGGACTCTTCCATTTCTTTGGCTCTTTTCACATTTTTCTTCTTTATCAGGGTTTGTAATGAATTTTCTGATGTGAGCTTTGATTTTGAGGCTGGAATATGGAGTTCAAGACCGGAAGGAATGGTCTTTTTCAATCAGGGCACAGCTGTTGGCTTGCTCCAATTCTGGCTTTCTGTCATGGTTTTGGGTGCCTCAGCCGAGTTTTGGTTTCCTGAGCGGCAATTTCCTAAATGATTTCTGGGTCTGAGTTGGTTTTGCCTTCTTCCTTCCCAAATTTTGTATTCTGACGCAATACAAACACGAGTTTAGACAGCAGATCCATTATGAAAGAAAAAACAAAACCAATTAGCGTGTCATGCTTAGAATTCTAGAGGCAGCACGACCAACATGAGTTTTTGTGCTTTGGAAAAGAAATGGAACACTTTTGCAGAGGGGAAAGATAATTAATTCCCCAAATGAGTTTGCCAGCGATTTTCAGGTGAATTGAATGAGTTTTCCAAAGCCAGTCAGCTGGGAGGGGTGGATGAATCCAGAAACAGCCTGTTTCCTTGTGACTAAATCAAGCCCACTATCTAAAAGGACTCTTGCATTTCATGGCTCTTTTCACATTTTTCTTCTTTATCATGGTGTGTAATGAATTTTCTGATGTGAGCTTTGATTTTGAGGCTGGAATATGGAGTTCAAGACACGGAAGGAATGGTCTTTTTCAATCAGGGCACAGCTGTTGGCTTGCTCCAATTCTGGCTTTCTGTCATGGTTTTGGGTGCCTCAGCCGAGTTTTGGTTTCTTGAGCGGCAATTTCCTAAATGAATTCTGGGTCTGAGTTGGTTTTGCCCTCTTCCTTCCCAAATTTTGTATTCTGAGGCAATACAAACACGAGTTTAGACAGCAGATCCATTATGAAAGAAAAAACAAAACCAATGAGCGTGTGATGCTTAGAATTCTAGAGGCAGCACGACCAACATGAGTTTTTGTGTTTTGGAAAAAGAAATGGAACCCTTTTGCAGAGGGGAACGATAATTAATTCCCCAAATCAGTTTGCCAGCGATTTTCAGGTGAATTGAATGAGTTTTCCAAAGCCAGTCAGCTGGGAGGGGTGGATGAATCCGGAAACAGCCTGTTTCCTTGTGACTAAATCAAGCCCACTATCAAAAAGGACTCTTGCATTTCTTCGGCTCTTTTCATATTTTTCTTCTTTATCATGGTTTGTAATGAATTTTCTGATGTGACCTTTGATTTTGAGGCTGGAATACAGAGTTCAAGACTGGAAGGAATGGTCTTTTTCAATCAGGGCACAGCTGTTGGCTTGCTCCAATTCTGGCTTTCTGTCATGGTTTTGGGTTCCTCAGCAGAGTTTTGGTTTCCTGAGTGGCAATTTCCTAAATGATTTCCGGGTCTGAGTTGGTTTTGCCTTCTTCCTTCCCAAATTTTGTATTCTGACGCAATACAAACACGAGTTTAGACAGCAGATCCATTATGAAATAAAAAACAAAACCAATTAGCGTGTCATGCTTAGAATTCTAGAGGCAGCACGACCAACATGAGTTTTTGTGTTTTGGACAAAGAAATGGAACCCTTTTGCAGAGGGGAACGATAATTAATTCCCCAAATCAGTTTGCCAGCGATTTTCAGGTGAATTGAATGAGTTTTCCAAAGCCAGTCAGCTGGGAGGGGTGGATGAATCTGGAAACAGCCTGTTTCCTGGTGACTAAATCAAGCCCACTATCAAAAAGGACTCTTCCATTTCTTTGGCTCTTTTCATATTTTTCTTCTTTATCATGGTTTGTAATGAATTTTCTGATGTTAGCTTTGATTTTGAGGCTGGAATATGGAGTTCAAGACACGGAAGGAATGGTCTTTTTCAATCAGGGCACAGCTGTTGGCTTGCTCCAATTCTGGCTTTCTGTCATGGTTTTGGGTTCCTCAGCCGAGTTTTGGTTTCCTGAGCGGCAATTTCCTAAATGATTTCCGGGTCTGAGTTGGTTTTGCCTTCTTCCTTCCCAAATTTTGTATTCTGACGCAATACAAACACGAGTTTAGACAGCAGATCCATTATGAAATAAAAAAGAAAACCAATTAGCGTGTCATGCTTAGAATTCTAGAGGCAGCACGACCAACATGAGATTTTGTGCTTTGGAAAAAGAAATGGAACCCTTTTGCAGAGGGGAACGATAATTAATTCCCCAAATCAGTTTGCCAGCGATTTTCAGGTGAATTGAATGAGTTTTCCAAAGCCAGTCAGCTGGGAGGGGTGGATGAATCCGGAAACAGCCTGTTTCCTTGTGACTAAATCAAGCCCACTATCAAAAAGGACTCTTCCATTTCTTTGGCTCTTTTCACATTTTTCTTCTTTATCATGGTGTGTAATGAATTTTCTGATGTGAGCTTTGATTTTGAGGCTGGAATATGGAGTTCAAGACCGGAAGGAATGGTCTTTTTCAATCAGGGCACAGCTGTTGGCTTGCTCCAATCCTGGCTTTCGGTCATGGTTTTGGGTGCCTCAGCGGAGTTTTGGTTTCCTGAGCGGCAATTTTCTACATGATTTCTGGGTCTGAGTTGTTTTTGCCTTCTTCCTTCCCAAATTTTGTATTCTGACTCAATACAAACACGAGTTTAGACAGCAGATCCATTATGAAAGAAAAAACAAAACCAATGAGCGTGTCATGCTTAGAATTCTAGAGGCAGCACGACCAACATGAGTTTTTGTGTTTTGGAAAAAGAAATGGAACCCTTTTGCTGAGGGGAACGATCATTAATTCCCCAAATCAGTTTGCCAGCGATTTTCAGGTGAATTGAATGAGTTTTCCAAAGCCAGTCAGCTGGCAGGGGTGAATGAATCTGGCAACAGCCTGTTTCCTGGTGACTAAATCAAGCCCACTATCAAAAAGGACTCTTCCATTTCTTTGGCTCTTTTCATATTTTTCTTCTTTATCATGGTTTGTAATGAATTTTCTGATGTGAGCTTTGATTTTGAGGCTGGAATATGGAGTTCAAGACCGGAAGGAATGGTCTTTTTCAATCAGGGCACAGCTGTTGGCTTGCTCCAATTCTGGCTTTCTGTCATGGTTTTGGGTGCCTCAGCCGAGTTTTGGTTTCTTGAGCGGCAATTTCCTAAAGGATTTCTGGGTCTGAGTTGGTTTTGCCTTCTTCCTTCCCAAATTTTGTATTCTGACGCAATACAAACACGAGTTTAGACAGCAGATCCATTATGAAAGAAAAAACAAAACCAATTAGCATGTCATGCTTAGAATTCTAGAGGCAGCACGACCAACATGAGTTTTTGTGTTTTGGAAAAAGAAATGGAACGCTTTTGCAGAGGGGAATGATAATTAATTCCCGAAATCAGTTTGCCAGCGATTTTCAGGTGAATTGAATGAGTTTTCCAAAGCCAGTCAGCTTGGAGGGGTGGATGAATCCAGAAACAGCCTGTTTCCTTGTGACTAAATCAAGCCCACTATCAAAAAGGACTCTTCCATTTCTTTGGCTCTTTTCACCTTTTTCTTGTTTCTCATGGTTTGTAATGAATTTTCTGATGTGAGCTTTGATTTTGAGGCTGGAATATGGAGTTCAAGACCAGAAGGAATGGTCTTTTTCAATCAGGGCACAGCTGTTGGCTTGCTCCAATTCTGGCTTTCTGTCATGGTTTTGGGTGCCTCAGCCGATTTTGGTTTCCTGAGTGGCAATTTCATAAATGATTTCCGGGTCTGAGTTGGTTTTGCCTTCTTCCTTCCCAAATTTTGTATTCTGACGCAATACAAACACGAGTTTAGACAGCAGATCCATTATGAAAGAAAAAACAAAACCAATTAGCGTGTCATGCTTAGAATCCTAGAGGCAGCACGACCAACATGAGTTTTTGTGCTTTGGAAAAAGAAATGGAACCCTTTTGCAGAGGGGAACGATAATTAATTCCCCAAATCAGTTTGCCAGCGATTTTCAGGTGAATTGAATGAGTTTTCCAAAGCCAGTCAGCTGGGAGGGGTGGATGAATCCGGAAACAGCCTGTTTCCTTGTGACTAAATCAAGCCCACTATCAAAAAGAACTCTTCCATTTGTTTGGCTCTTTTCATATTTTTCTTCTTTCTCATGGTTTGTAATGAATTTTCTGATGTGAGCTTTGATTGTGAGGCTGGAATATGGAGTTCAAGACCGGAAGGAATGGTCTTTTTCAATCAGGGCACAGCTGTTGGCTTGCTCCAATTCTGGTTTTCTGTCATGGTTTTGGGTGCCTCAGCCGAGTTTTGGTTTCTTGAACGGCAATTTCCTAAATGATTTCTGGGTCTGAGTTGGTTTTGCCTTCTTCCTTCCCAAATTTTGTATTCTGACGCTATACAAACACGAGTTTAGGCAGCAGATCCATTATGAAAGAAAAAACAAAACCAATTAGCGTGTCATGCTTAGAATTCTAGAGGCAGCACGACCAAAATGAGTTTTTGTGCTTTGGAAAAAGAAATGGAACGCTTTTGCAGAGGGGAATAATAATTAATTCCCCAAATCAGTTTGCCAGCGATTTTCAGGTGAATTGAATGAGTTTTCCAAAGCCAGTCAGCTGGGAGGGCTGGATGAATCTGGAAACAGCCTGTTTCCTGGTGACTAAATCAAGCCCACTCTCAAAAAGGATTCTTCCATTTCTTTGGCTCTTTTCATATTTTTCTTCTTTATCATGGTTTGTAATGAATTTTCTGATGTGAGCTTTGATTTTGAGGCTGGAATATGGAGTTCAAGACCGGAAGGAATGTTCTTTTTCAATCAGGGCACAGCTGTTGGCTTGCTCCAATTCTGGCTTTCTGTCATGGTTTTGGGTGCCTCAGCCGAGTTTTGGTTTCCTGAGTGGAAATTTCCTAAATGATTTCCGGGTCTGAGTTGGTTTTGCCTTCTTCCTTCCCAAATATTGTATTCTGACGCAATACAAACACGAGTTTAGACAGCAGATCCATTATGAAAGAAAAAGAAAACCAATTCGCATGTCATGCTTAGAATTCTAGAGGCAGCACGACCAACATGAGTTTTTGTGCTTTGGAAAAAGAAATGGAACCCTTTTGCTGAGGGGAACGATAATTAATTCCCCAAATCAGTTTGCCAGCGATTTTCAGGTGAATTGAATGAGTTTTCCAAAGCCAGTCAGCTGGGAGGGGTGGATGAATCCGGAAACAGCCTGTTTCCTTGTGACTAAATCAAGCCCACTATCAAAAAGGACTCTTCCATTGCTTTGGCTCTTTTCACATTTTTCTTCTTTATCATGGTTTGTTATGAATTTTCTGATGTGAGCTTTGATTTTGAGGCTGGAATATGGAGTTGAAGACACAGAAGGAATGGTCTTTTTCAATCAGGGCACAGCTGTTGGCTTGCTCCAATTCTGGCTTTCTGTCATGGTTTTGGGTGCCTCAGCCGAGTTTTGGTTTCCTGAGCGGCAATTTCCTAAAGGATTTCTGGGTCTGAGTTGGTTTTGCCTTCTTCCTTCCCAAATTTTGTATTCTGACTCAATACAAACTTAGTTTAGACAGCAGATCCATTATGAAAGAAAAAACAAAACCAATGAGCGTGTCATGCTTAGAATTCTAGAGGCAGCACGACCAACATGAGTTTTTGTGTTTTGGACAAAGAAATGGAAACCTTTTGCAGAGGGGAACGATAATTAATTCCCGAAATCAGTTTGCCAGCGATTTTCAGGTGAATTGAATGAGTTTTCCAAAGCCAGTCAGCTGGGAGGGGTGGATGAATCTGGAAACAGCCTGTTTCCTGGTGACTAAATCAAGCCCACTATCAAAAAGGACTCTTCCATTTCTTTGGCTCTTTTCACATTTTTCTTCTTTCTCATGGTTTGTAATGAATTTTCTGATGTGAGCTTTGATTTTGAGGCTGGAATATGGAGTTCAAGACCCGGAAGGAATGGTCTTTTTCAATCAGGGCACAGCTGTTGGCTTGCTCCAATTCTGGCTTTCTGTCATGGTTTTGGGTGCCTCAGCCAAGTTTTGGTTTCCTGAGCGGCAATTTCCTAAATGATTTCTGGGTCTGAGTTGGTTTTGCCTTCTTCCTTCCCAAATTTTGTATTCTGACGCAATACAAACACGAGTTTAGACAGCAGATCCATTATGAAATAAAAACCAAAACCAATGAGCGTGTGATGCTTAGAATTCTAGAGGCAGCATGACCAACATGAGTTTTTGTGTTTTGGAAAAAGAAATGGAACCCTTTTGCAGAGGGGAACGATAATTAATTCCCCAAATCAGTTTGCCAGCGATTTTCAGGTGAATTGAATGAGTTTTCCAAAGCCAGTCAGCTGGCAGGGGTGGATGAATCCGGAAACAGCCTGTTTCCTTGTGACTAAATCAAGCGCACTATCAAAAAGGACTCTTCCATTTCTTTGGCACTTTTCACATTTTTCTTCTTTATCAGGGTTTGTAATGAATTTTCTGATGTGAGCTTTGATTTTGAGGCTGGAATATGGAGTTCAAGACCCAGAAGGAATGGTCTTTTTCAATCAGGGCACAGCTGTTGGCTTGCTCCAATTCTGGCTTTCTGTCATGGTTTTGGGTGCCTCAGCCGAGTTTTGGTTTCCTGAGCGGCAATTTCCTAAATGATTTCCGGGTCTGAGTTGGTTTTGCCTTCTTCCTTCCCAAATTTTGTATTCTGACGCAATACAAACACGAGTTTAGACAGCAGATCCATTATGAAAGAAAAACCAAAACCAATTAGCGTGTCATGCTTAGAATTCTAGAGGCAGCATGACCAACATTAGTTTTTGTGTTTTGGAAAAAGAAATGGAACCCTTTTGCAGAGGGGAACGATAATTCAACAAATCAGTTTGCCAGCGATTTTCAGGTGAATTGAATGAGTTTTCCAAAGCCAGTCAGCTGGGAGGGGTGGATGAATCCGGAAACAGCCTGTTTCCTTGTGACTAAATCAAGCCCACTATCAAAAAGGACTCTTCCATTTCTTTGGCTCTTTTCACATTTTTCTTCTTTATCATGGTTTGTTATGAATTTTCTGATGTGAGCTTTGATTTTGAGGCTGGAATATGGAGTTGAAGACACGGAAGGAATGGTCTTTTTCAATCAGGGCACAGCTGTTGGCTTGCTCCAATTCTGGCTTTCTGTCATGGTTTTGGGTGCCTCAGCCGAGTTTTGGTTTCCTGAGCGGCAATTTCCTAAAGGATTTCTGGGTCTGAGTTGGTTTTGCCTTCTTCCTTCCCAAATTTTGTATTCTGACTCAATACAAACTTAGTTTAGACAGCAGATCCATTATGAAAGAAAAAACAAAACCAATTAGCGTGTCATGCTTAGAATTCTAGAGGCAGCACGACCAACATGAGTTTTTGTGTTTTGGAAAATGAAATGGAACGCTTTTACAGAGGGGAATGATAATTAATTCCCCAAATCAGTTTGCCAGTGATTTTCAGGTGAATTGAATGAGTTTTCCAAAGCCAGTCATCTGGCAGGGGTGGATGAATCCGGAAACAGCCTGTTTCCTGTTGACTAAATCAAGCCCACTATCAAAAAGGACTCTTCCATTTCTTTGGCTCTTTTCACGTTTTTCTTGTTTCTCTTGGTTTGTAATGAATTTTCTGATGTGAGCTTTGATTTTGAGGCTGGAATATGGAGTTCAAGACCGGAAGGAATGGTCTTTTTCAATCAGGGCACAGCTGTTGGCTTGCTCCAATTCTGGCTTTCTGTCATGGTTTTGGGTGCCTCAGCCGAGTTTTGGTTTCATGAGTGGAAATTTCCTAAATGATTTCCGGGTCTGAGTTGGTTTTGCCTTCTTCCTTCCCAAATTTTGTATTCTGACGCTATACAAACACGAGTTTAGACAGCAGATCCATTATGAAAGAAAAAACAAAACCAATTAGCGTGTCATGCTTAGAATTCTAGAGGCAGCACGACCAACATGAGTTTTTGTGCTTTGGAAAAAGAAATGGAACGCTTTTGCAGAGGGGAATAATAACTAATTCCCCAAATCAGTTTGCCAGCGATTTTCAGGTGAATTGAATGAGTTTTCCAAAGCCAGTCAGCTGGGAGGGCTGGATGAATCTGGAAACAGCCTGTTTCCTGGTGACTAAATCAAGCCCACTCTCAAAAAGGACTCTTCCATTTCTTTGGCTCTTTTCATATTTTTCTTCTTTATCATGGTTTGTAATGAATTTTCTGATGTGAGCTTTGATTTTGAGGCTGGAATATGGAGTTCAAGACACGGAAGGAATGGTCTTTTTCAATCAGGGCACAGCTGTTGGCTTGCTCCAATTCTGGCTTTCTGTCATGGTTTTGGGTGCCTCAGCCGAGTTTTGGTTTCCTGAGCGGCAATTTCCTAAAGGATTTCTGGGTCTGAGTTGGTTTTGCCTTCTTCCTTCCCAAATTTTGTATTCTGACTCAATACAAACTTAGTTTAGACAGCAGATCCATTATGAAAGAAAAAACAAAACCAATTAGCGTGTCATGCTTAGAATTCTAGAGGCAGCACGACCAACATGAGTTTTTGTGTTTTGGAAAATGAAATGGAACGCTTTTACAGAGGGGAATGATAATTAATTCCCCAAATCAGTTTGCCAGTGATTTTCAGGTGAATTGAATGAGTTTTCCAAAGCCAGTCATCTGGCAGGGGTGGATGAATCCGGAAACAGCCTGTTTCCTGTTGACTAAATCAAGCCCACTATCAAAAAGGACTCTTCCATTTCTTTGGCTCTTTTCACGTTTTTCTTGTTTCTCTTGGTTTGTAATGAATTTTCTGATGTGAGCTTTGATTTTGAGGCTGGAATATGGAGTTCAAGACCGGAAGGAATGGTCTTTTTCAATCAGGGCACAGCTGTTGGCTTGCTCCAATTCTGGCTTTCTGTCATGGTTTTGGGTGCCTCAGCCGAGTTTTGGTTTCATGAGTGGAAATTTCCTAAATGATTTCCGGGTCTGAGTTGGTTTTGCCTTCTTCCTTCCCAAATTTTGTATTCTGACGCTATACAAACACGAGTTTAGACAGCAGATCCATTATGAAAGAAAAAACAAAACCAATTAGCGTGTCATGCTTAGAATTCTAGAGGCAGCACGACCAACATGAGTTTTTGTGCTTTGGAAAAAGAAATGGAACGCTTTTGCAGAGGGGAATAATAACTAATTCCCCAAATCAGTTTGCCAGCGATTTTCAGGTGAATTGAATGAGTTTTCCAAAGCCAGTCAGCTGGGAGGGCTGGATGAATCTGGAAACAGCCTGTTTCCTGGTGACTAAATCAAGCCCACTCTCAAAAAGGACTCTTCCATTTCTTTGGCTCTTTTCATATTTTTCTTCTTTATCATGGTTTGTAATGAATTTTCTGATGTGAGCTTTGATTTTGAGGCTGGAATATGGAGTTCAAGACCGGAAGGAATGTTCTTTTTCAATCAGGGCACAGCTGTTGGCTTGCTCCAATTCTGGCTTTCTGTCATGGTTTTGGGTGCCTCAGCCGAGTTTTGGTTTCCTGAGTGGAAATTTCCTAAATGATTTCCGGGTCTGAGTTGGTTTTGCCTTCTTCCTTCCCAAATATTGTATTCTGACGCAATACAAACACGAGTTTAGACAGCAGATCCATTATGAAAGAAAAAGAAAACCAATTCGCGTGTCATGCTTAGAATTCTAGAGGCAGCACGACCAACATGAGTTTTTGTGCTTTGGAAAAAGAAATGGAACCCTTTTGCTGAGGGGAACGATAATTAATTCCCCAAATCAGTTTGCCAGCGATTTTCAGGTGAATTGAATGAGTTTTCCAAAGCCAGTCAGCTGGGAGGGGTGGATGAATCCGGAAACAGCCTGTTTCCTTGTGACTAAATCAAGCCCACTATCAAAAAGGACTCTTCCATTGCTTTGGCTCTTTTCACATTTTTCTTCTTTATCATGGTTTGTAATGAATTTTCTGATGTGAGCTTTGATTTTGAGGCTGGAATATGGAGTTGAAGACACGGAAGGAATGGTCTTTTTCAATCAGGGCACAGCTGTTGGCTTGCTCCAATTCTGGCTTTCTGTCATGGTTTTGGGTGCCTCAGCCGAGTTTTGGTTTCCTGAGCGGCAATTTCCTAAAGGATTTCTGGGTCTGAGTTGGTTTTGCCTTCTTCCTTCCCAAATTTTGTATTCTGACTCAATACAAACTTAGTTTAGACAGCAGATCCATTATGAAAGAAAAAACAAAACCAATGAGCGTGTCATGCTTAGAATTCTAGAGGCAGCACGACCAACATGAGTTTTTGTGTTTTGGAAAAAGAAATGGAAACCTTTTGCAGAGGGGAACGATAGTTAATTCCCGAAATCAGTTTGCCAGCGATTTTCAGGTGAATTGAATGAGTTTTCCAAAGCCAGTCAGCTGGGAGGGGTGGATGAATCCGGAAACAGCCTGTTTCCTTGTGACTAAATCAAGCCCACTATCAAAAAGGACTCTTCCATTTCTTTGGCTCTTTTCACATTTTTCTTCTTTATCATGGTTTGTAATGAATTTTCTGATGTGAGCTTTGATTTTGAGGCTGGAATATGGAGTTGAAGACACGGAAGGAATGGTCTTTTTCAATCAGGGCACAGCTGTTGGCTTGCTCCAATTCTGGCTTTCTGTCATGGTTTTGGGTGCCTCAGCCGAGTTTTGGTTTCCTGAGCGGCAATTTCCTAAAGGATTTCTGGGTCTGAGTTGGTTTTGCCTTCTTCCTTCCCAAATTTTGTATTCTGACTCAATACAAACTTAGTTTAGACAGCAGATCCATTATGAAAGAAAAAACAAAACCAATTAGCGTGTCATGCTTAGAATTCTAGAGGCAGCACGACCAACATGAGTTTTTGTGTTTTGGAAAATGAAATGGAACGCTTTTACAGAGGGGAATGATAATTAATTCCCCAAATCAGTTTGCCAGTGATTTTCAGGTGAATTGAATGAGTTTTCCAAAGCCAGTCATCTGGCAGGGGTGGATGAATCCGGAAACAGCCTGTTTCCTGTTGACTAAATCAAGCCCACTATCAAAAAGGACTCTTCCATTTCTTTGGCTCTTTTCACGTTTTTCTTGTTTCTCTTGGTTTGTAATGAATTTTCTGATGTGAGCTTTGATTTTGAGGCTGGAATATGGAGTTCAAGACCGGAAGGAATGGTCTTTTTCAATCAGGGCACAGCTGTTGGCTTGCTCCAATTCTGGCTTTCTGTCATGGTTTTGGGTGCCTCAGCCGAGTTTTGGTTTCATGAGTGGAAATTTCCTAAATGATTTCCGGGTCTGAGTTGGTTTTGCCTTCTTCCTTCCCAAATTTTGTATTCTGACGCTATACAAACACGAGTTTAGACAGCAGATCCATTATGAAAGAAAAAACAAAACCAATTAGCGTGTCATGCTTAGAATTCTAGAGGCAGCACGACCAACATGAGTTTTTGTGCTTTGGAAAAAGAAATGGAACGCTTTTGCAGAGGGGAATAATAATTAATTCCCCAAATCAGTTTGCCAGCGATTTTCAGGTGAATTGAATGAGTTTTCCAAAGCCAGTCAGCTGGGAGGGCTGGATGAATCTGGAAACAGCCTGTTTCCTGGTGACTAAATCAAGCCCACTCTCAAAAAGGACTCTTCCATTTCTTTGGCTCTTTTCATATTTTTCTTCTTTATCATGGTTTGTAATGAATTTTCTGATGTGAGCTTTGATTTTGAGGCTGGAATATGGAGTTCAAGACCGGAAGGAATGTTCTTTTTCAATCAGGGCACAGCTGTTGGCTTGCTCCAATTCTGGCTTTCTGTCATGGTTTTGGGTGCCTCAGCCGAGTTTTGGTTTCATGAGTGGAAATTTCCTAAATGATTTCCGGGTCTGAGTTGGTTTTGCCTTCTTCCTTCCCAAATATTGTATTCTGACGCAATACAAACACGAGTTTAGACAGCAGATCCATTATGAAAGAAAAAGAAAACCAATTCGCGTGTCTTGCTTAGAATTCTAGAGGCAGCACGACCAACATGAGTTTTTGTGCTTTGGAAAAAGAAATGGAACCCTTTTGCTGAGGGGAACGATAATTAATTCCCCAAATCAGTTTGCCAGCGATTTTCAGGTGAATTGAATGAGTTTTCCAAAGCCAGTCAGCTGGGAGGGGTGGATGAATCCGGAAACAGCCTGTTTCCTGGTGACTAAATCAAGCCCACTATCAAAAAGGACTCTTCCATTGCTTTGGCTCTTTTCACATTTTTCTTCTTTATCATGGTTTGTAATGAATTTTCTGATGTGAGCTTTGATTTTGAGGCTGGAATATGGAGTTGAAGACACGGAAGGAATGGTCTTTTTCAATCAGGGCACAGCTGTTGGCTTGCTCCAATTCTGGCTTTCTGTCATGGTTTTGGGTGCCTCAGCCGAGTTTTGGTTTCCTGAGCGGCAATTTCCTAAAGGATTTCTGGGACTGAGTTGGTTTTGCCTTCTTCCTTCCCAAATTTTGTATTCTGACTCAATACAAACTTAGTTTAGACAGCAGATCCATTATGAAAGAAAAAACAAAACCAATTAGCGTGTCATGCTTAGAATTCTAGAGGCAGCACGACCAACATGAGTTTTTGTGTTTTGGAAAATGAAATGGAACGCTTTTACAGAGGGGAATGATAATTAATTCCCCAAATCAGTTTGCCAGTGATTTTCAGGTGAATTGAATGAGTTTTCCAAAGCCAGTCATCTGGCAGGGGTGGATGAATCCGGAAACAGCCTGTTTCCTTGTGACTAAATCAAGCCCACTATCAAAAAGGACTCTTCCATTTCTTTGGCTCTTTTCACGTTTTTCTTGTTTCTCTTGGTTTGTAATGAATTTTCTGATGTGAGCTTTGATTTTGAGGCTGGAATATGGAGTTCAAGACCGGAAGGAATGGTCTTTTTCAATCAGGGCACAGCTGTTGGCTTGCTCCAATTCTGGCTTTCTGTCATGGTTTTGGGTGCCTCAGCCAAGTTTTGGTTTCCTGAGCGGCAATTTCCTAAAGGATTTCTGGGTCTGAGTTGGTTTTGCCTTCTTCCTTCCCAAATTTTGTATTCTGACGCAATACAAACTTAGTTTAGACAGCAGATCCATTATGAAAGAAAAAACAAAACCAATGAGCGTGTCATGCTTAGAATTCTAGAGGCAGCACGACCAACATGAGTTTTTGTGTTTTGGACAAAGAAATGGAAACCTTTTGCAGAGGGGAACGATAATTAATTCCCGAAATCAGTTTGCCAGCGATTTTCAGGTGAATTGAATGAGTTTTCCAAAGCCAGTCAGCTGGGAGGGGTGGATGAATCCGGAAACAGCCTGTTTCCTGTTGACTAAATCAAGCCCACTATCAAAAAGGACTCTTCCATTTCTTTGGCTCTTTTCACATTTTTCTTCTTTCTCATGGTTTGTAATGAATTTTCTGATGTGAGCTTTGATTTTGAGGCTGGAATATGGAGTTCAAGACCCGGAAGGAATGGTCTTTTTCAATCAGGGCACAGCTGTTGGCTTGCTCCAATTCTGGCTTTCTGTCATGGTTTTGGGTGCCTCAGCCAAGTTTTGGTTTCCTGAGCGGCAATTTCCTAAATGATTTCTGGGTCTGAGTTGGTTTTGCCTTCTTCCTTCCCAAATTTTGTATTCTGACGCAATACAAACACGAGTTTAGACAGCAGATCCATTATGAAAGAAAAACCAAAACCAATGAGCGTGTGATGCTTAGAATTCTAGAGGCAGCACGACCAACATGAGTTTTTGTGTTTTGGAAAAAGAAATGGAACCCTTTTGCAGAGGGGAACGATAATTAATTCCCCAAATCAGTTTGCCAGCGATTTTCAGGTGAATTGAATGAGTTTTCCAAAGCCAGTCAGCTGGGAGGGGTGGATGAATCCGGAAACAGCCTGTTTCCTTGTGACTAAATCAAGCGCACTATCAAAAAGGACTCTTCCATTTCTTTGGCTCTTTTCACATTTTTCTTCTTTATCAGGGTTTGTAATGAATTTTCTGATGTGAGCTTTGATTTTGAGGCTGGAATATGGAGTTCAAGACCGGAAGGAATGGTCTTTTTCAATCAGGGCACAGCTGTTGGCTTGCTCCAATTCTGGCTTTCTGTCATGGTTTTGGGTGCCTCAGCCGAGTTTTGGTTTCCTGAGCGGCAATTTCCTAAATGATTTCCGGGTCTGAGTTGGTTTTGCCTTCTTCCTTCCCAAATATTGTATTCTGACGCAATACAAACACGAGTTTAGACAGCAGATCCATTATGAAAGAAAAACCAAAACCAATTAGCGTGTCATGCTTAGAATTCTAGAGGCAGCACGACCAACATTAGTTTTTGTGTTTTGGAAAAAGAAATGGAACCCTTTTGCAGAGGGGAACGATAATTCAACAAATCAGTTTGCCAGCGATTTTCAGGTGAATTGAATGAGTTTTCCAAAGCCAGTCAGCTGGGAGGGGTGGATGAATCCGGAAACAGCCTGTTTCCTTGTGACTAAATCAAGCCCACTATCAAAAAGGACTCTTCCATTGCTTTGGCTCTTTTCACATTTTTCTTCTTTATCATGGTTTGTAATGAATTTTCTGATGTGAGCTTTGATTTTGAGGCTGGAATATGGAGTTGAAGACACGGAAGGAATGGTCTTTTTCAATCAGGGCACAGCTGTTGGCTTGCTCCAATTCTGGCTTTCTGTCATGGTTTTGGGTGCCTCAGCCGAGTTTTGGTTTCCTGAGCGGCAATTGCCTAAAGGATTTCTGGGTCTGAGTTGGTTTTGCCTTCTTCCTTCCCAAATTTTGTATTCTGACTCAATACAAACTTAGTTTAGACAGCAGATCCATTATGAAAGAAAAAACAAAACCAATTAGCGTGTCATGCTTAGAATTCTAGAGGCAGCACGACCAACATGAGTTTTTGTGTTTTGGAAAATGAAATGGAACGCTTTTACAGAGGGGAATGATAATTAATTCCCCAAATCAGTTTGCCAGTGATTTTCAGGTGAATTGAATGAGTTTTCCAAAGCCAGTCATCTGGCAGGGGTGGATGAATCCGGAAACAGCCTGTTTCCTGTTGACTAAATCAAGCCCACTATCAAAAAGGACTCTTCCATTTCTTTGGCTCTTTTCACATTTTTCTTGTTTCTCTTGGTTTGTAATGAATTTTCTGATGTGAGCTTTGATTTTGAGGCTGGAATATGGAGTTCAAGACCGGAAGGAATGGTCTTTTTCAATCAGGGCACAGCTGTTGGCTTGCTCCAATTCTGGCTTTCTGTCATGGTTTTGGGTGCCTCAGCCGAGTTTTGGTTTCATGAGTGGAAATTTCCTAAATGATTTCCGGGTCTGAGTTGGTTTTGCCTTCTTCCTTCCCAAATTTTGTATTCTGACGCAATACAAACACGAGTTTAGACAGCAGATCCATTATGAAAGAAAAAACAAAACCAATTAGCGTGTCATGCTTAGAATTCTAGAGGCAGCACGACCAACATGAGTTTTTGTGCTTTGGAAAAAGAAATGGAACGCTTTTGTAGAGGGGAATGATAATTAATTCCCCAAATCAGTTTGCCAGCGATTTTCAGGTGAATTGAATGAGTTTTCCAAAGCCAGTCAGCTGGGAGGGGTGGATGAATCCAGAAATAGCCTGTTTCCTTGTGACTAAATCAAGCCCACTATCAAAAAGGACTCTTCCATTTCTTTGGCTCTTTTCACATTTTTCTTCTTTATCATGTTTTGTTATGAATTTTCTGATGTGAGCTTTGATTTTGAGGCTGGACCATGGAGTTCAAGACACGGAAGGAATGGTCTTTTTCAATCAGGGCACAGCTGTTGGCTTGCTCCAATTCTGGTTTTCTGTCATGGTTTTGGGTGCCTTAGCCGAGTTTTGGTTTCTTGAGCGGCAATTTCCTAAATGATTTCCGGGTCTGAGTTGGTTTTTCCTTCTTTCTTCCCAAATTTTGTATTCTGACGCAATACAAACACGAGTTTAGACAGCAGATCCATTATGAAAGAAAAAACAAATCCAATTAGCGTGTCATGCTTAGAATTCTAGAGGCAGCACGACCAACATGAGTTTTTGTGCTTTGGAAAAAGAAATGGAACCCTTTTGCAGAGGGGAACGATAATTAATTCCCCAAATCAGTTTGCCAGCGATTTTCAGGTGAATTGAATGAGTTTTCCAAAGCCAGTCAGCTGGGAGGGGTGGATGAATCCGGAAACAGCCTGTTTCCTTGTGACTAAATCAAGCCCACTATCAAAAAGGACTCTTCCATTTCTTTGGCTCTTTTCACATTTTTCTTCTTTATCATGGTTTGTTATGAATTTTCCGATGTGAGCTTTGATTTTGAGGCTGGAATATAGAGTTCAAGACACGGAAGGAATGGTCTTTTTCAATCAGGGCACAGCTGTTGGCTTGCTCCAATTCTGGCTTTCTGTCATGGTTTTGGGTGCCTCAGCCGAGTTTTGGTTTCTTGAGCGGCAATTTCCTAAAGGATTTCTGGGTCTGAGTTGGTTTTGCCTTCTTGCTTCCCAAATTTTGTATTCTGACGATATACAAACACGAGTTTAGACAGCAGATCCATTATGAAAGAAAAAACAAAACCAATTAGCGTGTCATGCTTAGAATTCTAGAGGCAGCACGACCAACATGAGTTTTTGTGTTTTGGAAAAAGAAATGGAACGCTTTTGCAGAGGGGAACGATAATTAATTCCCCAAATCAGTTTACCAGCGATTTTCAGGTGAATTGAATGAGTTTTCCAAAGCCAGTCAGCTGGGAGGGGTGGATGAATCCGGAAACAGCCTGTTTCCTTGTGACAAAATCAAGCCCACTATCAAATAGAACTCTTCCATTTCTTTGGCTCTTTTCACATTTTTCTTGTTTCTCATGGTATGTAATGAATTTTCTGATGTGAGCTTTGATTTTGAGGCTGGAATATGGAGTTCAAGACCGGAAGGAATGGTCTTTTTCAATCAGGGCAAGCTGTTGGCTTGCTCCAATTCTGGCTTTCTGTCATGGTTTTGGGTGCCTCAGCCGAGTTTTGGTTTCCTGAGTGGCAATTTCCTAAATGATCTCCAGGTCTGAGTTGGTTTTGCCTTCTTCCTTCCCAAATTTTGTATTCTGACGCAATACAAACAAGAGTTTAGACAGCAGATCCATTATGAAAGAAAAAACAAAACCAATTAGCGTGTCATGCTTAGAATTCTAGAGGCAGCACGACCAACATGAGTTTTTGTGTTTTGGACAAAGAAATGGAACCCTTTTGCTGAGGGGAACGATAATTAATTCCCCAAATCAGTTTGCCAGCGATTTTCAGGTGAATTGAATGAGTTTTCCAAAGCCAGTCAGCTGGGAGGGGTGGATGAATCTGGAAACAGCCTGTTTCCTGGTGACTAAATCAAGCCCACTCTCAAAAAGGACTCTTGCATTTCTTTGGCTCTTTTCACATTATTCTTCTTTATCATGGTTTGTTATGAATTTTCCGATGTGAGCTTTGATTTTGAGGCTGGAATATAGAGTTCAAGACACGGAAGGAATGGTCTTTTTCAATCAGGGCACAGCTGTTGGCTTGCTCCAATTCTGGCTTTCTGTCATGGTTTTGGGTGCCTCAGCCGAGTTTTGGTTTCTTGAGCAGCAATTTCCTAAAGGATTTCTGGGTCTGAGTTGGTTTTGTCTTCTTGCTTCCCAAATTTTGTACTCTGACGATATACAAACACGAGTTTAGACAGCAGATCCATTATGAAAGAAAAAACAAAACCAATTAGCGTGTCATTCTTAGAATTCTAGAGGCAGCACGACCAACATTAGTTTTTGTGTTTTGGAAAAAGAAATGGAACACTTTTGCAGAGGGGAACGATAATTAATTCCCCAAATCAGTTTACCAGCGATTTTCAGGTGAATTGAATGAGTTTTCCAAAGCCAGTCAGCTGAGAGGTGTGGATGAATCCGGAAACAGCCTGTTTCCTTGTGACAAAATCAAGCCCACTATCAAATAGAACTCTTCCATTTCTTTGGCTCTTTTCACATTTTTCTTGTTTCTCATGGTATGTAATGAATTTTCTGATGTGAGCTTTGATTTTGAGGCTGGAATATGGAGTTCAAGACCGGAAGGAATGGTCTTTTTCAATCAGGGCAAGCTGTTGGCTTGCTCCAATTCTGGCTTTCTGTCATGGTTTTGGGTGCCTCAGCCGAGTTTTGGTTTCTTGAGCGGCAATTTCCTAAATGATTTCTGGGTCTGAGTTGGTTTTGCCTTCTTCCTTCCCAAATTTTTATTCTGTCGCAATACAAACTTGAGTTTAGATAGCAGATCCATTATGAAAGAAAAAACAAAACCAATTAGCGTGTCATGCTTAGAATTCTAGAGGCAGCACGACCAACATGAGTTTTTGTGCTTTGGAAAAAGAAATGGAACCCTTTTACAGAGGGGAACGATGATTAATTCCCCAAATCAGTTTGCCAGCGATTTTCAGGTGAATTGAATGAGTTTTCCAAAGCCAGTCAGCTGGGAGGGGTGGATGAATCCGGAAACAGCCTGTTTCCTTGTGACTAAATCAAGCCCACTATCAAAAAGGACTCTTCCATTGCTTTCGCTCTTTTCACATTTTTCTTCTTTATCATGGTTTGTAATGAATTTTCTGATGTGAGCTTTGATTTTGAGGCTGGAATATGGAGTTCAAGACACGGAAGGAATGGTCTTTTTCAATCAGGGCACAGCTGTTGGCTTGCTCCAATTCTGCTTTCGGTCATGGTTTTGGGTACCTCAGCGGAGTTTTGGTTTCTTGAACAGCAATTTTCTACATGATTTCCGGGTCAGAGTTGGTTTTGCCTTCTTCCTTCCCAAATTTTGTATTCTGACGCAATACAAACACGAGTTTAGACAGCAGATCCATTATGAAAGAAAAAACAAAACCAATTAGCGTGTCATGCTTAGAATTCTAGAGGCAGCACGACCAACATGAGTTTTTGTGTTTTGGACAAAGAAATGGAACCCTTTTGCAGAGGGGAACGATAATTAATTCCCCAAATCAGTTTGCCAGCGATTTTCAGGGGAATTGAATGAGTTTTCCAAAGCCAGTCAGCTGGGAGGGGTGGATGAATCCGGAAACAGCCTGTTTCCTTGTGACTAAATCAAGCCCACTATCAAAAAGGACTCTTCCATTTCTTTGGCTCTTTTTACATTTTTCTTCTTTATCATGGTTTGTAATGAATTTTCTGATGTGAGCTTTGATTTTGAGGCTGGAATATGGAGTTCAAGACCGGAAGGCATGGTCTTTTACAATCAGGGCACAGCTGTTGGCTTGCTCCAATTCTGGCTTTCTGTCATGGTTTTGGGAGCCTCAGCCGAGTTTTGGTAACCTGAGTGGCAATTTCCTAAAGGATTTCCGGGTCTGAGTTGGTTTTGCCTTCTTCCTTCCAAAATTTTGTATTCTGACGATATACAAACTTGAGTTTAGACAGCAGAGCCATTATGAAATAAAAAACAAAATCAATTAGCGTGTCATGCTTAGAATTCTAGAGGCAGCACGACCAACATGAGTTTTTGTGCTTTGGAAAAAGAAATGGAACCCTTTTACAGAGGGGAACGATGATTAATTCCCCAAATCAGTTTGCCAGCGATTTTCAGGTGAATTGAATGAGTTTTCCAAAGCCAGTCAGCTGGGAGGGGTGGATGAATGCGGAAACAGCCTGTTTCCTTGTGACTAAATCAAGCCCACTATCAAAAAGGACTCTTGCATTTCTTTGGCTCTTTTCACCTTTTTCTTGTTTCTCATGGTTTGTAATGAATTTTCTGATGGGAGCTTTGATTTTGAGGCTGGAATATGGAGTTCAAGACCGGAAGGAATGGTCTTTTTCAATCAGGGCACAGCTGTTGGCTTGCTCCAATTCTGGCTTTCTGTCATGGTTTTGGGTGCCTCAGCCGAGTTTTGGTTTCCTGAGTGGAAATTTCCTAAATGATTTCCGGGTCTGAGTTGGTTTTGCCTTCTTCCTTCCCAAATTTTGTATTCTGACGCAATACAAACACGAGTTTAGACAGCAGATCCATTATGAAAGAAAAAACAAAACCAATTAGCGTGTCATGCTTAGAATCCTAGAGGCAGCACGACCAACATGAGTTTTTGTGCTTTGGAAAAAGAAATGGAACCCTTTTGCAGAGGGGAACGATAATTAATTCCCCAAATCAGTTTGCCAGCGATTTTCAGGTGAATTGAATGAGTTTTCCAAAGCCAGTCAGCTGGGAGGGGTGGATGAATCCGGAAACAGCCTGTTTCCTTGTGACTAAATCAAGCCCACTCTCAAAAAGGACTCTTGCATTTCTTTGGCTCTTTTCACATTTTTCTTCTTTATCATGGTTTGTAATGAATTTTCTGATGTGAGCTTTGATTTTGAGGCTGGAATATGGAGTTCAAGACACGGAAGGAATGGTCTTTTTCAATCAGGGCACAGCTGTTGGCTTGCTCCAATTCTGGCTTTCTGTCATGGTTTTGGGTGCCTCAGCTGAGTTTTGGTTTCTTGAGCGGCAATTTCCTAAATGCTTTCCGGGTCTGAGTTGGTTTTGCCTTCTTCCTTCCCAAATTTTGTATTCTAACGCAATACAAACACGAGTTTAGACAGCAGATCCATTATGAAAGAAAAAAAAAACAAAACCAATTAGCGTGTCATGCTTAGAATTCTAGAGGCAGCACGACCAACATGAGTTTTTGTGTTTTGGAAAAAGAAATGGAACCCTTTTGCAGAGGGGAACGATAATTAATTCCCCAAATCAGTTTGCCAGAGATTTTCAGGTGAATTGAATGAGTTTTCCAAAGCCAGTCAGCTGGGAGGGGTGGATGAATCCGGAAACAGCCTGTTTCCTTGGGACTAAATCAAGCCCACTATCAAAAAGGACTCTTCCATTGCTTTGGCTCTTTTCACATTTTTCTTCTTTATCATGGTTTGTAATGAATTTTCTGATGTGAGCTTTGATTTTGAGGCTGGAATATGGAGTTCAAGACCGGAAGGCATGGTCTTTTACAATCAGGGCACAGCTGTTGGCTTGCTCCAATTCTGGCTTTCTGTCATGGTTTTGGGTGCCTCAGCCGAGTTTTGGTTTCCTGAGCGGCAATTTCCTAAAGGATTTCTGGGTCTGAGTTGGTTTTGCCTTCTTCCTTCCCAAATTTTGTATTCTGACGCAATACAAACTTAGTTTAGACAGCAGATCCATTATGAAAGAAAAAACAAAACCAATGAGCGTGTCATGCTTAGAATTCTAGAGGCAGCACGACCAACATGAGTTTTTGTGTTTTGGACTAAGAAATGGAAACCTTTTGCAGAGGGGAACGATAATTAATTCCCGAAATCAGTTTGCCAGCGATTTTCAGGTGAATTGAATGAGTTTTCCAAAGCCAGTCAGCTGGGAGGGGTGGATGAATCTGGAAACAGCCTGTTTCCTGGTGACTAAATCAAGCCCACTATCAAAAAGGACTCTTCCATTTCTTTGGCTCTTTTCACATTTTTCTTCTTTCTCATGGTTTGTAATGAATTTTCTGATGTGAGCTTTGATTTTGAGGCTGGAATATGGAGTTCAAGACCCGGAAGGCATGGTCTTTTTCAATCAGGGCACAGCTGTTGGCTTGCTCCAATTCTGGCTTTCTGTCATGGTTTTGGGTGCCTCAGCCAAGTTTTGGTTTCCTGAGCGGCAATTTCCTAAATGATTTCTGGGTCTGAGTTGGTTTTGCCTTCTTCCTTCCCAAATTTTGTATTCTGACGCAATACAAACACGAGTTTAGACAGCAGATCCATTATGAAAGAAAAACCAAAACCAATGAGCGTGTGATGCTTAGAATTCTAGAGGCAGCACGACCAACATGAGTTTTTGTGTTTTGGAAAAAGAAATGGAACCCTTTTGCAGAGGGGAACGATAATTAATTCCCCAAATCAGTTTGCCAGCGATTTTCAGGTGAATTGAATGAGTTTTCCAAAGCCAGTCAGCTGGGAGGGGTGGATGAATCCGGAAACAGCCTGTTTCCTTGTGACTAAATCAAGCCCACTCTCAAAAAGGACTCTTCCATTTCTTTGGCTCTTTTCACATTTTTCTTCTTTATCAGGGTTTGTAATGAATTTTCTGATGTGAGCTTTGATTTTGAGGCTGGAATATGGAGTTCAAGACCCGGAAGGAATGGTCTTTTTCAATCAGGGCACAGCTGTTGGCTTGCTCCAATTCTGGCTTTCTGTCATGGTTTTGGGTGCCTCAGCCGAGTTTTGGTTTCCTGAGCGGCAATTTCCTAAATGATTTCCGGGTCTGAGTTGGTTTTGCCTTCTTCCTTCCCAAATTTTGTATTCTGACGCAATACAAACACGAGTTTAGACAGCAGATCCATTATGAAAGAAAAACCAAAACCAATTAGCGTGTCATGCTTAGAATTCTAGAGGCAGCACGACCAACATTAGTTTTTGTGTTTTGGAAAAAGAAATGGAACCCTTTTGCAGAGGGGAACGATAATTCAACAAATCAGTTTGCCAGCGATTTTCAGGTGAATTGAATGAGTTTTCCAAAGCCAGTCAGCTGGGAGGGGTGGATGAATCCGGAAACAGCCTGTTTCCTTGTGACTAAATCAAGCCCACTATCAAAAAGGACTCTTCCATTGCTTTGGCTCTTTTCACATTTTTCTTCTTTATCATGGTTTGTAATGAATTTTCTGATGTGAGCTTTGATTTTGAGGCTGGAATATGGAGTTGAAGACACGGAAGGAATGGTCTTTTTCAATCAGGGCACAGCTGTTGGCTTGCTCCAATTCTGGCTTTCTGTCATGGTTTTGGGTGCCTCAGCCGAGTTTTGGTTTCCTGAGCGGCAATTTCCTAAAGGATTTCTGGGTCTGAGTTGGTTTTGCCTTCTTCCTTCCCAAATTTTGTATTCTGACTCAATACAAACTTAGTTTAGACAGCAGATCCATTATGAAAGAAAAAACAAAACCAATTAGCGTGTCATGCTTAGAATTCTAGAGGCAGCACGACCAACATGAGTTTTTGTGTTTTGGAAAATGAAATGGAACGCTTTTACAGAGGGGAATGATAATTAATTCCCCAAATCAGTTTGCCAGTGATTTTCAGGTGAATTGAATGAGTTTTCCAAAGCCAGTCATCTGGCAGGGGTGGATGAATCCGGAAACAGCCTGTTTCCTGTTGACTAAATCAAGCCCACTATCAAAAAGGACTCTTCCATTTCTTTGGCTCTTTTCACATTTTTCTTGTTTCTCTTGGTTTGTAATGAATTTTCTGATGTGAGCTTTGATTTTGAGGCTGGAATATGGAGTTCAAGACCGGAAGGAATGGTCTTTTTCAATCAGGGCACAGCTGTTGGCTTGCTCCAATTCTGGCTTTCTGTCATGGTTTTGGGTGCCTCAGCCAAGTTTTGGTTTCCTGAGCGGCAATTTCCTAAATGATTTCTGGGTCTGAGTTGGTTTTGCCTTCTTCCTTCCCAAATTTTGTATTCTGACGCAATACAAACACGAGTTTAGACAGCAGATCCATTATGAAAGAAAAACCAAAACCAATGAGCGTGTGATGCTTAGAATTCTAGAGGCAGCACGACCAACATGAGTTTTTGTGTTTTGGAAAAAGAAATGGAACCCTTTTGCAGAGGGGAACGATAATTAATTCCCCAAATCAGTTTGCCAGCGATTTTCAGGTGAATTGAATGAGTTTTCCAAAGCCAGTCAGCTGGGAGGGGTGGATGAATCCGGAAACAGCCTGTTTCCTTGTGACTAAATCAAGCGCACTATCAAAAAGGACTCTTCCATTTCTTTGGCTCTTTTCACATTTTTCTTCTTTATCAGGGTTTGTAATGAATTTTCTGATGTGAGCTTTGATTTTGAGGCTGGAATATGGAGTTCAAGACCCGGAAGGAATGGTCTTTTTCAATCAGGGCACAGCTGTTGGCTTGCTCCAATTCTGGCTTTCTGTCATGGTTTTGGGTGCCTCAGCCGAGTTTTGGTTTCCTGAGCGGCAATTTCCTAAATGATTTCCGGGTCTGAGTTGGTTTTGCCTTCTTCCTTCCCAAATTTTGTATTCTGACGCAATACAAACACGAGTTTAGACAGCAGATCCATTATGAAAGAAAAACCAAAACCAATTAGCGTGTCATGCTTAGAATTCTAGAGGCAGCACGACCAACATTAGTTTTTGTGTTTTGGAAAAAGAAATGGAACCCTTTTGCAGAGGGGAACGATAATTCAACAAATCAGTTTGCCAGCGATTTTCAGGTGAATTGAATGAGTTTTCCAAAGCCAGTCAGCTGGGAGGGGTGGATGAATCCGGAAACAGCCTGTTTCCTTGTGACTAAATCAAGCCCACTATCAAAAAGGACTCTTCCATTGCTTTGGCTCTTTTCACATTTTTCTTCTTTATCATGGTTTGTAATGAATTTTCTGATGTGAGCTTTGATTTTGAGGCTGGAATATGGAGTTGAAGACACGGAAGGAATGGTCTTTTTCAATCAGGGCACAGCTGTTGGCTTGCTCCAATTCTGGCTTTCTGTCATGGTTTTGGGTGCCTCAGCCGAGTTTTGGTTTCCTGAGCGGCAATTTCCTAAAGGATTTCTGGGTCTGAGTTGGTTTTGCCTTCTTCCTTCCCAAATTTTGTATTCTGACTCAATACAAACTTAGTTTAGACAGCAGATCCATTATGAAAGAAAAAACAAAACCAATTAGCGTGTCATGCTTAGAATTCTAGAGGCAGCACGACCAACATGAGTTTTTGTGTTTTGGAAAATGAAATGGAACGCTTTTACAGAGGGGAATGATAATTAATTCCCCAAATCAGTTTGCCAGTGATTTTCAGGTGAATTGAATGAGTTTTCCAAAGCCAGTCATCTGGCAGGGGTGGATGAATCCGGAAACAGCCTGTTTCCTGTTGACTAAATCAAGCCCACTATCAAAAAGGACTCTTCCATTTCTTTGGCTCTTTTCACATTTTTCTTGTTTCTCTTGGTTTGTAATGAATTTTCTGATGTGAGCTTTGATTTTGAGGCTGGAATATGGAGTTCAAGACCGGAAGGAATGGTCTTTTTCAATCAGGGCACAGCTGTTGGCTTGCTCCAATTCTGGCTTTCTGTCATGGTTTTGGGTGCCTCAGCCGAGTTTTGGTTTCATGAGTGGAAATTTCCTAAATGATTTCCGGGTCTGAGTTGGTTTTGCCTTCTTCCTTCCCAAATTTTGTATTCTGACGCAATACAAACACGAGTTTAGACAGCAGATCCATTATGAAAGAAAAAACAAAACCAATTAGCGTGTCATGCTTAGAATTCTAGAGGCAGCACGACCAACATGAGTTTTTGTGCTTTGGAAAAAGAAATGGAACGCTTTTGCAGAGGGGAATGATAATTAATTCCCCAAATCAGTTTGCCAGCGATTTTCAGGTGAATTGAATGAGTTTTCCAAAGCCAGTCAGCTGGGAGGGGTGGATGAATCCAGAAATAGCCTGTTTCCTTGTGACTAAATCAAGCCCACTATCAAAAAGGACTCTTCCATTTCTTTGGCTCTTTTCACATTTTTCTTCTTTATCATGTTTTGTTATGAATTTTCTGATGTGAGCTTTGATTTTGAGGCTGGACCATGGAGTTCAAGACACGGAAGGAATGGTCTTTTTCAATCAGGGCACAGCTGTTGGCTTGCTCCAATTCTGGTTTTCTGTCATGGTTTTGGGTGCCTTAGCCGAGTTTTGGTTTCTTGAGCGGCAATTTCCTAAATGATTTCCGGGTCTGAGTTGGTTTTTCCTTCTTTCTTCCCAAATTTTGTATTCTGACGCAATACAAACACGAGTTTAGACAGCAGATCCATTATGAAAGAAAAAACAAATCCAATTAGCGTGTCATGCTTAGAATTCTAGAGGCAGCACGACCAACATGAGTTTTTGTGCTTTGGAAAAAGAAATGGAACCCTTTTGCAGAGGGGAACGATAATTAATTCCCCAAATCAGTTTGCCAGCTATTTTCAGGTGAATTGAATGAGTTTTCCAAAGCCAGTCAGCTGGGAGGGGTGGATGAATCCGGAAACAGCCTGTTTCCTTGGGACTAAATCAAGCCCACTATCAAAAAGGACTCTTCCATTTCTTTGGCTCTTTTCACATTTTTCTTCTTTATCATGGTTTGTTATGAATTTTCCGATGTGAGCTTTGATTTTGAGGCTGGAATATAGAGTTCAAGACACGGAAGGAATGGTCTTTTTCAATCAGGGCACAGCTGTTGGCTTGCTCCAATTCTGGCTTTCTGTCATGGTTTTGGGTGCCTCAGCCAAGTTTTGGTTTCTTGAGCAGCAATTTCCTAAAGGATTTCTGGGTCTGAGTTGGTTTTGCCTTCTTGCTTCCCAAATTTTGTATTCTGACGATATACAAACACGAGTTTAGACAGCAGATCCATTATGAAAGAAAAAACAAAACCAATTAGCGTGTCATGCTTAGAATTCTAGAGGCAGCACGACCAACATGAGTTTTTGTGTTTTGGAAAAAGAAATGGAACGCTTTTGCAGAGGGGAACGATAATTAATTCCCCAAATCAGTTTACCAGCGATTTTAAGGTGAATTGAATGAGTTTTCCAAAGCCAGTCAGCTGGGAGGGGTGGATGAATCCGGAAACAGCCTGTTTCCTTGTGACAAAATCAAGCCCACTATCAAATAGAACTCTTCCATTTCTTTGGCTCTTTTCACATTTTTCTTGTTTCTCATGGTATGTAATGAATTTTCTGATGTGAGCTTTGATTTTGAGGCTGGAATATGGAGTTCAAGACCGGAAGGAATGGTCTTTTTCAATCAGGGCAAGCTGTTGGCTTGCTCCAATTCTGGCTTTCTGTCATGGTTTTGGGTGCCTCAGCCGAGTTTTGGTTTCCTGAGTGGCAATTTCCTAAATGATCTCCAGGTCTGAGTTGGTTTTGCCTTCTTCCTTCCCAAATTTTGTATTCTGACGCAATACAAACAAGAGTTTAGACAGCAGATCCATTATGAAAGAAAAAACAAAACCAATTAGCGTGTCATTCTTAGAATTCTAGAGGCAGCACGACCAACATTAGTTTTTGTGTTTTGGAAAAAGAAATGGAACACTTTTGCAGAGGGGAACGATAATTAATTCCCCAAATCAGTTTACCAGCGATTTTCAGGTGAATTGAATGAGTTTTCCAAAGCCAGTCAGCTGAGAGGTGTGGATGAATCCGGAAACAGCCTGTTTCCTTGTGACAAAATCAAGCCCACTATCAAATAGAACTCTTCCATTTCTTTGGCTCTTTTCACATTTTTCTTGTTTCTCATGGTATGTAATGAATTTTCTGATGTGAGCTTTGATTTTGAGGCTGGAATATGGAGTTCAAGACCGGAAGGAATGGTCTTTTTCAATCAGGGCAAGCTGTTGGCTTGCTCCAATTCTGGCTTTCTGTCATGGTTTTGGGTGCCTCAGCCGAGTTTTGGTTTCCTGAGTGGCAATTTCCTAAATGATCTCCAGGTCTGAGTTGGTTTTGCCTTCTTCCTTCCCAAATTTTGTATTCTGACGCAATACAAACAAGAGTTTAGACAGCAGATCCATTATGAAAGAAAAAACAAAACCAATTAGCGTGTCATGCTTAGAATTCTAGAGGCAGCACGACCAACATGAGTTTTTGTGTTTTGGAAAAAGAAATGGAACCCTTTTGCAGAGGGGAACGATAATTCATTCCCCAAATCAGTTTACCAGCGATTTTCAGGTGAATTGAATGAGTTTTCCAAAGCCAGTCAGCTGAGAGGTGTGGATGAATCCGGAAACAGCCTGTTTCCTTGTGACAAAATCAAGCCCACTATCAAATAGAACTCTTCCATTTCTTTGGCTCTTTTCACATTTTTCTTGTTTCTCATGGTATGTAATGAATTTTCTGATGTGAGCTTTGATTTTGAGGCTGGAATATGGAGTTCAAGACCGGAAGGAATGGTCTTTTTCAATCAGGGCAAGCTGTTGGCTTGCTCCAATTCTGGCTTTCTGTCATGGTTTTGGGTGCCTCAGCCGAGTTTTGGTTTCCTGAGTGGCAATTTCCTAAATCATCTCCAGGTCTGAGTTGGTTTTGCCTTCTTCCTTCCCAAATTTTGTATTCTGACGCAATACAAACACGAGTTTAGACAGCAGATCCATTATGAAAGAAAAAACAAAACCAATTAGCGTGTCATGCTTAGAATTCTAGAGGCAGCACGACCAACATGAGTTTTTGTGTTTTGGACAAAGAAATGGAACCCTTTTGCAGAGGGGAACGATAATTAATTCCCCAAATCAGTTTGCCAGCGATTTTCAGGTGAATTGAATGAGTTTTCCAAAGCCAGTCAGCTGGGAGGGGTGGATGAATCTGGAAACAGCCTGTTTCCTTGTGACTAAATCAAGCCCACTCTCAAAAAGGACTCTTGCATTTCTTTGGCTCTTTTCACATTTTTCTTGTTTCTCATGGTTTGTAATGAATTTTCTGATGTGAGCTTTGATTTTGAGGCTGGATTATGGAGTTCAAGACCGGAAGGAATGGTCTTTTTCAATCAGGGCACAGCTGTTGGCTTGCTCCAATTCTGGCTTTCTGTCATGGTTTTGGGTGCCTCAGCCGAGTTTTGGTTTCTTGAGCGGCAATTTCCTAAATGATTTCTGGGTCTGAGTTGCTTTTGCCTTCTTCCTTCCCAAATTTTTATTCTGTCGCAATACAAACTTGAGTTTAGATAGCAGATCCATTATGAAAGAAAAAACAAAACCAATTAGCGTGTCATGCTTAGAATTCTAGAGGCAGCACGACCAACATGAGTTTTTGTGCTTTGGAAAAAGAAATGGAACCCTTTTACAGAGGGGAACGATGATTAATTCCCCAAATCAGTTTGCCAGCGATTTTCAGGGGAATTGAATGAGTTTTCCAAAGCCAGTCAGCTGGGAGGGGTGGATGAATGCGGAAACAGCCTGTTTCCTTGTGACTAAATCAAGCCCACTATCAAAAAGGACTCTTCCATTTCTTTGGCTCTTTTCACATTTTTCTTCTTTATCATGGTTTGTAATGAATTTTCTGATGTGAGCTTTGATTTTGAGGCTGGAATATGGAGTTCAAGACCGGAAGGCATGGTCTTTTACAATCAGGGCACAGCTGTTGGCTTGCTCCAATTCTGGCTTTCTGTCATGGTTTTGGGAGCCTCAGCCGAGTTTTGGTAACCTGAGTGGCAATTTCCTAAAGGATTTCTGGGTCTGAGTTGGTTTTGCCTTCTTCCTTCCAAAATTTTGTATTCTGACTCAATACAAACTTAGTTTAGACAGCAGAGCCATTATGAAATAAAAAACAAAATCAATTAGCGTGTCATGCTTAGAATTCTAGAGGCAGCACGACCAACATGAGTTTTTGTGCTTTGGAAAAAGAAATGGAACCCTTTTACAGAGGGGAACGATGATTAATTCCCCAAATCAGTTTGCCAGCGATTTTCAGGTGAATTGAATGAGTTTTCCAAAGCCAGTCAGCTGGGAGGGGTGGATGAATGCGGAAACAGCCTGTTTCCTTGTGACTAAATCAAGCCCACTATCAAAAAGGACTCTTGCATTTCTTTGGCTCTTTTCACCTTTTTCTTGTTTCTCATGGTTTGTAATGAATTTTCTGATGGGAGCTTTGATTTTGAGGCTGGAATATGGAGTTCAAGACCGGAAGGAATGGTCTTTTTCAATCAGGGCACAGCTGTTGGCTTGCTCCAATTCTGGCTTTCTGTCATGGTTTTGGGTGCCTCAGCCGAGTTTTGGTTTCCTGAGTGGAAATTTCCTAAATGATTTCCGGGTCTGAGTTGGTTTTGCCTTCTTCCTTCCCAAATTTTGTATTCTGACGCAATACAAACACGAGTTTAGACAGCAGATCCATTATGAAAGAAAAAACAAAACCAATGAGCGTGTCATGCTTAGAATCCTAGAGGCAGCACGACCAACATGAATTTTTGTGCTTTGGAAAAAGAAATGGAACCCTTTTGCAGAGGGGAACGATAATTAATTCCCCAAATCAGTTTGCCAGCGATTTTCAGGTGAATTGAATGAGTTTTCCAAAGCCAGTCAGCTGGGAGGGGTGGATGAATCCGGAAACAGCCTGTTTCCTTGTGACTAAATCAAGCCCACTATCAAAAAGGACTCTTCCATTTCTTTGGCTCTTTTCACATTTTTCTTCTTTATCATGGTTTGTAATGAATTTTCTGATGTGAGCTTTGATTTTGAGGCTGGAATATGGAGTTCAAGACACGGAAGGAATGGTCTTTTTCAATCAGGGCACAGCTGTTGGCTTGCTCCAATTCTGGCTTTCTGTCATGGTTTTGGGTGCCTCAGCTGAGTTTTGGTTTCTTGAGCGGCAATTTCCTAAATGCTTTCCGGGTCTGAGTTGGTTTTGCCTTCTTCCTTCCCAAATTTTGTATTCTAACGCAATACAAACACGAGTTTAGACAGCAGATCCATTATGAAAGAAAAAAAAAACAAAACCAATTAGCGTGTCATGCTTAGAATTCTAGAGGCAGCACGACCAACATGAGTTTTTGTGTTTTGGAAAAAGAAATGGAACCCTTTTGCAGAGGGGAACGATAATTCATTCCCCAAATCAGTTTGCCAGAGATTTTCAGGTGAATTGAATGAGTTTTCCAAAGCCAGTCAGCTGGGAGGGGTGGATGAATCCGGAAACAGCCTGTTTCCTTGGGACTAAATCAAGCCCACTATCAAAAAGGACTCTTCCATTTCTTTGGCTCTTTTCACATTTTTCTTCTTTATCATGGTTTGTAATGAATTTTCTGATGTGAGCTTTGATTTTGAGGCTGGAATATGGAGTTCAAGACCGGAAGGCATGGTCTTTTACAATCAGGGCACAGCTGTTGGCTTGCTCCAATTCTGGCTTTCTGTCATGGTTTTGGGAGCCTCAGCCGAGTTTTGGTTTCCTCAGTGGCAATTTCATAAATGATTTCTGGGTCTGAGTTGGTTTTGCCTTCTTCCTTCCCAAATTTTGTATTCTGACGCAATACAAACATGAGTTTAGACAGCAGAGCCATTATGAAATAAAAAACAAAATCAATTAGCGTGTCATGCTTAGAATTCTAGAGGCAGCACGACCAACATGAGTTTTTGTGCTTTGGAAAAAGAAATGGAACCATTTTACAGAGGGGAACGATGATTAATTCCCCAAATCAGTTTGCCAGCGATTTTCAGGTGAATTGAATGAGTTTTCCAAAGCCAGTCAGCTGGGAGGGGTGGATGAATGCGGAAACAGCCTGTTTCCTTGTGACTAAATCAAGCCCACTCTCAAAAAGGACTCTTGCATTTCTTTGGCTCTTTTCACCTTTTTCTTGTTTCTCATGGTTTGTAATGAATTTTCTGATGGGAGCTTTGATTTTGAGGCTGGAATATGGAGTTCAAGACCGGAAGGAATGGTCTTTTTCAATCAGGGCACAGCTGTTGGCTTGCTCCAATTCTGGCTTTCTGTCATGGTTTTGGGTGCCTCAGCCGAGTTTTGGTTTCCTGAGTGGAAATTTCCTAAATGATTTCCGGGTCTGAGTTGGTTTTGCCTTCTTCCTTCCCAAATTTTGTATTCTGACGCAATACAAACACGAGTTTAGACAGCAGATCCATTATGAAAGAAAAAACAAAACCAATGAGCGTGTCATGCTTAGAATTCTAGAGGCAGCACGACCAACATGAGTTTTTGTGTTTTGGAAAAAGAAATGGAACCCTTTTGCAGAGGGGAACGATAATTCATTCCCCAAATCAGTTTGCCAGCGATTTTCAGGGGAATTGAATGAGTTTTCCAAAGCCAGTCAGCTGGGAGGGGTGGATGAATCCAGAAACAGCCTGTTTCCTTGTGACTAAATCAAGCCCACTATCAAAAAGGACTCTTCCAGTTCTTTGGCTCTTTTCACATTTTTCTTCTTTATCATGGTTTGTAAGGAATTGTCTGATGTGAGCTTTGATTTTGAGGCTGGAATATGGAGTTCAAGACACGGAAGGAATGGTCTTTTTCAATCAGGGCACAGCTGTTGGCTTGCTCCAATTCTGGCTTTCTGTCATGGTTTTGGGTGCCTCAGCTGAGTTTTGGTTTCTTGAGCGGCAATTTCCTAAATGCTTTCCGGGTCTGAGTTGGTTTTGCCTTCTTCCTTCCCAAATTTTGTATTCTAACGCAATACAAACACGAGTTTAGACAGCAGATCCATTATGAAAGAAAAAAAAAACAAAACCAATTAGCGTGTCATGCTTAGAATTCTAGAGGCAGCAGGACCAACATGAGTTTTTGTGTTTTGGAAAAAGAAATGGAACCCTTTTGCAGAGGGGAACGATAATTAATTCCCCAAATCAGTTTGCCAGCGATATTCAGGTGAATTGAATGAGTTTTCCAAAGCCAGTCAGCTGGGAGGGGTGGATGAATCCGGAAACAGCCTGTTTCCTTGGGACTAAATCAAGCCCACTATCAAAAAGGACTCTTCCATTTCTTTGGCTCTTTTCACATTTTTCTTCTTTATCATGGTTTGTAATGAATTTTCTGATGGGAGCTTTGATTTTGAGGCTGGAATATGGAGTTCAAGACCAGAAGGCATGGTCTTTTACAATCAGGGCACAGCTGTTGGCTTGCTCCAATTCTGGCTTTCTGTCATGGTTTTGGGAGCCTCAGCCGAGTTTTGGTTTCCTCAGTGGCAATTTCATAAATGATTTCTGGGTCTGAGTTGGTTTTGCCTTCTTCCTTCCCAAATTTTGTATTCTCACGCAATACAAACATGAGTTTAGACAGCAGAGCCATTATGAAATAAAAAACAAAATCAATTAGCGTGTCATGCTTAGAATTCTAGAGGCAGCACGACCAACATGAGTTTTTGTGCTTTGGAAAAAGAAATGGAACCCTTTTACAGAGGGGAACGATGATTAATTCCCCAAATCAGTTTGCCAGCGATTTTCAGGTGAATTGAATGAGTTTTCCAAAGCCAGTCAGCTGGGAGGGGTGGATGAATGCGGAAACAGCCTGTTTCCTTGTGACTAAATCAAGCCCACTATCAAAAAGGACTCTTCCATTTCTTTGGCTCTTTTCACCTTTTTCTTGTTTCTCATGGTTTGTAATGAATTTTCTGATGGGAGCTTTGATTTTGAGGCTGGAATATGGAGTTCAAGACCGGAAGGAATGGTCTTTTTCAATCAGGGCACAGCTGTTGGCTTGCTCCAATTCTGGCTTTCTGTCATGGTTTTGGGTGCCTCAGCTGAGTTTTGGTTTCTTGAGCGGCAATTTCCTAAATGCTTTCCAGGTCTGAGTTGGTTTTGCCTTCTTCCTTCCCAAATTTTGTATTCTAACGCAATACAAACACGAGTTTAGACAGCAGATCCATTATGAAAGAAAAAAAAAAACAAAACCAATTAGCGTGTCATGCTTAGAATTCTAGAGGCAGCATGACCAACATGAGTTTTTGTGTTTTGGAAAAAGAAATGGAACCCTTTTGCAGAGGGGAACGATAATTAATTCCCCAAATCAGTTTGCCATCGATATTCAGGTGAATTGAATGAGTTTTCCAAAGCCAGTCAGCTGGGAGGGGTGGATGAATCCGGAAACAGCCTGTTTCCTTGTGACTAAATCAAGCCCACTATCAAAAAGGACTCTTCCATTGCTTTGGCTCTTTTCACATTTTTCTTCTTTATTATGGTTTGTAATGAATTTTCTGATGTGAGCTTTGATTTTGAGGCTGGAATATGGAGTTGAAGACACGGAAGGAATGGTCTTTTTCAATCAGGGCACAGCTGTTGGCTTGCTCCAATTCTGGCTTTCTGTCATGCTTTTGGGTGCCTCAGCCGCGTTTTGGTTTCTTGAGCGGCAATTTCCTAAAGGATTTCTGGGTCTGAGTTGGTTTTGCCTTCTTCCTTCCCAAATTTCGTATTCTGACGCAATACAAACACGAGTTTAGACAGCAGATCCATTATGAAAGAAAAAAAAAAAACACCAATTAGCGTGTCATTCTTAGAATTCTAGAGGCAGCACGACCAACATGAGTTTTTGTGTTTTGGACAAAGAAATGGAACCCTTTTGCAGAGGGACACGATAATTAATTTCCGAAATCAGTTTGCCAGAGATTTTCAGGTGAATAGAATGATTTTTCCAAAGCCAGTCAGCTGGGAGGCGTGGATGAATCCGGAAACAGCCTGTTTCCTTGTGACTAAATCAAGCCCACTATCAAAAAGTACTCTTCCATTTCTTTGGCTCTTTTCACATTTTTCTTCTTTATCATGGTTTGTAATGAATTTTCTGATGTGAGCTTTGATTTTGAGGCTGGAATATGGAGTTCAAGACACGGAAGGAATGGTGTTTTCAGTCAGGGCACAGCTGTTGGCTTGCTCCAATTCTGGCTTTCTGTCATGGTTTTGGGTGCCTCAGCCGAGTTTTGGTTTCTTGAGCGGCAATTTCCTAAATGATTTCTGGGTCTGAGTTGGTTTTGCCTTCTTCCTTCCCAAATTTTGTATTCTGACGCAATACAAACACGAGTTTAGACAGCAGATCTATTATGAAATAAAAAAGAAAACCAATTAGCGTGTCATGCTTAGAATCCTAGAGGCAGCACGACCAACATGAGTTTTTGTGTTTTGGAAAAAGAAATGGAACCCTTTTGCAGAGGGGAACGATAATTAATTCCCCAAATCAGTTTGCCAGCGATTTTCAGGTGAATTGAATGAGTTTTCCAAAGCTAGTCAGCTGGGAGTGGTGGATGAATCCGGAAACAGCCTGTTTCCTTGTGACTAAATCAAGCCCACTATAAAAAAGGACTCTTCCATTGCTTTGGCTCTTTTCACATTTTTCTTCTTTATCATGGTTTGTTATGAATTTTCTGATGTGAGCTTTGATTTTAAGGCTGGAATATGGAGTTCAAGACCCGGAAGGAATGGTCTTTTTCAATCAGCGCACAGCTGTTGGCTTGCTCCAATTCTGGCTTTCTGTCATGGTTTTGGGTGCCTCAGCCGAGTTTTGGTAACCTGAGTGGCAATTTCCTAAAGGATTTCCGGGTCTGAGTTGGTTTTGCCTTCTTCCTTCCCAAATTTTGTATTCTGACGCAATACAAACATGAGTTTAGACAGCAGAGCCATTATGAAATAAAAAACAAAATCAATTAGCGTGTCATGCTTAGAATTCTAGAGGCAGCACGACCAACATGAGTTTTTGTGCTTTGGAAAAAGAAATGGAACCCTTTTGCAGAGGGGAACGATAATTAATTCCCCAAATCAGTTTGCCAGCGATTTTCAGGTGAATTGAATGAGTTTTCCAAAGCCAGTCAGCTGGGAGGGGTGGATGAATGCGGAAACAGCCTGTTTCCTTGTGACTAAATCAAGCCCACTATCAAAAAGGACTCTTGCATTTCTTTGGCTCTTTGCACATTTTTCTTCTTTATCATGGTTTGTTATGAATTGTCTGATGTGAGCTTTGATTTTGAGGCTGGAATATGGAGTTCAAGACACGGAAGGAATGGTCTTTTTCAATCAGGGCACAGCTGTTGGCTTGCTCCAATTCTGGCTTTCTGTCATGGTTTTGGGTGCCTCAGCTGAGTTTTGGTTTCTTGAGCGGCAATTTCCTAAATGCTTTCCGGGTCTGAGTTGGTTTTGCCTTCTTCCTTCCCAAATTTTGTATTCTAACGCAATACAAACACGAGTTTAGACAGCAGATCCATTATGAAAGAAAAAAAAAACAAAACCAATTAGCGTGTCATGCTTAGAATTCTAGAGGCAGCACGACCAACATGAGTTTTTGTGTTTTGGAAAAAGAAATGGAACCCTTTTGCAGAGGGGAACGATAATTAATTCCCCAAATCAGTTTGCCAGCGATATTCAGGTGAATTGAATGAGTTTTCCAAAGCCAGTCAGCTGGGAGGGGTGGATGAATCCGGAAACAGCCTGTTTCCTTGGGACTAAATCAAGCCCACTATCAAAAAGGACTCTTCCATTTCTTTGGCTCTTTTCACATTTTTCTTCTTTATCATGGTTTGTAATGAATTTTCTGATGGGAGCTTTGATTTTGAGGCTGGAATATGGAGTTCAAGACCAGAAGGCATGGTCTTTTACAATCAGGGCACAGCTGTTGGCTTGCTCCAATTCTGGCTTTCTGTCATGGTTTTGGGAGCCTCAGCCGAGTTTTGGTTTCCTCAGTGGCAATTTCATAAATGATTTCTGGGTCTGAGTTGGTTTTGCCTTCTTCCTTCCCAAATTTTGTATTCTCACGCAATACAAACATGAGTTTAGACAGCAGAGCCATTATGAAATAAAAAACAAAATCAATTAGCGTGTCATGCTTAGAATTCTAGAGGCAGCACGACCAACATGAGTTTTTGTGCTTTGGAAAAAGAAATGGAACCCTTTTACAGAGGGGAACGATGATTAATTCCCCAAATCAGTTTGCCAGCGATTTTCAGGTGAATTGAATGAGTTTTCCAAGCCAGTCAGCTGGGAGGGGTGGATGAATGCGGAAACAGCCTGTTTCCTTGTGACTAAATCAAGCCCACTATCAAAAAGGACTCTTCCATTTCTTTGGCTCTTTTCACCTTTTTCTTGTTTCTCATGGTTTGTAATGAATTTTCTGATGGGAGCTTTGATTTTGAGGCTGGAATATGGAGTTCAAGACCGGAAGGAATGGTCTTTTTCAATCAGGGCACAGCTGTTGGCTTGCTCCAATTCTGGTTTTCTGTCATGGTTTTGGGTGCCTCAGCTGAGTTTTGGTTTCTTGAGCGGCAATTTCCTAAATGCTTTCCAGGTCTGAGTTGGTTTTGCCTTCTTCCTTCCCAAATTTTGTATTCTAACACAATACAAACACGAGTTTAGACAGCAGATCCATTATGAAAGAAAAAAAAAAAACAAAACCAATTAGCGTGTCATGCTTAGAATTCTAGAGGCAGCATGACCAACATGAGTTTTTGTGTTTTGGAAAAAGAAATGGAACCCTTTTGCAGAGGGGAACGATAATTAATTCCCCAAATCAGTTTGCCATCGATATTCAGGTGAATTGAATGAGTTTTCCAAAGCCAGTCAGCTGGGAGGGGTGGATGAATCCGGAAACAGCCTGTTTCCTTGGGACTAAATCAAGCCCACTATCAAAAAGGACTCTTCCATTGCTTTGGCTCTTTTCACATTTTTCTTCTTTATCATGGTTTGTAATGAATTTTCTGATGTGAGCTTTGATTTTGAGGCTGGAATATGGAGTTGAAGACACGGAAGGAATGGTCTTTTTCAATCAGGGCACAGCTGTTGGCTTGCTCCAATTCTGGCTTTCTGTCATGCTTTTGGGTGCCTCAGCCGAGTTTTGGTTTCTTGAGCGGCAATTTCCTAAAGGATTTCTGGGTCTGAGTTGGTTTTGCCTTCTTCCTTCCCAAATTTCGTATTCTGACGCAATACAAACACGAGTTTAGACAGCAGATCCATTATGAAAGAAAAAAAAAAAACACCAATTAGCGTGTCATTCTTAGAATTCTAGAGGCAGCACGACCAACATGAGTTTTTGTGTTTTGGACAAAGAAATGGAACCCTTTTGCAGAGGGACACGATAATTAATTTCCGAAATCAGTTTGCCAGCGATTTTCAGGTGAATAGAATGATTTTTCCAAAGCCAGTCAGCTGGGAGGCGTGGATGAATCCGGAAACAGCCTGTTTCCTTGTGACTAAATCAAGCCCACTATCAAAAAGTACTCTTCCATTTCTTTGGCTCTTTTCACATTTTTCTTCTTTATCATGGTTTGTAATGAATTTTCTGATGTGAGCTTTGATTTTGAGGCTGGAATATGGAGTTCAAGACACGGAAGGAATGGTGTTTTCAGTCAGGGCACAGCTGTTGGCTTGCTCCAATTCTGGCTTTCTGTCATGGTTTTGGGTGCCTCAGCCGAGTTTTGGTTTCTTGAGCGGCAATTTCCTAAATGATTTCTGGGTCTGAGTTGGTTTTGCCTTCTTCCTTCCCAAATTTTGTATTCTGACGCAATACAAACACGAGTTTAGACAGCAGATCTATTATGAAATAAAAAAGAAAACCAATTAGCGTGTCATGCTTAGAATCCTAGAGGCAGCACGACCAACATGAGTTTTTGTGTTTTGGAAAAAGAAATGGAACCCTTTTGCAGAGGGGAACGATAATTAATTCCCCAAATCAGTTTGCCAGCGATTTTCAGGTGAATTGAATGAGTTTTCCAAAGCTAGTCAGCTGGGAGTGGTGGATGAATCCGGAAACAGCCTGTTTCCTTGTGACTAAATCAAGCCCACTATAAAAAAGGACTCTTCCATTGCTTTGGCTCTTTTCACATTTTTCTTCTTTATCATGGTTTGTTATGAATTTTCTGATGTGAGCTTTGATTTTAAGGCTGGAATATGGAGTTCAAGACCCGGAAGGAATGGTCTTTTTCAATCAGGGCACAGCTGTTGGCTTGCTCCGATTCTGGCTTTCTGTCATGGTTTTGGGTGCCTCAGCCGAGTTTTGGTTTCTTGAGCGGCAATTTCCTAAAGGATTTCCGGGTCTGAGTTGGTTTTGCCTTCTTCCTTCCCAAATTTTGTATTCTGACGCAATACAAACACGAGTTTAGACAGCAGATCCATTATGAAAGAAAAAAAAACAAAACCAGCTAGCGTGTCATGCTTAGAATTCTAGAGGCAGCACGACCAACATGATTTTTTGTGTTTTGGAAAAAGAAATGGAACCCTTTTGCAGAGGGGAACGATAATTAATTCCCCAAATCAGTTTGCCAGCGATTTTCAGGTGAATTGAATGAGTTTTCCAAAGCCAGTCAGCTGGGAGTGGTGGATGAATCCGGAAACAGCCTGTTTCCTTGTGACGAAATCAAGCCCACTATCAAAAAGGACTCTTCCATTTCTTTGGCTCTTTTCACATTTTTCTTCTTTATCATGGTTTGTAATGAATTTTCTGATGTGAGCTTTGATTTTGAGGCTGGAATATGGAGTTCAAGACCCGGAAGGAATGGTCTTTTTCAATCAGGGCACAGCTGTTGGCTTGCTCCAATTCTGGCTTTCTGTCATGGTTTTGGGTGCCTCAGCCGAGTTTTGGTTTCTTGAGCGGCAAATTCCTAAAGGATTTCCGGGTCTGAGTTGGTTTTGCCTTCTTCCTTCCCAAATTTTGTATTCTGACGCAATACAAACACGAGTTTAGACAGCAGATCCATTATGAAAGAAAAAAAAACAAAACCAGCTAGCGTGTCATGCTTAGAATTCTAGAGGCAGCACGACCAACATGATTTTTTGTGTTTTGGAAAAAGAAATGGAACCCTTTTGCAGAGGGGAACGATAATTAATTCCCCAAATCAGTTTGCCAGCGATTTTCAGGTGAATTGAATGAGTTTTCCAAAGCCAGTCAGCTGGGAGGGGTGGATGAATCCGGAAACAGCCTGTTTCCTTGTGACGAAATCAAGCCCACTATCAAAAAGGACTCTTCCATTTCTTTGGCTCTTTTCACATTTTTCTTCTTTATCCTGGTTTGTAATGAATTTTCTGATGTGAGCTTTGATTTTGAGGCTGGAATATGGAGTTCAAGACACGGAAGGAAAGGTCTTTCTCAATCAGGGCACAGCTGTTGGCTTGCTCCAATTCTGGCTTTCTGTCATGGTTTTGGGTGCCTCAGCCGAGTTTTGGTTTCTTGAGCGGCAATTTCCTAAATGCTTTCCGGGTCTGAGTTGGTTTTGCCTTCTTCCTTCCCAAATTTTGTATTCTGATGCAATACAAACACGAGTTTAGACAGCAGATCCATTATGAAATAAAAAACGATACCAATTAGCATGTCATGCATAGAATTCTAGAGGCAGCACGACCAACATGAGTTTTTGTGCTTTGGAAAAAGAAATGGAACCCTTTTGCAGAGGGGAACGATAATTAATTCCCCAAATCAGTTTGCCAGCGATTTTCAGGTGAATTGAATGAGTTTTCCAAAGCCAGTCAGCTGGGAGGGTTGGATGAATCCGGAAACAGCCTGTTTCCTTGTGACTAAATCAAGCCCACTATCAAAAAGGACTCTTCCATTTCTTTGGCTCTTTTCACATTTTTCTTCTTTATCATGGTTTGTAATGAATTTTCTGATGTGAGCTTTGATTTTGAGGCTGGAATATGGAGTTCAAGACACAGAAGGAATGGTCTTTTTCAATCAGGACACAGCTGTTGGCTTGCTCCAATTCTGGCTTTCTGTCATGGTTTTGGGTGCCTCAGCCGAGTTTTGGTTTCTTGAGCGGCAATTTCCTAAAGGATTTCCGGGTCTGAGTTGGTTTTGCCTTCTTCCTTCCCAAATTTTGTATTCTGATGCAATACAAACACGAGTTTAGACAGCAGATCCATTATGAAATAAAAAACAATACCAATGAGGGTGTCATGCTTAAAATTCTAGAGGATGGCCATTGGAGGGTGAACCAACGGCAAAGGAAGACCTTTCTCTCTGTCTCTCTCTCTCACTGTCCACTCTACCTTTCAAAAAATAAAAAAAAAAAGAATTCTAGAGGCAGCACGACCAACATGAGTTTTTGTGTTTTGGAAAAAGAAATGGAACCCTTTTGCAGAGGTTAACGATAATTAATTCCCCAAATCAGTTTGCCAGTGATTTTCAGGGGAATTGAATGAGTTTTCCATAGCCAGTGAGCTGGGAGGGGTGGATGAATGCGGAAACAGCCTGTTTCCTTGGGACTAAATCAAGCCCACTATCAAAATGGACTCTTCCATTTCTTTGGCTCTTTTCACATTTTTCTTCTTTATCATGGTTTGTAAGGAATTTTCTGATGTGAGCTTTGATTTTGAGGCTGGAATATGGAGTTCAAGACACTGAAGGAATGGTCTTTTTCAATCAGGGCACAGCTGTTGGCTTGCTCCAATTCTGGCTTTCTGTCATGGTTTTGGGTGCCTCAGCCGAGTTTTGGTTTCTTGAGCGGCAATTTCCTAAAGGATTTCTGGGTCTGAGTTGGTTTTGCCTTCTTCCTTCCCAAATTTTGTATTCTGACGCAATACACACACGAGTTTAGACAGAAGATCCACTATGAAATAAAAAAAAAAAAAACAAAACGAATTAGCGTGTCATGCTTAGAATTCTAGAGGCAGCACGACCAACATGAGTTTTTGTGCTTTGGAAAAAGAAATGGAACCCTTTTGCAGAGGGGTTCGATAATTAATTCCCCCAAATCATTTTGCCAATGATTTTCACTTGAATTGAAAGAGTTTTCCAAAGCCAGTCAGCTGGGAGGGCTGGATGAATCCGGAAACAGCCTGTTTCCTTGTGACTAAATCAAGCCCACAATCAAAAAGGACTCTTCCATTTCTTTGGCTCTTTTCACATTTTTCTTGTTTCTCATGGTTTGTAATGAATTTTCTGATGTGAGCTTTGATTTTGAGGCTGGAATATGGAGTTCAAGACACGGAAGGAATGGTCTTTTTCAATCAGGGCACAGCTGTTGGCTTGCTCCAATTCTGGCTTTCTGTCATGCTTTTGGGTGTCTCAGCCGCGTTTTGGTTTCTTGAGCGGCAATTTCCTAAAGGATTTCTGGGTCTGAGTTGGTTTTGCCTTCTTCCTTCCCAAATTTCGTATTCTGACGCAATACAAACACGAGTTTAGACAGCAGATCCATTATGAAAGAAAAAAAAAAAAAACACCAATTAGCGTGTCATGCTTAGAATTCTAGAGGCAGCACGACCAACATGAGTTTTTGTGTTTTGGACAAAGAAATGGAACCCTTTTGCAGAGGGACACGATAGTTAATTCCCCAAATCAGTTTGCCAGCGATTTTCAGGTGAATAGAATGATTTTTCCAAAGCCAGTCAGCTGAGAGGGGTAGATGAATCCGGAAACAGCCTGTTTCCTTGTGACTAAATCAAGCCCACTATCAAAAAGGACTCTTGCATTTCTTTGGCTCTTTTCACATTTTTCTTCTTTATCATGGTTTGTAATGAATTTTCTGATGTGAGCTTTGATTTTGAGGCTGGAATATGGAGTTCAAGACACGGAAGGAATGGTGTTTTCAGTCAGGGCACAGCTGTTGGCTTGCTCCAATTCTGGCTTTCTGTCATGGTTTTGGGTGCCTCAGCCGAGTTTTGGTTTCTTGAGCGGCAATTTCCTGCATGATTTCTGGGTCTGAGTTGGTTTTGCCTTCTTCCTTCCCAAATTTTGTATTCTGACGCAATACAAACACGAGTTTAGACAGCAGATCCATTATGAAAGAAAAAAAAAAAAAAACCAATGAGCGTGTCATGCTTAGAATTCTAGAGGCAGCACGACCAACATGAGTTTTTGTGCTTTGGAAAAAGAAATGGAACCCTTTTGCAGAGGGGAACGATAATTAATTCCCCAAATCAGTTTGCCAGCGATTTTCAGGTGAATTGAATGAGTTTTCCAAAGCCAGTCAGCTGGGAGGGCTGGATGAATGTGGAAACAGCCTGTTTCCTTGTGACTAAATCAAGCCCACGATCAAAAAGGACTCTTGCATTTCTTTGGCTCTTTTCACATTTTTTTCTTTATCATGGTTTGTAAGGAATTTTCTGATGTGAGCTTTGATTTTGAGGCTGGAATATGGAGTTCAAGATACGGAAGGAATGGTCTTTTTCAATCAGGGAACAGCTGTTGGCTTGCTCCAATTCTGGCTTTCTGTCATGGTTTTGGGTGCCTCAGCCAAGTTTTGGTTTCTTGAGCGGCAATTTCCTAAAGGATTTCTGGGTCTGAGTTGGTTTTGCCTTCTTCCTTCCCAAATTTTGTATTCTGACGCAATACAAACACGAGTTTAGACAGCAGATCAATTATGAAATAAAAAAAAAACAAAACCAATTCGCGTGTCATGCTTAGAATTCTAGAGGCAGCACAACCAACATGAGTTTTTGTGTTTTGGAAAAAGAAATGGAACCCTTTTGCAGAGGGGCACGATAATTCATTCCCCAAATCAGGTTGCCAGCAATTTTCAGGTGAATTGAATGAGTTTTCCAAAGCCAGTCAGCTGGGAGGGGTGGATGAATCCGGAAACAGCCTGTTTCCTTGTGACTAAATCAAGCCCACTATCAAAAAGGACTCTTGCATTTCTTTGGCTCTTTTCACATTTTTCTTGTTTCTCATGGTTTGTAATGAATTTTCTGATGTGAGCTTTGATTTTGAGGCTGGAATATGGAGTTCAAGACACGGAAGGAATGGTCTTTTTCAATCAGGGCACAGCTGTTGGCTTGCTCCAATTCTGGCTTTCTGTCATGCTTTTGGGTGTCTCAGCCGCGTTTTGGTTTCTTGAGCGGCAATTTCCTAAAGGATTTCTGGGTCTGAGTTGGTTTTGCCTTCTTCCTTCCCAAATTTCGTATTCTGACGCAATACAAACACGAGTTTAGACAGCAGATCCATTATGAAAGAAAAAAAAAAAACACCAATTAGCGTGTCATGCTTAGAATTCTAGAGGCAGCACGACCAACATGAGTTTTTGTGTTTTGGACAAAGAAATGGAACCCTTTTGCAGAGGGACACGATAGTTAATTCCCCAAATCAGTTTGCCAGCGATTTTCAGGTGAATAGAATGATTTTTCCAAAGCCAGTCAGCTGAGAGGGGTAGATGAATCCGGAAACAGCCTGTTTCCTTGTGACTAAATCAAGCCCACTATCAAAAAGGACTCTTGCATTTCTTTGGCTCTTTTCACATTTTTCTTCTTTATCATGGTTTGTAATGAATTTTCTGATGTGAGCTTTGATTTTGAGGCTGGAATATGGAGTTCAAGACACGGAAGGAATGGTGTTTTCAGTCAGGGCACAGCTGTTGGCTTGCTCCAATTCTGGCTTTCTGTCATGGTTTTGGGTGCCTCAGCCGAGTTTTGGTTTCTTGAGCGGCAATTTCCTAAAGGATTTCTGGGTCTGAGTTGGTTTTGCCTTCTTCCTTCCCAAATTTTGTATTCTGACGCAATACAAACACGAGTTTAGACAGCAGATCCATTATGAAAGAAAAAAAAAAAAAAACCAATGAGCGTGTCATGCTTAGAATTCTAGAGGCAGCACGACCAACATGAGTTTTTGTGTTTTGGACAAAGAAATGGAACCCTTTTGCAGAGGGGAACGATAATTAATTCCCCAAATCAGTTTGCCAGCGATTTTCAGGTGAATTGAATGAGTTTTCCAAAGCCAGTCATCTGGGAGGGCTGGATGAATGTGGAAACAGCCTGTTTCCTTGTGACTAAATCAAGCCCACGATCAAAAAGGACTCTTGCATTTCTTTGGCTCTTTTCACATTTTTTTCTTTATCATGGTTTGTAATGAATTTTCTGATGTGAGCTTTGATTTTGAGGCTGGAATATGGAGTTCAAGATACGGAAGGAATGGTCTTTTTCAATCAGGGAACAGCTGTTGGCTTGCTCCAATTCTGGCTTTCTGTCATGGTTTTGGGTGCCTCAGCCAAGTTTTGGTTTCCTGAGCGGCAAATTCCTAAAGGATTTCTGGGTCTGAGTTGGTTTTGCCTTCTTCCTTCCCAAATTTTGTATTCTGACGCAATACAAACACGAGTTTAGACAGCAGATCAATTATGAAATAAAAAAAAAACAAAACCAATTCGCGTGTCATGCTTAGAATTCTAGAGGCAGCACAACCAACATGAGTTTTTGTGTTTTGGAAAAAGAAATGGAACCCTTTTGCAGAGGGGCACGATAATTAATTCCCCAAATCAGGTTGCCAGCGATGTTCAGGTGAATTGAATGAGTTTTCCAAAGCCAGTCAGCTGGGAGGGGTGGATGAATCCGGAAACAGCCTGTTTCCTTGTGACTAAATCAAGCCCACTATCAAAAAGGACTCTTGCATTTCTTTGGCTCTTTTCACATTTTTCTTGTTTCTCATGGTTTGTAATGAATTTTCTGATGTGAGCTTTGATTTTGAGGCTGGAATATGGAGTTCAAGACACGGAAGGCATGGTCTTTTTCAATCAGGGCACAGCTGTTGGCTTGCTCCAATTCTGGCTTTCTGTCATGGTTTTGGGTGCCTCAGCCGAGTTTTGGTTTCTTGAGCGGCAATTTCCTAAAGGATTTCTGGGTCTGAGTTGGGTTTGCCTTCTTCCTTCCCAAATTTTGTATTCTGACGCAATACAAACACGAGTTTAGACAGCAGATCCATTATGAAATAAAAAAAAAAACAAAACCAATTAGCGTGTTATGCTTAGAATTCTGTAGGCAGCACGAACAACATGATTTTTTGTGTTTTGGAAAAATAAATGGAACCCTTTTGCAGAGGGGAATGATAATTAATTCCCCAAATCAGTTTGCCAGCGATTTTCAGGTGAATTGAATGAGTTTTCCAAAGCCAGTCAGCTGGGAGGGGTGGATGAATCCGGAAACAGCCTGTTTCCTTGTGACTAAATCAAGCCCACTCTCAAAAAGGACTCTTGCATTTCTTTGGCTCTTTTCTCATTTTTCTTCTTTATCATGGTTTGTAATGAATTTTCTGATGTGAGCTTTGATTTTGAGGCTGGAATATGGAGTTCAAGACACGGAAGGCATGGTCTTTTTCAATCAGGGCACGGCTGTTGGCTTGCTCCAATTCTGGCTTTCTGTCATGGTTTTGGGTGCCTCAGCCGAGTTTTGGTTTCTTGAGCGGCAATTTCCTAAAGGATTTCTGGGTCTGAGTTGGTTTTGCCTTCTTCCTTCCCAAATTTTGTATTCTGACGCAATACAAACACGAGTTTAGACAGCAGATCCATTATGAAAGAAAAAAAAACAAAACCAATTCGCGTGTCATGCTTAGAATTCTAGAGGCAGCACGACCAACATGAGTTTTTGTGTTTTGGACAAAGAAATGGAACACTTTTGCAGAGGGGGATGATAATTAATTCCCCAAATCAGTTTGCCAGCGATGTTCAGGTGAATTGAATGAGTTTTCCAAAGCCAGTCAGCTGGGAGGGGTGGATGAATCCGGAAACAGCCTGTTTCCTTGTGACTAAATCAAGCCCACTATCAAAAGGACTCTTGCATTTCTTTGGCTCTTTTCACATTTTTCTTGTTTCTCATGGTTTGTAATGAATTTTCTGATGTGAGCTTTGATTTTGAGGCTGGAATATGGAGTTCAAGACCCGGAAGGAATGGTCTTTTTCAATCAGGGCACAGCTGTTGGCTTGCTCCAATTCTGGCTTTCTGTCATGGTTTTGGGTGCCTCAGCCGAGTTTTGGTTTCTTGAGCGGCAATTTCCTAAAGGAATTCTGGGTCTGAGTTGGGTTTGCCTTCTTCCTTCCCAAATTTTGTATTCTGACGCAATACAAACACGAGTTTAGACAGCAGATCCATTATGAAATAAAAAAAAAAAAACCAATGAGCGTGTCATGCTTAGAATTCTAGAGGCAGCACGACCAACATGAGTTTTTGTGTTTTGGACAAAGTAATGGAACCCTTTTGCAGAGGCACGATAATTCATTCCCCAAATCAGTTTGCCAGCGATTTTCAGGTGAATTGAATGAGTTTTCCAAAGCCAGTCAGCTGGGAGGGGTGGATGAATCCGGAAACAGCCTGTTTCCTTGTGACGAAATCAAGCCCACGATCAAAAAGGACTCTTCCATTTCTTTGGCTCTTTTCACATTTCTCTTCTTTATCATGGTTTGTAATGAATTTTCTGATGTGAGCTTTGATTTTGAGGCTGGAATATGGAGTTCAAGCCATGGAAGGAATGGTCTTTTTCAATCAGGGCACAGCTGTTGGCTTGCTCCAATTCTGGCTTTCTGTCATGGTTTTGGGTGCCTCAGCCGAGTTTTGGTTTCTTGAGCGGCAATTTCCTAAAGGATTTCTGGGTCTGAGTTGGTTTTGCCTTCTTCCTTCCCAAAGTTTGTATTCTGACGCAATACAAACACGAGTTTAGACAGCAGATGCATTATGAAATAAAAAAAAAAAAACAATTAGCGTGTCATGCTTAGAATTCTAGAGGCAGCACGACCAACATGAGTTTTTGTGTTTTGGACAAAGAAATGGAACCCTTTTGCAGAGGGGCACGATAATTTATTCCCCAAATCACTGTGCCCGCGATGTTCAGGTGAATTGAATGAGTTTTCCAAAGCCAGTCAGCTGGGAGGGGTGGATGAATGTGGAAACAGCCTGTTTCCTTGTGACTAAATCAAGCCCACTCTCAAAAAGGACTCTTCCATTTCTTTGGCTCTTTTCACATTTTTCTTCTTTATCATGGTTTGTAATGAATTTTCTGATGTGAGCTTTGATTTTGAGGTTGGAATATGGAGTTCAAGACACGGAAGGAAAGGTCTTTTTCAATCAGGGCACAGCTGTTGGCTTGCTCCAATTCTGGCTTTCTGTCATGGTTTTGGGTGCCTCAGCCGAGCTTTGGTTTCTTGAGCGGCAATTTCCTAAAGGATTTCTGGGTCTGAGTTCGTTCTGCCTTCTTCCTTCCCAAATTTTGCATTCTGACGCAATACAAACACGAGTTTAGACAGCAGAGCCATTATGAAAGAAAAAAAAAAACAAAACCAATTAGCGTGTCATGCTTTGAATTCTAGAGGCAGCACGACCAACATGAGATTTTCTGTTTTGGACAAAGAAATGGAACCCTTTTGCAGAGGTGGATGATAATTAATTCCCCAAATCAGTTTGCCAGCGATGTTCAGGTGAATTGAATGAGTTTTCCAAAGCCAGTCAGCTGGGAGGGGTGGATGAATCCGGAAACAGCCTGTTTCCTTGTGACTAAATCAAGCCCACTATCAAAAAGGACTCTTCCATTTCTTTGGCTCTTTTCACATTTCTCTTCTTTGTCATGGTTTGTAATGAATTTTCTGATGTGAGCTTTGATTTTGAGGCTGGAATATGGAGTTCAAGACACTGAAGGAATGGTCTTTTTCAATCAGGGCACAGCTGTTGGCTTGCTCCAATTCTGGCTTTCTGTCATGGTTTTGGGTGCCTCAGCCGAGTTTTGGTTTCTTGAGCGGCAATTTCCTAAAGGATTTCTGGGTCTGAGTTGGTTTTGCCTTCTTCCTTCCCAAATTTTGTATTCTGACGCAATACAAACACGAGTTTAGACAGCAGATCAATTATGAAATAAAAAAAAAACAAAACCAATTCGCGTGTCATGCTTAGAATTCTAGAGGCAGCACAACCAACATGAGTTTTTGTGTTTTGGAAAAAGAAATGGAACCCTTTTGCAGAGGGGAACGATAATTAATTCCCCAAATCAGGTTGCCAGCAATTTTCAGGTGAATTGAATGAGTTTTCCAAAGCCAGTCAGCTGGGAGGGGTGGATGAATCCGGAAACAGCCTGTTTCCTTGTGACTAAATCAAGCCCACTATCAAAAAGGACTCTTGCATTTCTTTGGCTCTTTTCACATTTTTCTTGTTTCTCATGGTTTGTAATGAATTTTCTGATGTGAGCTTTGATTTTGAGGCTGGAATATGGAGTTCAAGACACGGAAGGAATGGTCTTTTTCAATCAGGGCACAGCTGTTGGCTTGCTCCAATTCTGGCTTTCTGTCATGCTTTTGGGTGTCTCAGCCGCGTTTTGGTTTCTTGAGCGGCAATTTCCTAAAGGATTTCTGGGTCTGAGTTGGTTTTGCCTTCTTCCTTCCCAAATTTCGTATTCTGACGCAATACAAACACGAGTTTAGACAGCAGATCCATTATGAAAGAAAAAAAAAAAACACCAATTAGCGTGTCATGCTTAGAATTCTAGAGGCAGCACGACCAACATGAGTTTTTGTGTTTTGGACAAAGAAATGGAACCCTTTTGCAGAGGGACACGATAGTTAATTCCCCAAATCAGTTTGCCAGCGATTTTCAGGTGAATAGAATGATTTTTCCAAAGCCAGTCAGCTGAGAGGGGTAGATGAATCCGGAAACAGCCTGTTTCCTTGTGACTAAATCAAGCCCACTATCAAAAAGGACTCTTGCATTTCTTTGGCTCTTTTCACATTTTTCTTCTTTATCATGGTTTGTAATGAATTTTCTGATGTGAGCTTTGATTTTGAGGCTGGAATATGGAGTTCAAGACACGGAAGGAATGGTGTTTTCAGTCAGGGCACAGCTGTTGGCTTCCTCCAATTCTGGCTTTCTGTCATGGTTTTGGGTGCCTCAGCCGAGTTTTGGTTTCTTGAGCGGCAATTTCCTAAAGGATTTCTGGGTCTGAGTTGGTTTTGCCTTCTTCCTTCCCAAATTTTGTATTCTGACGCAATACAAACACGAGTTTAGACAGCAGATCCATTATGAAAGAAAAAAAAAAAAAAACCAATGAGCGTGTCATGCTTAGAATTCTAGAGGCAGCACGACCAACATGAGTTTTTGTGTTTTGGACAAAGAAATGGAACCCTTTTGCAGAGGGGAACGATAATTAATTCCCCAAATCAGTTTGCCAGCGATTTTCAGGTGAATTGAATGAGTTTTCCAAAGCCAGTCATCTGGGAGGGCTGGATGAATGTGGAAACAGCCTGTTTCCTTGTGACTAAATCAAGCCCACTATCAAAAAGGACTCTTCCATTTCTTTGGCTCTTTTCACATTTTTTTCTTTATCATGGTTTGTAATGAATTTTCTGATGTGAGCTTTGGTTTTGAGGCTGGAATATGGAGTTCAAGATACGGAAGGAATGGTCTTTTTCAATCAGGGAACAGCTGTTGGCTTGCTCCAATTCTGGCTTTCTGTCATGGTTTTGGGTGCCTCAGCCAAGTTTTGGTTTCCTGAGCGGCAAATTCCTAAAGGATTTCTGGGTCTGAGTTGGTTTTGCCTTCTTCCTTCCCAAATTTTGTATTCTGACGCAATACAAACACGAGTTTAGACAGCAGATCAATTATGAAATAAAAAAAAAACAAAACCAATTCGCGTGTCATGCTTAGAATTCTAGAGGCAGCACAACCAACATGAGTTTTTGTGTTTTGGAAAAAGAAATGGAACCCTTTTGCAGAGGGGCACGATAATTAATTCCCCAAATCAGGTTGCCAGCAATTTTCAGGTGAATTGAATGAGTTTTCCAAAGCCAGTCAGCTGGGAGGGGTGGATGAATCCGGAAACAGCCTGTTTCCTTGTGACTAAATCAAGCCCACTATCAAAAAGGACTCTCGCATTTCTTTGGCTCTTTTCACATTTTTCTTGTTTCTCATGGTTTGTAATGAATTTTCTGATGTGAGCTTTGATTTTGAGGCTGGAATATGGAGTTCAAGACACGGAAGGCATGGTCTTTTTCAATCAGGGCACAGCTGTTGGCTTGCTCCAATTCTGGCTTTCTGTCATGGTTTTGGGTGCCTCAGCCGAGTTTTGGTTTCTTGAGCGGCAATTTCCTAAAGGATTTCTGGGTCTGAGTTGGGTTTGCCTTCTTCCTTCCCAAATTTTGTATTCTGACGCAATACAAACACGAGTTTAGACAGCAGATCCATTATGAAATAAAAAAAAAAACAAAACCAATTAGCGTGTTATGCTTAGAATTCTGTAGGCAGCACGAACAACATGATTTTTTGTGTTTTGGAAAAATAAATGGAACCCTTTTGCAGAGGGGAATGATAATTAATTCCCCAAATCAGTTTGCCAGCGATTTTCAGGTGAATTGAATGAGTTTTCCAAAGCCAGTCAGCTGGGAGGGGTGGATGAATCCGGAAACAGCCTGTTTCCTTGTGACTAAATCAAGCCCACTCTCAAAAAGGACTCTTGCATTTCTTTGGCTCTTTTCACATTTTTCTTCTTTATCATGGTTTGTAATGAATTTCCTGATGTGAGCTTTGATTTTGAGGCTGGAATATGGAGTTCAAGACACGGAAGGCATGGTCTTTTTCAATCAGGGCACAGCTGTTGGCTTGCTCCAATTCTGGATTTCTGTCATGGTTTTGGGTGCCTCAGCCGAGTTTTGGTTTCTTGAGCGGCAATTTCCTAAAGGATTTCTGGGTCTGAGTTGGTTTTGCCTTCTTCCTTCCCAAATTTTGTATTCTGACGCAATACAAACACGAGTTTAGACAGCAGATCCATTATGAAAGAAAAAAAAACAAAACCAATTCGCGTGTCATGCTTAGAATTCTAGAGGCAGCACGACCAACATGAGTTTTTGTGTTTTGGACAAAGAAATGGAACACTTTTGCAGAGGGGGACGATAATTAATTCCCCAAATCACTGTGCCCGCGATGTTCAGGTGAATTGAATGAGTTTTCCAAAGCCAGTCAGCTGGGAGGGGTGGATGAATCCGGAAACAGCCTGTTTCCTTGTGACTAAATCAAGCCCACGATCAAAAAGGACTCTTCCATTTCTTTGGCTCTTTTCACATTTCTCTTCTTTATCATGGTTTGTAATGAATTTTCTGATGTGAGCTTTGATTTTGAGGCTGGAATATGGAGTTCAAGCCATGGAAGGAATGGTCTTTTTCAATCAGGGCACAGCTGTTGGCTTGCTCCAATTCTGGATTTCTGTCATGGTTTTGGGTGCCTCAGCCGAGTTTTGGTTTCTTGAGCAGCAATTTCCTAAAGGATTTCTGGGTCTGAGTTGGTTTTGCCTTCTTCCTTCCCAAAGTTTGTATTCTGACGCAATACAAACACGAGTTTAGACAGCAGATGCATTATGAAATAAAAAAAAAAAAAACAATTAGCGTGTCATGCTTAGAATTCTAGAGGCAGCACGACCAACATGAGTTTTTGTGTTATGGAAAAAGAAATGGAACCCTTTTGCAGAGGGGCACGATAATTTATTCCCCAAATCACTGTGCCCGCGATGTTCAGGTGAATTGAATGAGTTTTCCAAAGCCAGTCAGCTGGGAGGGGTGGATGAATGTGGAAACAGCCTGTTTCCTTGTGACTAAATCAAGCCCACTCTCAAAAAGGACTCTTCCATTTCTTTGGCTCTTTTCACATTTTTCTTCTTTATCATGGTTTGTAATGAATTTTCTGATGTGAGCTTTGATTTTGAGGTTGGAATATGGAGTTCAAGACACGGAAGGAAAGGTCTTTTTCAATCAGGGCACAGCTGTTGGCTTGCTCCAATTCTGGCTTTCTGTCATGGTTTTGGGTGCCTCAGCCGAGTTTTGGTTTCTTGAGCGGCAATTTCCTAAAGGATTTCTGAGTCTGAGTTGGTTTTGCCTTCTTCCTTCCCAAATTTTGTATTCTGACGCAATACAAACACGAGTTTAGACAGCAGATCCATTATGAAATAAAAAAAAAAAAACAAACAAAACCAATTAGTGTGTCATGCTTAGAATTCTAGAGGCAGCACGACTAACATGAGTTTTTGTGTTTGGGAAAAAGAAATGGAACCCTTTTGCAGAGGGGCATGATAATTAATTCCCCAAATCAGTTTGCCAGCGATTTTCAGGTGAATTGAATGAGTTTTCCAAAGCCAGTCAGCTGGGAGGGGTGGATGAATGCGGAAACAACCTGTTTCCTTGTGACTAAATCACGCCCACTATCAAAAAGGACTCTTCCATTTCTTTGGCTCTTTTCACATTTTTCTTCTTTCTCATGGTTTGTAATGAATTTTCTGATGTGAGCTTTGATTTTGAGGCTGGAATATGGAGTTCAAGACACGGAAGGCATGGTCTTTTTCAATCAGGGCACAGCTGTTGGCTTGCTCCAATTCTGGCTTTCTGTCATGGTTTTGGGTGCCTCAGCCGAGTTTTGGTTTCTTGAGCGGCAATTTCCTAAAGGATTTCTGGGTCTGAGTTGGTTTTGCCTTCTTCCTTTCCAAATTTTGTATTCTGACGCAATACAAACACGAGTTTAGACAGCAGCTCCATTATGAAAGAAAAAAAAACAAAACCAATTAGCGTGTCATGCTTAGAATTCTAGAGGCTGCACGACCAACATGAGTTTTTGTGTTTTGGACAAAGAAATGGAAGCCTTTTGCAGAGGGGCACGATAATAATTCCCCAAATCAGTTTGCCAGCGATTTTCAGGTGAATTGAATGAGTTTTCCAAAGCCAGTCAGCTGGGAGGGGTGGATGAATCCGGAAACAGCCTGTTTCCTTGTGACTAAATCAAGCCCACTATCAAAAAGGACTCTTCCATTTCTTTGGCTCTTTTCACATTTTTCTTCTTTATCATGGTTTGTAATGAATTTTCTGATGTGAGCTTTGATTTTGAGGCTGGAATATGGAGTTCAAGACACGGAAGGAATGGTCTTTTTCAATCAGGGCACAGCTGTTGGCTTGCTCCAATTCTGGCTTTCTGTCATGGTTTTGGGTGCCTCAGCCGAGTTTTGGTTTCTTGAGTGGCAATTTCCTAAAGGATTTCTGGGTCTGAGTTGGTTTTGCCTTCTTCCTTCCCAAATTTTGTATTCTGACGCAATACAAACACGAGTTTAGACAGCAGATCCATTATGAAATAAAAAAACAAAACCAATTAGCGTGTCATGCTTAGAAATCTAGAGGCAGCACGACCAACATGAGTTTTTGTGTTTTGGACAAAGAAATGGAACCCTTTTGCAGAGGGGAACGATGATTCATTCCCCAAATCAGTTTGCCAGCGATTTTCACGTGAATTGAATGAGTTTTATAAAGCCAGTCAGCTGGGAGGGGTGGATGAATGCGGAAACAGCCTGTTTCCTTGTGACTAAATCAAGCCCACTATCAAAAAGGACTCTTCCATTTCTTTGGCTCTTTTCACATTTTTCTTCTTTATCATGGTTTGTAATGAATTTTCTGATGTGAGCTTTGATTTTGAGGCCTGAATATAGAGTTCAAGACACGGAAGGAATGGTCTTTTTCAATCAGGGCACAGCTGTTGGCTTGCTCCAATTCTGGCTTTCTGTCATGGTTTTGGGTGCCTCAGCCGAGTTTTGGTTTCTTGAGCGGCAATTTCCTGCATGATTTCTGGGTCTGAGTTGGTTTTGCCTTCTTCCTTCCCAAATTTTGTATTCTGACGCAATACACACATGAGTTTAGACAGCAGATCCATTATGAAAGAAAAAACAAAACCAATTAGCGTGTCATGCTTAGAATTCTAGAGGCAGCACGACCAACATGAGTTTTTGTGTTTTGGACAAAGAAATGGAAAGCTTTTGCAGAGGGGAACGATAATTCATTCCCCAAATCAGTTTGCCAGCGATTTTCAGGTGAATTGAATGAGTTTTCCAAAGCCAGTCAGCTGGGAGGGGTGGATGAATCCAGAAACAGCCTGTTTCCTTGTGACTATATCAAGCCCACTCTCAAAAAGGACTCTTGCATTTCTTTGGCTCTTTTCACATTTTTCTTCTTTATCATGGTTTGTAATGAGTTTTCTGATGTGAGCTTTGATTTTGAGGCTGGAATATGGAGTTCAAGACACGGAAGGAATGGTCTTTTTCAATCAGGGCACAGCTGTTGGCTTGCTCCAATTCTGGCTTTCTGTCATGGTTTTGGGTGCCTCAGCCGAGTTTTGGTTTCTTGAGCGGCAATTTCCTAAAGGATTTCTGGGTCTGAGTTGGTTTTACCTTCTTCCTTCCCAAATTTTGTATTCTGACGCAATACAAACACGAGTTTAGACAGCAGATCCATTATGAAAGAAAAAACAAAACCAATTAGCGTGTCATGCTTAGAATTCTAGAGGCAGCACGACCAACATGAGTTTTTGTGTTTTGGACAAAGAAATGGAACCATTTTGCAGAGGGGAACGATAATTAATTCCCCAAATCAGTTTGCCAGCGATTTTCAGGTGAATTGAATGAGTTTTATAAAGCCAGTCAGCTGGGAGGGGTGGATGAATGCGGAAACAGCCTGTTTCCTTGTGACTAAATCAAGCCCACTATCAACAAGGACTCTTCCATTTCTTTGGCTCTTCTCACATTTTTCTTCTTTATCATGGTTTGTAAGGAATTGTCTGATGTGAGCTTTGATTTTGAGGCTGGAATATGGAGTTCAAGACACGGATGGAAAGGTCTTTTTCAATCAGGGCACAGCTGTTGGCTTGCTCCAATTCTGGCTTTCTGTCATGGTTTTGGGTGCCTCAGCCGAGTTTTGGTTTCTTGAGTGGCAATTTCCTAAAGGATTTCTGGGTCTGAGTTGGTTTTGCCTTCTTCCTTCCCAAATTTTGTATTCTGACGCAATACAAACACGAGTTTAGACAGCAGCTCCATTATGAAATAAAAAAAAAACAAAACCAATTAGCGTGTCATGCTTAGAATTCTAGAGGCAGCACGACCAACATGAGTTTTTGTGTTTTGGACAAAGAAATGGAACCCTTTTGCAGAGGGGACCGATAATTAATTCCCCAAATCAGTTTGCCAGCGATTTTCGGGTGAATTGAATGAGTTTTCCAAAGCCAGTCAGCTGGGAGGGGTGGATGAATCCGGAAACAGCCTGTTTCCTTGTGACGAAATCAAGCCCACTATCAAAAAGGACTGTTCAATTTCTTTGGCTCTTCTCAGATTTTTCTTCTTTATCATGGTTTGTAATGAGTTTTCTGCTGTGAGCTTTGATTTTGAGGCTGGAATATGGTGTTCAAGACACGGAAGGAAAGGTCTTTTTTAATCAGGGCACAGCTGTTGGCTTGCTCGAATTCTGGCTTTCTGTCATGCTTTTGGGTGCCTCAGCCGAGTTTTGGTTTCTTGAGCGTCAATTTCCTAAAGGATTTCTGGGTCTGAGTTGGTTTTGCCTTCTTCCTTCCCAAATGTTCTATTCTGATGCAATACAAACACGAGTTTAGACAGCAGATCCATTATGAAATAAAAAAAAAAAACAAAACCAATTAGCGTGTCATGCTTAGAATTCTAGAGGCAGCACGACCAACATGAGTTTTTGTGTTTTGGAAAAGGAAATGGAACCCTTTTGCAGAGGGGAACGATAATTCATTCCCCAAATCAGTTTGCCAGCGATTTTCAGGTGAATTGAATGAGTTTTCCAAAGCCAGTCAGCTGGGAGGGGTGGATGAATCCGGAAACAGCCTGTTTCCTTGGGACTAATCAAGCCCACTATCAAAAAGGACTCTTCCATTTCTTTGGCTCTTTTCACATTTTTCTTCTTTATCATGGTTTGTAATGAATTTTCTGATGTGAGCTTTGATTTTGAGGCTGGAATATGGAGTTCAAGACACGGATGGAAAGGTCTTTTTCAATCAGGGCACAGCTGTTGGCTTGCTCCAATTCTGGCTTTCTGTCATGGTTTTGGGTGCCTTAGCCGAGTTTTGGTTTCTTGAGCGGCAATTTCCTAAAGGATTTCCGGGTCTGAGTTGGTTTTGCCTTCTTCCTTCCCAAATTGTGTATTCTGACGCAATACAAACACGAGTTTAGACAGCAGCTCCATTATGAAATAAAAAAAAAACAAAACCAATTAGCGTGTCATGCTTAGAATTCTAGAGGCAGCACGACCAACATGAGTTTTTGTGTTTTGGACAAAGAAATGGAACCCTTTTGCAGAGGGGCACGATAATTAATTCCCCAAATCAGTTTGCCAGCGATTTTCAGGTGAATTGAATGAGTTTTCCAAAGCCAGTCAGCTGGGAGGGGTGGATGAATCCGGAAACAGCCTGTTTCCTTGTGACTAAATCAAGCCCACTCTCAAAAAGGACTCTTCCATTTCTTTGGCTCTTTTCACATTTCTCTTCTTTATCATGGTTTGTAATGAATTTTCTGATGTGAGCTTTGATTTTGAGGCTGGAATATGGAGTTCAAGACCCGGAAGGAATGGTCTTTTTCAATCAGGGTACAGCTGTTGGCTTGCTCCAATTCTGGCTTTCTGTCATGTTTTTGGGTGCCTCAGCCGAGTTTTGGTTTCTTGAGCGGCAATTTCCTAAAGGATTTCTGGGTCTGAGTTGCTTTTGCCTTCTTCCTTCCCAAATTTTGTATCCTGACGCAATACAAACACGAGTATAGACAGCAGAGCCATTATGAAAGAAAAAAAAAAAAACAAAACCAATTAGCGTGTCATGCTTAGAATTCTAGAGGCAGCACGACCAACATGAGTTTTTGTGTTTTGGACAAAGAAATGGAACCCTTTTGCAGAAATGAACGATAATTAATTCCCCCAAATCAGTTTGCCAGCGATTTTCAGGTGAATTGAATGAGTTTTCCAAAGCCAGTCACCTGGGAGGGGTGGATGAATGCGGAAACAGCCTGTTTCCTTGGGACTAAATCAAGCCCACTATCAACAAGGACTCTTCCATTTCTTTGGCTCTTTTCACATTTTTCTTCTTTATCATGGTTTGTAATGAATTTTCTGATGTGAGCTTTGATTTTGAGGCTGGAATATGGAGTTCAAGACACGGAAGGAATGGTCTTTTTCAATCAGGGCACAGCTGTTGGCTTGCTCCGATTCTGGGTTTCTGTCATGGTTTTGGGTGCCTCAGCCAAGTTTTGGTTTCTTGAGCGGCAATTTCCTAAAGGATTTCTGGGTCTGAGTTGGTTTTGCCTTCTTCCTTCCCAAATTTTGTATTCTGACGCAATACAAACACGAGTTTAGACAGCAGCTCCATTATGAAAAAAAAAAAAAAAAACAAAACCAATTCACGTGTCATGCTTAGAATTCTAGAGGCAGCACGACCAACATGAGTTTTTGTGTTTTGGACAAAGCAATGGAACCCTTTTGCAGAGGGGAACGATAATTAATTCCCCAAATCAGTTTGCCTGCGATTTTCAGGTGAATTGAATGAGTTTTCCAAAGCCAGTCAGCTGGGAGGGGTGGATGAATCCGGAAACAGCCTGTTTCCTTGGGACTAAATCAAGCCCACTCTCAAAAGGGACTCTTCCATTTCTTTGGCTCTTTTCACATTTTTCTTCTTTATCATGGTTTGTAATGAATTTTCTGATGTGAGCTTTGATTTTGAGGCTGGAATATGGAGTTCAAGACCCGGAAGGAATGGTCTTTTTCAATCAGGGCACAGCTGTTGGCTTGCTCCAATTCTGGCTTTCTGTCATGGTTTTGGGTGCCTCAGCCGAGTTTTGGTTTCTTGAGCGGCAATTTCCTAAAGGATTTCTCGGTCTGAGTTGGTTTTGCCTTCTTCCTTCCCAAATTTTGTATTCTGACGCAATACAAACACGAGTTTAGACAGCAGATCCATTATGAAAGAAAAAACAAAACCAATTAGCGTGTCATGCTTAGAATTCTAGAGGCAGCACGACCAACATGAGTTTTTGTGTTTTGGACAAACAAATGGAACCCTTTTGCAGAGGGGAACGATAATTCATTCCCCAAATCAGTTTGCCAGCGATTTTCAGGTGAATTGAATGAGTTTTCCAAAGCCAGTCAGCTGGGAGAGGTGGATGAATCCGGAAACAGCCTGTTTCCTTGTGACTAAATCAAGCCCACTCTCAAAAAGGACTCTTCCATTTCTTTGGCTCTTTTCACATTTTTCTTCTTTATCATGGTTTGTAATGAATTTTCTGATGTGAGCTTTGATTTTGAGGCTGGAATATGGAGTTCAAGACACGGAAGGAATGGTCTTTTTCAATCAGGGCACAGCTGTTGGCTTGCTCCGATTCTGGCTTTCTGTCATGGTTTTGGGTGCCTCAGCCGAGTTTTGGTTTCTTGAGCGGCAATTTCCTAAAGGATTTCTGGGTCTGAGTTGGTTTTGCCTTCTTCCTTCCCAAATTTTGTATCCTGACGCAATACAAACACGAGTTTAGACAGCAGATCCATTATGAAATAAAAAACAAAACCAATTGGCGTGTCATGATTAGAATTCTAGAGGCAGCACGACCAACATGAGTTTTTGTGTTTTGGACAAAGAAATGGAACCCTTTTGCAGAAGGGAACGATAATTAATTCCCCCAAATCAGTTTGCCAGCGATTTTCAGGTGAATTGAATGAGTTTTCCAAAGCCAGTCAGCTGGGAGGGGTGGATGAATGCGGAAACAGCCTGTTTCCTTGTGACTAAATCAAGCCCACTATCAACAAGGACTCTTCCATTTCTTTGGCTCTTTTCACATTTTTCTTCTTTATCATGGTTTGTAATGAATTTTCTGATGTGAGCTTTGATTTTGAGGCTGGAATATGGAGTTCAAGACACGGAAGGAATGGTCTTTTTCAATCAGGGCACAGCTGTTGGCTTGCTCCAATTCTGGCTTTCTGTCATGGTTTTGGGTGCCTCAGCCGAGTTTTGGTTTCTTGAGTGGCAATTTCCTAAAGGATTTCTGGGTCTGAGTTGGTTTTGCCTTCTTCCTTCCCAAATTTTGTATTCTGACGCAATACAAACACGAGTTTAGACAGCAGATCCATTATGAAATAAAAAAAAAAAAAAAAACCAATTAGCGTGTCATGCTTAGAATTCTAGAGGCAGCACGACCAACATGAGTTTTTGTGTTTTGGACAAAGAAATGGAACCCTTTTGCAGAGGGGAACGATAATTCATTCCCCAAATCAGTTTGCCAGCGATTTTCAGGTGAATTGAATGAGTTTTCCAAAGCCAGTCAGCTGGGAGGGGTGGATGAATCCGGAAACAGCCTGTTTCCTTGTGACTAAATCAAGCCCACTCTCATAAAGGACTCTTCCATTTCTTTGGCTCTTTTCACATTTCTCTTCTTTATCATGGCTTGTAATGAATTTTCTGATGTGAGCTTTGATTTTGAGGCTGGAATATGGAGTTCAAGACCCGGAAGGAATGGTCTTTTTCAATCAGGGCACAGCTGTTGGCTTGCTCCGATTCTGGCTTTCTGTCATGGTTTTGGGTGCCTCAGCCGAGTTTTGGTTTCTTGAGCGGCAATTTCCTAAAGGATTTCTGGGTCTGAGTTGGTTTTGCCTTCTTCCTTTCCAAATTTTGTATTCTGACGCAACACAAACACGAGTTTAGACAGCAGATCCATTATGAAATAAAAAAAAACAAAACCAATTAGCGTGTCATGCTTAGAATTCTAGAGGCAGCACGACCAACATGAGTTTTTGTGTTTTGGACAAAGAAATGGAACCCTTTTGCAGAGGGGCACGATAATTAATTCCCCAAATCAGTTTGCCAGCGATGTTCAGGTGAATTGAATGAGTTTTCCAAAGCCAGTCAGCTGGGAGGGGTGGATGAATCCGGAAACAGCCTGTTTCCTTGTGACTAAATCAAGCCCACTATCAAAAAGGACTCTTCCATTTCTTTGGCTCTTTTCACATTTTTCTTCTTTATCATGGTTTGTAATGAATTTTCGTATGTGAGCTTTGATTTTGAGGCTGGAATATGGAGTTCAAGACACGGAAGGAATGGTCTTTTTCAATCAGGGCACAGCTGTTGGCTTGCTCCGATTCTGGCTTTCTGTCATGGTTTTGGGTGCCTCAGCCGAGTTTTGGTTTCTTGAGCGGCAATTTCCTAAAGGATTTCTGGGTCTGAGTTGGTTTTGCCTTCTTCCTTCCCAAATTTTGTATTCTGACGCAATACAAACACGAGTTTAGACAGCAGATCCATTATGAAAGAAAAAACAAAACCAATTAGCGTGTCATGCTTAGAATTCTAGAGGCAGCACGACCAACATGAGTTTTTCTGTTTTGGACAAAGAAATGGAACCCTTTTGCAGAGGGGAACGATAATTCATTCCCCAAATCAGTTTGCCAGCGATTTTCAGGTGAATTGAATGAGTTTTCCAAAGCCAGTCAGCTGGGAGGGGTGGATGAATCCGGAAACAGCCTGTTTCCTTGTGACTAAATCAAGCCCACTATCAAAAAGGACTCTTCCATTTCTTTGGCTCTTTTCACATTTTTCTTCTTTATCATGGTTTGTAATGAATTTTCTGATGTGAGCTTTGATTTTGAGGCTGGAATATGGAGTTCAAGACACGGAAGGAATGGTCTTTTTCAATCAGGGCACAGCTGTTGGCTTGCTCCGATTCTGGCTTTCTGTCATGGTTTTGGGTGCCTCAGCTGAGTTTTGGTTTCTTGAGCGGCAATTTCCTAAAGGATTTCTGGGTCTGAGTTGGTTTTGCCTTCTTCCTTTCCAAATTTTGTATTCTGACGCAATACAAACACGAGTTTAGACAGCAGCTCCATTATGAAATAAAAAAAAAATCAAAACCAATTAGCGTGTCATGCTTAGAATTCTAGAGGAAGCACGACCAACATGAGTTTTTGTGTTTTGGACAAACAAATGGAACCCTTTTGCAGAGGGGAACGATAATTCATTCCCCAAATCAGTTTGCCAGCGATTTTCAGGTGAATTGAATGAGTTTTCCAAAGCCAGTCAGCTGGGAGGGGTGGATGAATCCGGAAACAGCCTGTTTCCTTGTGACTAAATCAAGCCCACTATCAAAAAGGACTCTTCCATTGCTTTGGCTCTTTTCACATTTTTCTTCTTTATCATGGTTTGTAATGAATTTTCTGATGTGAGCTTTGATTTTGAGGCTGGAATATGGAGTTCAAGACACGGAAGGAATGGTCTTTTTCAATCAGGGCACAGCTGTTGGCTTGCTCCAATTCTGGCTTTCTGTCATGGTTTTGGGTGCCTCAGCCGAGTTTTGGTTTCTTGAGCGGCAATTTCCTAAAGGATTTCTGGGTCTGAGTTGGTTTTGCCTTCTTCCTTCCCAAATTTTGTATTCTGACGCAACACAAACACGAGTTTAGACAGCAGATCCATTATGAAATGAAAAAAAAAAAACAAAACCAATATGCGTGTCATGCTTAGAATTCTAGAGGCAGCATGACCAACATGAGTTTTTGTGTTTTGGACAAAGAAATGGAACCCTTTTGCAGAGGGGCACGATAATTAATTCCCCAAATCAGTTTGCCAGCGATTTTCAGGTGAATTGAATGAGTTTTCCAAAGCCAGTCAGCTGGGAGGGGTGGATGAATCCGGAAACAGCCTGTTTCCTTGTGACTAAATCAAGCCCACTATCAAAAAGGACTCTTCCATTTCTTTGGCTCTTTTCACATTTTTCTTCTTTATCATGGTTTGTAATGAATTTTCTGATGTGAGCTTTGATTTTGAGGCTGGAATATGGAGTTCAAGACACGGAAGGAATGGTCTTTTTCAATCAGGGCACAGCTGTTGGCTTGCTCCAATTCTGGCTTTCTGTCATGGTTTTGGGTGCCTCAGCCGAGTTTTGGTTTCTTGAGCGGCAATTTCCTAAAGGATTTCTGGGTCTGAGTTGGTTTTGCCTTCTTCCTTCCCAAATTTTGTATTCTGATGCAATACAAACACGAGTTTAGACAGCAGATCCATTATGAAAGAAAAAACAAAACCAATTAGCGTGTCATGCTTAGAATTCTAGAGGCAGCACGACCAACATGAGTTTTTGTGTTTTGGACAAAGAAATGGAACCCTTTTGCAGAGGGGAACGATAATTCATTCCCCAAATCAGTTTGCCAGCGATTTTCAGGTGAATTGAATGAGTTTTCCAAAGCCAGTCAGCTGGGAGGGGTGGATGAATCCGGAAACAGCCTGTTTCCTTGTGACTAAATCAAGCCCACTATCAAAAAGGACTCTTCCATTTCTTTGGCTCTTTTCACATTTTTCTTCTTTATCATGGTTTGTAATGAATTTTCTGATGTGAGCTTTGATTTTGAGGCTGGAATATGGAGTTCAAGACACGGAAGGAATGGTCTTTTTCAATCAGGGCACAGCTGTTGGCTTGCTCCGATTCTGGCTTTCTGTCATGGTTTTGGGTGCCTCAGCCGAGTTTTGGTTTCTTGAGCGGCAATTTCCTAAAGGATTTCTGGGTCTGAGTTGGTTTTGCCTTCTTCCTTCCCAAATTTTGTATTCTGACGCAATACAAACACGAGTTTAGACAGCAGATCCATTATGAAAGAAAAAACAAAACCAATTAGCGTGTCATGCTTAGAATTCTAGAGGCAGCACGACCAACATGAGTTTTTCTGTTTTGGACAAAGAAATGGAACCCTTTTGCAGAGGGGAACGATAATTCATTCCCCAAATCAGTTTGCCAGCGATTTTCAGGTGAATTGAATGAGTTTTCCAAAGCCAGTCAGCTGGGAGGGGTGGATGAATCCGGAAACAGCCTGTTTCCTTGTGACTAAATCAAGCCCACTATCAAAAAGGACTCTTCCATTTCTTTGGCTCTTTTCACATTTTTCTTCTTTATCATGGTTTGTAATGAATTTTCTGATGTGAGCTTTGATTTTGAGGCTGGAATATGGAGTTCAAGACACGGAAGGAATGGTCTTTTTCAATCAGGGCACAGCTGTTGGCTTGCTCCGATTCTGGCTTTCTGTCATGGTTTTGGGTGCCTCAGCTGAGTTTTGGTTTCTTGAGCGGCAATTTCCTAAAGGATTTCTGGGTCTGAGTTGGTTTTGCCTTCTTCCTTTCCAAATTTTGTATTCTGACGCAATACAAACACGAGTTTAGACAGCAGCTCCATTATGAAATAAAAAAAAAATCAAAACCAATTAGCGTGTCATGCTTAGAATTCTAGAGGCAGCACGACCAACATGAGTTTTTGTGTTTTGGAAAAAGAAATGGAACCCTTTTGCAGAGGGGAACGATAATTCATTCCCCAAATCAGTTTGCCAGCGATTTTCAGGTGAATTGAATGAGTTTTCCAAAGCCAGTCAGCTGGGAGGGGTGGATGAATCCGGAAACAGCCTGTTTCCTTGTGACTAAATCAAGCCCACTCTCAAAAAGGACTCTTCCATTTCTTTGGCTCTTTTCACATTTCTCTTCTTTATCATGGCTTGTAATGAATTTTCGTATGTGAGCTTTGATTTTGAGGCTGGAATATGGAGTTCAAGACACGGAAGGAATGGTCTTTTTCAATCAGGGCACAGCTGTTGGCTTGCTCCGATTCTGGCTTTCTGTCATGGTTTTGGGTGCCTCAGCCGAGTTTTGGTTTCTTGAGCGGCAATTTCCTAAAGGATTTCTGGGTCTGAGTTGGTTTTGCCTTCTTCCTTCCCAAATTTTGTATTCTGACGCAATACAAACACGAGTTTAGACAGCAGCTCCATTATGAAATAAAAAAAAAAAAAACCAATTAGCGTGTCATGCTTAGAATTCTAGAGGCAGCACGACCAACATGAGTTTTTGTGTTTTGGACAAAGAAATGGAACCCTTTTGCAGAGGGGAACGATAATTAATTCCCCAAATCAGTTTGCCAGCGATTTTCAGGTGAATTGAATGAGTTTTCCAAAGCCAGTCAGCTGGGAGGGGTGGATGAATGCGGAAACAGCCTGTTTCCTTGTGACTAAATCAAGCCCACTATCAAAAAGGACTCTTCCATTTCTTTGGCTCTTTTCACATTTTTCTTCTTTATCCTGGTTTGTAATGAATTTTCTGATGTGAGCTTTGATTTTGAGGCTGGAATATGGAGTTCAAGACACGGAAGGAATGGTCTTTTTCAATCAGGACACAGCTGTTGGCTTGCTCCGATTCTGGCTTTCTGTCATGGTTTTGGGTGCCTCAGCCGAGTTTTGGTTTCTTGAGCGGCAATTTCCTAAAGGATTTCTGGGTCTGAGTTGGTTTTGCCTTCTTCCTTCCCAAATTTTGTATTCTGACGCAATACAAACACGAGTTTAGACAGCAGATCCATTATGAAAGAAAAAAAAACAAAACCGATTAGCGTGTCATGCTTAGAATTCTAGAGGAAGCACGACCAACATGAGATTTTGTGTTTTGGACAAAGAAATGGAACCCTTTTGCAGAGGGGAACGATAATTCATTCCCCAAATCAGTTTGCCAGCGATTTTCAGGTGAATTGAATGAGTTTTCCAAAGCCAGTCAGCTGGGAGGGGTGGATGAATCCGGAAACAGCCTGTTTCCTTGTGACTAAATCAAGCCCACTATCAAAAAGGACTCTTGCATTTCTTTGGCTCTTTTCACATTTTTCTTCTTTATCATGGTTTGTAATGAATTTTCTGATGTGAGCTTTGATTTTGAGGCTGGAATATGGAGTTCAAGACACGGAAGGAATGGTCTTTTTCAATCAGGACACAGCTGTTGGCTTGCTCCGATTCTGGCTTTCTGTCATGGTTTTGGGTGCCTCAGCCGAGTTTTGGTTTCTTGAGCGGCAATTTCCTAAAGGATTTCTGGGTCTGAGTTGGTTTTGCCTTCTTCCTTTCCAAATTTTGTATTCTGACGCAATACAAACACGAGTTTAGACAGCAGATCCATTATGAAATAAAAAAAAACAAAACCAATTAGCGTGTCATGCTTAGAATTCTAGAGGAAGCACGACCAACATGAGATTTTGTGCTTTGGACAAAGAAATGGAACCCTTTTGCAGAGGGGAACGATAATTCATTCCCCAAATCAGTTTGCCAGCGATTTTCAGGTGAATTGAATGAGTTTTCCAAAGCCAGTCAGCTGGGAGGGGTGGATGAATGCGGAAACAGCCTGTTTCCTTGTGACTAAATCAAGCCCACTCTCAAAAAGGACTCTTCCATTTCTTTGGCTCTTTTCACATTTTTCTTCTTTATCATGGTTTGTAATGAATTTTCTGATGTGAGCTTTGATTTTGAGGCTGGAATATGGAGTTCAAGACCCGGAAGGCATGGTCTTTTTCAATCAGGGCACAGCTGTTGGCTTGCTCCAATTCTGGCTTTCTGTCATGGTTTTGGGTGCCTCAGCCGAGTTTTGGTTTCTTGAGCGGCAATTTCCTAAAGGATTTCTGAGTCTGAGTTGGTTTTGCCTTCTTCCTTCCCAAATTTTGTATTCTGACGCAATACAAACACGAGTTTAGGCAGCAGATCCATTATGAAATAAAAAAAAAAAAAAAACAAAACCAATTGGCGTATCATGCTTAGAATTCTAGAGGCAGCACGACCAACATGAGTTTTTGTGTTTTGGACAAAGAAATGGAACCCTTTTGCAGAGGGGAACGATAATTCATTCCCCAAATCAGTTTGCCAGCGATTTTCAGGTGAATTGAATGAGTTTTCCAAAGCCAGTCAGCTGGGAGGGGTGGATGAATCCGGAAACAGCCTGTGTCCTCGTGACTAAATCAAGCCCACTATCAAAAAGGACTCTTCCATTTCTTTGGCTCTTTTCACATTTTTCTTCTTTATCATGGTTTGTAATGAATTTTCTGATGTGAGCTTTGATTTTGAGGCTGGAATATGGAGTTCAAGACACGGAAGGAATGGTCTTTTTCAATCAGGGCACAGCTGTTGGCTTGCTCCAATTCTGGCTTTCTGTCATGGTTTTGGGTGCCTCAGCCGAGTTTTGGTTTCTTGAGCGGCAATTTCCTAAAGGATTTCTGGGTCTGAGTTGGTTTTGCCTTCTTCCTTCCCAAATTTTGTATTCTGACGCAATACAAACACGAGTTTAGACAGCAGATCCATTATGAAATAAAAAAAAACAAAACCAATTAGCGTGTCATGCTTAGAATTCTAGAGGCAGCACGACCAACATGAGATTTTGTGTTTTGGACAAAGAAATGGAACCCTTTTGCAGAAGGGAACGATAATTAATTCCCCAAATCAGTTTGCCAGCGATTTTCAGGTGAATTGAATGAGTTTTCCAAAGCCAGTCAGCTGGGAGGGGTGGATGAATGCGGAAACAGCCTGTTTCCTTGTGACTAAATCAAGCCCACTATCAAAAAGGACTCTTCCATTTCTTTGGCTCTTTTCACATTTTTCTCCTTTATCATGGTTTGTAATGAATTTTCTGATGTGAGCTTTGATTTTGAGGCTGGAATATGGAGTTCAAGACACGGAAGGAATGGTCTTTTTCAATCAGGGCACAGCTGTTGGCTTGCTCCGATTCTGGCTTTCTGTCATGGTTTTGGGTGCCTCAGCCGAGTTTTGGTTTCTTGAGCGGCAATTTCCTAAAGGATTTCTGGGTCTGAGTTGGTTTTGCCTTCTTCCTTCCCAAATTTTGTATTCTGACGCAATACAAACATGAGTTTAGACAGCAGATCCAGTATGAAATAAAAAACAAAACCAATTAGCGTGTCACGCTTAGAATTCTAGATGCAGCACGACCAACATGAGTTTTTGTGTTTTGGACAAAGAAATGGAACCCTTTTGCAGAGGGGAACGATAGTTAATTCCCCAAATCAGTTTGCCAGCGATTTTCAGGTGAATTGAATGAGTTTTCCAAAGCCAGTCAGCTGGGAGGGGTGGATGAATCCGGAAACAGCCTGTTTCCTTGGGACTAAATCAAGCCCACTATCAACAAGGACTCTTGCATTTCATTGGCTCTTTTCACATTTTTCTTCTTTATCATGGTTTGTAATGAATTTTCTGATGTGAGCTTTGATTTTGAGGCTGGAATATGGAGCTCAAGACACGGAAGGAATGGTCTTTTTCAATCAGGGCACAGCTGTTGGCTTGCTCCGATTCTGGCTTTCTGTCATGGTTTTGGGTGCCTCAGCCGAGTTTTGGTTTCTTGAGCGGCAATTTCCTAAAGGATTTCTGGGTCTGAGTTGGTTTTGCCTTCTTCCTTCCCAAATTTTGTATTCTGACGCAATACAAACACGAGTTTAGACAGCAGATCCATTATGAAAGAAAAAACAAATCCAATTAGCGTGTCATGCTTAGAACTCTAGAGGCAGCACGACCAACATGAGTTTTTGTGTTTTGGACAAAGAAATGGAACCCTTTTGCAGAGGGGAACGATAATTAATTCCCCAAATAGTTTGCCAGCGATTTTCAGGTGAATTGAATGAGTTTTCCAAAGCCAGTCAGCTGGGATGGGTGAAAGAATCCGGAAACAGCCTGTTTCCTTGTGATTAAATCAAGCCCACTATCAACAAGGACTCTTCCATTTCTTTGGCTCTTTTCACATTTTTCTTCTTTATCATGGTTTGTAATGAATTTTCTGATGTGAGCTTTGATTTTGAGGCTGGAATATGGAGTTCAAGACACGGAAGGAATGGTCTTTTTCAATCAGGGCACAGCTGTTGGCTTGCTCCAATTCTGGCTTTCTGTCATGGTTTTGGGTGCCTCAGCCGAGTTTTGGTTTCTTGAGCGGCAATTTCCTAAAGGATTTCTGGGTCTGAGTTGGTTTTGCCTTCTTCCTTCCCAAATTTTGTATTCTGACGCAATACAAACATGAGTTTAGACAGCAGATCCATTATGAAATAAAAAAAAACAAAACCAATTAGCGTGTCATGCTTAGAATTCTAGAGGCAGCACGACCAACATGAGTTTTTGTGTTTTGGACAAAGAAATGGAACCCTTTTGCAGAGGGGAACGATAATTAATTCCCCCAAATCAGTTTGCCAGCGATTTTCAGGTGAATTGAATGAGTTTTCCAAAGCCAGTCAGCTGGGAGGGGTGGATGAATCCGGAAACAGCCTGTTTCCTTGGGACTAAATCAAGCCCACTATCAACAAGGACTCTTCCATTTCTTTGGCTCTTTTCACATTTTTCTTCTTTATCATGGTTTGTAATGAATTTTCTGATGTGAGCTTTGATTTTGAGGCTGGTATATGGAGTTCAAGACACGGAAGGAATGGTCTTTTTCAATCAGGTCACAGCTGTTGGCTTGCTCCAATTCTGGCTTTCTGTCATGGTTTTGGGTGCCTCAGCCGAGGTTTGGTTTCTTGAGCGGCAATTTCCTAAAGGATGTCTGGGTCTGAGTTGGTTTTGCCTTCTTCCTTCCCAAATTTTGTATTCTGACGCAATACAAACACGAGTTTAGACAGCAGATCCATTATGAAATAAAAAAAACAAAAGCAATGAGCGTGTCATGCTTAGAATTCTAGAGGCAGCACGACCAACATGAGTTTTTGTGTTTTGGACAAAGAAATGGAACCCTTTTGCAGAGGGGAACGATAATTCATTCCCCAAATCAGTTTGCCAGCGATTTTCAGGGGAATTGAATGAGTTTTCCAAAGCCAGTCAGCTGGGAGGGGTGGATGAATCCGGAAACAGCCTGTTTCCTTGTGACTAAATCAAGCCCACTATCAACAAGGACTCTTCCATTTCTTTGGCTCTTTTCACATTTTTCTTCTTTATCATGGTTTGTAATGAATTTTCTGATGTGAGCTTTGATTTTGAGGCTGGAATATGGAGTTCAAGACACGGAAGGAATGGTCTTTTTCAATCAGGGCACAGCTGTTGGCTTGCTCCAATTCTGGCTTTCTGTCATGATTTTGGGTGCCTCAGCCGAGTTTTGGTTTCTTGAGCGGCAATTTCCTAAAGGATGTCTGGGTCTGAGTTGGTTTTGCCTTCTTCCTTCCCAAATTTTGTATTCTGACGCAATACAAACACGAGTTTAGACAGCAGATCCATTATGAAATAAAAAACAAAACCAATTAGCGTGTCACGCTTATAATTCTAGAGGCAGCACGACCAACATGAGTTTTTGTGTTTTGGAAAAAGAAATGGAACCCTTTTGCAGAGGGGAACGATAATTCATTCCCCCAAATCAGTTTGCCAGCGATTTTCAGGTGAATTGAATGAGTTTTCCAAAGCCAGTCAGCTGGCAGGGGTGGATGAATGCGGAAACAGCCTGTTTCCTTGTGACTAAATCAAGCCCACTCTCAAAAAGGACTCTTCCATTTCTTTGGCTCTTTTCAAATTTTTCTTCTTTATCATGGTTTGTAATGAATTTTCTGATGTGAGCTTTGATTTTGAGGCTGGAATATGGAGTTCAAGACCCGGAAGGAATGGTCTTTTTCAATCAGGGCACAGCTGTTGGCTTGCTCCGATTCTGGCTTTCTGTCATGGTTTTGGGTGCCTCAGCCGAGTTTTGGTTTCTTGAGCAGCAATTTCCTAAAGGATTTCTGGGTCTGAGTTGGTTTTGCCTTCTTCCTTCCCAAATATTGTATTCTGACGCAATACAAACACGAGTTTAGACAGCAGATCCATTATGAAATAAAAAAAAAAACCAATAGCGTGTCACGCTTATAATTCTAGAGGCAGCACGACCAACATGAGTTTTTGTGTTTTGGACAAAGAAATGGAACCCTTTTGCAGAGGGGAACGATAATTCATTCCCCCAAATCAGTTTGCCAGCGATTTTCAGGTGAATTGAATGAGTTTTCCAAAGCCAGTCAGCTGGGAGGGGTGGATGAATGCGGAAACAGCCTGTTTCCTTGTGACTAAATCAAGCCCACTATCAAAAAGGACTCTTCCATTTCTTTGGCTCTTTTCACATTTTTCTTCGTTATCATGGTTTGTAATGAATTTTCTGATGTGAGCTTTGATTTTGAGGCTGGAATATGGAGTTCAAGACACGGAAGGAATGGTCTTTTTCAATCAGGGCACAGCTGTTGGCTTGCTCCGATTCTGGCTTTCTGTCATGGTTTTGGGTGCCTCAGCCGAGTTTTGGTTTCTTGAGCGGCAATTTCCTAAAGGATTTCTGGGTCTGAGTTGGTTTTGCCTTCTTCCTTCCCAAATTTTGTATTCTGACGCAATACAAACACGAGTTTAGACAGCAGATCCATTATGAAATAAAAAACAAAACCAATTAGCGTGTCACGCTTATAATTCTAGAGGCAGCACGACCAACATGAGTTTTTGTGTTTTGGACAAAGAAATGGAACCCTTTTGCAGAGGGGAACGATAATTCATTCCCCCAAATCAGTTTGCCAGCAATTTTCAGGTGAATTGAATGAGTTTTCCAAAGCCAGTCAGCTGGGAGGGGTGGATGAATGCGGAAACAGCCTGTTTCCTTGTGACTAAATCAAGCCCACTATCAACAAGGACTCTTCCATTTCTTTGGCTCTTTTCACATTTTTCTTCGTTATCATGGTTTGTAATGAATTTTCTGATGTGAGCTTTGATTTTGAGGCTGGAATATGGAGTTCAAGACACGGAAGGAATGGTCTTTTTCAATCAGGGCACAGCTGTTGGCTTGCTCCGATTCTGGCTTTCTGTCATGGTTTTGGGTGCCTCAGCCGAGTTTTGGTTTCTTGAGCGGCAATTTCCTAAAGGATTTCTGGGTCTGAGTTGGTTTTGCCTTCTTCCTTCCCAAATTTTGTATTCTGACGCAATACAAACACGAGTTTAGACAGCAGATCCATTATGAAATAAAAAACAAAACCAATTAGCGTGTCATGCTTAGAACTCTAGAGGCAGCACGACCAACATGAGTTTTTGTGTTTTGGACAAAGAAATGGAACCCTTTGGCAGAGGGGAACGATAATTCATTCCCCCAAATCAGTTTGCCAGCGATTTTCAGGTGAATTGAAAGAGTTTTCCAAAGCCAGTCAGCTGGGAGGGGTGGATGAATCCGGAAACAGCCTGTTTCCTGGTGACTAAATCAAGCCCACTATCAACAAGGACTCTTCCATTTCTTTGTCTCTTTTCACATTTTTCTGCTTTATCATGGTTTGTAATGAATTTTCTGATGTGAGCTTTGATTTTGAGGCTGGAATATGGAGTTCAAGACACGGAAGGAATGGTCTTTTTCAATGAGGGCACAGCTGTTGGCTTGCTCCAATTCTGGCTTTCTGTCATGGTTTTGGGTGCCTCAGCCGAGTTTTGGTTTCTTGAGTGGCAATTTCCCAAAGGATTTCTGGGTCTGAGTTGGTTTTGCCTTCTTCCTTCCCAAATTTTGTATTCTGACGCAATACAAACACGAGTTTAGACAGCAGATCCACTATGAAATAAAAAAAAAAAAAAAACAATGAACGTGTCATGCTTAGAATTCTAGAGGCAGCACGACCAACATGAGTTTTTGTGTTTTGGAAAAAGAAATGGAACCCTTTTGCAGAGGGACACGATAATTCATTCCCCCAAATCAGTTTGCCAGCGATTTTCAGGTGAATTGAATGAGTTTTCCAAAGCCAGTCAGCTGGGAGGGGTGGATGAATCCGGAAACAGCCTGTTTCCTTGTGACTAAATCAAGCCCACTCTCAAAAAGGACTCTTCCATTTCTTTGGCTCTTTTCACATTTTTCTTCTTTATCATGGTTTGTAATGAATTTTCTGATGTGAGCTTTGATTTTGAGGCTGGAATATGGAGTTCAAGACCCGGAATGCATGGTCTTTTTCAATCAGGGCACAGCTGTTGGCTTGCTCCAATTCTGGCTTTCTGTCATGGTTTTGGGTGCCTCAGCCGAGTTTTGGTTTCTTGAGCGGCAATTTCCTAAAGGATGTCTGGGTCTGAGTTGGTTTTGCCTTCTTCCTTCCCAAATTTTGTATTCTGACGCAATACAAACACGAGTTTAGACAGCAGATCCATTATGAAATAAAAAAAAAACCAATTAACGTGTCATGCTTAGAATTCTAGAGGAAGCACGACCAACATGAGTTTTTGTGTTTTGGAAAAAGAAATGGAAGCCTTTTGCAGAGGGGAACGATAATTCATTCCCCAAATCAGTTTTCCAGCGATTTTCAGGTGAATTGAATGAGTTTTCCAAAGCCAGTCAGCTGGGAGGGGTGGATGAATCCGGAAACAGCCTGTTTCCTTGTGACTAAATCAAGCCCACTCTCAAAAAGGACTCTTGCATTTCTTTGGCTCTTTTCACATTTTTCTTCTTTATCATGGTTTGTAATGAATTTTCTGATGTGAGCTTTGATTTTGAGGCTGGAATATGGAGTTCAAGACACGGAAGGAATGGTCTTTTTCAATCAGGGCACAGCTGTTGGCTTGCTCCGATTCTGCTTTCGGTCATGGTTTTGGTTGCCTCAGCGGAGTTTTGGTTTCTTGAACAGCAATTTTCTACATGATTTCCGGGTCTGAGTTGGTTTTGCCTTCTTCCTTCCCAAATTTTGTATTCTGACGCAATACAAACACGAGTTTAGACAGCAGCTCCATTATGAAATAAAAAAAACAAAACCAATTCGCGTGTCATGCTTAGAATTCTAGAGGCAGCACGACCAACATGAGTTTTTGTGTTTTGGAAAAAGAAATGGAAGCCTTTTGCAGAGGGGAACGATAATTCATTCCCCAAATCAGTTTGCCAGCGATGTTCAGGTGAATTGAATGAGTTTTCCAAAGCCAGTCAGCTGGGAGGGGTGGATGAATGCGGAAACAGCCTGTTTCCTTGTGACTAAATCAAGCCCACTATCAAAAAGGACTCTTCCATTTCTTTGGCTCTTTTCACATTTTTCTTCTTTATCATGGTTTGTAATGAATTTTCTGATGTGAGCTTTGATTTTGAGGCTGGAATATGGAGTTCAAGACCCGGAAGGAATGGTCTTTTTCAATCAGGGCAAAGCTGTTGGCTTGCTCCAATTCTGGCTTTCTGTCATGGTTTTGGGTGCCTCAGCCGAGTTTTGGTTTCTTGAGCGGCAATTTCCTAAAGGATTTCTGGGTCTGAGTTGGTTTTGCCTTCTTCCTTCCCAAATTTTGTATTCTGACGCAATACAAACACGAGTTTAGACAGCAGATCCATTATGAAATAAAAAAAACAAAACCAATTAGCGTGTCATGCTTAGAATTCTAGAGGCAGCACGACCAACATGAGTTTTTGTGTTTTGGACAAAGAAATGGAACCCTTTTGCAGAGGGGAACGATAATTCATTCCCCAAATCAGTTTGCCAGCGACTTTCAGGTGAATTGAGTGAGTTTTCCAAAGCCAGTCAGCTGGGAGGGGTGGATGAATCCGGAAACAGCCTGTTTCCTGGTGACTAAATCAAGCCCACTATCAAAAAGGACTCTTCCATTTCTTTGGCTCTTTTCACATTTTTCTTCTTTATCATGGTTTGTAATGAATTTTCTGATGGGAGCTTTGATTTTGAGGCTATAATATGGAGTTCAAGACACGGAAGGAATGGTCTTTTTCAATCAGGGCACAGCTGTTGGCTTGCTCCAATTCTGGCTTTCTGTCATGGTTTTGGGTGCCTCAGCCGAGTTTTGGTTTCTTGAGCGGCAATTTCCTAAAGGATTTCTGGTTCTGAGTTGGTTTTGCCTTCTTCCTTCCCAAATTTTGTATTCTGACGCAATACAAACACGAGTTTAGACAGCAGATCCATTATGAAAGAAAAAAAACAAAACCAATTAGCGTGTCACGCTTAGAATTCTAGAGGCAGCACGACCAACATGAGTTTTTGTGTTTTGGACAAAGAAATGGAACCCTTTTGCAGAGGGGAACGATAATTCATTCCCCAAATCAGTTTGCCAGCGATTTTCAGGTGAATTGAATGAGTTTTCCAAAGCCAGTCAGCTGGGAGTGGTGGATGAATCCGGAAACAGCCTGTTTCCTGGTAACTAAATCAAGCCCACTATCAAAAAGGACTCTTCCATTTCTTTGGCTCTTTTCACATTTTTCTTCTTTCTCATGGTTTGTAATGAATTTTCTGATGTGAGCTTTGATTTTGAGGCTGGACTATGGAGTTCAAGACCCGGAAGGAATGGTCTTTTTCAATCAGGGCACAGCTGTTGGCTTGCTCCAATTCTGGCTTTCTGTCATGGTTTTGGGTGCCTCAGCCAAGTTTTGGTTTCCTGAGCGGCAATTTCCTAAATGATTTCTGGGTCTGAGTTGGTTTTGCCTTCTTCCTTCCCTAATTTTGTATTCTGACGCAATACAAACACGAGTTTAGACAGCAGATCCATTATGAAAGAAAAACCAAAACCAATGAGCGTGTGATGCTTAGAATTCTAGAGGCAGCACGACCAACATGAGTTTTTGTGTTTTGGAAAAAGAAATGGAACCCTTTTGCAGAGGGGAACGATAATTAATTCCCCAAATCAGTTTGCCAGCGATTTTCAGGTGAATTGAATGAGTTTTCCAAAGCCAGTCAGCTGGCAGGGGTGGATGAATCCGGAAACAGCCTGTTTCCTTGTGACTAAATCAAGCCCACTCTCAAAAAGGACTCTTGCATTTCTTTGGCTCTTTTCACATTTCTCTTCTTTATCATGGCTTCTAATGAATTTTCTGATGTGAGCTTTGATTTTGAGGCTGGAATATGGAGTTCAAGACACGGAAGGAATGGTCTTTTTCAATCAGGGCACAGCTGTTGGCTTGCTCCGATTCTGGCTTTCTGTCATGGTTTTGGGTGCCTCAGCCGAGTTTTGGTTTCTTGAGTGGCAATTTCCTAAAGGATTTCTGGGTCTGAGATGGTTTTGCCTTCTTCCTTCCCAAATTTTGTATTCTGACGCAATACAAACACGAGTTTAGACAGCAGATCCATTATGAAATAAAAAAAAAAAAACAAAACCAATTGGCGTGTCATGCTTAGAATTCTAGAGGCAGCACGACCAACATGAGTTTTTGTGTTTTGGACAAAGAAATGGAACCCTTTTGCAGAGGGGAACGATAATTAATTCCCCAAATCAGTTTGCCAGCGATTTTCAGGTGAATTGAATGAGTTTTCCAAAGCCAGTCAGCTGGGAGGGGTGGATGAATCCGGAAACAGCCTGTTTCCTTGTGACTAAATCAAGCCCACTCTCAAAAAGGACTCTTCGATTTCTTTGGCTCTTTTCACATTTCTCTACTTTGTCATGGTTTGTAATGAATTTTCTGATGTGAGCTTTGATTTTGAGGCTGGAATATGGAGTTCAAGACACGGAAGGAATGGTCTTTTTCAATCAGGGCACAGCTGTTGGCTTGCTCCAATTCTGGCTTTCTGTCATGGTTTTGGGTGCCTCAGCCGAGTTTTGGTTTCTTGAGCGGCAATTTCTTAAAGGATTTCTGGGTCTGAGTTGGTTTTGCCTTCTTCCTTCCCAAATTTTGTATTCTGACGCAATACAAACACGAGTTTAGACAGCAGATCCATTATGAAATAAAAAAAAAAAAAACAAAACCAATTGGCGTGTCATGCTTAGAATTCTAGATGCAGCACGACCAACATGAGTTTTTCTGTTTTGGACAAAGAAATGGAACCCTTTTGCAGAGGGGAACGATAATTCATTCCCCAAATCAGTTTGCCAGCGATTTTCAGGTGAATTGAATGAGTTTTCCAAAGCCAGTCAGCTGGGATGGGTGGATGAATGCGGAAACAGCCTGTGTCCTTGTGACTAAATCAAGCCCACTATCAAAAAGGACTCTTCCATTTCTTTGGCTCTTTTCACATTTTTCTTCTTTATCATGGTTTGTAATGAATTTTCTGATGTGAGCTTTGATTTTGAGGCTGGAATATGGAGTTCAAGACACGGAAGGAATGGTCTTTTTCAATCAGGGCACAGCTGTTGGCTTGCTCCAATTCTGGCTTTCTGTCATGGTTTTGGGTGCCTCAGCCGAGTTTTGGTTTCTTGAGCGGCAATTTCCTAAAGGATTTCTGGGTCTGAGTTGGTTTTGCCTCCTTCCTTCCCAAATTTTGTATTCTGACGCAATACAAACACGAGTTTAGACAGCAGATCCATTATGAAAGAAAAAAAACAAAACCAATTAGCGTGTCATGCTTAGAATTCTAGAGGCAGCACGACCAACATGAGTTTTTGTGTTTTGGAAAAAGAAATGGAAGCCTTTTGCAGAGGGGAACGATAATTAATTCCCCAAATCAGTTTGCCAGCGATTTTCAGGTGAATTGAATGAGTTTTCCAAAGCCAGTCAGCTGGGAGGGGTGGATGAATCCGGAAACAGCCTGTTTCCTTGTGAATAAATCAAGCCCACTATCAAAAAGGACTCTTCCATTTCTTTGGCTCTTTTCACATTTCTCTTCTTTATCATGGTTTGTAATGAATTTTCTGATGTGAGCTTTGATTTTGAGGCTGGAATATGGAGTTCAAGACACGGAAGGAATGGTCTTTTTCAATCAGGGCACAGCTGTTGGCTTGCTCCAATTCTGGCTTTCTGTCATGGTTTTGGGTGCCTCAGCCGAGTTTTGGTTTCTTGAGCTGCAATTTCCTAAAGGATTTCTGAGTCTGAGTTGGTTTTGCCTTCTTCCTTCCCAAATTTTGTATTCTGACGCAATACAAACACGAGTTTAGACAGCAGATCCATTATGAAAGAAAAAACAAAACCAATTAGCGTGTCATGCTTAGAATTCTAGAGGCAGCACGACCAACATGAGTTTTTGTGTTTTGGACAAAGAAATGGAACCCTTTTGCAGAGGGGAACGATAATTCATTCCCCAAATCAGTTTGCCAGCGATTTTCAGGTGAATTGAATGAGTTTTCCAAAGCCAGTCAGCTGGGAGGGGTGGATGAATCCGGAAACAGCCTGTTTCCTTGTGACTAAATCAAGCCCACTCTCAAAAAGGACTCTTGCATTTCTTTGGCTCTTTTCACATTTTTCTTCTTTATCATGGTTTGTAATGAATTTTCTGATGTGAGCTTTGATTTTGAGGCTGGAATATGGAGTTCAAGACACGGAAGGAATGGTCTTTTTCAATCAGGGCACAGCTGTTGGCTTGCTCCGATTCTGGCTTTCTGTCATGGTTTTGGGTGCCTCAGCCGAGTTTTGGTTTCTTGAGCGGCAATTTCCTAAAGGATTTCTGGGTCTGAGTTGGTTTTGCCTTCTTCCTTCCCAAATTTTGTATTCTGACGCAATACAAACACGAGTTTAGACAGCAGATCCATTATGAAATAAAAAAGAATAAACAAAACCAATCAGCGTGTCATGCTTAGAATTCTAGATGCAGCACGACCAACATGAGTTTTTGTGTTTTGGAAAAAGAAATGGAACCCTTTTGCAGAGGGGAACGATATTTAATTCCCCAAATTAGTTTGCCTGCGATTTTCAGGTGAATTGAATGAGTTTTCCAAAGCCAGTCAGCTGGGAGGGGTGGATGAATCCGGAAACAGCCTGTTTCCTTGTGACTAAATCAAGCCCACTCTCAAAAAGGACTCTTCCATTTCTTTGGCTCTTTTCACATTTTTCTTCTTTATCATGGTTTGTAATGAATGTTCTGATGTGAGCTTTGATTTTGAGGATGGAATATGGAGTTCAAGACACGGAAGGAATGGTCTTTTTCAATCAGGGCACAGCTGTTGGCTTGCTCCAATTCTGGCTTTCTGTCATGGTTTTGGGTGCCTCAGCCGAGTTTTGGTTTCTTGAGCGGCAATTTCCTAAAGGATTTCTGGGTCTGAGTTGGTTTTGCCTTCTTCCTTCCCTAATTTTGTATTCTGACGCAATACAAACACGAGTTTAGACAGCAGATCCATTATGAAATAAAAAACAAAACCAATTAGCGTGTCATGCTTAGAATTCTAGAGGCAGCACGACCAACATGAGTTTTTGTGTTTTGGAAAAAGAAATGGAACCCTTTTGCAGAGGGGAACGATAATTCATTCCCCCAAATCAGTTTGCCAGCGATTTTCAGGTGAATTGAATGAGTTTCCCAAAGCCAGTCAGCTGGGAGGGGTGGATGAATCCGGAAACAGCCTGTTTCCTTGGGACTAAATCAAGCCCACTCTCAAAAAGGACTCTTCCATTTCTTTGGCTCTTTTCACATTTTTCTTCTTTATCATGGTTTGTAATGAATTTTCTGATGTGAGCTTTGATTTTGAAGCTGGAATATGGAGTTCAAGACACGGAAGGAATGGTCTTTTTCAATCAGGGCACAGCTGTTGGCTTGCTCCAATTCTGGCTTTCTGTCATGGTTTTGGGTGCCTCAGCCGAGTTTTGGTTTCTTGAGCGGCAATTTCCTAAAGGAATTCTGGGTCTGAGTTGGTTTTGCCTTCTTCCTTCCCAAATTTTGTATTCTGACGCAATACAAACACGAGTTTAGACAGCAGATCCATTATGAAATAAAAAAAAAAAAAACAAAACCAATTAGCGTGTCATGCTTAGATTTCTAAAGGAAGCACGACCAACATGAGTTTCTGTGTTTTGGACAAAGAAATGGAACCCTTTTGCAGAGGGGGACGATAATTAATTCCCCAAATCAGTTTGCCAGGGATTTTCACGTGAATTGAATGAGTTTTCCAAAGCCAGTCAGCTGGGAGGGGTGGATGAATCCGGAAACAGCCTGTTTCCTTGGGACTAAATCAAGCCCACTATCAAAAAGGACTCTTCCATTTCTTTGGCTCTTTTCACATTTTTCTTCTTTATCATGGTTTGTAATGAATGTTCTGATGTGAGCTTTGATTTTGAGGATGGAATATGGAGTTCAAGACACGGAAGGAATGGTCTTTTTCAATCAGGGCACAGCTGTTGGTTTGCTCCGATTCTGGCTTTCTGTCATGGTTTTGGGTGCCTCAGCCGAGTTTTGGTTTCTTGAGCGGCAATTTCCTAAAGGATTTCTGGGTCTGAGTTGGTTTTGCCTTCTTCCTTCCCAAATTTTGTATTCTGACGCAATACAAACACGAGTTTAGACAGCAGATCCATTATGAAATAAAAAAAAAAAACAATTAGCGTGTCATGCTTAGAATTCTAGAGGCAGCACGACCAACATGAGTTTTTGTGTTTTGGAAAAAGAAATGGAAGCCTTTTGCAGAGGGGAACGATAATTCATTCCCCAAATCAGTTTGCCAGCGATTTTCAGGTGAATTGAATGAGTTTTCCAAAGCCAGTCAGCTGGGAGGGGTGGATGAATCCGGAAACAGCCTGTTTCCTTGTGACTAAATCAAGCCCACTCTCAAAAAGGACTCTTCCATTTCTTTGGCTCTTTTCACATTTTTCTTCTTTATCATGGTTTGTAATGAATTTTCTGATGTGAGCTTTGATTTTGAGGATGGAATATGGAGTTCAAGACACGGAATGAGGTCTTTTTCAATCAGGGCACAGCTGTTGGCTTGCTCCGATTCTGGCTTTCTGTCATGGTTTTGGGTGCCTCAGCCGAGTTTTGGTTTCTTGAGCGGCAATTTCCTAAAGGATTTCTGGGTCTGAGTTGGTTTTGCCTTCTTCCTTCCCAAATTTTGTATTCTGACGCAATACAAACACGAGTTCAGACAGCAGATCCATTATGAAATTAATAAGAAAAAACAAAACCAATTAGCGTGTCATGCTTAGAATTCTAGAGGCAGCATGACCAACATGAGTTTTTGTGTTTTGGACAAAGAAATGGAACCCTTTTGCAGAGGGGAACAATAATTAATTCCCCCAAATCAGTTTGCCAGCGATTTTCAGGTGAATTGAATGAGTTTCCCAAAGCCAGTCAGCTGGGAGGGGTGGATGAATCCGGAAACAGCCTGTTTCCTTGTGACTAAATCAAGCCCACTATCAAAAAGGACTCTTCCATTTCTTTGGCTCTTTTCACATTTTTCTTCTTTATCATGGTTTGTAATGAATTTTCTGATGTGAGCTTTGATTTTGAGGCTGGAATATGGAGTTCAAGACCCGGAAGGCATGGTCTTCTTCAATCAGGGCACAGCTGTTGGCTTGCTCCAATTCTGGCTTTCTGTCATGGTTTTGGGTGCCTCAGCCGAGTTTTGGTTTCTTGAGCGGCAATTTCCTAAAGGATTTCTGTGTCTGAGTTGGTTTTGCCTTCTTCCTTCCCAAATTTTGTATTCTGACGCAATACAAACACGAGTTTAGACAGCAGATCCATTATGAAAGAAAAAAAAAACAAAAAACCAATTAGCGTGTCATGCTTAGAATTCTAGAGGCAGCACGACCAACATGAGTTTTTGTGTTTTGGACAAAGAAATGGAACCCTTTTGCAGAGGGGAACGATAATTCATTCCCCAAATCAGTTTGCCAGCGATTTTCAGGTGAATTGAATGAGTTTTCCAAAGCCAGTCAGCTGGGAGGGGTGGATGAATCCGGAAACAGCCTGTTTCCTTGTGACTAAATCAAGCCCACTATCAACAAGGACTCTTCCATTTCTTTGGCTCTTTTCACATTTTTCTTCTTTATCATGGTTTGTAATGAAATTTCTCATGTGAGCTTTGATTCTGAGGCTGGAATATGGAGTTCAAGACCCGGAAGGAATGGTCTTTTTCAATCAGGGCACAGCTGTTGGCTTGCTGCAATTCTGGCTTTCTGTCATGGTTTTGGGTGCCTCAGCCGAGTTTTGGTTTCTTGAGCGGCAATTTCCTAAAGGATTTCTGGGTCTGAGTTGGTTTTGCCTTCTTCCTTCCCAAATTTTGTATTCTGACGCAATACAAACACGAGTTTAGACAGCAGATCCATTATGAAAGAAAAAACAAAACCAATTAGCGTGTCATGCTTAGAATTCTAGAGGCAGCACGACCAACATGAGTTTTTGTGTTTTGGACAAAGAAATGGAACCATTTTGCAGAGGGGAACGATAATTCATTCCCCAAATCAGTTTGCCAGCGATTTTCAGGTGAATTGAATGAGTTTTCCAAAGCCAGTCAGCTGGGATGGGTGGATGAATCCGGAAACAGCCTGTTTCCTTGTGATTAAATCAAGCCCACTATCAACAAGGACTCTTCCATTTCTTTGGCTCTTTTCACATTTTTCTTCTTTATCATGGTTTGTAATGAATTTTCTGATGTGAGCTTTGATTCTGAGGCTGGAATATGGAATTCATGACCCGGAAGGAATGGTCTTTTTCAATCAGGGCACAGTTGTTGGCTTGCTGCAATTCTGGCTTTCTGTCATGGTTTTGGGTGCCTCAGCCGAGTTTTGGTTTCTTGAGCGGCAATTTCCTAAAGGATTTCTGGGTCTGAGTTGGTTTTGCCTTCTTCCTTCCCAAATTTTGTATTCTGACGCAATACAAACACGAGTTTAGATAGCAGCTCCATTATGAAAGAAAAAACAAAACCAATGAGCGTGTCATGCTGAGAATTCTAGAGGAAGCACGACCAACATGAGTTTTTGTGTTTTGGACAAAGAAATGGAACCCTTTTGCAGAGGGGAACGATCATTAATTCCCCAAATCAGTTTGCCAGCGATTTTCAGGTGAATTGAATGAGTTTCCCAAAGCCAGTCAGCTGGGAGGGGTGGATGAATCCGGAAACAGCCTGTTTCCTTGTGACTAAATCAAGCCCACTCTCAAAAACGACTCTTCCATTTCTGTGGCTCTTTTCACATTTTTCTTCTTTCTCATGGTTTGTAATGAATTTTCTGATGTGAGCTTTGATTTTGAGGCTGGACTATGGAGTTCAAGACCCGGAAGGAATGGTCTTTTTCAATCAGGGCACAGCTGTTGGCTTGCTCCAATTCTGGCTTTCTGTCATGGTTTTGGGTGCCTCAGCCGAGTTTTGGTTTCTTGAGCGGCAATTTCCTAAAGGATTTCTGGGTCTGAGTTGGTTTTGCCTTCTTCCTTCCCAAATTTTGTATTCTGACGCAATACAAACACGAGTTTAGACAGCAGATCCATTATGAAAGAAAAAAAAAAACAAAAAACCAATTAGCGTGTCATGCTTAGAATTCTAGAGGCAGCACGACCAACATGAGTTTTTGTGATTTGGAAAAAGAAATGGAACCCTTTTGCAGGGGGGAACGATAATTCATTACCCAAATCAGTTTGCCAGCGATTTTCAGGTGAATTGAATGAGTTTTCCAAAGCCAGTCAGCTGGGAGGGGTGGATGAATCCGGAAACAGCCTGTTTCCTTGGGACTAAATCAAGCCCACTATCAACAAGGACTCTTCCATTTCTTTGGCTCTTTTCACATTTTTCTTCTTTATCATGGTTTGTAATGAATTTTCTGATGTGAGCTTTGATTTTGAGGCTGGAATATGGAGTTCAAGACACGGAAGGAATGGTCTTTTTCAATCAGGGCACAGCTGTTGGCTTGCTCCAATTCTGGCTTTCTGTCATGGTTTTGGGTGCCTCAGCCGAGTTTTGGTTTCTTGAGCGGCAATTTCCTAAAGGATTTCTCGGTCTGAGTTGGTTTTGCCTTCTTCCTTCCCAAATTTTGTATTCTGACGCAATACACACACGAGTTTAGACAGCAGATCCATTATGAAATAAAAAACAAAACCAATTAGCGTGTCATGCTTAGAACTCTAGAGGCAGCACGACCAACATGAGTTTTTGTGTTTTGGACAAAGAAATGGAACCCTTTTGCAGAGGGGAACGATAATTAATTCCCCAAATCAGTTTGCCAGCGATTTTCAGGTGAATTGAATGAGTTTTCCAAAGCCAGTCAGCTGGGAGGGGTGGATGAATCCGGAAACAGCCTGTTTCCTTGTGACTAAATCAAGCCCACTATCAACAAGGACTCTTCCATTTCTTTGGCTCTTTTCACATTTTTCTTCTTTATCATGGTTTGTAATGAATTTTCTGATGTGAGCTTTGATTTTGAGGCTGGAATATGGAGTTCAAGACACGGAAGGAATGGTCTTTTTCAATCAGGGCACAGCTGTTGGCTTGCTCCAATTCTGGCTTTCTGTCATGGTTTTGGGTGCCTCAGCCGAGTTTTGGTTTCTTGAGCGGCAATTTCCTAAAGGATTTCTCGGTCTGAGTTGGTTTTGCCTTCTTCCTTCCCAAATTTTGTATTCTGATGCAATACAAACACGAGTTTAGACAGCAGATCCATTATGAAAGAAAAAAAAAAACAAAACAAAACCAATTAGCGTGTCATGCTTAGAATTCTAGAGGCAGCACGACCAACATGAGTTTTTGTGTTTTGGACAAAGAAATGGAACCATTTTGCAGAGGGGAACGATAATTCATTCCCCAAATCAGTTTGCCAGCGATTTTCAGGTGAATTGAATGAGTTTCCCAAAGCCAGTCAGCTGGGAGGGGTGGATGAATCCGGAAACAGCCTGTTACCTTGTGACTAAATCAAGCCCACTATCAAAAAGGACTCTTCCATTTCTTTGGCTCTTTTCACATTTTTCTTCTTTATCATGGTTTGTAATGAATTTTCTGATGGGAGCTTTGATTCTGAGGCTGGAATATGGAGTTCAAGACCCGGAAGGAATGGTCTTTTTCAATCAGGGCACAGCTGTTGGCTTGCTCCAATTCTGGCTTTCTGTCATGGTTTTGGGTGCCTCAGCCGAGTTTTGGTTTCTTGAGCGGCAATTTCCTAAAGGATTTCTGGGTCTGAGTTGGTTTTGCCTTCTTCCTTCCCAAATTTTGTATTCTGACGCAATACAAACACGAGTTTAGACAGCAGATCCATTATGAAATAAAAAAAAAAAAACAATTAGCGTGTCATGCTTAGAATTCTAGAGGCAGCACGACCAACATGAGTTTTTGTCTTTTGGAAAAAGAAATGGAACCCTTTTGCAGAGGGGGACGATAATTAATTCCCCAAATCAGTTTGCCAGCGATTTTCAGGTGAATTGAATGAGTTTTCCAAAGCCAGTCAGCTGGGAGGGGTGGATGAATCCGGAAACAGCCTGTTTCCTTGTGACTAAATCAAGCCCACTCTCAAAAAGGACTCTTGCATTTCTTTGGCTCTTTTCACATTTTTCTTCTTTATCATGGTTTGTAATGAATTTTCTGATGTGAGCTTTGATTTTGAGGCTGGAATATGGAGTTCAAGACCCGGAAGGAATGGTCTTTTTCAATCAGGGCACAGCTGTTGGCTTGCTCCAATTCTGGCTTTCTGTCATGGTTTTGGGTGCCTCAGCCGAGGTTTGGTTTCTTGAGCGGCAATTTCCTAAAGGAATTCTGGGTCTGAGTTGGTTTTGCATTCTTCCTTCCCAAATTTTGTATTCTGACGCAATACAAACACGAGTTTAGACAGCAGATCCATTATGAAATAAAAAAAAAAAAAAACAAAACCAACTAGCGTGTCATGCTTAGATTTCTAGAGGCAGCACGACCAACATGAGTTTCTGTGTTTTGGAAAAAGAAATGGAACCCTTTTGCAGAGGTGGACGATAATTAATTCCCCAAATCATTTTGCCAGGGATTTTCACGTGAATTGAATGAGTTTTCCAAAGCCAGTCAGCTTGAAGGGGTGGATGAATCCGGAAACAGCCTGTTTCCTTGTGACTAAATCAAGCCCACTCTCAAAAAGGACTCTTCCATTTCTTTGGCTCTTTTCACATTTTTCTTCTTTATCATGGTTTGTAATGAATTTTCTGATGTGAGCTTTGATTTTGAGGCTGGAATATGGAGTTCAAGACCCGGAAGGCATGGTCTTTTTCAATCAGGGCACAGCTGTTGGCTTGCTCCAATTCTGGCTTTCTGTCATGGTTTTGGGTGCCTCAGCCGAGTTTTGGTTTCTTGAGCGGCAATTTCCTAAAGGATTTCTGGGTCTGAGTTGGTTTTGCCTTCTTCCTTCCCAAATTTTGTATTCTGACGCAATACAAACACGAGTTTAGACAGCAGCTCCATTATGAAATAAAAAAAAAAACAAAACCAATGAGCGTGTCATGCTTAGAATTCTAGAGGCAGCACGACCAACATGAGTTTTTGTGTTTTGGAAAAAGAAATGGAACCCTTTTGCAGAGGGGAACGATAATTAATTCCCCAAATCAGTTTGCCAGCGATTTTCAGGTGAATTGAATGAGTTTTCCAAAGCCAGTCAGCTGGGAGGGGTGGATGAATCCGGAAACAGCCTGTTTCCTTGTGACTAAATCAAGCCCACTCTCAAAAATACTCTTCCATTTCTTTGGCTCTTTGCACATTTTTCTTCTTTATCATGGTTTGTAATGAATTTTCTGATGTGAGCTTTCATTTTGAGGCTGGAATATGGAGTTCAAGACACGGAAGGAATGGTCTTTTTCAATCAGGGCACAGCTGTTGGCTTGCTCCAATTCTGGCTTTCTGTCATGGTTTTGGGTGCCTCAGCCGAGTTTTGGTTTCTTGAGCAGCAATTTCCTAAAGTATTTCTGGGTGTGAGTTGGTTTTGCCTTCTTCCTTCCCAAATTTTGTATTCTGACGCAATACAAACACGAGTTTAGACAGCAGATCCATTATGAAATAAAAAAGAATAAACAAAACCAATTAGAGTGTCATGCTTAGAATTCTAGAGGCAGCACGACCAACATGAGTTTTTGTGTTTTGGAAAAAGAAATGGAACCCTTTTGCAGAGGGGAACGATCATTAATTCCCCAAATCAGTTTGCCAGCGATTTTCAGGTGAATTGAATGAGTTTTCCAAAGCCAGTCAGCTGGGAGGGGTGGATGAATGCGGAAACAGCCTGTTTCCTTGTGACTAAATCAAGCCCACTATCAAAAAGGTCTCTTGCATTTCTTTGGCTCTTTTCACATTTTTCTTCTTTATCATGGTTTGTAATGAATTTTCTGATGTGAGCTTTGATTTTGAGGCTGGAATATGGAGTTCAAGACCCGGAAGGAATGGTCTTTTTCAATCAGGGCACAGCTGTTGGCTTGCTCCAATTCTGGCTTTCTGTCATGGTTTTGGGTGCCTCAGCCGAGGTTTGGTTTCTTGAGCGGCAATTTCCTAAAGGAATTCTGGGTCTGAGTTGGTTTTGCCTTCTTCCTTCCCAAATTTTGTATTCTGAGGCAATACAAACACGAGTTTAGACAGCAGATCCATTATGAAATAAAAAAAAAAAAAACAAAACCAATTAGCGTGTCATGCTTAGATTTCTAGAGGCAGCACGACCAACATGAGTTTCTGTGTTTTGGAAAAAGAAATGGAACCCTTTTGCAGAGGGGGACGATAATTAATTCCCCAAATCATTTTGCCAGGGATTTTCACGTGAATTGAATGAGTTTTCCAAAGCCAGTCAGCTTGAAGGGGTGGATGAATCCGGAAACAGCCTGTTTCCTTGTGACTAAATCAAGCCCACTCTCAAAAAGGACTCTTCCATTTCTTTGGCTCTTTTCACATTTTTCTTCTTTATCATGGTTTGTAATGAATTTTCTGATGTGAGCTTTGATTTTGAGGCTGGAATATGGAGTTCAAGACCCGGAAGGCATGGTCTTTTTCAATCAGGGCACAGCTGTTGGCTTGCTCCAATTCTGGCTTTCTGTCATGGTTTTGGGTGCCTCAGCCGAGTTTTGGTTTCTTGAGCGGCAATTTCCTAAAGGATTTCTGGGTCTGAGTTGGTTTTGCCTTCTTCCTTCCCAAATTTTGTATTCTGACGCAATACACACACGAGTTTAGACAGCAGATCCATTATGAAAGAAAAAACAAAACCAATTAGCGTGTCATGCTTAGAATTCTAGAGGCAGCACGACCAACATGAGTTTTTGTGTTTTGGACAAAGAAATGGAACCCTTTTGCAGAGGGGAACGATCATTAATTCCCCAAATCAGTTTGCCAGTGATTTTCAGGTGAATTGAATGAGTTTTCCAAAGCCAGTCAGCTGGCAGGGGTGGATGAATCCGGAAACAGCCTGTTTCCTTGTGACTAAATCAAGCCCACTCTCAAAAAGGACTCTTGCATTTCTTTGGCTCTTTTCACATTTTTCTTCTTTATCATGGTTTGTAATGAATTTTCTGATGTGAGCTTTGATTTTGAGGCTGGAATATGGAGTTCAAGACACGGAAGGAATGGTCTTTTTCAATCAGGGCACAGCTGTTGGCTTGCTCCAATTCTGGCTTTCTGTCATGGTTTTGGGTGCCTCAGCCGAGTTTTGGTTTCTTGAGCGGCAATTTCCTAAAGGATTTCTGGGTCTGAGTTGGTTTTGCCTTCTTCCTTCCCAAATTTTGTATTCTGACACAATACAAACACGCGTTTAGACTGCAGATCCATTATGAAATAAAAAAGAAAAAACAAAACCAATTAGCGTGTCATGCTTAGAATTCTAGAGGCAGCACGACCAACATGAGTTTTTGTGTTTTGGACAAAGAAATGGAACCATTTTGCAGAGGGGAACGATAATTAATTCCCCAAATCAGTTTGCCAGCGATTTTCAGGTGAATTGAATGAGTTTTCCAAAGCCAGTCAGCTGGGAGGGGTGGATGAATCCGGAAACAGCCTGTTTCCTTGTGACTAAATCAAGCCCACTCTCAAAAAGGACTCTTCCATTTCTTAGGCTCTTTTCTCATTTTTCTTCTTTATCCTGGTTTGTAATGAATTTTCTGATGTGAGCTTAGATTTTGAGGCTGGAATATGGAGTTCAAGACCCGGAAGGAATGGTCTTTTTCAATCAGGGCACAGCTGTTGGCTTGCTCCAATTCTGGCTTTCTGTCATGGTTTTGGGTGCCTCAGCCGAATTTTGGTTTCTTCAGCGGCAATTTCCTAAAGGATTTCTGGGTCTGAGTTGGTTTTGCCTTCTTCCTTCCCAAATGTTGTATTCTGACACAATACAAACACGAGTTTAGACAGCAGATCCATTATGAAATAAAAAAGAAAAAACAAAACCAATTAGCGTGTCATGCTTAGAATTCTAGAGGCAGCACGACTAACATGAGTTTTTGTGTTTTGGACAAAGAAATGGAACCCTTTTGCAGAGGGGAACGATAATTAATTCCCCAAATCAGTTTGCCAGCGATTTTCAGGTGAATTGAATGAGTTTTCCAAAGCCAGTCAGCTGGGAGGGGTGGATGAATCCGGAAACAGCCTGTTTCCTTGTGACTAAATCAAGCCCACTCTCAAAAAGGACTCTTCCATTTCTTTGGCTCTTTTCACATTTTTCTTCTTTATCATGGTTTGTAATGAATTTTCTGATGTGAGCTTTGATTTTGAGGCTGGAATATGGAGTTCAAGACCCGGAAGGCATGGTCTTTTTCAATCAGGGCACAGCTGTTGGCTTGCTGCAATTCTGGCTTTCTGTCATGGTTTTGGGTGCCTCAGCCGAGTTTTGGTTTCTTGAGCGGCAATTTCCTAAAGGATTTCTGGGTCTGAGTTGGTTTTGCCTTCTTCCTTCCCAAATTTTGTATTCTGACGCAATACAAACACGCGTTTAGACAGCAGATCCATTATGAAATAAAAAAGAATAAACAAAACCAATTAGAGTGTCATGCTTAGAATTCTAGAGGCAGCACGACCAACATGAGTTTTTGTGTTTTGGAAAAAGAAATGGAACCCTTTTGCAGAGGGGAACGATAATTAATTCCCCAAATCAGTTTGCCAGCGATTTTCAGGTGAATTGAATGAGTTTTCCAAAGCCAGTCAGCTGGGAGGGGTGGATGAATCCGGAAACAGCCTGTTTCCTTGGGACTAAATCAAGCCCACTCTCAAAAAGGACTCTTCCATTTCTTTGGCTCTTTTCACATTTTTCTTCTTTATCATGGTTTGTAATGAATTTTCTGATGTGAGCTTTGATTTTGAGGCTGGAATATGGAGTTCAAGACCCGGAAGGAATGGTCTTTTTCAATCAGGGCACAGCTGTTGGCTTGCTCCAATTCTGGCTTTCTGTCATGGTTTTGGGTGCCTCAGCCGAGGTTTGGTTTCTTGAGCGGCAATTTCCTAAAGGAATTCTGGGTCTGAGTTGGTTTTGCCTTCTTCCTTCCCAAATTTTGTATTCTGAGGCAATACAAACACGAGTTTAGACAGCAGATCCATTATGAAATAAAAAAAAAAAAAAACCAATTAGCGTGTCATGCTTAGATTTCTAGAGGCAGCACGACCAACATGAGTTTCTGTGTTTTGGAAAAAGAAATGGAACCCTTTTGTAGAGGGGGACGATAATTAATTTCCCAAATCATTTTGCCAGGGATTTTCACGTGAATTGAATGAGTTTTCCAAAGCCAGTCAGCTTGAAGGGGTGGATGAATCCGGAAACAGCCTGTTTCCTTGTGACTAAATCAAGCCCACTCTCAAAAAGGACTCTTCCATTTCTTTGGCTCTTTTCACATTTTTCTTCTTTATCATGGTTTGTAATGAATTTTCTGATGTGAGCTTTGATTTTGAGGCTGGAATATGGAGTTCAAGACACGGAAGGATTGGTGTTTTTCAATCAATGCACAGCTGTTGGCTTGCTCCAATTCTGGCTTTCTGTCATGGTTTTGGGTGCCTCAGCCGAGTTTTGGTTTCTTGAGCGGCAATTTCCTAAAGGATTTCTGGGTCTGAGTTGGTTTTGCCTTCTTCCTTCCCAAATTTTGTATTCTGACGCAATGCAAACACGAGTTTAGACAGCAGCTCTATTATGAAATAAAAAAAAACAAAACCAATGAGCGTGTCATGCTTAGAATTCTAGAGGCAGCACGACCAACATGAGTTTTTGTGTTTTGGACAAAGAAATGGAACCCTTTTGCAGAGGGGAACGATCATTAATTCCCCAAATCAGTTTGCCAGCGATTTTCAGGTGAATTGAATGAGTTTTCCAAAGCCAGTCAGCTGGGAGGGGTGGATGAATCCGGAAACAGCCTGTTTCCTTGTGACTAAATCAAGCCCACTCTCAAAAAGGACTCTTCCATTTCTTTGGCTCTTTGCACATTTTTCTTCTTTATCATGTTTTGTAAGGAATTTTCTGATGTGAGCTTTGATTTTGAGGCTGGAATATGGAGTTCAAGACACGGAAGGAATGGTCTTTTTCAATCAGGGCACAGCTGTTGGCTTGCTCCAATTCTGGCTTTCTGTCATGGTTTTGGGTGCCTCAGCCGAGTTTTGGTTTCTTGAGCGGCAATTTCCTACATGATTTCTGGGTCTGAGTTGGTTTTGCCTTCTTCCTTCCCAAATTTTGTATTCTGACGCAATACAAACACGAGTTTAGATAGCAGCTCCATTATGAAATAAAAAAAACAAAACCAATGAGCGTGTCATGCTGAGAATTCTAGAGGCAGCACGACCAACATGAGTTTTTGTGTTTTGGAAAAAGAAATGGAACCCTTTTGCAGAGGGGAACGATCATTAATTCCCCAAATCAGTTTGCCAGCGATTTTCAGGTGAATTGAATGAGTTTTCCAAAGCCAGTCTGCTGGGAGGGGTGGATGAATCCGGAAACAGCCTGTTTCCTTGTGACTAAATCAAGCCCACTCTCAAAAAGGACTCTTCCATTTCTTTGGCTCTTTTCACATTTTTCTTCTTTCTCATGGTTTGTAATGAATTTTCTGATGTGAGCTTTGATTTTGAGGCTGGACTATGGAGTTCAAGACCCGGAAGGAATGGTCTTTTTCAATCAGGGCACAGCTGTTGGCTTGCTCCAATTCTGGCTTTCTGTCATGGTTTTGGGTGCCTCAGCCGAGTTTTGGTTTCTTGAGCGGCAATTTCCTAAAGGATTTCTGGGTCTGAGTTGGTTTTGCCTTCTTCCTTCCCAAATTTTGTATTCTGACGCAATACAAACACGAGTTTAGACAGCGGCTCCATTATGAATTAAAAAAAAAAAAACAAAACCAATGAGCGTGTCATGCTTAGAATTCTAGAGGCAGCACGACCAACATGAGTTTTTGTGTTTTGGACAAAGAAATGGAACCCTTTTGCAGAGGGGAACGATAATTCATTCCCCAAATCAGTTTGCCAGCGATTTTCAGGGGAATTGAATGAGTTTTCCAAAGCCAGTCAGCTGGGAGGGGTGGATGAATCCGGAAACAGCCTGTTTCCTTGTGATTAAATCAAGCCCACTATCAACAAGGACTCTTCCATTTCTTTGGCTCTTTTCACATTTTTCTTCTTTATCATGGTTTGTAATGAATTTTCTGATGTGAGCTTTGATTTTGAGGCTGGAATATGGAGTTCAAGACCTGGAAGGAATGGTCTTTTTCAATCAGGGCACAGCTGTTGGCTTGCTCCAATTCTGGCTTTCTGTCATGGTTTTGGGTGCCTCAGCCGAGTTTTGGTTTCCTGAGCGGCAATTTCCTAAAGGATTTCTGGGTCTGAGTTGGTTTTGCCTTCTTCCTTCCCAAATTTTGTATTCTGACGCAATACAAACACGAGTTTAGACAGCAGATCCATTATGAAAGAAAAAACAAAACCAATTAGCGTGTCATGGTTAGAATTCTAGAGGCAGCATGACCAACATGAGTTTTTGTGTTTTGGAAAAAGAAATGGAACCCTTTTGCAGAGGGGAACGATAATTCATTCCCCAAATCAGTTTGCCAGCGATTTTCAGGTGAATTGAATGAGTTTTCCAAAGCCAGTCAGCTGGGAGGGGTGGATGAATCCGGAAACAGCCTGCTTCCTTGTGACTAAATCAAGCCCACTATCAAAAACACTCTTCCATTTCTTTGGCTCTTTTCACATTTTTCTTCGTTATCATGGTTTGTAATGAATTTTCTTATGTGAGCTTTGATTTTGAGGGTGGAATATGGAGTTCAAGACACGGAAGGCATGGTCTTTTTCAATCAGGGCACAGCTGTTGGCTTGCTCCAATTCTGGCTTTCTGTCATGGTTTTGGGTGCCTCAGCCGAGTTTTGGTTTCTTGAGCGGCAATTTCCTAAAGGATTTCTGGGTCTGAGTTGGTTTTGCCTTCTTCCTTCCCAAATTTTGTATTCTGACGCAATACACACACGAGTTTAGACAGCAGATCCATTATGAAATAAAAAACAAAACCAATTAGCATGTTATGCCTAGAATTCTAGAGGCAGCACGACCAACATGAGTTTTTGTGTTTTGGAAAAAGAAATGGAACCCTTTTGCAGAGGGGAACGATAATTAATTCCCCAAATCAGTTTGCCAGCGATTTTTAGGGGAATTGAATGAGTTTTCCAAAGCCAGTCAGCTGGGAGGGGTGGATGAATCCGGAAACAGCCTGTTTCCTTGTGACTAATTCAAGCCCACTATCAACAAGGACTCTTCCATTTCTTTGGCTCTTTTCACATTTTTCCTCTTTATCGTGGTTTGTATTGAATTTTCTGATGTGAGGTTTGATTTTGATGCTGGAATATGGAGTTCAAGACCCGGAAGGAATGGTCTTTTTCAATCAGGGCACAGCTGTTGGCTTGCTCCAATTCTGGCTTTCTGTCATGGTTTTGGGTGCCTCAGCCGAGTTTTGGTTTCTTGAGTGGCAATTTCCTAAAGGATTTCTGGGTCTGAGTTGGTTTTGCCTTCTTCCTTCCCAAATTTTGTATTCTGACGCAATACAAACACGAGTTTAGACAGCAGATCCATTATGAAATAAAAAAAAAAGAAAACCAATTAGCGTGTCATGCTTGGAATTCTAGAGGCAGCACGACCAACATGAGTTTTTGTGTTTTGGACAAAGAAATGGAACACTTTTGCAGAGGGGAACGATAATTAATTCCCCAAATCAGTTTGCCAGCGATTTTCAGGTGAATTGAATGAGTTTTCCAAAGCCAGTCAGCTGGGAGGGGTGGATGAATCCGGAAACAGCCTGTTTCCTTGTGACTAAATCAAGCCCACTCTCAAAAAGGACTCTTCCATTTCTTTGGCTCTTTGCACATTTTTCTTCTTTATCATGGTTTGTAATGAATTTTCTGATGTGAGCTTTGATTTTGAGGCTGGAATATGGAGTTCAAGACCCGGAAGGCATGGTCTTTTTCAATCAGGGCACAGCTGTTGGCTTGCTCCAATTCTGGCTTTCTGTCATGGTTTTGGGTGCCTCAGCCGAGTTTTGGTTTCCTGAGCGGCAATTTCCTAAAGGATTTCAGGGTCTGAGTTGGATTTGCCTTCTTCCTTCCCAAATTTTGTATTCTGACGCAATACACACACGAGTTTAGACAGCAGCTCCATTATGAAATGAATAAAACAAAACCAATTCGCGTGTCATGCTTAGAATTCTAGAGGCAGCACGACCAACATGAGTTTTTGTGTTTTGGACAAAGAAATGGAAGCCTTTTGCAGAGGGGAACGATAATTAATTCCCCAAATCAGTTGGCCAGCGATTTTCAGGTGAATTGAATGAGTTTCCAAAGCCAGTCAGCTGGCAGGGGTGGATGAATCCGGAAACAGCCTGTTTCCTTGTGACTAAATCAAGCCCACTATCAAAAAGGACTCTTCCATTTCTTTGGCTCTTTTCACATTTTTCTTCTTTATCATGGTTTGTAATGAATTTTCTGATGTGAGCTTTGATTTTGAGGCTGGAATATGGAGTTCAAGACACGGAAGGAATGGTCTTTTTCAATCAGGGCACAGCTGTTGGCTTGCTCCAATTCTGGCTTTCTCTCATGGTTTTGGGTGCCTCAGCCGAGTTTTGGTTTCTTGAGCGGCAATTTCCTAAAGGATTTCTGGGTCTGAGTTGGTTTTGCCTTCTTCCTTCCCAAATTTTATATTCTGATGCAATACAAACAAGAGTTTAGACAGCAGATCCATTATAAAATAAAAAAAAAAAAAACCAATTAGCGTGTCATGCTTAGAATTCTAGAGGCAGCACGACCAACATGAGTTTTTGTGTTTTGGACAAAGAAATGTAACCCTTTTGCAGAGGGGAACGATAATTAATTCCCCAAATCAGTTTGCCAGCGATTTTCAGGTGAATTGAATGAGTTTTCCAAAGCCAGTCAGCTGGGAGGGGTGGATGAATCCGGAAACAGCCTGTTTCCTTGGGACTAAATCAAGCCCACTCTCAAAAAGGACTCTTGCATTTCTTTGGCTCTTTGCACATTTTTCTTCTTTATCATGTTTTGTAAGGAATTTTCTGATGTGAGCTTTGATTTTGAGGCTGGAATATGGAGTTCAAGACCCGGAAGGCATGGTCTTTTTCAATCAGGGCACAGCTGTTGGCTTGCTCCAATTCTGGCTTTCTGTCATGGTTTTGGGTGCCTCAGCCGAGTTTTGGTTTCTTGAGCGGCAATTTCCTAAAGGATTTCTGGGTCTGAGTTGGTTTTGCCTTCTTCCTTCCCAAATTTTGTATTCTGACGCAATACACACACGAGTTTAGACAGCAGATCCATTATGAAAGAAAAAACAAACCAATTCGCGTGTCATGCTTAGAATTCTAGAGGCAGCACGACCAACATGAGTTTTTGTGTTTTGGAAAAAGAAATGGAACCCTTTTGCAGAGGGGAACGATAATTAATTCCCCAAATCAGTTTGCCAGCGATTTTCAGGGGAATTGAATGAGTTTTCCAAAGCCAGTCAGCTGGGAGGGGTGGATGAATCCGGAAACAGCCTGTTTCCTTGTGACTAAATCAAGCCCACTATCAAAAACACTCTTCCATTTCTTTGGCTCTTTTCACATTTTTCTTCTTTATCATGGTTTGTAATGAATTTTCTGATGTGAGCTTTGATTTTGAGGCTGGAATATGGAGTTCAAGACCCGGAAGGAATGGTCTTTTTCAATCAGGGCACAGCTGTTGGCTTGCTCCAATTCTGGCTTTCTGTCATGGTTTTGGGTGCCTCAGCCGAGTTTTGGTTTCCTGAGCGGCAATTTCCTAAGGGATTTCTGGGTCTGAGTTGGTTTTGCCTTCTTCCTTCCCAAATTTTGTATTCTGACGCAATACACACACGAGTTAAGACAGCAGCTCCATTATGAAATAAATAAAACAAAACCAATTCGCGTGTCATGCTTAGAATTCTAGAGGCAGCACGACCAACATGAGATTTTGTGTTTTGGACAAAGAAATGGAACCCTTTTGCAGAGGGGAACGATAATTAATTCCCCAAATCAGTTTGCCAGCGATTTTCAGATGAATTGAATGAGTTTTCCAAAGCCAGTCAGCTGGGAGGGGTGGATGAATCCGGAAACAGCCTGTTTCCTTGTGATTAAATCAAGCCCACTATCAACAAGGACTCTTCCATTTCTTTGGCTCTTTTCACATTTTTCTTCTTTATCATGGTTTGTAATGAATTTTCTGATGTGAGCTTTGATTTTGAGGCTGGAATATGGAGTTCATGACACGGAAGGAATGGTCTTTTTCAATCAGGGCACAGCTGTTGGCTTGCTCCAATTCTGGCTTTCTGTCATGGTTTTGGGTGCCTCAGCCGACTTTTGGTTTCTTGAGCGGCAATTTCCTAAAGGATTTCTGGGTCTGAGTTGGTTTTGCCTTCTTCCTTCCCAAATTTTGTATTCTGACGCAATACACACACGAGTTAAGACAGCAGATCCTTTATGAAATAAATAAAACAAAACCAATTCGCGTGTCATGCTTAGAATTCTAGAGGCAGCACGACCAACATGATTTTTTGTGTTTTGGAAAAAGAAATGGAACCCTTTTGCAGAGGGGAACGATAATTAATTCCCCAAATCAGTTTGCCAGTGATTTTCAGGTGAATTGAATGAGTTTCCCAAAGCCAGTCAGCTGGGAGGGGTGGATGAATCCGGAAACAGCCTGTTTCCTTGTGACTAAATCAAGCCCACTATCAAAAAGGACTCTTCCATTTCTTTGGCTCTTTTCACATTTTTCTTCTTTCTCATGGTTTGTAATGAATTTTCTGATGTGAGCTTTGATTTTGAGGCTGGAATATGGAGTTCAAGACCCGGAAGGCATGGTCTTTTTCAATCAGGGCACAGCTGTTGGCTTGCTCCAATTCTGGCTTTCTGTCATGGTTTTGGGTGCCTCAGCCGAGTTTTGGTTTCTTGAGCGGCAATTTCCTAAAGGATTTCCGGGTCTGAGTTGGTTTTGCCTTCTTCCTTCCCAAATTTTGTATTCTGATGCAACACAAACAAGAGTTTAGACAGCAGATCCATTATGAAATAAATAAAAAAAAACCAATTAGCGTGTCATGCTTAGAATTCTAGAGGCAGCACGACCAACATGAGTTTTTGTGTTTTGGACAAAGAAATGGAACTTTTTGCAGAGGGGAACGATAATTAATTCCCCAAATCAGTGTGCCAGCGATTTTCAGGTGAATTGAATGAGTTTTCCAAAGCCAGTCAGCTGGGAGGGGTGGATGAATCCGGAAACAGCCTGTTTCCTTGGGACTAAATCAAGCCCACTATCAAAAAGGACTCTTCCAATTCTTTGGCTCTTTTCACATTTTTCTTCTTTATCATGGTTTGTAATGAATTTTCTGATGTGAGCTTTGATTTTGAGGCTGGAATATGGAGTTCATGACACGGAAGGAATGGTCTTTTTCAATCAGGGCACAGCTGTTGGCTTGCTCCAATTCTGGCTTTCTGTCATGGTTTTGGGTGCCTCAGCCGACTTTTGGTTTCTTGAGCGGCAATTTCCTAAAGGATTTCTGGGTCTGAGTTGGTTTTGCCTTCTTCCTTCCCAAATTTTGTATTCTGACGCAATACACACACGAGTTAAGACAGCAGATCCTTTATGAAATAAATAAAACAAAACCAATTCGCGTGTCATGCTTAGAATTCTAGAGGCAGCACGACCAACATGATTTTTTGTGTTTTGGAAAAAGAAATGGAACCCTTTTGCAGAGGGGAACGATAATTAATTCCCCAAATCAGTTTGCCAGTGATTTTCAGGTGAATTGAATGAGTTTCCCAAAGCCAGTCAGCTGGGAGGGGTGGATGAATCCGGAAACAGCCTGTTTCCTTGTGACTAAATCAAGCCCACTATCAAAAAGGACTCTTCCATTTCTTTGGCTCTTTTCACATTTTTCTTCTTTATCATGGTTTGTAATGAATTTTCTGATGTGAGCTTTGATTTTGAGGCTGGAATATGGAGTTCAAGACCCGGAAGGCATGGTCTTTTTCAATCAGGGCACAGCTGTTGGCTTGCTCCAATTCTGGCTTTCTGTCATGGTTTTGGGTGCCTCAGCCGAGTTTTGGTTTCTTGAGCGGCAATTTCCTAAAGGATTTCCGGGTCTGAGTTGGTTTTGCCTTCTTCCTTCCCAAATTTTGTATTCTGATGCAACACAAACAAGAGTTTAGACAGCAGATCCATTATGAAATAAATAAAAAAAAACCAATTAGCGTGTCATGCTTAGAATTCTAGAGGCAGCACGACCAACATGAGTTTTTGTGTTTTGGACAAAGAAATGGAACTTTTTGCAGAGGGGAACGATAATTAATTCCCCAAATCAGTGTGCCAGCGATTTTCAGGTTAATTGAATGAGTTTTCCAAAGCCAGTCAGCTGGGAGGGGTGGATGAATCCGGAAACAGCCTGTTTCCTTGGGACTAAATCAAGCCCACTATCAAAAAGGACTCTTCCAATTCTTTGGCTCTTTTCACATTTTTCTTCTTTATCATGGTTTGTAATGAATTTTCTGATGTGAGCTTTGATTTTGAGGCTGGAATATGGAGTTCAAGACCCGGAAGGCATGGTCTTTTTCAATCAGGGCACAGCTGTTGGCTTGCTGCAATTCTGGCTTTCTGTCATGGTTTTCGGTGCCTCAGCCTAGGTTTGGTTTCCTGAGCGGCAATATCCTAAATGATTTCTGGGTCTGAGTTGGTTTTGCCTTCTTCCTTCCCAAATTTTGTATTCTGACGCAATACACACACGAGTTTAGACAGCAGTTCCATTATGAAATAAAAAAAAAAACAAAACCAATTAGCGTGTCATGCTTAGAATTCTAGATTCAGCACGACCAACATGAGTTTTTGTGTTTTGGAAAAAGAAATGGAACCCTTTTGCAGAGGGGAACGATAATTCATTCCCCAAATCAGTTTGCCAGCGATTTTCAGGTGAATTGAATGAGTTTTCCAAAGCCAGTCAGCTGGGAGGGGTGGATGAATCCGGAAACAGCCTGTTTCCTTGTGACTAAATCAAGCCCACTATCAACAAGGACTCTTCCATTTCTTTGGCTCTTTTCACAGTTTTCTTCTTTATCATGGTGTGTAATGAATTTTCTGATGGGAGCTTTGATTTTGAGGCTGGAATATGGAGTTCAAGACCCGGAAGGAATGGTCTTTTTCAATCCGGGCACAGCTTTTGGCTTGCTCCAATTCTCACTTCCTGTCATGGTTTTGGGTGCCTCAGCCGAGTTTTGGTTTCTTGAGCGGCAATTTCCTAAAGGATTTCTGGGTCTGAGTTGGTTTTGCCTTCTTCCTTCCCAAATTTTGTATTCTGACGCAATACACACACGAGTTTAGACAGCAGATCCATTATGAAATAAAAAAAAAAAACCAATTAGCGTGTCATGCTTAGAATTCTAGAGTCAGCACGACTAACATGAGTTTTTGTGTTTTGGAAAAAGAAATGGAACCCTTTTGCAGAGGGGAACGATAATTAATTCCCCAAATCAGTTTGCCAGCGATTTTCAGGTGAATTGAATGAGTTTTCCAAAGCCAGTCAGCTGGGAGGGGTGGATGAATCCGGAAACAGCCTGTTTCCTTGTGACTAAATCAAGCCCACTAACAAGAAGGACTCTTCCATTTCTTTGGCTCTTTTCACATTTTTCTTCTTTATCATGGTTTGTAATGAATTTTCTGATGTGAGCTTTGATTTTGAGGCTGGAATATGGAGTTCAAGACCCGGAAGGCATGGTCTTTTTCAATCAGGGCACAGCTGTTGGCTTGCTCCAATTCTGGCTTTCTGTCATGGTTTTGGGTGCCTCAGCCGAGTTTTGGTTTCTTGAGCGGCAATTTCCTAAAGGATTTCTGGGTCTGAGTTGGTTTTGCCTTCTTCCTTCCCAAATTTTGTATTCTGACGCAATACACACACGAGTTTAGACAGCAGATCCATTATGAAATAAAAAAAAAACAAAACCAATTAGCGTGTCATGCTTAGAATTCTAGAGGCAGCACGACCAACATGAGTTTTTGTGTTTTGGAAAAAGAAATGGAACACTTTTGCAGAGGGGAACGATAATTAATTCCCCAAATCATTTTTCCGGGGATTTTCAGGTGAATTGAATGAGTTTTCCAAAGCCAGTCAGCTGGGAGGGGTGGATGAATGCAGAAACAGCCTGTTTCCTTGGGACTAAATCAAGCCCAATATCAAAAAGGACTCTTCCATTTCTTTGGCTCTTTTCATATTTTTCTTCTTTCTCATGGTTTGTAATGAATGTTCTGATGTGAGCTTTGATTTTGAGGCTGGAATATGGAGTTCAAGACCCGGAAGTAATGGTCTTTTTCAATCAGGGCACAGCTGTTGGCTTGCTCCAATTTCGGATTTCTGTCATGGTTTTGGGTGCCTCAGCCGAGTTTTGGTTTCTTGAGCAGCAATTTCCTAAATGATTTCTGGGTCTGAGTTGGTTTTGCCTTCTTCCTTCCCAAATTTTGTATTCTGACGCAATACAAACACGAGTTTAGGCAGCAGATCCATTATGAAATAAGAACCAAAACCAATTAGCGTGTCATGCTTAGAATTCTAGAGACAGCACGAACAACGTTTGAAGCTACAAGTAACATGACCAATGTGAGATTTTTTGTTTTGGAAAATAAAATGGAACACTTTGGCTGTGGTGACAGATAGTAATTGCCTCCGTTCAGGTTATTTCAGTCAATATTCCACAGGCAGTCAGCTGGAGGGGTGGATGAATCGGGGAATAGCCGCTTTCCTTGCGACTAAATCATGCCCAATATCATTATGGATTCTTGAATTTTTGGCTTTTTTCTCATTTTTCTTATTTATCATGGTTTGTAATGCATTTTCTGATGTGAGCTTTGATTTTGAGGCTGGCATATTGAGTTCAGTGCACAAGAGGAAGCTTATTTTTCAATCAGGGCACAGCTGTTGGCTTGCTCCAATTCTGGCTTCCTTTCATTGCTTTGGGTGCCTCAGCTGACATTTGGTTTCTTGAGTGGCAATTTCCTTAATGTTTTCTGGGTCTGAATTGGTTTTGCCTTGATCCTTCCCAAATTTTGTATTCTGACACAATACAAACAAGAGTTTGGACAGAGTAGCCATTATGAAATAAAAAACACAACACATAAGCGTTTGAAGCTTATACATCTACAGGTAACACGAGCAAGGTGAGTTTTTGTGTTTTGGAAAATAAAATGGAACACTTTGGCTGAGGTGACAGATATTAATTGCCTCCAAACTCAATTTCACTGCAATTTTCAGGTTAATTCAATCAGAATTCCACAGGCAGTCAGCTGGAGGGGTGGATGCATCTGGGAACAGCCGGTTTCCTTGCGACTAAATCCAGCCCAATATCATCATGGATTCTTGCATTTCTTTGGCTTTTTTCTCATTTTTCTTATTTTTCGTGGTTTGTAATGAATTTTCTGATGTGAGCTTTGGATTTGAGGCTGGCATATGGAGTTCAGGGCATAAGAGGAAGGTTCTTATTCAATCAGAGCACAGCTGTTGGCTTGCTCCAATTCTGGCTTGCTGTCATTGTTTTGGGTGCCTCTGCCGATTTGAGGTTTCTTGAGTGGCAATTTCCTAAACGTTTTCTTAGTCTGAGTTGGTTTTGTCCTCTTCCTTCCCAAATTTTGTATTCTGACGCAATAGAAACAAGAGTTTGGGCAGAATAGCCATTATGAAATAAAAAACACATCAAATAGGCTTTTGAAAGCTACAGGTAACACGACCAAGGTTAGATTTTGTTTTGGATAATAAAATGGAACACTTTGGCTGTGTTGACAGATATTAACTGCCTCCGTTCAGGTTAATTCAGTCAATATTCCTCAGGCAGTCAGCTGGAGGGGTGGATGAATCTGGGAATAGCCGTCTTCCTTTCGACTAAATCAATCCCAATATCATTATGGATTCTTGCATTTCTTTGGCTTTTCTCTCATTTTTATTATTTATCGTGGTTTTTAATGAATTTTCTGATGTGAGCTTTGGTTTTGAGGCTGGAATATGGAGTTCAGGGCACAAGAGGAAGGTTCTTATTCAATCAGGGCACAGCTGCTAGCTTGCTACAAATATGGCTTGCTGTCATTGTTTTGGGTGCCTCCGCTGATTTGCGGTTTCTTGGGCATGAATTTGCTAAATATTTTATGAGTCTCAGTTGGTTTTCCTTCTTCCTTCCCAAATTTTGTAATCTGACGCAATAGAAAGAAGAATTTGGACAGAGTAGCCATTATGAAATAAAAAACACAACAAATAGGCTTTTGAAGCTACAGGTAACACGAACAGGGTGACATTTTGTGTTTTGGAAAATAAAATGGAACACGTTTTCTGTGGTGACAGATATTAACTGCCTCCGTTCAGGTTAATTAAGTCAGAATTCCACAGGCAGTCAGCTGGAGGGGTGGATGAATCCGGGAATAGCCGGTTTCCTTGCGACTAAATCAAGCCCAATATAATTATGGATTCTTGCATTTCTTTGGGTTTATTCTGATTTTTCTTATTTATCATGGTTTGTAATGAATTTTCTGATGTGAGCTTTGGTTTTGAGGCTGCAATATGGAGTTCAGGGCACCGGAGTAATGGTCTTTTTCAATCAGAGCACAGCTGTAGGCTTGCTCCAATTCTGACTTGCTGTCATTGTTTTGGGTGCCTCCGCCGATTTGAGGTTTCTTGATGGCAATTTCCTAATCGTTTTCTGAGTCTCAGTTGGTTTTGCCTTCTTTCCTTTCCAAATTTTGTATTCTGACGCAATACAAACAAGAGTTTGGACACAGGAGCCATTATGAAAAAAAAAAAAAACATCAAATGGGCTTTTGAAGCTACAGGTAACACGAACAAGGTGACATTTTGTGTTTTGGAAAATAAAATGAACACGTTGGCTGAGGTAACAGATATTAACTGCCTCTATTCAGGTTAATTCAGTCAGAATTCCACAGGCAGTCAGCTGGAGGGGTGGATGAATCTGGGAACAGCCGGTTTCCTTGCGACTAAATCCAGCCCAATATCATTATGGATTCTTGCATTTCTTTGTCTTTTTTCTCTTTTTTCTTATTTATCATGGTTTGCAATGAATTTTCTGATGTGAGCTTTGGTTTTGAGGCTGGCATATTGAGTTCAGGGCACCGGAGGAATGGTCTTTTTCAAACTGGGCACAGCTGTTGGCCTGCTCCAATTCTGGCTTGCTGTCATTGGTTTGGGTGCCTCAGCTGACTTTTAGTTTCTTGAACGGCAATTTCCTAAATGTTTTCTGGGTCTGAGTTGGTTTTGCCTTCTTCCTTCCCAAATTTTGTATTCTGATGCAATACAAACAAGACTTTGGACAGAGTACCATTATGAAAGAAAAAAAAGATTGCCCTTTCAGGAGTAGAAATCTACAGGTAACACGACCAAGATGAGTTTTTGTGTTTTGGAAAAAGACATGGAACACTTTGGCTGAGGTGACAGATATTAATTGTCTCCAAACCGAGTTTCACTGCGAATTTCATTTTAATTCAGTCAGAAACCACAGACACTCAGCTGGGAGGTGTGGAAGAATCTGGAAACAGACATTAACAAGGGAGTAAATCAAGCCCAATATCACTAAGAACTCCTGCATTTCTTTGGATTTTTTCTGATTTTTCTTATTTATCATGGTTTGTAATGAATTTCCTGATGTGAGGTTTGGTTTTGAGGTTGCAATATCGAGTTCAGGGCACAAGAGGAAGGTTCTTTTTCAATCAGGGCACAGCTGTTGGCTTGCTCCAATTCTGTCTTGCTTTCAAGGTTTTGGATGCCTCCGCGGCCCTTTGTTTCTTGAGCGGCAATTTCCTAAATGTTTTCTGGGTCTGAGTTGGTTTTGCCTTCTTCCTTCCCAAAATTTGTATTCTGCCCAAATACAAACAAGAGTTTGGGCAGAGTAGCCATTATGAAACAAAAAACACAACAAATAGGCGTTTGAAGCTTAGAAATCTACAGGTAACACAACCAAGGTGAGTTTTTGTGTTTTGGAAAATAAATTGGAACACTTTGGCTGAGGTGGCAGATAGTAATTGCCTCCAAACTGAGTTTCACTGCGATTTTCAGGTTAATTCTGTCCGAATTCCACAGGCAGTCAGCGGGGAGGTGTGGATGCATCTGGGAACAGCCGGTTTCCATGCTACTAAATCCAGCCCAATATCATTATGGATTCTTGCATTTCTTTGGCTTTTTTCTCATCTTTCTTATTTATCATGGTTTGTAATGAATTTTCTGATGTGAGCTTTGGTTTTGAGGTTGGCATATTGAGTTCAGGTCACTTTTTCCATCAGGGCACAGCTGTTTGCTTGCTCCAATTCTGGCTTGCTGTCATTGTTTTGGATGTCTCAGCTGACTTCTGGTTCCTTGAGCGTCAATTTCCTAAATGTTTTCTGGTTCTGAGTTGGTTTTACCTTCTTCCTTCCCAAATTTTGTATTCTGACCCAATACAAACAAGAGTTTGGACACAGGAGCCATTAAGAAATAAAAAACACAACAAATAAGCATTTGAAGCTTATACATCTACAGGTAACACAACCAAGGTGAGTTTTTGTGTTTTGGAAAATCAAATGGAACACTTTGGCTGAGGTGACAGATATTAATTGCCTCCAAACTGAGTTTCACTGTGATTTTCAGGTTAATTCAGTCAGAATTCCACAGGCAGTCAGCTGGAGGGGTGGATGAATCCGGGAACAGCAGGTTTCTTGTGACTAATACCAACCTAACATCATTATGGATTCTTGCATTTCTTTGGCTTTTTTCTCTTTTTTCTTATTTACCATGGTTTGTAATGAATTTTCAGATGTGAGCTTTGGTTTTGAGGCTGCAATATGTAGTTCAGGGAACAAGAGGAAGGTTCTTTTTCAATCAGGGCACAGGTGTTGGCCTGCTCCAATTCTGGCTTGCTGTCATTGTTTTGAGTGCCTCAGCCGATTATTGGTTTCTTGAGCGGCAATTTCTTAAATGTTTTCTGGGTCTGAGTTGGTTTTGCATTCTTCCTTCGCAAATTTTGTAGTCTGCCGCAATACAAACAAGAGTTTGGGCAGAGTTTCCATTATGAAATAAAAAACACAACAAATAGGCTTTTGAAGCTTAGAAATCTACAGGTAACATGACCAAGGTGAGTTTTTGTGTTTTGGAAAATCAAATGGAACACTTTGGCTGAGGTGACAGATATTAATTGCCTCCAAACTGAGTTTCACTGCGATATTCAGGTTAATTCAGTCAAAATTCCACAGGCAGTCAGCTGGAGGGGTGGATGAATCCGGGAACAGCCAGTTTCCTTGCGACTGAATCAAGCCCAATATCATTATGGATTCTTGCATTTCTTTGGCTTTTTTCTCATTTTTCTTATTTATCGTGGTTTCTAATTAATTTTCTGATGTGAGCTTTGGTTTTGAGGCTGGCATATGGAGTTCAGGGCACAAGAGAAAGGTTCTTTCAATCAGGGCACAGCTGTTGGCTTGCTCAAATTCTGGCTTGCTGTCATTGTTTTGGGTGCCTCAGCTGACTTTTGGTTTTTTGAGCGGCAATTTCCTAAATGTTTTCTGGGTCTGAGTTGGTTTTGCCTTCTTCCTTCCCAAATTTTGTATTCTGACGCAATACAAACAAGAGTTTGGACACAGGAGCCATTAAGAAATAAAAAACACAACAAATAAGCATTTGAAGCTTATACATCTACAGGTAACACAACCAAGGTGAGTTTTTGTGTTTTGGAAAATCAAATGGAACACTTTGGCTGAGGTGACAGATATTAATTGCCTCCACAATGAGTTTCACTGCGATTTTCAGGTGAATTCTGTCAGAATTCCATAGGCAGTCAGCTGGAGGGGTGGATGAATCCGGGAACAGCCGGTTTCCTTGCGACTAAATCCAGCCCAATATCATTATGGATTCTTGCATTTCTTTGGCTTTTTTCTCATATTCTTATGTATCATGGTTTGTAATGAATTTTCTGATGTGAGCTTTGGTTTTTAGGCTGGCATATTGAGTTCAGGGCACCGGAGGAATGGTCTTTTTCAAACTGGGCACAGCTGTTGGCCTGCTCAAATTCTGGCTTGCTGTCATGGTTTTGTGGGCCTCAGCCGATGATTCATTTCTTGAGCGGCAATTTCCTAAATGTTTTCTGGATCTGAGTTGCTTTTGCCTTCTGCCTTCCCAAATTTTGTATTCTGATGCAATACAAACAAGACTTTGGACAGAGTACCATTATGAAAGAAAAAAAAAATTTGCCCTTTCAGGAGTAGAAATCTACAGGTAACATGACCATGATGAGTTTCTGTGTTTTGGAAAAAGACATGGAACACTTTGGCTGAGGTGACAGATATTAATTGCCTCCAAACCGAGTTTCACTGCGAATTTCATTTTAATTCAGTAAGAAACCACAGACACTCAGCTGGGAGGTGTGGAAAAATCTGGAAACAGACATTAACAAGGGAGTAAATCAAGCCCAATATCACTAAGAACTCCTGCATTTCTTTGGATTTTTTCTGATTTTTCTTATTTATCATGGTTTGTAATGAATTTCCTGATGTGAGGTTTGGTTTTGAGGTTGCAATATCGAGTTCAGGGCACAAGAGGAAGGTTCTTTCTCAATCAGGGCACAGCTGTTGGCTTGCTCCAATTCTGTCTTGCTTTCAAGGTTTTGGATGCCTCCGCGGCCCTTTGTTTCTTGAGCGGCAATTTCCTAAATGTTTTCTGGGTCTGAGTTGGTTTTGCATTCTTCCTTCCCAAAATTTGTATTCTGCCCAAATACAAACAAGAGTTTGGGCAGAGTAGCCATTATGAAACAAAAAACACAACAAATAGGCGTTTGAAGCTTAGAAATCTACAGGTAACACAACCAAGGTGAGTTTTTGTGTTTTGGAAAATAAATTGGAACACTTTGGCTGAGGTGGCAGATATTAATTGCCTCCAAACTGAGTTTCACTGCGATTTTCAGGTTAATTCAGTCAGAATTCCACAGGAACTCAGCAGGAGGGTTGGATGAATCTGGGAATATCCGGTTTCCTTGCGACTAAATCAAGCCCAATGTCATTATGGATTCCTGCATTTCTTTGGCTTTTTTCTCATTTTTCTTATTTATCATGGTTTGGAATGAATTTTCTGATGTGAGCTTTGGTTTTGAGGCTGCAATATCGAGTTCAAGGCACAAGAGGAAGGTTCTTTTTCAATCAGGGCACAGCTGCTGGCTTGCTCCAATTCTGGCTTGCTGTCATTGTTTTGGATGCCTCAGCCAATTTGTGGTTTCTAGTGTGGCAATTTCCTAAATGTTTCCTGAGTCTCAGTTGATTTTGCCTTCTTCCTTCCCAAATTTTGTATTCTGACCCAATACAAACAAGAATTTGAACAGAATAGCCATTATGAAATAAAAAAAAACAACAAATAGGCTTTTGAAGCTACAGGTAACATGACCAAGGTGAGATTTTTTGTTTTGGAAAATAAAATGGAACACTCTTGCTGTGGTGACAGATATTAACTGCCTCCAAACTCAGTTTCACTGCAATTTTCAGGTTAATTCAGTCAGAATTCCACAGGCAGTCAGCTGGAGGAGTGGATGCATCTGGGAACAGCCGGTTTCCTTGCGACTAAATCCAGCCCAATATCATCATGGATTCTTGCATTTCTTTGGCTTTTTTCTCATTTTTCTTATTTTTCGTGGTTTGTAATGAATTTTCTGATGTGAGCTTTGGATTTGAGGCTGCCATATGGACTTCAGGGCATAAGAGGAAGGTTCTTATTCAATCAGGGCACAGCTGTTGGCTAGCTCCAATTTTGGCTTGCTGTCATTGTTTTGGGTGCCTCAGCTGACTTTTGGGTTCTTGAACGGCAATTATCTAAACGTTTTCTGGGTCTGAGTCGGTTTTGCCTTCTTCCTTCCCAAATTTTGTATTCTCACGCAATACAAACAAGAGTTTGGACAGAGTAGCAATTATGAAATAAAAAACACAACAAATAGGCATTTGAAGCTTTGAAATCTACAGGTAACACGACCAAGTGAGTTTTTGTGTTTTGGAAAATCAAATGGAACACGTTGGCTGAGGTGACAGATATTAACTGCCTCCGTTCAGGTTAATTCAGTCAATATTCCAGAGGCAGTCAGCTGGATGGGTGGATGAATCCGGGAATAGCCGGTTTCCTTGCGACTAAATGAAGCCAAATATCATTATGGATTCTTGCATTTCTTTCTCTTTTTTCTCATATTCTTATGTATCATGGTTTGTAATGGATTTTCTGATGTGAGCTTTGGTTTTGAGGCACCAATATGGAGTTCAAGGCACCGGGGGAATGGTCTTTTTCAAACAGGGCACAGCTGTTGGCCTGCTCCAATTCTGGCTTGCTGTCATTGTTTTGAGTGCCTCAGCTGACTTTTGGTTTGTTGAGCAGCAATTTCCTAAATGTTTTCTGGGTCTGAGTTGGTTTTGCCTTCTTCCTTCCCAAATTTTGTAGTCTGCCGCAATACAAACAAGAGTTTGGGCAGAATTTCCATTATGAAATAAAAAACACAACCAATAAACGTTTAAAGCTTATACATCTACAGGTAACACGACCAAGGTGAGTTTTTGTGTTTTGGAAAATAAAGTGGAACACTTTGGCTGAGGTGACAGATATTAATTTCCTCCAAACTGAGTTTCACTGCGATTTTCAGGTTAATTCAGGCGGAATTCCACAGGCAGTCAGCTGGAGGGGTGGATGAATCTGGGAACAGCCAGTTACCTTGCGACTAAATCAAGACCAATATCATTATAGATTCTTGCATTTCTTTGGCTTTTTTCTCATTTTTCTTATTTACCATGGTTTGTAATGAATTTTCTGATGTGAACTATGATTTTGAGGCTGCAATATGTAGTTCAGGGAACAAGAGGAAGGTTCTTTTTCAAACAGCCACAGCTGTTGGCCTGCTCCAATTCTGGCTTGCTGTCATTGTTTTGAGTAACTCAGCCGATCTTTGTTTCCTTGAGTGGTAATTTCCTAAATGTTTTCTGGGTCTGAGTTGGTTTTGCCTTCTTCCTTCCCAAATTTTGTATTCTGCCGCAATACAAACAAGAGTTTGGGCAGAGTTTCCATTATGAAATAAAAAACACAACCAATAAGCGTTTGAAGCTTATACATCTACAGGTAACATGACCAAGGTGAGTTTTTGTGTTTTGGAAAATCAAATGGAACACTTTGGCTGAGGTGACAGATATTAATTACCTCCAAACTGAGTTTCACTGCGATTTTCAGGTTAACTCAGTCGGAATTCTACGGGCAGTCAGCAGGAGGGGTGGATGAATCTGGGAACAGCCAGTTACCTTGCGACTAAATCAAGCCCAATATCATTATGGATTCTAGAATTTATTTGGCTTTTTTCTCTGTTTTGTTATTTATCATGGTTTGTAATGAATTTTGTAATGTGAGTTTTGGTTTTGAGGCTGCAATATGGAGTTCAGGGCACCGGGGGAATGGTCTTTTTCAAACAGGGCACAGCTGTTGGCCTGCTCCAATTCTGGCTTGCTGTCATTGTTTTGGGTGCTTCAGCTGACTTTTGGTTTCTTGAGCGGAAATTTTAAATGTTTTCTGGGTCCGAGTTGGTTTTGCCTTCTTCCTTTCCAAATTTTGTATTCTGACGCAATACAAACAAGAGTTTCGGCAGAGTAGCCATTATGAAATAAAAAACACAACAAATAGGCATTTGAAGCTTTGATATCTACAGGTAACACGACCTAGGTGAGTTTTTGTGTTTTGGAAAATCAAATGTAACAATTTGGCTGAGGTGACAGATATTAATTGCCTCCAATTAATATTTTCAGGTTAATTTTGTCCGAATTCCACAGGCAGTCAGCTGGAGGGGTGGATGAATCCGGGAACAGCCGGTTCCCTTGCGACTGAATCAAGGCCAATATCATTATGGTTTCTTGCATTTCTTTCTCTTTTTTCTCATTTTTCTTATTTATTATGGTTTGTAATGAATTTTCTGATGTGAGCTTTGGTTTTGAGGCTGCAATATGGAGTTCAGGGCACCGGGGGAATGGTCTTTTTCAAACAGGGCACAGCTGTTGGCCTGCTCCAATTCTGGCTTGCTGTCATTCTGTTGGGTGCTTCAGCACTTTTGGTTTCTTGAGCAGCAATTTACTAAATGTTTTCTGGGTCTGAGTTGGTTTTGCCTTCTTCCTTCCCAAATTTTGTATTCTGACGCAATACAAACAAGAGTTTCGGCAGAGTAGCATTATGACATAAAAAACACAACAAATAGGCGTTTGAAGCTTAGAAATCTACAGGTAACACAACCAATGTGAGTTTTTGTGTTTTGGAAAATCAAATGGAGCACTTTGGCTGAGGTGACAGATATTAATTGCCTCCAAACTGAGTTTCACTGCGATTTTCAGGTTAATTCAGTCAGAATTCCACAAGCCGTCAGCTGGAGGGGTGGTGAATCCGGGAACAGCTGGTTTCCTTTCGACTAAATCAAGCCCAATATCATTATAGATTCTTGCATTTCTTTGTAATGAATTTTCTGATGTGAGCTTTGGTTTTTAGGCTGCAATATGGAGTTCAGGGCACCGCAGGAATGCTCTTTTTCATACAGGGCACAGCTGTTGGCGTGCTGCAATTCTGGCTTGCTGTCATGGTTTTGTGGGCCTCAGCCGATTATTGGTTTCTTGAGCGGCAATTTCGTACATGTTTTCTGGGTCCGACTTGGTTTTGCCTTCTTCCTTCCCAAATTTTGTATTCTGAAAAATACAAACAAGAGTTTTGGCAGAGTAGACATTATGAAATAAAAAGCAAAACAAATAGGTGTTTGAAGCTTAGAAATCTACAGGTAACACAACCAAGGTGAGTTTTTGTGTTTTGGAAAATCAAATGGAGCACTTTGGCTGAGGTGACAGATAGTAATTGCCTCCAAACTGAGTTTCACTGCGATTTTCAGGTTAATTCAGTCCGAATTCCACAGGCAGTCAGCTGGGAGGTGTGGATGCATCTGGGAACAGCCGGTTTCCATGCTACTAAATCCAGCCCAATATCATTATGGATTCTTGCGTTTCTTTGGCTTTTTTCTCATCTTTCTTATTTATCATGGCTTGTAATGAATTTTCTGATCTGAGCTTTGGTTTTGAGGTTGGCATATTGAGTTCAGGTCACTTTTTCAATCAGGGCACAGCTGTTGGCTTGCTCCAATTCTGGCTTGCTGTCATTGTTTTGGGTGTCTCAGCTGACTTCTGCTTCCTTGAGCGTCACTTTCCTGAATGTTTTCTGGTTCTGAGTTGGTTTTACCTTCTTCCTTCCCAAATTTTGTATTCTGACCCAATACAATCAAGAGTTTGGACGCAGTAGCCATTATGAATTACAAAACACAACAAATATGCATTTGAAGCTTATACAACTACAGGTAACACAACCAAGGTGAGTTTTTGTGTTTTGGAAAATCAAATGGAACACTTTGGCTGAGGTGACAGATATTAATATCCTCCAAACTGAGTTTCACTGTGATTTTCAGGTTAATTCAGTCAGAATTCCACAGGCAGTCAGCTGGAGGGGTGGATGAATCCGGGAACAGCCGGTTTCCTTGCGACTAAATCCAGCCCAATATCATTATGGATTCTTGCATTTCTTTGGCTTTTTTCTCATCTTTCTTATTTATCATGGTTTGTAATGAATTTTGTGATGTGAGCTTTGGTTTTAAGGTTGGCATATTGAGTTCAGGTCACTTTTTCAATCAGGGCACAGCTGTTTGCTTGCTCCAATTCTGGCTTGCTGTCATTGTTTTGGGTGTCTCAGCTGAGTTCTAGTTCCTTGAGCGTCAATTTCCTAAATGTTTTCTGGTTCTTAGTTCGTTTTACCTTCTTCCTTCCCTAATTTTGTATTCTGACGCAATACAAACAAGAGTTTCTGCAGAGTAGCCATTATGAAATAAAAAACACAACAAATAGGCGTTTGAAGCTTAGAAATCTACAGGTAACACAACCAAGGTGAGTTTTTGTGTTTTGGAAAATCAAATGGAACACTTTGGCTGAGGTGACAGATATTAATTACCTCCAAACTGAGTTTCACTGCGATTATCAGGTTAATTTAGTCAGAATTCCACAGGCAGTCAGCTGGAGGGGTGGATGAATCCGGGAACAGCAGGTTTCTTGTGACTAATACCAACCTAACATCATTATGGATTCTTGCATTTCTTTGGCTTTTTTCCACTTATTCTTATTTATCATGGTTTGTAATGAATTTTCTGATGTGAGCTTTGGTTTTTAGGCTGGAATATGGAGTTCAGGGCACCGCAGGTATGCTCTTTTTCAAACAGGGCACAGTGTTGGCCTGCTCCAATTCTGGCTTGCTATCATGGTTTTGTGGGCCTCAGCCGATTATTGGTTTCTTGAGCGGCAATTTCGTACATGTTTTCTGGGTCCGAGTTGGTTTTGCCTTCTTCCTTCCCAAATTTTGTATTCTGAAAATTACAAACAAGAGTTTTGGCAGAGTAGACATTATGAAATAAAAAACAAAACAAATAGGTGTTTGAAGCTTAGAAATCTACAGGTAACACAACCACGGTGAGTTTTTGTGTTTTGGAAAATCAAATGGAGCACTTTGGCTGAGGTGACAGATATTAATTGCCTCCAAACTGAGTTTCACTGCGATTATCAGGTTAATTCAGTCAGAATTCCACAGGCAGTCAGCTGGAGGGGTGGATGAATCCGGGAACAGCCGGTTTCCTTTCGACTAAATCAAGCCCAATATCATTATAGATTCTTGCATTTCTTTGGCTTTTTTCTCATTTTTCTTATTTACCATGGTTTTTAATGAATTTTCTGATGTGAACTTTGGTTTTTAGGCTGCAATATGGAGTTCAGGGCACCGGAGGAATGGTCTTTTTCAAACAGCCACAGCTGTTGGCCTGCTCCAATTCTGGCTTGCTGTCATGGTTTTGAGTGCCTCAGCCGATCTGTGTTTCCTTGAGTGGTAATTTCCTAAATGTTTTCTGGGTCTGAGTTGGTTTTGCCTTCTTCCTTCCCAAATTTTGTATTCTGCCGCAATACAAACAAGAGTTTCGGCAGAGTTTCCATTATGAAATAAAAAACACAACCAATAAGCGTTTGAAGCTTATACATCTACAGTTAACACGAGCAAGGTGAGTTTTTGTGTTTTGGAAAATCAAATGGAACACTTTGGCTGAGGTGACAGATATTAATTTCCTCCAAACTGAGTTTCACTGCGATTTTCAGGTTAATTCAGTCGGAATTCTACGGGCAGTCAGCTGGAGGGGTGGATGAATCTGGGAACAGCCAGTTACCTTGCGACTAAATCAAGCCCAATATCATTATGGATTCTAGAATTTATTTGGCATTTTTCTCCGTTTTGTTATTTATCATGGTTTGTAATGAATTTTCTAACGTGAGTTTTGGTTTTGAGGCTGCAATATGGAGTTCAGGGCACCGGGGGAATGGTCTTTTTCAAACAGGGCACAGCTGTTGGCCTGCTCCAATTCTGGCTTGCTGTCATTGTTTTGGGTGCTTCAGCTGACTTTTGGTTTCTTGAGCGGAAATTTTAAATGTTTTCTGGGTCCGAGTTGGTTTTGCCTTCTTCCTTTCCAAATTTTGTATTCTGACGCAATACAAACAAGAGTTTCGGCAGAGTAGCCATTATGAAATAAAAAACACAACAAATAGGCATTTGAAGCTTTGATATCTACAGGTAACACGACCTAGGTGAGTTTTTGTGTTTTGGAAAATCAAATGTAACAATTTGGCTGAGGTGACAGATATTAATTGCCTCCAATTAATATTTTCAGGTTAATTCTGTCCGAATTCCACAGGCAGTCAGCTGGAGGGGTGGATGAATCCGGGAACAGCCGGTTTCCTTGCGACTGAATCAAGGCAAATATCATTATGGTTTCTTGCATTTCTTTCTCTTTTTTCTCCGTTTTGTTATTTATCATGGTTTTTAATGAATTTTCTGATGTGAGCTTTGGTTTTGAGGCTGCAATATGGAGTTCAGGGCACCGGAGGAATGGTCTTTTTCAAACAGGGCACAGCTGTTGGCCTGCTCCAATTCTGGCTTGCTGTCATTCTGTTGGGTGCTTCAGCACTTTTGGTTTCTTGAGCAGCAATTTCCTAAATGTTTTCTGGGTCTGAGTTGGTTTTGCCTTCTTCCTTCCCAAATTTTGTATTCTGACGCAATACAAACAAGAGTTTCTGCAGAGTAGCCATTATGAAATAAAAAACACAACAAATAGGCGTTTGAAGCTTAGAAATCTACAGGTAACACAACCAAGGTGAGTTTTTGTGTTTTGGAAAATCAAATGGAGCACTTTGGCTGAGGTGACAGATAGTAATTGCCTCCAAACTGAGTTTCACTGCGATTTTCAGGTTAATTCAGTCAGAATTCCACAGGCAGTCAGCTGGAGGGGTGGATGAATCCGGGAACAGCCGGTTTCCTTGCAACTAAATGAAGCCGAATATCATTATGGATTCTTGCATTTCTTTGGCTTTTTTCCACTTATTCTTATTTATCATGGTTTGTAATGAATTTTCTGATGTGAGCTTTGGTTTTTAGGCTGGAATATGGAGTTCAGGGCACCGCAGGTATGCTCTTTTTCAAACAGGGCACAGCTGTTGGCCTGCTCCAATTCTGGCTTGCTATCATGCTTTTGTGGGCCTCAGCCGATTATTGGTTTCTTGAGCGGCAATTTCGTACATGTTTTCTGGGTCCGAGTTGGTTTTGCCTTCTTCCTTCCCAAATTTTGTATTCTGAAAATTACAAACAAGAGTTTTGGCAGAGTAGACATTATGAAATAAAAAACAAAACAAATAGGTGTTTGAAGCTTAGAAATCTACAGGTAACACAACCACGGTGAGTTTTTGTGTTTTGGAAAATCAAATGGAACACTTTGGCTGAGGTGACAGATATTAATTGCCTCCAAACTGAGTTTCACTGCGATTATCAGGTTAATTCAGTCAGAATTCCACAGGCAGTCAGCTGGAGGGGTGGATGAATCCGGGAACAGCCGGTTTCCTTTCGACTAAATCAAGCCCAATATCATTATAGATTCTTGCATTTCTTTGGCTTTTTTCTCATTTTTCTTATTTACCATGGTTTTTAATGAATTTTCTGATGTGAACTTTGGTTTTTAGGCTGCAATATGGAGTTCAGGGCACCGGAGGAATGGTCTTTTTCAAACAGCCACAGCTGTTGGCCTGCTCCAATTCTGGCTTGCTGTCATGGTTTTGAGTGCCTCAGCCGATCTGTGTTTCCTTGAGTGGTAATTTCCTAAATGTTTTCTGGGTCTGAGTTGGTTTTGCCTTCTTCCTTCCCAAATTTTGTATTCTGCCGCAATACAAACAAGAGTTTCGGCAGAGTTTCCATTATGAAATAAAAAACACAACCAATAAGCGTTTGAAGCTTATACATCTACAGTTAACACGAGCAAGGTGAGTTTTTGTGTTTTGGAAAATCAAATGGAACACTTTGGCTGAGGTGACAGATATTAATTTCCTCCAAACTGAGTTTCACTGCGATTTTCAGGTTAATTCAGTCGGAATTCTACGGGCAGTCAGCTGGAGGGGTGGATGAATCTGGGAACAGCCAGTTACCTTGCGACTAAATCAAGCCCAATATCATTATGGATTCTAGAATTTATTTGGCATTTTTCTCCGTTTTGTTATTTATCATGGTTTGTAATGAATTTTCTAATGTGAGTTTTGGTTTTGAGGCTGCAATATGGAGTTCAGGGCACCGGGGGAATGGTCTTTTTCAAACAGGGCACAGCTGTTGGCCTGCTCCAATTCTGGCTTGCTGTCATTGTTTTGGGTGCTTCAGCTGACTTTTGGTTTCTTGAGCGGAAATTTTAAATGTTTTCTGGGTCCGAGTTGGTTTTGCCTTCTTCCTTTCCAAATTTTGTATTCTGACGCAATACAAACAAGAGTTTCGGCAGAGTAGCCATTATGAAATAAAAAACACAACAAATAGGCATTTGAAGCTTTGATATCTACAGGTAACACGACCTAGGTGAGTTTTTGTGTTTTGGAAAATCAAATGTAACAATTTGGCTGAGGTGACAGATATTAATTGCCTCCAATTAATATTTTCAGGTTAATTCTGTCCGAATTCCACAGGCAGTCAGCTGGAGGGGTGGATGAATCCGGGAACAGCCGGTTTCCTTGCGACTGAATCAAGGCAAATATCATTATGGTTTCTTGCATTTCTTTCTCTTTTTTCTCATTTTTCTTATTTATCATGGTTTGTAATGAATTTTCTGATGTGAGCTTTGGTTTTGAGGCTGCAATATGGAGTTCAGGGCACCGGGGGAATGGTCTTTTTCAAACAGGGCACAGCTGTTGGCCTGCTCCAATTCTGGCTTGCTGTCATTCTGTTGGGTGCTTCAGCACTTTTGGTTTCTTGAGCAGCAATTTCCTAAATGTTTTCTGGGTCTGAGTTGGTTTTGCCTTCTTCCTTCCCAAATTTTGTATTCTGACGCAATACAAACAAGAGTTTCTGCAGAGTAGCCATTATGAAATAAAAAACACAACAAATAGGCGTTTGAAGCTTAGAAATCTACAGGTAACACAACCAAGGTGAGTTTTTGTGTTTTGGAAAATCAAATGGAGCACTTTGGCTGAGGTGACAGATAGTAATTGCCTCCAAACTGAGTTTCACTGCGATTTTCAGGTTAATTCAGTCAGAATTCCACAGGCAGTCAGCTGGAGGGGTGGATGAATCCGGGAACAGCCGGTTTCCTTGCAACTAAATGAAGCCGAATATCATTATGGATTCTTGCATTTCTTTGGCTTTTTTCCACTTATTCTTATTTATCATGGTTTGTAATGAATTTTCTGATGTGAGCTTTGGTTTTTAGGCTGGAATATGGAGTTCAGGGCACCGCAGGTATGCTCTTTTTCAAACAGGGCACAGCTGTTGGCGTGCTCCAATTCCGGCTTGCTATCATGGTTTTGTGGGCCTCAGCCGATTATTGGTTTCTTGAGCGGCAATTTCGTACATGTTTTCTGGGTCCGAGTTGGTTTTGCCTTCTTCCTTCCCAAATTTTGTATTCTGAAAATTACAAACAAGAGCTTTGGCAGAGTAGACATTATGAAATAAAAACAAAACAAATAGGTGTTTGAAGCTTAGAAATCTACAGGTAACACAACCACGGTGAGTTTTTGTGTTTTGGAAAATCAAATGGAGCACTTTGGCTGAGGTGACAGATATTAATTGCCTCCAAACTGAGTTTCACTGTGATTATCAGGTTAATTCAGTCAGAATTCCACAGGCAGTCAGCTGGGAGGTGTGGATGCATCTGGGAACAGCCGTTTTCCATGCTACTAAATCCAGCCCAATATCATTATGGATTCTTGCATTTCTTTGGCTTTTTTTCTCATCTTTCTTATTTACCATGGTTTGTAATGAATTTTCTGATGTGAGCTTTGGTTTTGAGGTTGGCATATTGAGTTCAGGTCACTTTTTCAATCAGGGCACAGCTGTTTGCTTGCTCCAATTCTGGCTTGCTGTCATTGTTTTGGGTGTCTCAGCTGACTTCTGCTTCCTTGAGCATCACTTTCCTAATTGTTTTCTTGTTCTGAGTTGGTTTTACCTTCTTCCTTCCCAAATTTTGTATTCTGACCCAATACACACAAGAGTTTCTGCAGAGTAGCCATTATGAAATAAAAAACACAACAAATATGCATTTGAAGCTTATACAACTACAGGTAACACAACCAAGGTGAGTTTTTGTGTTTTGGAAAATCAAATGGAACACTTTGGCTGAGGTGACAGATATTAATATCCTCCAAACTGAGTTTCACTGCGATTATCAGGTTAATTCAGTCAGAATTCAACAGGCAGTCAGCTGGAGGGGTGGATGAATCTGGGAACAGCAGGTTTCTTGTGACTAAATCCAGCCTAACATCATTATGGATTCTTGCATTTCTTTGGCTTTTTTCTCATATTCTTATGTATCATGGTTTGTAATGAATTTTCAGATGTGAGCTTTGGTATTGAGGCTGCAATATGGAGTTCAGGGCACAAGAGGAAGGTTCTTTTTCAATCAGGGCACAGCCGTTGGCCTGCTCCAATTCTGGCTTGCTGTCATGGTTTTGTGGGCCTCAGCCGATTATTGGTTTCATGAGCGGCAATTTCCTAAATGTTTTCTGGGTCTGAGTTGGTTTTGCCTCCTTCCTTCCCAAATTTTGTATTCTGACGCAATACAAACAAGAGTTTTGGCAGAGTAGCCATTATGAAATAAAAAAAAAAAACGAATAGGCATTTGAAGCTTAGAAATCTACAGGTAACACAACCAAGGTGAGTTTTTGTGTTTTGGAAAATCAAATGGAACACTTTGGCTGAGGTGACAGATATTAATTGCTTCCAAAATGAGTTTCACTGCGATTTTCAGGTTAATTCTGTCTGAATTCCACAGGCAGTCAGCAGGAGGGGTGGATGAATCTGGGAACAGCCGGTTTCCTTGCAACTGAATCAAGCCCAATATCATTATGGATTCTTGCATTTCTTTGGCTTTTTTCTCCTTTTTCTTATTTATCGTGGTTTGTAATGAATTTTCTGATGTGAGCTTTGGTTTTCAGGCTGCAATATGGAGTTCAGGGTACCGGGGGATTGGTCTTTTTCAAACAGGGCACAGCTGTTGGCCAGCTCCAATTCTGGCTTGCTGTCATTATTTTGGGTGCTTCAGCTGACTTTTGGTTTCTTGAGCAGCAAATTCCTAAATGTTTTCTGGGTCTGAGTTGGTTTTGCCTTCTTGCTTCCCAAATTTTGTATTCTGACGGAATACATACAAGAGTTTGGGCAGAGTAGCCATTATGAAATAAAAAAACACAACATATAGGTGTTTGAAGCTTAGAAATCAACAGGTAACACGACCAAGGTGAGTTTTTGTGTTTTGGAAAATAAAGTGGAACACTTTGGCTGAGGTTGCAGATATTAATTGCCTCCAAAATGAGTTTCACTGCGATTTTCAGGTCAATTCCGTCAGAATTCCACAGGCAGTCAGCTGGAGGGGTGGATGAATCCGGGAACAGCCGGTTTCCTTGTGACTAAATCAAGCCAAATATCATTATGGATTCTTGCATTTCTTTGGCTTTTTTCTCATATTCCTATGTATCATGGTTTGTAATGAATTTTCTGATGTGAGCTTTGGTTTTGAGGCTGCAATATCGAGTTCACGGCACCGGAGGAATGGTCTTTTCAAACAGCCACAGCTGTTGGCCTGCTCCAATTCTGGCTTGCTGTCATTGTTTTGAGTGCCTCAGCCGATTTGTGGTTCCTTGAGTGGCAATTTCCTAAAAGTTTTCTGGGTCTGAGTTGCTTTTGCCTTCTTGCTTCCCAAATTTTGTATTCTGATGCAATACAAACAAGAGTTTGGGCAGAGTTTCCATTATGAAATAAAAAACACAACCAATAGGCGTTTGAAGCGTAGAAATCTACAGGTAACACGACCAAGGTGAGTTTTTGTGTTTTGGAAAATCAAATGGAACACTTTGGCTGAGGTGACAGATATTAATTGCCTCCAAACTGAGTTTCACTGCGACTTTCAGGTTAATTCAATCGGAATGCTACGGGCAGTCAGCTGGAGGGGTGGATGAATCTGGGAACAGCCAGTTTCCTTGCGACTAAATCAAGCCCAATATCATTATGGATTCTTGAATTTCTTTCGCTTTTTTCTCCGTTTTGTTATTTATCATAGTTTGTAATGAATTTTCTGATGTGAGCTTTGGTTTTGAGGCTGGCATATGGAGTTCAGGTCACTTTTTCAATCAGGGCACAGCTGTTGGCCTGCTCCAATTCTGGCTTGCTGTCATTGTTTTGGGTGTCTCAGCTGACTTCTGGTTCCTTGAGCGTCAATTTCCTAAATGTTTTCTGGTTCTGAGATGGTTTTACCTTCTTCCTTCCCAAATTTTGCATTCTGACCCAATACAAACAAGAGTTTGGACACAGTAGCCATTAAGAAATAAAAAACACAACAAATATGCATTTGAAGCTTATACATCTACAGGTAACACAACCAAGGTGAGTTTTTGTGTTTTGGAAAATCAAATGGAACACTTTGGCTGAGGTGACAGATAGTAATTGACTCCAAACTGAGTTTCACTGCGATTTTCAGGTTAATTCAGTCAGAATTCCACAGGCAGTCAGCTGGAGGGGTGGATGAATCTGGGAACAGCAGGTTTCTTGTGACTAAATCCAGCCAAACATCATTATGGATTCTTGCATTTCTTTGCCTTTTTTCTCTTTTTTCTTATTTATCATGGTTTGTAATGAATTTTCTGATGTGAGCTTTGGTTTTGAGGCTGGCATATGGAGTTCAGGGCACAAGAGGAATGTTCTTTTTCAATCAGGGCACAGCTGTTGGCTTGCTCCAATTCTGGCTTGCTGTCATTGTTTTAGGTGCCTCAGCTGACTTTTGGTTTGTTGAGCAGCAATTTCCTAAATGTTTTCTGGGTCTGAGTTGGTTTTACCTTCCTCCTTCCCAAATTTTGTATTCTGATGCAATGCAAACAAGAGTTTGGACAGAGTAGCCTTTATGAAATAAAAAACACAACAAATAGGCGTTTGAAGCTTGGAAATCTACAGGTAACACGACCAAGGTGAGTTTTTGTGTTTTGGAAAATAAGGTGGAGCACTTTGGCTGAGGTGACAGATATTAATTGCCTCCAAACTGAGTTTCACTGCGATTATCATGTTAATTCAGTCAGAATTCCACAGGCAGTCAGCTGGAGGGGTGGATGAATCCGGGAACAGCCGGTTTCCTTGCAACTAAATGAAGCCGAATATCATTATGGATTCTTGCATTTCTTTGGCTTTTTTCTCTTTTTTCTTATTTATCATGGTTTGTAATGAATTTTCTGATGTGAGCTTTGGTTTTGAGGTTGGCATATTGAGTTCAGGTCACTTTTTCAATCAGGGCACAGCTGTTTGCTTGCTCCAATTCTGGCTTGCTGTCATGGTTTTGAGTGCCTTAGCTAACTTTGGTTTCTTGAGCGGCAATTTCCTAAATGTTTTCTGGGTCTGAGTTGGTTTTACCTTCTTCCTTCCCAAATTTTCTATTCTGAGGCCACACAAACAAGAATTTGGGCAGAGTAGCCATTATGAAATAAAAAACACAACAAATAGGCGTTTGAAGCTTAGAAATCTACAGGTAACACGACCAACGTTAGTTTTGGAGTTTTGGAAAATGAAATGGAACGCTTTGGATGAGGTGACAGATATTAATTGCCTCCAAACTGAGTTTCACTGCGATTTTCCGGCTAATTCAGTCAGAATTCCACAGGCAGTTAGCTGGAGCGGTGGATGAATCTGGGAACAGCCGGTTTCCTTGCGACTAAATCAAGCCCAATATCATTATGGATTCTTGCATTTCTTTGGCTTTTTTCTCCTTTTTCTTATTTATCATGGTTTGGAATGAATTTTCAGATGTGAGCTTTGGTTTTGAGGCTGCAATATGGAGTTCAGGGCACCGGAGGAATGGTCTTTTTAAAACAGGGCACAGCTGTGGCCTGCTCCAATTCTGGCTTGCTGTCATTGTTTTGAGTGCCTCAGCTGACTTTTGGTTTCTTGAGAGGGAATTTCCTAAATGTTTTCTGGGTCTGAGTTTGTTTTGCCTCCTTCCTTCCCAAATTTTCTTTTCTGATGCCATACAAACAAGAGTTCTGGCAGAGTAGCCATTATGAAATAAAAAACACAAGAAATAGGCATTTGAAGCTTAGAAATCTACAGGTAACATGACCAAGGTGAGGTTTTGTGGTTTGGAAAATAAAATGGAACACTTTGGCTGAGGTGACAGATATTAATTGCCTCCAAACTGAGTTTCACTGCGATTTTCAGGTTAATTAGGTCAGAATTCCACAGGCAGTCAGCTGGAGGGGTGGATGAATCCGGGAACAGCCGGTTTCCTTGCGACTAAATCAAGCCCAATATCTTTATGGATTCTTGCATTTCTTTGGCTTTTTTCTCCTTTTTCTTATGTATCATGGTTTGTAATGAATTTTATGATATGAGCTTTGGTTTTGAGGCTGCAATATGGAGTTTAGGGCACTGGAGGAATTGTCTTTTTGAAACAGGTCACAGCTCTTGGCTTGCTCCAATTCTGGCTTGCTGTATTGTTTTGGGTGCTTCAGCTGACTTTTGGTTTCTTGAGCAGCAATTTCCTACATGTTTTCTGGGTCTGAGTCGGTTTTGCATTCTTATTCTCAAATTTTGTATTCTGATTCAATACAAGCAAGATTTTGGACAGAGTAGCCATTAGGAAAGAAAAAAAAAAAACACAGCAAATAGCCCTTTCGGGATTAAAAATCTACAGGCAACACGACCAAGATGAGTTTCTGTTTTTGGGAAATGACATGGAACCCTTTTCCTGAGGGGACAAATTCTAACTCCCTAAAAATTGAGTGTGAGTGTGATTTTGAGGTGAATTCACTCAGAATTCCAAAGTCAGTCTGAGGAAGGGGGCAATGAATCTGGAAACAGCCAGTTTCCTTGTGTCTAAATCCAGCCAAATATCACAAAGGACTCTTGCATTTCTTTGGCTTTTTCACATTTCCCTTATTTATCATGTTTTGTAATGAATTTTGTGATGTGAGCTTTGGTTTTGAGGCTGGCATATTGAGTTCAGGGCACCGGAGGAATGGTCTTTTTCAAACAGGGCACAGCTGTTGGCCTGCTCCAATTCTGGCTTGCTGTCATGGTTTTGTGGGCCACAGCCGATTATTGGTTTCTTGAGCGGCAATTTCCTACATGTTTTCTGGGTCTGAGTCGGTTCTTGCCTTCTTATTCCCAAATTTTGTATTCTGATGCAATACAAACAAGAGTTTGGACAGAGTAGCCATTATGAAATAAAAAACACAACAAATAGGCGTTTGAAGCTTAGAAATCTACAGGTAACACGACCAAGGTGAGTTTTTGTGTTTTGGAAAATAAAATGGAACACTTTGGCTGAGGTGATAGATATTTATTGCCTCTAAACTGAGCTTCCCTGCGATTTTCATGTTAATTCAGTCAGAATTCCACAGGCAATCAGCCGGAGGGGTGGATGAATCCGGGAATGGCTGGTTTCCTTGCGACTAAATCAAGTCCAATATCATTATGGATATTTGCATTTCTATGGCTTTTTTCTTTTTTTTCTTATGTATCATGGTTTGTAATGAATTTTCTGATGTGAGCTTTGGTTTTGAGGCTGCAATATGGAGTTCAGGGCACAAGAGGAAGGTTCTTTTTCAATCAGGGCACAGCTGTTGGCTTACACCAATTCTGGGTTGCTGTCATTGTTTTGGGTGCCTCAGCCGATTTGTGGTTTCTTGAGTGGCAATTTCCTACATATTTTCTGGGCCTGAGTCGGTTTTGCCTTCTTATTCCCAAATTTTGTATTCTGATGCAATACAAGCAAGATTTTGGACAGAGTAGCCATTAGGAAAGAAGAAAAAAACACAGTAAATTGGCCTTTCAGGATTAGAAATCTACAGGCAACACGACCAAGATGAGTTTCTGTGTTTTGGAAAATGACTTGGAACCCTTCTGCTGAGGGGACAAATACTAATACCCTCCAAATTGAGTGTGAGTGCGATTTTCAGGTGAATTCAATCAGATTCCAAAATCAGTCTGTGGAAGGGGGACGAATCTGAAAACAGCCAGTTTCCTTGTGTCTAAATCCAATCAAATATTACAAAGGACTCTTGCATTTCTTTGGTTTTTTTCACATTTCCCTTATTTATCATGGTTTGTAATGAATTTTGTGATGTGAGCTTTGGTTTTGAAGCTGGAATATGGAGTTCAGGGCATGGGAGGAATGGTCTTTTTCAAACAGGGCACAGCTGTTGGCTTGCTCCAATTCTGGCTTGCTGTCATGGTTTTGGGTGCCTCAGCTGATTTTGGTTTCTTGAGCGTCAATTTCCTAAATGTTTTCTGGGTCTGAGTTGGTTTTGCCATCTTCCTTCCCAAATTTTGTATTCTGACACAATACAAACAAGAGTTTGGACAGAGTAGCCATCATGAAATAAAAAACACAACAAATAGGCGTTTGAAGCTTAGGAATCTACAGGTAACACGACCAAGGTAAGCTTTTGTGTTTTGGAAAATCAAATGGAACACTTTGGCTGAGGTGACAGATATTAATTGCCTCCAAATTGAGTTTCACTGTGATTTTCAGGTTAATTCAGTCAGAATTCCACAGGCAGTCAGCTGGAGTGGTGGATGAATCCGGGAACGGTCGGTTTCCCTGCGAGTAAATCAAGCCCAATAACATTATGGATTCTTGCATTTCTTTGGCTTTTTTCTCTTTTTTCTTATGTATCATGGTTTGTAATGAATTTTCTGATGTGAGCTTTGGTTTTGAGGCGGCAATATTGAGTTCAGGGCACAAGAGTAATGGTCTTTTTCAATCAGGGCACAGCTGTTTGCTTGCTCCAATTCTGGCTTGCTGTCATTGTTTTGGGTGCCTCAGGTGACTTTTGGTTTCTTGAGCGTCAGTTTCCTACATGTTTTCTGGGTCTGAGTCGGTTTTGCCTTCTTCTTTCCCAAATTTTGTATTCTGATGCAATACAAGCAAGATTTTGGATAGAGTTAGCTCTGTGTCCATTCTTCTGTCTCTGCACTAGATGAATAAAAAGACAATGTAAAATGATTTGAAAAGAAGTATAAGGGGTCGGCGCTGTGGTGCTGCTGCCAATTGGGGAGTGAACCAGCAGATGGAAAACACCTCTCTCTCTCTCTCTCTCTCTCTCTGTGCCTCTCCTTCCCTGTAACTCTGACTTCCAAATAAATAAATGAATCTTAAAGGAAGTATAAACATCAATAAAACACAAATGAAAATTGTATTCTCAAAACTGGATATTAAACCATGCCTTCTACACCTCTGTTAAAAGTTACATTCTATCATAGTCATTTATGATTTCTAGGGCCAAAGTAGTAAATAAGATTTTTCTGGAAGAGAAAGAGGTTATGAGGGAGCCAGGATTTGGGGTCAGTTAGCAGAAGTGAGTGTCACTCTTTCAGATTTGATGCAGGAAAGGAACAACAACTGATCCCTGAGATTTTGGTGTGGGAAGGAAAGGAAGGAGGGACTTAACAAAAGCAAAGGCCCTCTGGTTGTGGGCACCCACCCCCGACTGCAGCCTTTGGGGAGGGCCAGCTGGTGTCTCTATGAATGCTGCAGCCTGGACTCCATTTCCCAGAGTTCCCAGGAGCTCCAACCTATTCTGCCTTCCAAATGCCTGTGCCCATGTGCCTGCAAACAGCCAGTCCCTGGGGGTCTGAGTTGGACCAGAGGGAGTTCATTCCCTGATCAGGGTCAGCCCTAGGGGCTGTGCTGCTCCTTCTCTGGCATTTACTGCAACTCCTGCTCTGCATGTGCGATCCCAGGCAGTTTCCGAGTGCTCACCCTGAGCCTGCCTCCTGCTACTTCTTCCCTCTTCATCCACCAACTGTGGGTCCCACATGTCAGGGCCTCTCTTCCCCACACTCCCAATTTCACTCCCCGTGTGTCCGGAAGAAAGGGTACCTGCTCCAGGGACTTTCTGCTGCAGGTTTGGCATGCAGGAAGGGGCGGAGACACATGTGGGAGAAGTGTGCCAGCGATCCTGGCAGCTTCTCCCGAGGTCAGGGCTGGGACCCAGGCTGCTCTGTCTCCCACCTCTATTTCCCAGGCTCAAAGTGCCCAGACTCTCTCCTGCAGAACCTCACCTAAACTGTCCCTAATGCACTTTATTTAGTGGTTACAGGAGAGAGGGGGCAGCGTTCTGGGAACCTGCACTCACAGGGAAGGAAGGCAGAAAGACTCCTGATCTCCACAGTTAAATAAGCCAGGTTCCCACTGTGGGTGTTTTCAGAATGCAGTCTGGCCTGGTCTCTTGATGTTTCCTGGGCTGGTTCCTGCAGGGTGGGGCTGGATGGCCCTCAGGAGGGAGCCTGGGGCAGCAGAGGGGTGGGCAGGAGGATCTGTCTAGGATCTGCCCCACTGCTCTCATCCTGCACCTCATCTTCCTGGTGGGGATCAGTGTGAAGCGTGAATAGCTGCTTTGTGTGTTGATCCCTCTCAAGTATTAATTATCAAATTTTTCCAATGTGGAATTTGAAGCTGTTCCAGAAACCTGGGGTGGGAAAACTCCCTTCTTTCAAACAGGCACAAAGACAGTGGAGGATCCAAGGAGTTTCTATTAATGGACCTAGGCTCAGCTGGAATGATTTCCTGAGAACTGAGCATCAAATTCAAGTTTCTTAGCTGTTACAGCATTGGTGGGTTTAAATGGCAGCCTACATGATTAGAACCACATTTCCAATGGTCAATGGGTCCAGTATGTTTGTAAAAGAGATTTGGAATCTTACCCAAAACTGTTGTCTATGCTTATGTTTTATAGTTTCTCATATGTTTACTTAGTTTCTGGTTTTATATTTAGACTTTTAATTCACCTTGAGTTGCTTTTACATAGTGTATGAGGTTTTGGGTATATTTTCAGGCTTCTACATATGGATTTATTAGGACAGATTTATGACTGGAGTTTACAAAAGCAGAACTTAGGACATCTTCCCTCCCTAGACAAGATTTCAGTGGGCAGCTGTTTCACTCATTAATTGTGAGCATCCACTTTTAAAGGTTTGTGTTGGATGGGGTCCACTTCTCTTTCTTTGATGATGTATTTGGCTGCTTTTCATTTTCTGTCTTCAGCTATCACTTCTCCTGTTAGCAAGGCTGTCAACTGTTTTGACCTGCCACTGATCCCTTTGCAAAGTGAGAAGGGAACCAAAATTAATGCAAGTCTACTGTGTTGTCAATAACTGGAGCTACTTTTTTAAAGATTTATTTATTCATTTGAAAGAGTTACACAGAGAGAGGAGAGAGAGAGAGAGAAAGAGAGAGAGGTCTTCCATCCAATGGTTCATTCCCCAATTGGCAGCAATAGCTGGAGGTATGCCAATTTGAAGCCAGTAGCCAGGAGCTCCTTCTGAGATGAAGCTGTTTTTTTAAATAATTATTTATTTATTTGAAAGGCAGAACTTTGTCCAGGTCTCATAGGTGGGTGCAGGAATTGAGGGATTTGGGCCAACTTCTACTGTTTTCCCAGTCCACAGCAGAGAGCTGGATGGGAAGTGCAGCAGCCAGGATCCCAACCGGCACCCATATAGGATGATGACAAGGCAGGCAGTAGCTTTACCCACTATGCAATAGTGCTGCCCACTAACGGGAGCTCTTTTAATCTGAGTTTGCATAAAGAGAAGAATTACAGCATCATAAATACAGATAAGTAACAGTTTTTCTCTGCCCAGCACTTTACATTACCCAGTGCTCCACTGAGAATCTTACATTTCACACTGTGTAATGAAGAAGGCCAGTTACTTATCTTATTTTGGGTTCTGTGTTTAAACCATGACACTTTTGACATGGGAGGATATTAGTTCTACAATTTCATAGAGACTGGTCTTTGGAAGCATCGATAGAAGTTATAACTGTGAGAGTGGTAAGAAAGAAGAGGGGAAGAAATAAGTGCCCCTTACCCCCCACAGAGATGTCCACAAGTGCAGTAGAAGATATGGCCTTATGGTTGACTTTCTGGGACAAACTGTGTTTGAGTGCTTCACATGTTCTGATAGAAAGGTGTTGCCACCAGGTTTTTAGTATATTTATTTAGTTAGTTTTTAAAGATTTATTTATTTATTTGAAAATCAGAGCTACACAGAGAGAGAAAGAGAGGCAGAGAGAGAGAGAGAGAGAGAGAGAGAGAGAGAGGTCTTCCATCAGGTTCATTTCCCCAATGGCTTCATCATTGTGAACTTTGCTCAGTTCCTGACCTATACCTTTCCTTTAACCTAGTACTTTGCCATGTAGTAGCCCATGAAAACTGCAGACTGCATAAATGAATGAATACTTGGAGGGTTGTGATTTCTTAGAGGAACATCATGAGACAGAAGGAATAAAACAAAACAAAAGTATCCTCCGTATATAGAAGGTATACTGTTTTTGCAAGCCACAGAGAAGAGGAAGAAGCAGGGAAGTAGTGAGACTGGAAAGTTTGTGGCAAAGGTAATAGGCACTGGTCAAGAATTTAACAAGCCCATTAGGAAAACATTAAGGTTTCCTTACTTCCATGTAGACTCTGCCCTCTTATGGTGAACAGGGTCCTCTAAACCCACTTGTTGCACAAATGAAAACCCAAGCATTGTCTTCTCCCACAGATGGAGTCTGCTATTGGTTTTGATTTACATTTCCCTAATAGCTAGTGATATTGGGCATGTTCATATATGTCTTGACCATTGAGATTTCTTCTTCTGAGAAACATCTGTTCTGATCATTGCCCATTTCTTAGCTGTACATTTTGCTTCTTATTTGGAGATTTTCCCAGTTCTATATATGTATGTTCTGGCTATCAATCTTTTGTCATAATCAGAGTTTTCAATGTTTCCTGCCATTCTGTCCATTGTATGTTCACTCTGTTGATTACTTTGTAGTGAAGATGTATCTTAATATGATATGCTCAAATTTCTATATTTTATTTTTTTTACTTGTGATTTGGAATCTTATCCAAAACTGTTGTCTATGCTTATGTTTTATAGTTTCTCATATGTTTACTTAGTTTCTGGTTTTCTATTTAGACTTTTAATTCACCTTGAGTTGCTTTTACATAGTGTATGAGGTTTTGGGTATATTTTCAGGCTTATACATATGTATAATCACTTTCCTTTAAACCATTTGCTAAAGGGGTTCTTCTTTCTCCTGTTTGTTTTCTTTCCTTTGTTATATAGGAGTTGCCTGTAGAAAAGTCGGTTTATTTCAGCTGCCTATACTTTTACATTGAACTATGAGTCTGTTTTCCAACAGTGCTAACATTGTTTCTATATTTTTAAGATTTATTTATTTATTGGAAAGGCCAGATGCTTCTTCCAAGTCTCTCATGTGGGTGCCAGCACCGTAGAACACAATCCATCTTCCACCAATTTCCCAGGTGCATTAGTAGGGAGCTGGATTGGAAGTGGAGCACCTGGTCTCCTAACAGCAACATATGGGACGCATGCACAGCAGATCAAGGCTTTAACCCACTACACCACAGAACCAAACCCTTCCTTATTTACTTCTGCTGTGATCTTTCATTATTCACTTTTTTCTACTGCCCTGCATCTTGACCCTTCCTGTTTTTTTTCTGGGTCCTGGAGGATGGTAGTAGGTGGCTTCTGGGATATTTTTTGTGTTAGTAGATACTTGGTAATCTAAAATCACAGTTTTTAGTTTCTATATTTCTCTGCTAATCACTAGGACCTTCTGGATGACAATAGAAAATGCTGGCAGAAATGAGGATATATTAATTTGCTAAGAAAATACCACAGAGAATATGATTTAAATCATGGAATTTTACTTCTCAGAGTTGTAGAGCTTGAAAATATCAGATCAAGGTGCTTAAATAGGCTCGATTTTTCCAGAAGCCTTTCTCCGATGTGACAGACACATCTACCATTTGATCTACTTAAAAGCACTTTCTTCAGGTAGAGTCATGTTGCTGGTTAGCACTTCCGTGTTAGAGTTTTAGGGAGGCACATTTCAGTCCATAACAGCAAAAGGGACCCTGTGGTCTACTTCAATGACAGCCATCTCTGTGGAGGACACAAAGTTTGGAATCAGCGTTAGGATTTCTCACAGTATTAGTGTCAGTGCTATCTCCATCAAATGTGCATTCATGTACACACAAATCTACCTGTACTCATAAACACATTCAACAGTGGAAAAGCCTGATGGTTGTGTACGGGTAACATCAATATAATAATCCATAAGATGGCCTATTAGCAGACATTAAAAAGAGAATTAGAAAGAATGACAACAAAATCTGCAGTTACCTATATTTATGTCTATATGTATGATATTCAGTATTTATAGTTGCTAAAAGATGAATACTGATGTGTGGGAATAAAAGCTAAACCTTACCTTGCAATATTGCAGCCTAGTCTACATGAAAGCTGTCTTCCTAAAACCATTCACTGGGCCCACTCTGTGGCATAGTAGATTAAGCATCCACCTGCAGCACCAGCATCCCACATGGGCACCAGTTTGAGTCCCTGCTCCTGCACTTCCAATCCAGCTCTTTACTAATGGCCTAGGAAAGCAGTGCAATATGCCCTGAGTGCTTGGGCTCCTGCACCCATGTGAGAGACCTGCAGGAAGCTGCTGACTCCTGGCTTCTGGCACCTGGCTTCAGATCGGCCCAGCTCCAGCCATTCTGGCCATTTAGGGGTGAACCAGTCGATAGACCTCTCTTTCTCTTCCTCTCTATATCTGTAACTCTGCCTCACAATAAAGAAATACATTTTTTAAAAACCTTTCACATGTTAAATTTCTTAATTGTTTTAAAGATTTATTTATTTATGTACAAGTCGAGTTACAGAGAGGAGAGCCAGAGAGAAAGAGAGAGGTCTTCCATCTGATGTTCACTCCCTAATTGATTGCAACTGCCAGAGCTGTGCTGATCCGAAGCCAGGAGCCAGGAGCTAGTTCCCAGTCTCCCAGATGGGTACAGGGGCCCAAAGACTTGGGCCATCTTGTACTACTTTGCCAGGCCATAGCAGAGAGCAGGATCAGAAGTGGAGCAGCTGAGTATTGAACCGGCCCCCATATGGGATGCTGGCGCTTCAGACCAGGGAGTTAACCTGCTCCACCACAGCACCAGTCCAACATTTTAAATTTCTGATACTCTAAAGTAGTACAGGACTGCATTACATCTAGGAAAGATGCATTTAAAAATTATAAATCTAGTGCATTTTAGCAGAAGTGTTAACAAATACTTCTGATTTTCTCAGCATTATATATAAATAAATGACATAATGAGTCATTGTCAGATTTTTAACTTTTGACAGCCACTTATAATATTTCACAGCTTTTTGAAATGTATTGCTAGTGTGTTTTTCTCAACACATGCACTGGATTTTACCTATAAGGTTGCCTCTTATAGGATTTGCATTTTAATGGGTTTTCATGGCACATGTAATCAACATCTGCAAAGCCTCTAAAACACATAAATAATAACATGAATCAGGCTTTTTTCTTAAATATTAATTTATTTATTTGAAAGAGTTGCACAAATAGAGGAGAGGTAGAGAGAGAGAGACAGACAGACAGAGACAGAGAGGTCTTCCATCTGCTGGTTTACTCCCAGTTGGCCGCAATGGGTGGTCTGTGTCAATCTGAAGCCAGGAGCTTCTTCAGGGTCTTTCACATGTGTGCAAGGCCCCAAGGACTTGGGCCACCTTCTACTGCTTTCCCAGGCCATAGCAGAGAGCTGGTTCAGAAGTGGAGCAGCCACAACTTGAACTGGCACCCATATGGCTTGCCAGCACTGCAGGCAACAACTTTATCTGCTATGCCACAGCGCCAGCCCCACATTGCATCTTTTTAAGATGATATGGATTTAAGTTCATGAGAAATTATTAGCATAGTGGGAACTGATAGATATGGATGAAGCAGGATGGACTTGTTAGGAATGGTGATGTTAAATTTTTTATAAAATAAATAAGAAATTAAATATGGTCAGACATAAATGAAGATTAAATTTTATTAGTGGTAATCCAGAAAACACTGATCTCTGGTCTTTTTCTTCCAGTGTTAAGTTTATATTTTTAAATGCATATTAAGTGAACAAATTTCATGTAATTTATATATACAGATTGAAGAGCAAACTGATAACATCCTATCCTATCTTCCCTTGTTCTCATATTTCCAGCTCCCTCCTTCTTGTTTTATTTTCTTTTAATTTTGACAGCTGCATGCTTTGATTTTATTTTAGAATCACAAGCTTTAACCCTCTACAAAATAAAGAATTCAGCAAGTAGTAGCAGAAATATCAATGAGTATATGTTGTGTACTCTATCAAAGAGTACAGAAAAGTGCTATGAACAATACTCAAATCTCAAAATGTCAATTTAACTCATATGCTGCTTTTTGTTGTCTATATATTAATTACCACCAGTCAGAGAAAACATATGGTGTGGGGAGCAACTTGGACTAGACTAAGTTACTGGAATTAAGACTTATTCTATGCATCTGCTCTCCCACAATATGGCGCTGGGAGAGGAGAAAACAGCTTCTACACAGCTGCCTCCAGTTCAGCCAATAAACTGTAGGACTTGCTCCTGATTGGAGGAGAGCAGCGTACTCGGCGTGTGGGCAGCCAAGTTGGGATTGGCAGAGGAGGACTATAAAGGAGGAGAGAGACGGCATGCACCAGGAACATCTAAGGGGAACATCTAAGGGGAACACCTGTGCAGCCCCTGAGAGAGCCGGCCGGTGGTGTGCTGCTCCCCCACGGAAGTGGGGAAGGTGGCAGGGGGAACCGCCCTTCCACGGAGGTGGAAGGGACAGTAGCCAACCCGGGAAGAACCAGCAGCAAACCCGGGGAGGGCCGAGCAGACGAAAGAACAGCGCAGGGTACTGTGTCGTTCCTCCACGAAGACGGGGAGCGACATAATGGTGCCGTGACTCGGATATGAAGCCTAGGCAGGACTTAGTGTCGTTCCTCCATGAAGAGGGGGAGCGACAATATGGTATTTGTCTTTTGGGGACTGGCTTCTTTCATGAAGCATACTTGTTTCCAGTTCATCCATTTAGTTACAGAAGATGGGATTTCATTCTCAATTATGGCTGAATAGTATTTTACACTGTATATATAGCTCATATTTTTGTTCCAGTCACCAGCTGATGGACATCTGGGTTGATTCCATGTTAGCTATTGTGAATTGAGCTGTAAGAAACATGAGGGTACAGATAACTCATGCCTGTGCATATTCTATTTCATTTCATGCGGATAAATTCCCAGTAGTCAGATGGCAGGATCACATGGTATGTTTGTTTTCAGATTTCTGAGGAACTTTGATACTGCCTTCCATAATGGTTGCACTAGCTTCATTCCCACCAACAGTGGGTTAGGGTACCTTTTTCTCTCCCTCTCCACCAGCCTTTATTGTTTGTTGACCTTTTCAAAAGAATTATTTATTTGAAAGATTGAGTTACAGAGATGGAGAGGCAGAGGCAGAGAGACATAAGTATTTTATCTGCTTGTTTATGCTCCATATGGCCCAACAGGTAGTGCTGGTCCAATCGGAAGCCAGAGTCAGGAGCATCTCCCTGGTCACCCATGCGGGTGCAGGGACCCAGGCACTTGGGCCATCCTCCACTGCCCTCCCAGTCCAGTGCAGAAAGCTGGACTGGAAGAGGAGCAACCGGGACCAGAACTGGCACCCATATGGGATGCCGTCTCCACGGGTGGAGGATCAACCCAGTGTGCTATGGCACTGGCCCCCATCAGGGATATTTTTCTATAGTACTCTCTCTCAACTGTATCTTTTTCTAGTTGAAGAATTAAGGTGATGCAGGATTAATCGAAGGAGTTTGAGAGGATTGTCTCTCTTTCAATTGTGTTGAATAGTTTGAGAAGCATTAGTTCTTTAAAAGTCCTGTAGAATTCAATAGTGAGGCTGTCTGATCCTGGACTTTTCCTTGTTGGGAGGGTCTTTATTACTCATCCAATCTCTGTCTTGGTTTTTGATTTGTTTAGCTTTTCTATGTGTCTTCATGACTCAATTTTGGTATATTGTGTATGTCCAGGAATCTGTTGATTTTTCCTCTAGGATTTCCAATTTGTTAGCAGTCACAACAGATGCCCACATCCTATATTGCAGTGCTAATCTGAGTTTTGGGTACTACACTTCCAAATCAGCTTCATGTTAATATCCCTGGAAAGCAATGTATAATAGCTCAAATTCTTTCATTCCTGTCGTCAAATTGGAGAACTGTAACCTATATGGGGACTTGAGAACCTGGTCTTGCACAGTGGTAGCCATATAGAAAGTGAACCAGCAGATGGGAGACCTCTCTGCTTCTCTTTCCTTCTCTCTTTGTCTCTGTGTCTCTCTGCCTTTTTTATCATATTAAAATATTTAATTACTTACTTGAAAGAGTTACAGAGAGAGGGAGAGACAGAAATCTTCCACCACCTAATTCATTTTTGAGATGACTTTAATAGCCAGAGTGTGGCCAGGTTGAAGCCAGGAGCTTTTCCTCCGATGTGTGTGGCAGCATCCCAGGCACTTGGGCCATCTTTCCCTGCTTTTTCAGTCCATTGGTAAGGAGCTGGATCAGAAATGGAATAGCTGGTACTTGAACTGGTGCACATACAGGATGCCAATGTAACAGATAGCAACTTTGTCCACTGCACCACAACCACCAGCTCCTCTTTCTGCCTTTCCAATAAATAAATCTTTTGAAAAAGAACTTAAGGTAGTAAAAGTCATCATGACTGAGCAATGGCAAATTTATTGAAGTGATCGACTTTCTTAAAGATCTATTTATGAATTTGAAAGGCAGCACTAGAAAGAGAGAGTGGGAGAGATGGATCTTCCTCCTGGTTTGTTCACTCCTCAAATGGCTGCAATGGCTGCGGCTAGGCCAGACTGATATCAGGAGCCAGGGGCTTCTTCCAGGTCTCTCACAAGGGTGCAGGAGCCCCAATATTTGAGTCACCCTGTGCTGCTTTTCCAGACACATTAGCAGAGAACTGGATCCGTTTGGAGCATTAATGTCTATGATACTCTCCTTGCAGTTGAAGGATTTAGAATCCATTTTGATTATGGGTGGGCCAAGTACAATGTCTTCCAATTGTCCAAGGTTTGGATTAGATGGGTTCTGAGAAATTTTGTTAAAATAGTTATTAATCATAACTCTCAGTTTAAGCTTTTCTTACCAAATTTTCATGTTTGCTGATGTTTATATCTATGGGAAAATTGGGTCTCTGGATTGCAACCAATGAAAGCATCCAGACTAACAGTAATAAGGTCAACAGTCAGCAGAATGATGTCCAGCTGAACTGAAATAGCTTTTCTTATTTGGTAGAGGGGTTACCTCCTGCATTATGCTGACATACTGACATAGACAGTAGATATTGGAGCCTTTCCCTTCTGCCAAATGGAGAATACCATATTTTGGTCCATCATATATATATTTATATATTATAATATATATTATATTATATATTTCTATACATAATATAGAATTACATATAATAATTATAAATATATAATTGTATATAATTATTATATATGAATTTGTTATTTATATATAAATAATTATTTCTGATCCAGCTCCTTACCAATGGATTGAAAAAGCAGTGAAAGATGCTCCAAGTACCTGGGTTCCTGGGACACACATCAGAGGAAAAGCTCCTGGTTTCAACCTGGCCACACTCTGGCTATTGAAGTCATCTCAATAATATATATATATTATATATATATAATACATATAATAAATTATATAATATTATCTGTTTATAATTATATATTATATAATATATTGTATGATAAATTATAATATATTTTATATATGAATATATTTATATACATAAATATATAAATAAATGTAAATATATATATAAAGAATTTATTTATGTAGTTGACAGGTTTACTTACAGAGAGTGAGAAGAAGAGACACAGAAAGGTCTTCCATATGCTCATTTACTCCCCTAATGACTGCAATGTCTGCAGCTGGGCCAATCTGAGCTAGGAGCTTCCAGGTCTCCCATATTTTGGCAGGGACCAAAGCACTTGGAACAGCTTCTACTGCTTTCCCAGGCTATTGCAGAGAGCTGGATGGGAAAAGGAGAAATGGGGACTAGAACTGGTGCTCATATGGGGTGCCAGCACTGCAGGTAAAGGATTACACCACTGCACCACAGTGCTGGCCCCAGTCTATCCTTTATTAAGGAGATCTCAGTAATCATGTTCAGGTATTGCTGTCCTATATTCATGGCCAAAGTCCTAGCAGGCAACATGGTTTGGAGAATCATAAGCACAAGGTGTGTAGGAGACTTCATTTCTCATACAGCACAGTTAATAACAAGGTTCCAAGAGGGGAAATTACTTGCATCATAGTCTTTGAGAACTAATGGACATCACAGGTGATCTAAAGAATTTAGAAGGTTTGTGAGCCCCTAGAGTGAAAAAGTCACTGGGAGCACAAGGACAGTGCCTAGAGTTTATTTTGATGGATTTTAGCCCCTTTCATTGGAGGGAGGCCCAAAGAAGCTGGACTGATTTGTAAACCTCAGAAGTGTCTTTTCAAGGTGAAGGCAAACTTAAGACTGAGGGGTTTTTGGAAAAACTTGGAGCAAAATGCATTTGCACACTTGGTTAAGACACATCATTTATCTATTGATTTTCATCAGATCTGTTAACATTAAATATAAGGTACAGGGGACATGGTGGATTTCATATAGCAATATGATTTTAGTAACATATCATGAGGTGCTTTTTTCTTTTAATGGATTTAGCAGGTAAAATTGGGCTACCTAATGGGATATAGCTGGAATAATCACCTTTTTGTTAAATAAATCTGAGGTAATAAATGTTAGTATATGAATACATTGAGTTTTCTTTTATTGGGCCTTCTTGGCTATTTTAATCTGGGATCTGCGAATTCTCATTTTCTCTAGGCAAGTTGTAACTGAAAATCTTTATTTTATTCTTCATCATGTTGGACTAACTGTGCTGCTTCTGGGATTTTTTTAGTACACCTGACAATTGGAAATTTAGACAATAGTATAGTTAATATGAGATGTACCAAGTAAAGTACTTATTTTTATTCAGATAATATATTTTTGAATTCTTCTAAAATTCCTATTGAGTATCCTTGTTAAATTTAGTTGCATCCCAGGTTAAGACTTATTGGAGACAGGTGCCATGGCTCAATAGGCTAATCCTCCACCTGCGGTGTAGGCACACCGAGTTCTAGTCCTGGTGGGAGCACCAGATTCTGTCCCAGTTGCTCCTCTTCCAGTCCAGCTCTCTGCTATGGCCCAGGAGTGCAGTGGAGGATGGCCCAAGTGCTTGGGCCCTGCACCTGCATGGGAGATCAGGAGGAAGCACCCCGCTCCTGCTTTTGGATCAGTGCAGTGTGCCGGCCGCAGCACACTGGCCGCAGCGGCCACTGGGAGGTAAACCAACAGAAAAAGGAAGACCTTTCTCTCTGTCTCTCTCTCTCACTGTCCACTCTGCCTGTCAAACTAAAAAATAATTTTTATAAAAAGACTTATTGGAGCCACTCTAGTGATTATACCCATGAAACTTTGTTAATTAATGCAAATAGAACCTGGGAAAATTGATGTATATCTTATGCTGTAGAGACTTAAGATTGAACATCTTTTTTTATCTTTTTTAATTATATAATTTAAAAACAAATTTGAGATTTTTTTTTTCACTTTACTAAGCCACAGCTCTGGCCCCATTAATATGTCTTAACAATGTTTTTTCCTCTCAGACTTATCTCTATTGGTTCAGTTAACTGCATGCCTTTTCTTTAGATTCAGATTCTCTCAGCTGTCAAAGCTTATTCATCTTAATTCTGTTGTTCCTATTTCCCTCCATTTTATTCTGTCCCTAGGCTAATTGAGGTCATGATTCTCCATTCCTTCTGTGTGGTGTCACAGTAGCCTTGAAGTGTTCTTTTTCTCTTCTGATTTCTAAAGAAAGAAATTATGTATTCACCCAGTTTAGATATTTTAATAATTCATTCCAAAACAAAGGTTAAATGTTCTTAATTTGACAAGAATTTTTGGGGCCAGTGGTGTGGCATAGTGGGTAGAGCCACCACTTGTAGTGCTGGCAGCTCATATGCATCCCGTTCTCTGCTAAAGTCTGGGAAAGCAGTAGAAGATGGCCCAAGTCCTTGGCCCCTGCACCCATGTGGGAGACCTGGAAGAAGCTCCTTGCTCCTGGCTTTGGATCGGCGTAACTCTAGCCATTGCAGCCAACTGGGGAGTGAACCAGTGGATGGAAGACCCCTCTCTCTTCTCTGCCTCTCTCTGTGTAACTCTGACTTTCAAATAAATAAATAAATCTTTAAAAAAAGAAGTTTTTCTAATTTTAGATTTGTTCTAATTCATTGCCACTTCATTGTATGTGTAAAGAGTGCATATCCAGTTTTTCTATTTTAGATTTTTGGGATTTTGTATTAGCTCTGCTGTGTATTCATTTTTCTTGAGCATTGGTGATATCTTCTCCTTAGTTGTATTAAGAGAGAGAGCAATAGCCCTCATGTCTTTTTAGGTAAGTAAGACATATTAAAAACAGAGCATTCAGTATACATTCATAGTAGTTTGACTTGTTCAATTGATTTTCCTGAACTCCCTTGGATATTCTTGGTTTTTGCTGTACAAGTTTGTATACTCATTAATTCTTTGATATTCCCAAATCCAGGAAATAAATGACTCAACAGCTGTGTTCCTGTATTTGCTGGGACTCAGGGTAAGAAGCAAAGTGGAGGTGTTCAGGAATCTAAAGGTACATGCTACATAGCAAAGCACATCATTTCCTATACAAAGTGACTGGGAAATCCAGAATCTTTTGCACACATATTGGATCCTGAACTATTACTGGACATTAAGATTTTAATGTATTTATTTTCTGTGTGTGTGTTTGTATTTCTAAATAAACTCTGCTGCGCTACTTAACATTAACATGTATTGCAGAATTCTTTCAGCAGTTTTTACTTTTAAAAAGTTTCTCTTTCAGTTTTATGGGAGAGGGTAGAAGTTTTCTGCTATGTAACTGAAAATTCATTCATTCATTAAACTTAAAATATTTGTTTGAAATGGGTGGAATACTATTAATTCTTGTGTGATTTACATGAAACTAAATACATTCTCTATTTTGTTTTGCTTAAAATTTCTGCATGTGTGGACTTCTTTTTTCCTTCTTGCCCCAAATCCCTTTGTGTATTGGGATGGCAAATGGGTTTTACACTGGAGAAAACATGTTATTTTGGCAAAGAAGTACTTAGCCTTCCTGCTTCAAGTATTCAAATATTGCATTAGAATTCAGTATATTTGTTTACTGTACAAATGTCCTTCATACAATTTTGTAATCTTCTGGGATGGGAGAGGGAGCAGGAAATAGGAGGGTTATGGGTGGGGGGGAAGTTATGATTGTCAGTATAAATTATTGCCCTACACTTTTTATAGACACTCTTCAAAGCATATCCTCAAACTAATTCAATTAATTTAAAGGATTTATTAAATGATAGACTACATGAAATTTATCGATGTATTTTATCAAGCAATCATCCAATGTAAATGATTACCATATGTTTGCACTTCAGGGAATCATTCTATTGTGAATATTTTGGCATCAATATAATTTTGTTTAAAATTTCTTTATGAAAAAATATCTGGACTAGAATTCAATTGAATGCATTGCATGGTTTTGTTACCTAATGACAAATTGCCTTCACTGAGGTTTATAATTATTTATTCTTTCAACACTAATGTTATGTGTTTACCAAATACAGTAATATTAATATACATTTGGGGTTGGCACTGTGGCATAGCGGGTGAAGCTGCAGCCTGGCAGTGCTATCATCCCAAATGGATGCCGGTTTGAGTCCCAGCTGCTCCATTTCTAAGCCACCTCTCTGCTAAGGCCTGGGAAAGCAATGGAAGATGGTCCAAGTCTATGAGCCCCAGAACTCGCATGGGGGACCCAGAAGATGCTCCTGGCTCCTGGCTTTGGGTCGGTGCAGCTCTAGTCATTGCAGCCAATTGGGGAGTGAACCAGCAGATGGAAGACCTCCCTCTCTCCTTTCTGCCTCTTCTCTCTCTGAGTAACTCTGGCTTTCAAATAAATAAGTAAATAGATAAATAATTTTTAAAAAGATACATTTGTTTGCAAACAATATGTGACATCAATACAACTACTTAAATTTTCTCATACAAGTAGTTTAATTTGGAGGCCTGAATTATGGCTGATTGGTTCTGTAGTCTAATGATATCTTTGAACCCAACTATTTTCCCCTTCTTTATGAATTTCAGTGTTGTATATTACTAGAATTCTGAAAAAAATTCACAGAAACTTTAGGCATCATCTAAACATCATAATCTCCAAAGAGCAAAAATCATTGCAAACTATGATTTTCTAGAATTATTTCTTTGGATAATGCTACAATTTTATTGTAGCTTTAAATTGAGCACACACACACACACACACACACACCCATGTACCATACATACATTCACAAATGTACATACACAATCAGCAAGTCTCCAATGCATTTACCAAAGTGCATCAATGTGCTAGTTTAAGATTACTGCCAAAGAATAGTCCCTTTCTTTAAATACCAATTTACTCTATTGATTTATTTTTGACCAAAAATGATGCAGTTTAGTTACTGTTTTGACAAAGAGGCAGGTATCATCGCAAAGCACAAATGAGTGAATAAGTTACATTATCCAGATAAGAAATGGCTCACTCATCAAATTAAAAGGAATTGAATCTAGTTTGAGTTACCATGTCAAGCAAAATATGAAGTTTTACAAAACTTGAATGTATATAATTTCAAATAAATTTTGAGTTGTATCTAAATGTGTACACTACAACATTAAGCATAAAGGCACAGATATTTAAATACCTTTATTTAGGAAAATGTGAATAGATAATAATAATAATTGCTAACATTTATTTTATACCAGGTGATGTTTCCTGAATTTTATGTTTCCAGAAAAATGGAGGTAGCTCCTGTTATTTTAACTTTAAAGAAAATGCAACTGAGGCATGAAGAGGTAAGTAACTGGTTTGCCCAAGGATATATAATCATGAAGTGGCAAAGCCTTAGACTTGGCATGATCTGAATGGCAGCCATTTTTTTTTCACAAATTCAATGTTTGATCTATTTCATATATTCACTAAAAGGATTTACTATCAAATGATACTTTCTGATAAAACCTATGAAAACTGCAGATGAGTATTGCTCCAAAGCAAATACTTGAGGCTAGCATTACGTGTAGCAGGTAAAGCCATTGTCTTTAAATTTAGCAAAGATATGCCTTGTTAGATGAGTGTACTTTGTGTAATTCTTCTTGTCAGTGTATACACTTTAGAAATTGATTACAGGGGCCAGTGCTGTGGCACAGCATGTTAAAACCCCAACCTAGGGTGCCAGCATCCCATATGGGTGCTGGTTTGAGTTCCAGTTGCTCCACTTCTGATCTGGCTCCTTGCTAATGCACCTGGGAAAGCATCAGAGGATGGCTCAAGTCCTTGGGCCCCTGCACCTGTGTGGGAGACCTGAGAAAAGCTCCTGGCTCTGGGCTTCAGATCAGCTCAGCTCCGGCTTTTGCAGTCAATTGGGAAGTGAACCAGCAGATTGAAGACTTTTCTCTCTGTCTCTACCTCTCTATATAACTCTGTCTTTCAAATAAATAAAAATAAATCTAGAAAAAAAGAAATTGATTACATCAGGCAACACATATGAACTTTTTTATAGAAAGATTGACCTTTAGAAAAATTTTAGACCTACAGAAAAAAAAAATGTGGTACAAATGTGAACTTTTGAATAAAAATCTATTTTTCATGAAAGCATGGTGTTATAAAACAGAGCAATACCTCACTGAGAACCAAAAATAAATTGGACTATCTCATTCTGTGATTTGAAATCTAGGGACAAATGTCCTTTATTTTTCTTACAGAGAATGTAAATAGTGTTGTGATATCAAACTCATTCTAAGTTTAGGTACCCCATGGAAAGTTTGATCTAATGAAAACAAATCTGTTGGATCATTTACCTCATACATTCCACTACCATGAAAATAATATATCTGTCATGATACATCAAGAAGAAAACATATTTATGCCTAAAAATACAAATTCAACTATTACAAGCTGTTCAGCAAAATTTAAATTGTATGTTTTCAATATTCTAAAATGGAACATTTTTCTTTGCTTCTCAATAAAAATGTGATACACTTTAACATCTTCAGAATAAGAACTGAGAGTGTACAAGGCAAAATTTATTTATTTATTTATTTATTTATTTATTTTTTGCCAGGCAGAGTTAGACAGTGAGAGAGACAGAGAGAAAGGTCTTCCTTCCATTGGTTCACCCACCAAATGGCCACCATGGCCTCCCGATCTCCCATGTGGGTGCAGGGCCCAAGCACTTGGGCCATCCTCCATTGCTCTCCTGGGCCACAGCAGAGAGATGGACTGGAAGAGGAGCAACCGGGACTAGAACCTGGGGTGCCAGCACTGCAGGCGGAGGATTAGCCTTGTGAGCCACGTACCCAGTGAAATATAGTTTAAGGAGAGAATTTATAACGTTCATTTTTAAAGTAACAAAAACATTTTTCACTTCTTGGTTTGCATTTTAAATTTGTACTCATGCATATTGTTCTTACAATAGATTCACCCATGTCATAGGAGAGCAACTCCTTGCTCAACATTCAAAATGTTCACAGTCTTCGAAATATTCCTTTTAGCATAGTGACCACAGTTGGACACAAGAGAGTCTTTAAAATTAAAAGAAACAATTTGGGTATGCTGACTTTCCTAGTCTTCTTGTTTTCCTGGGACAGAGTATCTTTTTTGAATGTAGGCTGACAAGGATACAACCCCCTCCACAAAGTAAAATGCCTAAACATTAGAGCACTGCTCCTGACCCCTGCTCACTTGTTCCTCTATGTGGGATTTATGAATGACTTGCATGAATGGAGAGATGAAAGAGGCAATGAGCTACCACCCCCCTGCTGCACAAGGGCCCAGTGTGCCTCCAGCACCCTCCTACCAAACGCTTCCCCCTGTCTGCCCATGCAGACCACATAGATGCTGCGTCAGTGAGCAAATTAGCACCACACACTTGGTTTTCCTGCTGAGACTCAGCCTTCATTGCTTCCCCAACTGCAGCACATGCTGCAAGCCTCAGCCAGCAGGGCTGGTGGGAGAGGTGGGCAGTTGCACTCACCAGGTCTCTCTCTTCTTCTCCTGCCCCTCCTGACTCTCGGGCCACCACCTGCATTCTAGCCACAAGGTACAAAATGGGACGGCCAAGAAACTAACACCACCCACATCACCCACACACACCACAACTACTAGCTGCCCACCAATGACCACCGCCTTTATAGCCAGCCTATCATGGGGTGGGTCTTGCAGCTCTAGTCCTGCCCCAGGGCAGCAATGATTGGCCTGATGCCCCCTGCTGGGCTGAGCCTGAGCTGCCCTGCATCAGATTCTGGAAGCAAGAGAGCTGCTGATGGCTGTGGCCCTGGCTCAGAGCACACTTAGGGAGAACCCATGACCGGCAAGGGCGCTGGGGCTCTGGACTTTCCTAGGGTGGAGGCTGGCTCAGCCCTTCTTCCCCCAGCCCTGCCCGCAGGTGGAGCGGGGTTCCCACGGGGGCATCATCCCTCGTGGGAGAACGGGTGAACCCCAAATGCCGCAACTGCGAGTGCTGGGTGCTGGCCTACACCCTTCCGGGAGGGAGTAGAAGACAGTGACTTTGTGGGGAAGTGACACTTGAGCTGGGCCTGTATTTTGGGTTAGCTCTGGACACACATTCCAGTCTGCAGGTCTGTTGCAGGCTTCCTGGAGGCTCTGGGAGCCGAATTCCTGGTGGGGAGGGCAGGAGGGCGGGAAGTCGAGGCGCTGAGCTCCCGCTGGGTGCACCAGGCACTTTGGAGCTGTTCAGAGTAAGGAGTCGAGGTCACCTCCTGAACCACTGCTGGTCCCAAACTCCTGGTTTGGGATTTGCCAGAACCCTGAAGTAGGGGTGTGGTGGGGGTGGTAGTGGTTGGCTTCAATGCACTGTATTTGTGAATTCTTCAAACACAGCTTCTCCCTACTCCTGCAGGCTTTCAGGTGATTGACGAGAACAGAGTCCCTCTGCTGCAAAGTGACTGAAGTTTGGAAACTACGTCCAGAACTTCAGTGTGTATTCAGCTGGTCATCCTTCAGGCATGCAAGTGGACAGCAAGAGCAACAGTAAGATATTTATTACTGTAGATACACTCCTTTCTTTCTGGTAGACCCACCAAAAGAGAATGGGAGATGAGTACTTGAACATTGGAACCAGTCAGTTTACTAGGGTGAGCTGCCAGTACTGGGAGCTCAGGAGTGGACATGGAGAGCAAAACATGCACTGTTACTAAAGAGGACAGTTAGGTATTTTATTGTGAAAAGGGAAATCATTTAGAAGTGAGCAAGACACCTTAAGAAAAGGTCTGTATAGATATTTTTGTTTATTTGCAAGGCAGAGAGAGCCCTTCCATTTACTGCTCATTCCTCAAATGTCTGCACCAACCAGAGCTGGTTCAAGCTAAAGCCAGGAACTCAGTGTGGGTCTCCCACACAGGTGGCAGAGACTCAAGTACTTGAGCCATCAGCTGCTGCCTCCCAGGGTTCTGTTAGCAGGAAGCCAGAAGCAGAAGCAGGGCTAGGGCTTGAGGCCTGGGCATTCTGACTGGGATGTGGAAGGCTTTACCACTATGCCAAACACATGCTCCAGTAAGGTGTTTCAACACGTTTGCAAAATGTAAGAATGTGGTTTTAAATATATGCTCTTTATCTTAAAAATTTGCATAATCTTATATTCAGTTTCATGTGATTCAATACTTATTATTAAATACAAGTAACATTTAGACACATGCTTTCCTCACCAATACAAACCTCAGTAATTTTTTCACTTAGAACCTTGAATATTAGCATTCATTCAGACTAAAGTTCACTCACAGGCTGGGAATTCTGACAGAGACAGTAGGGAAAAAAAATCTAGATGTGTATCTGATACCTAATAAGATTCTGAACCTGACTGACAGAATCTGAGTAACTGTTCAGAGAGTGACTTCATACCTCTCCCCTCTGTAATGAGAAGACTGTGTCCTTTGGCCACTTTCACACGATGTTATGTAAATCTTACCTGAAAAGCCTTTTATAAATTCTGAAGTACCATACAGAAGCATATTATGCATTTCCATATGAGTGAAAAAAAGCAATGTCAAAGGCATAGCTTTTCCAGAGAGAAGTTAGGAGGATTAGCTCAGTTTGTAAGTGTGTAAGTACCATTAAATATCTACATATTTGAAATAGATTTATAGAGTGTGGAGTTCATGATAGATATTGAATAAATGCACTCTGGATAATAAGCAAATATCAGAAATAATGCCACACCCATCAGTGTTTAAACTCTTCAGACAGCTCCATGCCAGGGAAGTGCAGTGATCCCTGTAAATTAACAAAAATCAATCTGTGTATATCCATGGAAGCCACTGGTTTATATGCAGCCTATACTAGAGGTTTTTGTGTTTAGTAAAATAACTTGATTTTTTAATGAATGCTTTCAGACTGATACCTGATGCTGAGTGGCAGACAATTTTTTCTGAAAAGTATGTGGTTGAGAAATATAAATATAAATCAGTTTATAATTTTGTGTCTGAATATTTTTATGCATTGAGACAATACCTGCAATAATCAGAAGACTTTTCCTCAAAAAGTTGCTATATTGATGCATCTTCATTTATGTATGTAATGTATGCTTAGGTAAAAGGAAGAGAGAGAGAGAGAGGGAGAGAGAGAGATCTCTATCTTTCATCTGCTGGCTCACTTCCAGATGGCCACAATAGCTGGGGCTAGCCAGTCTGAGGCCAGGACCCTGGAACTCTGTCCCAGTCCCCCATGTGGGTGCAGGAACCCAAACTCTTGGGCAATCTTTGCTCCTTTTCCAAGCAAAGAGCTGGATGAGAAGTGAAGGCGGTGAGTCTCAAAGCAGTGCCATAAGGCATGCTGCTGTTGCAGTTGGCAACTTACTCCTTTGTGCCACAATGCTGGCCCTAGATTGATGACATATTGAAGTGCTGCCACTGGCTTTTGGCTAAATAGGATGACTTAACATGTTTTCCACTCTGTGGAAGAGGAACAAATAAGGCAGTTGGTTGTAAAAGTTGCCCATGGAAACCACAGCCTGAGAAAGATGAATCAACTCACCTTGCATTTTCCACCTTGCATCTACACCACCCTTTTCTGGACAAACATCTGATGGTATGCCCTTGTGATGGAGGTTCTCAGGGTGCTGGAACTTTTTGTAATTTTTTAAAAATATAGATTAAGAAGAAGGCAAATAAACAAAAAATTACAAACTGCTGCCAATACCAAGAAGAGATTATTGAGAGTAAAAGGTCACCTGTTGGAGCCAGCACTGTGGCACATCAGGTTAAAGCCCTGGCCTGAAATACAGGCATCCCATATGAGTGCTGGTAGAGTTCCGGCTGCTCCACTTCCAGTCCAGCCTCCTGCTAATGCACCTGGGAAAGCAGTAGAGGATGGCCCAAGTCCTTGGGCCCTTTTGCTCATGTGGGAGACCCAGAAGAAGCTCCTGGCTCCTGGCTTCAGAGCAGCTCAGCTCTGTCCATTGTAGCCATTTGGGCAGTGAACCAACAGACAGAATATTCTCTCTCTCTTTCTCTCTACATCTCTATATAACATTTTCAAATAAATAAAATATTTTTTCTAATAAAAAGGTATCCTGCCATACTTCTTTCATCCCTGTGAATTCCTAGGAATTAAAAATTGTCGGGGCCAGCACTGTGGCAAAAATGGGTTATACCAACAACTGCAGCACTAGCATCCTCTATGGGCACCAATTGCATGTTCTACTTCTGATCCAGCTCCCTGCTAACATACCTGGGAAAGCAGCAGAATATGGTACAAATCCTTGGGTCCTGCACCCAAGCGAGGGACCTGGATGAAATTTCCCTGACTCCTGGCTTTTTTTTTTTAAAGATTTGTTTATTTATTTGAAAGAGTTACAGACACACACACACACACACACACAGAGAGAGAGAGAGAGAGAGAGAGAGAGAGGTCTTCCATCTGATGGTTTACCCCCAACTGGTTGCAATGGCTGGAGCTGTGCTGATCTGAAGCCAGGAACCAGGAGCTTCTTCCAGGTCTCCCACTTAGGTGCAGGGGCCCAAGGACTTGGGCCATCTCCTACTGCTTTCCCAGACCATAAGCTGTAAGCTTGATCAGAAGTGGAGCAGCCCCGTCTTTCACCAGCACCCTTATGGGAGCCAGTGCTTCAAGCTAAGGTTGTAAATCTGCTGTGCCATAGCATTGGCCCCTACTCCTGGCTTTGCCCTGGCCCAGCCCCAGGTTTTCAGTAAGTTGGGGAGTGAAGCCACAGATGGAAGACCTTTCTCAAGTAAATAAAACAATTCTTAAAAATATATAAATATATTTATGTAATAATCATGTTCATGGTTTAGAAATTTAGGGATCAAAATATATGCTTTTGAAAACCCACTCAGTATCATTCTGTATATTGCTCTTTGCTTTGCTTTTTTCACTCATGAAGATGGTTTAGGTCCTGAATTTATCAGTGCTGTATACTTCTTTCTTGTATACCTTTGAAAGCTTAAATGGTTTTCGTTTTTATTTTTTAAAGGAAGATTGATGCATATATTTGAAAATGTAGCAGAGTGGAAGAGACAGATTATCTATCTGCTGGTGTACTCCTCAGGTGGCTGCAGTGGCCTGGGCTGGGCCAGACTGAAGACAGGAACTTCATCTGGGTGTCCCATTGGGTGACAGGGCCCCAGTTATCTTCTGTTGCTTTTCTGGGACCATTAGCAGGAAGCCGGATTGGAAGGGGAGCTGCTGGGACTCAGCTAGCACCCATATGGGATACCCACATTGCAGGCAGTGTCTTACCTCATGCTACAGCACTGGCACCAAGTGGTCACATTTTACCTAGGGAAAAGAAAAATTAAAACCTAGGAAATTAAATCCCATGGGCAAAGGATGTGGTGAGTGGAAAAACTGAAAACTTTTAGTACCTAGTTGTTGGTCATATGAAAGAAGTGGGACACTTACCTATATTATTTCCTTTAGTCCAGTTTGAGTGTCTTTAATTTTTTTTTACTTAATTAGGAGGCAGAGGGAGAGAGAATGAAAATGCACTCTGATTCTCTGCTTTACTCCCCAAAATGCCTGCAACAGCCAGAACTGGGTCAGGCTGAAGCCAGGAGTGTGAACTCAATTTTTTTGATTATTTGACAGGTAGAGATAAAGACAGTGAGAGAAACAGAAAGAAAGGCCTTCCATCTGCTGGTTCATTCCCCAAATGGCCACTACAGCTGGCACTATGCCAATTCAAAGCCCGGAGCCAGGTGCTTCTTCCTGGTCTCCCATGAAGTTGCAGGAGCCCAAGCACTTGGGCCATCCTCCACTGCCCTCCCATGCCACAGCAGAGAGCTGGACTGGAAGAAGAATAACCAGGACTAGAACACGGCACACAAATGAAATGCTGGTGCTGCAGGCAGAGGATTTACCAAGTGAGCCATTGTGCCAGCCCATGAACTCATTCTTAATCTCCCATGTGTGGGCAGAAACCTGAATACTTGAGCCATCAGTGCTGCCTTATAGGATCAGTATTTGCATGAAGCTGGAGTTAGGAACCAGAGCTAGGCACTGAAGCCCAGTACTCTGATGTAAGACTTGGACATCTTTTTTTTTCCCAAAGATTGATTTATTTATTTGAAAGGCAGAGTTGCATAGAGAGAGAGAAGTCTTCCATCTGCTGGTTCACTTTCCAGTTGGCTGCAACAGCTGGAGCTGGGCTCATCCGAAGCCAAGAGCCAGGAGCTTCAAGGTCTCCCATACATGTGCATGGGCCCAAGCACTTGGGCCATTTTCTACTGCTTTCCCAGGCCATAGCAAGGAGCTGCATTAGAAGTGGAGCAGCAAGGACTCCAACCAGTGCCCATATGGGATGCCCATAATGTTTTCTTTAATTGGAGAAATGTTCCTTTGATAGAATGAGCGTATGACCCCACAATATTCTCTACTTACTCATAATAGGGTCAGAGATGTAAAAGTCATGATTAATTTCTTAGAAGAAAATTTACATACCCAGAAGCAAAGAGTGAAAATTAACCTTTTGTTTTTCTCAGGAATGAATCAGAGTTTCAAAACTAATACTTAACTTGTATTTTAGAGGAGTTAATGACTTAACCAACTCTTCTATTAGAAATACTACATTGTGGCCAGTGCTGTGGCACAGTGGGTTAAAGCACTGGCCTGAAGTGTCAGCATCCCATATGGGCTCCGGCTCTAGTCCCGGCTGCTCCTCTTCTGATCCAGCTCTCTGCTATGGCCTGGGAAAGCAGTAGAAGATGGCCCAAGTCTTTGGGCTGTTCTGAGGCTCTTAGCATAGTGAAGATATTTTAGATTCTCATTAGTGAAATCTTTAGAAATTTCATAAAGCATCAACTTTCTTTAATGATCTGAAACAGAGATGAGATCCATAAGGGCAGAACTGCTCAGCAGCCACACTGCAGGAATATGTATCTTTCTGATGATATCTTCATCTGCTTCTTGCAGTTGCAGCCAGTCTATGAGCTCTTGGTCAGTTTTCTGCCCTTGGGAGGACCTAGGGTGCTCTATATTATCTGTAAGGATTCAAAATTTGTTGTATATTAGTGTCTAATCATAAAATTTCCAAAGTGACAAGCTGGATATAATAAACTATGCCAGACTGCCAAAAAAAAATACAAACATGGTGTACTGTCTATAAAGTACAGCGGTAAATCTGTATTATAGAGATACACATCTCTACACTATTCTCTCTTTCTTTCAATTTGAAAGTCTACATTCAGCTCTCGATGTTATGATTACTTAGGAAGAGATTTCTTATACTTACTTTCATAATCAGTGAACTCTGAAATATTAGTGTAGTATTGAGGATTGTACTGACTAAAACACTATGTTTATTCCATGTTAAATAACATCATCGTATATTTGGATTCCATTTGTTCTGCTACTGATGTATTCACAGGAGAGGGGAGGTGGGAGGAAAACCCAAGATCCATCGGGGTGGAGGAGGAATGTCAGAGGCTGTGGTTCTATTGTACTGCAGTTTGGGTTCTGGAAGAACACATTAATGGACCCAGATGGTTTGAAGCTAACTGAGGGCCTATGTTCTGTACACTTGTCTGTGGTACTGCATTTTCATTTATGTAAAATTTATTTTCTTCAAGCAATATATTAATTTGGATGAAAATGAAGATGTTAAGGAATTTTCAGAATGGGTCTGTTTAACCCTCATTGGCTTTGTTTTTAGGCACTTAACTCAGAAAAGAAAAGATAGAAAAATACCTTTTGGGTTCTCTTCATCTGTACCACGGAACTCTTTGGTTAAGATTTGTCATTTTGTCATATTTGATTCTCTAGACTCCCTGAAAAATCCCCTACTTCATTAGATGGCGTCTGTGTCTCACCATGGCAGTGAAAAGTTTAAAATGTTCCAGCTGTGCATTTAGCTAGGCCATGGACACATGCCATGGCACTTGCCAGCCAATTGTGTCAGGGGCATCATCTGAATCAGAATTACTTGCATGAAAACAAGGAGTTGCAGATTCTTGCAGTGAAAGTGGAGAGGAGCAGGAGCTGCAGAACATTGCCAGGGGTGAGTGTGCCATGGGATGCCATGTGGTGGCTGGTGTCTGGGGTGCTGGTTCTGCAGAAGATAGGGCTTATGGGGGCTGGTGCTGTGGTGTAGCAGGTAAGGCTGCCTCCTGCAGTGCCAGCATCCCATATGGTCACTGGTTCAAGTCCCAGCTGCTCCTCTTATGATCCAGCTGTGCTATGGCCTGAGAAAGCAATATAAGATGACCCACGTCTTTGCACCCCTGAACCCACATGGGAGACCTGGAAGAAACTCCTAGCTCCTGGCTTTGGATCAGCTCAGCTCTGGCCATTGCATCCAATTGGGGAGTAAACCAGCAGATGGAAGATTCTCTCTCTCTCTCTCTCTCTCTCTCTGTGCCTCTCCTCTCTCTGTGTAACTCTGACTTTCAAATAAATAAATCTTTTTTTAAAGAGCTTATGCTTATGGATAGTGGTCATGGAAAATGTATGGGACATTTTGCAGCAAGATTTTGGATGAATTTTCCAACCCCTGAACCTCCTAGAGATTAGAATAGACTTCTAATGCGTAACTTCCTCTTATGCTTAATTAGGTTTTTGTTTTGAATTGTTTTTGATGAAACAGCAAGGAATTCTGAGTTATAGACTTCCAATTTCAGAGACAGGAGAACACTGATGCCTGCATTATAATTAAATAATGCCTATCACCGTTTCTTAAGCAACAAATGATCACAGATTCCCTCTTTGCTGCTAAGTAATGAGCATGGTGATTCTTCCCTCCGTAACCACCTCCCCACCTACACTCCCTCCCCTCTTCCTCCTTCCTCTCCTATTGACATGGAGTGCCATACATAGCTAGGGTGAACATTTAACCCGCTTGGCCCTAGGTGTTCATACACTTCAACTGTGTGTAATTATTCATATTCCCTTTTTATGACCAAGCTTATGTCAGAACGACAAATTATATATTCACCTAATACTGAGAATCATCAAATTGATTTCTATTTTCTTCTCTCTTAGGCAGTTCTTGAGGGGCAGAAATATTTATTTTGTATATCATGTATTTATTCAACTAAAAGACTGACTGTCAAGATGCTGAGTTTTAGTGTCAAAGCAAATATGTTTCTAGACCCCATGAAGTTTACAGTCTGGCAAGAAAGAGCCATCTACCCCAAGAATATTGTTTAACATAGTAAATGCTGGTGTGAAGTCAGTGGATAAAGATTGAAGCATTCTTAATCTAGCACCACCTCTAATCCCATGATCTCTAATTGAGAGAAGTAATCAGAAACACAGAACTCCATGTTACCCAGTTATCTCTTTGAATTTCTGCTTAAAAATAAAACATATCAAACAACACACAAATACCTAGGAGTGCATAATATTTATATACTATTTTGATATTAAAAATAAGAAGAAATAACCATGAAATAATAGCAACTTTGAATCTCCTTTGTTTTCTAGACAAGTTATAATCCTATATGGTTCTTTACAGCAAATTATTACAGTAAATTACAGTACATCATTACAGTAAATAATTACAGTAAATAATTACAGTAAATTATTTTTGTCGGTATACTTCATCTCTCTCACATTTTTTCCCTTTGAGAAATCAGATTTTAAAAACTGAGACCCAAGACAAAAGAAAGATTTTTATGCTAGTGTTATATGTTGATTGGCTCTCTAAAAAAGATTTATTTATTTATTTGAAAGTCAGAGTTACACAGAGTAGAAAGGGAGAGAGAGAGAGAGAGAGACATCTTCCATCTTTTGGTTCACCCACCAATTGGTTACAATGGCTGGAGCTGTACAGCTCCAATGCCAGCAGCCAGGAGCTTCTTCTGGGTCTCTCACACAGGTGCAGCTGCCCAAGGACTTGGGCCATCTTCCACTGCTTTCCCTGGCCATAGCAGAGAGTTGGATTGAAAGCAGAGTAGCCAGGCTCAACCTCCACCCATATGGAATGTCCATGCTGGCAGTAGCTTTACCTGCTATTTCACAGTGCTGGCCCCTTGATTGGCCTTTTTAATGATATTAAAAAAAACCGTATTTTTCTAAGCTCTTTCCATTCAGTTTCTACTTTGTAAACTCCAGATAATACTGTCCCCAGAATTAATCTAAGGTATAAATGATATGATATGAGGCATTTAACCCCTTAACCTGTCTCCTTGAATACTCAGCTATGTTAGCTCTGTGTCCATTCTTCTGTCTCTGTACTAGATGAATAAAAAGACAGTGTAAAATGATTTGAAAAGAACTATAAGGAGTCGGTGCTGTGGTGCTGCTGCCAATTGGGGAGTGAACCAGCCAATGGAAAACACCTCTCTCTCTCTCTCTCTCTCTGCCTCTCCTTCTCTGTAACTCTGACTTCCAAATAAATCAATAAATCTTAAAAGAACTATAAACAATAAAATACAAATGAAAATTGTATTCTCAAAACTGGATATTAAACCATGCCTTCTACACCTCTGTTAAAAGTTACATTCTATCATAGTCATTTATGATTTCTAGGGCCAAAGTAGTAAATAAGATTTTTCTGGAAGAGACAGAGGTTATGAGGGAGCCAGGATTTGGGGTCAGTTAGCAGCAGTGAGTGTCACTCTTTCAGATTTGATTCAGGAAAGGAAGAATAGCAACTGATCCCTGAGATTTTGGGTTGGGAAGGAAAGGAAGGAGGGACTTAACAAAAGCAAAGGCCCTCTGGTTGTGGGCACCCACCCCCGACTGCAGCCTTTGGGGAGGGCCAGCTGGTGTCTCTATGAATGCTGCAGCCTGGACTCCATTTCCCAGAGTTCCCAGGAGCTCCAACCTATTCTGCCTTCCAAATGCCTGTGCCCATGTGCCTGCTAACAGCCAGTCCCTGGGGGTCTGAGTTGGACCAGAGGGAGTTCATTCCCTGATCAGGGTCAGCCCTAGGGGCTGTGCTGCTCCTTCTCTGGCATTTACTGCAACTCCTGCTCTGCACGTGCAATCCCAGGCAGTTTCCAAGTGTTCACCCGAGCCTGCCTCCTGCTGCTTCTTCCCTCTTCATCTTCTGCCTGTGGGTCCCATGTACCAGGGACTCTCTTCCCCACACTGCCCGCTTCACTCCCCATGTTTCTGGAAGAAAGCGTACCTGCTCCAGGGACTTTCTGCTGCAGATTTGACATGCAGTAAGGGGTGGGGACATGTGTGGGAGAAGGGTGGGTGCCAGGGCACCAGTGATCCTGGCAATTTCCCCTGAGGTCAGGGCTGGGACCTGGGCTGTTCTGTCTCCCACCTCTGCTTCTCAGGCTCCCAGTGCCTGGACTCTCTCCTGCAGAACCTCATCCAAACTGTCCCTAATGTGCTTTATTTAGTGGTTACAGGAGAGAGAGGGCAGCGTTCTGGGAACCTGCATATGCAGGGAAGAAAGGCAGAAAGACTCCCACTCTCTACAGTTAAATAAGCTGGGTTCCCACTGTGGGTGTTTTCAGAATGCAGTCTGGCCTGGTCTCTTGATGTTTCCTGGGCTGGTTCCTGCAGGGTGGGGCTGGATGGTCTTCAGCAGGGAGCCTGGGGCAGCAGAGGGGTGGGAAGGAGGATCTGACAAGGATCTGCCCCACTGCTCTCATCCTGCACCTCATCTTCCTGGTGGGGAGCAGTGTGAAGCGTGAATAGCTGCTTTGTGCCTTGATCCCTCTCAAGTATTAATTATCAGATTTTCCCAATGTGGAATTTGAAGCTGTTCCAGAAACCTGGGGTGGGAAAACTCCCTTCTTTCAAACAGGCACAGAGACAGTGGAGGATCCAAGGAGTTTCTATTAATGGCCCTAGGCACAGCTGGAATGATTTCCTGAGAACTGAGCATCAAATTCAAGTTTCTTAGCTGTTACAGCATTGGTGGGTTTAAATGGCAGCCTACATGACTGAGGACCACAATTTCCAATGGTCAATGGGTCCAGTATGTTTGTAAAAGAGATGCCAGGGACAGATTTATTAGGACAGATTTATGACTGGAGTTTACAGAAGCAGAACTTAGGATATCTTCCCTCCCTAGACAAGATTTCAGTGGGCAGCTGTTTCACTCGTTAATTGTGAGCATCCACTTTTAAAGGTTTGTGTTGGATGGGGTCCACTTCTCTTTCTTTGATGATGTATTTGGCTGCTTTTCATATTCTGTCTTCAGCTATCTCTTCTCCTGTTAGCAAGGCTGTCAACTGTTTTGACCTGCCACTGATCCCTTTGCAAAGTGAGAAGGGAACTAAAATTAATGCAAGTCTACTGTGTTGTCAATAACTGGAGCTACATTTTTAAAGATTTATTTATTCATTTGAAAGTTACACAGAGAGAGGAGAGAGACAGAGAGAGAGAGAGAGAGACGTCTTCCGTCCGATGGTTCACTCCCCAATTGGCAGCAACAGCTGGAGCTGTGCCAGTCTGAAGCCTGTAGCCAGGAGCTTCTTCTGGGATGAAGCTGCTTTTTGAAATAATTATTTATTTAATTGAAAGGCAGAGTTACAGAGTGGCAGAAACAGAGATCAATGCCTGGAGCTGTTTGGATCCAAAACCAGAAGCCAGGAGCTTTGTCCAGGTCTCATAGGTGGGTGCAGGAGATGAGGGATTTGGGCCATCTTCTACTGTTTTCCCAGGCCACAGCAGAGAGCTGGATGGGAAGTGCAGCAGCCAGGATCCCAACCGGCACCCATATAGGATGCTGACACTGCAGGCAGTAGCTTTACCCACTAAGCAACAGTGCTGCCCACTAACGGGAGCTCATTTAATCTGAGTATGCATAAAGTGGAGAATTACAGCATCATAAATACAGATAAGTTACAGTTTTTCTCTGCGCAGTACTTTACAGTTACCCAGTGATCCACTGAGAATCTTACTTTCCACACTGTGTAAATAAGAAGGTCAGTTACTTGTCTTATTTTGGGTTCTGTGTTTAAACCCATGACATTTTTGACATGGGAGGATATTAGTTCTACAATTTCATAGAGACTGGTCTGTGGAAGCATCGATAGAAGTTATAACTGTGAGAGTGGTAAGAAAGAAGAAGGGAAGAAATAAGTGCCCCTTACGCCACACAGAGGTGTCCACAAATGGAGTAGAAGACGTGCCCTTGAAAACTATGGCTGACTTTCTGGGACAAACTGTGTTTGAGTGCTTCACATGTTCTGATAGAAAGGTGTTGCCACCAGGTTATTAGTATATTTATTTAGTTAGTTTTTAAAGATTTATTTATTTATTTGAAAATCAGAGCTACACAGAGAGAGAAGGAGAGGCAGAGAGAGAGAGAGAGAGAGAGAGAGGTCTTCCATCAGGTTCATTTCCCCAATGGCTTCCTCATTGTGAACTTTGCTCAGTTCCTGACCTATACCTTTCTTTTAACCTAGTACTTTGCCATGTAGTAGCCCATGAAAACTGCAGACTGCATAAATGAATGAATACTTGGAGGGTTGTGATTTCTTAGAGGAACATCATGAGACAGAAGGAATAAAACAAAACAAAAGTATCCTCCGTATATAGAAGGTATACTGTTTTTGCAAGCCACAGAGAAGAGGAAGAAGAAGGAAAGTAGTGAGACTGGAAAGTTTGTGGCAATGGTAATAGGCACTGGTCAAGAATTTAACAAGCCCATTAGGAAAACATTAAGGTTTCCTTACTTCCATGTAGACTCTGCCCTCTTATGGTGAACAGGGTCCTCTAAACCCACTTGTTGCACAAATGAAAACCCAAGCATTGTCTTCTCCCACAGATGGAGTCTGCTATTGGTTTTGATTTACATTTCCCTAATGGCTAGTGATATTGGGCATGTTCATATATGTCTTGACCATTGAGATTTCTTCTTCTGAGAAACATCTATTCTGATCATTGCCCATTTCTTAGCTGTACATTTTGCTTCTTATTTGGAGATTTTCCAGTTCTATATATGTATGTTCTGGCTATCAATCTTTTGTCATAGTCAGAGTTTTCAATGTTTCCTGCCATTCTGTCCATTGTATCTTCACTCTGTTGAATACTTTGTTGTGAAGATGTATCTTAATTTGATATGCTCAAATTTCTATATTTTATTTTTTTTACTTGTGCTTTTGGAAAATTACGCAAACTGTTGTCTCTGCTAATGTTTTACAGTTTCTCATATGTTTACTTAGTTTTTGGTTTTATATTTAGACTTTTAATTCACCTTGAGTTGCTTTTACATATTGTATGAGGTGTTGGGTATATTTTCAGGCTTATACATATGGATAATCACTTTCCTTTAAACCATTTGCTAAAGGGATTCTTCTTTTTCCTGTTTGTTTTCTTTCCTTTGTTAAATAGGAGTTGCCTGTAGAAAAGTCGGTAAATTTCAGCTGCCTATTCTTTTCCATTGAACTATGTGTCTGTTTTCCAATAGTGCTAACACTACTTCTATTTTTTTTTAAGATTTATTTATTTATTTGCAAGGCCAGATGCTTCTTCCAAGTCTCTCATGTGGGTGCCAGCACCGTAGAACACGGTCCATCTTCCACCAATTTCCCAGGTGCATTAGTAGGGAGCTGGATTGGAAGTGGAGCACCTGGTCTCCTAGCAGCAACATATGGGATGCATGCACAGCAGGTCAAGGCTTTAACCCACTACACCACAGCACCAAACGCTTCCTTATTTACTTCTGCTGTGATCTTTCATTATTCACTTTTTTCTACTGCCCTGCATCTTGACTCATTCCTTTTTTTTTTCTGGGTCCTGGAGGATGGTAGTAGGTTGCTTCTGGGATATCTTTTTTGTGTTAGTAGATAATTGGTAATCAAAAATCATAGTTATTAGTTTCTATATTTCTCTGCTAATCACGAGGACCTTCTACATGACAGCAGAAAATGCTGGCAGAAATGAGGATATATTAATTTGCTAAGAAAATACCACAGAGAATATGATTTACATCATAGTTGTAGAGGTTGAAAATATCAGATCAAGGTGCTAATAGGCTCGAGTTTTCCAGAAGCCTTTCTCCGATGTGAGAGACACATCTATCATTTCATCTGCTTAAAACTACTTTCTTCAGGTAAAGTCATGTTGGTGATTAGCACTTCAGTGTTTGAGTTTTAGGGAGGCACATTTCAGTTCACAACAGCAAAAGGGGCCCTGTGGTCTACTTCAATGACAGCCATCTCTGCGGAGGACAGAAAGTTTGAAATCAGCGTTAGGAATTCTCACAGTATTACTGTCAGTGCTATCGCCATCAAATGTGCATTCATGTACACACAAACAAAACTACCTGTACACATAAACACATTCAACAGTGGAAATGCCTGATGGTTGTGTATAGGTAACATCAATATAATAATCCATAAGATGGCCTATTAGCAGACATTAAAAAGAGAATTAGAAAGAATGACAACAAAATCTGCAGTTACCTATATTTATGTCTATATGTATGATATTCAGTATTTATAGTTGCTAAAAGATGAATACTGATGTGTGGGAATAAAAGCTAAACCTTACCTTGCAATATTTCAGCCTAGTCTACATGAAAGCTGTCTTCCTAAAACCATTCACTGGGCCCACTCTGTGGCATAGTAGATTAAGCATCCACCTGCAGCACCAGCATCCCACATGGGCACCAGTTTGAGTCCCTGCTCCTGCACTTCCAATCCAGCTCTTTACTAATGGCCTAGGAAAGCTGTGGAATATGCCCTGAGTGCTTGGGCCCCTGCACCCATGTGAGAGACCTGGAGGAAGCTGCTGACTCCTGGCTTCTGGCACCTGGCTTCCAAACGGCCCAGCTCCAGCCATTCTGGCCACTTAGGGGTGAACCAGTCGATAGAAGACCTCTCCTTCTCTTCCTCTCTATATCTGTAACTCTGCCTCACAATAAATAAATACATTTTTAAAAACCTTTCACATTTTAAATTTCTTAATTGTTTTAAAGATTTATTTATTTATTTATTTACAAGTCGAGTTACAGACAGAGAGGAGAGCCAGAGAGAAAGAGAGAGGTCTTCCATCTGATGTTCACTCCCTAATTGATTGCAACTGCCAGAGCTGTGCTGATCCGAAGCCAGGAGCCAGGAGCTAGTTCCAGGTCTCCCAGATCGGTACAGGGGCCCAAGAACTTGGGCCACCTTCTACTACTTTCCCAGTCCATAGCAGAGAGCAGGATCAGAAGTGGAGCAGCTGAGTATTGAACCGGCCCCCATATGGGATGCTGGTGCTTCAGGCCAGGGAGTTAACCTGCTCCACCCCAGCACAAGTCCAGCATTTTAAATTTCTGATACTCTAAAATAGCACAGCACTGCATTACATCTAGGAAAGATGTATTTAAAAATTATAAATCTAGTGCATTTCAGCAGTTTTAACAAATACTTCTGATTTTCTCAGCATTATGTATAAATAAATGACATAATGAGTCATTGTCAGATTTTTAGCTTTTGACAGCCACTTATAATATTTCACAGCTTTTTGAAATGTATTGCTAGTGTGTTTTTCTCAACACACACTGGATTTTATCAGTTTAGTGCACATGGAGTTGCCTCTTATAGGATTTGCATTTTGATGGGTTTTCATGGCACATGTAATCAACATCTGCAAAGCCTCTAAAACACATAAATAATGACATGATTCAGGCTTTTTTCTTAAAGATTTATTTATTTGAAAGAGTTTCACAAATAGGGGAGAGGTAGAGAGAGAGAGAGACAGACAGAGACAGAGAGGTCTTCCATCTGCTGGTTTACTCCCAGTTGGCCGCAATGGGTGGTCTGTGTCGATCCGAAGCCAGGAGCTACTTCCAGATCTCTCATGTGTGCAAGGCCCCAAGGACTTGGGCCACCTTCTACTGCTTTCCAAGGCCATAGCAGAGAGATGGTTCAGAAGTGGAGCAGCCACGTCTTGAACTGGCACCCACATGGCTTGCCAGCATTGCAGGAAGCAACTTTATCTGCTATGCCACAGCGCCTGCCCCACATTACATCACTTTAAGATGATATGGATTTAAATTCATGAGAAATTATTAGCATAGTGGGAACTGATAGACGTGGATGAAGCAGGATGGACTTGTTAGGAATGGTGATGTTAATTTTCTTATAAAATAAATAAATAAGAAATTAAATATGATCAGACATAAATGAAGACTAAATTTTTTTAATGGTGATCCAGAAAACACTGATCTCAGGTCTTTTTCTTCCAGTGTTAAGTTTATATTTTTAAATGCATATTAAGTGAACAAACTTCATGTAATTTATATATACAGATTGAAGAGCTAACTGATAACATCCTACCCTAACTTCCCTTGGTCTCATATTTCCAACTCCCTCCTTCTCGTTTTATTTTCTTTTAATTTTGACAGCTGCATGCTTTGATTTTATTTTAGAATCACAAGCTTTAACCCTCTACAAAATAAAGAATTCAGCAAGTAGTAGCAGAAATATCAATGAGTATATGTTGTATACTCTATCAAAGAGTTCAGAAAAGTGCTATGAACAATACTCAAATCTCAAAATATCAATTTAACTCATATACTACATTTTGTTGTCTATATCTTAATTACCACGAGTCAGAGAAAACATATGGTATTTGTCTTTTGGGGGCTGGCTTCTTTCATGAAGCATACTTGTTTCCAGTTCATCCATTTAGTTACAGAAGATGGGATTTCATTCACAATTATGGCTGAATAGTATTTTACACTGTATATATAGCTCATATTCTTTTTCCAGTCACCAGTTGATGGACTTCTGGGTTGATTCCATGTTAGCTATTATGAATTGAGCTGTAATAAACATGAGGGTACAGATAACTCATGCCTATGCATATTCTATTTCATTTCATGTGGATAAATTCCTAGGAGTCAGATGGCAGGATCATATGGTATGTTTGTTTTCAGATTTCTGAGGAACTTTGATACTGCCTTCCATAATGGCTTCATTCCCACCAACAGTGGGTTAGGGTACCTTTTTCTCTCCCTCTCCACCAGCCTTTATTGTTTGTTGACTTTTTCAAAAGAATTATTTATTTGAAAGGTGGAGTTAATTATAGGGAGAGGCAGTGGCAGAGAGACATAAGTATTTTATCTGCTTGTTTATTCTCCATATGGCACAACAGGTGGTGCTGGTCCAATCGGAAGCCAGAGTTAGGAGCATCTCCCTGGTCACCCAAGTGGGTGCAGGGACCCAGGCACTTGGGCCATCCTCCACTGCCCTCCCAGTGCAGAGCAGAAAGCTGGACTGGAAGAGGAGCAACCGGGACCAGAACTGGCACCCATATGGGATGCCGTCTCCATGGGTGGAGGATCAACCCAGTGTGCTATGGCACTGGCCCCCATCAGGGATATTTTTCTATAGTATTCTCTATCCACTGTATCTTTTTCTAGTTTAAGAATTAGGGTGATGCAGGATTAATCGAAGGAGTTTGAGAGGATTGTCTCTCTTTCAATTCTTTTGAATAGTTTGAGAAGCATTAGTTCTTTAAAAGTCCTGTAGAATTCAATAGTGAGGCTGTCTGATCCTGGACTTTTCCTTGTTGGGAGGGTCTTTATTACTCATCCAATCTCTGTCTTGGTTTTTGATTTGTTTAGCTTTTCTATGTGTCTTCATGACTCAATTTTGGTATATTGTGTATGTCCAGGAATCTGTTGATTTTTCCTCTAGGATTTCCAATTTGTTAGCCATCACAACCGATGCCCACATCCTATATTGCAGTGCTAATCTGAGTTTTGGGTACTCCACTTCCAAACCAATTTCATGTTAATACCCCTAGGAAGCAATGGATAATACCTCAAATTCTTTCCTTCTTGTCATCTAATTTGGAGAACTGTAACCTCAATGGGGACTTGAAACCTGGTCTTGCACAGTTGTAGCCATATAGAAAGTGAACCAGCAGATGGGATATCTCTCTGCTTCTCTTTCCTTCTTTCTTTATCTATGTGTCTCTCTGCCTTTTTTTTAATCATATTAAAATATTTAATTACTTATTTGAAAGAGTTACAGACAGAGGGATAGACAGAAATCTTCCACCACCTAATTCATTTTTGAGATGACTTTAATAGCCAGAGTGTGGCCAGGTTGAAGCCAGGAGCTTTTCCTCTGATGTGTGTGGCAGCATCCCAGGCACTTGGGCCATCTTCCCCTGCTTTTTCAGTCCATTGGTAAGGAGCTGGATCAAATATGGAATAGCTGGTACTTCAACTGGTGCACGGAGAGGATGGCAATGTAACAGATAGCAGCTTTGTCCACTGCACCACAACCACCAGCTCCTCTATCTGCCTTTCCAATAAATAAATCTTTTGAAAAAGAACTAAAGGTAGTAAAAGTCACCATGACTGAGCAATGGCAAATTTATTGAAGTGATCTATTTTCTTAAAGATCTATTTATGAATTTGAAAGGCAGCACTAGAAAGAGAGAGTGGGAGAGATGGATCTTCCTCCTGGTTTGTTCACTCCTCAAATGGCTGCAATGACTGTGGCTAGGACAGACTGATATCAGGAGCCAGGGGCTTCTTCCAGGTCTCTCACATGGGTGCAGGAGCCCCAATATTTGAGTCACCCTGTGCTGCTTTTCCAGACACATTAGCAGGGAACTGGATCCATTTGGAGCATTAATGTCTATGATACTCTCCTTGCAGTTGAAGGATTTAGAATCCATTTCAATTATGGGTGGGCCAAGTACAATGTCTTCCAATTGTCCTAGGTTTGGATTAGATGGGTTCTGATAAATTTTGTTAAAATAGTTATTAAAAAATATATATTATATATAATACTTATAATAAATTATATAATATTATCTGTTTTTAACTAACATATATAATATATTATATGCTAAATTATAGTATATTTTATATATGAATATATTTATATACATAAATATATATGAATAAATGTAAATATATATATAAAGAATTTATTTATGTATTTGACAGGTGTACTTACAGACAGTGAGAGGAAGAGACAGAGAGAAAGGTCTTCCATATGCTCATTTACTCCCCTAATGACTGCAATGTCTGCAGCTGGGCCAATCTGAGCTAGGAGCTTCCAGGTCTCCCATATTTCGGCAGGGACCAAAGCACTTGGAACAGCTTCTACTGCTTTCCCAGGCTATTGCAGAGAGCTGGATGGGAAAAGGAGAAATGGGGACTAGAACTGGTGCTCATATGGGGTGCCAGCACTGCAGGTAAAGGATTACACCACTGCACCACAGTGCTGGCCCCAGTCTATCCTTTATTAAGGAGATCTCAGTAATCATGTTCAGGTATTGCTGTCCTATATTCATGGCCAAAGTCCTAGCAGACAACATGGTTTGGAGAATCGTAAGCACAAGGTGTGTAGGAGACTTCATTTCTCATACAGCACAGTTAATAACAAGGTTCCAAGAGGGGAAATTACTTGCATCATAGTCTTTGAGAACTAATGGACATCACAGGTGATCTAAAGAATTTAGAAGGTTTGTGAGCCCCTAGAGTGAAAAAGTCACTGGGAGCACAAGGACAGTGCCTAGAGTTTATTTTGATGGATTTTAGCCCCTTGCATTGGAGGGAGGCCCGAAGAAGCTGGACTGATTTGTAAACCTCAAAAGTGTCTTTTCAAGGTGAAGGCAAACTGAGACTCAGGATTTTTGGAAAAACTTTGAACAAAACGCATTTGCCACACTTGGTTAAGACACATCATTTATCTATTGATTTTCATCAGATCTGTTAACATTAGGTATAAGGTTCAGTGGACATTGTGGATGGTATATAGCAGTATGATTTTAGTAATATATCATGAGGTGCTTTTTTTTTAATTGGATTTAGCAGCTAAAATTGGGTTACCTAATGGGATATAGCTGGAATAATCACCTTTTTGTTAAACACATCTGAGGTAATAAATGTTAGTGTATGAAGACATTGAGTTTTCTTTTATTGGGTCTTCTTGGTTATTTTAATCTGGGATCTGAGAATTCTCATTTTCTCTAGGTAAGTTGTAACTGAAAAACTTAATTGTATTCCTCATCATGTCGGACCAACTCTGCTGCTTCTGGGATTTTTTTAGTACATCTGACAATTGGAAATTTGGACAATAGTATAGTTAAAAAGAGATGTATCAAGTAAAGTATTTATTTTTATTCTGATACATATTTTTGAATTCTTCTAAAATTCCTATTGAGTATCTTTGTTAAATTTAGTTGCATCTCAGGTTAAGAGTTATTGGAGGCTGGCGCCATGGCTCAATAGGCTAATCCTCCACCTGCAGCACAGGCACACCGAGTTCTAGTCCTGCTGGGAGTGCCAGATTCTGTCCCAGTTGCTCCTCTTCAAGTCCAGCAAACTGGCTGCAGCAGCCACTGGGGGGTAAACCAACAGAAAAAGGAAGACCTTTCTCTCTGTCTCACTATCCATTCTGCCTGTCAAAATAAAAAATAATTTTTATAAAAAGACTTATTGGAGTCACTGTAGTGATTATACCCATGTAACTTTGTTAATAAATGCAAATAGAACCTGGGAAAATTGATGTATATCTTATGCTATAGAGACTTAAGATTGAACATCTTTTTTTATCTTTTTTAATTATATAATTTAAAAACAAATTTTTGATTTTTTTTGACTTTACTAAGTCACAGCTCTGGCCCCATTAATATGTCTTAACAATGTTTTTTCCTCTCAGACTTATCTCTATTGGTTCAGTTAACTGCATGTCTTTTCTTTAGATTCAGATTCTCTCAGCTGTCAAAGCTTATTCATCTTAATTCTGTTGTTCCTATTTCCCTCCCTTTTATTCTGTCCCTAGGCTAATTGAGGTCATGATTCTCCATTCCTTCTGTGTGGTGTCACAGTAGGCTTGAAGTGTTCTTTTTCTCTTCTGATTTCTAAAGAAAGAAATTATGTATTCACCCAGTTTAGATATTTTAATAATTCATTCCAAAACAAAGGTTAAATGTTCTTAATTTGACAAGAATTTTTAGGGCCAGCGGTGTAGCGTAGTGGGTAGAGCCACCACTTGCAGTGCTGGCATCTCATATGGATCCAGATCTCTGCTATAGCCTGGGAAAGCAGTAGAAGATGGCCCAAGTCCTGGGCCCCTGCACCCATGTGGGAGACCTGGAAGAAGCTCCTTGCTCCTGGCTTTGGATTGGCACAACTCTGGCCATTGCAGCCAACTGGGCAGTAAACCAGTGAATGGAAGACCCCTCTCTCTTCTCTGCCTCTCTCTGTGTAACTCTGACTTTCAAATAAATAAATAAATCTTTAAAAAAAGAAGTTTTTCTAATTTTAGATTTGTTCTACTTCATTGTCACTTCAGGGTGTGTGTAAAGAGTGTATATCCAGTTTTTCTATTTTAGATTTTTGGGATTTTGTATTAGCTCTGCTGTCTATTAATTTTTCTTGAGCATTGGTGATATCTTCTCCTTAGTTGTATTAAGAGAGAGAGCAATAGCCCTCATGTCTTTTTAGGTAAGTAAGACATATTAAAAACAGAGCATTCAGTATACATTCATAGTAGTTTGACTTGTTCAATTGATTTTCCTGAACTCCCTTGGATATTTGGTCTCTGCTGTACAATTTTCTATACTGATTAATTCTTTGATATTTCCAAATCCAGAAAATGAATGATTCAACAGCTGTGTTCCTGTATTTGCTAGGACTCAGGGTAAGAAGCAAAGTGGAGGTGTTCAGGAATCTACAGGTACATGCTACATAGCAAAGCACATCATTTCCTATACAAAGTGACTGGGAAATCCAGAATCTTTTGCACACTATATTGGATCCTGAACTATTACTGGAGTATTCAGTAAGATTTTAATGTATTTATTTTCTGTGTGTGTGTTTGTATTTCTAAATAAACTCTGCTGGGCTACTTAACATTAACATGTATTGCAGAATTCTTTCATCAGCTTTTACTTTTAAAAAGTTTCTCTTTCAGTTTTATGGGAGAGGGTAGAAGTTTTCTGCTATGTAACTGAAAATTCATTCATTCATTAAACTTAAAAATATTTGTTGGAAATGGGTGGAATACTATTAATTCTTGTGTGATTTTCATGAAACTAAATACATTCTCTATTTTGTTTTGCTTAAAATTTCTGCATGTGTGGACTTCTTTTTTCCTTCTTGCCCCAAATCCCTTTGTGTATTGGGATGGCAAATGGGTTTTACACTGGAGGAAACATGTTATTTTGGCAAAGAAGTACTTAGCCTTCCTGCTTCAAGTATTCAAATATTACATTAGAAATCAGTAAATTTGTTTACTGTACAAATGTCTTTTATACAATTTTGTAATATTCTGGGATATGAGAGGGAGCAGGAAATAGGAGGGTTATGGGTGGGAGGGAAGTTGTGGGGTAGGGGAACCTACTGTAATCCAAAAGCTGTACTTTGGAAATTTATATTTATTAAACAATTTTATAATATTCATCTTCCTTTTTATTTCGTCCTTTTTTTTTAAAAAAGATTCATTTATTTTCCTTGAAAGTCAGTGTTACACACAGAGAGAAGGAGAGAGAGAGAGAGCAGTCTTCCAACCACTAGTTCACTCCCCATTTGGCCACAATGGCTGGAGCTGTGCCGATCCATAGCCAGGAGCTAGCAGCATCTTTTGGGTCTCCTATGCAGGTGCAGGAGCCCAAGGGCCTGGGCCATCCTCTACTGCTGGATAGTAAGTCTTACTTGCATAAAAAGATGGATAGTAATTTGAGTAGCCAGGACTTGAACTGGCACCCATGTGGGATGTCAGCACTGCAAGCCACAGCTTTACTTGCTACACCACAGCATCGGATCCTTTATTCTTATGACTATTGCTACACTATTGGAATTTATAATTGATAATGCTGAACAATTGAAACTGTCTTATTTACAATTGTAGGACTGGATATGGCAATTTTACTTGAAGTACAGTATGTAGCCTGCTTATTGTATGATTTTTGGAAAAGCATGTATTTATATATAACAGCAGATCTGTTAATCATTTAAAAGTGAATTATCATGATTACCCAGATGTAAAGAATGCAATATGTGCTAATGAGTTAGCAGTCACAGACATTTAGAATTAGAGGGATTTTGGAACCTTTTCAATACTGCAGTTTTTATGAAAAACTAATAATTTTTTTATTTGACAGGTAGAGTTATAGACAGTGAGAAAGACAGAAAGGTCTTCCTTCCGTTGGTTCACTCCCCAAATGGCTGCCACAGTTGGAGCTGTGCCCATCCAAAGCCAGGAGTCAGGTGCTTTCTCCTGGTCTCCCATCTGGGTGCAGGGCCCAAGCACTTGGGCCATCCTCCACTGCCTTCCTGGGCCATAGCAGAGAGCTGGACTGAAAGAGGAGCAACCAGGACTAGAACCCTTTGCCCATATGGGATACCCGCACTACAGGCGGAGAATTAACCAAGTGAGCCATGGCGCTGGCCTCCAATAAATTTACTTTTAACAAAATATCAAAATATCTTATTCAGTATAAAGTTAGTAGTGAAAAAGAGACTACCTTGTTGAACACAGAAATTTGAGATTATATTTCTTGGTATTAATTTGCATCTTAAGGCTTATTGCCTAGTTTATTTCAACATTTTAATCTAATATTACTAATAATATCTTGTACTTAGTGGTTCACTGTGTGCCAGACAATATTCTTTTGATTTTTTAAAGGATTTATTTATTTATTTGGAAGTCAGAGTTACACAGATAGTGAACAAGAGGAAGAGAGAGAGAGAGGTCCTCCATCTGCTGGTTCACTCCCCAGATGGCCTAAAAGGTCAGAGATATGCCAATCTGAAGCCAGGAGCCAGGATCTCTTCAGGGTCTCCCATGCAGATTCAGGGGCCCAAGGACTTGGGCCAACTTCCTACTGCTCTCCCAGGCTATAGCAGACAGCTGGATGGAAAGTGGAGCAGCTGGGACTTGAACCAGCCTCCATATGGGATGCCCCCACTGCATGCAGTGGCTTTACTGGCTACACCACAGCACTGGCCTCAAGACAATGCTCTAAAATGATGCATTAATTATTCCCAAATATTGAAAAGTGGCATGGTACACATTTGAATGTGTTGTTTTGTACTAGTTGTAGAAACAGTTTAAAATATATTTAGATTTAAAAATGTAAGCTTTGATCTAAAGGTTTACTTTCCTCTAAGGTGCCTGTTCGGAAACTGAGAGATCGTTGAAGTCTCAAGATAGAGTACAACTGATCTTATCCAAGCCTTCTTTATCACATGAGGATGCTAAATGCCAAGGCCCAGAGAAGTAAAGTGAATTGTTCAAGGTCACATAGGTAAGTTGTAGCAGGGATAATTCTGTATTAGCATTAGGTATCCTAATACATAGGCCACTGTTCTGTCAATTTCATACTCCTTCTGGAGTTAAAGATTCTAAGTTCTGGAAAATTAAGTTTGGAAATTTAGTGGTTGCTATGTTGTTATGGTGAGCAATTTCTGTGTATAGCTATGAGTTGCTTAAATTTTATTCAATATATTTTTCTAGTATGTTTGCTATTTATTTGAAATGTATAACAAGTAGCTTCATCTATTTGCCAAAAGAATTTTTTGAAGATTTATTTATATTATTTGAAAGTCAGAATTACACAGAGAGAGAAGGACAGGCAGAGAGAGTGGTCTTCCATTCACTGGTTCACTCCACAGTTGGCCTCCATGGCTGGAGCTGTGCCGACTGGAAGTCAGGAGCTAGGAGCCTCTTCCTGGTCTCCTATGCAGGTGCAGGGGCCCAAGGATTTGGACCATTTTATAGTGCTTTCCCAGGCCGTAGCAGAGAGCTGGATAGGAAGTGGAGCAGGCAGGTCTTGAACTGATGCCCCTATGGAATACCAGCACTGCAGGTGGCAGCCTCACCCACTATGGCACAGTGCCAGCCCTTGCCAAAAGAATTTATAGAAGCTATTCCATATATACACTTCACAATTATTTAGTTACTTGACATGAACTATCCCTGCATATTTGAAAATTTTGAATGGTATCACTTGGGTTTTAAGAATGTTATATTTTAGGTCTCTTAATATTTTTAGTGATGATGTTTTAAAGGCCCTTTCTGTTTTATGAAAAATGATAAGGATTTTGTTTTACAATGGCCATAGTATTACCACTTAAAGCAATAGATTAAATAACACTTTTAAACAAAGTCATTTAATACTGAATTCTAAAACACTGGTATATTTTAAGTGAGAAGCCGGATTTCTTTCAGATATTCTAAATAAGAATGATAATCAAAATTGAAGACATCTACAGTTTTTAATCACTTCTTTTAAATATTAGTCATAATGGTCCAATTTAGAGTTTTAATTTTCATTAGCTTTTAAAAGATTCAGCACGGTTTATAGAAAAAATTAAGAGAACATAATTATATACTCAACCTCCCTCCCTTCTTTTTCCTTCTTTGTCATTTTTTTTTAGCTTATGATATGACATTTTCCATTTACATTACATTAAAAAAGGGTGTTGAATCAAGGGACAAGTTTAACAGGCAAAAAGCAGAAAGATCGTAATTTAGAGGGAATACAGACAATGGCTCTAAACAATATTTGAATATCACATCTAAACAATATTTGAAGAAATTGATAAAATAAATATTTTAATTTCTCCTACTAAAATGCTCAGAGAAAGTCTTTCATTATTTATCAAATATTAGTGCAAATATATGGATTTAAATGATCCCAAAAAGTGGTAATTTTTGTGTAATGAAGTCCAATTATTGTCAAGGCTTTTTGACAGTCTCACAGAAAACTTGTGTTTGTGAATGGGAAGAATAATATCAAAATGTCCATACTACCAAAAGCAATTTGCAAATTCAATGCAATTCCAATCAACATACCAACGATGTTCTCAGAGCTAGAAAAAATGATGCTAAAATTCATATAGAAACATGAGAGATGCTTAACATCTAAAGAAATATTATAAAACAAAAAAAAAGCTGGAGACATCACACCATATTTTAAGACATATTACAGGGGTCAGCACTATGACAAAGCAGGTAAAGTCACCGTCTGCAGTGCCGGCATCTCATATGGGTGCCAGTATGTTTCCCAGCTGCTCCACTTCTTATACCCCTCTCTGGTATAGCCTGAGAAAAAAGTAGAAAATGGCCAAAGTCTTTGGGCCCCTGCACCTGCATAGAGACCTGGAAGAAGCTCCTGACACTTGGATTCAGATCAACAGAGCTCTGGCCATTGTGGCCATTTGGGGAGTAAACCAGTGGATGGAAGACCTCTCTCTCTCTCTGCCTCTACCTCTCTGTGACCCTGCCTTTCAAATAAATAAATAAACTGCAAAAAAAAAAAAAACACAAAAAGAAGAAGTGTTAGCACTGATATAATAACAGACACATAGTTCAATGGAAAAAACTAGGTAGCATAGAAATAAACCCAAATTTCTACCAGCAACTCATATTTAACAAAGGAACTAAAATGAACTGGAGAAAGAAGAATCTCTTTCACAAGTGGTGCAGAGGAACTTGATGATCCAAATGTAGAAGCCTGAAAATAAACTCCAACATCACTTACACTATGTGAAAGTGAACTCACAGTGAATGAAAAATCTAATCATAAGACCCAAACCCAAGTAAACATAGGGAAACTCTAAATATTGTCAACACACAATAGCTTTTCGGTAAGATTCCAATAGCAATAGTCACAAAAATAAAAACAGAGACATCTGAGTATATCCAACTAAGATACTTCTTCACAACAAAGTAAACATCAAAGTGTAGATACAATGAACAGATGGCAGGAAAAATTAAAACTCTGAATGTTTACAGATTTCCAGAACATTTACATGAATTGGAAAAACTCCAAAAAATACAGTGAAGAAACAGGCAAGGATCTGAATAGACATTTCTCAGAAAAAATGTAAATGGTCAAAACATGTGAATATGCCCGATGTCACTAGCCATTATGTAAATATAAATCAGAACACCATATCAGTCTCCAACACCTGTGGGAGAATACAACACTCAGGTGTTTGTGTGTGCAGCAAGTGGGTTTAGAGGACCCTGTTCACCTCTGGAGAGCAGAGTCTACGGGGAGACAAAGAAACCTTACTGCTTTCCTAATGGGCTTATTAAGTTCTTGACCAGTGCCTGTTAGTCTTGCCACAAACTTTCTAGTCTCACTACTTTCCTTCTTCTTCCTCTTCTCTGTGACTTGTAAAATAGTATACATTCTGTATGCTGTGGATACTTTAGATTTATTTTATTCCTTCGGTCTCCTATGAAGTTCCTCCACAAAAACACAGCCCTCAAAATATTCATTCATTTATGCAGTCTGCAGATTTCATGAGCTACTAAATTCCAAATAGTATATTAAAGGCAAGATCTAGGCCTAAGAGAAAAGTGGTCTGAATTCTGTGCCTAGAAGAGGATTTGGGACATAGTAGAATTTCGGTGAAGTGCTATGTGAATGACATGCGCTCAGTAAATGAGTAATCTAAAGCATACACTGCATTAAAGCAACACAGCAGCCCTACTCACCTCAGGTAGAGCAATTGAGAGGAATAATGTGAACAAAAATAAGACATCAATAAGTTGAATAATAACAGAGAAAAAACAAAATGAGATAGATGCCAACATTACTGACCTATTTTTGAGGAATTAAATTGATAGAGGGGCTGGCATTGTGGCTAAGTGGGGTAAGCTGCAATCTGTGAGGCCAGCATATCATGTGAGTTCCACTTTGAGCTTAGGAATCTCCACTTCCAATTTAGCTCACTGCTAAACACCTGGGGAACCAGCAGAAGATGGACGAAGGACTTGGGTCCTTGCCACTGATGTGGGAGACTTGGATGAAGCTCCTGACTTCAGCATGCCCCAGGCTCAACTGTTGAAACTCTCTGGGGTGTGAGCCAGCAGATGAAAGCTATCTCTGTCTTTCCCCCTCTCTCTAAATCCACTTTTCAAATAAACAAAGATTTAATAAACAAATTAACTGATTTCAAAATACACAAAAACATGAACAATACTATATCATCTTGATGCCAAACTGATAAAAAATAACAAATGCTAGAGAGCATATGGGAAAAGAAAACCGTCATATATGGTGGGTGAAAACACAAGTTAGTACAGATGTTATGCAGAACAGTATGGCCATTCCTTAAAAAGGATAAAAATTGGGCCGGCGCTGTTGTGCAGCGCCTGAGGGGCCAGCATCCCATTTGGGTGCCAGTTCTAGTTCCAGCTGCTCTTCTTCCAATACAGCTCTCTGCTATCTCCTGGGATAGCAGTAGAAGATGGCCCAAGTCCTTGGGCCCATGCACCCATGTGGGAGACCCAGAGGAAGCTCCTGTCTCCAGGTTTCAGAATGGCATAACTCTGGCCTTTGTAGTCATCTGTAGAGCGAACCAGCTAATGGAGGACCTCTCTGTGTCCCTATCTCTATTGTAACTCTTTCAAATAAATAACAAAAATTTCAAATAAGATAAAAATTGACCTACCATGTGAGAGTTATCTTGCTCTTGGCTATATATAATAAGGAAATTTTATTAGCAGGAAAGGAGAAGAGCATATCAAAGATACAGCAATTTTCCCATAACACAGCCACTATAACACAGTTCACTGCAGCCAGGATTTGAAACCAATCTAGCTATCCATCAATGAAAAAAATGGACAGGGGAACTTCATTTAGATACAAAAAAGAACAAAATATTATTAAATTAATTGAAATAAGCCAGAAGCAGGAACACAAATGTCACCTGGTCCTTGTCACATGTGGAAGTGAAAGAAAATAATGGATCTGAACACAGAACTGTGATTACTAGAGGCTGAGAAGGGAAGCAGCTAGGGATAGAGGGGGATTGGATAATAGGTAACAAAATACAAAGAGGCAGAAAGAACTTCTGGTGTCCCATAATATAATGAGATGACTACATTCAACCATATTAGGTTCTGTGTAAAGAACTGAAAGAGAGGAGCTGGTAGTCTCAAATCATGGAGAAGAATTAGAAACTGTAGTTGCTTGGGGGCCAGCATTATGGCACAGTGGGCTAACACCCTGGCCTGAAGCACCAGCATCCCCTGTGGGTACCAGTTCTAGTCCTGGCTGCTCCTCTTCTGATCCAACTCTCTGCTATGGCCTGGGAAAGCAGTATAAGATGGCCCAAGTCCTTGGGTCCCTGCACCCAAGTGGGAGATCTGGAAGAAGCTCCTGGTTCCTGGCATCAGATTGGCAGAGCTCCGGCCATTGCGGCCACCTGGGGAGTGAACCAGCAGAGGAAGACCTCTCTCTCTCTCTGCTGCTACTTCTCTCTGTAACTCTGACTTTCAAATAAATAAATCTTTAAAAAATTAATAAAACTGTAGTTGCTTAGCTTGAACACTTTTTACTGCATAAATGTGTGCAAATATTGCACTACACCCTGTAATAATGCATGACTAGGACACATTAATCACAAATTATTTCAATGAAATTTTAAAAATTAGAAGCATTTCTTTATATTAACAATGAACTATTTGAAAATGAAATTAGAGAAACATTTCCATGCATAGCAGCATAAGAACCAGGAACCAATGTCTTCAATGTTATCAGTGATGAATCAGATTCACAGACCCCAGCACTCAGTTTTTGCCATAGACCTTACCATGGCAATTGTGGGCATATAGTAGTAAATCAATGGACAGGAATCCTTTGTCTCTATATCTGTTAAATAAATAAACAAGGAATTCATCAAAGAAAAAGAGATATCAATTTGGATGCCAGGTCACAAAAACACATGCACTTGAGCTATCCTCCAGTTTGTGATGCCAACAAATCTTTCAGACATGTTACATTTTCAGAGACTTTTCTGTAATCTTGCTAAGCTTTCTGGAAATCTGCCTTATAGCAAAGCGATTCCCAATTCCATTACACTCATGATTATTCTTTTGTGTGAGTTATTAGTTTACCATCTAGAGATAATTTATGGTACAAAACTTTTCTATGCATGCATGTTTTCTCATTTGTGAGTCTATTCATGGGAATTGAAGACTGATTTATAGCAGAAATACATTTTCCAAATTCATTGCATAGACTTTTGTTCCTTATGAATTCTCTGAAGTCTGTTGATGTCTAATTTCTGGCTAAAGGTTTTATCGTATTTACAGCATGCAAAGAGTACCACCTTTTGTGAATTCTGTATCTATACAAGCCTGAAACAAAGAAAATGTTTTTATACAATCAGTATACTCCTAAGAAACCACCTGTGTCAATTCTCTGATGTACCATTGACTTCTGACAAACAACCTTTTCACACTAATAATATTTATAAGCTTTCTCCTTTACATGAGTCTCTGTTGGATAGGATGTGATTTCCAGCAAAAGGTTTTGTCACAATACTTACATGAATTTTGGAGAAAAGCTCTTCCACATTCATTATATTGTTAAGGTCTCTCCCTTGTTCAAATTCCATGATGGATTATGAGGCATTACCTATGTGAAATGACTTTCTCACATTTATTTCATTCATTAGATATATATGTTGTGCATTCTGATATAAGGAGAGATTTGGGCAGAGCTTTCCAACACTCATTACACCCATAAGGTTTCTCTCCCACGTGAATTCCCTGTTGTCGTATGAGGTATGGCTTCTAATTAAAGGGATTTTACTTTCAAAGGAGTTTTTCCCTATATGAATTTGATGATGTACAATGAGGGCTGAATTATGGTAAAAGGCTCTGAGTCATTACATTCATAAAATTGCTCCCCATGAGAATTCTTTTATATTTGATGAGGTCTGATTTGCACCACAAAGGCTTATTCACATGTATTACATTCATGCATTTCTCCCCTTGGTGAATTCTCTAATATTTCATGAGATATAACTTGCACAAAAAGGTCATGTAGAAAATTCCTTGTGTGGATTCTCTGATATCTTATGAGTTATGAAGTAGAGCAAAGAGGCTTTCCACCATCCTTCCATCCATAAAACCTACCTAAATTGAGCAACAAAGATATAGAAAACGTAAACACACACATAACCGGATGGAAATGATATCAGTAATAAAGACCCTCGCCGCCAAGAAAACCCCAGGACTGGATGGCTTCACTGCTGAATTCTAACAGACATTTAAAGCACTAACTGCAATTCTTCTCAAGTTATTCAAAACAATTGAGAGAGAGGCGATTCTCCCAAATTCTTTCTATGAAGCCAGCATCACCTTCATTCCTAAACCTGAAAAAAGTGCAACAAAGAAAGAATTATAGACCAACTTCCCTGATGAACATACATGCAAAGATCTGCAACAGAATTCTGGCCAATTGAATCCAACAATGCATCAGAAAGATCATCCACCCAGACCAAGTGGGATTTATCCTTGGTATGCAAGGATGGGACCAAAGGCATTTCCACAGTCATTTCCTTTATAAGCTTTCTCCATGGTGTGAAGGCTCTGATACTTTCTGAGGTTTGACTTCTCAGCAAAGGTTTTTCCACAGTCATTGCACTCATAAGGTTTCCCCCAGTACAAATTGTCTGATGCTTTGTGAGCTTTGACTTCTCAGCAAAGGCATTTCCACAATGATTGCATTCATAAGGTTTCTCCCCTGTGTGACTTCTCTGATGCATTTTGAGTTGTGATTTCTGGCCAAAGCTTTTTCCGCAGGCATTGCATTCATAATGCTTGTCTTCTGTGTGAATTCTCTGATGCTTTCTGAGGTTTGAATTCTGGCCTAAGGTTTTTCCACAGTCATTGCATTCATAAGCTTTCTCCCCTGTGTGAATTCTCTGATGCTTTCTGAGGTTTGCCTTCTGGCCAAAGGCTTTTCCACAGTCATTGCATTCATAAGGCATATCCCCTGTGTGAATTATCTGATGATTTATGAGGTGTGGCTTCTGGCCAAAGAGTTTTACATAGTCATTGCACTCATAAACGCTTATCCCCTGTGTGACTTCTCTGATGATTTATGAGGTTTGACTTCTGGCCCAAGGTTTTTCCACAGTCATTGCATTCATAAGGTTTCTCCCCTGTGTGACTTCTCTGATGATTTGTGAGTGTTGATTTCTGGCCAAAAGCTTTTCCACAATGATTACACTCATAAGGTTTCTCCCCTGTGTGAATTCTCTGATGATTTAGGAGGTTTGCCTTCTGGCCAAAGGATTTTCCACAGTCATTACATTCATAAGGTTTCTCACCTGTGTGAATTCTCTGATGATTTATGAGGTGTTTCTTCTGGCCAAAGAACTTCCCACAGTCATTACATTTATAAGATTTCAACCCTGTGTGAATTCTCTGATGTCTAATGAGATCTGACTTCTGGTGAGTGGTTTCTCCACAATCATTACACACATGAGGGTTTTCCACTTATATGAGTGCTGTGATGGAGGGTATGGCAGAATTTAATACTGAATGACTTCCCACAAGGTTTACATGCATAGGATTTCTTCCCTATATTTGGTCTATGATTCAGTCTAACATGTGATTGGTAAATAACAGGTTCCACAGGCCCAATATACTTATAAACGTTCTCTCTTTTGGGACTTTGTTGATGTATACTGAGGTTAGAATTCTTATGGAAATCTTGTACTATTTGAGTTGTCTTGCCAATAGTGGCAATTGACTTATTACAGGTTTCTACCATAAAAAGCTTCTCAGATTCACAGAATATATTCTTGCTTTTGAAGACTTTCCCTTGTCCAATTTGTTCAAGTGCCTGCTCCATGGTCTGAATATTGTGCTGTTGATTAAGAGGTTCACAGAACTGGAGAGTGTTCCCAGGTACCTTAGTAGCACAAAATTTCTCTCCAGCTTGTAGTTGATCAGGCCCACAATGGGGACACATATTGTGACATATACTGCATTCTTCAGGTTTTATTCCTGAATAGTTTCTCTTTTTGATACTCAGTTTTGGAATATGGCTTATACTTAAATTAAGTGTTTTTCTGAATTCATGTTAGTCATAACATCCTGATTCAGATTTTTCTCCAGACTGTTCTGGTTGGTCTTAATCAGTTCATCCAGTTTCATGGCAACTGAAGTGAGGAAAAAAATGATGTCACTACATCAAATATAATTGTTTCTTCTAGCATACTCGTGTAAAAGGAATGAAGTTACTTGTATTTAAGAGGGATAAGATGTTAGGAAAAGTTCTGCATTTGTGCCTCCTCACACAGGGCACCAAAATGTTAGGAAAAGAGTTGTAGAATAGAGGAGAAAGTGTATGAATTTACAGCCAGACAGAATTTATTCAGAGAAAATTAATCCACAGAGGTGGGTGACCAACTGCCTGTCTGTACAAGATGGAGCATGAAGGCCCCAATTCCCAGGGGCCAGACCTTTTTGAGGAGGGCTAAGGCTGGGCATGAGGGTAGGGGGCAGCAGTGGAGGGGAATTCCAGGAACTGGGTGGGGGCCTTAGGAACCTGGAAAATAATGCAGGGTGGGGTATGAAGGCAATAGGCTGTGAGACCCAATTGAGTTTCAAGGGCAAGGAATACATTCCAAAGTTTATCTACTTTGGGCAATGAGGGAGAATGGCTCAGGCTTATATCCTCATTCCATCATAAGATTTTCAAAAAATGATTAGAAGATACATATTTATGAATATACAGGTTTTCTCCATTATACATTAATATATTAAATTGTATCCATAGATTTTCCAATGTTCATCCATGATCCTGTTTACTACCAGAATTTTTTCCAAGTATGATTGAATGGTTTTTGTGGTAAGATGTCTTAAGTCACTGCTTGGGATGCCTGTATCTCAAAACAGTGCCAGTTTAAGCCGAGGCTACTCTGCTTCCAATACAGCTCTGAGATAATAGATACTGGAAAGCAGCAGATAATGGTTCATGTGCTTGGGACCCTGTGATAGAGATGAGTAGGTGAAATTCCAGGCTTCTGGCTTCAGATTAGTCATAACTGTTGATAGTATTTGGGGAGAGAGTTAATAGAAAATCTATTCCTCACTGTTTCTCTCTCACTTTCTACTTTCACAAAAATGAATAAGGCTTCACAGAATGGACTAATATTTGATAAATATATTCACCTGTAATCTAGAAACCAATTTTTCCCTGCCACTTCTTCAGTTCATTTTTTAATGTATTTTTATTTCTTTATTTGTGAGAGTTAGACTGTGAGAGACAGAGACAAAGATCTTCCTTCCATTGGCTCACCCCTCAAATGGCAAATACATTTGGATCTATGCCAATCCAAATCCAGGAGCCAGGTGCTTCCTCCTTATCTCCATTGTAGGTGCAGGGGCCCAAGCATTTGGGCCATCCTCCACTGCCCTCCCGGGCCACAGCAGAGAGCTGGACTGGAAGAGGAGCAACCAGGACTAGAACCCGGGGCCCATATGGGATACTGGTGCTGCAGGGGGAGGATTAACCATGTGAGCCACGGCGCCAGCCCCTTTTTCAATTCATTTTTAAAAAATTGTGGGTTTTGTACTTCTGTGCTATTTCAACCATAAATATGGGGAAGTTTTACTAGATCATTTCCTTGAAGGTAAAGAGTGAAATGTGTCTATACTCTAAGCAGGATCACATTCATGGGACAAGATTTGAATATGTGGTTGTCTTGTGTTCTGTCTTCCCAGGCAAACAGCATTTGTGGGATTTTTCTAATGAAAATCTCTGTTTTATCTGCACTATTATAGTTTCCCCATATTTCTAAGGAAACCTGACATCCTAATCTTCTTAGAACTACAACAGTTACAGAAAGTTCCAATATACCACCTTGGCTATACATTCCCACCAGTTGAAATAATTTATTCCTGCAACCCAGAGTCTGCTCAATTATTGAAAATTGATTTCTAACTCATTGTGAAGACGTCAGCCCTGGTTACCTCCTCTTGTTTCTTTCTATAAACACTCCTCTATGATAATTTGAGTTTCTGGAGGTTTGTTGATTTTCACAGAAAACTTCATTTCCTTTGCCTTTACCAGAGATACTGATCTCCATAGATACTGTAGAATGTCTGTGTCTGAATCACAGGACCAGCTGTCTTCAGGAGTAAGACTTGGGAAAAACTCGTGGGAAGAACACCAGTCAATATCTGTTGCACTGCTTCTGCTTTGGCCTCCCTGCCCGTTATGTACACACTGATATGGAAGGCTCTGATGTAGGCATTCTTCCCCCATCCATGGCTCTGCTCCTTGCTCCAACTTGAAGATCAAGTCAGGTTTGGTCCTGCAGTGCCCTACTAATGGAAACAATATAGACTTTGTGAAATCACTATCTTGGGTTAATGAAAGGAGTACAGCTTGGTCCAGGAGCTATGCAACAAATGTTCCAATGTGAAATCCTTCCCAGGTGGTAGATATTCAGATTCTTCATGGACTCAAATTCTATACCTGTCCCTCATTCAACTTTATGAATAGTGCTCACTTAGTTGTCAAATAGCAAGAAAATGTTACCATTGGGCATGTGATGAGTGTCACTCACCCAGGGAGAACAGGCTGCTGTAGGTCTCCAGCATCACATCCCTGTACAGGATTTTCTGAGCTTGGTTCATGTTCTGCCATTCCTCCCAGGTAAAGTACACAGCCAGGTCTTCAAATGCTATCATCCCCTGTGACAGAACACTCCTGGTCAACATGTCAACTCTGTCACCTAACAAACAATGGCAGTTGTATATCTTCTACATGGGTATGGATGAAGAAGCAAGAATGCCATTTCATTTCAGATTTGTGAGCATTTGGGCAGCCACACAGAAGCATTCAACAGGGGATCAAACCTATGGTATAAAGGCTGTGAAAATTGCCCAAGCTGGAGGGAAACAGGAATTTCTGTTCACAAAGGCCAGACTATGTCAAGGGCAATTGCACAGTAGGCTGAAAGGGGGACAAGAGTCACTCTGGAATGAGCAGTGTTCAGAAGAATGTAGAAGTATTCAGGAAAAAAGACAAGAAACCATCAGGGAAGTTATGAAGGGATTGAACAGCGAAGAATTTCCAGAAAAACACTGTACACAGTCAATGCAATTATGGCAGAGAAAAAAATTTTTAAAAGAGACAGTAGGCATTTAACTTAGTGTTTATGATGCCAGCTCAGATACTCTCTCTCTGCATCAAATTTCCAAAGTTGGATTTCAGTGCCAGCTCCAGTTTCCAGCTCCCAGCTAATGCAGACCAGGGGAAGCAATGGTGATGCCAACCAAGAGGGAGGCCTAGATTCCATTCCTGACTCTTGGCTTCAGTTGTGCCCCACCTCTGCTTGATATTTTTATTTAGGCAGTGAAGAAGTGCATGGGAGCTTTCTAGCTTTCTCTCACTCCATCAATTTCTTTCTCTATCAGGCTCATAAATATTTTAAGTAAGGGAGGAGATTCAAGAAAGAATAGAAAGTAGCTTTTGCTTTTTCTATAATTATTCTACTCATAAACATTTAAAGAACTGAAATAACATGATAACAAATTAAAGTAAAAGCTATGGAGTTATTTACCCAAGAACAGAACCTGAGAAATTCTGTACTGTAATCTGCATTTGTGACTGAGGGAAATACAGAGAGCTTGGTTTGAGAACCTGCAGTAGGCACCAGCATTGTGGTACAGCAGGTAAGTCTCCACCTGCAATTCAGGCATCCCATGTGGACAGACAATTTGAGTCCTTAGTGCTCCACTTCCAATTGAGTTCCCTGCTAAAGTGGCTGAAAGATCAGTGAAAGATGGCCTGAGTATTTGGGCCAATTCCACAAATATGGGAGACCCAGATAGAGTTCCAGACTCCTGGCTTTGGCCTGGCCAACCATTGTGGCCATTTGTTGAATGAACCAGCAGATGGAAGATATCTCTTTCTCACTACCCATCTCTCCCTATCTCTATTACTCTGCCTTTCAAATAAGTTAATAAATAAACCTTGGGGCTGGCACTGTGGCACAGTGGGTTAATGCCCTGGCCTAAAGCACCAGCATCCCATATGGGCACCGTTTCAAGACCCAGCTGCTCTAATTTTGATCCAGCTCTCTGCTATGACCTGGGAAAGCAGTAGAAGAAGGCCCACGGATTTGGGCCTTTGTAGCTGTGTGGGAGACCCAGAAAAACCTCCTGGCTTTAGATGGGTGCAGACCGGCCAGTGCAGCCAATTGGAGAGTGAAATGTTGAATGAAAGATCTCTCCTCTGTCTCTTTCTCTCTGCCTCTCCTCTCTCTGTGTAACTCTTTTAAATAAATAAATAAATTGTTAAATACGATCTTAAAACCTGAAAGAACATGCAGTAGATTATTTTCCCCACTGTGTTCTTACTCTAGCTGGGAATCAAGTTCATCTCCTCAAACTATTAAGGACTGCATTACTCTAACAATTAAAAAAATAAATGCAGCCAGCTCCGTGGCTCACTAGGCTAATCCTCCGCCTTGTGGCGCTGGCACACTTCATTCTAGTCCCAGTCGGGTTGCCAGATTCTGTCCCAGTTGCCCCTCTTCCAGGCCAGCTCTCTGCTGTGACCAGGGAGTGCAGTGGAGGATGGCCCAAGTCCTTGGGCCCTGCACCCCATGGGAGACCAGGAGAAGTACCTGGTTCCTGCCATCAGATCAGCACAGTGGGCCGGCTGCAGTGCACCAGCCATGGTGGCCATTGGAGGGTGAACCAACGGCAAAGGAAGACCTTTCTCTCTGTCTCTCTCTCTCTCACTGTCCACTCTGCCTGTCAAAAAAAATAATAAATGTCACTGATTTGTGGTTTAGCCCTAGGTAAGTAATTCTCTTGCAGAATGCTAAGTGTTTATTTCCAGGGTGGAACTAAAACACTGCCCACTACATCATCTGTATAACACTAAAGAATGTGTTGGACATTATGACCCCAAAATTTAGAATATTGTCCTTGACTTCAATTGAAATCATATAACAGATATATATTTTGCTATGGCACCAGAAAATGAGAGATCACATTGCCTTTTCTTGGATAAATGCAATGATTGATAGTCATGACAAATTCATCATACATCTTGTTTCTATATATTCCCTGAGAATAAAATTTACCTTCCTACATCCATTTTCATTAATAAATTATTATAAATCTAAAAACAAAACAGACAGAAAGCTGGGAATAATTAAGAAAACCACTTACAGGGGCAAGTGCTATCGCACGGTGGGTTAAAGCCCCAGTCCGCAGAACCACCACCAGATATTAATTCCCACCAAATCAGGTGTGAGTGCGATTTTCAGGTGAATTCAATCAGAATTCCACAGCCATTCAGCTGGGAGGGGTGGATGAATCCAGAAACAGCCAGTTTACATGGGACTAAATCAAGCCTAATATCACAAAGGACTCTTGCATTTCTTTGGCTTTTTTCACATTTGTCTTATTTATCATGATTTGTAATGAATTTTCTGATGTGAGCTTTAGTTTTCAGACTGGAATATGGAGCCCAGGGCACGGGAGGAATGGTCTTTTTCATTCAGGGCACAGATGTTGGCTTGCTCCAATTCTGGCTTGCTGTCATTGTTTTGGGTGCCTCAGCCAATTTTTGGTTTTGAGCAGCAATTTTCTAAATGTTTTCTTGGTCTGAGTTTCTTTTGCCTTCTTCCATCCCAAATTTTGTATTCTGACGCAGTACAAACAAGAAGTTAGACAGAGGATCCATTATGAAATAAAAAAAAACACAATAAATTGGCTTTTCAGGCTTAGAAATCTACAGGCAGGATGACTAAGATGAATTTTTGTGTTTTGGAAAATGAAATGGAACCAATTTGCTGTGGGGACAGATATTAATTCCCTCCAAATCGAGTTTGACTGTGATTTTCAGGAATATGCAATCAGAATTCCACAGCAAGTCAGCTGGGAGGGGTGGATGTATCCAGAAACAGCCGGTTTCCTTGTGACTAAATCAAGCCCAATATCACTAAGGACTCTTGCATTTCTTTGGCTTTTTTCACAGTTTTCTTATTTATCATGGTTTGTAATGAATTTTCTGATGTGAGCTTTGGTTTGGAGGCTGGAATAAGGAGTTCAGGGTACAGCAGGAATCGTCTTTTTGAATCAGGGCATAGCTGTTGGCTTGCTCCAATTCTGGCTTTCTGTCACTGTTTTGTGTGCCTCTGCTAATTTTGGTACTTAAGCAGCAATTTTCTAAATGTTTTCTGGGTCTGAGTTGGTTTTGCCTTCTTCCTCCCAAAATTTTGTATTCTGATGCAATACAAACAAGAGTTCAGACAGAGTAGCTATTATGAAATAAAAAAAAATTGGTGTTTCATGCTTAGAAATTTACAGGCAACGCAACCAACATGAGTTTTTGTGGTTTGGAAAAAGAAATGGAACCCTTTTACTGAGGGGACAGATATTAATTCCCTCCAAATCAAGTGGGAGTGGGATTTTCAGGTGAATTCAATCAGAATTCCACAGCCAGTCAGCTGGGAGGGGTGGATGAATCCAGAAACAGCCGGTTTCCTTGTGACTAAATCAAGCTGCTGCTCCCTGTGGACTTGTCCTCCTCAGCCTCTGACTAGAGCACACCCACCTCTCCAATGCTGACATCCTCTGACACATGTTTCACTCTTCTGTTCTCTCTAAACTGCAGACTCTTGGGCAACATATGTAACTCTAATGCATCAACTTGCATAGAAGCACACACCTGAGGACTCCAGAGTCTTGGATTTCAGGTTGTAATTAACTTTCCTTTTCAGAGGACTGGTGAAAAAACAAGTCTGGAAGCCAGGGTGTAGCCTTGTGGTTCAAATGCCTATGTCTCATATTGGAGTTTCTTGGTTTGATTCCTGGTTCCAGTACCTGCCTCCAAATTCCTGATAATGTAGACCCTGGGAGCTAGCAAGAAATGGCTCAGATGATTGGGTTCCCTACTCCTGGGACAGCCCTGGCCACTGGGGACATTTCAGCAGTGAACTAGAGGGTGAATACTACTTCTCTGTCTACTTGTTCATTTCTTTGCATCTCCAATTAAAAAACAAAAAAGTATGTTTGTATCATCCATTAAAATAACTTCCTCAATGGAAAAAAAGAGTTTCATTGTTAAATTGGGGAAAAATAATGCTTCTTGGTTGTGATATTAGAATAATGCATAACTGTACATCGGACATCCATTGTGGACAAGGAAGAGAAAGATAGAAGCAATAATTTTTATTTCTGGCTTTGGTACTTGTCATGTAACCTTGAAAAATTCATTTAAACTCATGGTGCCTGAGTGTCCTTAAAATTACAGGCTCATCTAGTTGAGGCAGGTGGTGTAAGGGGAGGTGGCAGGAAGCTCAGAGCTTTCCTTGTTTCTGTGCCAACAGAGCTAAGTGACATTAGCAAGTCATTTGACCCCTCTGGATCTTCCTCCCTTGTGAGATAAGATTGTCTTTATAGTTAAAGGATTTATTCTACACAGTCCTATCTTATGGTTAGGCTCACATGACTGTGAAGTGTTTTATAAACTGGCAGTGTAATAATCAAGTTGGCACTGAAGATGAAATGCTAAACAGCATAGAAATTCTAAAGCTTGTAGTTCTATGAGGAGCTACACAGAAACATTCAAGTTCATGGGCATTTTTAAATTTAAAAACAGAAACATTGAATCACTGTTCAGAATCAGTATAGTTGCTAAAATTCTTATTTATAATCACTGAGATTGGCAGTGTAATTACTGATAGCATACTCCTAGTGTTGTATATTTTAGTTTATACAATACTTAGACTATATAAAATATAGGTAGCATGGGAAGTGCGATACACAGCAGTCTTGTAGAATGGCAGATGTCCTAAACAGCACTCTGGCCTCAGAATCAGCCCTTAAGGCACTCAGATCTAGCTGAAGAGCCCATGAGAGTATTTTAGGTATGGAAAGCCACTCTGGCAAAAAAGAAAAAAAAGGACCTAAATAAAAGATCTCTGTGAGTGAGATCCCAGTAGAAAGAACGGGCCATCAAAGAAGGAGGTACCTTTCTCTGAAGGGAGGAGAGAACTTCCACTTTGACTATGACCTTGTCTAAATAAGATGGAAGTCAGTGAACTCAAGAGGCTTCCATAGCCTTGGCAACTCATGACTAGAGCCCAGGGAGATTTCTGATGCCATAAACAAGAGTGTCAGATTGTTCAGTCAACAACAGGAATCACTGTGTGCTTACTCCTTTTGTGGGATCTCTGTCCTTAATGTGTTGTCCAATGTGAAGTAATGCTATAACTAGTACTCAAACAGTATTTTACACTTTATGTTCTGTGTGCTGCAAACTGATGAAAACTTAATATAAACTAAATCGATCTTCTTTGTATAAAGATGATTGAAAAAGAATCTTGATGTAAATGGAATGGGAGAGGGAGTGGGAGATGGGCGGGGTGCTGGTGGGAGGGGAGTTATGGGGGGAAGCCTTTGTAATCCATACACTGTACTTTGGAAAATTATATTCACTAAATAAAAGTTTAAAAATATTAAAAAATAAAAATATAGGTAGCAATATTTAATGCTTCTCTTACTGTTCCTGGATTGGATTATAGCATACATTAATAAACCTTTTTTAAAGATTTATTTATTTATTTATTTGAAAGACAGCATTATAGAGAGTGACACATAAATAGAGATGATCTGTCTGCTGTTTTAATCCCCACGTGGCTGCAAGCAGCTGGAGCTGGGCTAATCCAAAGCCAGGTGCTTCTTCCAGCTCTCTCACATGGATTCAGGCACCCAAGTATTTGGGCCACCTCCTGCTGCTTTCCCAGGCACATTAGCAGGGAGTTAGATTAGAAGCAGAGCAGCTGGGACATGAACTAGTGCCCACAGGGAATGCCAGCACTGCAGGTGGTGGCTTTACCTTATATGCCACAGCACCATCTACAGCCTATTCATTTTAAATTAATAACTAAAGATTATCTGCTGTTCAGCCTCCAGGCTTTGGCTTGGCCCAGCCTCTGCTGTTGTGGACATTTGGGGAGTGAACCAGAGGTTGAAAGATCTCTCTTCTTATGTCTCTCCCTCTCTAACCTTGCCTTTCAAATAAATAAATGAGTCTTTGAAATAAAAATACATGCATAAATACACACACACACATACACACACACACATTACCAACACAGTGGGTAAAGCCATGGCCTGCTGTGCCAGCATCCCATATGGGTGCTGATTCAAGTCCCAGCTGCTCCACTTCCAATCTAGCTCCCTGCTAATGTGCCTGGGAAAGCATCAGAAGGTGGCCCAAGTGCTTGAACTACTGCATTCATGTGGGAGGCCTGGCAGAAGCGCCTGGCTTTAGATTGGCTCAGCTGAGGCCAATTTGGGAAGTGAACCAGCAGATGCAAGATCTGTCTCTACCCCTTCTCTATAACTCCGCCTTTCAAATAAATAATAGATTTTTAAAATGGGGGAAAAGGGCAGTTTTGTTGCCTTCCCTTTACCTAGAGTAACATAATCAAAATCTGTTAGGCAAAGAATAAGGGAAATTCTGAGATCATGTATTGACCATAGAAGAGAATGGATTCCTTGTGCATTTTCTGGAAGCCCATGCTAGTTGGAACCAAGGGAAGGATAACAAAAAAGGGGAGGCCTATATCCCTCTTATTTGTCTTCTTTGTTCATTGGAGCAGTGGAGAGTTGAGTAATGTAATATTGGTGTTTGTCTCCATACAGTTCATGTCTATTTAGCTGGTTCTTTTTATTTGCATTTCTTTTTTATTTATTTTAAGAGATTTATTTGAAAGGCATAGAGACAGGGGTCTTCGATCTGCTGGTTTGATTCCCCAATGTTTGGGTGAGGCTGAAGGCCCATGAGCCCCCTCCCATCTCCATGTCGTGTGGGGTCCAAGCACCTGTCCATCACCACTGCACTCGTTGGCTGGAGTTGGAGAGGAAGTAGGGCGTCAGGGAATGGAACTGGTGCCCATGATGTGGGCCATGCAGGCTGTGGTTGCACCCCCATGCCATGAGTCCGTCCTCGATGAACCTTTCTTTAAAGTGGAATTAGGGGTAAAAATTGTCTGAGGTGCATGCACGTTTCTGTTGTGAGAGAGGCTGAGGCCCCGTGGGTGCCTGGGGGCCAACAGAAACACCTGAAGCCTTGGCCCCCAGGTCCCGGTTTCTCCCCTCTGCTTCTACCCTGCCTGCAGGCCTGGCCCCGGGCTCCAGTGGTGCCTCAGGGATTTCGGCACCAAACTGGTCACTTTAGGTCACTTTGTGATGCCTGACTTCTGCCCAAAGAAGGAAGCAAGAAGGGGCCCAGCAGGCTTCCCCCGACCTCTGGAGCCCCGAGCCATGGTGCCGGCCCACGACCCAGGGAGCCCGTGATGATTCTGGACCAGCCATTGGGACCCACGACCCCTGACCCCAGGCTCCAACCCCTTCGAGGTCACCACCGCAGCCTCCTATTTAGCTGGTTCTTAATCCTCAAGAAGGGATTTAGGTCAATGTTCTATTCTCATCAAAGACCTTAATGTTTAATTAAAGATTCTGTTAGTAATTTTAACCCTGGGTCGTTCTAAAGATGTGCTGTGACTTAGGTTTAGAAAAGAGCATCTTCCTTGCCACCCTCATCTCAGCTCTGGGGGCTGTCAGTTCTCCCTGCACAGATTCAGTAATGCATGCTTCTTCTCTACTACAAAGATCTTATGTTGGTCATATTTCCAGTTACCAAAATCAAATCAAGTCACACCTGGACTCTGAGTATTCAATGACATTAGTTATCAAAATAAATGTATTCAAATATTCAAAGACCACTTCAAAGCTTAACTGCCTTCAAGAGTTTTTGGCACTGGAACAGCCACTGTGGTTTTCTACACATGAGCACTCACTATTTTAAATACCATTTAACAATTCAAACATCACTTCAGCTTCAGCAATACACAACAATAGAATGGATGATTCTACATAATAAACATGTTACATTAGTTTGGACTTAAAACCTAGAATTAAAACCATGTGGTAATATGGATGGATTTAAGGAAAGATGTATAGCTAGGTAGCTAAGGCTACAGAATCCCAGACCTATTGATTTTAAGTGAGTCTGGAACAACAGCATTCCATTGCATTATCTTCCATCTCAGAGTCCTGCTTTTCCAGTGAGACCCACCCCACTCAGACCACATATTTCCTGCCTGTGTCTTCACGGTGGTGGAAGCTGTTCTCATACAGGCATCTCCTGGACAGTCACCAGCTTCCTGATTTACTACCTGAACTGGAATCCCCAGTTGCGAGGTATATTTCCCAAACACCCAGGCTGAATTGAATGTTCGTCTCTGGCAGTCAAAAACTTCTGCCTTAGGAAACAGAACATGTCCTCTACTCTGGGGCTCCTTTTTCTTCTCATGGGGTTCTGTGGTGATCTGTGGTTTTCAACACAAGTCTGGGAGCATTCTGACTCAAAAGAAAGACCAGGGATAAGAGTTCTTTCTGGGGGCTGGTGTTGTGGCGTAGCAAGTTACACTGCTGCCTGCAGCACTAACAACCCACATGGATGCCGGTTTGACTCCCAGCTGCTCTATTTCTTCCACAACTCCTTGCTGGGTAAAGCAGCAGAGAATGGCCCAAGCGCTTGGTCCTCTGCCCCCACATGGGAGACCTGGAGGAAGCTGCTGGCTTCAGCCTGGCCCAGCCCTGGCCATTGTGGCCATTTAGGGAGTGAGCCAGCAGATGGACCGCTGTCTTTCCCTCTCTTTTTCTCTCTGTAACTATGCCTTGCAAATAAATACAACTTCAGAAAGTTATTCTCCATCAAGCAATACACCCTTTTCCAGGCAGTTGTAAAGCTGGGAGTCATAGCTTCTCTTATATTTTGGATAATAAGAGTTTTGGTTTGAAAGCATGTTCATCTGAAACAAAGATCACTCATTATCCTTTGTTAGAGAAGGGGACTCTGCTCTTTGAAAGTGAAAATCAGAAGCTGTAATGTGTGATGAGCTCCACCTGCCAGGTCTGGGGAGACTTATTTGAAAGACAGGGCATCAGGAGAGGAAGCTTTTCAGATTCCCTGGCCCTTGCTTTAGTTTTATGTCTTTACTTCTTTTGTTGCTTCTTGATGTCAAGAGTGTACACTTTATGCTGAAATGAGGAATTGTGTCTAACCTCTTTTGGGCCTTTTTCTAAGAAGAGTGTATATATTTTTCTTGCATATAAGGATAGCTTCTGGGGTGGGTGGATTTTTTTGGAAGTTTTCACAAGCTAGCCAGTAGCCTATATTTTCTTCACAGAATTCAGTTTTTAAAAAAGCTTCCAATACAGCCAGACCATCTGTAGGTAGGGAAGAGCAGGCAGAAAAATAAAAAGAAACATGAGGAATATGAGGAAGCTAATGATCAAACATTCCCTTGTGCTTTTCTAGTACTAGGATTAGCTATTCTCTTGTTTTTACTCAATCCTGTAATCCTGCGGATTTAGCTCTTTAAAGACAAAGATGCCAGTAGGCAAAATACTTAAGTTGGAGCCGGCGCCGTGGCTCAATAGGCTAATCCTCCACCTTGCGGCACCGGCACACCGGGTTCTAGTCCCGGTCGGGGCGCCGGATTCTGTCCCGGTTGCCCCCCTTCCAGGCTAGCTCTCTGCTATGGCCAGGGAGTGCAGTGGAGGATGGCCCAGGTGCTTGGGCCCTGCACCCCATGGGAGACCAGGAAAAGCACCTGGATCCTGGCTCCTGCCATCGGATCAGCGCGGTGCGCCGGCTGCAGCGGCGGCCATTGGAGGGTGAACCAACGGCAAAGGAAGACCTTTCTCTCTCTGTCTCTCTCTCTCTCACTGTCCACTCTGCCTGTCAAAAAAAAAAATACTTAATTTGGTTCCATACTACTAAAACAGAAATACTTCAGTTTGTTTTAGTGCCAAAAATGTATTTACAGGAGAGGCATAAATCCTCAGGGAACTAAGTCTCTTGCAAACACTGCATGCAATGAAAAGCATTCTCAGCCTCAACCAAGAGCACTGCCATTACAGAGCTTAAGGCTGATTTATCTTCCCCACCTGGTGTGAATATGTTGAGAAATAAGCGGAGATAAACAGACCTTCTAGGTTAAGTCAAATTCTCCTTGGTGAGCTGCTCGTTTGAGGACACAGCCTTTCTGCACTCTTGTGATATTTGCAATGGATTCAATTCAAGCCTAATTCACAATTGCTGGCCAGCAGCTCCTGGAATGCTTCTGACCACAACAGTGCTTCCTTCGGGGAAGGTCTGCAAGAGCAGTTCTCTAATGAGTTGTGCTCAGAGCAGTTCCCCTCCCAGCTCAGCAGTGAGCTCTTCAGATTGCAAACACAGGAATCTCAACTTACTTGATGAAAGCTTGCTACCTGCTTTTCTTGCCAATTGTGGCCTTCCCAGGAATGGTGGAGTTTTGCCATAGGTAGCTCAACCCAGTCTTCAATACTCTTATTCTTACAAAAAAAAAAAAAAGACAATTCACTAAGTGGTCATCCTTGAATACACTACTGAGCCTGAATGCATTTTTACCAAATAAAGTTGCCCAATAGCTATAAACCAAAAGCCAACAACAGGCTTGCCCACCTAATATTACACTCAGCCCCGAAGTACTGAGCAGTTTCATCAGTTCCTCAGAATGTAACTACGCTGTGAGGACTACAGATAGGGATACCCAAATTTTAATTATCAATACACTGCACAGCTAATAAAGCAGATGCTGTCTCTTGCCCACAAAAGAAGACAGTTTCTCTGCAAGGTTAACCGCAATCGGGAGACATTTTGCACCTGATGGAACCCGCAGCGGGACTGCTTTGAGCCAGCTCCTCTCCTTCCCTTTCCACCTTCGGTCCAGGATGGGACAGAGACCATGCACAGGAGGTGCCACCAGTCACCCGTTGCCCCCTGTCCACCTGCAATGCTCCTGGGAGGCAGATGCCACAAAACAGTGATTTGTTCCATGATTGTCACTGTGTGAGATCAGCCCATCATGAGAAAATGACCATGGATTCCAATGAGATATGAACCGCAGAAGCACTGTCCCCAGCATCAGTACAGGAGGGTGGATGATGGAAGGCACAGCATGGCCAGGATCTCTAGGGACCCCGCAGGACTCTGCTGCCCTGGATGCCTACAGCACCCTTCTACCACACCCTTCCCCCTGTCTGCCCATGCAGACCACACAGATGCTGTGTCAGTGAGTAAATCAGCACCACACACTTGGTTTTCCTGATGAGACTTGGCCTTCATTGCTTCCCCAAGTGCAGCACGTGCTGCAAGCCTCAGCCAGCAGGGCTGGCAGGAGAGGTGGGCAGTCGCACTCACCAGGTCTGTCTCTTCTTCTCCTGCCCCTCCTGACTCAGGGGCCACCGCCGGCATTTTAGCCCCAAGGCACGAAACGGGACGGCCAAGAACCTAACACCACCCATGTCATGCGCACACACTGCAAATACCAGCTGCCCACCAATGTCCACCAACTTTATAGCCAGCCTAGCATGGGGCGGGTCTGGCAGCACTGGTCCTGCCTCAGGGCAGCAACGATTGTCCTGTGGCCCCCTGCTGGACTGAGCCTGAACTGCCCTGCAGCAGATTCTGGAAGCAAGAGAGCTGCTGATGGCTGAGGCCCTGGCTCAGAGTACACTTAGAGAGACCCTATGCCTGGCAAGGGCACTGGGGCCCTGGACTTTCCCAGGCTGCAGTCCTAGGGTGGAGGCTGGCTTGGCCTTTCCTCCCCCAGCCCTGCCGCAGGTGGAGCGGGGTTCTCACGGGGGCATCTTCCTTCGAGGGAGAGCGGGTGAACCCCAAATGCCATGACTCCCATCGCCGGGTGCTGGCCTGCAGCCTTCCGGGAGGGAGTAGGTGACAGTGACTTTGTGGGGAGGTGACACTTAAGCTGGGCCTGTATTTTGGGTTAGTTCTGGATGCACATCCCAGTGCACCTGGACCTGCGGGTCTGCTGCAGGCCTCCTGGAGGCTCTGGGAGCTGGGCATCCTGGTGGCAAGGGCAGGAGGGTGGGAGTTCGAGGTGCTGAGCTCCCGCTGGGTGCACCAGACACTTTGGAGCTGTTCAGAGTAAGTAGTCGAGGTCACCTCCTGAACCACTGCTGGTCCCAAACTCCTGGTTTGGGATTTGCCAGAACCCTGAAGTAGGGGTGTGGTGGGGGTGGTAGTGGTTGGCTTCAATGCACTGTATTTGTGAATTCTTCAAACACAGCTTCTCCCTACTCCTGCAGGCTTTCAAGTGATTGACGAGGACAGAGTCCCTCAGCTGCAAAGTGACTGAAGTTTGAAAACTACGTCCAGAACTTCACAGTGTGTATTCAGGTGGTCATCCTTCAGGCCTGCAGGTGGACACCAAGAGCCACAGTAAGATATTAATTACTGTAGATACTCTCCTTTCTTTCCGGTAGACCCACCAAAAGAGAATGGGAGATGAGTACTTGAACATTGGAACCAGTCAGCATGCTAGGGTGAGCTGCCAGTACTTGGAGCTCAGGAGTGGACATGGAGAGCAAAACATGCATTGTTACTAAAGAGGACAGTTAGGCATTTTACTGTGAAAAGGGAAATCATTTAGATGTGAACAAGACACCTTAAGAAAAGGTCTGTATAGTTATTTTTGTTTATTTGCAAGGCAGAGAGAGCCCTTCCATTTACTGCTCATTCCTCAAATGTCTGCACCAACCAGAGCTGGGTCAGGCTGAAGCCAGGAACTCAGTGTGGGTCTCCCACACAGGTGGCAGGGACTCAAGTACTTGAGCCATCAGCTGCTGCCTCCCAGGGTTCTGTTAGCAGGAAGCCAGAAGCAGAAGCAGGGCTAGGGCTTGAGGCCTGGGCATTCTGACTGGGATGTGGAAGGCTTTACCACTATGCCAAACGCATGCTGCAGTAAGGTGTTTCAACACATTTGCAAAATGTAAGAATGTGGTTTTAAATATATGCTCTTCATCTTAAAAATTTGCATAATCTTATATTCAGTTTCATATGATTCAATACTTATTATTAAATACAAGTAACATTTAGACACATGCTTTCCTCACCAATACAAACCTCAGTAATTTTTTCACTTAGAACCTTGAATATTAGCATTCATTCAGACTGAAGTTCACTCATAGGCTGGGAATTCTGACAGAGACAGTAGGGAAACAAATCTAGATGTGTATCTGATACCTAATAAGATTCTGAACCTGACTGATAGAATCTCAGTAACTGTTCAGAGAGTCACTTCATACCTCTCCCCTCTGTAATGAGAAGACTGTGTCCTTTGGCCACTTTCACATGATGTTATGTAAATCTAACCTGAAAAGCCTTTTATAAATTCTGAAGTACCATACAGAAGCATATTATGCATTTCCATATGTGTGAAAAAAGGCAATGTCAAAGGCATAGCTATTCCAGAGAGAAGTTAGGAGGATTAGCTCAGTTTGTAAATGTGTAAGTACCATTAAATATCTACATATTTGAAATAGATTTATAGAGTGTGGAGTTCATGATAGATATTGAATAAATGCACTCTGGATAATAAGCAAATATCAGAAATAATGCCACACCCATCAGTGTTTAAACTCTTCAGACAGCTCCATGCCAGGGAAGTGCAGTGATCCCTGTAAATTAACAAAAATCAATCTGTGTATACCCATGGAAGCCACTGGTTTATATGCAGTCTATACTAGAGGTTTTTGTGCTTAGTAAAATTACTTGATTTTTTAATGAATGCTTTCACACTCATACCTGATGCTGAGTGGCAGACAATTTTTTCTGAAAAGTATGTGGTTGAGAAATATAAATATAAATCAGTTTATAATTTTTGTGTCTGAATATTTTTCTGCATTGAAACAAAACCTGCAATAATCAGAAGACTTTTCCTCAACAAGTTGCTATATTGATGCATCTTCATTTATGTATGTAATGTATGCTTAGGTAAAAGGAATAGAGAGAGAGATCTCTATCTTCCATCTGCTGGCTCACTTCCAGATGGCCACAAAAGCTGGGGCTGAGCCAGGCTGAAGCCAGGACCCTGGAACTCTGTCCCAGTCCCCCATGTGGGTGCAGGAACCCAAACTCTTGGGCAATCTTTGCTGCTTTCCCAAGCAAAGAGCTGGATGAGAAGTGAAGGTGGTGAGTCTCAAAGCAGTGCCATAAGGCATGCTGCTGTTGCAGTTGGCAACTTACCTCTTTGTACCACAATGCTGTCCCTGGATTGATGACATATTGAAGTGCTGCCACTGGCTTTTGGCTAAATAGGATGACTTAACATGTTTTCCACTCTGTGGAAGAGGAACAAATAAGGCAGTTGGTTGTAAAAGTTGCCCATGGAAACCACAGCCTGAGAAAGATGAATCAACTCACCTTGCATTTTCCACCTTGCATCTACACCACCCTTTTCTGGACAAACATCTGATTGTATGCCCTTGTGATGGAGGTTCTCAGGGTGCTGGAACATTTTGTAATTTTTTAAAAATATAGATTAAGAAGAAGGCAAATAAACAAAAAATTACAAACTGCTGCCAATACCAAGAAGAGATTATTGAGAGTAAAAGGTCACCTGTTGGAGCCAGCACTGTGGCACATCAGGTTAAAGCCCTGGCCTGAAATACAGGCATCCCATATGAGTGCTGGTAGAGTTCCGGCTGCACCACTTCCAGTCCAGCCTTCTGCTAATGCACCTGGGAAAGCAGTAGAGGATGGCCCAAGTCCTTGAGACCTTTTGCACATGTGGGAGACCCAGAAGAAACTCCTGGCTCCTGGCTTCAGTTCAGCTCAGCTCTGTCCATTGTAGCCATTTGGGCAGTGAACCAGCAGATAGAAGATTCTCTCTCTCTCTCTCTCTCTCTCTCTCTCTCTCTCTCTCTCTCCCTATCTATATAACTTTTTCAAATAAATAAAATAATTTTTCTAAAAAAAGGTATCCTGCCATACTTCTTTCTTCCCTGTTAATTACTAGGAATTATAAATTGTTATGGGGCCAGCACTGTGGCAAAATGGGTTATACCAACAACTGCAGCACTAGCATCCTCTATGGGCAACTATTGCATGTTCTACTTCTGATCCAGCTCCCTGCTAACATACCTGGGAAAGCAGCAGAATATGGTACAAATCCTTGGGTCCTGCACCCAAGCTGGGACCTGGATGAAATTTCCCTGACTCCTGGCTTTTTTTTTTAAAGATTTGTTTATTTATTTGAAAGAGTTACACACACACACAGAGAGAGAGAGAGAAAGAGAGAGAGAGGGAGGGAAGACTTCCATCTGATGGTTTACTCCCCAACTGGTTGTAATGGCTGGAGCTGCACTGATCAGAAGCCAGGAACGAGGAACTTCTTCCACGTCTCCCACTTAGGCTTGGGCCCAAGGACTTGGGCCTTCTCCTACTGCTTTCCCAGGCCATAAGCTGAAAGCTTGATCAGAAGTTGAGCAGCCCGGTCTTGAACCAGCGCCCTTATGGGATGCCAGTGCTTCAGGCCAGGGTTTAATCTGCTGGGCCATAGCTCTGGCCTCCCATGCATGTGCATGGGCCCAAGCACTTGGGCCATTTTCTACTGCTTTCCCAGGCCATAGCAAGTAGCTGGATCAGAAGTGGAGCAGCAAGGAGCAAGGACTCAAACCAGTTCCCAAATGGGATGCCCATAATGTTTTCTTTAATTGGAGAAATGTTCCTTTGATAGAATGAGCATATGACCCCACAATATTCTCTACTTACTCATAATAGGGTCTGAGATGTAAAAGTCATGATTAATTTCTTAGAAGAAAATTTACATACCCAGAAGCAAAGAGAGAAAATTAACCTTTTGTTTTTCTCATGATTGAATCAGAGTTTCAAAACTAATACTTAACTTGTATTTTAGAGGAGTTAATGACTTAACCATCTCTTCTATTAGAAATACTATGTTGTGGCCAGTGCTGTGGCACAGTAGGTTAAAGCACTGGCCTGAAGTGCCAGCATCCCATATGGGCTCCGGTTCTAGTCCCGGCTGCTACTCTTCTGATCCAGCTCTCTGCTATGGCCTGGGAAAGCAGTAGAAGATGGCCCAAGTCTTTGGGCTGTTCTGAGGCTCTTAGCATAGTGAAGATATCTTAGATTCTCATCAGTGAAATCTTTAGAAATGTCAGAAAGCATGTAACTTTCTTTAACGATCTGAAACAGAGATGAGATCCATAAGGGCAGAACTGCTCAGCAGCCACAATGCAGGAATATGTATCTTTCTGACGATATCTTCATCTGCTTCTTGCAGTTGCAGCCAATCTGTGAGCTTTGGTCTGTTTTCTGCCCTTGGGAGGACCTAGGGTGCTCTATATTATCTGTAAGGATTCAAAATTTGTTGTATATTAGTGTCTAATCATAAAATTTCCAAAGTGACAAGCTGCATGTAATAAAATATGCAGGACTACAAAAAAAAATACAAACATGGTGTACTGTCTATAAATTACAGCGGTAAATCTCTATTATAGAGATACACATCTCTACACAATTCTCTCTTTCTTTCCCTCTGAAAGTCTACATTCAGCTCTCGATGGTGTGATTACTTAGGAATAGATTTCATATACTTACTTTCATAATCAGTGAACTCGGAATTATTATTGTAGTATTGAGGATTGTACTGACTAAAACACTATGTTTATTCCATGTTAAATAACATCATCCTATCTTTGGATTCCATTTGTCCTGCTACTGATGTATTCACAGGAGAGGGGAGGTGGGAGGAAAACCCAAGATCCATCAGGGTAGAGGAGGAATGTCAGAGGCTGTGGTTCTATTGTACTGCAGCTTGGGTTCTGGAAGAACACATGAATGGACCCAGATGGTTTGAAGCTAACTGAGGGCCTATGTTCTGTACACTTGTCTGTGGTACTGCATTTTCATTTATGTAAAATTTATTTTCTTCAAGCAATATATTAATTTGGATGAAAATGAAGATGTTAAGGAATTTTCAGAATGGGTCTGTTTAACCCTCATTGGCTTTGTTTTTAGGCACATAACTCAGAAAAGAAAAGATAGAAAAATACCTTTTGGGTTCTCTTCATCTATACCACGGCACTCTTTGGTTAAGATTTATCATTTTGTCATATTTGATTCTCTAGACTCCCTGAAAAATCCCCTACTTCATTAGATGGCGTCCGTGTCTCACCATGGCAGTGAAAAGTTTAAAATGTTCCAGCTGTGCATTTAGCTAGGCCATGGACACCTGCCATGGCACTTGCCAGCCAATTGTGTCAGGGGCATCATCTGAATCAGAATTACTTGCATGAAAACAAGGAGTTGCAGATTCTTGCAGTGAAAGTGGAGAGGAGCAGGAGCTGCAGAACATTGCCAGGGGTGAGTGTGCCATGGGATGCCATGTGGTGGCTGGTGTCTGGGGTGCTGGTTCTGCAGAAGATAGGGCTTATGGGGGCTGGTGCTGTGGTGTAGCAGGTAAGTCTGCCGCCTGCAGTGCCAGCATCCCATATGGTCACTGGTTCAAGTCCCGCTGCTCCATTTCTGATCCAGCTCTACTATGGCCTGAGACAGCATTAGAAGATTGCCCACATCCTTGGACTCCTGAACCCACATGGGAGACCTGGAAGAAGCTCCTAACTCCTGGGTTTGGATCAGCTCAGCTCTGGCCATTGCATCCAATTGGGGAGTAAACCAGCAGATGGAAGATTCTCTCTCTCTCTCTCTCTCTCTCTCTCTGCCTCTCTTCTCTCTGTGTAACTCTGACTTTCAAATAAATAAATCTTTCTTTTTTTTTAAAATAACTTATGCTGATGGGTAGTGGTCATGGAAAATGTATGGGACATTTTGCAGCAAGATTTTGGATGACTTTTCCAACCCCTGAACCTCCTAGAGATTGGAATAGACTTCTAATGCGTAACTTCCTCTTATGCTTAATTAGGTTTTTGTTTTGAATTGTTTTTGATGAAACAGCAAGGAATTCTGAGTTATAGACTTCCTATTTCAGAGAGGAAAACACTGATGCCTGCATTATAATTAAATAATGCCTATCACCCTTTCTTAAGCAACAAATGATCACAGATTCCCTCTTTGCTGCTAAGTAATGAGCATGGTGATTCTTCCCTCCATAACCACCTTCCCACCTACACTCCCTCCCCTCTTCCTCCTTCCTCTCCTATTGACATGGAATGCCTTACATTGCTAGGGTGAACATTTAACCTGCTGGCCCTAGGTGTTCATACACTTCAACTGTGTGTAATTATTCATATTCCCTTTTTATGACCAAGCTTATGTCAGAACGACAAATTATATATTCACCTAATACTGAGAGTCATCAAATTGATTTCTATTTTCTTCTCTCTTAGGCAGTTCTTGAGGGGCAGAAATATTTATTTTGTATATCATGTATTTATTCAACTAAAAGACTGACTGTCAAGATGCTGAGTTTTAGTGTCAAAGCAAATATGTTTCTAGACCCCATGAAGTTTACAGTCTGACAAGAAAGAGCAATCTACCCAAAGAATATTGTTTAACATAGTAAATGCTGGTGTGAAGCCAGTGGATAAAGATTGAAGCATTCTTAATCTAGCACCAACTCTAATCCCATGATCTCTAATTGAGAGAAGTAATCAGAAACACAGAACTCCATGTTACCCAGTTATCTCTTTGAATTTCTGATTAAAAAATAAAACATATCCAACAACACACAAATACCCAGGAGTGCATAATATTTATATACTATCTTGATATTAAAAATAAGAAAAACTAACCATTAAATAATAGCAACTTTGAATCTCCTTTGTTTTCTAGACAAGTTATAATCCTATGTGGTTCTTTACAGTAAATTATTACAGTAAATTACAGTACATATTACAGTAAATTATTACAGTAAATAACTATAGTAAATTATTTTTGTAGGTACACTTCATCTCTCTCACATTTTTCCATTTGATAAATCAGATTATAAAAACTGAGACCCAAGAGAAAAGAAAGATTTTTAAGCTAGTGTTATATGTTGATTGGCTCTCTAAAAAAGATTTATTTATTTATTTGAAAGTCAGAGTTACACAGAGTAGAAGGCGAGAGAGAGATATCTTCCATCTTTTGGCTCACTCAGCAGTTGGTCACAATGGCTGGAGCTGTACTGCTGCAATGCCAGCAGCCAGGAGCTTCTTCTGGGTCTCCCACACAGGTGCAGCTTCCCAAGGACTTCGGCCATCTTCCACCACTTTCCCTGGCCATAGCAGAGAGTTGGATTGAAAGCAGAGTAGCCAGGACTCAACCTCCACACATATGGAATGTCCATGCTGGCAGTAGCTTTACCTGCTATTTCACAGTGCTGGCCCCTTGATTAGACTTTATCTTAGACTTTTTAATGATATTAAAAAACACCATGCTTTTCTAAGCTCTTTCCATTCAGTTTCTACTTTGTAAATTCCAGATAATACTGTCCCCAGAATTAATCTAAGGTATAAATGCTATGATATAAGGCATTTAACCCCTTAACCTGTCTCCTTGAATACTCAGCTATGTTAGCTCTGTGTCCATTCTTCTGTCTCTGTACTAGATGAATAAAAAGACAGTGTAAAATGATTTGAAAAGAACTATAAGGGGTCAGCGCTGTGGTGCTGCTGCCAATTGGGGAGTGAACCAGCAGATGGAAAACACCTCTCTCTCTCTCTCTCTGTCTCTGCCTCTCCTTCTCTGTAACTCTGACTTCCAAATAAATCAATAAATCTTAAAAGAACTATAAACATCAATAAAACACAAATGAAAATTGTATTCTCAAAACTGGATATTAAACCATGCCTTCTACACCTCTGTTAAAAGTTACATTCTATCATAGTTATTTATGATTTCTAGGGCCAAAGTAGTAAATAAGATTTTTCTGGAAGAGACAGAGGTTATGAGGGAGCCAGGATTTGGGGTCAGTTAGCAGCAGTGAGTGTCACTCTTTCAGATTTGATTCAGGAAAGGAAGAACAGCAACTGATCCCTGAGATTTTGGGTTGGGAAGGAAAGGAAGGAGGGACTGAATAAAAGCAAAGGCCCTCTGGTTGTGGGCACCCACCCCCGACTGCAGCCTTTGGGGAGGCCCAGCTGGTGTCTCTAGGGATGCTGCGGACTGGACTCCATTTCCCAGAGTTCCCAGGAGCTCCAACATATTCTGCTTCCCGAATGCCTGTGCACATGTGTGTAAAACTGCCAGACCCTGGGGCTCTGAGTTGGACCAGAGGGAGTTCATTCCCTGATCAGGGTCAGCCCTGGGGGCTGTGGTGCTCCTTCTCTCTCATTTACTGCATCACCTGCTCTGCACGTGCAATCCCAGGCAGTTTCCAAGTGCTCACCCGAGCCTGCCTCCTGCTGCTTCTTCCCTCTTCATTGTCCACCTGTGGGACCCAGTTACCAGGGACTCTGTTCCCCACACTCCCTGCTTTGCTCCCCGTGTTTCTGGAAGAAAGCGTACCTGCTCTGGGACTTTCTGCTGCAGGTTTGGCATGCAGGAAGGGGTGGGGACATGTGTGGGAGAAGGGTGGGTGCCAGGGCACCAGGGATCCTGGCAGTTTCCCCCGAGGTCAGGGCTGGGACCTGGGCTGTTCTGTCTCCCACCTCTGCTTCTCAGGCTCCCAGTGCCTGGACTCTCTCCTGCAGAACCTCACCCAAACTGTCCCTAATGTGCTTAATTTAGTGGTTACAGGAGAGAGAGGGCAGCGTTCTGGGAACCTGCACACGCAGAGAAGGAAGGCGGAAAGACTCCCACTCTCCACAGTTAAATAAGCTGGGTTCCCACTGTGGGTGGTCTGAGAATACAGTCGGGCTGGGCCTCTTGATGTTTCCTGGGCTCGTTTCTGCAGGGTGGGGCTGGATGGCCTTCAGCAGGGAGCCTGTGGCAGCAGAGGGGTGGGAAGAAGGATCTGACAAGGATCTGCCCCACTGCTCTCATCCTGCACCTCATCTTCCTGGTGGGGAGCAGTGTGAAGCGTGAATAGCTGCTTTGCGCATTGATCCCTCTCATATTAATTATCAGATTTTTCCAATGTGGAATTTGAAGCTGTTCCAGAAACCTGGGGTGGGAAAACTCTCTTCTTTCAAACAGGCACAGAGACAGTGGAGGATCCAAGGAGTTTCTATTAATGGCCCTAGGCTCAGCTGGAATGATTTCCTGAGAACTGAGCATCAAATTCAAGTTTCTTAGCTGTTACAGCATTGGTGGGTTTAAATGGCAGCCTACATGACTTAGGACCACAATTTCCAATGGTCAGTGGGTCCAGTATGTTTGTAAAAGAGATGCTGGGGACAGATTTATTAGGACAGATTTATGACTGGAGTTTACAGAAGCAGAACTTAGGACATCTTCCCTCCCTAGATAAGATTTCAGTGGGCAGCTGTTTCACTCGTCAATTGTGAGCATCCACTTTTAAAGGTTTGTGTTGGATGAGGTCCACTTCTCTTTCTTTGATGATGTATTTGGCTGCTTTTCATTTTCTGTCTTCAGCTATCTCTTCTCCTGTTAGCAAGGCTGTCAACTGTTTTGACCTGCCACTGATCCCTTTGCAAAGTGAGAAGGGAACTAAAATTAATGCAAGTCTACTGTGTTGTCAATAACTGGAGCTACTATTTTAAAGATTTATTTATTCATTTGAAAGAGTTACACAGAGAGAGGAGAGAGACAGAGAGAGAGAGAGAGAGAGAGAGAGAGAGAGACATCTTCCATCCGATTGTTCCCTCCCCAATTGGTAGCAACAGCTGGAGCTGTGCCAGTCTGAAGCCTGTAGCCAGGAGCTTCTTCTGGGATGAAGCTGTTTTTTGAAATAATTATTTATTTATTTGAAAGGCAGAGTTACAGAGTGGCAGAAACAGAGATCAATGGCTGGAGCTGTTTGGATCCAAAACCAGAAGCCAGGAGCTTTGTCCAGGTCTCATAGGCGGGTGCAGGAGATGAGGGATTTGGGCCATCTTCTACTGTTTTCCCAGGCCACAGCAGAGAGCTGGATGGGAAGTGCAGCAGCCAGGATCATAACCGGCACCCATATAGGATGCTGACACTGCAGGCAGTAGCTTTACCCACTATGCAACAGTGCTGCCCACTAACGGGAGCTCATTTAATCTGAGTATGCATAAAGTGGAGAATTACAGCATCATAAATACAGATAAGTTACAGTTTTTCTCTGCGCAGTACTTTACAGTTACCCAGTGATCCACTGAGAATCTTACTTTCCACACTGTGTAAATAAGAAGGTCAGTTACTTGTCTTATTTTGGGTTCTGTGTTTAAACCCATGACATTTTTGACATGGGAGGATATTAGTTCTACAATTTCATAGAGACTGGTCTGTGGAAGCATCGATAGAAGTTATAACTGTGAGAGTGGTAAGAAAGAAGAAGGGAAGAAATAAGTGCCCCTTACGCCACACAGAGGTGTCCACAAATGGAGTAGAAGACGTGCCCTTGAAAACTATGGCTGACTTTCTGGGACAAACTGTGTTTGAGTGCTTCACATGTTCTGATAGAAAGGTGTTGCCACCAGGTTATTAGTATATTTATTTAGTTAGTTTTTAAAGATTTATTTATTTATTTGAAAATCAGAGCTACACAGAGAGAGAAGGAGAGGCAGAGAGAGAGAGAGAGAGAGAGAGGTCTTCCATCAGGTTCATTTCCCCAATGGCTTCATCATTGTGAACTTTGCTCAGTTCCTGACCTATACCTTTCCTTTAACCTAGTACTTTGCCATGTAGTAGCCCCGGAAAACTGCAGACTGCATAAATGAATGAATACTTGGAGGGTTGTGATTTCTTAGAGGAACATCATGAGACAGAAGGAATAAAACAAAACAAAAGTATCCTCCGTATATAGAAGGTATACTGTTTTTGCAAGCCACAGCGAAGAGGAAGAAGCAGGAACGTAGTGAGACTGGAAAGTTTGTGGCAAAGGTAATAGGCACTGGTCAAGAATTTAACAAGCCCATTAGGAAAACATTAAGGTTTCCTTACTTCCATGTAGACTCTGCCCTCTTATGGTGAACAGGGTCCTCTAAACCCACTTGTTGCACAAATGAAAACCCAAGCATTGTCTTCTCCCACAGATGGAGTCTGCTATTGGTTTTGATTTACATTTCCCTAATGGCTAGTGATATTGGGCATGTTCATATATGTCTTGACCATTGAGATTTCTTCTTCTGAGAAACATCTATTCTGATCATTGCCCATTTCTTAGCTGTACATTTTGCTTCTTATTTGGAGATTTTCCAGTTCTATATATGTATGTTCTGGCTATCAATCTTTTGTCATAGTCAGAGTTTTCAATGTTTCCTGCCATTCTGTCCATTGTATCTTCACTCTGTTGAATACTTTGTTGTGAAGATGTATCTTAATTTGATATGCTCAAATTTGTATATTTTATTTTGTTACTTGTGCTTTTGGAATCTGACCCAAAACTGTTGTCTCTGCTAATATTTTACAGTTTCTCATATGTTTACTTAGTTTTTGGTTTTATATTTAGACTTTTAATTCACCTTGAGTTGCTTTTATATAGTGTATAAGGTGTTGGGGTATCTTTTCAGGCTTCTACATATGGATAATCACTTTCCTTTAAACCATTTGCTAAAGGGATTCTTCTTTCTCCTGTTTGTTTTTTTTCCATTGTTAAATAGGAGTTACCTGTAGAAAAGTCGGTTTATTTCAGCTGCCTATTCTTTACCATTGAACTATGTGTCTGTTTTTGCAACAGGGCTAACACTGCTTCTATTTTTTTTAAGATTTATTTATTTATTGGAAAGGCCAGATGCTTCTTCCAAGTCTCTCATGTGGGTGCCAGCACTGTAGAACACAGTCCATCTTCCACCAATTTCCCAGGTGCATTAGTAGGGAGCTGGATTGGAAGTGGAGCACCTGGTCTCCTAGCAGCAACATATGGGATGCATGCACAGCAGGTCAAGGCTTTAACCCACTACACCACAGCACCAAACCCTTCCTTATTTACTTCTGCTGTGATCTTTCATTATTCACTTTTTTCTACTGCCCTGCATCTTGACTCATTCCTGTTTCTTTCTGGGTCCTGGAGGATGGTAGTAGGTTGCTTCTGGGATATCTTTTTTGTGTTAGTAGATACTTGGTAATCTAAAATCACAGTTTTTAGTTTCTATATTTCTCTGCTATCACAAGGACCTTCTAGATGACAGCAGAAAATGCTGGCAGAAATGAGGATATATTAATTTGCTAAGAAAATACCACAGAGAATATGATGTAAATCATGGAATTTTACTTCTCAGAGTTGTAGAGGTTGAAAATGTGGATCAAGGGGCTTAAATAGGCTCGATTCTTCCAGAAGCCTTTCTCCGATGTGACAGACACATCTATCTTTTTATTTTATCTACTTAAAAGCACTTTCTTCAGGTAGAGTCATGTTTGTGGTTAGCACTTCAGTGTTTGAGTTTTAGGGAGGCACATTTCAGTTCACAACAGCAAAAGGGTCCCTGTGGTCTACTTCAGTGACAGCCATCTCTGCGGAGGACAGAAAGTTTGAAATCAGCGTTAGGAATTCTCACAGTATTAATGTCTGCTATCTCCATCAAATGTGCATTCATGTACACACAAACAAAACTACCTGTACACATAAACACATTCAACAGTGGAAATGCCTGATGGTTATGTACAGGTAACATCAATATAATAATCCATAAGATGGCCTATTAGCAGACATTAAAAAAAGAATTAGAAAGAATGACAACAAAATCTGCAATTACCTATATTTATGGCTATATGTATGATATTCAGTATTTATAGTTGCTAAAAGATGAATACTGATGTGTGGGAATTAAAGATAAACCTTACCTTGCAATATTGCAGCCTAGTCTACATGAAAGATGTCTTCCTAAAACCTTTCCCTGGGCCCACTCTGTGGCATAGTAGATTAAGCATCCACCTGCAGCACCAGCATCCCACATGGGCACCAGTTTGAGTCCCTGCTCCTGCATTTCCAATCCAGCTCTTTGCTAATGGCCTAGGAAAGCTGTGGAATATGCCCTGAGTGCTTGGGCCCCTGCACCCATGTGAGAGACCTGGAGGAAGCTGCTGACTCCTGGCTTCTGGCACCTGGCTTCCAAACGGCCCAGCTCCAGCCATTCTGGCCATTTAGGGGTGAACCAGTCGATAGAAGACCTCTCCTTCTCTTCCTCTCTATATCTGTAACTCTAACTCACAATAAAGAAATACATTTTTTAAAAACCTTTCACATTTTAAATTTCTTAATTGTTTTAAAGATTCATTTATTTATTTATTTACTAGTCGAGTTACAGACAGAGAGGAGAGCCAGAGAGAAAGAGAGAGGTCTTCCATCTGATGTTCACTCCCTAATTGATTGCAACTGCCAGAGCTGTGCTGATCTGAAGCCAGGAGCCAGGAGCTAGTTCCAGGTCTCCCAGATGGGTACAGGGGCCCAAGGCCCAAGGCCATCTTCTATTACTTTGCCAGGCAATAGCAGAGAGCAGGATCAGAAGTGGAGCAGCTGAGTATTGAACCGGCCCCCATATGGGATGCTGGCACTTCAGTCCAGGGTGTTAACCTGCTCCACCACAGCACCAGTCCAACATTTTAAATTTCTGATACTCTAAAATAGCACAGGACTGCATTATATCTAGGAAAGATGCATTTAAAAATTATAAATCTAGTGCATTTTAGCGGAAGTTTTAACAAATACTTCTGATTTTCTCAGCATTATGTATAAATAAATGACATAATGAGTCATTGTCAGATTTTTAGCTTTTGACAGCCACTTATAATATTTCACAGCTTTTTGAAATGTATTGCTAGTGTGTTTTTCTCAACACATGCACTGGATTTTACCTATAAGGTTGCCTCTTATAGGATTTGCATTTTAATGGGTTTTCATGGCACATGTAATCAACATCTGGAAAGCCTCTAAAACACATAAATAATAACATGAATCAGGCTTTTTTCTTAAAGATTTATTTATTTATTAGAAAGTGCTGCACAAATAGAGGAGAGGTAGAGAGAGAGACAGACAGACAGACAGAGACAGAGAGGTCTTCCATCTGCTGGTTTACTTCCAGTTAGCCGCAATGGCTGGTCTGTGTCAATCCTTAGCCAAGAGCTACTTCCGGATCTTTCATGTGTGCAAGGCCCCAAGGACTTGGGCCACCTTCTACTGCTTTCCCAGGCCATAGCAGAGAGCTGGTTCAGAAGTGGAGCAGCCACAACTTGAACTGGCACCCATATGGCTTGCCAGCACTGCAGGCAGCAACTTTATCTGCTGTGCCACAGCGCCTGCCCCACATTGCATCTCTTTAAGATGATATGGATTTAAGTTCATGAGAAATTATTAGCATCGTGGGAACTGATAGATATGGATGAAGCAGGATGGACTTGTTAGGAAGGGTGATGTTAATTTTCTTATAAAATAAATAAATAAGAAATTAAATATGGTCAGACATAAATGAAGACTAAATTTTATTAGTGGTGATCCAGAAAACACAGATCTCAGGTCTTTTTCTTCCAGTGTTAAGTTTACATTTTTAAATGCATATTAAGTGAACAAATTTCATGTAATTTATATATACAGTTTGAAGAGCAAACTGATAACATCCTATCCTATCTTCCCTTGGTCTCATATTTGCAACTCGCTCCTTCTCATTTTATTTTCTTTTAATTTTGACAGCTGCATGCTTTGATTTTATTTTAGAATCACAAGCTTTAACCCTCTACAAAATAAAGAATTCAGCAAGTAGTAGAAGAAATATCAATGAGTATATGTTGTTTACTCTATCAAAGAGTACAGAAAAGTGCTATGAACAATACTCAAATCTCAAAATGTCATATTAACTCATGCTACTTTTCGTTGTCTATATATTAATTACCACCAGTCAGAGAAAACATATGGTATTTGTCTTTTGGGGGCTAGCTTTTTTCATGAAGCATACTTGTTTCCAGTTCATCCATTTAGTTACAAAAGATAGGATTTCATTCACAATTATGGCTGAATAGTATTTTACACTGTATTTATAGCTCATATTCTTTTTCCAGTCACCAGTTGATGGACTTCTGGGTTGATTCCATGTTAGCTATTGTGAATTGAGTTGTAATAAACATGAGGTACAGATAACTCATGCCTATGCATATTCTATTTCATTTCATGTGGATAAATTCCTAGGAGTCAGATGGCAGGATCATATGGTATGTTTGTTTTCAGATTTCTGAGGAACTTTGATACTGCCTTCCATAATGGCTGTACTAGCTTCATTCCCACCAACAGTGGGTTAGGGTACCTTTTTCTCTCCCTCTCCACCAGCCTTTATTGTTTGTTGACTTTTTCAAAAGAATTATTTATTTGAAAGGTGGAGTTAATTATAGGGAGAGGCAGTGGCAGAGAGACAGAAGTATTTTATCTGCCTGTTTATTCTCCATATGGCACAACAGGTGGTGCTGGTCCAATCGGAAGCCAGAGTTAGGAGCATCTCCCTGGTCACCCAAGTGGGTGCAGGGACCCAGGCACTTGGGCCATCCTCCACTGCCCTCCCAGTGCAGAGCAGAAAGCTGGACTGGAAGAGGAGCAACCGGGACCAGAACTGGCACCCATATGGGATGCCGGCTCCATGGGTGGAGGATCAACCCAGTGTGCCACGGCACTGGCCCCCATCAGGGATATTTTTCTATAGTACTCTCTATCCACTGTATCTTTTTCTAGTTGAAGAATTAAGGTGATGCAGGATTAATCGAATGAGTTTGAGAGGATTGTCTCTCTTTCAATTCTTTTGAATAGTTTGAGAAGTATTGGAATTTGTTCTTTAAAAGTCCTGTAGAATTCAATAGTGAGGCTGTCTGATCCTGGACTTTTCCTTGTTGGGAGGGTCTTTATTACTCATCCAATCTCTGTCTTGGTTTTGGTTTGTTTAGCTTTTCTATGTGTCTTCATGACTCAATTTTGGTATATTGTGTATGTCCAGGAATCTGTTGATTTTTCCTCTAGGATTTCCAATTTGTTAGCCATCACAACCGATGCCCACATCCTATATTGCAGTGCTAATCTGAGTTTTGGGTACTCCACTTCCAAACCAATTTCATGTTAATACCCCTAGGAAGCAATGGATAATACCTCAAATTCTTTCCTTCTTGTCATCTAATTTGGAGAAGTGTAACCTCAATGGGGACTTGAGAACCTGGTCTTGCACAGTGGTAGCCATATAGAAAGTGAACCAGCAGATGGGAGACCTCTCTGCTTCTCTTTCCTTCTCTCTTTGTCTCTGTGTCTCTCTGCCTTTTTTATCATATTAAAATATTTAATTACTTACTTGAAAGAGTTACAGAGAGAGGGAGAGACAGAAATCTTCCACCACCTAATTCATTTTTGAGATGACTTTAATAGCCAGAGTGTGGCCAGGTTGAAGCCAGGAGCTTTTCCTCCGATGTGTGTGGCAGCATCCCAGGCACTTGGGCCATCTTTCCCTGCTTTTTCAGTCCATTGGTAAGGAGCTGGATCAGAAATGGAATAGCTGGTACTTGAACTGGTGCACATACAGGATGCCAATGTAACAGATAGCAACTTTGTCCACTGCACCACAACCACCAGCTCCTCTTTCTGCCTTTCCAATAAATAAATCTTTTGAAAAAGAACTTAAGGTAGTAAAAGTCATCATGACTGAGCAATGGCAAATTTATTGAAGTGATCGACTTTCTTAAAGATCTATTTATGAATTTGAAAGGCAGCACTAGAAAGAGAGAGTGGGAGAGATGGATCTTCCTCCTGGTTTGTTCACTCCTCAAATGGCTGCAATGACTGTGCCTAGGCAAGACTGATATCAGGAGCCGGGGGCTTCTTCCAGGTCTCTCACATGGGTGCAGGAGCCCCAATATTTGAGTCACCCTGTGCTGCTTTTCCAGACACTTTAGCAGGGAACTGGATCCGTTTGGAGCATTAATGTCTATGATACTCTCCTTGCAGTTGAAGGATTTAGAATCCGTTTCAATTATGGGTGGGCCAAGTACAACAGCTTCCAATTGTCCAAGGTTTGGATTAGATGGGATCTGAGAAATTTTGTTAAAATAGTTATTAATCATAACTCTGAGCTTAAGCATTTCTTACCAAATTTTCGTGTTTGCTGATGTTTATATCTATGGGAAAATTGGGTCTCTGGATTGCAACCAATGAAAGCATCCAGACTAACAGTAATAAGGTCAACAGTCAGCAGAATGATGTCCAGCTGAACTGAAATAGCTTTTCTTATTTGGTAGAGGGGTTACCTCCTGCCTTATGCTGACATACTGACATAGACAGTAGATGTTGGAGCCTGTCCCTTCTGCCAAATGGAGAATACTACATTTTGGTCCATCATATATATATTTATATATTATAATATATATTATATTATATATTTCTATACATAATATAGAATTACATATAATTATTATAAATATATAATTATATATGAATTTATTATTTATATATATATCTATAATTATTTCTGATCCAGCTCCTTACCAATGGATTGAAAAAGCCGTGAAAGATGGTTCAAGTGCCTAGGTTGCTGTGACAAAGAGCGGAGGAGAAGCTCCTGGTTTCAAACTGGCCACACGCTGGCTTTTGAAGTCATCTCAATAATATATATGTACATTATATATAATATTAATAATAAATTATATAATATCTGTTTATAATTATTATATATTATATAATATATTGTATGTTAAACTATAATATATTTTATATTGAATATATTTATATACATAAATATATAAATAAATGTATATATATAAATTATTTATTTATGTATTTGACAGGTGTACTTACAGACAGTGAGAGGAAGAGACAGAGAAAGGTCTTCCATATGCTCATTTACTCCCCTAATGACTGCTGGGAGCACAAGGACAGTGCCTAGAGTTTATTTTGATGGATTTTAGCCCCTTTCATTGGAGGGAGGCCCAATGAAGCTGGACTGATTTGTAAACCTCAGAAGTGTCTTTTCAAGGTGAAGGCAAACTGAGACTGAGGGGTTTTTGGAAAAACTTGGAACAAAATGCATTTGCCACACTTGGTTAAGACACATCATTTATTTATTGATTTCATCAGATCTGTTAACATTGAGTATAAGGTACAGGGGACATGGTGGATGGCATATAGCAATATGATTTTAGTAATATATCATGAGGTGCTTTTTCTTTTAATGGATTTAGCAGGTAAAATTGGGTTACCTAATGGGATATAGCTGGAATAATCACCTTTTTACTAAATAAATCTGAGGTAATAAATATTAGTGTATGATGACATTGAGTTTTCTTTTATTGGGCCTTCTTGGTTATTTTAATCTGGGATTTGTGAATTCTCATTTTCTCTAGGCAAGTTTTAACTGAAAAATTTTATTTTATTCTTCATCATGTTGGACCAACTCTGCTGCTTCTGGGATTTTTTTAGTACATCTGACAATTGGAATTTTAGACAATAGTATAGTTAAAAAGAGATGTACCAAGTAAAGTACTTATTTTTATTCAGATACATATTTTCTAAAATTCCTATTGAGTATCCTTGTTAAATTTAGTTGCATCCCAGGTTAAGACTTATTGGAGACAGGTGCCATGGCTCAATAGGCTAATCCTCCACCTGCGGCGCAGGCACACTGAGTTCTAGTCCTGCTGGGAGAGCCAGATTCTGTCCCAGTTGCTCCTCTTCCAGTCCAGCTCTCTGCTATGGCCCAGGAGTGCAGTGGAGGATGCACAAGTGCTTGGGCCCTGCACCTGCATGGGAGATCAGGAGGAAGCACCTGGCTCCTGCTTTTGGATCAGCGCAGTGTGCCAGCCGCAGCACACTGGCCACAGCGGCCACTGGGGGGTAAACCAACAGAAAAAGGAAGACCTTTCTCTCTGTCTCTCTCTCTCACTGTCCACTCTGCCTGTCAAACTAAAAAATAATTTTTATAAAAAAGACTTATTGGAGCCACTCTAGTGATTATACCCATGAAACTTTGTTAATTAATGCAAATAGAACCTGGGAAAATTGATGTATATCTTATGCTGTAGAGACTTAAGATTGAACATCTTTTTTTATCTTTTTTAATTATATAATTTAAAAACAAATTTTAGATTTTTTTTCACTTTACTAAGCCACAGCTCTGGCCCCATTAATATGTCTTAACAATGTTTTTTCCTCTCAGACTTATCTCTATTGGTTCAGTTAACTGCATGTCTTTTCTTTAGATTCAGATTCTCTCAGCTGTCAAAGCTTATTCATCTTAATTCTGTTGTTCCTATTTCCCTCCCTTTTATTCTGTCCCTAGGCTAATTGAGGTCATGATTCTCCATTCCTTCTGTGTGGTGTCACAGTAGGCTTGAAGTGTTCTTTTTCTCTTCTGATTTCTAAAGAAAGAAATTATGTATTCCCCCAGTTTAGATATTTTAATAATTCATTCCAAAACAAAGGTTAAATGTTCTTAATTTGACAAGAATTTTCAGGGCCAGTGGTGTGGCATAGTGGGTAGAGCCACCACTTGTAGTGCTGGCAGCTCATATGGATCCAGATCTCTGCTAAAGCCTGGGAAAGCAGTAGAAGATGGCCCAAGTCCTGGGCCCCTGCACCCATGTGGGAGACCTGGAAGAAGCTCCTTGCTCCTGGCTTTGGATTGGCACAACTCTGGCCATTGCAGCCAACTGGGGAGTGAACCAGTGGATGGAAGACCCCTCTCTCTTCTCTGCCTCTCTCTGTGTAACTCTGACTTTCAAATAAATAAATAAATCTTTAAAAAAAGAAGTTTTTCTAATTTTAGATTTGTTCTCCTTCATTGTCACTTCAGGGTGTGTGTAAAGAGTGCATATCCAGTTTTTCTATTTTGGATTTTTGGGATTTTGTATTAGCTCTGCTGTGTATTCATTTTTCTTGAGCATTGGTGATATCTTCTCCTTAGTTGTATTAAGAGAGAGAGCAATAGCCCTCATGTCTTTTTAGGTAAGTAAGACATATTAAAAACAGAGCATTCAGTATACATTCATAGTAGTTTGACTTGTTCAATTGATTTACGTGACCTCCTTTGGACATTCTTGGTCTCTGCTGTACAACTTTCTATACTCATTAATTCTTTGATATTCCCAAATCCAGAAAATGAATGACTCAACAGCTGTGTTCCTGTATTTGCTGGGACTCAGGGTAAGAAGCAAAGTGGAGGTGTTCAGGAATCTAAAGGTACATGCTACATAGCAAAGCACATCATTTCCTATACAAAGTGACTGGGAAATCCAGAATCTTTTGCACACATATTGGATCCTGAACTATTACTGGAGTATTCAGTAAGATTTTAATGTATTTATTTTCTGTGTGTGTGTTTGTATTTCTAAATAAACTCTGCTGGGCTACTTAACATTAACATGTATTGCAGAATTCTTTCATCAGTTTTTACTTTTAAAAAGTTTCTCTTTCAGTTTTATGGGAGAGGGTAGAAGTTTTCTGCTATGTAACTGAAAATTCATTCATTCATTAAACTTAAAATATTTGTTGGAAATGGGTGGAATACTATTAATTCTTGTGTGATTTTCATGAAACTAAATACATTCTCTATTTTGTTTTGCTTAAAATTTCTGCATGTGTGGACTTCTTTTTTCCTTCTTGCCCCAAATCCCTTTGTGTATTGGGATGGCAAATGGGTTTTACACTGGAGAAAACATGTTATTTTGGCAAAGAAGTACTTAGCCTTCCTGCTTCAAGTATTCAAATATTGCATTAGAAATCAGTATATTTGTTTACTGTACAAATGTCCTTCATACAATTTTGTAATCTTCTGGGATGGGAGAGGGAGCAGGAAATAGGAGGGTTATGGGTGGGTGGGGGAAGTTATGATTGTCAGTATAAATTATTGCCCTACACTTTTTATAGACACTCTTCAAAGCATATCCTCAAACTAATTCAATTAATTTAAAGGATTTATTAAATGATAGACTACATGAAATTTATCGATGTATTTTATCAAGCAATCATCCAATGTAAATGATTACCATATGTTTGCACTTCAGGGAATCATTCTATTGTGAATATTTTGGCATCAATATAATTTTGTTTAAAATTTCTTTATGAAAAAATATCTGGACTAGAATTCAATTGAATGCATTGCATGGTTTTGTTACCTAATGACAAATTGCCTTCACTGAGGTTTATAATTATTTATTCTTTCAACACTAATGTTATGTATTTACCAAATACAGTAATGTTAATATACATTTGGGGTTGGCACTGTGGCATAGCAGGTAAAGCTGCAGCCTGGCAGTGCTAGCATCCCAAATGGATGCCAGTTTGAGTCCCAGCTGCTCCATTTCTGGGCCACCTCTCTGCTAAGGCCTGGGAAAGCACTGGAAGATGGTCCAAGTCCATGAGCCCCAGAACTCGCATGGGGGACCCAGAAGATGCTCCTGGCTCCTGGCTTTGGGTCAGTGCAGCTCTAGTCATTGCAGCCAATTGGGGAGTGAACCAGCAGATGGAAGACCTCCCTCTCTCCTTTCTGCCTCTTCTCTCTCTGTGTAACTCTGGCTTTCAAATAAATAAGTAAATAGATAAATAATTTTTAAAAAGATACATTTGTTTGCAAACAATATGTGACATCAATACAACTACTTAAATTTTCTCATACAAGTAGTTTAATTTGGAGGCCTGAATTATGGCTGATTGGTTCTGTAGTCTAATGATATCTTTGAACCCAACTATTTTCCCCTTCTTTATGAATTTCAGTGTTGTATATTACTAGAATTCTGAAAAAAATTCACAGAAACTTTAGGCATCATCTAAACATCATAATCTCCAAAGAGCAAAAATCATTGCAAACTATGATTTTCTAGAATTATTTCTTTGGATAATGCTACAATTTTATTGTAGCTTTAAATTGAGCACACACACACACACACACACACCCATGTACCATACATACATTCACAAATGTACATACACAATCAGCAAGTCTCCAATGCATTTACCAAAGTGCATCAATGTTCTAGTTTAAGATTACTGCCAAAGAATAGTCCCTTTCTTTAAATACCAATTTACTCTATTGATTTATTTTTGACCAAAAATGATGCAGTTTAGTTACTGTTTTGACAAAGAGGCAGGTATCATCACAAAGCACAAATGAGTGAATAAGTTACATTATCCAGATAAGAAATGGCTCACTCATCAAATTAAAAGGAATTGAATCTAGTTTGAGTTACCATGTCAAGCAAAATATGAAGTTTTACAAAACTTGAATGTATATAATTTCAAATAAATTTTGAGTTGTATCTAAATGTGTACACTACAACATTAAGCATAAAGGCACAGATATTTAAATACCTTTATTTAGGAAAATGTGAATAGATAATAATAATAATTGCTAACATTTATTTTATACCAGGTGATGTTTCCTGAATTTTATGTTTCCAGAAAAATGGAGGTAGCTCCTGTTATTTTAACTTTAAAGAAAATGCAACTGAGGCATGAAGAGGTAAGTAACTGGTTTGCCCAAGGATATATAATCATGAAGTGGCAAAGCCTTAGACTTGGCATGATCTGAATGGCAGCCATTTTTTTTTCACAAATTCAATGTTTGATCTATTTCATATATTCACTAAAAGGATTTACTATCAAATGATACTTTCTGATAAAACCTATGAAAACTGCAGATGAGTATTGCTCCAAAGCAAATACTTGAGGCTAGCATTACGTGTAGCAGGTAAAGCCATTGTCTTTAAATTTAGCAAAGATATGCCTTGTTAGATGAGTGTACTTTGTGTAATTCTTCTTGTCAGTGTATACACTTTAGAAATTGATTACAGGGGCCAGTGCTGTGGCACAGCATGTTAAAACCCCAACCTAGGGTGCCAGCATCCCATATGGGTGCTGGTTTGAGTTCCAGTTGCTCCACTTCTGATCTGGCTCCTTGCTAATGCACCTGGGAAAGCATCAGAGGATGGCTCAAGTCCTTGGGCTCCTGCACCCGTGTGGGAGACCTGAGAAAAGCTCCTGGCTCTGGGCTTCAGATCAGCTCAGCTCCGGCTTTTGCAGCCAATTGGGAAGTGAACCAGCAGATTGAAGACTTTTCTCTCTGTCTCTACCTCTCTATATAACTCTGTCTTTCAAATAAATAAAAATAAATCTAGAAAAAAAGAAATTGATTACATCAGGCAACACATATGAACTTTTTTATAGAAAGATTGACCTTTAGAAAAATTTTAGACCTACAGAAAAAAAATGTGGTACAAATGTGAACTTTTGAATAAAAATCTATTTTTCATGAAAGCATGGTGTTATAAAACAGAGCAATACCTCACTGAGAACCAAAAATAAATTGGACTATCTCATTCTGTGATTTGAAATCTAGGGACAAATGTCCTTTATTTTTCTTACAGAGAATGTAAATAGTGTTGTGATATCAAACTCATTCTAAGTTTAGGTACCCCATGGAAAGTTTGATCTAATGAAAACAAATCTGTTGGATCATTTACCTCATACATTCCACTACCATGAAAATAATATATCTGTCATGATACATCAAGAAGAAAACATATTTATGCCTAAAAATATAAATTCAACTATTACAAGCTGTTCAGCAAAATTTAAATTGTATGTTTTTAATATTCTAAAATGGAACATTTTTCTTTGCTTCTCAATAAAAATGTGATACACTTTAACATCTTCAGAATAAGAACTGAGAGTGTACAAGGCAAAATTTATTTATTTACTTATTTATTTTTTGCCAGGCAGAGTTAGACAGTGAGAGAGACAGAGAGAAAGGTCTTCCTTCCATTGGTTCACCCACCAAATGGCCATCATGGCCTCCCGATCTCCCATGTGGGTGCAGGGCCCAAGCACTTGGGCCATCCTCCATTGCTCTCCTGGGCCACAGCAGAGAGATGGACTGGAAGAGGAGCAACCGGGACTAGAACCTGGGGTGCCAGCACTGCAGGCGGAGGATTAGCCTTGTGAGCCACGTACCCGGTTAAATATAGTTTAAAGAGAGAATTTATAACGTTCATTTTTAAAGTAACAAAAACATTTTTCACTTCTTGGTTTGCATTTTAAATTTGTACATATATATATATATATATATATATATATATATATTAGCCATCCTTACTGGTTATTGCAAATTACCACATCCCAAAATTAATTGCTTCTCAACATTTACAATTTGTTTCTTCACTTTAAAGAAAAATATTTGTGTCTCTTGAGTAAACAAGTAAATATAATGATTTGGCATCATTTCATAAAACTCAAATCTGTAAGAACTCAAAAACCACTGCAGAAATATTCTATAAGAATGTACTCATGCATATTGTTCTTACAATAGATTCACCCATGTCATAGGAGAGCAACTCCTTGCTCAACATTCAAAATGTTCACAGTCTTCGAAATATTCCTTTTAGCATAGTGACCACAGTTGGACACAAGAGAGTCTTTAAAATTAAAAGAAACAATTTGGGTATGCTGACTTTCCTAGTCTTCTTGTTTTCCTGGGACAGAGTATCTTTTTTGAATGTAGGCTGACAAGGATACAACCCCCACCACAAAGTAAAATGCCTAAACATTAGAGCACTGCTCCTGACCCCTGCTCACTTGTTCCTCTATGTGGGATTTATGAATGACTTGCATGAATGGAGAGATGAAAGAGGCAATGAGCTACCAACCCCCCTTTTCTTTATTTTCACTTTTCTAGGATGCCTATGAGAACATGGGTTCTTGTCTGCCCTTTTTTATACTGTAAATTTAGCAAAAAACCTGTGCTCTGTAAGTGACTAGGTAAGGATGCAATGTAATGTACTAGGGCAATGGAAAGGAATTTTTGTTGCTAAGCACCAAGACCAACAACTCTGTGGGCTAGAAAGCTTACATTTTGACTTCTTTCCATGTCCAGCTTGAACCATTCAGAATTCAGAGAAAGTAGGAATGTAAGTTATGAACACACTTCACTGCCACAAATGTTATGATACTCATCAGTTTGTAATCAGGAATGACTTAAAATTTAACCAAAAATACCACAGTAAACTATGGCAGATTCATCAACACCTACACTTATAACTAACATCCACATTTATAATTGTATCTTTCTATGAAGGATCTGACAGGAATTATTATCTGGGATGGATAATTAACAACTCCTTATACAATTTTTATAATGTACCAAAAAAGTGAACTTTGAATCCTTTGGGAATTGGATAAGCTAAATATATTTGTATTTGATGAATTCAGGCTGAGAACTTGTAAGTATAATACCAACCATAATACCTACTAAAAAATTAAATACCTTGGAATAAATTTAAGAATTTGAAAGATCTTCACAATGAAAATTACAAAACATTAAAGGAAGAAATAGAAGAACACACACAAAAATGGAAAAATATTTCATGTTTGTGCACTGGAAAAAATAATATCATCAAAATGTTCATACTACCCAAAGCGATTTATAGATTCAATGAGACCCCAATCAAAACTCCAAGAACATTCTTCTCAGATCTAGAAAAAAAGAATGCTTAAATTTGTGTAGAAACACAAGAGACCCCCAAATAACTAAAGCAACATTAAACAAGAAAAAGTTGGAAGTATCAGAAGACCAGATTTCAAGACATACTACAGGGCAGTTACAAACAAAACAGCCTGGGACTGGAACAGAAAAAGACATGTATACCAATGAAACAAAATATAAACCAAAAAAATTAATCCATGCAGCTACAACCAACTAGTCTTTGACAAATGAGCTAAAATCAATCCCTGGAGAAAGGACAGTCTCTTCAACAAATAGTGTTGGGAAAATTGGATCTCAACATGCAGACATATGAAACAAAACCTGTACTTACACCCATACAAAAATCAACTCACAACTGATCATGACTCTAAATCTATGGCCTGATATCAACAAATTACTAGAGGAAAATATTGGGAAAACTGCAAGACATTAGCATAGGAAAGACTTCTTGGAAAAGACCCCAGAAGCACAGGCAATGAAAGCAGAAAGAGACAAAAGGGATTACATCAAGCTTAGAAGATTTGTGCTGCAAAGGAAACACTAAGCAAAGTGAAGAGTGGTAGAAAATATTTGCAAACTATATAACTGATAAAGGGTTAATATCTTGAAGTAACACCTTGACAGTAGGGACTCCACACCATGAGACTCTGGTCTGAGACTATGATCTAAAACAGTTGAATAATAGCAGTCCACTACATCACACTTGGCAGAGCACAGAAACCCCATAGTATGATCTCTCAAGCTTGGAAGTGAATAGACTACACCTGGGTTAATGATAAAAATGTAATTTGTCTATGTCCTATGTATGATTAAAACCAATACCTGGATTAATGTCAACATTATAATTGGAATTGTTAAGATTGTAACTGGTATTGTCAATATTATAATTGATACTAGCTTATTGATACTAGCTTATTGATACTAGATTATAATTGATACTAGTTTCACATAGGTTTTAGGTCAGTAACCAGTAACCATGTATTCCCCCCTATTCCTAGCAACCATGAATTCCCCTCCCAATTTTGTGGTTTTTGCCTTTATAAACCCTGTTGCTTTCGGCTTCAGGGTCGAGAGTTCTTTAGGGCATGAGCACACTCTCCACCACCTGCAATAAAGGACCACCAAATTTTATCAATCTGTGGAGCTCTTTTGTTCGCACTCACTCAGGTACAAACAGCAATCTGATGTTTATAAAGATCTTAAGAGACTCAACTTCAACAAAATAATGCAGTTAAGAAATGGGCAAAGGACATGCACAGAAAATTTTCAAAGGATGCAATCAATACAAATGGCCTACAGACAAATGAAAACATACTCAGCATCACTAACCATCAGGGAAATGCAAAGAAAACCATAAAGTTTCATCTCATCCCAGTTAGAATGTCTATCATCCAAAAATGAAAAAATAATAAATGCTGGTAAGGATGTTGGAGAAAAGGCACACTTATACGCTATTCATAGGAATGTAAAGTAGTACAACCATTATGGAAGACAGTAAGGATATTCCTCAGAAATCTGAAAATAGATCTACTATATGACCCAGCCATCCCACCCATGGGAATTTACCCAAACAAGATGAAATCAGGCTTTGAAAGAGTTACTTATAACCCCCATGTTTACTGCACCTCAATTGGCAATAATTAAGATAAGCAATCAAATCAGATTCCCATTAACTGATGTCTGGAAAAAGAAAATGAGTAGTATGGAATACTGCTCAGTCATAAAAAAGAATGAAACCCTGTCTTTGCAATACATGAATGCAACTGGAAACCATTATGCTTATTGAAATGAGCAATTCAAGAAAGATAAATGTCATTTCTTCCCTGATAAGTTCTGATTAATATAGGATACAAGAGTAGATAAGAATGAAATGGACTTATGATTTGATTATTGTTTTAAGCCCTTGTGGATACTCTAGTCAAACTGTGGTTTTGGATTTTTTTATTTGTTGAATAGTATGGTTAGTGGTGCACTAAACCCAAGGTTCAAAAGAAAATTGTGAAATTATGTTTTTTTGAATTTATGTTTTTTGCAAAAATTATAGAGAAAAAGGAAAGGTGAATGGGGATTGATGGAGGGAGTGAGGGGACTATGGATATCTTCTTAGCATTGTATTTATAAAATACATGATATCTGTTCTCTTTATATTAATAAAAAAATTTTGGAGAGCCTAAAGGTAAACATCTCCTACGAGCTGATCTTCAACAGAAATGCTAAGAATATTCACTGCAGAAAGGACAGTCTTTTCAATGAATGGTGCTTTGAATATTGAATATTCACACATAGAAGATTTAAACTTTATCTCTCATCATATACAAAACTGAACTCAAAGGTGTTCATTTACCCTAGGCATTAAGATGTCAGTTAAGATGCTAGTGTCTCATATAAAAGTACCTAGTAGATACCCAGCTCTGACTCCTGACTCCAGTTTCCTGCTAATGCAGATACTGGGAGGGAGTAGGGATAACTCAAGTACTGGGTTCCTTCCACCATGCAGGAAAGCTGGGTTGAATTCCACACTATTGGCTTCTGTTTGGCCCAGTCCTGTCGTTTGTGGGCATTTGTGGAGTCAATCAACATGAGAGCTCTCTCTTTTTGTTTATCTGCTCTCAAATAAATAATTTTACACTCAATTCAAAATTATTTAAAGACTTAAATGTAAGACCTGAAACTACTGGAAAAAAAATGCTTCAGGACATTGGATTGAGTAAGTACTTGAAGGATACGACAACAAAGCACTAGAAGAAAAAAAGCAAAAATAGTCAAATGGACTTTTTTATTTATTTAACAGGTAGAGTTATAGACAGTGAGAGACAGAGACAAAGAGAAAGGTCTCCCTTCCATTGGTTCACTCCAGAAATGGCCACTATGGCTGGCGCTGTGCCGATGCAAAGCCAGGAGCAAGGTGCTTCCTTGTGGTCTCCCATATGGGTGCAGGGCCCAAGCACTTGGGCCATCCTCCACTGCCATTCTGGGATGCAGCAGAGAGCTGGACTGGAAGAGGAGCCACTGGGACTAGAACCCAGCGCCCATATGGAATGCTGGCACTGCAGCAAGTGAGCCATGGCACTGGCCCTGGAATTTTACCAAATTAAAAAACTTCTGCAAAGAAACAAAATAATCAACATAACAAAGAGACAATATGAAATTGGAGAAAATACTTAGAAAATATACACCTACTAAGGTGTATACACCCTTTAAGACATTTTAAAAACTCAATGAAAAATGAACAGATTTTAAAATTGGCATTAGATCTAAATGTTCATTTTTTAAAGAAAGGCATACAAATGGCCAAGAAGTACATGAAAAATGTTCAGCATCACTAATTAACAGGGAAATACAAATACAAATCAAAACCACAATTAGACACCAAGTTACTCCAGTTAGAATGCTTATTATCAAAGACAAAACAGTGGCTGGCATTGTCACACAGCAGGTTAAGCCATGCTCTGTGACACTGGCATCCCATATGAGCACTAGTTCAACTCCACATCCCATCCAGCTCCCTGCTAATGTGTCTGGGGAAGCAGCAGAAGGTGACCCAAGTTCTTGGGCCCCTGTCATCCACATGGGAGACCCAGATGGAGTTCCAGGCTTCTGGCTTCAGTCTGGCACAGACCAGCCATTGTGGTCATTTGTAGAGTGAACCAGTGATGAAAGATCTGTCTCTGTCTCACTATGTGTCTCTCTCTTTGTAACTGTTCCTTTCAAATAAATAAATTAATCTTATAAAAAAGAAAAATACACACTTGAAGGAATTGTATGCAAATTTAACAAAAACTTGGAGAACTCAGTAACAGGAAAATAAATGCCTTCAAATTTAACTACTGCCAGAATACATAGAGACACACGTAAAATGCATAATAAAATAAACATATACGGGGCTGGCACCATGGCTCACTTGGTTAATCCTCCACTTGTAGTGCTGGCATCCCATATGGGCACAGGGTTCTAGTCCCAGTTGCTCCTCTTCCAGTCCAGCTCTCTGTTGTGGCCTGGGAGTGCAGTGGAGGATGGCCCAAGTGCTTGGGCTCTGCACCCACATCAGAGACCAGGAGGAAGCACCTGGCTCCTGGCTTCGGATCAGCATAGTTCCAGCCATAGTGGCCATTGGAGGATGCACCAATGGAAGGAAGACCTTTCTCTCTGTCTCTCTCTTTCTTTCTCACTGTCTAACTCTATCTGTCAAATAAATAAAAAAGCATATAAACCAATCTGAATATTAGAGAATTCTGAGAAAAAGAAATGTACTGTACATAAAGGAAGAGCACATTTAGACAGCAACAAGATGGATACACTGTGTATCAGGATGGTTACACTTAAAAACACACATTACAAATGCTTTCAGGATAGAGTAGCAGAACATCTCATTCATTCCTGGTGAGAATGCATCATGGGGCAGATGCTTTATCAGACATCTTGGCATGTTATTAGGAATCCAACACCGTGTCATACACCATACATGTTCTAATATATTTACAGAGCTGGTGTGAAAATGTATGGCTTGATAAAAACTGACATGAAAATATATATAGCAGCTTTATTCACAATGGCTAAAGCTCATAGAAAACCACATTGTTCCTCAACAGTTAACCACATAACCAAACCTTCAACGTGCGTGGAGACCCTGGGAAGAGAACAGGAGATGAAGACACATGTGATGCTTAGGGTATAGGCATTTAGCATGGGGACACAAGAGAAAAGCCGAGGCTGAAGTCATAGGGGATCTAGAAGCCTAAGGAAGACAACAACTTCAAGCAAAGGGCAGAGAGGTATCTGAAGACTGCCATGAGCTGAAGTCACAGGCAATGAAGTCACTCTAGGGTAGCAGGATAATACTCCAGAGTAGAGATGCAGATAACTGATGGGAGATCACGGCTTCATGCAGTGGGGCTGGAGGACCTGACAGCTGGCTTGGGATGCAGATGGACACTCAAGGAAAGATGTGATGGAGGGTCTGGCATTGTGGTGCAGTGGGTTACACCACTGCCTATAATGTTGGCATTCCATATGGGTGCTGGTTTGTATGCTGGCTGTTCCCGTTCAGATCCAGCTCCCTGCCAAAGACCTGGGAAAGCAGTGGAAGATGGCCTTACTGTTTTGTCCTCTGCCACCCACGTAGGAGACCCAGAAGAAGCTCCAAAGGCCTGGCTCCTGGCTTCAGATGGGCCCAACCCTGGCCATTGCAACCAATTGGGGAGTGAGCCAGAGGATGGAAGCTCTTTCTGTCTCTCTATGCCTCTGTCTCTCCCTCTATGTGATAAGGAAATAACTTGAGATATTAAATTTCATGGGTTTTTTTTTGGACAGAGTTAGGCAATGAAAGAGAGATAAAGATCTTCCTTCCATTGATTCACACCCCAAATGGTTACCATGGCCAGTGCATAGTGGCAATCCAAAGCCAGGAGCCAGGTGTTCCCTCCTGGTCTCCATGCGGGTGCAGGGTCCAAGTAGTTGAACCATCCTCCACTGCCTTCCCGGGCCACAGCAGAGAACTGGACTGGAAGAGGAGCAACCAGGACTAGAACCTAGAGTGCCAGTGCCACAGCCAGAGGATTAGCCTAGTGAGCCATGGCACTGGCCCTCTATGTAATTTTCAAATAAATCTTTTTTAAAAAGAGGTGCTGGAGACACAGGGGATGGAGACTTATGAAGGCACATGGAATAAGACTGTGTCTAGGGAGGCCGTTCATGCATCAGAATTCTGCTTCTCCACTGTCTGTCATGATAAAGCCTCCATTGAGCAACCACCATTTAAAGATGCCACGTGACAGACTCCTTGTCTCTGAGGCTAATATGTGTCCGTAAAGCCTACTTTAGAAGTAAGAAGTACAGATAATCATAACAAAAATTTGTGACTGCCTCTGGAAGACTGAGGGACAAGGGGGTGTGGAAAAACACAAAATTGGGGCCAGTGCCGTGGCTCACTTGGTTAATCCTCCACATGTAGTGCCAGCATCCTATATGGGTACTGGGTTCTAGTCCTGGCTACTCCTCTTGCAGTCCAGCTCTCCGCTGTGGCCCAGGAAGGCAGTGGAAGATGGCCCAACTGCTTGGGCCCTGCACCCACATGGGAGGCCATGAGGAGGTACCTGGCAGCTGGATTTGGATCAGTGCTGCACACCGGCCGTAGCAGCCATTTGGGTGGTGAACCAATGGAAGGAAGATTTTTCTCTATATCTCTCTCTCACCGTCTAACTTTGCCAAAAAATAAAAATAAAAAACACAAAATTTAATATCTCAATTTATTTCCTATGAATTCTTTTTTTAAAAATTTTCACAGCAATGTCTTGCAATCACTTGGAAACAGGTAACAACATAGGGACCTAACATATAGACTGAAAGGATTGCAGACTCAAAACGCAAACCTGGTTATTCACATCGAATGCACCTTTGCTCTAGAGTGACACTGACTGCTGACTGTGAGTTTCCAGCAGTTCTTAGGATGCCAAGTCTTCTGAAAACACTTTGAAACCTGTCTTCCCAGACTGAGAACCCATGGATAACAGGACTGGAGAGAGCAGTGCTCTAAGACTAGCTCAGTATCTGCTTCCACCCTTGGCAGTGAAGTGTCAGGGTCACCCCACACTGAGGGGGAGTAGCTGCATTCTCTGTGCCCTCCAGCAGGCATGTACCAGGGTTCACTCCCAGCCCTGGGGCCTCCAGAAACCCTGCAGCCAGCCTTCCTCCACAGCCATGTGGTGGGGTCGTGGGTGGGCTCCCACAGGGTGTACGGGGCACCTGGTGGCCCTTACCCCCCACCATTCCCTGACCTCTGGTCTGGTGCCCCCACCTCCGGGTTGGAAAAATCCCAGAATCAGTTGAGAGCCACAGATAAGAAGGGAGGATTGGCACAGCACTGGCTGGGAGAGACCCAGAGGGGCCCAGTGGCACCCACGGGGTTGGCCTCAAGGTCCCAGGGTGGCTGCAGCAGGGCCTGCACAGGTCACCCCTGCACTCTCCCCAGACCCAGCTATCTGGAGTTCACAAGTACAGAGATCCTGCATCCTTCAGTGCTGGGAGCACACTTCCTCAGGGTCTCCCACAGCCAGAAGTTCACAAAGGGCCACCACTTCCTCCTGTGCATCCATTTCCTCACTCCTGAGTCAGCACCATCCATTTATGCTGAGTCATCATGAAATTTCTGCTGACTCATCATTACCACCTACCTGGTCCCCACATGTTCTCTTTAGAGACCTGAGCCCTGTCAAGGGGTCCTGAGAGATAGGGTGGTCCCCAGCAACTCCATCCTGGTCTCTAGCAGGTATACATTGCCCCATCTGGGTCCCCAGGGCTCCATTCAGTCTCTAGGGCCTTCATACAGATCTGGTCTCCATCTGGGTCTCCAGGCCTCCAGCCAGGTCCCCAGGTCCTCCATCCAGGCACCGGGGCCTCCATCCAGGTCTCTAGGGCTCCATCCGGGTCTCTAGCAGGTGCACAGGGATCCATACAGTCTCTAGGAGCCTCATCTGGGTTTCCATGGCTCCATCTGGTTCTCCAGTGCTCCATCTGGGTCTCCAGAGCTCAATTTGGGTCCCCAGGGGCTCCATCCTGGTTTCCAGCAGGTGCATGGGGTCCTCAGGACCTCCATCCAGTCCCAGCAGGTGCAAGGGGCCCCTCCTTCCTTCCTTGCAACCTTGGGTTAGATTTAGGGGTAGAAGCATGACTCAGCTGGCCTGGTGCCATGACTCAGCAGGTTAGGTTTGATGTCAAGGTTAGGGTGGGGATGGGATTCAGGTTAGGGTTCATGTTTGAAGCATGACTCACCAAGTTTAGAAGCACGACTCAGGAGGTCTGGAAGCATGATTCGGCAATTTTAGAAGTGCGACTCACTGGCCTAAGAGTATGACTTGGCAGGTGTAGTTGTCTACCTTTGTGGGTAAGGATGCCTGGTAGGTAATGATGACTCAGCAGGTATAAAATGGTGACTCAGCAGAAGTTTCTCAATGACTCACCAGGTCTGGGATAATGAGGATTAAGTGGGTATGTATAATGATGGCTCACGAGGTGTGTGCTAGTGATGATTCAGCAGAATTTCCTGATGACTCAGCATGACTCATCCCTTCCTTCCTTCCCTCCCCTCTTTGCATTCATTTCTGGTCCACTTTCAATTTCCTAAACCCACTTCTGGTCATTCTAGACCCACTTCCAGTCCACTTCTGCATTCCCAGAGTCAATTCCAGTCAACTTCCCGATTCCTACAGTCACTAACTTCCAGCTAATTTATGTCACTTCGGGGTTCTCAGACTCACTTTAGTCTACTTCTGGGTTCCTAAGTCACTTCCGGTCCACTTCCGGCCATTGTATACCCATTTTCAGTCACTTTGGTTCTGTTTATACCCATTTTTGGGTACTTCTGGTGTACTTCCAGGTTCTTATAGTCACTTCCCAGAGGGTCTCTGTTGGTCCCTGGGGGTCTCTGTGGGTCCCAGTTGTCTCTGGGGTTCTCTCAGTGTCTTTCAGCATCTCTGGGGGTCTCTGAGGGTCTCTGGGGTCTCAGGTTTTCTGGGGGTTCTGGGGTTCTCTGAGAATCTCTGGGGGTCCCAGGGCTCTTGGTGGGGACACCTGTCCATCACCCATCACCCTTGTCCTTCACTAAGATACCTGTCCATCACTCAGAATAGACTTGTCACTCAGGAAAACATTTTAATTCTCATACAAGTTTCTGTCAGGAAATTGGTCCTGGGTCCAAAAGACACCTTTTCTTACAGGGACTCCCTTGAGGTTTTGTCAGAGAAATTTTGTCAGGATCCAATATGGCTATAGCTCCTGTCAAAACAATTGCCAGAATCCAAGATGGCCACCACTGACATCAGAAAACACACTGCCAGACTCCAACATGGCTGCCACTCCTGTCAGAAAAATTTACCAGCCTCCAAGATGCCTGTCATTCCTGTCATAATGAGAATTTGCCAGGATCCAACATTCTGCTGCTGACATCAGAACGAGAATTTGCCAGACTCCAATATGGCTGCCATCAGAAAATCTAAAAATACATTTCTTAAAAATTTCATTTAAAAATTTATTAAAAATTCATTAAAATTAAAAATTAATCCCATCCCATATGGCCACTGTTTGTGTCTCAGCTGCTGTACTTCCCATCTAGCTCTCTGCCGATACATCTGAGAAAGCAGCAGACAACACAAGTTCTTGAGTCCTTGCTGTCGCTCCCCCTCTTCATGGAGGAACGACACTGAACCCTGCCTAGGCTTCATATCCGAGTCACGGCACCATTATGTCGCTCCCCCTCTTCGTGGAGGAACGACACAGGACCCTGCGCTGTTCTTTGGTCTGCTCGGCCCTCCCCGGGTTTGCTGCTAGTTCTTCCCGGGTTGGCTACTGTCCCTTCCACCTCCGTGGAAGGGCAGTTCCCCCTGCCACCTTCCCCACTTCCGTGGGGGAGCGGCACACCGCCGGCCGGCTCTCTCAGGGGCTGCACAGGTGTTCCCCTTAGATGTTCCCCTTAGATGTTCCTGGTGCATGCCGTCTCTCTCCTCCTTTATAGTCCTCCTCTGCCAATCCCAACTCGGCTGCCCACACGCCGAGTACGCTGCTCTCCTCCAATCAGGAGCAAGTCCTGCTGTTTATTGGTTGAACTGGAGGCAGCTGGGTAGAAGCTGTTTTCTCCTCTCCCAGCGCCTTATTGTGGGAGAGCAGATGCATAGAATAAGTCTTAATTCCAGTAACTTAGTCTAGTCCGAGCTGCTCCCCACACTTGCCACCCATGAGGGAGACTTGGGTGGAGTTCCAGATCCTGGCTTTGATCTGACCCAGACCCAGCCATTGTGAGCATTTGGTGGGCTGACCTGCAGATGGAAGATCTCTCCCTCCCCCTCCCTGTCTCTCCTTCTTTATAACTCTGCCTTCTAGATAAATAAATCCTTTTCCCATATTTATTTTTCAACAATTTTTCTACTTACTTGCTAGTATAGCTTTCTCCCTTGGTGCTGCTGCTCCCTGTGGACTTGTCCTCCTCAGCCTCTGACTAGAGCACAGCCACCTCTCCAATGCTGACATCCTCTGACACATAGTTCACTCTTCTGTTCTCTCTAAACTGCAGACTCTTGGGAAACATAAGTAACTATCATGGATAAACGTGCATAGATACACACACCTGAGGACTCCAGAGTCTTGGATTTCAGGCTGTAATTAACTTTCCTTTTCAGAGGACTGGTGAAAAAACAAGTCTGGAAGCCAGGGTGTAGCCTTGTGGTTCAGATGCCTGTGTCCCACATGGGAGATTTTGGGTTTGGTTCCAGTCCCTGCCTCCAACTTCCTGATAATGCAGACCATGGAGCTAGTAACTGATGGCTCAGATGATTGGGTTCCCTACTCCTGGGACAGCCCTGACCACTGTGGATATTTCAGCAGTGAACTAGAGGGTGAATACCACTTCTCTGTCTCCTTGTTCATTTCTTTGCATCTCCAATTAAAAAACAAAACAAGTATGTTTGTATCATCCATTAAAATAACTTCCTCAGTGGAAAAAAGTAGTTTCATTGTTAAATTTGGGGAAAAATAATGCTTCTTGGTTGTAAATGATATATGAATAATGCATAACTGTACATCAGACTTCCATTGTGGACAAGGAAGAGAAAGATGGAAGCAATAATTTTTACTTCTGGCTTTGGTACTTGTCATGTAACCTTGAAAAATTCATTTAAACTCATGGGGCCTGAGTGTCCTTAAAATTACAGGCTCATCTAGTTGAGGCAGGTGGTGTAAGGGGAGGTGTCAGGAAGCTGAGAGCTTTCCTTGTTTCTGTGCCAACAGAGCTAAGTGACATTAGCAAGTCATTTGACCCCTCTGGATCTTCCTCACTTGTGAGATAAGATTGTCTTTATAGTTAAAGGATTTATTCTACACAGTCCTATCTTATGGTAAGGTTCACATGACTGTGAAGTGTTTTATAAACTGGCAGTGCAATAATCAAGTTGGCACTGAAGATGAAATGCTAAACAGCATAGAACTTCTAAGGCTTGTAGTTCTATGAGGAGCTACACAGAAACATTCAAGTTCAGGGGCATTTTTAAATTTAAAAACAGAAACATTGAATCACTGTTCAGAATCAGTATAGTTGCTAAAATTCTTATTTATAATCACTGAGATTGGTAGTATAATTACTGATAGTATACTCCTAGTGTTGTATATTTTAGTTTATACAATACTTAGACTATATAAAATATAGGTAGCATGGGAAGTGCGATACACAGCAGTCTTGTAGAATGGCAGATGTCCTAAACAGCACTCTGGCCTCAGAATCAGCCCTTAAGGCCCTCAGATCTGGCTGAAGAGCCCATGAGAGTATTTTCGGTATGGAAAGCCACTCTGGCAAAAAAGAAAAAAAAAAGGACCTAAATAAAAGATCTCTGTAAGTGAGATCCCAGTAGAAAGAACGGGCCATCAAAGAAGGAGGTACCTTTCTCTGAAGGGAGGAGAGAACTTCCCCTTTGACTATGACCTTGTCTAAGTAAGATCGAACTCAGTGAACTCAAGAGGCTTCCATAGCCTTGGCAACTCATGACTAGAGCCCAGGGATATTTCTGATGCCATAAACAAGAGTGTCAGATTGTTCAGTCAACAACAGGAATCACTGTGTGCTTACTCCTTATGTGGGATCTCTGTCCTTAATATGTTTTCCAATGTGAAGTAATGCTATAACTAGTACTCAAACAGTATTTTACACTTTATGTTCTGTGTGCTGCAAACTGATGAAATCTTTACTTAATATATACTAAATCGATCTTCTGTGTATAAAGATAATTGAAAATTAATCTTGATGTGAATGGAGTGGGAGAGGAGGTGGGAGATGGGAGGGGTGCTGGTGGGAGGGAAGTTAAGGGGGGAAGCCTTTGTAATCCATAAACTGTACTTTGGAAAATTATATTTACTAAATAAAAGTTTAAAAAAATTAAAACATAAAAAATAAATAATAATATAGGTAGTAATATTTAGTACTTCTCTTACTTTTACTGGATTGGATTATAGTATACGTTAATAAACCCTTTTTAAAGATTTATTTATTTATTTGAAAGACAGAATTATAGAGAGAGACACAGAAATAAACAGAGATGTTCTGTCTGCTGTTTTACTCCCCACGTGGCTGCAAGCAGCTGGAGCTGGGCTAATCCAAAGCCAGGTGCTTCTTCCAGGTCTCCCACATGGATTCAGGCACCCAAGTATTTGGGCCATCTCCTGCTGCTTTCCCAGGCACATTAGCAGGGAGTTAGATTAGAAGCAGTGCAGCTGGGACATGAACCAGTGCCCATAATGTTTGCCAGCACTGCATGTGGTGGCTTTACCTTATATGCAACAGCACCAGCTACAGCCTATTCATTTTAAATTAATAACTAAAGATTATCTGCTGTTCAGCCTCAAGGCTTTGGCTTGGCCCAGCCTCTGCTGTTGTGGACATTTGGGGAGTGAACCAGAGGTTGAAAGATCTCTCTTCTTATGTCTCTCCCTCTCTAACCTTGCCTTTCAAATAAATAAATGTGTCTTTGCAATAAAAATACATACATACACAGACACACACACAAACACGGTACCAACACAGTGGGTAAAGCCATGGCCTGCTGTGCCAGCATCCCATATGGGTGCTGATTCAAGTCCCAGCTGCTCCACTTCCAATCTAGCTCCCTGCTAATGTGCCTGAGAAAGCATCAGAAGGTGGCCCAAGTGCTTGAACCACTGCATTCATGTGGGAGGCCTGGAAGAAGCGCCTGGCTTTAGATTGGCTCAGCTGAGGCCAATTTGGGAAGTGAACCAGCAGATGCAAGATCTGTCTCTACCCCTTCTCTATAACTCTGCCTTTCAAATAAATAATAGATTTTTAAAATGGGGGAAAAGGGCAGTTTTGTTGCCTTCCCTTTACCTAGAGCAACATAATCAAAATCTGTTAGGCAAATGAATAAGGGAAATTCTGAGATCATGTATTGACCACAGCAGAGATTGTATTACCTGTACATTTTCTGGAAGCCCATGCTAGTTGGAACCAAGGGTAGGATAACAAAAAAGGGGAGGCCTATATCCCTCTTATTTGTCTTCTTTGTTCATTGGAGCAGTGGAGAGTTGAGTAATGTAATATTGGTGTTTGTCTCCATACAGTTCATGTCTATTTAGCTGGTTCTTTTTATTTGCATTTCTTTTTTATTTATTTTAAGAGATTTATTTGAAAGGCATAGAGTCCTCCATCTGCTGGTTTGATCCCCCAATGTTTGGTGCATGTGCGGTTCCATTATGAGAGCAGCTGAGGCCCTGCGGGTGCCTGGGGGCCAACAGAAACACCTGCAGCCTTGGCCCACAGGTCCTGGGCATCTCCCATCTGCTTGTGCCCCGCCCGCATCCCAGCCCAGGCCCCAGTGGCACCTCTGGGATTTCTGCCTCGAACTGGTCACTTTAGGTCACTTTGTGATCCCTGACCTCTGCCCAAGGAAGGAAGCAGGAAGCGGTCTTTCCCTCTCTTTTTCTCTCTGTAACTCTGCCTTGAAAATAAATACAACTTCAAAAAGTTATTCTCCATCAAGCAATACACCATTTTCCAGGCAAGTGTAAAGCTGGGAGTCATGGCTTCTTGTATATTTTGGATAATAAGAGTTTTGGTTTGAAAGCATGTTCATCTGAAACAAAGATCACTCATTATCCTTTGTTAGAGAAGGGGGCTCTGCTCTTGGAAAGTGAAAATCAGAAGTGGTAATGTGTGATGAGCTCCACCTGCCAGGTCTGGGGAGACTTATTTGAAAGACAGGACACCAGGAGAGGAAGCTTTTCAGATTCCCTGGCCCTTGCTTTAGTCTTATGTCTTTACTTCTTTTGCTGCATCTTGATGTCAAGAGTGTACTCTTTATGCTGAAATGAGGAATTGTGTCTAACCTCTTTTGGGCCTTTTTCTAAGAAGAGTGCATATATTTATCTTGGATATAAGGATAGCTTCTGGGGTGGGTGGATTTTTTTTTTTGGAAGTTTTCACAAGCCATCCAGTAGCCTATATTTTCTTCACAGAATTCAGTTTTTAGAAAAGCCTCCAATACAGCCAGAGCATCTGTAGGTAGGGAAGAGAAGGTAGAAAAATAAAAAGAAACATGAGGAATATGAGGAAGCTAATGATCAAACATTCCCTTGTGCTTTTCTAGTACTAGGATTAGCTATTCTCTTGTTTTTACTCAATCCTGTAATCCTGCGGATTTAGCTCTTTAAAGACAAAGATGCCTGTAGGCAAAATACTTAAGTTGGTTCCATACTACTAAAACAGAAACACTTCAGTTTGTTTTAATGCCAAAAATGTATTTACAGGAGAGGCATAAATCCTCAGGGAACTAAGTCTCTTGCAAACACTGCATGCAATGAAAAGCATCCTCAGCCTCAACCAAGAGCACTGCCATTACAGAGCTTAAGGCTGATTTATCTTCCCCACCTGGTGTGAATATGCTGAGAAATAAACAGAGATAAACAGACCTTCTAGGTTAAGTCAAATTCTGCCTGGTGAGCTGCTGATTTGAGGACACAGCCTTTCTGCACTCTTGTGATACTTGCAATGGATTCAATTCAAGCCTAATTCACAATTGCTGGCCAGCAGCTCCTGGAATGCTTCTGACCACAACAGTGCTTCCTTCGGGGAAGGTCTGCAAGAGCAGTTCTCTAATGAGTTGTGCTCAGAGCAGTTCCCCTCCCAGCTCAGCAGTGAGCTCTTCAGATTGCAAACACAGGAATCTCAACTTACTTGATGAAAGCTTGCTACCTGCTTTTCTTGCCAATTGTGGCCTTCCCAGGAATGGTGGAGTTTTGCCATAGGTAGCTCAACCCAGTCTTCAATACTCTTATTCTTACAAAAAAAAAAAAAGACAATTCACTAAGTGGTCATCCTTGAATACACTACTGAGCCTGAATGCATTTTTACCAAATAAAGTTGCCCAATAGCTATAAACCAAAAGCCAACAACAGGCTTGCCCACCTAATATTACACTCAGCCCCGAAGTACTGAGCAGTTTCATCAGTTCCTCAGAATGTAACTATGCTGTGAGGACTATAGAGAGGGATGCCCAAATTTTAATTATCAATACACTGCACAGCTAATAAAGCAGATGCTGTCTCTTGCCCACAAAAGGAGACAGTTTCTCTGCAAGGTTAACCGCAATCGGGAGACATTTTGCACCTGATGGAACCCGCAGCGGGACTGCTTTGAGCCAGCTCCTCTCCTTCCCTTTCCACCTTCAGTCCAGGATGGGACAGAGACCATGCACAGGAGGTGCCACCAGTCACCCGTTTCCCCCTGTCCACCTGCAATGCTCCTGGGAGGCAGATGCCACAGAACAGTGATTTGTTCCATGATTGTCACTGTGTGAGATCAGCCCATCATGAGAAAATGACCATGGATTCCAATGAGATATGAACCGCAGAAGCACTGTCCCCAGCATCAGTGCAGGAGGGTGGATGATGGAGGCACAGCATGGCCAGGATCTCTAGGGACCCCGCAGGACTCTGCTGCCCTGGATGCCTACAGCAGGCAGCTGCATGAGGGCCCAGTGCATCTCCAGCACCCTCCTACCAAACCCTTCCTTCTGACTGCCAATGCAGTCCACATAGATGCTGCATCAGTGAGCAAATAAGCACTGTGCACTAGGTTGTCCTGCTGAGACTCGGCCTTCATTGCTTCCCCAATTGCAGCACGTGCTGCAAGCCTCAGCTGGCGGGAGAGGTGGAAGGTCGCACTCACCAGGTCTGTCTCTTCTTCTCCTGCCCCTCCTGACTCTCGGGCCATCACCTGCATTCTAGCCCCAAGGTACAAAATGGACAAGAACCTAACAGCACACACGTCAACCGCACACACTGCAACTACAAGCTGCCCACCAATGACCACCACCTTTATAATCAGCCCAGCGTTTGGTGTTCTGGCAGCGCTGGTCCTGCCCCAGGGAAGCGAGGATTGGCCCGAAGCCCTCCAATTGGCTGAGCCTGAGCTGCCCTGCAGCAGATTCTGGAAGCAAGGGAGCTGCTGACAGCTGAGGCCCTGGCTCAGAGCACACTTAGGGAGACTCCATGCTCGGCAAGGGTGCTGGGGCCCTGGACTTTCCCAGGCTGCAGTCCTAGGGTGGAGGCTGGCTCAGCCTTCTTCCCCAGCCCTGCTCACAGGTGGAGTGGGGTTCCCACAGGGGCACCTTCCTTCATGGGAGAGCAGGTTTACCGCAAATGCGGTGATTCCCAGTGCCAGGTGCTGGCCTGCGCCCTTCTGGGAGGGAGTAGGAGACAGAGACTTTGTGGGGAGGTGACACTTGAGCTGGGCCTGTATTTTGGGTTAGCTCTGGATGCACAACCCAGTGCGCCTGAACCTGCGGGTCTGCTGCAGGCCTCCTGGAGGCTCTGGGAGCTGGGCATCCTGGTGGCAAGGGCAGGAGGATGGGAGGTCAAGGCGCTGAGCTCCCGCTGGGTGCACCAGGCACTTTGGAGCTGTTCAGAGTAAGGAGTCGAGGTCACCTCCTGAACCACTCCTGGTCCCAAACTCCTGGTTTGGGATTTGCCAGAACCCTGAAGTAGGGGTGTGGTGGGGGTGGTAGTGGTTGGCTTCAATGCACTGTATTTGTGAATTCTTCAAACACAGCTTCTCCCTACTCCTGCAGGCTTTCAGGTGATTGACGAGGACAGAGTCCCTCCACTGCAAAGTGACTGAAGTTTGGAAACTACGTCCAGAACTTCAGTGTGTATTCAGGTGGTCATCCTTCAGGCCTGCAGGTGGACAGCAAGAGCAACAGTAAGATATTAATTACTGTAGATACTCTCCTTTCTTTCCAGTAGACCCACCAAAAGAATATGGGAGATGAGTACTTGAACTTGGAACCAGTCAGTTTACTAGGGTGAGCTGCCAGTACTTGGAGCTCAGGAGTGAACATGGAGAGCAAAACATGCACTGTTACTAAAGAGGACAGTTAGGTATTTTACTGTGAAAAGGGAAATTATTTAGAAGTGAGCAAGACACCTTAAGAAAAGGTCTGTATAGTTATTTTTGTTTATTTGCAAGGCAGAGAGAGCCCTTCCATTTATTGCTCATTCCTCAAATGTCTGCACCAACCAGAGCTGGGTAAGGCTGAAGCCAGGAACTCAGCATGGGTCTCCACAGAGGTGGCAGGGACTCAAGTACTTGAGCCATCAGCTGCTGCCTCCCAGGGTTCTGTTAGCAGGAAGCCAGAAGCAGAAGCAGGGCTAGGGCTTGAGGCCTGGGCATTCTGACTGGGATGTGGAAGGCTTTACCACTATGCCAAACGCATGCTGCAGTAAGGTGTTTCAACACATTTGCAAAATGTAAGAATGCGGTTTTAAATATATGCTCTTCATCTTAAAAATTTGCATAATCTTATATTCAGTTTCATGTGATTCAATACTTATTATTAAATACAAGTAATGTTTAGACACATGCTTTCCTCACCAATACAAACCTCAGTAATTTTTTCACTTAGAACCTTGAATATTAGCATTCATTCAGACTGAAGTTCACTCATAGGCTGGGAATTCTGACAAAGAGACAGTAGGGAAACAAATCTAGATGTGTATCTGATACCTAATAAGATTCTGAACCTGACTGACAGAATCTGAGTAACTGTTCAGAGAGTCACTTCATACCTCTCCCCTCTGTAATGAGAAGACTGTGTCCTTTGGACACTTTCACATGATGCTATGTAAATCTTACCTGAAAAGCCTTTTATAAATTCTGAAGTACCATACAGAAGCATATTATGCATTTCCATATGTGTGAAAAAAGGCAATGTCAAAGGCATAGCTTTTCCAGAGAGAAGTTAGGAGGATTAGCTCAGTTAGTAAGTGTGTAAGTACCATAAATATCAACATATTTGAAATAGATTTATATAGAGAGTGTGGAGTTCATGATAGATATTTAATAAATTCACTCTGGATAATAAGCAAATATCAGAAATAATGCCACAACCATCAGTGTTTAAACTCTTCAGACAGCTCCATGCCAGGGAAGTGCAGTGATCCCTGTAAATTAACAAAAATCAATCTGTGTATACCCATGGAAGCCACTGGTTTATATGCAGTCTATACTAGAGGTTTTTGTGTTTAGTAAAATAACTTGATTTTTTAATAAATGCTTTCAGACTGATACCTGATGCTGAGTGGCAGACAATTTTTTCTGAAAAGTATGTGGTTGAGAAATATAAATATAAACCAGTTTATAATTTTTGTGTCTGAATATTTTTATACATTGAGACAATACCTGCAATAATTGGAAGACTTTTCCTCAACAAGTTGCTATATTGATGCATTTTCATTTATTTATGTAATGTATGTTTAGGTAAAAGGAAGAGAGAGAGAGAGAGAGAGAGATCTATCTTTCATCTGCTGGCTCACTTCCAGATGGCCACAATAGCTGGGGCTGAGCCAGGCTGAAGCCAGTCCCCCATGTGGGTGCAGGAACCCAAACTCTTGGGCAATCTTTGCTGCTTTCCCAAGCAAAGAGCTGGATGAGAAGTGAAGGAAGTGAGTCTCAAAGCAGTGCCATAAGGCATCCTGCTGTTGCAGTTGGCAACTTACTCCTTTGTGCCACAATGCTGGCCCTGGATTGATGACATATTTGAGTGCTGCCACTGACTTTTGGCTAAATAGGATGACTTAACATGTGTTCCACTCTGTGGAAGAGGAACGAATAAGGCAGTTGGTTGTAAAAGTTGCCCATGGAAACCACAGCCTGAGAAAGATGAATCAACTCACCTTGCATTTTCCACCTTGCATCTACACCACCCTTTTCTGGACAAACATCTGATTGTATGCCCTTGTGATGGAGGTTCTCAGGGTGCTGGAACTTTTTGTAATTTTTTTAAAAATATAGATTAAGAAGAAGGCAAATAAACAAAAAATTACAAACTGCTGCCAATACCAAGAAGAGATTATTGAGAGTAAAAGGTCACCTGTTGGAGCCAGCACTGTGGCACATCAGGTTAAAGCCCTGGCCTGAAATACAGGCATCCCATATGAGTGCTGGTAGAGTCCCAGCTGCTCCACCTCCAGTCCAGCCTCTTGCTAATGCACCTGGGAAAACAGTAGAGGATGGCCCAAGGACCATTTTGCTCATGTGGGAGACCCAGAAGAAGCTCCTGGCTCCTGGCTTCAGATCAGCTCAGCTCTGTCCATTGTAGCCATTTGGGCAGTGAACCAGCAGACAGAAGATTCTCTCTCTCTCTCTCTCTCTCTCTCTCTCTCTCTCCCTACCTCACTCTCTACCTCTCTATATAACTTTTTCAAATAAATAAAATAAGTTTTTTAAAAAAAAAGGTATCCTGCCATACTTCTTTCTTTCCTGTTAATTCCTAGGAATTAAAAATTGTCAGGGCCAGCACTGTGGCAAAATGGGTTATACCAACATCTGCAGCACTAGCATCCTCTATGGGAACCAATTGCATGTTCTACTTCTGATCCAGCTCCCTGCTAACATACCTGGGAAAGCAGCAGAATATGGTACAAATCCTTGGGTCCTGCATCCAAGCGAGAGAACTGGATGATACTTCCCTGACCCCTGGCTTTTTTTAAAAGATTTGTTTATTTATTTGAAAGAGTTACACACACACACAGAGAGAGAGAGAGAGAGAGAGAGAGAGGGAGGTCTTCCATCTGACGGTCTACTCCCCAACTTGTTGCAATGGCAGGAGCTGTGCTGATCTGAGGCCAGGAACCAGGAGCTTCTTCCAGGTCTCCCACTTAGGTGCAGGGGTACAAGGACTTGGGCCATCTCCTACTGCTTTCCCAGTCCATAAGCTGAAAGCTTGATCAGCAGTGGAGCAGCCGGGACTTGAACCAGCACCCTTATGGGATGCCAGTGCTTCAGGCCAGGGTGTTAATCTGCTGTGCATTGCACTGGTCCCTACTCCTTGCTTTACCCTGGCCCAGCCCCAGGTTTTCAGTAATTTGGGGAGTGAACCAGCAGATGGAAGAACTTTCTCATGTAAATGAACAAATCTTAAAAATATATAAATATATTTATGTAATAATCATGTTCATGGTTTAGAAATTTAGGGACCAAAATACATGCTTTTAAAAACCCACTCAGTATCATTCTTTGCTTTGCTGTTTTCTATCATGAAGATGTTTTAGATCTTGAATTTATCAGTCCTGTAAGCTTTTTTATTCTATACCTTTGACAGATTAAGTGGTTTTTATTTTTATTTTGTAAAGGAAGGTTGATGCATGTATTTGAAAATGTAGCAGAGTGGAAGAGACAGATTATCTATCTGCTGGTGTACTCCTCAGGTGGCTGCAGTGGCCTGGGCTGGGCCAGACTGAAGACAGGAACTTCATCTGGGTGTCCCATGTGGGTGACAGGGCCCCAGTTATCTTCTGTTGCTTTTCTGGGACCATTAGCAGGAAGCCGGATTGGAAGGGGAGCTGCTGGGACTCAGCTAGCACCCATATGGGATACCCACATTGCAGGCAGTGTCTTACCTCATGCTACAGCACTGGCACCAAGTGGTCACATTTTACCTAGGGAAAAGAAAAATTAAAACCTAGGAAATTAAATCCCATGGGCAAAGGATGTGGTGAGTGGAAAAACTGAAAACTTTTAGTACCTAGTTGTTGGTCATATGAAAGAAGTGGGACACTTACCTATATTATTTCCTTTAGTCCAGTTGGTGTTTCTTTAATTTTTTTTACTTAATTGGGAGGCAGAGGGAGAGAGAATGAAAATGCACTCTGATTTACTTTACTCCCCAAAATGCCTGCAACAGCCAGAACTGGGTCAGGCTGAAGCCAGGAGTGTGAACTTAATTTTTTTTTTATTATTTGACAGGTAGAGATAAAGATAGTGAGAAAAACAGAAAGAAAGGTCTTCCATCTGCTGGTTCATTCCCCAAATGGCCACTACAGCTGGCACTATGCCAATTCAAAGCCCGGAGCCAGGTGCTTCTTCCTGGTCTCCCATGAAGTTGCAGGAGCCCAAGCACTTGGGCCATCCTCCACTGCCCTTCCGGGCCACAGCAGTGAGCTGGACTGGAAGAAGAATAACCAGGACTAGAACACGGCACCCAAATGGGATGCTGGTGCTACAGGCAGAGGATTAACCAAGTGAGCCATGGCACCAGCCCATGAACTCAATCTTAATCTTCCATGTGTGGGCAGAAACCTGAATACTTGAGCCATCAGTGCTGCCTTATAGGATCGGTATTTGCAGGAAGCTGGAGTTAGGAACCAGAGCTAGGCACTGAAGCCCAGTACTCTGATGTAAGACTTGGACATCTTTTTTTTTCCCAAAGATTGATTTATTTATTTGAAAGGCAGAGTTGCATAGAGAGAGAGAAGTCTTCCATCTGCTAGTTCACTTTCCAGTTGGCTGCAACAGCTGGAGCTGGGCTCATCCGAAGCCAAGGGCCAGGAGCTTCAAGGTCTCCCATGCATGTGCATGGGCCCAAGCACTTGGGCCATTTTCTACTGCTTTCCCAGGCCATAGCCAGGAGCTAGATAAGAAGTGGAGCAGCAAGACTCAAACCAGTGCCCATATGGGATGCCCATAATGTTTTCTTTAATTGGAGAAATGTTCCTTTGATAGAATGAGTGTATGACCCCACAATATTCTCTACTTACTCATAATAGGGTCTGAGATGTAAAAGTCATGATTAATTTCTTAGAAGAAAATTTACATACCCACAAGCAAAGAGAGAAAATTTTGTTGTTCTAATAAATGAATCAGAGTTTCAAAACTAATACTTAACTTGTATTTTAGAGGAGTTAATGACTTAACCAACTCTTCTATTGGAAATACTACGTTGTGGCCAGTGCTGTGGCACAGTGAGTTAAAGCACTGGCCTGAAGTGCCAGCATCCCATATGGGTTCCGGTTCTAGTCCCAGCTGCTCCTCTTCTGATCCAGCTCTCTGCTATGGCCTGGGAAAGCAGTAGAAGATGGCCCAAGTCTTTGGGCTGTTCTGAGGCTCTTAGCATAGTGAAGATATCTTAGATACTCATTAGTGAAATCTTTAGAAGTGTCAGAAAGCATGTAACTTTCTTTAACGATTTGAAACAGAGATGAGATCCATAAGGGCAGAACTGCTCAGCAGCCACAATGCAGGAATATGTATCTTTCTGACGATATCTTCATCTGCTTCTTGCAGTTGCAACAATCTGTGAGCTCTTGGTCTGTTTTCTGCCCTTGGGAGGGCCTAGGGTGCTCTATATTGTCTGTAAGGATTCAAAATTTGTTGTATATTAGTGTCTAATCATAAAATTTCCAAAGTGAAAAGCTGGATGTAATAAACTATGCCAGAATGCAAAAAATAAAAATACAAACATGGTGTACTGTCTATAAAGTACAGCGGTAAATCTGTATTATAGAGATACACATCTCTACACAATTCTCTCTTTCTTTCACTCTGAAAGTCTACATTCAGCTCTCGATGTTATGATTACTTAGGAATAGATTTCTTATACTTACTTTCATAATCAGTGAACTCGGAATTATTATTGTAGTATTGAGGATTGTACTGACTAAAACACTATGTTTATTCCATGTTAAATAACATCATCGTATCTTTGGATTCCATTTATCCTGCTACTGATGTATTCACAGGAGAGGGGAGGTGGGAGGAAAACCCAAGATCCATCAGGGTGGAGGAGGAATGTCAGAGGCTGTGGTTCTATTGTACTGCAGCTTGGGTTCTGGAAGAACACATGAATGGACCCAGATGGTTTGAAGCTAACTGAGGGCCTATGTTCTGTACACTTGTCTGTGGTACTGCATTTTCATTTATGTAAAATTTATTTTCTTCAAGCAATATATTAATTTGGATGAAAATGAAGATGTTAAGGAATTTTCAGAATGGGTCTGTTTAACCCTCATTGGCTTTGTTTTTAGGCACTTAACTCAGAAAAGAAAAGATAGAAAAATACATTTTGGGTTCTCTTCATCTGTACCACGGGACTCTCTGGTTAAGATTTGTCATTTTGTCATATTTGATTCTCTGGACTCCCTGAAAAATCCCCTACTTTATTAGATGGAGTCCATGTCTCACCATGGCAGTGAAAAGTTTAAAATGTCCCAGCTGTGCATTTAGCTAGGTCATGGACACATGCCATGGCACTTGCCAGCCAATTGTGTCAGGGGCATCATCTGAATCAGAATTACTTGCATGAAAACAAGGAGTTGCAGATTCTTCCAGTGAAAGTGGAGAGGAGCAGGAGCTGCAGAACATTGCCAGGGGTGAGTGTGCCATGGGATGCCATGTGGTGGCTGGTGTCTGGGGTGCTGGTTCTGCAGAAGATAGGGCTTATGGGGGCTGGTGCTGTGGTGTAGCAGGTAAGGCTGCCTCCTGCAGTGCCAGCATCCCATATGGTCACCGGTTCGATTCCCGGCTGCTCCATTTCCGATCCAGCTGTGCTATGGCCTGAGAAAGCAGTAGAAGATGGCCCATATCCTTGAACCCCTGAAACCACATGGGAGACCTGGAAGAAGCTCCTAGCTCCTGGCTTTGGATCAGCTCACTCTGCCCATTGCATCCAATTGGGGAGTAAACCAGCAGATGGAAGATTCTCTCTCTCTCTCTCTCTCTCTCTCTCTGTGCCTCTCCTCTCTCTCTGTAACTCTGACTTTCAAATAAATAAATCTTTTTTAAAAGAGCTTATGCTGATGGGTAGTGGTCATGGAAAATGTATGGGACATTTTGCAGCAAGATTTTGGATGAATTTTCCAACCCCTGAACCTCCTAGAGATTAGAATAGACTTCTAATGCGTAACTTCCTCTTATGCTTAATTAGGTTTTTGTTTTGAATTGTTTTTGATGAAACAGCAAGGAATTCTGAGTTATAGACTTCCTATTTCAGAGATAGGAGAACACTGATGCCTGCATTTTAATTAAATAATGCCTATCACCCTTTCTTAAGCAACAAATGATCACAGATTCTCTCTTTGCTGCTAAGTAATGAGCATGGTGATTCTTCCCACCGTAACCACCTTCCCACCTACACTCCCTCCCCTCTTTCTCCTTCCTCTCCCTTTGACATGGAATGCCTTACATAGCTAGGGTGAACATTTATCCCGCTTGGCCCTAAGTGTTCATACACTTCAACTCTGTGTAATTATTCATATGCCCTTTTTATGACCAAGCTTATGTCAGAATGACAAATTATATATTCACCTAATACTGAGAGTCATCAAATTGATTTCTATTTTCTTCTCTCTTAGGCAGTTCTTGAGGGGCAGAAATATTTATTTTGTGTATCATGTATTTATTCAACTAAAAGACTGACTGTCAAGATGCTGAGTTTTAGTGTCAAAGCAAATATGTTTCTAGACCCCATGAAGTCTACAGTCTGGCAAGAAAGAGCCATCTACCCCAAGAATATTGTTTAACATAGTAAATGCTGGTGTGAAGCCAGTGGATAAAGATTGAAGCATTCTTAATCTAGCACCACCTCTAATCCCATGATCTCTAATTGAGAGAAGTAATCAGAAACACAGAACTCCATGTTACCCAGTTATCTCTTTGAATTTCTGCTTAAAAATAAAACATATCAAACAACACATAAATACCCAGGAGTGCATAATATTTATATACTATCTTGATATTAAAAATAAGAACAAATAACCATGAAAAATAAAAACTTTGAATCTCCTTTGTTTTCTAGACAAGTTATAATCCTATGTGGTTCTTTACAGTACATTATTACCGTAAATTACAGTACATCATTACAGTAAATTATTACAGTAAATAATTACAGTAAATTATTTTTGTAGGTACTCTTCATCTCTCTCACATTTTTCCATTTGATAAATCAGATTTTAAAAACTGAGACACAAGACAAAAGAAATATCTTTAAGCAGGTATTATATATTGATTGACATTCTAAAAAACAGTTATTTATTTATTTGAAAGTCACAGTTACACAGAGAGGAAGGGGAGAGAGAGAGAGAGAGAAACATCTTCCATCTTTTGGTTCACCCACCAATTGGTCACAATTGCTGGAGCTGTACAGCTCCAATGCCAGCAGCCAGGAGCTTCTTCTGGGTCTCCCACACAGATGCAGCTGCCCAAGGACTTGGGCCATCTTCCACCACTTTCCCTGGCCATAGCAGAGAGTTGGATTGAAAGCAGAGTAGCCAGGACTCAACCTCCACCCATATGGAATGTCAAAGCTGGTGGTAGCTTTACCTGCTATGCCACAGTGCTGGCCCCTTGATTGGCCTTTAACTTAGACTTTTTAATGATATTAAAAAACACCATGCTTTTCTAAGCTCTTTCCATTCAGTTTCTACTTTGTAAACTCCAGATAATACTGTCCCCAGAATTAATCTAAGGTATAAATGATATGATATGAGGCATTTAACCCCTTAACCTGTCTCCTTGAATACTCAGCTATGTTAGCTCTGTGTCCATTCTTCTGTCTCTGTACTAGATGAATAAAAAGACAGTGTAAAATGATTTGAAAAGAACTATAAGGAGTCGGTGCCGTGGTGCTGCTGCCAATTGGGGACTGAACCAACAAATGGAAAACCTCTCTCTCTCTCTCTGTCTCTGCCTCTCCTTCTCTGTAACTCTGACTTCCAAATAAATCAATAAATCTTAAAAGAACTATAAACATCAATAAAACACAAATGAAAATTGTATTCTCAAAACTGGATATTAAACCATGCCTTCTACACCTCTGTTAAAAGTTACATTCTATCATAGTCATTTATGATTTCTAGGGCCAAAGTAGTAAATAAGATTTTTCTGGAAGAGACCGAGGTTATGAGGGAGCCAGGATTTGGGGTCAGTTAGCAGCAGTGAGTGTCACTCTTTCAGATTTGATGCAGGAAAGGAACAGCAACTGATCCCTGAGATTTTGGTGTGAGAAGGAAAGGAAGGAGGGACTTAACAAAAGCAAAGGCCCTCTGGTTGTGGGCACCCACCCCTGACTGCAGCCTTTGCGAGGGCCAGCTGGTGTCTCTAGGATTGCTGCGGCCTGGACTCCATTTCCCAAAGTTCCCAGGAGCTCTGACATATTCTGCCTTCCAAATGCCTGTGAGCATGCTCATGCCACTGCCAGTCCCTGGGGGTCTGAGTTGGACCAGAGGGAGTTCATTCCCTGATCAGGGTCAGCCCTGAGGGCTGTCCTGCTCCTACTCTGGCATTTACTGCATCTCCTGCTCTGCACGTGCAATCCCAGGCAGTTTCCGAGTGCTCACCCTGAGCCTGCCTCCTGCTGCTTCTTCCCTCTTCATTGTCCTCCTGTGGGTCCCATGTGCCAGGGACTCTCTTCCCCGCACTCCCCGCTTCACTCACTGTGTGTCCGGAAGAATGGGTACCTATTCCAGGGACTTTCTGCTACAGGTTTGGCATGCAGGAAGGGGCAGGGACATGTGTGGGAGAAGGGTGAGTGCCAGGGCACCAGTGATCATGGCAGCTTCCCCTGAGGTCAGGACTGGGACCCGGTCTGTTCTGTCTCCCACCTCCGCTTCCCAGGCTCCCAGTGCCTGGACTCTCTCCTGCAGAACCTCACCCAAACTGTCCCTAATGTGCTTTATTTAGTGGTTACAGGAGAGAGGGGGCAGCGTTCTGGGAACATGCACACACAGGGAAAGAAGGCAGAAAGACCCCTGCTCTCCACAGTTAAATAAGCCGGGTTCCCACTGTGGGTGGTTTCAGAATGCAGTCTGGCCTGGTCTCTTGATGTTTTCTGGGCTGTTGGTTCCTGCAGGGTGGGGCTGTATGGCCTTCAGCAGGGAGCCTGTGGCAGCAGAGGGGTGGGAAGAAGGATCTGACTAGGATCTGCCCCACTGCTCTCATCCTGCACCTCATCTTCCTGGTGGGGAGCAGTGTGAAGCGTGAATAGCTGCTTTGCGCATTGATCCCTCTCAAGTATTAATTATCAGACTTTTCCAATGCGGAATTTGAAGCTGTTCCAGAAACCTGGGGTGGGAAAACTCCCTTCTTTCAAACAGGCACAGAGACAGTGGAGGATCCAAGGAGTTTCTATTAATGGCCCTAGGCTCAGCTGGAATGATTTCCTGAGAATTGAGCATCAAATTCAAATTTCTTAGCTGTTACAGCATTGGTGGGTTTAAATGGCAGCCTACATGACTTAGGGCCACTTTTCCAATGGTCAGTGGGTCCAGTATGTTTGTAAAAGAGATGCTGGGGACAGATTTATTAGGACAGATTTATGACAGGAGTTTACAGAAACAGAACTTAGGACATCTTCCCTCCCTAGATAAGATTTCAGTGGGCAGCTGTTTCACTCATTAATTGTGAGCATCCACTTTTAAAGGTTTGTGTTGGATGAGGTCCACTTCTCTTTCTTTGATGATGTATTTGGCTGCTTTTCATTTTCTGTCTTCAGCTATTTCTTCTCCTGTTAGCAAGGCTCTCAAATGTTTTTAACTGCCACTGATCCCTTTGCAAAGTGAGAAGGGAACTAAAATTAATGCAAGTCTACTGTGTTGTCAATAACTGGAGCTACTATTTTAAAGATTTATTTATTCATTTGAAAGAGTTACACAGAGAGAGGAGAGAGAGAGAAAGAGAGAGAGACGTCTTCCATCGGATGGTTCACTCCCCAAATGGTAGCAACAGGTGTAGCTGTGCCAGTCTGAAGCAAGTAGCCAGGAGCTTCTTCTGGGATGAAGCTGTTTTTTGAAATAATTATTTATTTATTTTAAAGGCAGAGTTACAGAGTGGCAGAAACAGAGATAGATGGCTGGAGCTGTTTGGATCCACAACCAGAAGCCAGGAGCTTTGTCCAGGTCTCATAGGTGGGTGCAGGAGATGAGGGATTTGGGCCATCTTCTACTGTTTTCCCAGGCCACAGCAGAGAGCTGGATGGGAAGTGCAGCAGCCAGGATCCCAACCGGCACCCATATAGGATGCTGACACTGCAGGCAGTAGCTTTACCCACTATGCAACAGTGCTGCCCACTAACTGGAGCTCTTTTAATCTGAGTTTGCATAAAGTGGAGAATTACAGCATCATAAATACAGATAAGTAACATCTTTTTCTCTGCCCAGTACTTTACAGTTACCCAGTGATCCACTGAGAATCTAACATTCCACACTGTGAAATTAAGAAGGCCAGTTACTTGTCTTATTTTGGGTTCTGTGTTTAAACCCATGACATTTTTGACATGGGAGGATATTAGCTCTACAATTTGATAGAGACTGGTCTGTGGAAGCATCGATAGAAGTTACAACTGTGAGAGTGGTAAGAAAGAAGAGGGGAAGAAATAAGTGCCCCTTACCCCACACAGAGATGTCCACAAATGGAGTAGATGTGCATTTGAAAACTATGGCTGACTTTCTGGGACAAACTGTGTTTGAGTGCTTCACATGTTCTGATAGAAAGGTGTTGCCACCAGGTTATTAGTATATTTATTTAGTTAGTTTTTAAAGATTTATTTATTTATTTGAAAATCAGAGCTACACAGAGAGAGAAGGAGAGGCAGAGAGAGAGAGAGAGAGAGAGAGAGAGAGAGAGGTCTTCCATCAGGTTCATTTCCCCAATGGCTTCATCATTGTGAACTTTGCTCAGTTCCTGACCTATACCTTTCCTTTAACCTAGTACTTTGCCATGTAGTAGCCCATGAAAACTGCAGACTGCATAAATAAATGAATACTTGGAGGGTTGTGACTCCTTAGAGGAACATCATGAGACAGGAGGAATAAAACAAAACAAAAATATCCTCCGTGTATAGAAGGTACACTGTTTTTGAAAGCCACAGAGAAGAGGAAGAAGAAGGAAAGTAGTGAGACTGGAAAGTTTGTGGCAAAGGTAATAGGCACTAGTCAAGAATTCAACAAGCCCATTAGGAAAGTATTAAGGATTCTTTACTTCCATGTAGACTCTGCCCTCTTATGGTGAACAGGGTCCTCTAAACCCACTTGTTGCACAAATGAAAACCCAATCATTGTCTTCTCCCACAGATGGAGTCTGCTATTGGTTTTGATTTGCATTTCCCTAATGGCTAGTGATATTGGGCATGTTCATTTATGTCTTGACCATTGAGATTTCCTCTTCTGAGAAACCTCTATTCTGATCATTGCCCATTTCTTACGTGTACATTTTGCTTCTTGTTTGGAGTTTTTCCAGTTCTATATATGTATGTTCTGGCTATCAATCTTTAGTCATAGTCGGAGTTTTCAATGTTTCCTGCCATTCTGTCCATTGTATGTTCACTCTGTTGATTACTTTGTTGTGAAGATGTATCTTAATTTGATATGCTCAAATTTCTATATTTTATTTTTGTTACTTGTGCTTTTGTAATCTTACGCAAACTGTTGTCTCTGCTAATGTTTTACAGTTTCTCATATGTTTACTTAGTTTTTGGTTTTATATTTAGACTTTTAATTCACCTTGAGTTGCTTTTACATAGTGTATGAGGTGTTGGGTATATTTTCAGGCTTATACATATGGATAATCACTTTCCTTTAAACCATTTGCGAAAGGGATTCTTCTTTTTCCTGTTTGTTTTCTTTCCTTTGTTAAATAGGAGTTGCCTGTAGAAAAGTCGGTAAATTTCAGCTGCCTATTCTTTTCCATTGAACTATGTGTCTGTTTTCCTACAGTGCTAACACTGCTTCTATTTTTTTAAGATTTATTTATTTATTTGCAAGGCCAGATGCTTCTTCCAAGTCTCTCATGTGGGTGCCAGCACCCTAGAACATGGTCCATCTTTCACCAATTTCCCAGGTGCATTAGTAGGGAGCTGGATTGGAAGTGGAGTACCTGGTCTTCTAGCAATAACATATGGGATGCATGCACAGCAGGTCAAGGCTTTAACCCACTACACCACAGAACCAAACCCTTCCTTATTTACTTCTGCTGTGATCTTTCATTATTCACTTTTTTCTACTGCCCTGTAACTTGAATCATTCCTGTTTTTTTCTGGATTCTGGAGGATGCCAGTAGGTTGTTTCTGGGATATCTTTTTTGTGTTAGTAGATACTTGGTAATCTAAAATCACAGATTTGGTTTCTATATTTCTCTGCTAATCATGAGGACCTTCTAGATGACAGCAGAAAATGCTGGCAGAAATGAGGATATATTAATTTGCTAAGAAAATACCACAGAGAATATGATGTAAATCATGGAATTTTACTTCTCATAGATGTAGAGGTTGAAAATATCAGATCAAGGTCCTAATAGGCTTGATTTTTCCAGAAGCCCTTCTCTGATGTGACAGAAACATCTATCATTTGATCTGCTTAAAACTACTTTCTTCAGGTAGAGTCATGTTGGTGGTTAGCACATCAGTGTTTGAGTTTTAGGGAGGCACATTTCAGTCCACAACAGCAAAGGGGCCCTGTGGTCTACTTCAAATACAGCCATCTCTGCGGAGGACAGAAAGTTTGAAATCAGCATTAGGAGTTCTCACAGTATTACTGTCAGTGCTATCTCCATCAAATGTGCATTCATGTACACACAAACAAAACTACCTGTACACATAAACACATTCAACAGTGGAAATGCCTGATGGTTGTGTACAGGTAACATCAATATAATAATCCATAAGATGGCCTATTAGCAGACATTAAAAAGAGAATTAGAAAGAATGACAACAAAATCTGCAGTTACCTATATTTTATGTCTATATGTATGATATTCAGTATTTATAGTTGCTAAAAGATGAATACTGATGTGTGGGAATAAAAGCTAAACCTTACCTTGCAATATTGCAGCCTAGTCTATATGAAAGATGTCTTCCTAAAACCTTTCCCTGGGCCCACTTTGTGGCATAGTAGATTAAGCATCCACCTGCAGCACCAGCATCCCACATGGGCACCAGTTTGAGTCCCTGCTCCTGCATTTCCAATCCAGCTCTTTGCTAATGGCCTAGGAAAACAGTGGAATATGCCCTGAGTGCTTGGGCCCCTGCACCCATGTGAGAGACCTGGAGGAAGCTGCTGACTCCTGGCTTCTGGCACCTGGCTTCAGATCAGCCCAGCTCCAGCCATTCTGGCCATTTAGGGGTGAACCAGTCGATAGAAGACCTCTCTTTCTCTTCCTCTCTATATCTGTAACTCTGCCTCACAATAAAGAAATACATTTTTTAAAAACCTTTCACATTTTAAATTTCTTAATTGTTTTAAAGATTTATTTATTTATTTATTTACAAGTCGAGTTACAGACAGAGAGGAGAGCCAGAGAGAAAGAAAGAGGTCTTCCATCTGATGTTCACTCCCTAATTGCAACTGCTAGAGCTGTGCTGATCTGAAGCCAGGAGCCAGGAGCCAGTTCCAGGTCTCCCAGATGGGTACAGGGGCCCAAGGGCTTGGGCCATCTTTTACTACTTTCCCAGGTCATAGTGGAGAGCAGGATCAGAAGTGGAGCAGCTGAGTATTGAACCGGCCCCCATATGGGATGCTGGAGCTTCAGGCCAGGGTGTTAACCTGCTCCACCACAGCACCAGTCCAACATTTTAAATTTCTGATACTCTAAGGTAGCACAGGACTACATTACATCTAGGAAAGATGCATTTAAAAATTATAAATCTAGTGCATTTCAGCAGTTTTAACAAATACTTCTGATTTTCTCAGCATTATGTATAAATAAATGACATAATGAGTCATTGTCAGATTTTTAGCTTTTGACAGCCACTTATAATATTTCACAGCTTTTTGAAATTTATTGCTAGTGTGTTTTTCTCAACACATGCACTGGATTTTACCAGTTTAGGGCACAGTGTGTTGCCTCTTATAGGATTTGTATTTTGATGGGTTTTCATGGCACATGTAATCAACATCTGCAAATCCTCAAAAACACATAAATAATAACATGAATCAGGCTTTTTTCTTAAAGATTCATTTATTTATTTGAAAGAGTTGCACAAATAGAGGAGAGGTAGAGAAAGAGAGACAGACAGACAGAGAGGTCTTCCATCTGCTGGTTTACTCCCAGTTGGCTGCAATGGCTGGTCTGTGTTGATCCGAAGCTAGGAGCTTCTTCCGGTCTCTCACATGTGTGCAAGGCCCCAAGGACTTGGGCCACCTTCTACTGCTTTCTCAGGCCATAGCAGAGAGCTGGTTCAGAAGTGGAGCAGCCACGACTTGAACTGGCACCCATATGGCTTGCCAGCACTGCAGGCAGCAACTTTATCTGCTATGCCACAGCGCCTGCCCCACATTGCATCTCTTTAAGATGATATGGATTTAAGTTCATGAGAAATTATTAGCATCGTGGGAACTGATAGATATGGATGAAGCAGGATGGACTTGTTAGGAAGGGTGATGTTAATTTTCTTATAAAATAAATAAATAAGAAATTAAATATGGTCAGACATAAATGAAGACTAAATTTTTTTAATGGTGATCCAGAAAACACTGATCTCAGGTCTTTTTCTTCCAGTGTTAAGTTTATATTTTTAAAGGCATATAAAGTGAACAAATTTCATGTAATTTATATATACAGTTTGAAGAGCAAACTGATAACATCCTATCCTATCTTCCCTTGGTCTCATATTTCCAACTCGCTCCTTCTCATTTTATTTTCTTTTAATTTTGACAGCTGCATGCTTTGATTTTATTTTAGAATCACAAGCTTTAACCCTCTACAAAATAAAGAATTCAGCAAGTAGTAGTAGAAATATCAATGAGTATATGTTGTATACTCTATCAAAGAGTACAGAAAAGTGCTATGAACAATACTCAAATCTCAAAATGTCCATTTAACTCATATGCTACTTTTCGTTGTCTATATATTAATTACCACCAGTCAGAGAAAACATATGGTATTTGTCTTTTGGGGGCTAGCTTTTTTCATGAAGCATACTTGTTTCCAGTTCATCCATTTAGTTACAGAAGATGGGATTTCATTCTCAAGTATGGCTGAATAGTATTTTACACTGTATATATAGCTCATATTTTTTTTCTAGTCACCAGTTGATGGATATCTGGGTTGATTCCATGTTATCTATTGTGAATTGAGCTGTAATAAACATAAGGGTACAGATAACTCATGCCTATGCATATTCTATTTCATTTAATGTGGATAAATTCTCAGGAGTCAGATGACAGGATCATATGGTATGTTTGTTTTCAGATTCCTGAGGAACTTTGATACTGCCTTCCATAATGGTTGTACTAGCTTCATTCCCACCAACAGTGGGTTAGGGTACCTTTTTCTCTCCCTCTCCACCAGCCTTTATTGTTTGTTGACATTTTCAAAAGAATTATTTTTTTGAAAGGTGGAGTTACAGAGAGGGAGAGACAGAGGCAGAGGCAGAGAGACATAAGTATTTTATCTGCTTGTTTATTCTCCATATGGCACAACAGGTGGTGCTGGTCCAATCGGAAGCCAGAGTTAGGAGCATCTCCCTGGTCACCCAAGTGGGTGCAGGGACCCAGTCACTTGGGCCATCCTCTACTGCCCTCCCAGTCCAGTGCATAAAGCTGGACTGGAAGAGGAGCAACCGGGACCAGAACTGGCACCCATATGGGATGCCGGCTCCATGGGTGGAGGATCAACCCAGTGTGCCACGGCACTGGCCCCCATCAGGGATATTTTTCTATAGTTCCCTCTCTCCACTGTATCTTTTTCTAGTTGAAGAATTAAGGTGATGCAGGATTAATCGAAGGAGTTTGAGAGGATTGTCTCTCAATTCTTTTGAATAGTTTGAGAAGAATTGGGATTAGTTCTTTAAACTTCCTGTAGAATTCAATAGTGAGCCTGTCTGATCCTGGACTGTTCTTTGTTGGGAGGGTCTTTAGTACTCATCCAATCTCTGTCTTGGTTTTTGGTTTGTTTAGCTTTTCTATGTGTCTTCATGACTCAATTTTGATATATTGTGTATGTCCAGGAATCTGTTGATTTTTCCTCTAGGTTTTCCAATTTGTTAACAGTCACAACAGATGCCCACATCCTATATTGCAGTGCTAATCTGAGTTTTGGGTACTCCACTTCCAAATCAATTTCATGTTAATATCCCTAGGAAGCAATAGATAATAGCTCAAATTCTTTCTTTCCTGTCATCTAATTTGGAGAACTGCAACCTCAATGGGGACTTGAGAACCTGGTCTTGCACAGTTGTAGCCATATAGAAAGTGAACCAGCAGATGGGAGATCTCTCTGCTTCTCTTTCCTTCTCTCTTTGTCTCTGTGTCTTTCTGCCTTTTTTATCATATTAAAATATTTAATTACTTACTTGAAAGAGTTACAGAGAGAGGGAGAGACAGAAATCTTCCACCACCTAATTCATTTTTGAGATGACTTTAATAGCCAGAGTGTGGCCAGGTTGAAGCCAGGAACTTTTCCTCCAATGTGCGTGGCAGCATCCCAGGCATTTGGAGCATCTTTTCCTGCTTTTTCAGTCCATTGGTAAGGAGCTGGATCAGAAATGGAATAGCTGGTACTTGAACTGGTGCACATACAGGATGCCAATGTAACAGATAGCAGCTTTGTCCACTGCACCACAACCACCAGCTCCTCTTTCTGCCTTTCCAATAAATAAATCTTTTGAAAAAGAACTTAAGGTAGTAAAAGTCATCATGACTGAGCAATGGCAAATTTATTGAAGTGATCTATTTTCTTAAAGATCCTTTTATGAATTTGAAAGGCAGCACTAGAAAGAGAGAGTGGGAGAGATGGATCTTCCTCCTGGTTTGTTCACTCCTCAAATGGCTGCAATGACTGTGGCTAGGACAGACTGATATCAGGAGCCAGGGGCTTCTTCCAGGTCTCTCACATGGGTGCAGGAGCCCCAATATTTGAGTCACCCTGTGCTGCTTTTCCAGACACATTAGCAGGGAACTGGATCCGTTTGGAGCATTAATGTCTATGATACTCTCCTTGCAGTTGAAGGATTTAGAATCCATTTCGATTATGGGTGGGCCAAGTACAACAGCTCCCAATTGTCCAAGGTTTGGATTAGATGGGTTCTGAGAAATTTTGTTAAAATAGTTATTAATCATAACTCTCAGTTTAAGCTTTTCTTACCAAATTTTCGTGTTTGCTGATGTTTATATCTATGGGAAAATTGGGTCTCTGGATTGCAACCAATGAAAGCATCCAGACTAACAGTAATAAGGTCAACAGTCAGCAGAATGATGTCCAGCTGAACTGAAATAGCTTTTCTTATTTGGTAGAGGGGTTACCTCCTGCATTATACTGACATACTGACATAGACAGTAGATATTGGAGCCTGTCCCTTCTGCCAAATGGAGAATACCATATTTTGGTTCATCATATATATATTTATATATTATAATATATTATATTATATATTTCTATACATAATATAGAATTACATATGATTATTATAAATATATAATTATATAATTATTATATATGAATTTATTATTTATATAAAATATATAATTATTTCTGATCCAGCTCCTTACCAATGGATTGAAAAAGCCGTGAAAGATGCTCCAAGTACCTGGGTTGCTGGGACACACATCGGAGGAGAAGCTCCTGGCTTCAACCTGGACACACTCTGGCTATTGAAGTCATCTCAATAATATATATATAATATATAATACAATAAATTATATAATATTATCTGTTTATAATTATTATATTTATATACATAAATATATAAATAAATGTAAATATATATATAAAGAATTTATTTATGTAGTTGACAGGTTTACTTACAGAGAGTGAGAAGAAGAGACACAGAAAGGTCTTCCATATGCTCATTTACTCCCCTAATGACTGCAATGTCTGCAGCTGGGCCAATCTGAGCTAGGAGCTTCCAGGTCTCCCACATTTTGGCAGGGACAGAAGCACTTGGAACAGCTTCTACTGCTTTCCCAGGCTATTGCAGAGAGCTGGATGGGAAAAGGAGAAATGGGGACCAGAACTGGTACTCATATGGGGTGCCAGCACTGCAGGTAAAGGATTACACCACTGCACCACAGTGCTGGCCCCAGTCTATCCTTTATTAAGGAGATCTCAGTAATCATGTTCAGGTATTGCTGTCCTATATTCATGGCCAAAGTCCTAGCAGACAACATGGTTTGGAGAATCGTAAGCACAAGGTGTGTAGGAGAATTCATTTCTCATACAGCACAGTTAATAACAAGGTTCCAAGAGGGGAAATTACTTGCATCTTAGTCTTTGAGAACTATTGGACATCACAGGTGATCTAAAGAATTTAGAAGGTTTGTGAGCCCCTAGAGTGAAAAAGTCACTGGGAGCACAAGGACAGTGCCTAGAGTTTATTTTGATGGATTTTAGCCCCTTTCATTGGAGGGAGGCCTGAAGAAGCTGGACTGATTTGTAAACCTCAGAAGTGTCTTTTCAAGATGAAGGCAAACTTAGACTGAGGGGTTTTTGGAAAAACTGAACAAAATGCATTAGCCACACTTGGTTAAGATACATCATTTATCTATTGATTTTCATCAGATCTGTTAGCATTAGGTATAAGGTACAGTGGACATGGTGGTTGGCATATAACAATATGATTTTAGTAATATATCATGAGGTGCTTTTATTTTTAGTGGATTTAGCAGGTAAAATTGGGCTACCTAATGGGATATAGCTGGAATAATCACCTTTTTGTTAAATAAATCCGAGGTAACAAATGTTAGTTAATGAAGACATTGAGTTTTCTTTTATTGGGCCTTCTTGGTTATTTTAATCTGGGATCTGCGAATTCTCATTTTCTCTAGGCAATTTGCAACTGAAAAATTTTATTTTATTCCTCATCACTTCAGACCAACTCTGCTGCTTCTGGGATTTTTAGTACATCTGACAATTGGAAATTTAGACAATAGTATAGTTAAAAAGAGATGTACCAATAAAGTATTTATATTTATTCTGATACATATTTTGGAATTCTTCTAAAATTCCTATTGAGTATCCTTGTTAAATTTAGTTGCATCCCAGGTTAAGATTTATTGGAGGCAGGCGCCATGGCTCAATAGGCTAATCCTCCAGCTGCAGTGCAGGCACACCGAGTTCTAGTCCTGCTGGAAGCACCAGATTCTGTACCAGTTGCTCCTCTTCCAGTCCAGCTCTCTGCTATGGTCCAGGAGTGCAGTGGAGGATGGCCCAAGTGCTTGGGCCCTGCACCTCCATGGGAGACCTGGAGGAAGAACCTGGCTCCTGCTTTGGATCAGCGCAGTGTACCGGCCGAAGCACACTGGCCACAGCAGCCACTGGGGGGTAAACCAATAGAAAAAGGAAGACTTTTCTGTCTGTCTCTCTCTCTCACTGTCCACTCTGCCTGTCAAAATAAAAAATAATTTTTATAAAAAGACTTATTGGAGCCACTCTAGTGATTATACACATGAAACTTTGTTAATAAATGCAAATAGCACCTGGGAAAATTGATGTATATCTTATGCTGTAGAGACTTAAGATTGAACATCTTTTTTTAATCTTTTTTAATTATATAATTTAAAAACAAATTTTAGATTTTTTTTGACTTTACTAAGCCACAGCTCTGGCCCCATTAATATGTCTTAACAATGTTTTTTCCTCTCAGACTTATCTCTATTGGTTCAGTTAACTGCATGCCTTTTCTTTACATTCAGATTCTCTCAGCTGTCAAAGCTTATTCATCTTAATTCTGTTGTTCCTATTTCCCTCCATTTTATTCTGTCCCTAGGCTAATTGAGGTCATGATTCTCCATTCCTTCTGTGTGGTGTCACAGTAGGCTTGAAGTGTTCTTTTTCTCTTCTGATTTCTAAAGAAAGAAATTATGTATTCCCCCAGTTTAGATATTTTAATAATTCATTCTAAAACAAAGGTTAAATGTTCTTAATTTGACAAGAATTTTCAGGGCCAGTGGTGTAGCATAGTGGGTAGAGCCACCACTTGCAGTGCTGGCAGCTCATATGGATCCAGATCTCTGCTAAAGCCTGAGAAAGCAGTAGAAGATGGCCCAAGTCCTTGGCCCCTGCACCCATGTGGGAGACCTGGAAGAAGCTCCTTGCTCCTGGCTTTGGATTGGCACAACTCTGGCCATTGCAGCCAACTGGGGAGTGAACCAGTCGATGGAAGACCCCTCTCTCTTCTCTGCCTCTCTCTGTGTAATTCTGACTTTAAAATAAATAAATCTTTAAAAAAAGAATTTTTTCTAATTTTAGAATTGTTCTCCTTCATTGTCACTTCAGGGTGTGTGTAAGGAGTGCATATCCAGTTTTTCTATTTTGGATTTTTGGGATTTTGTATTAGCTCTGCTGTGTATTCATTTTTCTCGAGCATTGGTGATATCTTCTCCTTAGTTGTATTAAGAGAGAGAGCAATAGCCCTCATGTCTTTTTAGGTAAGTAAGACATATTAAAAACAGAGCATTCAGTATACATTCATAGTAGTTTGACTTGTTCAATTGATTTTCCTGAACTCCCTTGGACATTCTTGGTCTCTGCTGTACAACTTTCTATACTCATTAATTCTTTGATATTCCCAAATCCAGAAAATGAATGACTCAACAGCTGTGTTCCTGTATTTGCTGGGACTCAGGGTAAGAAGCAAAGTGGAGGTGTTCAGGAATCTAAAGGTACATGCTACATAGCAAAGCACATCATTTCCTATACAAAGTGACTGGGAAATCCAGAATCTTTTGCACACATATTGGATCCTGAACTATTACTGGACTATTCAGTAAGATTTTAATGTATTTATTTTCTGTGTGTGTGTTTGTATTTCTAAATAAACTCTGCTGGGCTACTTAACATTAACATGTATTGCAGAATTCTTTCATCAGTTTTTACTTTTAAAAAGTTTCTCTTTCAGTTTTATGGGAGAGGGTAGAAGTTTTCTGCTATGTAACTGAAAATTCATTCATTCATTAAACTTAAAATATTTGTTTGAAATGGGTGGAATACTATTAATTCTTGTGTGATTTACATGAAACTAAATACATTCTCTATTTTGTTTTGCTTAAAATTTCTGCATGTGTGGACTTCTTTTTTCCTTCTTGCCCCAAATCCCTTTGTGTATTGGGATGGCAAATGGGTTTTACACTGGAGAAAACATGTTATTTTGGCTAAGAAGTACTTAGCCTTCTGGCTTCAAGTATTCAAATATTACATGAGAAATCAGTAAATTTGTTTACTGTACAAATGTCCTTCATACAATTTTGTAATGTTCTGGAATGTGAGAGGAAGCAGGAAATAGGAGTTTTATGGGTGGGAAGGAAGTTTGGGGGGAGAGGAAACCACTGTAATCCAAAAGCTGTACTTTGGAAATTTATATTTATTAAATAAAAGTTAAACAATTTTGTAATCTCCATCTTCCTCTTTATTTTTTCCTTTTTTAAAAAAGATTCATTTATTTTTCTTTAAAGTCAGAGTTACATGCACAGAGAAGGAGAGAGAGAGAGGGAGAGCAGTCTTCCAACCACTGGTTCACTCCCCATTTGGCCACAATGGCTGGAGCTCTGCCAATACAAAGCCAGGAGCCAGCAGCTTCTTTTGGGTCTCCTATGCAGGTGCAGGAGCCCAAGGGCTGGGCCATCCTCTACTGCTGGATACTTGCCTAAAAAGCTGGATAATAATTTGAGTAGCCAGGACTTGAACTGGCACCCTTGTGGAAAGTCAGCACTGCAAGCCACAGCTTTACTTGCTACTCCACAGCATCAGCCCCCTAAATACTTATGACTATTGCTACGCTATTGGAATTTATAATTGATAATGCTGAACAATTGAAACTGTCTTATTTACAATTGTAGGACTGGATATGGCAGTTTTACTTGAAGTACAGTATGTAGCCTGCTTATTGTATGATTTTTGGAAAAGCATGTATTTATATACAACAGCAGACCTGTAATCATTTAAAAGTGAATTATCATGATTACCCAGATGTAAAGAATGCAATATGTGCTAATGAGTTAGCAGTCACAGACATTTAGAATTAGAGGGATTTTGGAACCTTTTCAATACTGCAGTTTTTATGAAAAACTAATAATTTTTTTATTTGACAGGTAGAGTTATAGACAGTGAGAAAGACAGAAAGGTCTTCCTTCCATTGGTTCACTCCCCAAATGGCTGCCACAGTTGGAGCTGTGCCCATCCAAAGCCAGGAGTCAGGTGCTTTCTCCTGGTCTCCCATCCGGGTGCAGGGCCCAAGCATTTGGGCCATCCTCAACTGCCTTCCCGGGCCATTGCAGAGAGCTGGACTGAAAGAGGTGTAACCAGGACTAGAACCCTTTGCCCTTATGGGATACCAGCACCACAGGTGGAGAATTAACCAAGTGAGCCATGGCACTGGCCCCCAATAAATTTACTCTTAACAAAATATCAAAATATCTTATTCAGTATAAAGTTAGTAGTGAAAAAGAGACTACCTTGTTGAACACAGAAATTTGAGATTATATTTCTTGGTATTAATTTGCATCTTAAGGCTTATTGCCTAGTTTATTTCAACATTTCCATCTAATATTACTAATAATATCTTGTACTTAGTGGTTCACTGTGTGCCAGACAATATTCTTTTGATTTTTTAAAAGATTTATTTATTTATTTATTTATTTGGAAGTCAGAGTTACACAGATAGTGAACAAGAGGAAGAGAGAGAGAGAGAGAGGTCCTCCATCTGCTGGTTCACTCCCCAGATGGCCTAAAAGGTCAGAGATATGCCAATCTGAAGCCAGGAGCCAGGACCTCTTCAGGGTCTCCCATGCAGATTCAGGGGCCCAAGGACTTGGGCCAACTTCCTACTGCTCTCCCAGGCTATAGCAGAGAGCTGGATGGAAAGTGGAGAAGCCGGGACTTGAACTGGTCTCCATATGGGATGCCCCCACTGCATGCAGTGGCTTTACTGGCTACACCACAGCACTGGCCTCAAGACAATGCTCTAAAATGATGCATTAATTATTCCCAAATATTGAAAAGTGGCATGGTACACATTTGAATGTGTTGTTTTGTACTAGTTGTAGAAACAGTTTAAAATATATTTGTATTTAAAAATGTAAGCTATGATCTAAAGTTTTACTTTCCCCTAAGGTGCCTGTTTGGTAACTGAGAGATTGTTGAAGTCTCAAGTTAGAGTACAACTGATATTATCCAAGCCTCCTTTATCACATGAGGATGCTAAATGCCAAGGCCCAGAGAAGTAAAGTGAATTGTTCGAGGTCACATAGGTAAGTTGTAGCAGGGATAATTCTGTATTAGCATTAGGTATCCTGATACATAGGCCACTGTTCTGTCAATTTTGTACTCCTTCTGGAGTTAAAGATTCTAAGTTGTGGAAAATTAAGTTTGGAAATTTAGTGGTTGCTATGTTGTTATGGTGAGAAATTTCTGTGTATAGCTATGAGTTGCTTAAATTTTATTCAATATATTTTTCTAGTATGTTTGCAATTTATTTGAAATGTATAACAAATAGCTTCATCTATTTGCCAAAAGAATTTTTTGAAGATTTATTTATATTATTTGAAAGTCAGAATTACACAGAGAGAGAAGGACAGGCAGAGAGAGTGGTCTTCCATTCACTGGTTCACTCCACAGTTGGCCTCCATGGCTGGAGCTGTGCCGACTGGAAGGCAGGAGCTAGGAGCCTCTTCCTGGTCTCCTATGCAGGTGCAGGGGCCCAAGGATTTGGACCATTTTATAGTGCTTACCCAGGCCGTAGCAGAGAGCTGGATAGGAAGTGGAGCAGCCAGGTCTTGAACTGATGCCCCTATGAAGAAGAAGTGTTAGCACTGACATAATAACAGACACATAGTTCAATGGAAAAGACTAGGTAGCATAGAAATAAACCCAAATTTCTACCAGCAACTCATATTTAACAAAGGAACTAAAATGAACTGGAGAAAGAAGAATCTCTTTCACAAGTGGTGCAGAGGAACTTGATTATCCATATGTAGAAGCCTGAAAAGAGATTCCAACATCTCTTACACTATCTGAAACTGAACTCACAGTGAATTAAACATCTAATCATAAGACCTAAACCCAAGTAAACATAGGGAAACTCTAAATATTGTCAACACACAATAGCTTTTGGGTAAGATTCCAATAGCAATAGTCACAAAAATAAAAACAGAGACATTTGAGTATATCCAACTAAGATACTTCTTCACAACAAAGTAAACATCAGAGTGTAGATACAATGAACAGATGGCAGGAAAAATTAAAACACTGAATGTTTACAGATTTCCAGAACATTTACATGAATTGGAAAAACTCCAAAAAATACAGCGAAGAAACAGGCAAGGATCTGAATAGACATTTCTCAGAAGAAATGTAAATGGTCAAAACATGTGAATATGCCCGATGTCACTAGCCATTATGTAAATATAAATCAGAACACCATATCAGTCTCCAACACCTGTGGGAGAATACAACACTCAGGTGTGTGTTTGTGCAGCAAGTGGGTTTAGAGGACCCTGTTCACCTCTGGAGAGCAGAGTCTACAGGGAGACAAAGAAACCTTACTGCTTTCCTAATGGGCTTATTAAGTTCTTGACCAGTGCCTGTTAGTCTTGCCACAAACTTTCTAGTCTCACTACTTTCCTTCTTCTTCCTCTTCTCTGTGACTTGTAAAATAGTATACATTCTGTATGCTGTGGATACTTTAGATTTATTTTATTCCTTCAGTCTTCTATGAAGTTCCTCCACAAAAGCACAGCCCTTAAGATATTCATTCATTTATGCAGTCTGCAGATTTCATGAGCTACTAAATTCCAAATAGTATGTTAAAGGCAAGATCTAGGCCTAAGAGAAAAGTGGTCTGAATTCTGTGCCTAGAAGAGGATTTGGGACATAGTAGAACTTCAGTGAAGTGCTATGTGAATGACATGCACTCATTAAATGAGTAATCTAAAGCATACACTGCATTTAAGCAACACAGCAGCCCTACTCACCTCAGGTAGAGCAACTGAGAGGAATAATGTGAAGAAAAATAAGACATCAATAAGTTGAATAATAACAGAGAAAAAAACAAAATGAGATAGATGCCAACATTACTGACCTATTTTTGAGGAATTAAATTGATAGAGGGGCTGGCATTGTGGCTAAGTGGGGTAAGCTGCAATCTGTGAGGCCAGCATATCATGTGAGTTCCACTTTGAGCTTAGGAATCTCCACTTCCAATTTAGCTCACTGCTAAACACCTGGGAAACCAGCAGAAGATGGACGAAGGACTTGGGTCCTTGCCACTGATGTGGGAGACTTGGATGAAGCTCCTGACTTCAGCATGTCCCAGGCTCCACTGTTGAAACTCTCTGGGGTGTGAGCCAGCAGATGAAAGCTATCTCTGTCTTTCCCTCTCTCTCTAAATCCACCTTTCAAATAAAGATTTAATAAAGAAATTAACTGATTTCAAAATACACAAAAACATGAACAATACTATATCATCTTTATGCCAAAATGATCAAAAATAACAAATGCTAGAGAGCATATGGGAAAAGAAAACCGTCATATATGGTGGGTGAAAACACAAATTAGTACAGATGTTATGCAGAACAGTATGGTCATTCCTTAAAAAGGATAAAAATTGGGGCCGGCGCTGTTGTGCAATGAGTTAAAGCCCTGGCCTGAAGGGCCAGCATCCCATTTGGGTGCCAGTTCTAGTTCCAGCTGCTCTTCTTCCAATACAGCTCTCTGCTATCTCCTGGGATAGCAGTAGATGGCCCAAGTCCTTGGGCCCATGCACCCATGTGGGAGACCCAGAGGAAGCTCCTGTCTCCAGGTTTCAGAATGGCATAACTCTGGCCTTTGTAGTTATCTGTAGAGTGAACCAGCTAATGGAGGACCTCTCTGTGTCTCTACCTCTATTGTAACTCTTTCAAATAAATAACAAAAATTTCAAATAAGATAAAAATTGACCTACCATGTGAGAGTTATCCTGCTCTTGGCTATATATAATAAGGAAATTTTATTAGAAGGAAAGGAGAAGAGCATATCAAAGATACATCAATTTTACCATAACATAGTTCACTGCAGCCAGGATTTGAAACCAATCTAGCTGTCCATCAATGAAAAAAATGGACAGGGGAACTTCATTTAGATACAAAAAAGAACAAAATATTATTAAATTAATTGAAATAAGCCAGAAGCAGGAACACAAATGTCACCTGGTCCTTGTCACATGTGGAAGTGAGAGAAAATAATGGATCTGAACACAGAACTGTGATTAGTAGAGGCTGAGAAGGGAAGCAGCTAGGGATAGAGGGGGATTGGATAATAGGTAACAAAATACAAAGAGGCAGAAAGAACTTCTGGTGTCCCATAATATAATGAGATGACTACATTCAACCATATTAGGTTCTGTGTAAAGAACTGAAAGAGAGGAGCTGGTAGTCTCAAATCATGGAGAAGAATTAGAAACTGTACTTGCTTGGGGGCCAGCATTATGGCACAGTGGGCTAACGCCCTGGCCTGAAGCACCAGCATCCCATGTGGGTACCAGTTCTAGTCCTGGCTGTTCCTCTTCTGATCAAACTCTCTGCCATGGCCTGGGAAAGCAGTAGAAGATGGCCCAAGTTTGGGTCCTGGCACCCAAGTGGGAGATCTGGAAGAAGCTCCTGGTTCCTGGCATCAGATTGGCAGAGCTCCGGCCATTGCGGCCATCTGGGGAGTGAACCAGCAGAGGAAGACCTCTCTCTCTCTCTGCTGCTACTTCTCTCTGTAACTCTTTCAAATAAATAACTCTTTAAAAATTTAATAAAACTGTAGTTGCTTAGCTTGATCACTTTTTACTGCATAAATGTGTGCAAATATTGCACTACACCCTGTAATAATGCATGACTAGGACACATTAATCACAAATTATTTCAATGAAATTTTAAAAATTAGAAGCATTTCTTTATATTAACAATGAACTATTTGAAAATGAAATTAGAGAAACATTTCCATGCATAGCAGCATAAGAACCAGGAACCAATGTCTTCAGTGTTATCAGTGATGAATCAGATTCACAGCCCTCAGCACTGTTTTTACCATAGACCTTACCATGGCAATTGTGGGCATATAGTAGTAAATCAATGGACAGGAATCCTTTGTCTCTATATCTGTTAAATAAATAAACAAGGAATTCATTAAAGAAAAAGAGATATCAATTTGGATGCCAGGTCACAAAAACACATGCACTTGAGCTATCCTCCAGTTTGTGATGCCAACAAATCTTTCAGACATGTTACATTTTCAGAGACTTTTCTGTAATCTTGCTAAGCTTTCTGGAAATCTGCCTTATAGCAAAGCGATTCCCAATTCCATTACACTCATGATTTTTCTTTTGTGTGAGTTATTAGTTTACCATCTAGAGATAATTTATGGTACAAAACTTTTCTATGCATGCATGTTTTCTCATTTGTGAGTCTATTCATGGGAATTGAAGACTGATTTATAGCAGAAATACATTTTCCAAATTCATTGCATAGACTTTTGTTCCTTATGAATTCTCTGAAGTCTGTTGATGTCTAATTTCTGGCTAAAGGTTTTATCGTATTTACAGCATGCAAAGAGTACCACCTTTTGTGAATTCTGTATCTATACAAGCCTGAAACAAAGAAAATGTTTTTATACAATCAGTATACGCCTAAGAAACCACCTGTGTCAATTCTCTGATGTACCATTGACTTCTGACAAACAACCTTTTCACACTAATAATATTTATAAGCTTTCTCCTTTACATGAGTCTCTGTTGGATAGGATGTGATTTCCAGCAAAAGGTTTTGTCACAATACTTACATGAATTTTGGAGAAAAGCTCTTCCACATTCATTATATTGTTAAGGTCTCTCCCTTGTTCAAATTCCATGATGGATTATGAGGCATTACCTATGTGAAATGACTTTCTCACATTTATTTCATTCATTAGATATATATGTTGTGCATTCTGATATAAGGAGAGATTTGGGCAGAGCTTTCCAACACTCATTACACCCATAAGGTTTCTCTCCCACGTGAATTCCCTGTTGTCGTATGAGGTATGGCTTCTAATTAAAGGGATTTTACTTTCAAAGGAGTTTTTCCCTATATGAATTTGATGATGTACAATGAGGGCTGAATTATGGTAAAAGGCTCTGAGTCATTACATTCATAAAATTGCTCCCCATGAGAATTCTTTTATGTTTGATGAGGTCTGATTTGCACCACAAAGGCTATTCACATGTATTACATTCATGCATTTCTCCCCTTGGTGAATTCTCTAATATTTCATGAGATATAACTTGCACAAAAAGGTCAAGTAGAAAATTCCCTGTGTGGATTCTCTGATATCTTATGAGTTATGAAGTACAGCAAAGAGGCTTTCCACCATCCTTCCATCCATAAAACCTACCTAAATTGAGCAAGAAAGATATAGAAAACCTAAACACACACATAACCAGATGGAAATGATACCAGTAATAAAGACCATCACGAGCAAGAAAACCCCAAAACTGGAAGGCTTCACTGCTGAATTCTAACAGACATTTAAAGCACTAACTGCAATTCTTCTCAAGTTATTCAAAACAATTGAGAGAGAAGCGATTCTCCCAAATTCTTTCTATGAAGCCAACATCACCTTCATTCCTAAACCTGAAAAAAGTGCAACAAAGAAAGTAATTATAGACCAATTTCCCTGATGAACATACATGCAAAGATCTGCAACAGAATTCTGGCCAATTGAATCCAACAATGCATCAGAAAGATCATCCACCCAGACCAAGTGGGATTTATCCTTGGTATGCAAGGATGGGACCAAAGGCTTTTCCACAGTCATTTCATTTATAAGCTTTCTCCATGGTGTGAAGGCTCTGATACTTTCTGAGGTTTGACTTCTCAGCAAAGGTTTTTCCACAGTCATTGCACTCATAAGGTTTCCCCCCAGTACAAATTGTCTGATGCTTTGTGAGTTTTGACTTCTCAGCAAAGGCATTTCCACAATGATTGCATTCATAAGGTTTCTCCCCTGTGTGACTTCTCTGATGCATTTTGAGTTGTGATTTCTGGCCAAAGCTTTTTCCGCAGGCATTGCATTCATAATGCTTGTCTTCTGTGTGAATTCTCTGATGCTTTCTGAGGTTTGAATTCTGGCCTAAGGTTTTTCCACAGTCATTGCATTCATAAGCTTTCTCCCCTGTGTGAATTCTCTGATGCTTTCTGAGGTTTGCCTTCTGGCCAAAGGCTTTTCCACAGTCATTGCATTCATAAGGCATATCCCCTGTGTGAATTATCTGATGATTTATGAGGTGTGGCTTCTGGCCAAAGAGTTTTACATAGTCATTGCACTCATAAACGCTTATCCCCTGTGTGACTTCTCTGATGATTTATGAGGTTTGACTTCTGGCCCAAGGTTTTTCCACAGTCATTGCATTCATAAGGTTTCTCCCCTGTGTGACTTCTCTGATGATTTGTGAGTGTTGATTTCTGGCCAAAAGCTTTTCCACAATGATTACACTCATAAGGTTTCTCCCCTGTGTGAATTCTCTGATGATTTAGGAGGTTTGCCTTCTGGCCAAAGGATTTTCCACAGTCATTACATTCATAAGGTTTCTCACCTGTGTGAATTCTCTGATGATTTATGAGGTGTTTCTTCTGGCCAAAGAACTTCCCACAGTCATTACATTTATAAGATTTCAACCCTGTGTGAATTCTCTGATGTCTAATGAGATCTGACTTCTGGTGAGTGGTTTCTCCACAATCATTACACACATGAGGGTTTTCCACTTATATGAGTGCTGTGATGGAGGGTATGGCAGAATTTAATACTGAATGACTTCCCACAAGGTTTACATGCATAGGATTTCTTCCTTATATTTGGTCTATGATTCAGTCTAACATGTGATTGGAAAATAACAGGTTCCACAGTCCCAATATACTTATAAACGTTCTCTCTTTTGGGACTTTGTTGATGTATACTGAGGTTAGAATTCTTATGGAAATCTTGTACTATTTGAGTTGTCTTGCCAATAGTGGCAATTGACTTATTACAGGTTTCTACCATAAAAAGCTTCTCAGATTCACAGAATATATTCTTGCTTTTGAAGACTTTCCCTTGTCCAATTTGTTCAAGTGCCTGCTCCATGGTCTGAATATTGTGCTGTTGATTAAGAGGTTCACAGAACTGGAGAGTGTTCCCAGGTACCTTAGTAGCACAAAATTTCTCTCCAGCTTGTAGTTGATCAGGCCCACAATGGGGACACATATTGTGACATATACTGCATTCTTCAGGTTTTATTCCTGAATAGTTTCTCTTTTTGATGCTCAGTTTTGGAATATGGCTTATACTTAAATTAAGTGTTTTTCTGAATTCAACTCCCTTGGGAGATAATGTCTTATTATTTGTCATAACATCCTGATTCAGATTTTTCTCCAGACTGTTCTGGTTGGTCTTAATCAGTTCATCCAGTTTCATGGCAACTGAAGTGAGGAAAAAAATGATGTCACTACATCAAATATAATTGTTTCTTCTAGCATACTCGTGTAAAAGGAATGAAGTTACTTGTATTTAAGAGGGATAAGATGTTAGGAAAAGTTCTGCATTTGTGCCTCCTCACACAGGGCACCAAAATGTTAGGAAAAGAGTTGTAGAATAGAGGAGAAAGTGTATGAATTTACAGCCAGACAGAATTTATTCAGAGAAAATTAATCCACAGAGGTGGGTGACCAACTGCCTGTCTGTACAAGATGGAGCATGAAGGCCCCAATTCCCAGGGGCCAGACCTTTTTGAGGAGGGCTAAGGCTGGGCATGAGGGTAGGGGGCAGCAGTGGAGGGGAATTCCAGGAACTGGGTGGGGGCCTTAGGAACCTGGAAAATAATGCAGGGTGGGGTATGAAGGCAATAGGCTGTGAGACCCAATTGAGTTTCAAGGGCAAGGAATACATTCCAAAGTTTATCTACTTTGGGCAATGAGGGAGAATGGCTCAGGCTTATATCCTCATTCCATCATAAGATTTTCAAAAAATGATTAGAAGATACATATTTATGAATATACAGGTTTTCTCCATTATACATTAATATATTAAATTGTATCCATAGATTTTCCAATGTTCATCCATGATCCTGTTTACTACCAGAATTTTTTCCAAGTATGATTGAATGGTTTTTGTGGTAAGATGTCTTAAGTCACTGCTTGGGATGCCTGTATCTCAAAACAGTGCCAGTTTAAGCCGAGGCTACTCTGCTTCCAATACAGCTCTGAGATAATAGATACTGGAAAGCAGCAGATAATGGTTCATGTGCTTGGGACCCTGTGATAGAGATGAGTAGGTGAAATTCCAGGCTTCTGGCTTCAGATTAGTCATAACTGTTGATAGTATTTGGGGAGAGAGTTAATAGAAAATCTATTCCTCACTGTTTCTCTCTCACTTTCTACTTTCACTAAAATGAATAAGACTTCACAGAATGGACTAATATTTGATAAATATATTCACCTGTAATCTAGAAACCAATTTTTCCCTGTCCATTTTTTCAGTTCATTTTTAATGTATTTTTATTTCTTTATTTATTTGTGAGAGTTAGACTGTGAGAGACAGAGACAAAGATCTTCCTTCCATTGGCTCACCCCTCAAATGGCAAATATGCTTGGAACTATGCCAATCCAAATCCAGGAGCCAGGTGCTTCCTCCTTATCTCCATTGTAGGTGCAGGGGCCCAAGCATTTGGGCCATCCTCCACTGCCCTCCTGGGCCACAGCAGAGAGCTAGACTGGAAGAGGAGCAACCAGGACTAGAACCCGGGGCCCATATGGGATGCTGGCGCTGCAGGGGAAGGATTAACCAAGTGAGCCATGGCGCCAGCCCCTTTTTCAATTCATTTTTAGAAAAATTGTGGGTTTTGTACTTCTGTGATATTTCAACCATAAATATGGGGAAGTTTTACTAGATCATTTCCTTGAAGGTAAAGAGTGAAATGTGTCTATACTCTAAGCAGGATCACATTCATGGGACAAGATTTGAATATGTGGTTGTCTTGTGTTCTGTCTTCCCAGGCAAACAGCATTTGTGGGATTTTTTGATGAAAATCTCTGTTTTATCTGCACTCTTACAGTTTCCCCATATTTCTAAGGAAACCTGACATCCTAATCTTCTTAGAACTACAACAGTTACAGAAAGTCCCAATATACCACCTTGGCTATGCATTCTCACCAGTTGAAATAATTTGTTTCTGCAACCCAGAGTCTGCTCAATTATTGAAAATTGATTCCTAACTCATTGTGAAGACGTCAGCCCTGGTTACCTCCTCTTGTTTCTTTCTATAAACACTCCTCTGTGATAATTTGAGTTTCTGGAGGTTTTTGATCAGTTGTTGATTTTCACAGAAAACTTCATTTCCTTTGCCTTTACCAGAGATACTGATCTCCATAGATACTGTAGAATGTCTGTGTCTGAATCACAGGACCAGCTGTCTTCAGGAGTAAGACTTGGGAAAAACTCATGGAAAGAACACCAGTCAATATCTGTTGCACTGCTTCTACTTTGGCCTCCCTGCCCGTTATGTACACACTGACCTGGTAGGCATTATTTCCCCATCCAGGGCTCTGCTCCTTGCTCCAACTTGAAGATCAAGTCAGGTTTGGTCCTGCAGTGCCCTACTAATGGAAACAATATAGACTTTGTGAAATCACTATCTTGGGTTAATGAAAGGAGTACAGCTTGGTCCAGGAGCTATGCAACAAATGTTCCAATGTGAAATCCTTCCCAGGTGGTAGATATTCAGATTCTTCATGGACTCAAATTCTATACCTGTCCCTCATTCAACTTTATGAATAGTGCTCACTTAGTTGTCAAATAGCAAGAAAATGTTACCATTGGGCATGCGATGAGTGTCACTCACCCAGGGAGAACAGGCTGCTGTAGGTCTCCAGCATTACATCCCTGTACAGGATTTTCTGAGCTTGGTTCATGTTCTGCCATTCCTCCCAGGTAAAGTACACAGCCAGGTCTTCAAATGCTATCATCACCTGTGACAGAACACTCCTGGTCAACATGTCAACTCTGTCACCTAACAAACAATGGCAGTTGTATATCTTCTACATGGGTATGGATGAAGAAGCAAGAATGCCATTTCATTTCAGATTTGTGAGCATTTGGGCAGCCACACAGAAGCATTCAACAGGGGATCAAACCTATGGTGTAAAGGCTGTGAAAATTGCCCAAGCTGGAGGGAAACAGGAATTTCTGTTCACAAAGGCCAGACTATATCAAGGGCAATTGCACAGTAGGCTGAAAGGGGGACAAGAGTCACTCTGGAATGAGCAATGTTCAGAAGAATGTAGAAGTATTCAGGGAAAAAGACAAGAAACCATCTGGGAAGTTATGCAGGGATTTGCAATTATGGCAGAAAAAAAATTTTTTTAAAAGAGACAGTAGGCATTTAACTTAGTGTTTATGATGCCAGCTCAGATACTCTCTCTCTGCATCAAATTTCCAAAGTTGGATTTCAGTGCCAGCTCCAGTTTCCAGCTCCCAGCTAATGCAGACCAGGGGAAGCAATGGTGATGCCAACCAAGAGGGAGGCCTAGATTCCATTCCTGACTCTTGGCTTCAGTTGTGCCCCACCTCTGCTTGATATTTTTATTCAGGCAGTGAAGAAGTGCATGGGAGCTCTCTAGCTTTCTCTCACTGCATCAATTTCTTTCTCTATCAGGCTCATAAATATTTTAAGTAAGGGAGGAGATTCAAGAAAGAATAGAAAGTAGCTTTTGCTTTTTCTATAATTATTCTACTCATAAACATTTAAAGAACTGAAATAACATGATAACAAATTAAAGTAAAAGCTATGGAGTTATTTACCCAAGAACAGAACCTGAGAAATTCTGTACTGTAATCTGCATTTGTGACTGAGGGAAATACAGAGAGCTTTGTTTGAGAACCTGCAGTAGGCACCAGCATTGTGGTACAGCAGGTAAGTCTCCACCTGCAATTCAGGCATCCCATGTGGACAGACAATTTGAGTCCTTAGTGCTCCACTTCCAATTGAGTTCCCTGCTAAAGTGGCTGAAAGAGCAGTGAAAGATGGCCTGAGTATTTGGGCCAATTCCACAAATATGGGAGACCCAGATAGAGTTCCAGACTCCTGGCTTTGGCCTGGCCAACCATTGTGGCCATTTGTTGAATGAACCAGCAGATGGAAGATATCTCTTTCTCACTACCCATCTCTCCCTATCTCTATTACTCTGCCTTTCAAATAAGTTAATAAATAAACCTTGGGGCTGGCACTATGGCACAGCAGGCTAATGCCCTGGCCTAAAGCACCAGCATCCCATATGGGCACCGTTTCAAGACCCAGCTGCTCTACTTTTGATCCAGCTCTCTGCTATGACCTGGGAAAGCAGTAGAAGAAGGCCCATGGATTTGGGCCTTTGTAGCTGTGTGGGAGACCCAGAAAAACCTCCTGGCTCCTGGCTTTAGATGGGTGCAGCCCGGCCAGTGCAGCCAATTGGAGAGTGAAATGTTGAATGAAAGATCTCTCCTCTCTCTCTTTCTCTCTGCCTCTCCTCTCTCTGTGTAACTCTTTCAAATAAATAAATTGTTAAATACAATCTTAAAACCTGAAAGAACATGCAGTAGATTATTTTCCCCACAGTGTTCTTACTCTAGCTGGGAATCAAGTTCATCTCCTCAAACTATTAAGGACTGCATTACTCTAACAATTAAAAAAATAAATGCGGCTGGCCCCATGGCTCACTAGGCTAATCCTCCGCCTTGTGGCGCTGGCACACTTGGTTCTAGTCCCAGTCAGGGTGCCAGATTCTGTCCCAGTTGCCCCTCTTCCAGGCCAGCTCTCTGCTGTGACCAGGGAGTGCAGTGGAGGATGGCCCAAGTCCTTGGGCCGTGCACCCCATGGGAGACCAGGATAAGTACCTGGTTCCTGCCATCAGATCAGCACAGTGTGCCAGCTGCAGTGCACCAGCCATGGTGGCCATTGGAGGGTGAACCAACGGCAAAGGAAGACCTTTCTCTCTGTCTCTCTCTCTCTCACTGTCCACTCTGCCTGTCAAAAAAAATAATAAATGTCACTGATTTGTGGTTTAGCCCTAGGTAAGTAATTCTCTTGCAGAATGCTAAGTGTTTATTTCCAGGGTGGAACTAAAACACTGCCCACTACATCATCTGTATAACACTAAAGAATGTGTTGGACATTATGACCCCAAAATTTAGAATATTGTCCTTGACTTCAATTGAAATCATATAACAAATATATATTTTGCTATGGCAACAGAAAATGAGAGATGACATTGCCTTTTCTTGGATAAATGCAATGATTGATAGTCATGACAAATTCATCATACATCTTGTTTCTATATATTCCCTGAGAATAAAATTTACCTTCCTACATCCATTTTCATTAATAAATTATTATAAATCTAAAAACAAAACAGACAGAAAGCTGGGAATAATTAAGAAAACCACTTACAGGGGCCAGTGCTATCGCACAGTGGGTTAAAGCCCCAGCCCGCAGAACCAGCACCAGATATTAATTCCCACCAAATCAGGTGTGAGTGCGATTTTCAGGTGAATTCAATCAGAATTCCACAGCCATTCAGCTGGGAGGGGTGGATGAATCCAGAAACAGCCAGTTTACATGGGACTAAATCAAGCCTAATATCACAAAGGACTTTTGCATTTCTTTGGCTTTTTTCACATTTGTCTTATTTATCATGATTTGTAATAAATTTTCTGATGTGAGTTTTAGTTTTGAGACTGGAATATGGAGTTCAGGGCCCCGGAGGAATGGTCTCTTTCAATCAGGGCACAGATGTTGGCTTGCTCCAATTCTGGCTTGCTGTCATTGTTTTGGGTGCCTCAGCCGATTTGTGGTTTTGAGCAGCAATTTTCTAAATATTTTCTTGGTCTGAGTTTCTTTTGCCTTCTTCCATCCCAAATTTTGTATTCTGACGCAGTACAAACAAGAAGTTAGACAGAGGATCCATTATGAAATAAAAAACACAATAAATTGGCCTTTCAGGCTTAGAAATCTACAGGCAGGATGACGAAGATGAACTTTTGTATTTTGGAAAATGAAATGGAACCAATTTGCTGTGGGGACAGATATTAATTCCCTCCAAATCGAGTTTGACTGCGATTTTCAGGTTAATTCCATCAGAATTCCACAGCCAGTCAGCTGGGAGGGGTGGATGTATCCAGAAACAGCTGGTTTCCTTGTGACTAAATCAAGCCCAATATCACCAAGGACTCTTGCATTTCTTTGGCTTTTTTCACAGTTTTCTTATTTATCATGATTTGTAATGAATTTTCTGATGTGAGCTTTGGTTTGGAGGCTGGAATAAGGAGTTCAGGGTACAGCAGGAATCGTCTTTTTGAATCAGGGCACAGCTGTTGGCTTGCTCCAATTCTGGCTTTCTGTCACTGTTTTGTGTGCCTCTGCTAATTTTGGTTTCTTATGCAGCAATTTTCTAAATGTTTTCTGGGTCTGATTTGGTTTTGCCTTCTTCCTCCCCAGATTTTGTATTCTGATGCAATACAAACAAAAGTTCAGACAGAGTAGCTAGTAAGAAATAAAAAAAAAAAAAAAACCAAATTGGTGTTTCATGCTTAGAAATTTACAGGCAATGCAACCAACATGAGTTTTTGTGGTTTGGAAAAAGAAATGGAACCCTTTTACTGAGGGGACAGATATTAATTCCCTCCAAATCAAGTGGGAGTGGGATTTTCAGGTGAATTCAATCAGAATTCCACAGCCAGTCAGCTGGGAGGGGTGGATGAATCCAGAAACAGCCGGTTTCCTTGTGACTAAATCAAGCTGCTGCTCCCTGTGGACTTGTCCTCCTCAGCCTCTGACTAGAGCACACCCACCTCTCCAATGCTGACATCCTCTGACACATGTTTCACTCTTATGTTCTCTCTAAACTGGAGACTCTTGGGCAACATAAGTAAATCTAATGCATCAACTTGCATAGACACACACACCGGAGGACTCCAGAGTCTTGGATTTCAGGTTGTAATTAACTTTCCTTTTCAGAGGACTTGTGAAAAAACAAGTCTGGAAGCCAGGGTGTAGCCTTGTGGTTCAAATTCCTATGTCCCACTTTGGAGTTTCTTGGTTTGATTCCTGGTTCCAGTACTTGCCTCCAAATTCCTGATAATATAGACCCTGGGAGCTAGCAAGTAATGGCTCAGATGATTGGGTTCCCTACTCCTGGGACAGCCCTGGCCACTGGGGACATTTCAGCAGTGAACTAGAGGGTGAATACCACTTCTCTATCTACTTGTTCATTTCTTTGCATCTCAAATTAAAAAACAAATCAATTATGTTTGTATCATCCATTAAAATAACTTCCGCAATGGAAAAAAAGAGTTTCATTGTTAAATTTGGGGAAAAATAATGCTTCTTGGTTGTGATATTAGAATAAAGCATAACTGTACATCGGACTTCCATTGTGGACAAGGAAGAGAAAGATGGAAGCAATAATTTTTGCTTCTGGTTTTGGTACTTGTCATGTAACCTTGAAAAATTCATTTAAACTCATGGGGCCTGAGTGTCCTTAAAATTACAGGCTCATCTAGTTGAGGCAGGTGGTGTAAGGGGAGGTGGCAGGAAGCTCAGAGCTTTCCTTGTTTCTGTGCTCACAGAGCTAAGTGACCATAGCAAGTCATTTGACCCCTCTGGATCTTCCTCCCTTGTGAGATAAGATTGTCTTTGTAGTTAAAGGATTTATTCTACACAGTCCTATCTTATGGTAAGGTTCACATGACTGTGAAGTGTTTTATAAACTGGCAGTGCAATAATCAAGTTGGCACTGAAGATGAAATGCTGAACAGCATAGAAATTCTAAAGCTTGTAGTTCTATGAGGAGCTACACAGAAACATTCAAGTTCATGGGCATTTTTAAATTTAAAAACAGAATCATTGAATCACTGTTCAGAATCAGTATAGTTGCTAAAATTCTTATTTATAATCACTGAGATTGGCAGTGTAATTACTGATAGCATACTCCTAGTGTTGTATATTTTAGTTTATACAATGCTTAGACTATATAAAATATAGGTAGCATGGGAAGTGCGATACACAGCAGTCTTGTAGAATGGCAGATGTCCTAAACAGCACTCTGGCCTCAGAATCAGCCCTTAAGGCACTCAGATCTAGCTGAAGAGCCCATGAGAGTATTTTAGGTATGGAAAGCCACTCTGGCAAAAAAGAAAAAAAAGGACCTAAATAAAAGATCTCTGTGAGTGAGATCCCAGTAGAAAGAACGGGCCATCAAAGAAGGAGGTACCTTTCTCTGAAGGGAGGAGAGAACTTCCACTTTGATTATGACCTTGTCTAAATAAGATGGAAGTCAGTGAACTCAAGAGGCTTCCATAGCCTTGGCAACTCATGACTAGAGCCCAGGGAGATTTCTGATGCCATAAACAAGAGTGTCAGATTGTTCAGTCAACAACAGGAATCACTGTGTGCTTACTCCTTTTGTGGGATCTCTGTCCTTAATGTGTTGTCCAATGTGAAGTAATGCTATAACTAGTACTCAAACAGTATTTTACACTTTATGTTCTGTGTGCTGCAAACTGATGAAAACTTAATATAAACTAAATCCATCTTCTTTGTATAAAGATGATTGAAAAAGAATCTTGATGTAAATGGAATGGGAGAGGGAGTGGGAGATGGGCGGGGTGCTGGTGGGAGGGAAGTTATGGGGGGAAGCCTTTGTAATCCATACACTGTACTTTGGAAAATTATATTCACTAAATAAAAGTTTAAAAATATTAAAAAATAAAAATATAGGTAGCAATATTTAATGCTTCTCTTACTGTTCCTGGATTGGATTATAGCATACAGTAATAAACCTTTTTTAAAAATTTATTTATTTATTTATTTGAAAGACAGCATTATTGAGAGTGACACATAAATAGAGATGATCTGTCTGCTGTTTTAATCCCCACGTGGCTGCAAGCAGCTGCAGCTGGGCTAATCCAAAGCCCGGTGCTTCTTCCAGGTCTTCCACATGGATTCAGGGGCCCAAGTATTTGGGCCACCTCCTGCTGCTTTCCCAGGCACATTAGCAGGGAGCTAGATTAGAAGCAGAGCAGCTGGGACATGAACCAGTGCCCATAGGGGATGCCAGCACTGCAGGTGGTGGCTTTACCTTATATGCCACAGCACCAGCTACAGCCTATTCATTTTAAATTAATAACTAAAGATTATCTGCTGTTCAGCCTCAAGGCTTTGGCTTGGCCCAGCCTCTGCTGTTGTGGACATTTGGGGAGTGAACCAGAGGTTGAAAGATCTCTCTTCTTATGTCTCTCCCTCTCTAACCTTGCCTTTCAAATAAATAAATGAGTCTTTGAAATAAAAATACATGCATACATACACAGACACACACACACACACACACACACACACAGTACCAACATGGTGGGTAAAGCCATGGCCTGCTGTGCCAGCATCCCATATGGGTGCTGATTCAAGTCCCAGCTGCTCCACTTCCAATCTAGCTCCCTGCTAATGTGCCTGGGAAAGCATCAGAAGGTGGCCCAAGTGCTTGAACCACTGCATTCATGTGGGAGGCCTGGCAGAAGCACCTGGCTTTAGATTGGCTCAGCTGAGGCCAATTTGGGAAGTGAACCAGCAGATGCAAGATCTGTCTCTACCCCTTCTCTATAACTCTGCCTTTCAAATAAATAATAGATTTTTAAAATGGGGGAAAAGGGCAGTTTTGTTGCCTTCCCTTTACCTAGAGTAACATAATCAAAATCTGTTAGGCAAATGAATAAGGGAAATTCTGAGATCATGTATTGACCACAGAAGAGAATGGATTCCTTGTGCATTTTCTGCAAGCCCATGCTAGTTGGAACCAAGGGAAGCATAACAAAAAAGGAGAGGCCTATATCCCTCTTATTTGTCTTCTTTGTTCATTGGAGCAGTGGAGAGTTGAGTAATGTAATATTGGTGTTTGTCTCCATACAGTTCATGTCTATTTAGCTGGTTCTTTTTATTTGCATTTCTTTTTTATTTATTTTAAGAGATTTATTTGAAAGGCATAGAGACAGGGGTCTTCGATCTGCTGGTTTGATTCCCCAATGTTTGGGTGAGGCTGAAGGCCCATGAGCCCCCTCCCATCTCCCATGTCCTGTGGGGTCCAACCACCTGTCCATCACCACTGCACTCGTTGGCTGGAGTGGGAGAGGAAGTAGGGCATCATGGAATGGAACTGGTGCCCATGATGCGGGCCCTGCAGGCTGTGGTTGCACCTCCATGCCACGGTGCCGTCCTCGATAAACCTTTCTTTAAAGTGGAATTAGGGGTAAAAATGGTCTGAGGTGAATGTGCGTTTCTGTTGTGAGAGAGGCTGAGGCCCCGTGGGTGCCTGGGGGCCAACAGGAACACCTGAAGCCTTGGCCCCCAGGTCCCGGTGTCTCCCCTCTGCTTCTGCCCTGCCTGCAGGCCCGGCCCAGGCTCCAGTGGTGCCTCAGGGATTTCAGTACCAAACTGGTCACTTTAGGTCACTTTGTGATGCCTGACTTCTGCCCAAAGAAGGAAGCAAGAAGGGGCCCAGCAGGCTTCCCCCGACCTCTGGAGCCCCGAGCCATGGTGCCGGCCCACGACCCAGGGAGCCCGTGATGATTCTGGACCAGCCATTGGGACCCACGACCCCTGACCCCAGGCTCCAACCCCTTCGAGGTCACCACCGCAGCCTCCTTTTTAGCTGGTTCTTAATCCTCAAGAAGGGTTTTAGGTCAATGTTCTATTCTCATTAAAGACCTTTATGTTTAATTAAAGATTCTGTTAGTAATTTTAACCCTGGGTCATTCTAAAGATGTGCTGGGACTTAGGTTTAGAAAAGAGCATCTTCCTTGCCACCCTCATCTCAGCTCTGGGGGCTGTCAGTTCTCCCTGCACAGATTCAGTAATGCATGCTTCTTCTCTACTACAAAGATCTTATGTTGGTCATATTTCCAGTTACCAAAATCAAATCAAGTCACACCTGGACTCTGAGTATTCAATGACATTAGTTATCAAAATAAATGTATTCAAATATTCAAAGACCACTTCAAAGCTTAACTGCCTTCAAGAGTGTTTGGCACTTGGAACAGCCACTGTGGTTTTCTACACATGAGTACTCACTATTTTATATACCACTTAACAATTCAAACATCACTTCAGCTTCAGCAATACACAACAATAGAATGGATGATTCTACATAATAAACATGTTACATTAGTTTGGACTTAAAAACTAGAACTAAAACCATGCAGCAACATGGATGGATTTAAGGAAAGATGTAGAGCTAGGTAGCTAAGGCTACAGAATCCCAGACCTATTGATTTTAAGTGAGTCTGGAACAACAGCATTCCATTGCATTATCTTCCATCTCAGAGTCCTGCTTTTCCAGTGAGACCCACCCCACTCAGACCACGTATTTCCTGCCTGTGTCTTCACGGTGGTGGAAGCTGTTCTCATACAGGCATCTCCTGGACAGTCACCAGCTTCCTGATTTACTACCTGAACTGGAATCCCCAGTTGCGACGTATATTTCCCAAACACCCAGGCTGAACTGAATGTTCGTCTCTGGCAGTCAAAAACTTCTGCCTTAGGAAACAGAACATGTCCTCTACTCTGGGGCTCCTTTTTCTTCTCATGGGGTTCTGTGGTGATCTGTGGTTTTCAACACAAGTCCTGGGAGCATTCTGACTCAAAAGAAAGACCAGGGATAAGAGTTCTTTCTGGGGGCTGGTGTTGTGGCATAGCAAGTTACACTGCTGCCTGCAGCACTAACATCCCACATGAATGCTGGTTTGACTCCCAGCTGCTCTTCTTCTTCCACAACTCCTTGCTGGGTAAAGCAGCAGAGAATGGCCCAAGCGCTTGGTCCTCTGCCCCCACATGGGAGACCTGGAGGAAGCTGCTGGCTTCAGCCTGGCCCAGCCCTGGCCATTGTGGCCATTTAGGGAGTGAGCCAGCAGATGGACCGCTGTCTTTCCCTCTCTTTTTCTCTCTGTAACTCTGCCTTGCAAAAAAATACAACTTCAGAAAGTTATTCTCCATCAAGCAATACACCCTTTTCCAGGCAGTTGTAAAGCTGGGAGTCATAGCTTCTTGTATATTTTGGATAATAAGAGTTTTGGTTTGAAAGCATGTTCATCTGAAACAAAGATCACTCATTATCCTTTGTTAGAGAAGGGGGCTCTGCTCTTTGAAAGTGAAAATCAGAAGCTGTAATGTGTGATGAGCTCCACCTGCCAGGTCTGGGGAGACTTATTTGAAAGACAGGACACCAGGAGAGGAAGCTTTTCAGATTCCCTGGCCCTTGCTTTAGTCTTATGTCTTTACTTCTTTTGTTGCTTCTTGATGTCAAAAGTGTACACTTTATGCTGAAATGAGGAATTGTGTCTAACCTCTTTTGGGCCTTTTTCTAAGCAGAATGTATATATTTTTCTTGAATATAAGGATAGCTTCTGGGGTGGGTGGATTTTTTTGGAAGTTTTCACAAGCTAGCCAGTAGCCTATATTTGCTTCACAGAATTCAGTTTTTAGAAAAGCCTCCAATACAGCCAGACCATCTGTAGGTAGGGAAGAGCAGGCAGAAAAATAAAAAGAAACATGAGGAATATGAGGAAGCTAATGATCAAATAATCCCTTGTGCTTTTCTAGTACTAGGATTAGCTATTCTCGTTTTTACTCAATCCTGTAATCCTGCGGATTTAGCTCTTTAAAGACAAAGATGCCTGTAGGCAAAATACTTCATTGGTTCCATACTACTAAAACAGAAATACTTCAGTTTGTTTTAGTGCCAAAAATGTATTTACAGGAGAGGCATAAATCCTCAGGGAACTAAGTCTCTTGCAAACACTGCATGCAATGAAAAGCATCCTCAGCCTCAACCAAGAGCACTGCCATTGCAGAGCTGAAGGCTGATTTATCTTCCCCACCTGGTGTGAATATGCTGCAAAATAAATGGAGATAAACAGACCTTCTAGGTTAAGTCGAATTCTCCTTGGTGAGCTGCTGATTTGAGGACACAGCCTTTCTGCACTCTTGTGATACTTGCAATGGATTCAATTCAAGCCTAATTCACAATTGCTGGCCAGCAGCTCCTGGAATGCTTCTGACCACAACAGTGCCTCCTTCAGGGAAGGTCTGCAAGAGAAGTTCTCTAATGAGTTGTGCTCAGAGCAGTTCCCCTCCCAGCTCAGCAGTGAGCTCTTCAGATTGCAAACACAGGAATCTCAACTTACTTGATGAAAGCTTGCTACCTGCTTTTCTTGCCAATTGTGGCCTTCCCAGGAATGGTGGAGTTTTGCCATAGGTAGCTCAACCCAGTCTTCAATACTCTTATTCTTACAAAAAAAAAAAAAAGACAATTCACTAAGTGGTCATCCTTGAATACACTACTGAGCCTGAATGCATTTTTACCAAATAAAGTTGCCCAATAGCTATAAACCAAAAGCCAACAACAGGCTTGCCCACCTAATATTACACTCAGCCCCGAAGTACTGAGCAGTTTCATCAGTTCCTCAGAATGTAACTACGCTGTGAGGACTACAGATAGGGATACCCAAATTTTAATTATCAATACACTGCACAGCTAATAAAGCAGATGCTGTCTCTGGCCCACAAAAGGAGACAGTTTCCCTGCAAGGTTAACCGCAATCAGGAGACATTTTGCACCTGATGGAACCCACAGCGGGACGGCTTTGAGCCAGCTCCTCTCCTTCCCTTTCCACTTTCGGTCCAGGATGGGACAGAGACCATGTACAGGAGGTGCCACCAGTCACCCATTTCCTCCTGTCCACCTGCAATGCTCCTGGGAGGCAGATGCCGCAGAACAGTGATTTGTTCCATGATTGTCACGGTGTGAGATCAGCCCACCATGAGAAAATGACCATGGACTCCAATGAGATATCAACCACAGAAGCACTGCCACCAACAGCAGTGCAGGAGGGTGGATGATGGAAGGCACAACATGGCCAGGATCCCTAGGGACCCCGCAGGACTCTGCTGCCCTGGATGCCTACAGCAGGCAGCTGCACGAGGGCCCAGTGCACCTCCAGCACCCTTCTACCAAACCCTTCCCCCGTCTGCCCATGCAGACCACACAGATGCTGTGTCAGTGAGTAAATTAGCGCTGTGCACTAGGTTGTCCTGCTGAGACTTGGCCTTCATTACTTCCCCAAGTGCAGCACGTGCTGCAAGCCTCAGCCAGCAGGGCTGGCGGGAGAGGTGGAAGGTCGCACTCACCAGGTCTGTCTCTTCTTCTCCTGCCCCTCCTGACTCAGGGGCCACCGATGGCATTTTAGCCCCAAGGCACGAAACGGGACAGCCAAGAACCTAACACCACCCATGTCACGCGCACACACTGCAACTACCAGCTGCCCACCAATGACCACCGACTTTATAGCCAGCCTGGCATGGGGCGGGTCTTGCAGCACTGGTCCTGCCTCAGGGCAGCAAAGATTGTCCTGAGGCCCCCTGCTGGACTGAGCCTGAACTGCCCTGCAGCAGATTCTGGAAGCAAGAGAGCTGCTGATGGCTGAGGCCCTGGCTCAGAGTACACTTAGAGAGACCCTATGCCTGGCAAGGGCACCGGGGCCCTGGACTTTCCCAGGCTGCAGTCCTAGGGTGGAGGATGGCTCGGCCTTTCCTTCCTCAGCCCTGCCCGCAGGTGGAGCAGGGTTCCCACGGGGGCATCTTCCTTCGTGGGAGAGCGGGTAAACCCCAAATGCCATGACTCCCGGTGCCGGGTGCTGGCCTGCAGCCTTCCGGGAGGGAGTAGGTGACAGTGACTTTGTGGGGAGGTGACACTTGAGCTGGGCCTGTATTTTTGGGTTAGTTCTAGATGCATATCCCAGTCACCTGGACCTGCGGGTCTGCTGCAGGCCTCCTGGAGGCTCTGGGAGCTGGGCGTCCTGGTGGCAAGGGCAGGAGGGTGGGAGGTCGAGGCGCTGAGCTCCCACTGGGTGCACCAGGCACTTTGGAGCTGTTCAGAGTAAGGAGTCGAGGTCACCTCCTGAACCACTCCTGGTTCCAAACTCCTGATTTGGGATTTGCCAGAACCCTGAATTAGGGGTGTGGTGGGGGTGGTAGTGGTTGGCTTCAATGCACTGTATTTGTGAATTCTTCAAACACAGCTTCTCCCTACTCCTGCAGGCTTTCAAGTGATTGACGAGGACAGAGTCCCTCCACTGCAAAGTGACTGAAGTTTGGAAACTACGTCCAGAACTTCACAATGTGTATTCAGGTGGTCATCCTTGAGGCCTGCAGGTGGACAGCAAGAGCAACAGTAAGATATTAATTACTGTAGATACTCTCCTTTCTTTCCGGTAGACCCACCAAAAGAGAATGGGAGATGAGTACTTGAACATTGGAACCAGTCAGCATGTTAGGGTGAGCTGCCAGTACTTGGAGCTCAGGAGTGGACATGGAGAGCAAAACATGCATTGTTACTAAAGAGGACAGTTAGGCATTTTACTGTGAAAAGGGAAATCATTTAGATGTGAGCAAGACACCTTAAGTAAATGTCTGTATAGTTATTTTTGTTTATTTGCAAGGCAGAGAGAGCCCTTCCATTTACTGCTCATTCCTCAAATGTCTGCACCAACCAGAGCTGGGTCAGGCTGAAGCCAGGAACTCAGTGTGGGTCCCCTACACAGGTGGCAGGGACTCAAGTACTTGAGCCATCAGCTGCTGCCTCCCAGGGTTCTGTTAGCAGGAAGCCAGAAGCAGAAGCAGGGCTAGGGCTTGAGCCCTGGGCATTCTGACTGGGATGTGGAAGGCTTTACCACTATGCCAAACACATGCTCCAGTAAGGTGTTTCAACAGGTTTGCAAAATGTAAGACTGTGGTTTTAAATATATGCTCTTCATCTTAAAAATTTGCATAATCTTATATTCAGTTTCATGATTCAATACTTATTATTAAATACAAGTAACATTTAGATACATGCTTTACTCACCAATACAAACCTCAGTAATTTTTTCACTTAGAACCTTGAATATTAGCATTCATTCAGACTGAAGTTCACTCATAGGCTGGGAATTCTGACAAAGAGACAGTAGGGAAACAAATCTAGATGTGTATCTGATACCTAATAAGATTCTGAACCTGACTGACAGAATCTGAGTAACTGTTCAGAGAGTGACTTCATACCTCTCCCCTCTGTAATGAGAAGACTGTGTCCTTTGGCCACTTTCACATGATGTTATGTAAATCTAACCTGAAAAGCCTTTTATAAATTCTGAAGTACCATACAGAAGCATATTATGCATTTCCATATGTGTGAAAAAAGGCAATGTCAAAGGCATAGCTATTCCAGAGAGAAGTTAGGAGGATTAGCTCAGTTTGTAAATGTGTAAGTACCATTAAATATCTACATATTTGAAATAGATTTATAGAGTGTGGAGTTCCTGATAGATATTGAATAAATGCACTCTGGATAATAAGCAAATATCAGAAATAATGGCACACCCATCAGTGTTTAAACTCTTCAGACAGCTCCGTGCCAGGGAAGTGCAGTGATCCCTGTAAATTAACAAAAATCAATCTGTGTATACCCATGGAAGCCACTGGTTTATATGCAGTCTATACTAGAGGTTTTTGTGCTTAGTAAAATTACTTGATTTTTTAATGAATGCTTTCAGACTGATACCTGATGCTGAGTGGCAGACAATTTTTTCTGAAAAGTATGTGGTTGAGAAATATAAATATAAATCAGTTTATAATTTTTGTGTCTGAATATTTTTATGCATTGAGACAATACCTGCAATAATCAGAAGACTTTTCCTCAAAAAGTTGCTACATTGATGCATCTTCATTTATGTATGTAATGTATGTTTAGGTAAAAGGAAGAGAGAGAGAGAGATCTTTATCTTTCATCTGCTGGCTCAGTTCCAGATGGCCACAAAAGCTGGGGCTGAGCCAGGCTGAAGCCAGGACCCTGGAACTCTGTCCCAGTCCCCCATGTGGGTGCAGGAACCCAAACTCTTGGGCAATCTTTGCTCCTTTCCCAAGCAAAGAGCTGGATGAGAAGTGAAGGAAGTGAGTCTCAAAGCAGTGCCATAAGGCATCCTGCTGTTGCAGTTGGCAACTTACTCCTTTGTGCCACAATGCTGGCCCTGGATTGATGACATATTTGAGTGCTGCCACTGACTTTTGGCTAAATAGGATGACTTAACATGTGTTCCACTCTGTGGAAGAGGAACGAATAAGGCAGTTGGTTGTAAAAGTTGCCCATGGAAACCACAGCCTGAGAAAGATGAATCAACTCACCTTGCATTTTCCACCTTGCATCTACACCACCCTTTTCTGGACAAACATCTGATTGTATGCCCTTGTGATGGAGGTTCTCAGGGTGCTGGAACATTTTGTAATTTTTTAAAAATATAGATTAAGAAGAAGGCAAATAAACAAAAAATTACAAACTGCTGCCAATACCAAGAAGAGATTATTGAGAGTAAAAGGTCACCTGTTGGAGCCAGCACTGTGGCACATCAGGTTAAAGCCCTGGCCTGAAATACAGGCATCCCATATGAGTGCTGGTAGAGTTCCGGCTGCACCACTTCCAGTCCAGCCTTCTGCTAATGCACCTGGGAAAGCAGTAGAGGATGGCCCAAGTCCTTGAGACCTTTTGCACATGTGGGAGACCCAGAAGAAACTCCTGGCTCCTGGCTTCAGTTCAGCTCAGCTCTGTCCATTGTAGCCATTTGGGCAGTGAACCAGCAGATAGAAGATTCTCTCTCTCTCTCTCTCTCTCTCTCTCTCTCTCTCTCTCCCTATCTATATAACTTTTTCAAATAAATAAAATAATTTTTCTAAAAAAAGGTATCCTGCCATACTTCTTTCTTCCCTGTTAATTACTAGGAATTATAAATTGTTATGGGGCCAGCACTGTGGCAAAATGGGTTATACCAACAACTGCAGCACTAGCATCCTCTATGGGCAACTATTGCATGTTCTACTTCTGATCCAGCTCCCTGCTAACATACCTGGGAAAGCAGCAGAATATGGTACAAATCCTTGGGTCCTGCACCCAAGCTGGGACCTGGATGAAATTTCCCTGACTCCTGGCTTTTTTTTTTAAAGATTTGTTTATTTATTTGAAAGAGTTACACACACACAGAGAGAGAGAGAGAGAAAGAGAGAGAGAGGGAGGGAAGACTTCCATCTGATGGTTTACTCCCCAACTGGTTGTAATGGCTGGAGCTGCACTGATCAGAAGCCAGGAACGAGGAACTTCTTCCACGTCTCCCACTTAGGCTTGGGCCCAAGGACTTGGGCCTTCTCCTACTGCTTTCCCAGGCCATAAGCTGAAAGCTTGATCAGAAGTTGAGCAGCCCGGTCTTGAACCAGCGCCCTTATGGGATGCCAGTGCTTCAGGCCAGGGTTTAATCTGCTGGGCCATAGCTCTGGCCTCCCATGCATGTGCATGGGCCCAAGCACTTGGGCCATTTTCTACTGCTTTCCCAGGCCATAGCAAGTAGCTGGATCAGAAGTGGAGCAGCAAGGAGCAAGGACTCAAACCAGTTCCCAAATGGGATGCCCATAATGTTTTCTTTAATTGGAGAAATGTTCCTTTGATAGAATGAGCATATGACCCCACAATATTCTCTACTTACTCATAATAGGGTCTGAGATGTAAAAGTCATGATTAATTTCTTAGAAGAAAATTTACATACCCAGAAGCAAAGAGAGAAAATTAACCTTTTGTTTTTCTCATGATTGAATCAGAGTTTCAAAACTAATACTTAACTTGTATTTTAGAGGAGTTAATGACTTAACCATCTCTTCTATTAGAAATACTATGTTGTGGCCAGTGCTGTGGCACAGTAGGTTAAAGCACTGGCCTGAAGTGCCAGCATCCCATATGGGCTCCGGTTCTAGTCCCGGCTGCTACTCTTCTGATCCAGCTCTCTGCTATGGCCTGGGAAAGCAGTAGAAGATGGCCCAAGTCTTTGGGCTGTTCTGAGGCTCTTAGCATAGTGAAGATATCTTAGATTCTCATCAGTGAAATCTTTAGAAATGTCAGAAAGCATGTAACTTTCTTTAACGATCTGAAACAGAGATGAGATCCATAAGGGCAGAACTGCTCAGCAGCCACAATGCAGGAATATGTATCTTTCTGACGATATCTTCATCTGCTTCTTGCAGTTGCAGCCAATCTGTGAGCTTTGGTCTGTTTTCTGCCCTTGGGAGGACCTAGGGTGCTCTATATTATCTGTAAGGATTCAAAATTTGTTGTATATTAGTGTCTAATCATAAAATTTCCAAAGTGACAAGCTGCATGTAATAAAATATGCAGGACTACAAAAAAAAATACAAACATGGTGTACTGTCTATAAATTACAGCGGTAAATCTCTATTATAGAGATACACATCTCTACACAATTCTCTCTTTCTTTCCCTCTGAAAGTCTACATTCAGCTCTCGATGGTGTGATTACTTAGGAATAGATTTCATATACTTACTTTCATAATCAGTGAACTCGGAATTATTATTGTAGTATTGAGGATTGTACTGACTAAAACACTATGTTTATTCCATGTTAAATAACATCATCCTATCTTTGGATTCCATTTGTCCTGCTACTGATGTATTCACAGGAGAGGGGAGGTGGGAGGAAAACCCAAGATCCATCAGGGTAGAGGAGGAATGTCAGAGGCTGTGGTTCTATTGTACTGCAGCTTGGGTTCTGGAAGAACACATGAATGGACCCAGATGGTTTGAAGCTAACTGAGGGCCTATGTTCTGTACACTTGTCTGTGGTACTGCATTTTCATTTATGTAAAATTTATTTTCTTCAAGCAATATATTAATTTGGATGAAAATGAAGATGTTAAGGAATTTTCAGAATGGGTCTGTTTAACCCTCATTGGCTTTGTTTTTAGGCACATAACTCAGAAAAGAAAAGATAGAAAAATACCTTTTGGGTTCTCTTCATCTATACCACGGCACTCTTTGGTTAAGATTTATCATTTTGTCATATTTGATTCTCTAGACTCCCTGAAAAATCCCCTACTTCATTAGATGGCGTCCGTGTCTCACCATGGCAGTGAAAAGTTTAAAATGTTCCAGCTGTGCATTTAGCTAGGCCATGGACACCTGCCATGGCACTTGCCAGCCAATTGTGTCAGGGGCATCATCTGAATCAGAATTACTTGCATGAAAACAAGGAGTTGCAGATTCTTGCAGTGAAAGTGGAGAGGAGCAGGAGCTGCAGAACATTGCCAGGGGTGAGTGTGCCATGGGATGCCATGTGGTGGCTGGTGTCTGGGGTGCTGGTTCTGCAGAAGATAGGGCTTATGGGGGCTGGTGCTGTGGTGTAGCAGGTAAGTCTGCCGCCTGCAGTGCCAGCATCCCATATGGTCACTGGTTCAAGTCCCGCTGCTCCATTTCTGATCCAGCTCTACTATGGCCTGAGACAGCATTAGAAGATTGCCCACATCCTTGGACTCCTGAACCCACATGGGAGACCTGGAAGAAGCTCCTAACTCCTGGGTTTGGATCAGCTCAGCTCTGGCCATTGCATCCAATTGGGGAGTAAACCAGCAGATGGAAGATTCTCTCTCTCTCTCTCTCTCTCTCTCTCTCTGCCTCTCTTCTCTCTGTGTAACTCTGACTTTCAAATAAATAAATCTTTCTTTTTTTTTAAAATAACTTATGCTGATGGGTAGTGGTCATGGAAAATGTATGGGACATTTTGCAGCAAGATTTTGGATGACTTTTCCAACCCCTGAACCTCCTAGAGATTGGAATAGACTTCTAATGCGTAACTTCCTCTTATGCTTAATTAGGTTTTTGTTTTGAATTGTTTTTGATGAAACAGCAAGGAATTCTGAGTTATAGACTTCCTATTTCAGAGAGGAAAACACTGATGCCTGCATTATAATTAAATAATGCCTATCACCCTTTCTTAAGCAACAAATGATCACAGATTCCCTCTTTGCTGCTAAGTAATGAGCATGGTGATTCTTCCCTCCATAACCACCTTCCCACCTACACTCCCTCCCCTCTTCCTCCTTCCTCTCCTATTGACATGGAATGCCTTACATTGCTAGGGTGAACATTTAACCTGCTGGCCCTAGGTGTTCATACACTTCAACTGTGTGTAATTATTCATATTCCCTTTTTATGACCAAGCTTATGTCAGAACGACAAATTATATATTCACCTAATACTGAGAGTCATCAAATTGATTTCTATTTTCTTCTCTCTTAGGCAGTTCTTGAGGGGCAGAAATATTTATTTTGTATATCATGTATTTATTCAACTAAAAGACTGACTGTCAAGATGCTGAGTTTTAGTGTCAAAGCAAATATGTTTCTAGACCCCATGAAGTTTACAGTCTGACAAGAAAGAGCAATCTACCCAAAGAATATTGTTTAACATAGTAAATGCTGGTGTGAAGCCAGTGGATAAAGATTGAAGCATTCTTAATCTAGCACCAACTCTAATCCCATGATCTCTAATTGAGAGAAGTAATCAGAAACACAGAACTCCATGTTACCCAGTTATCTCTTTGAATTTCTGATTAAAAAATAAAACATATCCAACAACACACAAATACCCAGGAGTGCATAATATTTATATACTATCTTGATATTAAAAATAAGAAAAACTAACCATTAAATAATAGCAACTTTGAATCTCCTTTGTTTTCTAGACAAGTTATAATCCTATGTGGTTCTTTACAGTAAATTATTACAGTAAATTACAGTACATATTACAGTAAATTATTACAGTAAATAACTATAGTAAATTATTTTTGTAGGTACACTTCATCTCTCTCACATTTTTCCATTTGATAAATCAGATTATAAAAACTGAGACCCAAGAGAAAAGAAAGATTTTTAAGCTAGTGTTATATGTTGATTGGCTCTCTAAAAAAGATTTATTTATTTATTTGAAAGTCAGAGTTACACAGAGTAGAAGGCGAGAGAGAGATATCTTCCATCTTTTGGCTCACTCAGCAGTTGGTCACAATGGCTGGAGCTGTACTGCTGCAATGCCAGCAGCCAGGAGCTTCTTCTGGGTCTCCCACACAGGTGCAGCTTCCCAAGGACTTCGGCCATCTTCCACCACTTTCCCTGGCCATAGCAGAGAGTTGGATCAAAAGCAGAGTAGCCCGGACTCAACCTCCACCCATATGGAATGTCCATGCTGGCAGTAGCTTTACCTGCTATTTCACAGTGCTGGCCCCTTGATTAGACTTTATCTTAGACTTTTTAATGATATTAAAAAACACCATGCTTTTCTAAGCTCTTTCCATTCAGTTTCTACTTTGTAAATTCCAGATAATACTGTCCCCAGAATTAATCTAAGGTATAAATGCTATGATATAAGGCATTTAACCCCTTAACCTGTCTCCTTGAATACTCAGCTATGTTAGCTCTGTGTCCATTCTTCTGTCTCTGTACTAGATGAATAAAAAGACAGTGTAAAATGATTTGAAAAGAACTATAAGGGGTCAGCGCTGTGGTGCTGCTGCCAATTGGGGAGTGAACCAGCAGATGGAAAACACCTCTCTCTCTCTCTCTCTGTCTCTGCCTCTCCTTCTCTGTAACTCTGACTTCCAAATAAATCAATAAATCTTAAAAGAACTATAAACATCAATAAAACACAAATGAAAATTGTATTCTCAAAACTGGATATTAAACCATGCCTTCTACACCTCTGTTAAAAGTTACATTCTATCATAGTTATTTATGATTTCTAGGGCCAAAGTAGTAAATAAGATTTTTCTGGAAGAGACAGAGGTTATGAGGGAGCCAGGATTTGGGGTCAGTTAGCAGCAGTGAGTGTCACTCTTTCAGATTTGATTCAGGAAAGGAAGAACAGCAACTGATCCCTGAGATTTTGGGTTGGGAAGGAAAGGAAGGAGGGACTGAATAAAAGCAAAGGCCCTCTGGTTGTGGGCACCCACCCCCGACTGCAGCCTTTGGGGAGGCCCAGCTGGTGTCTCTAGGGATGCTGCGGACTGGACTCCATTTCCCAGAGTTCCCAGGAGCTCCAACATATTCTGCTTCCCGAATGCCTGTGCACATGTGTGTAAAACTGCCAGACCCTGGGGCTCTGAGTTGGACCAGAGGGAGTTCATTCCCTGATCAGGGTCAGCCCTGGGGGCTGTGGTGCTCCTTCTCTCTCATTTACTGCATCACCTGCTCTGCACGTGCAATCCCAGGCAGTTTCCAAGTGCTCACCCGAGCCTGCCTCCTGCTGCTTCTTCCCTCTTCATTGTCCACCTGTGGGACCCAGTTACCAGGGACTCTGTTCCCCACACTCCCTGCTTTGCTCCCCGTGTTTCTGGAAGAAAGCGTACCTGCTCTGGGACTTTCTGCTGCAGGTTTGGCATGCAGGAAGGGGTGGGGACATGTGTGGGAGAAGGGTGGGTGCCAGGGCACCAGGGATCCTGGCAGTTTCCCCCGAGGTAAGGGCTGGGACCTGGGCTGTTCTGTCTCCCACCTCTGCTTCTCAGGCTCCCAGTGCCTGGACTCTCTCCTGCAGAACCTCACCCAAACTGTCCCTAATGTGCTTAATTTAGTGGTTACAGGAGAGAGAGGGCAGCGTTCTGGGAACCTGCACACGCAGAGAAGGAAGGCGGAAAGACTCCCACTCTCCACAGTTAAATAAGCTGGGTTCCCACTGTGGGTGGTCTGAGAATACAGTCGGGCTGGGCCTCTTGATGTTTCCTGGGCTCGTTTCTGCAGGGTGGGGCTGGATGGCCTTCAGCAGGGAGCCTGTGGCAGCAGAGGGGTGGGAAGAAGGATCTGACAAGGATCTGCCCCACTGCTCTCATCCTGCACCTCATCTTCCTGGTGGGGAGCAGTGTGAAGCGTGAATAGCTGCTTTGCGCATTGATCCCTCTCATATTAATTATCAGATTTTTCCAATGTGGAATTTGAAGCTGTTCCAGAAACCTGGGGTGGGAAAACTCTCTTCTTTCAAACAGGCACAGAGACAGTGGAGGATCCAAGGAGTTTCTATTAATGGCCCTAGGCTCAGCTGGAATGATTTCCTGAGAACTGAGCATCAAATTCAAGTTTCTTAGCTGTTACAGCATTGGTGGGTTTAAATGGCAGCCTACATGACTTAGGACCACAATTTCCAATGGTCAGTGGGTCCAGTATGTTTGTAAAAGAGATGCTGGGGACAGATTTATTAGGACAGATTTATGACTGGAGTTTACAGAAGCAGAACTTAGGACATCTTCCCTCCCTAGATAAGATTTCAGTGGGCAGCTGTTTCACTCGTCAATTGTGAGCATCCACTTTTAAAGGTTTGTGTTGGATGAGGTCCACTTCTCTTTCTTTGATGATGTATTTGGCTGCTTTTCATTTTCTGTCTTCAGCTATCTCTTCTCCTGTTAGCAAGGCTGTCAACTGTTTTGACCTGCCACTGATCCCTTTGCAAAGTGAGAAGGGAACTAAAATTAATGCAAGTCTACTGTGTTGTCAATAACTGGAGCTACTATTTTAAAGATTTATTTATTCATTTGAAAGAGTTACACAGAGAGAGGAGAGAGACAGAGAGAGAGAGAGAGAGAGAGAGAGAGAGACATCTTCCATCCGATTGTTCCCTCCCCAATTGGTAGCAACAGCTGGAGCTGTGCCAGTCTGAAGCCTGTAGCCAGGAGCTTCTTCTGGGATGAAGCTGTTTTTTGAAATAATTATTTATTTATTTGAAAGGCAGAGTTACAGAGTGGCAGAAACAGAGATCAATGGCTGGAGCTGTTTGGATCCAAAACCAGAAGCCAGGAGCTTTGTCCAGGTCTCATAGGCGGGTGCAGGAGATGAGGGATTTGGGCCATCTTCTACTGTTTTCCCAGGCCACAGCAGAGAGCTGGATGGGAAGTGCAGCAGCCAGGATCATAACCGGCACCCATATAGGATGCTGACACTGCAGGCAGTAGCTTTACCCACTATGCAACAGTGCTGCCCACTAACGGGAGCTCATTTAATCTGAGTATGCATAAAGTGGAGAATTACAGCATCATAAATACAGATAAGTTACAGTTTTTCTCTGCGCAGTACTTTACAGTTACCCAGTGATCCACTGAGAATCTTACTTTCCACACTGTGTAAATAAGAAGGTCAGTTACTTGTCTTATTTTGGGTTCTGTGTTTAAACCCATGACATTTTTGACATGGGAGGATATTAGTTCTACAATTTCATAGAGACTGGTCTGTGGAAGCATCGATAGAAGTTATAACTGTGAGAGTGGTAAGAAAGAAGAAGGGAAGAAATAAGTGCCCCTTACGCCACACAGAGGTGTCCACAAATGGAGTAGAAGACGTGCCCTTGAAAACTATGGCTGACTTTCTGGGACAAACTGTGTTTGAGTGCTTCACATGTTCTGATAGAAAGGTGTTGCCACCAGGTTATTAGTATATTTATTTAGTTAGTTTTTAAAGATTTATTTATTTATTTGAAAATCAGAGCTACACAGAGAGAGAAGGAGAGGCAGAGAGAGAGAGAGAGAGAGAGAGGTCTTCCATCAGGTTCATTTCCCCAATGGCTTCATCATTGTGAACTTTGCTCAGTTCCTGACCTATACCTTTCCTTTAACCTAGTACTTTGCCATGTAGTAGCCCCGGAAAACTGCAGACTGCATAAATGAATGAATACTTGGAGGGTTGTGATTTCTTAGAGGAACATCATGAGACAGAAGGAATAAAACAAAACAAAAGTATCCTCCGTATATAGAAGGTATACTGTTTTTGCAAGCCACAGCGAAGAGGAAGAAGCAGGAACGTAGTGAGACTGGAAAGTTTGTGGCAAAGGTAATAGGCACTGGTCAAGAATTTAACAAGCCCATTAGGAAAACATTAAGGTTTCCTTACTTCCATGTAGACTCTGCCCTCTTATGGTGAACAGGGTCCTCTAAACCCACTTGTTGCACAAATGAAAACCCAAGCATTGTCTTCTCCCACAGATGGAGTCTGCTATTGGTTTTGATTTACATTTCCCTAATGGCTAGTGATATTGGGCATGTTCATATATGTCTTGACCATTGAGATTTCTTCTTCTGAGAAACATCTATTCTGATCATTGCCCATTTCTTAGCTGTACATTTTGCTTCTTATTTGGAGATTTTCCAGTTCTATATATGTATGTTCTGGCTATCAATCTTTTGTCATAGTCAGAGTTTTCAATGTTTCCTGCCATTCTGTCCATTGTATCTTCACTCTGTTGAATACTTTGTTGTGAAGATGTATCTTAATTTGATATGCTCAAATTTGTATATTTTATTTTGTTACTTGTGCTTTTGGAATCTGACCCAAAACTGTTGTCTCTGCTAATATTTTACAGTTTCTCATATGTTTACTTAGTTTTTGGTTTTATATTTAGACTTTTAATTCACCTTGAGTTGCTTTTATATAGTGTATAAGGTGTTGGGGTATCTTTTCAGGCTTCTACATATGGATAATCACTTTCCTTTAAACCATTTGCTAAAGGGATTCTTCTTTCTCCTGTTTGTTTTTTTTCCATTGTTAAATAGGAGTTACCTGTAGAAAAGTCGGTTTATTTCAGCTGCCTATTCTTTACCATTGAACTATGTGTCTGTTTTTGCAACAGGGCTAACACTGCTTCTATTTTTTTTAAGATTTATTTATTTATTGGAAAGGCCAGATGCTTCTTCCAAGTCTCTCATGTGGGTGCCAGCACTGTAGAACACAGTCCATCTTCCACCAATTTCCCAGGTGCATTAGTAGGGAGCTGGATTGGAAGTGGAGCACCTGGTCTCCTAGCAGCAACATATGGGATGCATGCACAGCAGGTCAAGGCTTTAACCCACTACACCACAGCACCAAACCCTTCCTTATTTACTTCTGCTGTGATCTTTCATTATTCACTTTTTTCTACTGCCCTGCATCTTGACTCATTCCTGTTTCTTTCTGGGTCCTGGAGGATGGTAGTAGGTTGCTTCTGGGATATCTTTTTTGTGTTAGTAGATACTTGGTAATCTAAAATCACAGTTTTTAGTTTCTATATTTCTCTGCTATCACAAGGACCTTCTAGATGACAGCAGAAAATGCTGGCAGAAATGAGGATATATTAATTTGCTAAGAAAATACCACAGAGAATATGATGTAAATCATGGAATTTTACTTCTCAGAGTTGTAGAGGTTGAAAATGTGGATCAAGGGGCTTAAATAGGCTCGATTCTTCCAGAAGCCTTTCTCCGATGTGACAGACACATCTATCTTTTTATTTTATCTACTTAAAAGCACTTTCTTCAGGTAGAGTCATGTTTGTGGTTAGCACTTCAGTGTTTGAGTTTTAGGGAGGCACATTTCAGTTCACAACAGCAAAAGGGTCCCTGTGGTCTACTTCAGTGACAGCCATCTCTGCGGAGGACAGAAAGTTTGAAATCAGCGTTAGGAATTCTCACAGTATTAATGTCTGCTATCTCCATCAAATGTGCATTCATGTACACACAAACAAAACTACCTGTACACATAAACACATTCAACAGTGGAAATGCCTGATGGTTATGTACAGGTAACATCAATATAATAATCCATAAGATGGCCTATTAGCAGACATTAAAAAAAGAATTAGAAAGAATGACAACAAAATCTGCAATTACCTATATTTATGGCTATATGTATGATATTCAGTATTTATAGTTGCTAAAAGATGAATACTGATGTGTGGGAATTAAAGATAAACCTTACCTTGCAATATTGCAGCCTAGTCTACATGAAAGATGTCTTCCTAAAACCTTTCCCTGGGCCCACTCTGTGGCATAGTAGATTAAGCATCCACCTGCAGCACCAGCATCCCACATGGGCACCAGTTTGAGTCCCTGCTCCTGCATTTCCAATCCAGCTCTTTGCTAATGGCCTAGGAAAGCTGTGGAATATGCCCTGAGTGCTTGGGCCCCTGCACCCATGTGAGAGACCTGGAGGAAGCTGCTGACTCCTGGCTTCTGGCACCTGGCTTCCAAACGGCCCAGCTCCAGCCATTCTGGCCATTTAGGGGTGAACCAGTCGATAGAAGACCTCTCCTTCTCTTCCTCTCTATATCTGTAACTCTAACTCACAATAAAGAAATACATTTTTTAAAAACCTTTCACATTTTAAATTTCTTAATTGTTTTAAAGATTCATTTATTTATTTATTTACTAGTCGAGTTACAGACAGAGAGGAGAGCCAGAGAGAAAGAGAGAGGTCTTCCATCTGATGTTCACTCCCTAATTGATTGCAACTGCCAGAGCTGTGCTGATCTGAAGCCAGGAGCCAGGAGCTAGTTCCAGGTCTCCCAGATGGGTACAGGGGCCCAAGGCCCAAGGCCATCTTCTATTACTTTGCCAGGCAATAGCAGAGAGCAGGATCAGAAGTGGAGCAGCTGAGTATTGAACCGGCCCCCATATGGGATGCTGGCACTTCAGTCCAGGGTGTTAACCTGCTCCACCACAGCACCAGTCCAACATTTTAAATTTCTGATACTCTAAAATAGCACAGGACTGCATTATATCTAGGAAAGATGCATTTAAAAATTATAAATCTAGTGCATTTTAGCGGAAGTTTTAACAAATACTTCTGATTTTCTCAGCATTATGTATAAATAAATGACATAATGAGTCATTGTCAGATTTTTAGCTTTTGACAGCCACTTATAATATTTCACAGCTTTTTGAAATGTATTGCTAGTGTGTTTTTCTCAACACATGCACTGGATTTTACCTATAAGGTTGCCTCTTATAGGATTTGCATTTTAATGGGTTTTCATGGCACATGTAATCAACATCTGGAAAGCCTCTAAAACACATAAATAATAACATGAATCAGGCTTTTTTCTTAAAGATTTATTTATTTATTAGAAAGTGCTGCACAAATAGAGGAGAGGTAGAGAGAGAGACAGACAGACAGACAGAGACAGAGAGGTCTTCCATCTGCTGGTTTACTTCCAGTTAGCCGCAATGGCTGGTCTGTGTCAATCCTTAGCCAAGAGCTACTTCCGGATCTTTCATGTGTGCAAGGCCCCAAGGACTTGGGCCACCTTCTACTGCTTTCCCAGGCCATAGCAGAGAGCTGGTTCAGAAGTGGAGCAGCCACAACTTGAACTGGCACCCATATGGCTTGCCAGCACTGCAGGCAGCAACTTTATCTGCTGTGCCACAGCGCCTGCCCCACATTGCATCTCTTTAAGATGATATGGATTTAAGTTCATGAGAAATTATTAGCATCGTGGGAACTGATAGATATGGATGAAGCAGGATGGACTTGTTAGGAAGGGTGATGTTAATTTTCTTATAAAATAAATAAATAAGAAATTAAATATGGTCAGACATAAATGAAGACTAAATTTTATTAGTGGTGATCCAGAAAACACAGATCTCAGGTCTTTTTCTTCCAGTGTTAAGTTTACATTTTTAAATGCATATTAAGTGAACAAATTTCATGTAATTTATATATACAGTTTGAAGAGCAAACTGATAACATCCTATCCTATCTTCCCTTGGTCTCATATTTGCAACTCGCTCCTTCTCATTTTATTTTCTTTTAATTTTGACAGCTGCATGCTTTGATTTTATTTTAGAATCACAAGCTTTAACCCTCTACAAAATAAAGAATTCAGCAAGTAGTAGAAGAAATATCAATGAGTATATGTTGTTTACTCTATCAAAGAGTACAGAAAAGTGCTATGAACAATACTCAAATCTCAAAATGTCATATTAACTCATGCTACTTTTCGTTGTCTATATATTAATTACCACCAGTCAGAGAAAACATATGGTATTTGTCTTTTGGGGGCTAGCTTTTTTCATGAAGCATACTTGTTTCCAGTTCATCCATTTAGTTACAAAAGATAGGATTTCATTCACAATTATGGCTGAATAGTATTTTACACTGTATTTATAGCTCATATTCTTTTTCCAGTCACCAGTTGATGGACTTCTGGGTTGATTCCATGTTAGCTATTGTGAATTGAGTTGTAATAAACATGAGGTACAGATAACTCATGCCTATGCATATTCTATTTCATTTCATGTGGATAAATTCCTAGGAGTCAGATGGCAGGATCATATGGTATGTTTGTTTTCAGATTTCTGAGGAACTTTGATACTGCCTTCCATAATGGCTATACTAGCTTCATTCCCACCAACAGTGGGTTAGGGTACCTTTTTCTCTCCCTCTCCACCAGCCTTTATTGTTTGTTGACTTTTTCAAAAGAATTATTTATTTGAAAGGTGGAGTTAATTATAGGGAGAGGCAGTGGCAGAGAGACAGAAGTATTTTATCTGCCTGTTTATTCTCCATATGGCACAACAGGTGGTGCTGGTCCAATCGGAAGCCAGAGTTAGGAGCATCTCCCTGGTCACCCAAGTGGGTGCAGGGACCCAGGCACTTGGGCCATCCTCCACTGCCCTCCCAGTGCAGAGCAGAAAGCTGGACTGGAAGAGGAGCAACCGGGACCAGAACTGGCACCCATATGGGATGCCGGCTCCATGGGTGGAGGATCAACCCAGTGTGCCACGGCACTGGCCCCCATCAGGGATATTTTTCTATAGTACTCTCTATCCACTGTATCTTTTTCTAGTTGAAGAATTAAGGTGATGCAGGATTAATCGAATGAGTTTGAGAGGATTGTCTCTCTTTCAATTCTTTTGAATAGTTTGAGAAGTATTGGAATTTGTTCTTTAAAAGTCCTGTAGAATTCAATAGTGAGGCTGTCTGATCCTGGACTTTTCCTTGTTGGGAGGGTCTTTATTACTCATCCAATCTCTGTCTTGGTTTTGGTTTGTTTAGCTTTTCTATGTGTCTTCATGACTCAATTTTGGTATATTGTGTATGTCCAGGAATCTGTTGATTTTTCCTCTAGGATTTCCAATTTGTTAGCCATCACAACCGATGCCCACATCCTATATTGCAGTGCTAATCTGAGTTTTGGGTACTCCACTTCCAAACCAATTTCATGTTAATACCCCTAGGAAGCAATGGATAATACCTCAAATTCTTTCCTTCTTGTCATCTAATTTGGAGAAGTGTAACCTCAATGGGGACTTGAGAACCTGGTCTTGCACAGTGGTAGCCATATAGAAAGTGAACCAGCAGATGGGAGACCTCTCTGCTTCTCTTTCCTTCTCTCTTTGTCTCTGTGTCTCTCTGCCTTTTTTATCATATTAAAATATTTAATTACTTACTTGAAAGAGTTACAGAGAGAGGGAGAGACAGAAATCTTCCACCACCTAATTCATTTTTGAGATGACTTTAATAGCCAGAGTGTGGCCAGGTTGAAGCCAGGAGCTTTTCCTCCGATGTGTGTGGCAGCATCCCAGGCACTTGGGCCATCTTTCCCTGCTTTTTCAGTCCATTGGTAAGGAGCTGGATCAGAAATGGAATAGCTGGTACTTGAACTGGTGCACATACAGGATGCCAATGTAACAGATAGCAACTTTGTCCACTGCACCACAACCACCAGCTCCTCTTTCTGCCTTTCCAATAAATAAATCTTTTGAAAAAGAACTTAAGGTAGTAAAAGTCATCATGACTGAGCAATGGCAAATTTATTGAAGTGATCGACTTTCTTAAAGATCTATTTATGAATTTGAAAGGCAGCACTAGAAAGAGAGAGTGGGAGAGATGGATCTTCCTCCTGGTTTGTTCACTCCTCAAATGGCTGCAATGACTGTGCCTAGGCAAGACTGATATCAGGAGCCGGGGGCTTCTTCCAGGTCTCTCACATGGGTGCAGGAGCCCCAATATTTGAGTCACCCTGTGCTGCTTTTCCAGACACTTTAGCAGGGAACTGGATCCGTTTGGAGCATTAATGTCTATGATACTCTCCTTGCAGTTGAAGGATTTAGAATCCGTTTCAATTATGGGTGGGCCAAGTACAACAGCTTCCAATTGTCCAAGGTTTGGATTAGATGGGATCTGAGAAATTTTGTTAAAATAGTTATTAATCATAACTCTGAGCTTAAGCATTTCTTACCAAATTTTCGTGTTTGCTGATGTTTATATCTATGGGAAAATTGGGTCTCTGGATTGCAACCAATGAAAGCATCCAGACTAACAGTAATAAGGTCAACAGTCAGCAGAATGATGTCCAGCTGAACTGAAATAGCTTTTCTTATTTGGTAGAGGGGTTACCTCCTGCCTTATGCTGACATACTGACATAGACAGTAGATGTTGGAGCCTGTCCCTTCTGCCAAATGGAGAATACTACATTTTGGTCCATCATATATATATTTATATATTATAATATATATTATATTATATATTTCTATACATAATATAGAATTACATATAATTATTATAAATATATAATTATATATGAATTTATTATTTATATATATATCTATAATTATTTCTGATCCAGCTCCTTACCAATGGATTGAAAAAGCCGTGAAAGATGGTTCAAGTGCCTAGGTTGCTGTGACAAAGAGCGGAGGAGAAGCTCCTGGTTTCAAACTGGCCACACGCTGGCTTTTGAAGTCATCTCAATAATATATATGTACATTATATATAATATTAATAATAAATTATATAATATCTGTTTATAATTATTATATATTATATAATATATTGTATGTTAAACTATAATATATTTTATATTGAATATATTTATATACATAAATATATAAATAAATGTATATATATAAATTATTTATTTATGTATTTGACAGGTGTACTTACAGACAGTGAGAGGAAGAGACAGAGAAAGGTCTTCCATATGCTCATTTACTCCCCTAATGACTGCTGGGAGCACAAGGACAGTGCCTAGAGTTTATTTTGATGGATTTTAGCCCCTTTCATTGGAGGGAGGCCCAATGAAGCTGGACTGATTTGTAAACCTCAGAAGTGTCTTTTCAAGGTGAAGGCAAACTGAGACTGAGGGGTTTTTGGAAAAACTTGGAACAAAATGCATTTGCCACACTTGGTTAAGACACATCATTTATTTATTGATTTCATCAGATCTGTTAACATTGAGTATAAGGTACAGGGGACATGGTGGATGGCATATAGCAATATGATTTTAGTAATATATCATGAGGTGCTTTTTCTTTTAATGGATTTAGCAGGTAAAATTGGGTTACCTAATGGGATATAGCTGGAATAATCACCTTTTTACTAAATAAATCTGAGGTAATAAATATTAGTGTATGATGACATTGAGTTTTCTTTTATTGGGCCTTCTTGGTTATTTTAATCTGGGATTTGTGAATTCTCATTTTCTCTAGGCAAGTTTTAACTGAAAAATTTTATTTTATTCTTCATCATGTTGGACCAACTCTGCTGCTTCTGGGATTTTTTTAGTACATCTGACAATTGGAATTTTAGACAATAGTATAGTTAAAAAGAGATGTACCAAGTAAAGTACTTATTTTTATTCAGATACATATTTTCTAAAATTCCTATTGAGTATCCTTGTTAAATTTAGTTGCATCCCAGGTTAAGACTTATTGGAGACAGGTGCCATGGCTCAATAGGCTAATCCTCCACCTGCGGCGCAGGCACACTGAGTTCTAGTCCTGCTGGGAGAGCCAGATTCTGTCCCAGTTGCTCCTCTTCCAGTCCAGCTCTCTGCTATGGCCCAGGAGTGCAGTGGAGGATGCACAAGTGCTTGGGCCCTGCACCTGCATGGGAGATCAGGAGGAAGCACCTGGCTCCTGCTTTTGGATCAGCGCAGTGTGCCAGCCGCAGCACACTGGCCACAGCGGCCACTGGGGGGTAAACCAACAGAAAAAGGAAGACCTTTCTCTCTGTCTCTCTCTCTCACTGTCCACTCTGCCTGTCAAACTAAAAAATAATTTTTATAAAAAAGACTTATTGGAGCCACTCTAGTGATTATACCCATGAAACTTTGTTAATTAATGCAAATAGAACCTGGGAAAATTGATGTATATCTTATGCTGTAGAGACTTAAGATTGAACATCTTTTTTTATCTTTTTTAATTATATAATTTAAAAACAAATTTTAGATTTTTTTTCACTTTACTAAGCCACAGCTCTGGCCCCATTAATATGTCTTAACAATGTTTTTTCCTCTCAGACTTATCTCTATTGGTTCAGTTAACTGCATGTCTTTTCTTTAGATTCAGATTCTCTCAGCTGTCAAAGCTTATTCATCTTAATTCTGTTGTTCCTATTTCCCTCCCTTTTATTCTGTCCCTAGGCTAATTGAGGTCATGATTCTCCATTCCTTCTGTGTGGTGTCACAGTAGGCTTGAAGTGTTCTTTTTCTCTTCTGATTTCTAAAGAAAGAAATTATGTATTCCCCCAGTTTAGATATTTTAATAATTCATTCTAAAACAAAGGTTAAATGTTCTTAATTTGACAAGAATTTTCAGGGCCAGTGGTGTGGCATAGTGGGTAGAGCCACCACTTGTAGTGCTGGCAGCTCATATGGATCCAGATCTCTGCTAAAGCCTGGGAAAGCAGTAGAAGATGGCCCAAGTCCTGGGCCCCTGCACCCATGTGGGAGACCTGGAAGAAGCTCCTTGCTCCTGGCTTTGGATTGGCACAACTCTGGCCATTGCAGCCAACTGGGGAGTGAACCAGTGGATGGAAGACCCCTCTCTCTTCTCTGCCTCTCTCTGTGTAACTCTGACTTTCAAATAAATAAATAAATCTTTAAAAAAAGAAGTTTTTCTAATTTTAGATTTGTTCTCCTTCATTGTCACTTCAGGGTGTGTGTAAAGAGTGCATATCCAGTTTTTCTATTTTGGATTTTTGGGATTTTGTATTAGCTCTGCTGTGTATTCATTTTTCTTGAGCATTGGTGATATCTTCTCCTTAGTTGTATTAAGAGAGAGAGCAATAGCCCTCATGTCTTTTTAGGTAAGTAAGACATATTAAAAACAGAGCATTCAGTATACATTCATAGTAGTTTGACTTGTTCAATTGATTTACGTGACCTCCTTTGGACATTCTTGGTCTCTGCTGTACAACTTTCTATACTCATTAATTCTTTGATATTCCCAAATCCAGAAAATGAATGACTCAACAGCTGTGTTCCTGTATTTGCTGGGACTCAGGGTAAGAAGCAAAGTGGAGGTGTTCAGGAATCTAAAGGTACATGCTACATAGCAAAGCACATCATTTCCTATACAAAGTGACTGGGAAATCCAGAATCTTTTGCACACATATTGGATCCTGAACTATTACTGGAGTATTCAGTAAGATTTTAATGTATTTATTTTCTGTGTGTGTGTTTGTATTTCTAAATAAACTCTGCTGGGCTACTTAACATTAACATGTATTGCAGAATTCTTTCATCAGTTTTTACTTTTAAAAAGTTTCTCTTTCAGTTTTATGGGAGAGGGTAGAAGTTTTCTGCTATGTAACTGAAAATTCATTCATTCATTAAACTTAAAATATTTGTTGGAAATGGGTGGAATACTATTAATTCTTGTGTGATTTTCATGAAACTAAATACATTCTCTATTTTGTTTTGCTTAAAATTTCTGCATGTGTGGACTTCTTTTTTCCTTCTTGCCCCAAATCCCTTTGTGTATTGGGATGGCAAATGGGTTTTACACTGGAGAAAACATGTTATTTTGGCAAAGAAGTACTTAGCCTTCCTGCTTCAAGTATTCAAATATTGCATTAGAAATCAGTATATTTGTTTACTGTACAAATGTCCTTCATACAATTTTGTAATCTTCTGGGATGGGAGAGGGAGCAGGAAATAGGAGGGTTATGGGTGGGTGGGGGAAGTTATGATTGTCAGTATAAATTATTGCCCTACACTTTTTATAGACACTCTTCAAAGCATATCCTCAAACTAATTCAATTAATTTAAAGGATTTATTAAATGATAGACTACATGAAATTTATCGATGTATTTTATCAAGCAATCATCCAATGTAAATGATTACCATATGTTTGCACTTCAGGGAATCATTCTATTGTGAATATTTTGGCATCAATATAATTTTGTTTAAAATTTCTTTATGAAAAAATATCTGGACTAGAATTCAATTGAATGCATTGCATGGTTTTGTTACCTAATGACAAATTGCCTTCACTGAGGTTTATAATTATTTATTCTTTCAACACTAATGTTATGTATTTACCAAATACAGTAATGTTAATATACATTTGGGGTTGGCACTGTGGCATAGCAGGTAAAGCTGCAGCCTGGCAGTGCTAGCATCCCAAATGGATGCCAGTTTGAGTCCCAGCTGCTCCATTTCTGGGCCACCTCTCTGCTAAGGCCTGGGAAAGCACTGGAAGATGGTCCAAGTCCATGAGCCCCAGAACTCGCATGGGGGACCCAGAAGATGCTCCTGGCTCCTGGCTTTGGGTCAGTGCAGCTCTAGTCATTGCAGCCAATTGGGGAGTGAACCAGCAGATGGAAGACCTCCCTCTCTCCTTTCTGCCTCTTCTCTCTCTGTGTAACTCTGGCTTTCAAATAAATAAGTAAATAGATAAATAATTTTTAAAAAGATACATTTGTTTGCAAACAATATGTGACATCAATACAACTACTTAAATTTTCTCATACAAGTAGTTTAATTTGGAGGCCTGAATTATGGCTGATTGGTTCTGTAGTCTAATGATATCTTTGAACCCAACTATTTTCCCCTTCTTTATGAATTTCAGTGTTGTATATTACTAGAATTCTGAAAAAAATTCACAGAAACTTTAGGCATCATCTAAACATCATAATCTCCAAAGAGCAAAAATCATTGCAAACTATGATTTTCTAGAATTATTTCTTTGGATAATGCTACAATTTTATTGTAGCTTTAAATTGAGCACACACACACACACACACACACCCATGTACCATACATACATTCACAAATGTACATACACAATCAGCAAGTCTCCAATGCATTTACCAAAGTGCATCAATGTTCTAGTTTAAGATTACTGCCAAAGAATAGTCCCTTTCTTTAAATACCAATTTACTCTATTGATTTATTTTTGACCAAAAATGATGCAGTTTAGTTACTGTTTTGACAAAGAGGCAGGTATCATCACAAAGCACAAATGAGTGAATAAGTTACATTATCCAGATAAGAAATGGCTCACTCATCAAATTAAAAGGAATTGAATCTAGTTTGAGTTACCATGTCAAGCAAAATATGAAGTTTTACAAAACTTGAATGTATATAATTTCAAATAAATTTTGAGTTGTATCTAAATGTGTACACTACAACATTAAGCATAAAGGCACAGATATTTAAATACCTTTATTTAGGAAAATGTGAATAGATAATAATAATAATTGCTAACATTTATTTTATACCAGGTGATGTTTCCTGAATTTTATGTTTCCAGAAAAATGGAGGTAGCTCCTGTTATTTTAACTTTAAAGAAAATGCAACTGAGGCATGAAGAGGTAAGTAACTGGTTTGCCCAAGGATATATAATCATGAAGTGGCAAAGCCTTAGACTTGGCATGATCTGAATGGCAGCCATTTTTTTTTCACAAATTCAATGTTTGATCTATTTCATATATTCACTAAAAGGATTTACTATCAAATGATACTTTCTGATAAAACCTATGAAAACTGCAGATGAGTATTGCTCCAAAGCAAATACTTGAGGCTAGCATTACGTGTAGCAGGTAAAGCCATTGTCTTTAAATTTAGCAAAGATATGCCTTGTTAGATGAGTGTACTTTGTGTAATTCTTCTTGTCAGTGTATACACTTTAGAAATTGATTACAGGGGCCAGTGCTGTGGCACAGCATGTTAAAACCCCAACCTAGGGTGCCAGCATCCCATATGGGTGCTGGTTTGAGTTCCAGTTGCTCCACTTCTGATCTGGCTCCTTGCTAATGCACCTGGGAAAGCATCAGAGGATGGCTCAAGTCCTTGGGCTCCTGCACCCGTGTGGGAGACCTGAGAAAAGCTCCTGGCTCTGGGCTTCAGATCAGCTCAGCTCCGGCTTTTGCAGCCAATTGGGAAGTGAACCAGCAGATTGAAGACTTTTCTCTCTGTCTCTACCTCTCTATATAACTCTGTCTTTCAAATAAATAAAAATAAATCTAGAAAAAAAGAAATTGATTACATCAGGCAACACATATGAACTTTTTTATAGAAAGATTGACCTTTAGAAAAATTTTAGACCTACAGAAAAAAAATGTGGTACAAATGTGAACTTTTGAATAAAAATCTATTTTTCATGAAAGCATGGTGTTATAAAACAGAGCAATACCTCACTGAGAACCAAAAATAAATTGGACTATCTCATTCTGTGATTTGAAATCTAGGGACAAATGTCCTTTATTTTTCTTACAGAGAATGTAAATAGTGTTGTGATATCAAACTCATTCTAAGTTTAGGTACCCCATGGAAAGTTTGATCTAATGAAAACAAATCTGTTGGATCATTTACCTCATACATTCCACTACCATGAAAATAATATATCTGTCATGATACATCAAGAAGAAAACATATTTATGCCTAAAAATATAAATTCAACTATTACAAGCTGTTCAGCAAAATTTAAATTGTATGTTTTTAATATTCTAAAATGGAACATTTTTCTTTGCTTCTCAATAAAAATGTGATACACTTTAACATCTTCAGAATAAGAACTGAGAGTGTACAAGGCAAAATTTATTTATTTACTTATTTATTTTTTGCCAGGCAGAGTTAGACAGTGAGAGAGACAGAGAGAAAGGTCTTCCTTCCATTGGTTCACCCACCAAATGGCCATCATGGCCTCCCGATCTCCCATGTGGGTGCAGGGCCCAAGCACTTGGGCCATCCTCCATTGCTCTCCTGGGCCACAGCAGAGAGATGGACTGGAAGAGGAGCAACCGGGACTAGAACCTGGGGTGCCAGCACTGCAGGCGGAGGATTAGCCTTGTGAGCCACGTACCCGGTTAAATATAGTTTAAAGAGAGAATTTATAACGTTCATTTTTAAAGTAACAAAAACATTTTTCACTTCTTGGTTTGCATTTTAAATTTGTACATATATATATATATATATATATATATATATATATTAGCCATCCTTACTGGTTATTGCAAATTACCACATCCCAAAATTAATTGCTTCTCAACATTTACAATTTGTTTCTTCACTTTAAAGAAAAATATTTGTGTCTCTTGAGTAAACAAGTAAATATAATGATTTGGCATCATTTCATAAAACTCAAATCTGTAAGAACTCAAAAACCACTGCAGAAATATTCTATAAGAATGTACTCATGCATATTGTTCTTACAATAGATTCACCCATGTCATAGGAGAGCAACTCCTTGCTCAACATTCAAAATGTTCACAGTCTTCGAAATATTCCTTTTAGCATAGTGACCACAGTTGGACACAAGAGAGTCTTTAAAATTAAAAGAAACAATTTGGGTATGCTGACTTTCCTAGTCTTCTTGTTTTCCTGGGACAGAGTATCTTTTTTGAATGTAGGCTGACAAGGATACAACCCCCACCACAAAGTAAAATGCCTAAACATTAGAGCACTGCTCCTGACCCCTGCTCACTTGTTCCTCTATGTGGGATTTATGAATGACTTGCATGAATGGAGAGATGAAAGAGGCAATGAGCTACCAACCCCCCTTTTCTTTATTTTCACTTTTCTAGGATGCCTATGAGAACATGGGTTCTTGTCTGCCCTTTTTTATACTGTAAATTTAGCAAAAAACCTGTGCTCTGTAAGTGACTAGGTAAGGATGCAATGTAATGTACTAGGGCAATGGAAAGGAATTTTTGTTGCTAAGCACCAAGACCAACAACTCTGTGGGCTAGAAAGCTTACATTTTGACTTCTTTCCATGTCCAGCTTGAACCATTCAGAATTCAGAGAAAGTAGGAATGTAAGTTATGAACACACTTCACTGCCACAAATGTTATGATACTCATCAGTTTGTAATCAGGAATGACTTAAAATTTAACCAAAAATACCACAGTAAACTATGGCAGATTCATCAACACCTACACTTATAACTAACATCCACATTTATAATTGTATCTTTCTATGAAGGATCTGACAGGAATTATTATCTGGGATGGATAATTAACAACTCCTTATACAATTTTTATAATGTACCAAAAAAGTGAACTTTGAATCCTTTGGGAATTGGATAAGCTAAATATATTTGTATTTGATGAATTCAGGCTGAGAACTTGTAAGTATAATACCAACCATAATACCTACTAAAAAATTAAATACCTTGGAATAAATTTAAGAATTTGAAAGATCTTCACAATGAAAATTACAAAACATTAAAGGAAGAAATAGAAGAACACACACAAAAATGGAAAAATATTTCATGTTTGTGCACTGGAAAAAATAATATCATCAAAATGTTCATACTACCCAAAGCGATTTATAGATTCAATGAGACCCCAATCAAAACTCCAAGAACATTCTTCTCAGATCTAGAAAAAAAGAATGCTTAAATTTGTGTAGAAACACAAGAGACCCCCAAATAACTAAAGCAACATTAAACAAGAAAAAGTTGGAAGTATCAGAAGACCAGATTTCAAGACATACTACAGGGCAGTTACAAACAAAACAGCCTGGGACTGGAACAGAAAAAGACATGTATACCAATGAAACAAAATATAAACCAAAAAAATTAATCCATGCAGCTACAACCAACTAGTCTTTGACAAATGAGCTAAAATCAATCCCTGGAGAAAGGACAGTCTCTTCAACAAATAGTGTTGGGAAAATTGGATCTCAACATGCAGACATATGAAACAAAACCTGTACTTACACCCATACAAAAATCAACTCACAACTGATCATGACTCTAAATCTATGGCCTGATATCAACAAATTACTAGAGGAAAATATTGGGAAAACTGCAAGACATTAGCATAGGAAAGACTTCTTGGAAAAGACCCCAGAAGCACAGGCAATGAAAGCAGAAAGAGACAAAAGGGATTACATCAAGCTTAGAAGATTTGTGCTGCAAAGGAAACACTAAGCAAAGTGAAGAGTGGTAGAAAATATTTGCAAACTATATAACTGATAAAGGGTTAATATCTTGAAGTAACACCTTGACAGTAGGGACTCCACACCATGAGACTCTGGTCTGAGACTATGATCTAAAACAGTTGAATAATAGCAGTCCACTACATCACACTTGGCAGAGCACAGAAACCCCATAGTATGATCTCTCAAGCTTGGAAGTGAATAGACTACACCTGGGTTAATGATAAAAATGTAATTTGTCTATGTCCTATGTATGATTAAAACCAATACCTGGATTAATGTCAACATTATAATTGGAATTGTTAAGATTGTAACTGGTATTGTCAATATTATAATTGATACTAGCTTATTGATACTAGCTTATTGATACTAGATTATAATTGATACTAGTTTCACATAGGTTTTAGGTCAGTAACCAGTAACCATGTATTCCCCCCTATTCCTAGCAACCATGAATTCCCCTCCCAATTTTGTGGTTTTTGCCTTTATAAACCCTGTTGCTTTCGGCTTCAGGGTCGAGAGTTCTTTAGGGCATGAGCACACTCTCCACCACCTGCAATAAAGGACCACCAAATTTTATCAATCTGTGGAGCTCTTTTGTTCGCACTCACTCAGGTACAAACAGCAATCTGATGTTTATAAAGATCTTAAGAGACTCAACTTCAACAAAATAATGCAGTTAAGAAATGGGCAAAGGACATGCACAGAAAATTTTCAAAGGATGCAATCAATACAAATGGCCTACAGACAAATGAAAACATACTCAGCATCACTAACCATCAGGGAAATGCAAAGAAAACCATAAAGTTTCATCTCATCCCAGTTAGAATGTCTATCATCCAAAAATGAAAAAATAATAAATGCTGGTAAGGATGTTGGAGAAAAGGCACACTTATACGCTATTCATAGGAATGTAAAGTAGTACAACCATTATGGAAGACAGTAAGGATATTCCTCAGAAATCTGAAAATAGATCTACTATATGACCCAGCCATCCCACCCATGGGAATTTACCCAAACAAGATGAAATCAGGCTTTGAAAGAGTTACTTATAACCCCCATGTTTACTGCACCTCAATTGGCAATAATTAAGATAAGCAATCAAATCAGATTCCCATTAACTGATGTCTGGAAAAAGAAAATGAGTAGTATGGAATACTGCTCAGTCATAAAAAAGAATGAAACCCTGTCTTTGCAATACATGAATGCAACTGGAAACCATTATGCTTATTGAAATGAGCAATTCAAGAAAGATAAATGTCATTTCTTCCCTGATAAGTTCTGATTAATATAGGATACAAGAGTAGATAAGAATGAAATGGACTTATGATTTGATTATTGTTTTAAGCCCTTGTGGATACTCTAGTCAAACTGTGGTTTTGGATTTTTTTATTTGTTGAATAGTATGGTTAGTGGTGCACTAAACCCAAGGTTCAAAAGAAAATTGTGAAATTATGTTTTTTTGAATTTATGTTTTTTGCAAAAATTATAGAGAAAAAGGAAAGGTGAATGGGGATTGATGGAGGGAGTGAGGGGACTATGGATATCTTCTTAGCATTGTATTTATAAAATACATGATATCTGTTCTCTTTATATTAATAAAAAAATTTTGGAGAGCCTAAAGGTAAACATCTCCTACGAGCTGATCTTCAACAGAAATGCTAAGAATATTCACTGCAGAAAGGACAGTCTTTTCAATGAATGGTGCTTTGAATATTGAATATTCACACATAGAAGATTTAAACTTTATCTCTCATCATATACAAAACTGAACTCAAAGGTGTTCATTTACCCTAGGCATTAAGATGTCAGTTAAGATGCTAGTGTCTCATATAAAAGTACCTAGTAGATACCCAGCTCTGACTCCTGACTCCAGTTTCCTGCTAATGCAGATACTGGGAGGGAGTAGGGATAACTCAAGTACTGGGTTCCTTCCACCATGCAGGAAAGCTGGGTTGAATTCCACACTATTGGCTTCTGTTTGGCCCAGTCCTGTCGTTTGTGGGCATTTGTGGAGTCAATCAACATGAGAGCTCTCTCTTTTTGTTTATCTGCTCTCAAATAAATAATTTTACACTCAATTCAAAATTATTTAAAGACTTAAATGTAAGACCTGAAACTACTGGAAAAAAAATGCTTCAGGACATTGGATTGAGTAAGTACTTGAAGGATACGACAACAAAGCACTAGAAGAAAAAAAGCAAAAATAGTCAAATGGACTTTTTTATTTATTTAACAGGTAGAGTTATAGACAGTGAGAGACAGAGACAAAGAGAAAGGTCTCCCTTCCATTGGTTCACTCCAGAAATGGCCACTATGGCTGGCGCTGTGCCGATGCAAAGCCAGGAGCAAGGTGCTTCCTTGTGGTCTCCCATATGGGTGCAGGGCCCAAGCACTTGGGCCATCCTCCACTGCCATTCTGGGATGCAGCAGAGAGCTGGACTGGAAGAGGAGCCACTGGGACTAGAACCCAGCGCCCATATGGAATGCTGGCACTGCAGCAAGTGAGCCATGGCACTGGCCCTGGAATTTTACCAAATTAAAAAACTTCTGCAAAGAAACAAAATAATCAACATAACAAAGAGACAATATGAAATTGGAGAAAATACTTAGAAAATATACACCTACTAAGGTGTATACACCCTTTAAGACATTTTAAAAACTCAATGAAAAATGAACAGATTTTAAAATTGGCATTAGATCTAAATGTTCATTTTTTAAAGAAAGGCATACAAATGGCCAAGAAGTACATGAAAAATGTTCAGCATCACTAATTAACAGGGAAATACAAATACAAATCAAAACCACAATTAGACACCAAGTTACTCCAGTTAGAATGCTTATTATCAAAGACAAAACAGTGGCTGGCATTGTCACACAGCAGGTTAAGCCATGCTCTGTGACACTGGCATCCCATATGAGCACTAGTTCAACTCCACATCCCATCCAGCTCCCTGCTAATGTGTCTGGGGAAGCAGCAGAAGGTGACCCAAGTTCTTGGGCCCCTGTCATCCACATGGGAGACCCAGATGGAGTTCCAGGCTTCTGGCTTCAGTCTGGCACAGACCAGCCATTGTGGTCATTTGTAGAGTGAACCAGTGATGAAAGATCTGTCTCTGTCTCACTATGTGTCTCTCTCTTTGTAACTGTTCCTTTCAAATAAATAAATTAATCTTATAAAAAAGAAAAATACACACTTGAAGGAATTGTATGCAAATTTAACAAAAACTTGGAGAACTCAGTAACAGGAAAATAAATGCCTTCAAATTTAACTACTGCCAGAATACATAGAGACACACGTAAAATGCATAATAAAATAAACATATACGGGGCTGGCACCATGGCTCACTTGGTTAATCCTCCACTTGTAGTGCTGGCATCCCATATGGGCACAGGGTTCTAGTCCCAGTTGCTCCTCTTCCAGTCCAGCTCTCTGTTGTGGCCTGGGAGTGCAGTGGAGGATGGCCCAAGTGCTTGGGCTCTGCACCCACATCAGAGACCAGGAGGAAGCACCTGGCTCCTGGCTTCGGATCAGCATAGTTCCAGCCATAGTGGCCATTGGAGGATGCACCAATGGAAGGAAGACCTTTCTCTCTGTCTCTCTCTTTCTTTCTCACTGTCTAACTCTATCTGTCAAATAAATAAAAAAGCATATAAACCAATCTGAATATTAGAGAATTCTGAGAAAAAGAAATGTACTGTACATAAAGGAAGAGCACATTTAGACAGCAACAAGATGGATACACTGTGTATCAGGATGGTTACACTTAAAAACACACATTACAAATGCTTTCAGGATAGAGTAGCAGAACATCTCATTCATTCCTGGTGAGAATGCATCATGGGGCAGATGCTTTATCAGACATCTTGGCATGTTATTAGGAATCCAACACCGTGTCATACACCATACATGTTCTAATATATTTACAGAGCTGGTGTGAAAATGTATGGCTTGATAAAAACTGACATGAAAATATATATAGCAGCTTTATTCACAATGGCTAAAGCTCATAGAAAACCACATTGTTCCTCAACAGTTAACCACATAACCAAACCTTCAAAGTGCGTGGAGACCCTGGGAAGAGAACAGGAGATGAAGACACATGTGATGCTTAGGGTATAGGCATTTAGCATGGGGACACAAGAGAAAAGCCGAGGCTGAAGTCATAGGGGATCTAGAAGCCTAAGGAAGACAACAACTTCAAGCAAAGGGCAGAGAGGTATCTGAAGACTGCCATGAGCTGAAGTCACAGGCAATGAAGTCACTCTAGGGTAGCAGGATAATACTCCAGAGTAGAGATGCAGATAACTGATGGGAGATCACGGCTTCATGCAGTGGGGCTGGAGGACCTGACAGCTGGCTTGGGATGCAGATGGACACTCAAGGAAAGATGTGATGGAGGGTCTGGCATTGTGGTGCAGTGGGTTACACCACTGCCTATAATGTTGGCATTCCATATGGGTGCTGGTTTGTATGCTGGCTGTTCCCGTTCAGATCCAGCTCCCTGCCAAAGACCTGGGAAAGCAGTGGAAGATGGCCTTACTGTTTTGTCCTCTGCCACCCACGTAGGAGACCCAGAAGAAGCTCCAAAGGCCTGGCTCCTGGCTTCAGATGGGCCCAACCCTGGCCATTGCAACCAATTGGGGAGTGAGCCAGAGGATGGAAGCTCTTTCTGTCTCTCTATGCCTCTGTCTCTCCCTCTATGTGATAAGGAAATAACTTGAGATATTAAATTTCATGGGTTTTTTTTTGGACAGAGTTAGGCAATGAAAGAGAGATAAAGATCTTCCTTCCATTGATTCACACCCCAAATGGTTACCATGGCCAGTGCATAGTGGCAATCCAAAGCCAGGAGCCAGGTGTTCCCTCCTGGTCTCCATGCGGGTGCAGGGTCCAAGTAGTTGAACCATCCTCCACTGCCTTCCCGGGCCACAGCAGAGAACTGGACTGGAAGAGGAGCAACCAGGACTAGAACCTAGAGTGCCAGTGCCACAGCCAGAGGATTAGCCTAGTGAGCCATGGCACTGGCCCTCTATGTAATTTTCAAATAAATCTTTTTTAAAAAGAGGTGCTGGAGACACAGGGGATGGAGACTTATGAAGGCACATGGAATAAGACTGTGTCTAGGGAGGCCGTTCATGCATCAGAATTCTGCTTCTCCACTGTCTGTCATGATAAAGCCTCCATTGAGCAACCACCATTTAAAGATGCCACGTGACAGACTCCTTGTCTCTGAGGCTAATATGTGTCCGTAAAGCCTACTTTAGAAGTAAGAAGTACAGATAATCATAACAAAAATTTGTGACTGCCTCTGGAAGACTGAGGGACAAGGGGGTGTGGAAAAACACAAAATTGGGGCCAGTGCCGTGGCTCACTTGGTTAATCCTCCACATGTAGTGCCAGCATCCTATATGGGTACTGGGTTCTAGTCCTGGCTACTCCTCTTGCAGTCCAGCTCTCCGCTGTGGCCCAGGAAGGCAGTGGAAGATGGCCCAACTGCTTGGGCCCTGCACCCACATGGGAGGCCATGAGGAGGTACCTGGCAGCTGGATTTGGATCAGTGCTGCACACCGGCCGTAGCAGCCATTTGGGTGGTGAACCAATGGAAGGAAGATTTTTCTCTATATCTCTCTCTCACCGTCTAACTTTGCCAAAAAATAAAAATAAAAAACACAAAATTTAATATCTCAATTTATTTCCTATGAATTCTTTTTTTAAAAATTTTCACAGCAATGTCTTGCAATCACTTGGAAACAGGTAACAACATAGGGACCTAACATATAGACTGAAAGGATTGCAGACTCAAAACGCAAACCTGGTTATTCACATCGAATGCACCTTTGCTCTAGAGTGACACTGACTGCTGACTGTGAGTTTCCAGCAGTTCTTAGGATGCCAAGTCTTCTGAAAACACTTTGAAACCTGTCTTCCCAGACTGAGAACCCATGGATAACAGGACTGGAGAGAGCAGTGCTCTAAGACTAGCTCAGTATCTGCTTCCACCCTTGGCAGTGAAGTGTCAGGGTCACCCCACACTGAGGGGGAGTAGCTGCATTCTCTGTGCCCTCCAGCAGGCATGTACCAGGGTTCACTCCCAGCCCTGGGGCCTCCAGAAACCCTGCAGCCAGCCTTCCTCCACAGCCATGTGGTGGGGTCGTGGGTGGGCTCCCACAGGGTGTACGGGGCACCTGGTGGCCCTTACCCCCCACCATTCCCTGACCTCTGGTCTGGTGCCCCCACCTCCGGGTTGGAAAAATCCCAGAATCAGTTGAGAGCCACAGATAAGAAGGGAGGATTGGCACAGCACTGGCTGGGAGAGACCCAGAGGGGCCCAGTGGCACCCACGGGGTTGGCCTCAAGGTCCCAGGGTGGCTGCAGCAGGGCCTGCACAGGTCACCCCTGCACTCTCCCCAGACCCAGCTATCTGGAGTTCACAAGTACAGAGATCCTGCATCCTTCAGTGCTGGGAGCACACTTCCTCAGGGTCTCCCACAGCCAGAAGTTCACAAAGGGCCACCACTTCCTCCTGTGCATCCATTTCCTCACTCCTGAGTCAGCACCATCCATTTATGCTGAGTCATCATGAAATTTCTGCTGACTCATCATTACCACCTACCTGGTCCCCACATGTTCTCTTTAGAGACCTGAGCCCTGTCAAGGGGTCCTGAGAGATAGGGTGGTCCCCAGCAACTCCATCCTGGTCTCTAGCAGGTATACATTGCCCCATCTGGGTCCCCAGGGCTCCATTCAGTCTCTAGGGCCTTCATACAGATCTGGTCTCCATCTGGGTCTCCAGGCCTCCAGCCAGGTCCCCAGGTCCTCCATCCAGGCACCGGGGCCTCCATCCAGGTCTCTAGGGCTCCATCCGGGTCTCTAGCAGGTGCACAGGGATCCATACAGTCTCTAGGAGCCTCATCTGGGTTTCCATGGCTCCATCTGGTTCTCCAGTGCTCCATCTGGGTCTCCAGAGCTCAATTTGGGTCCCCAGGGGCTCCATCCTGGTTTCCAGCAGGTGCATGGGGTCCTCAGGACCTCCATCCAGTCCCAGCAGGTGCAAGGGGCCCCTCCTTCCTTCCTTGCAACCTTGGGTTAGATTTAGGGGTAGAAGCATGACTCAGCTGGCCTGGTGCCATGACTCAGCAGGTTAGGTTTGATGTCAAGGTTAGGGTGGGGATGGGATTCAGGTTAGGGTTCATGTTTGAAGCATGACTCACCAAGTTTAGAAGCACGACTCAGGAGGTCTGGAAGCATGATTCGGCAATTTTAGAAGTGCGACTCACTGGCCTAAGAGTATGACTTGGCAGGTGTAGTTGTCTACCTTTGTGGGTAAGGATGCCTGGTAGGTAATGATGACTCAGCAGGTATAAAATGGTGACTCAGCAGAAGTTTCTCAATGACTCACCAGGTCTGGGATAATGAGGATTAAGTGGGTATGTATAATGATGGCTCACGAGGTGTGTGCTAGTGATGATTCAGCAGAATTTCCTGATGACTCAGCATGACTCATCCCTTCCTTCCTTCCCTCCCCTCTTTGCATTCATTTCTGGTCCACTTTCAATTTCCTAAACCCACTTCTGGTCATTCTAGACCCACTTCCAGTCCACTTCTGCATTCCCAGAGTCAATTCCAGTCAACTTCCCGATTCCTACAGTCACTAACTTCCAGCTAATTTATGTCACTTCGGGGTTCTCAGACTCACTTTAGTCTACTTCTGGGTTCCTAAGTCACTTCCGGTCCACTTCCGGCCATTGTATACCCATTTTCAGTCACTTTGGTTCTGTTTATACCCATTTTTGGGTACTTCTGGTGTACTTCCAGGTTCTTATAGTCACTTCCCAGAGGGTCTCTGTTGGTCCCTGGGGGTCTCTGTGGGTCCCAGTTGTCTCTGGGGTTCTCTCAGTGTCTTTCAGCATCTCTGGGGGTCTCTGAGGGTCTCTGGGGTCTCAGGTTTTCTGGGGGTTCTGGGGTTCTCTGAGAATCTCTGGGGGTCCCAGGGCTCTTGGTGGGGACACCTGTCCATCACCCATCACCCTTGTCCTTCACTAAGATACCTGTCCATCACTCAGAATAGACTTGTCACTCAGGAAAACATTTTAATTCTCATACAAGTTTCTGTCAGGAAATTGGTCCTGGGTCCAAAAGACACCTTTTCTTACAGGGACTCCCTTGAGGTTTTGTCAGAGAAATTTTGTCAGGATCCAATATGGCTATAGCTCCTGTCAAAACAATTGCCAGAATCCAAGATGGCCACCACTGACATCAGAAAACACACTGCCAGACTCCAACATGGCTGCCACTCCTGTCAGAAAAATTTACCAGCCTCCAAGATGCCTGTCATTCCTGTCATAATGAGAATTTGCCAGGATCCAACATTCTGCTGCTGACATCAGAACGAGAATTTGCCAGACTCCAATATGGCTGCCATCAGAAAATCTAAAAATACATTTCTTAAAAATTTCATTTAAAAATTTATTAAAAATTCATTAAAATTAAAAATTAATCCCATCCCATATGGCCACTGTTTGTGTCTCAGCTGCTGTACTTCCCATCTAGCTCTCTGCCGATACATCTGAGAAAGCAGCAGACAACACAAGTTCTTGAGTCCTTGCTGTCGCTCCCCCTCTTCATGGAGGAACGACACTGAACCCTGCCTAGGCTTCATATCCGAGTCACGGCACCATTATGTCGCTCCCCCTCTTCGTGGAGGAACGACACAGGACCCTGCGCTGTTCTTTGGTCTGCTCGGCCCTCCCCGGGTTTGCTGCTAGTTCTTCCCGGGTTGGCTACTGTCCCTTCCACCTCCGTGGAAGGGCAGTTCCCCCTGCCACCTTCCCCACTTCCGTGGGGGAGCGGCACACCGCCGGCCGGCTCTCTCAGGGGCTGCACAGGTGTTCCCCTTAGATGTTCCCCTTAGATGTTCCTGGTGCATGCCGTCTCTCTCCTCCTTTATAGTCCTCCTCTGCCAATCCCAACTCGGCTGCCCACACGCCGAGTACGCTGCTCTCCTCCAATCAGGAGCAAGTCCTGCTGTTTATTGGTTGAACTGGAGGCAGCTGGGTAGAAGCTGTTTTCTCCTCTCCCAGCGCCTTATTGTGGGAGAGCAGATGCATAGAATAAGTCTTAATTCCAGTAACTTAGTCTAGTCCGAGCTGCTCCCCACACTTGCCACCCATGAGGGAGACTTGGGTGGAGTTCCAGATCCTGGCTTTGATCTGACCCAGACCCAGCCATTGTGAGCATTTGGTGGGCTGACCTGCAGATGGAAGATCTCTCCCTCCCCCTCCCTGTCTCTCCTTCTTTATAACTCTGCCTTCTAGATAAATAAATCCTTTTCCCATATTTATTTTTCAACAATTTTTCTACTTACTTGCTAGTATAGCTTTCTCCCTTGGTGCTGCTGCTCCCTGTGGACTTGTCCTCCTCAGCCTCTGACTAGAGCACAGCCACCTCTCCAATGCTGACATCCTCTGACACATAGTTCACTCTTCTGTTCTCTCTAAACTGCAGACTCTTGGGAAACATAAGTAACTATCATGGATAAACGTGCATAGATACACACACCTGAGGACTCCAGAGTCTTGGATTTCAGGCTGTAATTAACTTTCCTTTTCAGAGGACTGGTGAAAAAACAAGTCTGGAAGCCAGGGTGTAGCCTTGTGGTTCAGATGCCTGTGTCCCACATGGGAGATTTTGGGTTTGGTTCCAGTCCCTGCCTCCAACTTCCTGATAATGCAGACCATGGAGCTAGTAACTGATGGCTCAGATGATTGGGTTCCCTACTCCTGGGACAGCCCTGACCACTGTGGATATTTCAGCAGTGAACTAGAGGGTGAATACCACTTCTCTGTCTCCTTGTTCATTTCTTTGCATCTCCAATTAAAAAACAAAACAAGTATGTTTGTATCATCCATTAAAATAACTTCCTCAGTGGAAAAAAGTAGTTTCATTGTTAAATTTGGGGAAAAATAATGCTTCTTGGTTGTAAATGATATATGAATAATGCATAACTGTACATCAGACTTCCATTGTGGACAAGGAAGAGAAAGATGGAAGCAATAATTTTTACTTCTGGCTTTGGTACTTGTCATGTAACCTTGAAAAATTCATTTAAACTCATGGGGCCTGAGTGTCCTTAAAATTACAGGCTCATCTAGTTGAGGCAGGTGGTGTAAGGGGAGGTGTCAGGAAGCTGAGAGCTTTCCTTGTTTCTGTGCCAACAGAGCTAAGTGACATTAGCAAGTCATTTGACCCCTCTGGATCTTCCTCACTTGTGAGATAAGATTGTCTTTATAGTTAAAGGATTTATTCTACACAGTCCTATCTTATGGTAAGGTTCACATGACTGTGAAGTGTTTTATAAACTGGCAGTGCAATAATCAAGTTGGCACTGAAGATGAAATGCTAAACAGCATAGAACTTCTAAGGCTTGTAGTTCTATGAGGAGCTACACAGAAACATTCAAGTTCAGGGGCATTTTTAAATTTAAAAACAGAAACATTGAATCACTGTTCAGAATCAGTATAGTTGCTAAAATTCTTATTTATAATCACTGAGATTGGTAGTATAATTACTGATAGTATACTCCTAGTGTTGTATATTTTAGTTTATACAATACTTAGACTATATAAAATATAGGTAGCATGGGAAGTGCGATACACAGCAGTCTTGTAGAATGGCAGATGTCCTAAACAGCACTCTGGCCTCAGAATCAGCCCTTAAGGCCCTCAGATCTGGCTGAAGAGCCCATGAGAGTATTTTCGGTATGGAAAGCCACTCTGGCAAAAAAGAAAAAAAAAAGGACCTAAATAAAAGATCTCTGTAAGTGAGATCCCAGTAGAAAGAACGGGCCATCAAAGAAGGAGGTACCTTTCTCTGAAGGGAGGAGAGAACTTCCCCTTTGACTATGACCTTGTCTAAGTAAGATCGAACTCAGTGAACTCAAGAGGCTTCCATAGCCTTGGCAACTCATGACTAGAGCCCAGGGATATTTCTGATGCCATAAACAAGAGTGTCAGATTGTTCAGTCAACAACAGGAATCACTGTGTGCTTACTCCTTATGTGGGATCTCTGTCCTTAATATGTTTTCCAATGTGAAGTAATGCTATAACTAGTACTCAAACAGTATTTTACACTTTATGTTCTGTGTGCTGCAAACTGATGAAATCTTTACTTAATATATACTAAATCGATCTTCTGTGTATAAAGATAATTGAAAATTAATCTTGATGTGAATGGAGTGGGAGAGGAGGTGGGAGATGGGAGGGGTGCTGGTGGGAGGGAAGTTAAGGGGGGAAGCCTTTGTAATCCATAAACTGTACTTTGGAAAATTATATTTACTAAATAAAAGTTTAAAAAAATTAAAACATAAAAAATAAATAATAATATAGGTAGTAATATTTAGTACTTCTCTTACTTTTACTGGATTGGATTATAGTATACGTTAATAAACCCTTTTTAAAGATTTATTTATTTATTTGAAAGACAGAATTATAGAGAGAGACACAAAAATAAACAGAGATGTTCTGTCTGCTGTTTTACTCCCCACGTGGCTGCAAGCAGCTGGAGCTGGGCTAATCCAAAGCCAGGTGCTTCTTCCAGGTCTCCCACATGGATTCAGGCACCCAAGTATTTGGGCCATCTCCTGCTGCTTTCCCAGGCACATTAGCAGGGAGTTAGATTAGAAGCAGTGCAGCTGGGACATGAACCAGTGCCCATAATGTTTGCCAGCACTGCATGTGGTGGCTTTACCTTATATGCAACAGCACCAGCTACAGCCTATTCATTTTAAATTAATAACTAAAGATTATCTGCTGTTCAGCCTCAAGGCTTTGGCTTGGCCCAGCCTCTGCTGTTGTGGACATTTGGGGAGTGAACCAGAGGTTGAAAGATCTCTCTTCTTATGTCTCTCCCTCTCTAACCTTGCCTTTCAAATAAATAAATGTGTCTTTGCAATAAAAATACATACATACACAGACACACACACAAACACGGTACCAACACAGTGGGTAAAGCCATGGCCTGCTGTGCCAGCATCCCATATGGGTGCTGATTCAAGTCCCAGCTGCTCCACTTCCAATCTAGCTCCCTGCTAATGTGCCTGAGAAAGCATCAGAAGGTGGCCCAAGTGCTTGAACCACTGCATTCATGTGGGAGGCCTGGAAGAAGCGCCTGGCTTTAGATTGGCTCAGCTGAGGCCAATTTGGGAAGTGAACCAGCAGATGCAAGATCTGTCTCTACCCCTTCTCTATAACTCTGCCTTTCAAATAAATAATAGATTTTTAAAATGGGGGAAAAGGGCAGTTTTGTTGCCTTCCCTTTACCTAGAGCAACATAATCAAAATCTGTTAGGCAAATGAATAAGGGAAATTCTGAGATCATGTATTGACCACAGCAGAGATTGTATTACCTGTACATTTTCTGGAAGCCCATGCTAGTTGGAACCAAGGGTAGGATAACAAAAAAGGGGAGGCCTATATCCCTCTTATTTGTCTTCTTTGTTCATTGGAGCAGTGGAGAGTTGAGTAATGTAATATTGGTGTTTGTCTCCATACAGTTCATGTCTATTTAGCTGGTTCTTTTTATTTGCATTTCTTTTTTATTTATTTTAAGAGATTTATTTGAAAGGCATAGAGTCCTCCATCTGCTGGTTTGATCCCCCAATGTTTGGTGCATGTGCGGTTCCATTATGAGAGCAGCTGAGGCCCTGCGGGTGCCTGGGGGCCAACAGAAACACCTGCAGCCTTGGCCCACAGGTCCTGGGCATCTCCCATCTGCTTGTGCCCCGCCCGCATCCCAGCCCAGGCCCCAGTGGCACCTCTGGGATTTCTGCCTCGAACTGGTCACTTTAGGTCACTTTGTGATCCCTGACCTCTGCCCAAGGAAGGAAGCAGGAAGCGGTCTTTCCCTCTCTTTTTCTCTCTGTAACTCTGCCTTGAAAATAAATACAACTTCAAAAAGTTATTCTCCATCAAGCAATACACCATTTTCCAGGCAAGTGTAAAGCTGGGAGTCATGGCTTCTTGTATATTTTGGATAATAAGAGTTTTGGTTTGAAAGCATGTTCATCTGAAACAAAGATCACTCATTATCCTTTGTTAGAGAAGGGGGCTCTGCTCTTGGAAAGTGAAAATCAGAAGTGGTAATGTGTGATGAGCTCCACCTGCCAGGTCTGGGGAGACTTATTTGAAAGACAGGACACCAGGAGAGGAAGCTTTTCAGATTCCCTGGCCCTTGCTTTAGTCTTATGTCTTTACTTCTTTTGCTGCATCTTGATGTCAAGAGTGTACTCTTTATGCTGAAATGAGGAATTGTGTCTAACCTCTTTTGGGCCTTTTTCTAAGAAGAGTGCATATATTTATCTTGGATATAAGGATAGCTTCTGGGGTGGGTGGATTTTTTTTTTTGGAAGTTTTCACAAGCCATCCAGTAGCCTATATTTTCTTCACAGAATTCAGTTTTTAGAAAAGCCTCCAATACAGCCAGAGCATCTGTAGGTAGGGAAGAGAAGGTAGAAAAATAAAAAGAAACATGAGGAATATGAGGAAGCTAATGATCAAACATTCCCTTGTGCTTTTCTAGTACTAGGATTAGCTATTCTCTTGTTTTTACTCAATCCTGTAATCCTGCGGATTTAGCTCTTTAAAGACAAAGATGCCTGTAGGCAAAATACTTAAGTTGGTTCCATACTACTAAAACAGAAACACTTCAGTTTGTTTTAATGCCAAAAATGTATTTACAGGAGAGGCATAAATCCTCAGGGAACTAAGTCTCTTGCAAACACTGCATGCAATGAAAAGCATCCTCAGCCTCAACCAAGAGCACTGCCATTACAGAGCTTAAGGCTGATTTATCTTCCCCACCTGGTGTGAATATGCTGAGAAATAAACAGAGATAAACAGACCTTCTAGGTTAAGTCAAATTCTGCCTGGTGAGCTGCTGATTTGAGGACACAGCCTTTCTGCACTCTTGTGATACTTGCAATGGATTCAATTCAAGCCTAATTCACAATTGCTGGCCAGCAGCTCCTGGAATGCTTCTGACCACAACAGTGCTTCCTTCGGGGAAGGTCTGCAAGAGCAGTTCTCTAATGAGTTGTGCTCAGAGCAGTTCCCCTCCCAGCTCAGCAGTGAGCTCTTCAGATTGCAAACACAGGAATCTCAACTTACTTGATGAAAGCTTGCTACCTGCTTTTCTTGCCAATTGTGGCCTTCCCAGGAATGGTGGAGTTTTGCCATAGGTAGCTCAACCCAGTCTTCAATACTCTTATTCTTACAAAAAAAAAAAAAGACAATTCACTAAGTGGTCATCCTTGAATACACTACTGAGCCTGAATGCATTTTTACCAAATAAAGTTGCCCAATAGCTATAAACCAAAAGCCAACAACAGGCTTGCCCACCTAATATTACACTCAGCCCCGAAGTACTGAGCAGTTTCATCAGTTCCTCAGAATGTAACTATGCTGTGAGGACTATAGAGAGGGATGCCCAAATTTTAATTATCAATACACTGCACAGCTAATAAAGCAGATGCTGTCTCTTGCCCACAAAAGGAGACAGTTTCTCTGCAAGGTTAACCGCAATCGGGAGACATTTTGCACCTGATGGAACCCGCAGCGGGACTGCTTTGAGCCAGCTCCTCTCCTTCCCTTTCCACCTTCAGTCCAGGATGGGACAGAGACCATGCACAGGAGGTGCCACCAGTCACCCGTTTCCCCCTGTCCACCTGCAATGCTCCTGGGAGGCAGATGCCACAGAACAGTGATTTGTTCCATGATTGTCACTGTGTGAGATCAGCCCATCATGAGAAAATGACCATGGATTCCAATGAGATATGAACCGCAGAAGCACTGTCCCCAGCATCAGTGCAGGAGGGTGGATGATGGAGGCACAGCATGGCCAGGATCTCTAGGGACCCCGCAGGACTCTGCTGCCCTGGATGCCTACAGCAGGCAGCTGCATGAGGGCCCAGTGCATCTCCAGCACCCTCCTACCAAACCCTTCCTTCTGACTGCCAATGCAGTCCACATAGATGCTGCATCAGTGAGCAAATAAGCACTGTGCACTAGGTTGTCCTGCTGAGACTCGGCCTTCATTGCTTCCCCAATTGCAGCACGTGCTGCAAGCCTCAGCTGGCGGGAGAGGTGGAAGGTCGCACTCACCAGGTCTGTCTCTTCTTCTCCTGCCCCTCCTGACTCTCGGGCCATCACCTGCATTCTAGCCCCAAGGTACAAAATGGACAAGAACCTAACAGCACACACGTCAACCGCACACACTGCAACTACAAGCTGCCCACCAATGACCACCACCTTTATAATCAGCCCAGCGTTTGGTGTTCTGGCAGCGCTGGTCCTGCCCCAGGGAAGCGAGGATTGGCCCGAAGCCCTCCAATTGGCTGAGCCTGAGCTGCCCTGCAGCAGATTCTGGAAGCAAGGGAGCTGCTGACAGCTGAGGCCCTGGCTCAGAGCACACTTAGGGAGACTCCATGCTCGGCAAGGGTGCTGGGGCCCTGGACTTTCCCAGGCTGCAGTCCTAGGGTGGAGGCTGGCTCAGCCTTCTTCCCCAGCCCTGCTCACAGGTGGAGTGGGGTTCCCACAGGGGCACCTTCCTTCATGGGAGAGCAGGTTTACCGCAAATGCGGTGATTCCCAGTGCCAGGTGCTGGCCTGCGCCCTTCTGGGAGGGAGTAGGAGACAGAGACTTTGTGGGGAGGTGACACTTGAGCTGGGCCTGTATTTTGGGTTAGCTCTGGATGCACAACCCAGTGCGCCTGAACCTGCGGGTCTGCTGCAGGCCTCCTGGAGGCTCTGGGAGCTGGGCATCCTGGTGGCAAGGGCAGGAGGATGGGAGGTCAAGGCGCTGAGCTCCCGCTGGGTGCACCAGGCACTTTGGAGCTGTTCAGAGTAAGGAGTCGAGGTCACCTCCTGAACCACTCCTGGTTCCAAACTCCTGGTTTGGGATTTGCCAGAACCCTGAAGTAGGGGTGTGGTGGGGGTGGTAGTGGTTGGCTTCAATGCACTGTATTTGTGAATTCTTCAAACACAGCTTCTCCCTACTCCTGCAGGCTTTCAGGTGATTGACGAGGACAGAGTCCCTCCACTGCAAAGTGACTGAAGTTTGGAAACTACGTCCAGAACTTCAGTGTGTATTCAGGTGGTCATCCTTCAGGCCTGCAGGTGGACAGCAAGAGCAACAGTAAGATATTAATTACTGTAGATACTCTCCTTTCTTTCCAGTAGACCCACCAAAAGAATATGGGAGATGAGTACTTGAACTTGGAACCAGTCAGTTTACTAGGGTGAGCTGCCAGTACTTGGAGCTCAGGAGTGAACATGGAGAGCAAAACATGCACTGTTACTAAAGAGGACAGTTAGGTATTTTACTGTGAAAAGGGAAATTATTTAGAAGTGAGCAAGACACCTTAAGAAAAGGTCTGTATAGTTATTTTTGTTTATTTGCAAGGCAGAGAGAGCCCTTCCATTTATTGCTCATTCCTCAAATGTCTGCACCAACCAGAGCTGGGTAAGGCTGAAGCCAGGAACTCAGCATGGGTCTCCACAGAGGTGGCAGGGACTCAAGTACTTGAGCCATCAGCTGCTGCCTCCCAGGGTTCTGTTAGCAGGAAGCCAGAAGCAGAAGCAGGGCTAGGGCTTGAGGCCTGGGCATTCTGACTGGGATGTGGAAGGCTTTACCACTATGCCAAACGCATGCTGCAGTAAGGTGTTTCAACACATTTGCAAAATGTAAGAATGCGGTTTTAAATATATGCTCTTCATCTTAAAAATTTGCATAATCTTATATTCAGTTTCATGTGATTCAATACTTATTATTAAATACAAGTAATGTTTAGACACATGCTTTCCTCACCAATACAAACCTCAGTAATTTTTTCACTTAGAACCTTGAATATTAGCATTCATTCAGACTGAAGTTCACTCATAGGCTGGGAATTCTGACAAAGAGACAGTAGGGAAACAAATCTAGATGTGTATCTGATACCTAATAAGATTCTGAACCTGACTGACAGAATCTGAGTAACTGTTCAGAGAGTGACTTCATACCTCTCCCCTCTGTAATGAGAAGACTGTGTCCTTTGGACACTTTCACATGATGCTATGTAAATCTTACCTGAAAAGCCTTTTATAAATTCTGAAGTACCATACAGAAGCATATTATGCATTTCCATATGTGTGAAAAAAGGCAATGTCAAAGGCATAGCTTTTCCAGAGAGAAGTTAGGAGGATTAGCTCAGTTAGTAAGTGTGTAAGTACCATAAATATCAACATATTTGAAATAGATTTATATAGAGAGTGTGGAGTTCATGATAGATATTTAATAAATTCACTCTGGATAATAAGCAAATATCAGAAATAATGCCACAACCATCAGTGTTTAAACTCTTCAGACAGCTCCATGCCAGGGAAGTGCAGTGATCCCTGTAAATTAACAAAAATCAATCTGTGTATACCCATGGAAGCCACTGGTTTATATGCAGTCTATACTAGAGGTTTTTGTGTTTAGTAAAATAACTTGATTTTTTAATAAATGCTTTCAGACTGATACCTGATGCTGAGTGGCAGACAATTTTTTCTGAAAAGTATGTGGTTGAGAAATATAAATATAAACCAGTTTATAATTTTTGTGTCTGAATATTTTTATACATTGAGACAATACCTGCAATAATTGGAAGACTTTTCCTCAACAAGTTGCTATATTGATGCATTTTCATTTATTTATGTAATGTATGTTTAGGTAAAAGGAAGAGAGAGAGAGAGAGAGAGAGATCTATCTTTCATCTGCTGGCTCACTTCCAGATGGCCACAATAGCTGGGGCTGAGCCAGGCTGAAGCCAGTCCCCCATGTGGGTGCAGGAACCCAAACTCTTGGGCAATCTTTGCTGCTTTCCCAAGCAAAGAGCTGGATGAGAAGTGAAGGAAGTGAGTCTCAAAGCAGTGCCATAAGGCATCCTGCTGTTGCAGTTGGCAACTTACTCCTTTGTGCCACAATGCTGGCCCTGGATTGATGACATATTTGAGTGCTGCCACTGACTTTTGGCTAAATAGGATGACTTAACATGTGTTCCACTCTGTGGAAGAGGAACGAATAAGGCAGTTGGTTGTAAAAGTTGCCCATGGAAACCACAGCCTGAGAAAGATGAATCAACTCACCTTGCATTTTCCACCTTGCATCTACACCACCCTTTTCTGGACAAACATCTGATTGTATGCCCTTGTGATGGAGGTTCTCAGGGTGCTGGAACTTTTTGTAATTTTTTTAAAAATATAGATTAAGAAGAAGGCAAATAAACAAAAAATTACAAACTGCTGCCAATACCAAGAAGAGATTATTGAGAGTAAAAGGTCACCTGTTGGAGCCAGCACTGTGGCACATCAGGTTAAAGCCCTGGCCTGAAATACAGGCATCCCATATGAGTGCTGGTAGAGTCCCAGCTGCTCCACCTCCAGTCCAGCCTCTTGCTAATGCACCTGGGAAAACAGTAGAGGATGGCCCAAGGACCATTTTGCTCATGTGGGAGACCCAGAAGAAGCTCCTGGCTCCTGGCTTCAGATCAGCTCAGCTCTGTCCATTGTAGCCATTTGGGCAGTGAACCAGCAGACAGAAGATTCTCTCTCTCTCTCTCTCTCTCTCTCTCTCTCTCTCTCTCCCTACCTCACTCTCTACCTCTCTATATAACTTTTTCAAATAAATAAAATAAGTTTTTTAAAAAAAAAGGTATCCTGCCATACTTCTTTCTTTCCTGTTAATTCCTAGGAATTAAAAATTGTCAGGGCCAGCACTGTGGCAAAATGGGTTATACCAACATCTGCAGCACTAGCATCCTCTATGGGAACCAATTGCATGTTCTACTTCTGATCCAGCTCCCTGCTAACATACCTGGGAAAGCAGCAGAATATGGTACAAATCCTTGGGTCCTGCATCCAAGCGAGAGAACTGGATGATACTTCCCTGACCCCTGGCTTTTTTTAAAAGATTTGTTTATTTATTTGAAAGAGTTACACACACACACAGAGAGAGAGAGAGAGAGAGAGAGAGAGGGAGGTCTTCCATCTGACGGTCTACTCCCCAACTTGTTGCAATGGCAGGAGCTGTGCTGATCTGAGGCCAGGAACCAGGAGCTTCTTCCAGGTCTCCCACTTAGGTGCAGGGGTACAAGGACTTGGGCCATCTCCTACTGCTTTCCCAGTCCATAAGCTGAAAGCTTGATCAGCAGTGGAGCAGCCGGGACTTGAACCAGCACCCTTATGGGATGCCAGTGCTTCAGGCCAGGGTGTTAATCTGCTGTGCATTGCACTGGTCCCTACTCCTTGCTTTACCCTGGCCCAGCCCCAGGTTTTCAGTAATTTGGGGAGTGAACCAGCAGATGGAAGAACTTTCTCATGTAAATGAACAAATCTTAAAAATATATAAATATATTTATGTAATAATCATGTTCATGGTTTAGAAATTTAGGGACCAAAATACATGCTTTTAAAAACCCACTCAGTATCATTCTTTGCTTTGCTGTTTTCTATCATGAAGATGTTTTAGATCTTGAATTTATCAGTCCTGTAAGCTTTTTTATTCTATACCTTTGACAGATTAAGTGGTTTTTATTTTTATTTTGTAAAGGAAGGTTGATGCATGTATTTGAAAATGTAGCAGAGTGGAAGAGACAGATTATCTATCTGCTGGTGTACTCCTCAGGTGGCTGCAGTGGCCTGGGCTGGGCCAGACTGAAGACAGGAACTTCATCTGGGTGTCCCATGTGGGTGACAGGGCCCCAGTTATCTTCTGTTGCTTTTCTGGGACCATTAGCAGGAAGCCGGATTGGAAGGGGAGCTGCTGGGACTCAGCTAGCACCCATATGGGATACCCACATTGCAGGCAGTGTCTTACCTCATGCTACAGCACTGGCACCAAGTGGTCACATTTTACCTAGGGAAAAGAAAAATTAAAACCTAGGAAATTAAATCCCATGGGCAAAGGATGTGGTGAGTGGAAAAACTGAAAACTTTTAGTACCTAGTTGTTGGTCATATGAAAGAAGTGGGACACTTACCTATATTATTTCCTTTAGTCCAGTTGGTGTTTCTTTAATTTTTTTTACTTAATTGGGAGGCAGAGGGAGAGAGAATGAAAATGCACTCTGATTTACTTTACTCCCCAAAATGCCTGCAACAGCCAGAACTGGGTCAGGCTGAAGCCAGGAGTGTGAACTTAATTTTTTTTTAATTATTTGACAGGTAGAGATAAAGATAGTGAGAAAAACAGAAAGAAAGGTCTTCCATCTGCTGGTTCATTCCCCAAATGGCCACTACAGCTGGCACTATGCCAATTCAAAGCCCGGAGCCAGGTGCTTCTTCCTGGTCTCCCATGAAGTTGCAGGAGCCCAAGCACTTGGGCCATCCTCCACTGCCCTTCCGGGCCACAGCAGTGAGCTGGACTGGAAGAAGAATAACCAGGACTAGAACACGGCACCCAAATGGGATGCTGGTGCTACAGGCAGAGGATTAACCAAGTGAGCCATGGCACCAGCCCATGAACTCAATCTTAATCTTCCATGTGTGGGCAGAAACCTGAATACTTGAGCCATCAGTGCTGCCTTATAGGATCGGTATTTGCAGGAAGCTGGAGTTAGGAACCAGAGCTAGGCACTGAAGCCCAGTACTCTGATGTAAGACTTGGACATCTTTTTTTTTCCCAAAGATTGATTTATTTATTTGAAAGGCAGAGTTGCATAGAGAGAGAGAAGTCTTCCATCTGCTAGTTCACTTTCCAGTTGGCTGCAACAGCTGGAGCTGGGCTCATCCGAAGCCAAGGGCCAGGAGCTTCAAGGTCTCCCATGCATGTGCATGGGCCCAAGCACTTGGGCCATTTTCTACTGCTTTCCCAGGCCATAGCCAGGAGCTAGATAAGAAGTGGAGCAGCAAGACTCAAACCAGTGCCCATATGGGATGCCCATAATGTTTTCTTTAATTGGAGAAATGTTCCTTTGATAGAATGAGTGTATGACCCCACAATATTCTCTACTTACTCATAATAGGGTCTGAGATGTAAAAGTCATGATTAATTTCTTAGAAGAAAATTTACATACCCACAAGCAAAGAGAGAAAATTTTGTTGTTCTAATAAATGAATCAGAGTTTCAAAACTAATACTTAACTTGTATTTTAGAGGAGTTAATGACTTAACCAACTCTTCTATTGGAAATACTACGTTGTGGCCAGTGCTGTGGCACAGTGAGTTAAAGCACTGGCCTGAAGTGCCAGCATCCCATATGGGTTCCGGTTCTAGTCCCAGCTGCTCCTCTTCTGATCCAGCTCTCTGCTATGGCCTGGGAAAGCAGTAGAAGATGGCCCAAGTCTTTGGGCTGTTCTGAGGCTCTTAGCATAGTGAAGATATCTTAGATACTCATTAGTGAAATCTTTAGAAGTGTCAGAAAGCATGTAACTTTCTTTAACGATTTGAAACAGAGATGAGATCCATAAGGGCAGAACTGCTCAGCAGCCACAATGCAGGAATATGTATCTTTCTGACGATATCTTCATCTGCTTCTTGCAGTTGCAACAATCTGTGAGCTCTTGGTCTGTTTTCTGCCCTTGGGAGGGCCTAGGGTGCTCTATATTGTCTGTAAGGATTCAAAATTTGTTGTATATTAGTGTCTAATCATAAAATTTCCAAAGTGAAAAGCTGGATGTAATAAACTATGCCAGAATGCAAAAAATAAAAATACAAACATGGTGTACTGTCTATAAAGTACAGCGGTAAATCTGTATTATAGAGATACACATCTCTACACAATTCTCTCTTTCTTTCACTCTGAAAGTCTACATTCAGCTCTCGATGTTATGATTACTTAGGAATAGATTTCTTATACTTACTTTCATAATCAGTGAACTCGGAATTATTATTGTAGTATTGAGGATTGTACTGACTAAAACACTATGTTTATTCCATGTTAAATAACATCATCGTATCTTTGGATTCCATTTATCCTGCTACTGATGTATTCACAGGAGAGGGGAGGTGGGAGGAAAACCCAAGATCCATCAGGGTGGAGGAGGAATGTCAGAGGCTGTGGTTCTATTGTACTGCAGCTTGGGTTCTGGAAGAACACATTAATGGACCCAGATGGTTTGAAGCTAACTGAGGGCCTATGTTCTGTACACTTGTCTGTGGTACTGCATTTTCATTTATGTAAAATTTATTTTCTTCAAGCAATATATTAATTTGGATGAAAATGAAGATGTTAAGGAATTTTCAGAATGGGTCTGTTTAACCCTCATTGGCTTTGTTTTTAGGCACTTAACTCAGAAAAGAAAAGATAGAAAAATACATTTTGGGTTCTCTTCATCTGTACCACGGGACTCTCTGGTTAAGATTTGTCATTTTGTCATATTTGATTCTCTGGACTCCCTGAAAAATCCCCTACTTTATTAGATGGAGTCCATGTCTCACCATGGCAGTGAAAAGTTTAAAATGTCCCAGCTGTGCATTTAGCTAGGTCATGGACACATGCCATGGCACTTGCCAGCCAATTGTGTCAGGGGCATCATCTGAATCAGAATTACTTGCATGAAAACAAGGAGTTGCAGATTCTTGCAGTGAAAGTGGAGAGGAGCAGGAGCTGCAGAACATTGCCAGGGGTGAGTGTGCCATGGGATGCCATGTGGTGGCTGGTGTCTGGGGTGCTGGTTCTGCAGAAGATAGGGCTTATGGGGGCTGGTGCTGTGGTGTAGCAGGTAAGGCTGCCTCCTGCAGTGCCAGCATCCCATATGGTCACCGGTTCGATTCCCGGCTGCTCCATTTCCGATCCAGCTGTGCTATGGCCTGAGAAAGCAGTAGAAGATGGCCCATATCCTTGAACCCCTGAAACCACATGGGAGACCTGGAAGAAGCTCCTAGCTCCTGGCTTTGGATCAGCTCACTCTGCCCATTGCATCCAATTGGGGAGTAAACCAGCAGATGGAAGATTCTCTCTCTCTCTCTCTCTCTCTCTCTCTGTGCCTCTCCTCTCTCTCTGTAACTCTGACTTTCAAATAAATAAATCTTTTTTAAAAGAGCTTATGCTGATGGGTAGTGGTCATGGAAAATGTATGGGACATTTTGCAGCAAGATTTTGGATGAATTTTCCAACCCCTGAACCTCCTAGAGATTAGAATAGACTTCTAATGCGTAACTTCCTCTTATGCTTAATTAGGTTTTTGTTTTGAATTGTTTTTGATGAAACAGCAAGGAATTCTGAGTTATAGACTTCCTATTTCAGAGATAGGAGAACACTGATGCCTGCATTTTAATTAAATAATGCCTATCACCCTTTCTTAAGCAACAAATGATCACAGATTCTCTCTTTGCTGCTAAGTAATGAGCATGGTGATTCTTCCCACCGTAACCACCTTCCCACCTACACTCCCTCCCCTCTTTCTCCTTCCTCTCCCTTTGACATGGAATGCCTTACATAGCTAGGGTGAACATTTATCCCGCTTGGCCCTAAGTGTTCATACACTTCAACTCTGTGTAATTATTCATATGCCCTTTTTATGACCAAGCTTATGTCAGAATGACAAATTATATATTCACCTAATACTGAGAGTCATCAAATTGATTTCTATTTTCTTCTCTCTTAGGCAGTTCTTGAGGGGCAGAAATATTTATTTTGTGTATCATGTATTTATTCAACTAAAAGACTGACTGTCAAGATGCTGAGTTTTAGTGTCAAAGCAAATATGTTTCTAGACCCCATGAAGTCTACAGTCTGGCAAGAAAGAGCCATCTACCCCAAGAATATTGTTTAACATAGTAAATGCTGGTGTGAAGCCAGTGGATAAAGATTGAAGCATTCTTAATCTAGCACCACCTCTAATCCCATGATCTCTAATTGAGAGAAGTAATCAGAAACACAGAACTCCATGTTACCCAGTTATCTCTTTGAATTTCTGCTTAAAAATAAAACATATCAAACAACACATAAATACCCAGGAGTGCATAATATTTATATACTATCTTGATATTAAAAATAAGAACAAATAACCATGAAAAATAAAAACTTTGAATCTCCTTTGTTTTCTAGACAAGTTATAATCCTATGTGGTTCTTTACAGTACATTATTACCGTAAATTACAGTACATCATTACAGTAAATTATTACAGTAAATAATTACAGTAAATTATTTTTGTAGGTACTCTTCATCTCTCTCACATTTTTCCATTTGATAAATCAGATTTTAAAAACTGAGACACAAGACAAAAGAAATATCTTTAAGCAGGTATTATATATTGATTGACATTCTAAAAAACAGTTATTTATTTATTTGAAAGTCACAGTTACACAGAGAGGAAGGGGAGAGAGAGAGAGAGAGAAACATCTTCCATCTTTTGGTTCACCCACCAATTGGTCACAATTGCTGGAGCTGTACAGCTCCAATGCCAGCAGCCAGGAGCTTCTTCTGGGTCTCCCACACAGATGCAGCTGCCCAAGGACTTGGGCCATCTTCCACCACTTTCCCTGGCCATAGCAGAGAGTTGGATTGAAAGCAGAGTAGCCAGGACTCAACCTCCACCCATATGGAATGTCAAAGCTGGTGGTAGCTTTACCTGCTATGCCACAGTGCTGGCCCCTTGATTGGCCTTTAACTTAGACTTTTTAATGATATTAAAAAACACCATGCTTTTCTAAGCTCTTTCCATTCAGTTTCTACTTTGTAAACTCCAGATAATACTGTCCCCAGAATTAATCTAAGGTATAAATGATATGATATGAGGCATTTAACCCCTTAACCTGTCTCCTTGAATACTCAGCTATGTTAGCTCTGTGTCCATTCTTCTGTCTCTGTACTAGATGAATAAAAAGACAGTGTAAAATGATTTGAAAAGAACTATAAGGAGTCGGTGCCGTGGTGCTGCTGCCAATTGGGGACTGAACCAACAAATGGAAAACCTCTCTCTCTCTCTCTGTCTCTGCCTCTCCTTCTCTGTAACTCTGACTTCCAAATAAATCAATAAATCTTAAAAGAACTATAAACATCAATAAAACACAAATGAAAATTGTATTCTCAAAACTGGATATTAAACCATGCCTTCTACACCTCTGTTAAAAGTTACATTCTATCATAGTCATTTATGATTTCTAGGGCCAAAGTAGTAAATAAGATTTTTCTGGAAGAGACCGAGGTTATGAGGGAGCCAGGATTTGGGGTCAGTTAGCAGCAGTGAGTGTCACTCTTTCAGATTTGATGCAGGAAAGGAACAGCAACTGATCCCTGAGATTTTGGTGTGAGAAGGAAAGGAAGGAGGGACTTAACAAAAGCAAAGGCCCTCTGGTTGTGGGCACCCACCCCTGACTGCAGCCTTTGCGAGGGCCAGCTGGTGTCTCTAGGATTGCTGCGGCCTGGACTCCATTTCCCAAAGTTCCCAGGAGCTCTGACATATTCTGCCTTCCAAATGCCTGTGAGCATGCTCATGCCACTGCCAGTCCCTGGGGGTCTGAGTTGGACCAGAGGGAGTTCATTCCCTGATCAGGGTCAGCCCTGAGGGCTGTCCTGCTCCTACTCTGGCATTTACTGCATCTCCTGCTCTGCACGTGCAATCCCAGGCAGTTTCCGAGTGCTCACCCTGAGCCTGCCTCCTGCTGCTTCTTCCCTCTTCATTGTCCTCCTGTGGGTCCCATGTGCCAGGGACTCTCTTCCCCGCACTCCCCGCTTCACTCACTGTGTGTCCGGAAGAATGGGTACCTATTCCAGGGACTTTCTGCTACAGGTTTGGCATGCAGGAAGGGGCAGGGACATGTGTGGGAGAAGGGTGAGTGCCAGGGCACCAGTGATCATGGCAGCTTCCCCTGAGGTCAGGACTGGGACCCGGTCTGTTCTGTCTCCCACCTCCGCTTCCCAGGCTCCCAGTGCCTGGACTCTCTCCTGCAGAACCTCACCCAAACTGTCCCTAATGTGCTTTATTTAGTGGTTACAGGAGAGAGGGGGCAGCGTTCTGGGAACATGCACACACAGGGAAAGAAGGCAGAAAGACCCCTGCTCTCCACAGTTAAATAAGCCGGGTTCCCACTGTGGGTGGTTTCAGAATGCAGTCTGGCCTGGTCTCTTGATGTTTTCTGGGCTGTTGGTTCCTGCAGGGTGGGGCTGTATGGCCTTCAGCAGGGAGCCTGTGGCAGCAGAGGGGTGGGAAGAAGGATCTGACTAGGATCTGCCCCACTGCTCTCATCCTGCACCTCATCTTCCTGGTGGGGAGCAGTGTGAAGCGTGAATAGCTGCTTTGCGCATTGATCCCTCTCAAGTATTAATTATCAGACTTTTCCAATGCGGAATTTGAAGCTGTTCCAGAAACCTGGGGTGGGAAAACTCCCTTCTTTCAAACAGGCACAGAGACAGTGGAGGATCCAAGGAGTTTCTATTAATGGCCCTAGGCTCAGCTGGAATGATTTCCTGAGAATTGAGCATCAAATTCAAATTTCTTAGCTGTTACAGCATTGGTGGGTTTAAATGGCAGCCTACATGACTTAGGGCCACTTTTCCAATGGTCAGTGGGTCCAGTATGTTTGTAAAAGAGATGCTGGGGACAGATTTATTAGGACAGATTTATGACAGGAGTTTACAGAAACAGAACTTAGGACATCTTCCCTCCCTAGATAAGATTTCAGTGGGCAGCTGTTTCACTCATTAATTGTGAGCATCCACTTTTAAAGGTTTGTGTTGGATGAGGTCCACTTCTCTTTCTTTGATGATGTATTTGGCTGCTTTTCATTTTCTGTCTTCAGCTATTTCTTCTCCTGTTAGCAAGGCTCTCAAATGTTTTTAACTGCCACTGATCCCTTTGCAAAGTGAGAAGGGAACTAAAATTAATGCAAGTCTACTGTGTTGTCAATAACTGGAGCTACTATTTTAAAGATTTATTTATTCATTTGAAAGAGTTACACAGAGAGAGGAGAGAGAGAGAAAGAGAGAGAGACGTCTTCCATCGGATGGTTCACTCCCCAAATGGTAGCAACAGGTGTAGCTGTGCCAGTCTGAAGCAAGTAGCCAGGAGCTTCTTCTGGGATGAAGCTGTTTTTTGAAATAATTATTTATTTATTTTAAAGGCAGAGTTACAGAGTGGCAGAAACAGAGATAGATGGCTGGAGCTGTTTGGATCCACAACCAGAAGCCAGGAGCTTTGTCCAGGTCTCATAGGTGGGTGCAGGAGATGAGGGATTTGGGCCATCTTCTACTGTTTTCCCAGGCCACAGCAGAGAGCTGGATGGGAAGTGCAGCAGCCAGGATCCCAACCGGCACCCATATAGGATGCTGACACTGCAGGCAGTAGCTTTACCCACTATGCAACAGTGCTGCCCACTAACTGGAGCTCTTTTAATCTGAGTTTGCATAAAGTGGAGAATTACAGCATCATAAATACAGATAAGTAACATCTTTTTCTCTGCCCAGTACTTTACAGTTACCCAGTGATCCACTGAGAATCTAACATTCCACACTGTGAAATTAAGAAGGCCAGTTACTTGTCTTATTTTGGGTTCTGTGTTTAAACCCATGACATTTTTGACATGGGAGGATATTAGCTCTACAATTTGATAGAGACTGGTCTGTGGAAGCATCGATAGAAGTTACAACTGTGAGAGTGGTAAGAAAGAAGAGGGGAAGAAATAAGTGCCCCTTACCCCACACAGAGATGTCCACAAATGGAGTAGATGTGCATTTGAAAACTATGGCTGACTTTCTGGGACAAACTGTGTTTGAGTGCTTCACATGTTCTGATAGAAAGGTGTTGCCACCAGGTTATTAGTATATTTATTTAGTTAGTTTTTAAAGATTTATTTATTTATTTGAAAATCAGAGCTACACAGAGAGAGAAGGAGAGGCAGAGAGAGAGAGAGAGAGAGAGAGAGAGAGAGAGGTCTTCCATCAGGTTCATTTCCCCAATGGCTTCATCATTGTGAACTTTGCTCAGTTCCTGACCTATACCTTTCCTTTAACCTAGTACTTTGCCATGTAGTAGCCCATGAAAACTGCAGACTGCATAAATAAATGAATACTTGGAGGGTTGTGACTCCTTAGAGGAACATCATGAGACAGGAGGAATAAAACAAAACAAAAATATCCTCCGTGTATAGAAGGTACACTGTTTTTGAAAGCCACAGAGAAGAGGAAGAAGAAGGAAAGTAGTGAGACTGGAAAGTTTGTGGCAAAGGTAATAGGCACTAGTCAAGAATTCAACAAGCCCATTAGGAAAGTATTAAGGATTCTTTACTTCCATGTAGACTCTGCCCTCTTATGGTGAACAGGGTCCTCTAAACCCACTTGTTGCACAAATGAAAACCCAAGCATTGTCTTCTCCCACAGATGGAGTCTGCTATTGGTTTTGATTTGCATTTCCCTAATGGCTAGTGATATTGGGCATGTTCATTTATGTCTTGACCATTGAGATTTCCTCTTCTGAGAAACCTCTATTCTGATCATTGCCCATTTCTTACGTGTACATTTTGCTTCTTGTTTGGAGTTTTTCCAGTTCTATATATGTATGTTCTGGCTATCAATCTTTAGTCATAGTCGGAGTTTTCAATGTTTCCTGCCATTCTGTCCATTGTATGTTCACTCTGTTGATTACTTTGTTGTGAAGATGTATCTTAATTTGATATGCTCAAATTTCTATATTTTATTTTTGTTACTTGTGCTTTTGTAATCTTACACAAACTGTTGTCTCTGCTAATGTTTTACAGTTTCTCATATGTTTACTTAGTTTTTGGTTTTATATTTAGACTTTTAATTCACCTTGAGTTGCTTTTACATAGTGTATGAGGTGTTGGGTATATTTTCAGGCTTATACATATGGATAATCACTTTCCTTTAAACCATTTGCGAAAGGGATTCTTCTTTTTCCTGTTTGTTTTCTTTCCTTTGTTAAATAGGAGTTGCCTGTAGAAAAGTCGGTAAATTTCAGCTGCCTATTCTTTTCCATTGAACTATGTGTCTGTTTTCCTACAGTGCTAACACTGCTTCTATTTTTTTAAGATTTATTTATTTATTTGCAAGGCCAGATGCTTCTTCCAAGTCTCTCATGTGGGTGCCAGCACCCTAGAACATGGTCCATCTTTCACCAATTTCCCAGGTGCATTAGTAGGGAGCTGGATTGGAAGTGGAGTACCTGGTCTTCTAGCAATAACATATGGGATGCATGCACAGCAGGTCAAGGCTTTAACCCACTACACCACAGAACCAAACCCTTCCTTATTTACTTCTGCTGTGATCTTTCATTATTCACTTTTTTCTACTGCCCTGTAACTTGAATCATTCCTGTTTTTTTCTGGATTCTGGAGGATGCCAGTAGGTTGTTTCTGGGATATCTTTTTTGTGTTAGTAGATACTTGGTAATCTAAAATCACAGATTTGGTTTCTATATTTCTCTGCTAATCATGAGGACCTTCTAGATGACAGCAGAAAATGCTGGCAGAAATGAGGATATATTAATTTGCTAAGAAAATACCACAGAGAATATGATGTAAATCATGGAATTTTACTTCTCATAGATGTAGAGGTTGAAAATATCAGATCAAGGTCCTAATAGGCTTGATTTTTCCAGAAGCCCTTCTCTGATGTGACAGAAACATCTATCATTTGATCTGCTTAAAACTACTTTCTTCAGGTAGAGTCATGTTGGTGGTTAGCACATCAGTGTTTGAGTTTTAGGGAGGCACATTTCAGTCCACAACAGCAAAGGGGCCCTGTGGTCTACTTCAAATACAGCCATCTCTGCGGAGGACAGAAAGTTTGAAATCAGCATTAGGAGTTCTCACAGTATTACTGTCAGTGCTATCTCCATCAAATGTGCATTCATGTACACACAAACAAAACTACCTGTACACATAAACACATTCAACAGTGGAAATGCCTGATGGTTGTGTACAGGTAACATCAATATAATAATCCATAAGATGGCCTATTAGCAGACATTAAAAAGAGAATTAGAAAGAATGACAACAAAATCTGCAGTTACCTATATTTTATGTCTATATGTATGATATTCAGTATTTATAGTTGCTAAAAGATGAATACTGATGTGTGGGAATAAAAGGTAAACCTTACCTTGCAATATTGCAGCCTAGTCTATATGAAAGATGTCTTCCTAAAACCTTTCCCTGGGCCCACTTTGTGGCATAGTAGATTAAGCATCCACCTGCAGCACCAGCATCCCACATGGGCACCAGTTTGAGTCCCTGCTCCTGCATTTCCAATCCAGCTCTTTGCTAATGGCCTAGGAAAACAGTGGAATATGCCCTGAGTGCTTGGGCCCCTGCACCCATGTGAGAGACCTGGAGGAAGCTGCTGACTCCTGGCTTCTGGCACCTGGCTTCAGATCAGCCCAGCTCCAGCCATTCTGGCCATTTAGGGGTGAACCAGTCGATAGAAGACCTCTCTTTCTCTTCCTCTCTATATCTGTAACTCTGCCTCACAATAAAGAAATACATTTTTTAAAAACCTTTCACATTTTAAATTTCTTAATTGTTTTAAAGATTTATTTATTTATTTATTTACAAGTCGAGTTACAGACAGAGAGGAGAGCCAGAGAGAAAGAAAGAGGTCTTCCATCTGATGTTCACTCCCTAATTGCAACTGCTAGAGCTGTGCTGATCTGAAGCCAGGAGCCAGGAGCCAGTTCCAGGTCTCCCAGATGGGTACAGGGGCCCAAGGGCTTGGGCCATCTTTTACTACTTTCCCAGGTCATAGTGGAGAGCAGGATCAGAAGTGGAGCAGCTGAGTATTGAACCGGCCCCCATATGGGATGCTGGAGCTTCAGGCCAGGGTGTTAACCTGCTCCACCACAGCACCAGTCCAACATTTTAAATTTCTGATACTCTAAGGTAGCACAGGACTACATTACATCTAGGAAAGATGCATTTAAAAATTATAAATCTAGTGCATTTCAGCAGTTTTAACAAATACTTCTGATTTTCTCAGCATTATGTATAAATAAATGACATAATGAGTCATTGTCAGATTTTTAGCTTTTGACAGCCACTTATAATATTTCACAGCTTTTTGAAATTTATTGCTAGTGTGTTTTTCTCAACACATGCACTGGATTTTACCAGTTTAGGGCACAGTGTGTTGCCTCTTATAGGATTTGTATTTTGATGGGTTTTCATGGCACATGTAATCAACATCTGCAAATCCTCAAAAACACATAAATAATAACATGAATCAGGCTTTTTTCTTAAAGATTCATTTATTTATTTGAAAGAGTTGCACAAATAGAGGAGAGGTAGAGAAAGAGAGACAGACAGACAGAGAGGTCTTCCATCTGCTGGTTTACTCCCAGTTGGCTGCAATGGCTGGTCTGTGTTGATCCGAAGCTAGGAGCTTCTTCCGGTCTCTCACATGTGTGCAAGGCCCCAAGGACTTGGGCCACCTTCTACTGCTTTCTCAGGCCATAGCAGAGAGCTGGTTCAGAAGTGGAGCAGCCACGACTTGAACTGGCACCCATATGGCTTGCCAGCACTGCAGGCAGCAACTTTATCTGCTATGCCACAGCGCCTGCCCCACATTGCATCTCTTTAAGATGATATGGATTTAAGTTCATGAGAAATTATTAGCATCGTGGGAACTGATAGATATGGATGAAGCAGGATGGACTTGTTAGGAAGGGTGATGTTAATTTTCTTATAAAATAAATAAATAAGAAATTAAATATGGTCAGACATAAATGAAGACTAAATTTTTTTAATGGTGATCCAGAAAACACTGATCTCAGGTCTTTTTCTTCCAGTGTTAAGTTTATATTTTTAAAGGCATATAAAGTGAACAAATTTCATGTAATTTATATATACAGTTTGAAGAGCAAACTGATAACATCCTATCCTATCTTCCCTTGGTCTCATATTTCCAACTCGCTCCTTCTCATTTTATTTTCTTTTAATTTTGACAGCTGCATGCTTTGATTTTATTTTAGAATCACAAGCTTTAACCCTCTACAAAATAAAGAATTCAGCAAGTAGTAGTAGAAATATCAATGAGTATATGTTGTATACTCTATCAAAGAGTACAGAAAAGTGCTATGAACAATACTCAAATCTCAAAATGTCCATTTAACTCATATGCTACTTTTCGTTGTCTATATATTAATTACCACCAGTCAGAGAAAACATATGGTATTTGTCTTTTGGGGGCTAGCTTTTTTCATGAAGCATACTTGTTTCCAGTTCATCCATTTAGTTACAGAAGATGGGATTTCATTCTCAAGTATGGCTGAATAGTATTTTACACTGTATATATAGCTCATATTTTTTTTCTAGTCACCAGTTGATGGATATCTGGGTTGATTCCATGTTATCTATTGTGAATTGAGCTGTAATAAACATAAGGGTACAGATAACTCATGCCTATGCATATTCTATTTCATTTAATGTGGATAAATTCTCAGGAGTCAGATGACAGGATCATATGGTATGTTTGTTTTCAGATTCCTGAGGAACTTTGATACTGCCTTCCATAATGGTTGTACTAGCTTCATTCCCACCAACAGTGGGTTAGGGTACCTTTTTCTCTCCCTCTCCACCAGCCTTTATTGTTTGTTGACATTTTCAAAAGAATTATTTTTTTGAAAGGTGGAGTTACAGAGAGGGAGAGACAGAGGCAGAGGCAGAGAGACATAAGTATTTTATCTGCTTGTTTATTCTCCATATGGCACAACAGGTGGTGCTGGTCCAATCGGAAGCCAGAGTTAGGAGCATCTCCCTGGTCACCCAAGTGGGTGCAGGGACCCAGTCACTTGGGCCATCCTCTACTGCCCTCCCAGTCCAGTGCATAAAGCTGGACTGGAAGAGGAGCAACCGGGACCAGAACTGGCACCCATATGGGATGCCGGCTCCATGGGTGGAGGATCAACCCAGTGTGCCACGGCACTGGCCCCCATCAGGGATATTTTTCTATAGTTCCCTCTCTCCACTGTATCTTTTTCTAGTTGAAGAATTAAGGTGATGCAGGATTAATCGAAGGAGTTTGAGAGGATTGTCTCTCAATTCTTTTGAATAGTTTGAGAAGAATTGGGATTAGTTCTTTAAACTTCCTGTAGAATTCAATAGTGAGCCTGTCTGATCCTGGACTGTTCTTTGTTGGGAGGGTCTTTAGTACTCATCCAATCTCTGTCTTGGTTTTTGGTTTGTTTAGCTTTTCTATGTGTCTTCATGACTCAATTTTGATATATTGTGTATGTCCAGGAATCTGTTGATTTTTCCTCTAGGTTTTCCAATTTGTTAACAGTCACAACAGATGCCCACATCCTATATTGCAGTGCTAATCTGAGTTTTGGGTACTCCACTTCCAAATCAATTTCATGTTAATATCCCTAGGAAGCAATAGATAATAGCTCAAATTCTTTCTTTCCTGTCATCTAATTTGGAGAACTGCAACCTCAATGGGGACTTGAGAACCTGGTCTTGCACAGTTGTAGCCATATAGAAAGTGAACCAGCAGATGGGAGATCTCTCTGCTTCTCTTTCCTTCTCTCTTTGTCTCTGTGTCTTTCTGCCTTTTTTATCATATTAAAATATTTAATTACTTACTTGAAAGAGTTACAGAGAGAGGGAGAGACAGAAATCTTCCACCACCTAATTCATTTTTGAGATGACTTTAATAGCCAGAGTGTGGCCAGGTTGAAGCCAGGAACTTTTCCTCCAATGTGCGTGGCAGCATCCCAGGCATTTGGAGCATCTTTTCCTGCTTTTTCAGTCCATTGGTAAGGAGCTGGATCAGAAATGGAATAGCTGGTACTTGAACTGGTGCACATACAGGATGCCAATGTAACAGATAGCAGCTTTGTCCACTGCACCACAACCACCAGCTCCTCTTTCTGCCTTTCCAATAAATAAATCTTTTGAAAAAGAACTTAAGGTAGTAAAAGTCATCATGACTGAGCAATGGCAAATTTATTGAAGTGATCTATTTTCTTAAAGATCCTTTTATGAATTTGAAAGGCAGCACTAGAAAGAGAGAGTGGGAGAGATGGATCTTCCTCCTGGTTTGTTCACTCCTCAAATGGCTGCAATGACTGTGGCTAGGACAGACTGATATCAGGAGCCAGGGGCTTCTTCCAGGTCTCTCACATGGGTGCAGGAGCCCCAATATTTGAGTCACCCTGTGCTGCTTTTCCAGACACATTAGCAGGGAACTGGATCCGTTTGGAGCATTAATGTCTATGATACTCTCCTTGCAGTTGAAGGATTTAGAATCCATTTCGATTATGGGTGGGCCAAGTACAACAGCTCCCAATTGTCCAAGGTTTGGATTAGATGGGTTCTGAGAAATTTTGTTAAAATAGTTATTAATCATAACTCTCAGTTTAAGCTTTTCTTACCAAATTTTCGTGTTTGCTGATGTTTATATCTATGGGAAAATTGGGTCTCTGGATTGCAACCAATGAAAGCATCCAGACTAACAGTAATAAGGTCAACAGTCAGCAGAATGATGTCCAGCTGAACTGAAATAGCTTTTCTTATTTGGTAGAGGGGTTACCTCCTGCATTATACTGACATACTGACATAGACAGTAGATATTGGAGCCTGTCCCTTCTGCCAAATGGAGAATACCATATTTTGGTTCATCATATATATATTTATATATTATAATATATTATATTATATATTTCTATACATAATATAGAATTACATATGATTATTATAAATATATAATTATATAATTATTATATATGAATTTATTATTTATATAAAATATATAATTATTTCTGATCCAGCTCCTTACCAATGGATTGAAAAAGCCGTGAAAGATGCTCCAAGTACCTGGGTTGCTGGGACACACATCGGAGGAGAAGCTCCTGGCTTCAACCTGGACACACTCTGGCTATTGAAGTCATCTCAATAATATATATATAATATATAATACAATAAATTATATAATATTATCTGTTTATAATTATTATATTTATATACATAAATATATAAATAAATGTAAATATATATATAAAGAATTTATTTATGTAGTTGACAGGTTTACTTACAGAGAGTGAGAAGAAGAGACACAGAAAGGTCTTCCATATGCTCATTTACTCCCCTAATGACTGCAATGTCTGCAGCTGGGCCAATCTGAGCTAGGAGCTTCCAGGTCTCCCACATTTTGGCAGGGACAGAAGCACTTGGAACAGCTTCTACTGCTTTCCCAGGCTATTGCAGAGAGCTGGATGGGAAAAGGAGAAATGGGGACCAGAACTGGTACTCATATGGGGTGCCAGCACTGCAGGTAAAGGATTACACCACTGCACCACAGTGCTGGCCCCAGTCTATCCTTTATTAAGGAGATCTCAGTAATCATGTTCAGGTATTGCTGTCCTATATTCATGGCCAAAGTCCTAGCAGACAACATGGTTTGGAGAATCGTAAGCACAAGGTGTGTAGGAGAATTCATTTCTCATACAGCACAGTTAATAACAAGGTTCCAAGAGGGGAAATTACTTGCATCTTAGTCTTTGAGAACTATTGGACATCACAGGTGATCTAAAGAATTTAGAAGGTTTGTGAGCCCCTAGAGTGAAAAAGTCACTGGGAGCACAAGGACAGTGCCTAGAGTTTATTTTGATGGATTTTAGCCCCTTTCATTGGAGGGAGGCCTGAAGAAGCTGGACTGATTTGTAAACCTCAGAAGTGTCTTTTCAAGATGAAGGCAAACTTAGACTGAGGGGTTTTTGGAAAAACTGAACAAAATGCATTAGCCACACTTGGTTAAGATACATCATTTATCTATTGATTTTCATCAGATCTGTTAGCATTAGGTATAAGGTACAGTGGACATGGTGGTTGGCATATAACAATATGATTTTAGTAATATATCATGAGGTGCTTTTATTTTTAGTGGATTTAGCAGGTAAAATTGGGCTACCTAATGGGATATAGCTGGAATAATCACCTTTTTGTTAAATAAATCTGAGGTAACAAATGTTAGTTAATGAAGACATTGAGTTTTCTTTTATTGGGCCTTCTTGGTTATTTTAATCTGGGATCTGCGAATTCTCATTTTCTCTAGGCAATTTGCAACTGAAAAATTTTATTTTATTCCTCATCACTTCAGACCAACTCTGCTGCTTCTGGGATTTTTAGTACATCTGACAATTGGAAATTTAGACAATAGTATAGTTAAAAAGAGATGTACCAATAAAGTATTTATATTTATTCTGATACATATTTTGGAATTCTTCTAAAATTCCTATTGAGTATCCTTGTTAAATTTAGTTGCATCCCAGGTTAAGATTTATTGGAGGCAGGCGCCATGGCTCAATAGGCTAATCCTCCAGCTGCAGTGCAGGCACACCGAGTTCTAGTCCTGCTGGAAGCACCAGATTCTGTACCAGTTGCTCCTCTTCCAGTCCAGCTCTCTGCTATGGTCCAGGAGTGCAGTGGAGGATGGCCCAAGTGCTTGGGCCCTGCACCTCCATGGGAGACCTGGAGGAAGAACCTGGCTCCTGCTTTGGATCAGCGCAGTGTACCGGCCGAAGCACACTGGCCACAGCAGCCACTGGGGGGTAAACCAATAGAAAAAGGAAGACTTTTCTGTCTGTCTCTCTCTCTCACTGTCCACTCTGCCTGTCAAAATAAAAAATAATTTTTATAAAAAGACTTATTGGAGCCACTCTAGTGATTATACACATGAAACTTTGTTAATAAATGCAAATAGCACCTGGGAAAATTGATGTATATCTTATGCTGTAGAGACTTAAGATTGAACATCTTTTTTTAATCTTTTTTAATTATATAATTTAAAAACAAAATTTAGATTTTTTTTGACTTTACTAAGCCACAGCTCTGGCCCCATTAATATGTCTTAACAATGTTTTTTCCTCTCAGACTTATCTCTATTGGTTCAGTTAACTGCATGCCTTTTCTTTACATTCAGATTCTCTCAGCTGTCAAAGCTTATTCATCTTAATTCTGTTGTTCCTATTTCCCTCCATTTTATTCTGTCCCTAGGCTAATTGAGGTCATGATTCTCCATTCCTTCTGTGTGGTGTCACAGTAGGCTTGAAGTGTTCTTTTTCTCTTCTGATTTCTAAAGAAAGAAATTATGTATTCCCCCAGTTTAGATATTTTAATAATTCATTCTAAAACAAAGGTTAAATGTTCTTAATTTGACAAGAATTTTCAGGGCCAGTGGTGTAGCATAGTGGGTAGAGCCACCACTTGCAGTGCTGGCAGCTCATATGGATCCAGATCTCTGCTAAAGCCTGAGAAAGCAGTAGAAGATGGCCCAAGTCCTTGGCCCCTGCACCCATGTGGGAGACCTGGAAGAAGCTCCTTGCTCCTGGCTTTGGATTGGCACAACTCTGGCCATTGCAGCCAACTGGGGAGTGAACCAGTCGATGGAAGACCCCTCTCTCTTCTCTGCCTCTCTCTGTGTAATTCTGACTTTAAAATAAATAAATCTTTAAAAAAAGAATTTTTTCTAATTTTAGAATTGTTCTCCTTCATTGTCACTTCAGGGTGTGTGTAAGGAGTGCATATCCAGTTTTTCTATTTTGGATTTTTGGGATTTTGTATTAGCTCTGCTGTGTATTCATTTTTCTCGAGCATTGGTGATATCTTCTCCTTAGTTGTATTAAGAGAGAGAGCAATAGCCCTCATGTCTTTTTAGGTAAGTAAGACATATTAAAAACAGAGCATTCAGTATACATTCATAGTAGTTTGACTTGTTCAATTGATTTTCCTGAACTCCCTTGGACATTCTTGGTCTCTGCTGTACAACTTTCTATACTCATTAATTCTTTGATATTCCCAAATCCAGAAAATGAATGACTCAACAGCTGTGTTCCTGTATTTGCTGGGACTCAGGGTAAGAAGCAAAGTGGAGGTGTTCAGGAATCTAAAGGTACATGCTACATAGCAAAGCACATCATTTCCTATACAAAGTGACTGGGAAATCCAGAATCTTTTGCACACATATTGGATCCTGAACTATTACTGGACTATTCAGTAAGATTTTAATGTATTTATTTTCTGTGTGTGTGTTTGTATTTCTAAATAAACTCTGCTGGGCTACTTAACATTAACATGTATTGCAGAATTCTTTCATCAGTTTTTACTTTTAAAAAGTTTCTCTTTCAGTTTTATGGGAGAGGGTAGAAGTTTTCTGCTATGTAACTGAAAATTCATTCATTCATTAAACTTAAAATATTTGTTTGAAATGGGTGGAATACTATTAATTCTTGTGTGATTTACATGAAACTAAATACATTCTCTATTTTGTTTTGCTTAAAATTTCTGCATGTGTGGACTTCTTTTTTCCTTCTTGCCCCAAATCCCTTTGTGTATTGGGATGGCAAATGGGTTTTACACTGGAGAAAACATGTTATTTTGGCTAAGAAGTACTTAGCCTTCTGGCTTCAAGTATTCAAATATTACATGAGAAATCAGTAAATTTGTTTACTGTACAAATGTCCTTCATACAATTTTGTAATGTTCTGGAATGTGAGAGGAAGCAGGAAATAGGAGTTTTATGGGTGGGAAGGAAGTTTGGGGGGAGAGGAAACCACTGTAATCCAAAAGCTGTACTTTGGAAATTTATATTTATTAAATAAAAGTTAAACAATTTTGTAATCTCCATCTTCCTCTTTATTTTTTCCTTTTTTAAAAAAGATTCATTTATTTTTCTTTAAAGTCAGAGTTACATGCACAGAGAAGGAGAGAGAGAGAGGGAGAGCAGTCTTCCAACCACTGGTTCACTCCCCATTTGGCCACAATGGCTGGAGCTCTGCCAATACAAAGCCAGGAGCCAGCAGCTTCTTTTGGGTCTCCTATGCAGGTGCAGGAGCCCAAGGGCTGGGCCATCCTCTACTGCTGGATACTTGCCTAAAAAGCTGGATAATAATTTGAGTAGCCAGGACTTGAACTGGCACCCTTGTGGAAAGTCAGCACTGCAAGCCACAGCTTTACTTGCTACTCCACAGCATCAGCCCCCTAAATACTTATGACTATTGCTACGCTATTGGAATTTATAATTGATAATGCTGAACAATTGAAACTGTCTTATTTACAATTGTAGGACTGGATATGGCAGTTTTACTTGAAGTACAGTATGTAGCCTGCTTATTGTATGATTTTTGGAAAAGCATGTATTTATATACAACAGCAGACCTGTAATCATTTAAAAGTGAATTATCATGATTACCCAGATGTAAAGAATGCAATATGTGCTAATGAGTTAGCAGTCACAGACATTTAGAATTAGAGGGATTTTGGAACCTTTTCAATACTGCAGTTTTTATGAAAAACTAATAATTTTTTTATTTGACAGGTAGAGTTATAGACAGTGAGAAAGACAGAAAGGTCTTCCTTCCATTGGTTCACTCCCCAAATGGCTGCCACAGTTGGAGCTGTGCCCATCCAAAGCCAGGAGTCAGGTGCTTTCTCCTGGTCTCCCATCCGGGTGCAGGGCCCAAGCATTTGGGCCATCCTCAACTGCCTTCCCGGGCCATTGCAGAGAGCTGGACTGAAAGAGGTGTAACCAGGACTAGAACCCTTTGCCCTTATGGGATACCAGCACCACAGGTGGAGAATTAACCAAGTGAGCCATGGCACTGGCCCCCAATAAATTTACTCTTAACAAAATATCAAAATATCTTATTCAGTATAAAGTTAGTAGTGAAAAAGAGACTACCTTGTTGAACACAGAAATTTGAGATTATATTTCTTGGTATTAATTTGCATCTTAAGGCTTATTGCCTAGTTTATTTCAACATTTCCATCTAATATTACTAATAATATCTTGTACTTAGTGGTTCACTGTGTGCCAGACAATATTCTTTTGATTTTTTAAAAGATTTATTTATTTATTTATTTATTTGGAAGTCAGAGTTACACAGATAGTGAACAAGAGGAAGAGAGAGAGAGAGAGAGGTCCTCCATCTGCTGGTTCACTCCCCAGATGGCCTAAAAGGTCAGAGATATGCCAATCTGAAGCCAGGAGCCAGGACCTCTTCAGGGTCTCCCATGCAGATTCAGGGGCCCAAGGACTTGGGCCAACTTCCTACTGCTCTCCCAGGCTATAGCAGAGAGCTGGATGGAAAGTGGAGAAGCCGGGACTTGAACTGGTCTCCATATGGGATGCCCCCACTGCATGCAGTGGCTTTACTGGCTACACCACAGCACTGGCCTCAAGACAATGCTCTAAAATGATGCATTAATTATTCCCAAATATTGAAAAGTGGCATGGTACACATTTGAATGTGTTGTTTTGTACTAGTTGTAGAAACAGTTTAAAATATATTTGTATTTAAAAATGTAAGCTATGATCTAAAGTTTTACTTTCCCCTAAGGTGCCTGTTTGGTAACTGAGAGATTGTTGAAGTCTCAAGTTAGAGTACAACTGATATTATCCAAGCCTCCTTTATCACATGAGGATGCTAAATGCCAAGGCCCAGAGAAGTAAAGTGAATTGTTCGAGGTCACATAGGTAAGTTGTAGCAGGGATAATTCTGTATTAGCATTAGGTATCCTGATACATAGGCCACTGTTCTGTCAATTTTGTACTCCTTCTGGAGTTAAAGATTCTAAGTTGTGGAAAATTAAGTTTGGAAATTTAGTGGTTGCTATGTTGTTATGGTGAGAAATTTCTGTGTATAGCTATGAGTTGCTTAAATTTTATTCAATATATTTTTCTAGTATGTTTGCAATTTATTTGAAATGTATAACAAATAGCTTCATCTATTTGCCAAAAGAATTTTTTGAAGATTTATTTATATTATTTGAAAGTCAGAATTACACAGAGAGAGAAGGACAGGCAGAGAGAGTGGTCTTCCATTCACTGGTTCACTCCACAGTTGGCCTCCATGGCTGGAGCTGTGCCGACTGGAAGGCAGGAGCTAGGAGCCTCTTCCTGGTCTCCTATGCAGGTGCAGGGGCCCAAGGATTTGGACCATTTTATAGTGCTTACCCAGGCCGTAGCAGAGAGCTGGATAGGAAGTGGAGCAGCCAGGTCTTGAACTGATGCCCCTATGAAGAAGAAGTGTTAGCACTGACATAATAACAGACACATAGTTCAATGGAAAAGACTAGGTAGCATAGAAATAAACCCAAATTTCTACCAGCAACTCATATTTAACAAAGGAACTAAAATGAACTGGAGAAAGAAGAATCTCTTTCACAAGTGGTGCAGAGGAACTTGATTATCCATATGTAGAAGCCTGAAAAGAGATTCCAACATCTCTTACACTATCTGAAACTGAACTCACAGTGAATTAAACATCTAATCATAAGACCCAAACCCAAGTAAACATAGGGAAACTCTAAATATTGTCAACACACAATAGCTTTTGGGTAAGATTCCAATAGCAATAGTCACAAAAATAAAAACAGAGACATTTGAGTATATCCAACTAAGATACTTCTTCACAACAAAGTAAACATCAGAGTGTAGATACAATGAACAGATGGCAGGAAAAATTAAAACACTGAATGTTTACAGATTTCCAGAACATTTACATGAATTGGAAAAACTCCAAAAAATACAGCGAAGAAACAGGCAAGGATCTGAATAGACATTTCTCAGAAGAAATGTAAATGGTCAAAACATGTGAATATGCCCGATGTCACTAGCCATTATGTAAATATAAATCAGAACACCATATCAGTCTCCAACACCTGTGGGAGAATACAACACTCAGGTGTGTGTTTGTGCAGCAAGTGGGTTTAGAGGACCCTGTTCACCTCTGGAGAGCAGAGTCTACAGGGAGACAAAGAAACCTTACTGCTTTCCTAATGGGCTTATTAAGTTCTTGACCAGTGCCTGTTAGTCTTGCCACAAACTTTCTAGTCTCACTACTTTCCTTCTTCTTCCTCTTCTCTGTGACTTGTAAAATAGTATACATTCTGTATGCTGTGGATACTTTAGATTTATTTTATTCCTTCAGTCTTCTATGAAGTTCCTCCACAAAAGCACAGCCCTTAAGATATTCATTCATTTATGCAGTCTGCAGATTTCATGAGCTACTAAATTCCAAATAGTATGTTAAAGGCAAGATCTAGGCCTAAGAGAAAAGTGGTCTGAATTCTGTGCCTAGAAGAGGATTTGGGACATAGTAGAACTTCAGTGAAGTGCTATGTGAATGACATGCACTCATTAAATGAGTAATCTAAAGCATACACTGCATTTAAGCAACACAGCAGCCCTACTCACCTCAGGTAGAGCAACTGAGAGGAATAATGTGAAGAAAAATAAGACATCAATAAGTTGAATAATAACAGAGAAAAAAACAAAATGAGATAGATGCCAACATTACTGACCTATTTTTGAGGAATTAAATTGATAGAGGGGCTGGCATTGTGGCTAAGTGGGGTAAGCTGCAATCTGTGAGGCCAGCATATCATGTGAGTTCCACTTTGAGCTTAGGAATCTCCACTTCCAATTTAGCTCACTGCTAAACACCTGGGAAACCAGCAGAAGATGGACGAAGGACTTGGGTCCTTGCCACTGATGTGGGAGACTTGGATGAAGCTCCTGACTTCAGCATGTCCCAGGCTCCACTGTTGAAACTCTCTGGGGTGTGAGCCAGCAGATGAAAGCTATCTCTGTCTTTCCCTCTCTCTCTAAATCCACCTTTCAAATAAAGATTTAATAAAGAAATTAACTGATTTCAAAATACACAAAAACATGAACAATACTATATCATCTTTATGCCAAAATGATCAAAAATAACAAATGCTAGAGAGCATATGGGAAAAGAAAACCGTCATATATGGTGGGTGAAAACACAAATTAGTACAGATGTTATGCAGAACAGTATGGTCATTCCTTAAAAAGGATAAAAATTGGGGCCGGCGCTGTTGTGCAATGAGTTAAAGCCCTGGCCTGAAGGGCCAGCATCCCATTTGGGTGCCAGTTCTAGTTCCAGCTGCTCTTCTTCCAATACAGCTCTCTGCTATCTCCTGGGATAGCAGTAGATGGCCCAAGTCCTTGGGCCCATGCACCCATGTGGGAGACCCAGAGGAAGCTCCTGTCTCCAGGTTTCAGAATGGCATAACTCTGGCCTTTGTAGTTATCTGTAGAGTGAACCAGCTAATGGAGGACCTCTCTGTGTCTCTACCTCTATTGTAACTCTTTCAAATAAATAACAAAAATTTCAAATAAGATAAAAATTGACCTACCATGTGAGAGTTATCTTGCTCTTGGCTATATATAATAAGGAAATTTTATTAGAAGGAAAGGAGAAGAGCATATCAAAGATACATCAATTTTACCATAACATAGTTCACTGCAGCCAGGATTTGAAACCAATCTAGCTGTCCATCAATGAAAAAAATGGACAGGGGAACTTCATTTAGATACAAAAAAGAACAAAATATTATTAAATTAATTGAAATAAGCCAGAAGCAGGAACACAAATGTCACCTGGTCCTTGTCACATGTGGAAGTGAGAGAAAATAATGGATCTGAACACAGAACTGTGATTAGTAGAGGCTGAGAAGGGAAGCAGCTAGGGATAGAGGGGGATTGGATAATAGGTAACAAAATACAAAGAGGCAGAAAGAACTTCTGGTGTCCCATAATATAATGAGATGACTACATTCAACCATATTAGGTTCTGTGTAAAGAACTGAAAGAGAGGAGCTGGTAGTCTCAAATCATGGAGAAGAATTAGAAACTGTACTTGCTTGGGGGCCAGCATTATGGCACAGTGGGCTAACGCCCTGGCCTGAAGCACCAGCATCCCATGTGGGTACCAGTTCTAGTCCTGGCTGTTCCTCTTCTGATCAAACTCTCTGCCATGGCCTGGGAAAGCAGTAGAAGATGGCCCAAGTTTGGGTCCTGGCACCCAAGTGGGAGATCTGGAAGAAGCTCCTGGTTCCTGGCATCAGATTGGCAGAGCTCCGGCCATTGCGGCCATCTGGGGAGTGAACCAGCAGAGGAAGACCTCTCTCTCTCTCTGCTGCTACTTCTCTCTGTAACTCTTTCAAATAAATAACTCTTTAAAAATTTAATAAAACTGTAGTTGCTTAGCTTGATCACTTTTTACTGCATAAATGTGTGCAAATATTGCACTACACCCTGTAATAATGCATGACTAGGACACATTAATCACAAATTATTTCAATGAAATTTTAAAAATTAGAAGCATTTCTTTATATTAACAATGAACTATTTGAAAATGAAATTAGAGAAACATTTCCATGCATAGCAGCATAAGAACCAGGAACCAATGTCTTCAGTGTTATCAGTGATGAATCAGATTCACAGCCCTCAGCACTGTTTTTACCATAGACCTTACCATGGCAATTGTGGGCATATAGTAGTAAATCAATGGACAGGAATCCTTTGTCTCTATATCTGTTAAATAAATAAACAAGGAATTCATTAAAGAAAAAGAGATATCAATTTGGATGCCAGGTCACAAAAACACATGCACTTGAGCTATCCTCCAGTTTGTGATGCCAACAAATCTTTCAGACATGTTACATTTTCAGAGACTTTTCTGTAATCTTGCTAAGCTTTCTGGAAATCTGCCTTATAGCAAAGCGATTCCCAATTCCATTACACTCATGATTTTTCTTTTGTGTGAGTTATTAGTTTACCATCTAGAGATAATTTATGGTACAAAACTTTTCTATGCATGCATGTTTTCTCATTTGTGAGTCTATTCATGGGAATTGAAGACTGATTTATAGCAGAAATACATTTTCCAAATTCATTGCATAGACTTTTGTTCCTTATGAATTCTCTGAAGTCTGTTGATGTCTAATTTCTGGCTAAAGGTTTTATCGTATTTACAGCATGCAAAGAGTACCACCTTTTGTGAATTCTGTATCTATACAAGCCTGAAACAAAGAAAATGTTTTTATACAATCAGTATACGCCTAAGAAACCACCTGTGTCAATTCTCTGATGTACCATTGACTTCTGACAAACAACCTTTTCACACTAATAATATTTATAAGCTTTCTCCTTTACATGAGTCTCTGTTGGATAGGATGTGATTTCCAGCAAAAGGTTTTGTCACAATACTTACATGAATTTTGGAGAAAAGCTCTTCCACATTCATTATATTGTTAAGGTCTCTCCCTTGTTCAAATTCCATGATGGATTATGAGGCATTACCTATGTGAAATGACTTTCTCACATTTATTTCATTCATTAGATATATATGTTGTGCATTCTGATATAAGGAGAGATTTGGGCAGAGCTTTCCAACACTCATTACACCCATAAGGTTTCTCTCCCACGTGAATTCCCTGTTGTCGTATGAGGTATGGCTTCTAATTAAAGGGATTTTACTTTCAAAGGAGTTTTTCCCTATATGAATTTGATGATGTACAATGAGGGCTGAATTATGGTAAAAGGCTCTGAGTCATTACATTCATAAAATTGCTCCCCATGAGAATTCTTTTATGTTTGATGAGGTCTGATTTGCACCACAAAGGCTATTCACATGTATTACATTCATGCATTTCTCCCCTTGGTGAATTCTCTAATATTTCATGAGATATAACTTGCACAAAAAGGTCAAGTAGAAAATTCCCTGTGTGGATTCTCTGATATCTTATGAGTTATGAAGTACAGCAAAGAGGCTTTCCACCATCCTTCCATCCATAAAACCTACCTAAATTGAGCAAGAAAGATATAGAAAACCTAAACACACACATAACCAGATGGAAATGATACCAGTAATAAAGACCATCACGAGCAAGAAAACCCCAAAACTGGAAGGCTTCACTGCTGAATTCTAACAGACATTTAAAGCACTAACTGCAATTCTTCTCAAGTTATTCAAAACAATTGAGAGAGAAGCGATTCTCCCAAATTCTTTCTATGAAGCCAACATCACCTTCATTCCTAAACCTGAAAAAAGTGCAACAAAGAAAGTAATTATAGACCAATTTCCCTGATGAACATACATGCAAAGATCTGCAACAGAATTCTGGCCAATTGAATCCAACAATGCATCAGAAAGATCATCCACCCAGACCAAGTGGGATTTATCCTTGGTATGCAAGGATGGGACCAAAGGCTTTTCCACAGTCATTTCATTTATAAGCTTTCTCCATGGTGTGAAGGCTCTGATACTTTCTGAGGTTTGACTTCTCAGCAAAGGTTTTTCCACAGTCATTGCACTCATAAGGTTTCCCCCCAGTACAAATTGTCTGATGCTTTGTGAGTTTTGACTTCTCAGCAAAGGCATTTCCACAATGATTGCATTCATAAGGTTTCTCCCCTGTGTGACTTCTCTGATGCATTTTGAGTTGTGATTTCTGGCCAAAGCTTTTTCCGCAGGCATTGCATTCATAATGCTTGTCTTCTGTGTGAATTCTCTGATGCTTTCTGAGGTTTGAATTCTGGCCTAAGGTTTTTCCACAGTCATTGCATTCATAAGCTTTCTCCCCTGTGTGAATTCTCTGATGCTTTCTGAGGTTTGCCTTCTGGCCAAAGGCTTTTCCACAGTCATTGCATTCATAAGGCATATCCCCTGTGTGAATTATCTGATGATTTATGAGGTGTGGCTTCTGGCCAAAGAGTTTTACATAGTCATTGCACTCATAAACGCTTATCCCCTGTGTGACTTCTCTGATGATTTATGAGGTTTGACTTCTGGCCCAAGGTTTTTCCACAGTCATTGCATTCATAAGGTTTCTCCCCTGTGTGACTTCTCTGATGATTTGTGAGTGTTGATTTCTGGCCAAAAGCTTTTCCACAATGATTACACTCATAAGGTTTCTCCCCTGTGTGAATTCTCTGATGATTTAGGAGGTTTGCCTTCTGGCCAAAGGATTTTCCACAGTCATTACATTCATAAGGTTTCTCACCTGTGTGAATTCTCTGATGATTTATGAGGTGTTTCTTCTGGCCAAAGAACTTCCCACAGTCATTACATTTATAAGATTTCAACCCTGTGTGAATTCTCTGATGTCTAATGAGATCTGACTTCTGGTGAGTGGTTTCTCCACAATCATTACACACATGAGGGTTTTCCACTTATATGAGTGCTGTGATGGAGGGTATGGCAGAATTTAATACTGAATGACTTCCCACAAGGTTTACATGCATAGGATTTCTTCCTTATATTTGGTCTATGATTCAGTCTAACATGTGATTGGAAAATAACAGGTTCCACAGTCCCAATATACTTATAAACGTTCTCTCTTTTGGGACTTTGTTGATGTATACTGAGGTTAGAATTCTTATGGAAATCTTGTACTATTTGAGTTGTCTTGCCAATAGTGGCAATTGACTTATTACAGGTTTCTACCATAAAAAGCTTCTCAGATTCACAGAATATATTCTTGCTTTTGAAGACTTTCCCTTGTCCAATTTGTTCAAGTGCCTGCTCCATGGTCTGAATATTGTGCTGTTGATTAAGAGGTTCACAGAACTGGAGAGTGTTCCCAGGTACCTTAGTAGCACAAAATTTCTCTCCAGCTTGTAGTTGATCAGGCCCACAATGGGGACACATATTGTGACATATACTGCATTCTTCAGGTTTTATTCCTGAATAGTTTCTCTTTTTGATGCTCAGTTTTGGAATATGGCTTATACTTAAATTAAGTGTTTTTCTGAATTCAACTCCCTTGGGAGATAATGTCTTATTATTTGTCATAACATCCTGATTCAGATTTTTCTCCAGACTGTTCTGGTTGGTCTTAATCAGTTCATCCAGTTTCATGGCAACTGAAGTGAGGAAAAAAATGATGTCACTACATCAAATATAATTGTTTCTTCTAGCATACTCGTGTAAAAGGAATGAAGTTACTTGTATTTAAGAGGGATAAGATGTTAGGAAAAGTTCTGCATTTGTGCCTCCTCACACAGGGCACCAAAATGTTAGGAAAAGAGTTGTAGAATAGAGGAGAAAGTGTATGAATTTACAGCCAGACAGAATTTATTCAGAGAAAATTAATCCACAGAGGTGGGTGACCAACTGCCTGTCTGTACAAGATGGAGCATGAAGGCCCCAATTCCCAGGGGCCAGACCTTTTTGAGGAGGGCTAAGGCTGGGCATGAGGGTAGGGGGCAGCAGTGGAGGGGAATTCCAGGAACTGGGTGGGGGCCTTAGGAACCTGGAAAATAATGCAGGGTGGGGTATGAAGGCAATAGGCTGTGAGACCCAATTGAGTTTCAAGGGCAAGGAATACATTCCAAAGTTTATCTACTTTGGGCAATGAGGGAGAATGGCTCAGGCTTATATCCTCATTCCATCATAAGATTTTCAAAAAATGATTAGAAGATACATATTTATGAATATACAGGTTTTCTCCATTATACATTAATATATTAAATTGTATCCATAGATTTTCCAATGTTCATCCATGATCCTGTTTACTACCAGAATTTTTTCCAAGTATGATTGAATGGTTTTTGTGGTAAGATGTCTTAAGTCACTGCTTGGGATGCCTGTATCTCAAAACAGTGCCAGTTTAAGCCGAGGCTACTCTGCTTCCAATACAGCTCTGAGATAATAGATACTGGAAAGCAGCAGATAATGGTTCATGTGCTTGGGACCCTGTGATAGAGATGAGTAGGTGAAATTCCAGGCTTCTGGCTTCAGATTAGTCATAACTGTTGATAGTATTTGGGGAGAGAGTTAATAGAAAATCTATTCCTCACTGTTTCTCTCTCACTTTCTACTTTCACTAAAATGAATAAGACTTCACAGAATGGACTAATATTTGATAAATATATTCACCTGTAATCTAGAAACCAATTTTTCCCTGTCCATTTTTTCAGTTCATTTTTAATGTATTTTTATTTCTTTATTTATTTGTGAGAGTTAGACTGTGAGAGACAGAGACAAAGATCTTCCTTCCATTGGCTCACCCCTCAAATGGCAAATATGCTTGGAACTATGCCAATCCAAATCCAGGAGCCAGGTGCTTCCTCCTTATCTCCATTGTAGGTGCAGGGGCCCAAGCATTTGGGCCATCCTCCACTGCCCTCCTGGGCCACAGCAGAGAGCTAGACTGGAAGAGGAGCAACCAGGACTAGAACCCGGGGCCCATATGGGATGCTGGCGCTGCAGGGGAAGGATTAACCAAGTGAGCCATGGCGCCAGCCCCTTTTTCAATTCATTTTTAGAAAAATTGTGGGTTTTGTACTTCTGTGATATTTCAACCATAAATATGGGGAAGTTTTACTAGATCATTTCCTTGAAGGTAAAGAGTGAAATGTGTCTATACTCTAAGCAGGATCACATTCATGGGACAAGATTTGAATATGTGGTTGTCTTGTGTTCTGTCTTCCCAGGCAAACAGCATTTGTGGGATTTTTTGATGAAAATCTCTGTTTTATCTGCACTCTTACAGTTTCCCCATATTTCTAAGGAAACCTGACATCCTAATCTTCTTAGAACTACAACAGTTACAGAAAGTCCCAATATACCACCTTGGCTATGCATTCTCACCAGTTGAAATAATTTGTTTCTGCAACCCAGAGTCTGCTCAATTATTGAAAATTGATTCCTAACTCATTGTGAAGACGTCAGCCCTGGTTACCTCCTCTTGTTTCTTTCTATAAACACTCCTCTGTGATAATTTGAGTTTCTGGAGGTTTTTGATCAGTTGTTGATTTTCACAGAAAACTTCATTTCCTTTGCCTTTACCAGAGATACTGATCTCCATAGATACTGTAGAATGTCTGTGTCTGAATCACAGGACCAGCTGTCTTCAGGAGTAAGACTTGGGAAAAACTCATGGAAAGAACACCAGTCAATATCTGTTGCACTGCTTCTACTTTGGCCTCCCTGCCCGTTATGTACACACTGACCTGGTAGGCATTATTTCCCCATCCAGGGCTCTGCTCCTTGCTCCAACTTGAAGATCAAGTCAGGTTTGGTCCTGCAGTGCCCTACTAATGGAAACAATATAGACTTTGTGAAATCACTATCTTGGGTTAATGAAAGGAGTACAGCTTGGTCCAGGAGCTATGCAACAAATGTTCCAATGTGAAATCCTTCCCAGGTGGTAGATATTCAGATTCTTCATGGACTCAAATTCTATACCTGTCCCTCATTCAACTTTATGAATAGTGCTCACTTAGTTGTCAAATAGCAAGAAAATGTTACCATTGGGCATGCGATGAGTGTCACTCACCCAGGGAGAACAGGCTGCTGTAGGTCTCCAGCATTACATCCCTGTACAGGATTTTCTGAGCTTGGTTCATGTTCTGCCATTCCTCCCAGGTAAAGTACACAGCCAGGTCTTCAAATGCTATCATCACCTGTGACAGAACACTCCTGGTCAACATGTCAACTCTGTCACCTAACAAACAATGGCAGTTGTATATCTTCTACATGGGTATGGATGAAGAAGCAAGAATGCCATTTCATTTCAGATTTGTGAGCATTTGGGCAGCCACACAGAAGCATTCAACAGGGGATCAAACCTATGGTGTAAAGGCTGTGAAAATTGCCCAAGCTGGAGGGAAACAGGAATTTCTGTTCACAAAGGCCAGACTATATCAAGGGCAATTGCACAGTAGGCTGAAAGGGGGACAAGAGTCACTCTGGAATGAGCAATGTTCAGAAGAATGTAGAAGTATTCAGGGAAAAAGACAAGAAACCATCTGGGAAGTTATGCAGGGATTTGCAATTATGGCAGAAAAAAAATTTTTTTAAAAGAGACAGTAGGCATTTAACTTAGTGTTTATGATGCCAGCTCAGATACTCTCTCTCTGCATCAAATTTCCAAAGTTGGATTTCAGTGCCAGCTCCAGTTTCCAGCTCCCAGCTAATGCAGACCAGGGGAAGCAATGGTGATGCCAACCAAGAGGGAGGCCTAGATTCCATTCCTGACTCTTGGCTTCAGTTGTGCCCCACCTCTGCTTGATATTTTTATTCAGGCAGTGAAGAAGTGCATGGGAGCTCTCTAGCTTTCTCTCACTGCATCAATTTCTTTCTCTATCAGGCTCATAAATATTTTAAGTAAGGGAGGAGATTCAAGAAAGAATAGAAAGTAGCTTTTGCTTTTTCTATAATTATTCTACTCATAAACATTTAAAGAACTGAAATAACATGATAACAAATTAAAGTAAAAGCTATGGAGTTATTTACCCAAGAACAGAACCTGAGAAATTCTGTACTGTAATCTGCATTTGTGACTGAGGGAAATACAGAGAGCTTTGTTTGAGAACCTGCAGTAGGCACCAGCATTGTGGTACAGCAGGTAAGTCTCCACCTGCAATTCAGGCATCCCATGTGGACAGACAATTTGAGTCCTTAGTGCTCCACTTCCAATTGAGTTCCCTGCTAAAGTGGCTGAAAGAGCAGTGAAAGATGGCCTGAGTATTTGGGCCAATTCCACAAATATGGGAGACCCAGATAGAGTTCCAGACTCCTGGCTTTGGCCTGGCCAACCATTGTGGCCATTTGTTGAATGAACCAGCAGATGGAAGATATCTCTTTCTCACTACCCATCTCTCCCTATCTCTATTACTCTGCCTTTCAAATAAGTTAATAAATAAACCTTGGGGCTGGCACTATGGCACAGCAGGCTAATGCCCTGGCCTAAAGCACCAGCATCCCATATGGGCACCGTTTCAAGACCCAGCTGCTCTACTTTTGATCCAGCTCTCTGCTATGACCTGGGAAAGCAGTAGAAGAAGGCCCATGGATTTGGGCCTTTGTAGCTGTGTGGGAGACCCAGAAAAACCTCCTGGCTCCTGGCTTTAGATGGGTGCAGCCCGGCCAGTGCAGCCAATTGGAGAGTGAAATGTTGAATGAAAGATCTCTCCTCTCTCTCTTTCTCTCTGCCTCTCCTCTCTCTGTGTAACTCTTTCAAATAAATAAATTGTTAAATACAATCTTAAAACCTGAAAGAACATGCAGTAGATTATTTTCCCCACAGTGTTCTTACTCTAGCTGGGAATCAAGTTCATCTCCTCAAACTATTAAGGACTGCATTACTCTAACAATTAAAAAAATAAATGCGGCTGGCCCCATGGCTCACTAGGCTAATCCTCCGCCTTGTGGCGCTGGCACACTTGGTTCTAGTCCCAGTCAGGGTGCCAGATTCTGTCCCAGTTGCCCCTCTTCCAGGCCAGCTCTCTGCTGTGACCAGGGAGTGCAGTGGAGGATGGCCCAAGTCCTTGGGCCGTGCACCCCATGGGAGACCAGGATAAGTACCTGGTTCCTGCCATCAGATCAGCACAGTGTGCCAGCTGCAGTGCACCAGCCATGGTGGCCATTGGAGGGTGAACCAACGGCAAAGGAAGACCTTTCTCTCTGTCTCTCTCTCTCTCACTGTCCACTCTGCCTGTCAAAAAAAATAATAAATGTCACTGATTTGTGGTTTAGCCCTAGGTAAGTAATTCTCTTGCAGAATGCTAAGTGTTTATTTCCAGGGTGGAACTAAAACACTGCCCACTACATCATCTGTATAACACTAAAGAATGTGTTGGACATTATGACCCCAAAATTTAGAATATTGTCCTTGACTTCAATTGAAATCATATAACAAATATATATTTTGCTATGGCAACAGAAAATGAGAGATGACATTGCCTTTTCTTGGATAAATGCAATGATTGATAGTCATGACAAATTCATCATACATCTTGTTTCTATATATTCCCTGAGAATAAAATTTACCTTCCTACATCCATTTTCATTAATAAATTATTATAAATCTAAAAACAAAACAGACAGAAAGCTGGGAATAATTAAGAAAACCACTTACAGGGGCCAGTGCTATCGCACAGTGGGTTAAAGCCCCAGCCCGCAGAACCAGCACCAGATATTAATTCCCACCAAATCAGGTGTGAGTGCGATTTTCAGGTGAATTCAATCAGAATTCCACAGCCATTCAGCTGGGAGGGGTGGATGAATCCAGAAACAGCCAGTTTACATGGGACTAAATCAAGCCTAATATCACAAAGGACTTTTGCATTTCTTTGGCTTTTTTCACATTTGTCTTATTTATCATGATTTGTAATAAATTTTCTGATGTGAGTTTTAGTTTTGAGACTGGAATATGGAGTTCAGGGCCCCGGAGGAATGGTCTCTTTCAATCAGGGCACAGATGTTGGCTTGCTCCAATTCTGGCTTGCTGTCATTGTTTTGGGTGCCTCAGCCGATTTGTGGTTTTGAGCAGCAATTTTCTAAATATTTTCTTGGTCTGAGTTTCTTTTGCCTTCTTCCATCCCAAATTTTGTATTCTGACGCAGTACAAACAAGAAGTTAGACAGAGGATCCATTATGAAATAAAAAACACAATAAATTGGCCTTTCAGGCTTAGAAATCTACAGGCAGGATGACGAAGATGAACTTTTGTATTTTGGAAAATGAAATGGAACCAATTTGCTGTGGGGACAGATATTAATTCCCTCCAAATCGAGTTTGACTGCGATTTTCAGGTTAATTCCATCAGAATTCCACAGCCAGTCAGCTGGGAGGGGTGGATGTATCCAGAAACAGCTGGTTTCCTTGTGACTAAATCAAGCCCAATATCACCAAGGACTCTTGCATTTCTTTGGCTTTTTTCACAGTTTTCTTATTTATCATGATTTGTAATGAATTTTCTGATGTGAGCTTTGGTTTGGAGGCTGGAATAAGGAGTTCAGGGTACAGCAGGAATCGTCTTTTTGAATCAGGGCACAGCTGTTGGCTTGCTCCAATTCTGGCTTTCTGTCACTGTTTTGTGTGCCTCTGCTAATTTTGGTTTCTTATGCAGCAATTTTCTAAATGTTTTCTGGGTCTGATTTGGTTTTGCCTTCTTCCTCCCCAGATTTTGTATTCTGATGCAATACAAACAAAAGTTCAGACAGAGTAGCTAGTAAGAAATAAAAAAAAAAAAAAAACCAAATTGGTGTTTCATGCTTAGAAATTTACAGGCAATGCAACCAACATGAGTTTTTGTGGTTTGGAAAAAGAAATGGAACCCTTTTACTGAGGGGACAGATATTAATTCCCTCCAAATCAAGTGGGAGTGGGATTTTCAGGTGAATTCAATCAGAATTCCACAGCCAGTCAGCTGGGAGGGGTGGATGAATCCAGAAACAGCCGGTTTCCTTGTGACTAAATCAAGCTGCTGCTCCCTGTGGACTTGTCCTCCTCAGCCTCTGACTAGAGCACACCCACCTCTCCAATGCTGACATCCTCTGACACATGTTTCACTCTTATGTTCTCTCTAAACTGGAGACTCTTGGGCAACATAAGTAAATCTAATGCATCAACTTGCATAGACACACACACCGGAGGACTCCAGAGTCTTGGATTTCAGGTTGTAATTAACTTTCCTTTTCAGAGGACTTGTGAAAAAACAAGTCTGGAAGCCAGGGTGTAGCCTTGTGGTTCAAATTCCTATGTCCCACTTTGGAGTTTCTTGGTTTGATTCCTGGTTCCAGTACTTGCCTCCAAATTCCTGATAATATAGACCCTGGGAGCTAGCAAGTAATGGCTCAGATGATTGGGTTCCCTACTCCTGGGACAGCCCTGGCCACTGGGGACATTTCAGCAGTGAACTAGAGGGTGAATACCACTTCTCTATCTACTTGTTCATTTCTTTGCATCTCAAATTAAAAAACAAATCAATTATGTTTGTATCATCCATTAAAATAACTTCCGCAATGGAAAAAAAGAGTTTCATTGTTAAATTTGGGGAAAAATAATGCTTCTTGGTTGTGATATTAGAATAAAGCATAACTGTACATCGGACTTCCATTGTGGACAAGGAAGAGAAAGATGGAAGCAATAATTTTTGCTTCTGGTTTTGGTACTTGTCATGTAACCTTGAAAAATTCATTTAAACTCATGGGGCCTGAGTGTCCTTAAAATTACAGGCTCATCTAGTTGAGGCAGGTGGTGTAAGGGGAGGTGGCAGGAAGCTCAGAGCTTTCCTTGTTTCTGTGCTCACAGAGCTAAGTGACCATAGCAAGTCATTTGACCCCTCTGGATCTTCCTCCCTTGTGAGATAAGATTGTCTTTGTAGTTAAAGGATTTATTCTACACAGTCCTATCTTATGGTAAGGTTCACATGACTGTGAAGTGTTTTATAAACTGGCAGTGCAATAATCAAGTTGGCACTGAAGATGAAATGCTGAACAGCATAGAAATTCTAAAGCTTGTAGTTCTATGAGGAGCTACACAGAAACATTCAAGTTCATGGGCATTTTTAAATTTAAAAACAGAATCATTGAATCACTGTTCAGAATCAGTATAGTTGCTAAAATTCTTATTTATAATCACTGAGATTGGCAGTGTAATTACTGATAGCATACTCCTAGTGTTGTATATTTTAGTTTATACAATGCTTAGACTATATAAAATATAGGTAGCATGGGAAGTGCGATACACAGCAGTCTTGTAGAATGGCAGATGTCCTAAACAGCACTCTGGCCTCAGAATCAGCCCTTAAGGCACTCAGATCTAGCTGAAGAGCCCATGAGAGTATTTTAGGTATGGAAAGCCACTCTGGCAAAAAAGAAAAAAAAGGACCTAAATAAAAGATCTCTGTGAGTGAGATCCCAGTAGAAAGAACGGGCCATCAAAGAAGGAGGTACCTTTCTCTGAAGGGAGGAGAGAACTTCCACTTTGACTATGACCTTGTCTAAATAAGATGGAAGTCAGTGAACTCAAGAGGCTTCCATAGCCTTGGCAACTCATGACTAGAGCCCAGGGAGATTTCTGATGCCATAAACAAGAGTGTCAGATTGTTCAGTCAACAACAGGAATCACTGTGTGCTTACTCCTTTTGTGGGATCTCTGTCCTTAATGTGTTGTCCAATGTGAAGTAATGCTATAACTAGTACTCAAACAGTATTTTACACTTTATGTTCTGTGTGCTGCAAACTGATGAAAACTTAATATAAACTAAATCCATCTTCTTTGTATAAAGATGATTGAAAAAGAATCTTGATGTAAATGGAATGGGAGAGGGAGTGGGAGATGGGCGGGGTGCTGGTGGGAGGGAAGTTATGGGGGGAAGCCTTTGTAATCCATACACTGTACTTTGGAAAATTATATTCACTAAATAAAAGTTTAAAAATATTAAAAAATAAAAATATAGGTAGCAATATTTAATGCTTCTCTTACTGTTCCTGGATTGGATTATAGCATACAGTAATAAACCTTTTTTAAAAATTTATTTATTTATTTATTTGAAAGACAGCATTATTGAGAGTGACACATAAATAGAGATGATCTGTCTGCTGTTTTAATCCCCACGTGGCTGCAAGCAGCTGCAGCTGGGCTAATCCAAAGCCCGGTGCTTCTTCCAGGTCTTCCACATGGATTCAGGGGCCCAAGTATTTGGGCCACCTCCTGCTGCTTTCCCAGGCACATTAGCAGGGAGCTAGATTAGAAGCAGAGCAGCTGGGACATGAACCAGTGCCCATAGGGGATGCCAGCACTGCAGGTGGTGGCTTTACCTTATATGCCACAGCACCAGCTACAGCCTATTCATTTTAAATTAATAACTAAAGATTATCTGCTGTTCAGCCTCAAGGCTTTGGCTTGGCCCAGCCTCTGCTGTTGTGGACATTTGGGGAGTGAACCAGAGGTTGAAAGATCTCTCTTCTTATGTCTCTCCCTCTCTAACCTTGCCTTTCAAATAAATAAATGAGTCTTTGAAATAAAAATACATGCATACATACACAGACACACACACACACACACACACACACACAGTACCAACATGGTGGGTAAAGCCATGGCCTGCTGTGCCAGCATCCCATATGGGTGCTGATTCAAGTCCCAGCTGCTCCACTTCCAATCTAGCTCCCTGCTAATGTGCCTGGGAAAGCATCAGAAGGTGGCCCAAGTGCTTGAACCACTGCATTCATGTGGGAGGCCTGGCAGAAGCACCTGGCTTTAGATTGGCTCAGCTGAGGCCAATTTGGGAAGTGAACCAGCAGATGCAAGATCTGTCTCTACCCCTTCTCTATAACTCTGCCTTTCAAATAAATAATAGATTTTTAAAATGGGGGAAAAGGGCAGTTTTGTTGCCTTCCCTTTACCTAGAGTAACATAATCAAAATCTGTTAGGCAAATGAATAAGGGAAATTCTGAGATCATGTATTGACCACAGAAGAGAATGGATTCCTTGTGCATTTTCTGCAAGCCCATGCTAGTTGGAACCAAGGGAAGCATAACAAAAAAGGAGAGGCCTATATCCCTCTTATTTGTCTTCTTTGTTCATTGGAGCAGTGGAGAGTTGAGTAATGTAATATTGGTGTTTGTCTCCATACAGTTCATGTCTATTTAGCTGGTTCTTTTTATTTGCATTTCTTTTTTATTTATTTTAAGAGATTTATTTGAAAGGCATAGAGACAGGGGTCTTCGATCTGCTGGTTTGATTCCCCAATGTTTGGGTGAGGCTGAAGGCCCATGAGCCCCCTCCCATCTCCCATGTCCTGTGGGGTCCAACCACCTGTCCATCACCACTGCACTCGTTGGCTGGAGTGGGAGAGGAAGTAGGGCATCATGGAATGGAACTGGTGCCCATGATGCGGGCCCTGCAGGCTGTGGTTGCACCTCCATGCCACGGTGCCGTCCTCGATAAACCTTTCTTTAAAGTGGAATTAGGGGTAAAAATGGTCTGAGGTGAATGTGCGTTTCTGTTGTGAGAGAGGCTGAGGCCCCGTGGGTGCCTGGGGGCCAACAGGAACACCTGAAGCCTTGGCCCCCAGGTCCCGGTGTCTCCCCTCTGCTTCTGCCCTGCCTGCAGGCCCGGCCCAGGCTCCAGTGGTGCCTCAGGGATTTCAGTACCAAACTGGTCACTTTAGGTCACTTTGTGATGCCTGACTTCTGCCCAAAGAAGGAAGCAAGAAGGGGCCCAGCAGGCTTCCCCCGACCTCTGGAGCCCCGAGCCATGGTGCCGGCCCACGACCCAGGGAGCCCGTGATGATTCTGGACCAGCCATTGGGACCCACGACCCCTGACCCCAGGCTCCAACCCCTTCGAGGTCACCACCGCAGCCTCCTTTTTAGCTGGTTCTTAATCCTCAAGAAGGGTTTTAGGTCAATGTTCTATTCTCATTAAAGACCTTTATGTTTAATTAAAGATTCTGTTAGTAATTTTAACCCTGGGTCATTCTAAAGATGTGCTGGGACTTAGGTTTAGAAAAGAGCATCTTCCTTGCCACCCTCATCTCAGCTCTGGGGGCTGTCAGTTCTCCCTGCACAGATTCAGTAATGCATGCTTCTTCTCTACTACAAAGATCTTATGTTGGTCATATTTCCAGTTACCAAAATCAAATCAAGTCACACCTGGACTCTGAGTATTCAATGACATTAGTTATCAAAATAAATGTATTCAAATATTCAAAGACCACTTCAAAGCTTAACTGCCTTCAAGAGTGTTTGGCACTTGGAACAGCCACTGTGGTTTTCTACACATGAGTACTCACTATTTTATATACCACTTAACAATTCAAACATCACTTCAGCTTCAGCAATACACAACAATAGAATGGATGATTCTACATAATAAACATGTTACATTAGTTTGGACTTAAAAACTAGAACTAAAACCATGCAGCAACATGGATGGATTTAAGGAAAGATGTAGAGCTAGGTAGCTAAGGCTACAGAATCCCAGACCTATTGATTTTAAGTGAGTCTGGAACAACAGCATTCCATTGCATTATCTTCCATCTCAGAGTCCTGCTTTTCCAGTGAGACCCACCCCACTCAGACCACGTATTTCCTGCCTGTGTCTTCACGGTGGTGGAAGCTGTTCTCATACAGGCATCTCCTGGACAGTCACCAGCTTCCTGATTTACTACCTGAACTGGAATCCCCAGTTGCGACGTATATTTCCCAAACACCCAGGCTGAACTGAATGTTCGTCTCTGGCAGTCAAAAACTTCTGCCTTAGGAAACAGAACATGTCCTCTACTCTGGGGCTCCTTTTTCTTCTCATGGGGTTCTGTGGTGATCTGTGGTTTTCAACACAAGTCCTGGGAGCATTCTGACTCAAAAGAAAGACCAGGGATAAGAGTTCTTTCTGGGGGCTGGTGTTGTGGCATAGCAAGTTACACTGCTGCCTGCAGCACTAACATCCCACATGAATGCTGGTTTGACTCCCAGCTGCTCTTCTTCTTCCACAACTCCTTGCTGGGTAAAGCAGCAGAGAATGGCCCAAGCGCTTGGTCCTCTGCCCCCACATGGGAGACCTGGAGGAAGCTGCTGGCTTCAGCCTGGCCCAGCCCTGGCCATTGTGGCCATTTAGGGAGTGAGCCAGCAGATGGACCGCTGTCTTTCCCTCTCTTTTTCTCTCTGTAACTCTGCCTTGCAAAAAAATACAACTTCAGAAAGTTATTCTCCATCAAGCAATACACCCTTTTCCAGGCAGTTGTAAAGCTGGGAGTCATAGCTTCTTGTATATTTTGGATAATAAGAGTTTTGGTTTGAAAGCATGTTCATCTGAAACAAAGATCACTCATTATCCTTTGTTAGAGAAGGGGGCTCTGCTCTTTGAAAGTGAAAATCAGAAGCTGTAATGTGTGATGAGCTCCACCTGCCAGGTCTGGGGAGACTTATTTGAAAGACAGGACACCAGGAGAGGAAGCTTTTCAGATTCCCTGGCCCTTGCTTTAGTCTTATGTCTTTACTTCTTTTGTTGCTTCTTGATGTCAAAAGTGTACACTTTATGCTGAAATGAGGAATTGTGTCTAACCTCTTTTGGGCCTTTTTCTAAGCAGAATGTATATATTTTTCTTGAATATAAGGATAGCTTCTGGGGTGGGTGGATTTTTTTGGAAGTTTTCACAAGCTAGCCAGTAGCCTATATTTGCTTCACAGAATTCAGTTTTTAGAAAAGCCTCCAATACAGCCAGACCATCTGTAGGTAGGGAAGAGCAGGCAGAAAAATAAAAAGAAACATGAGGAATATGAGGAAGCTAATGATCAAATAATCCCTTGTGCTTTTCTAGTACTAGGATTAGCTATTCTCGTTTTTACTCAATCCTGTAATCCTGCGGATTTAGCTCTTTAAAGACAAAGATGCCTGTAGGCAAAATACTTCATTGGTTCCATACTACTAAAACAGAAATACTTCAGTTTGTTTTAGTGCCAAAAATGTATTTACAGGAGAGGCATAAATCCTCAGGGAACTAAGTCTCTTGCAAACACTGCATGCAATGAAAAGCATCCTCAGCCTCAACCAAGAGCACTGCCATTGCAGAGCTGAAGGCTGATTTATCTTCCCCACCTGGTGTGAATATGCTGCAAAATAAATGGAGATAAACAGACCTTCTAGGTTAAGTCGAATTCTCCTTGGTGAGCTGCTGATTTGAGGACACAGCCTTTCTGCACTCTTGTGATACTTGCAATGGATTCAATTCAAGCCTAATTCACAATTGCTGGCCAGCAGCTCCTGGAATGCTTCTGACCACAACAGTGCCTCCTTCAGGGAAGGTCTGCAAGAGAAGTTCTCTAATGAGTTGTGCTCAGAGCAGTTCCCCTCCCAGCTCAGCAGTGAGCTCTTCAGATTGCAAACACAGGAATCTCAACTTACTTGATGAAAGCTTGCTACCTGCTTTTCTTGCCAATTGTGGCCTTCCCAGGAATGGTGGAGTTTTGCCATAGGTAGCTCAACCCAGTCTTCAATACTCTTATTCTTACAAAAAAAAAAAAAAGACAATTCACTAAGTGGTCATCCTTGAATACACTACTGAGCCTGAATGCATTTTTACCAAATAAAGTTGCCCAATAGCTATAAACCAAAAGCCAACAACAGGCTTGCCCACCTAATATTACACTCAGCCCCGAAGTACTGAGCAGTTTCATCAGTTCCTCAGAATGTAACTACGCTGTGAGGACTACAGATAGGGATACCCAAATTTTAATTATCAATACACTGCACAGCTAATAAAGCAGATGCTGTCTCTGGCCCACAAAAGGAGACAGTTTCCCTGCAAGGTTAACCGCAATCAGGAGACATTTTGCACCTGATGGAACCCACAGCGGGACGGCTTTGAGCCAGCTCCTCTCCTTCCCTTTCCACTTTCGGTCCAGGATGGGACAGAGACCATGTACAGGAGGTGCCACCAGTCACCCATTTCCTCCTGTCCACCTGCAATGCTCCTGGGAGGCAGATGCCGCAGAACAGTGATTTGTTCCATGATTGTCACGGTGTGAGATCAGCCCACCATGAGAAAATGACCATGGACTCCAATGAGATATCAACCACAGAAGCACTGCCACCAACAGCAGTGCAGGAGGGTGGATGATGGAAGGCACAACATGGCCAGGATCCCTAGGGACCCCGCAGGACTCTGCTGCCCTGGATGCCTACAGCAGGCAGCTGCACGAGGGCCCAGTGCACCTCCAGCACCCTTCTACCAAACCCTTCCCCCGTCTGCCCATGCAGACCACACAGATGCTGTGTCAGTGAGTAAATTAGCGCTGTGCACTAGGTTGTCCTGCTGAGACTTGGCCTTCATTACTTCCCCAAGTGCAGCACGTGCTGCAAGCCTCAGCCAGCAGGGCTGGCGGGAGAGGTGGAAGGTCGCACTCACCAGGTCTGTCTCTTCTTCTCCTGCCCCTCCTGACTCAGGGGCCACCGATGGCATTTTAGCCCCAAGGCACGAAACGGGACAGCCAAGAACCTAACACCACCCATGTCACGCGCACACACTGCAACTACCAGCTGCCCACCAATGACCACCGACTTTATAGCCAGCCTGGCATGGGGCGGGTCTTGCAGCACTGGTCCTGCCTCAGGGCAGCAAAGATTGTCCTGAGGCCCCCTGCTGGACTGAGCCTGAACTGCCCTGCAGCAGATTCTGGAAGCAAGAGAGCTGCTGATGGCTGAGGCCCTGGCTCAGAGTACACTTAGAGAGACCCTATGCCTGGCAAGGGCACCGGGGCCCTGGACTTTCCCAGGCTGCAGTCCTAGGGTGGAGGATGGCTCGGCCTTTCCTTCCTCAGCCCTGCCCGCAGGTGGAGCAGGGTTCCCACGGGGGCATCTTCCTTCGTGGGAGAGCGGGTAAACCCCAAATGCCATGACTCCCGGTGCCGGGTGCTGGCCTGCAGCCTTCCGGGAGGGAGTAGGTGACAGTGACTTTGTGGGGAGGTGACACTTGAGCTGGGCCTGTATTTTTGGGTTAGTTCTAGATGCATATCCCAGTCACCTGGACCTGCGGGTCTGCTGCAGGCCTCCTGGAGGCTCTGGGAGCTGGGCGTCCTGGTGGCAAGGGCAGGAGGGTGGGAGGTCGAGGCGCTGAGCTCCCACTGGGTGCACCAGGCACTTTGGAGCTGTTCAGAGTAAGGAGTCGAGGTCACCTCCTGAACCACTCCTGGTTCCAAACTCCTGATTTGGGATTTGCCAGAACCCTGAATTAGGGGTGTGGTGGGGGTGGTAGTGGTTGGCTTCAATGCACTGTATTTGTGAATTCTTCAAACACAGCTTCTCCCTACTCCTGCAGGCTTTCAAGTGATTGACGAGGACAGAGTCCCTCCACTGCAAAGTGACTGAAGTTTGGAAACTACGTCCAGAACTTCACAATGTGTATTCAGGTGGTCATCCTTGAGGCCTGCAGGTGGACAGCAAGAGCAACAGTAAGATATTAATTACTGTAGATACTCTCCTTTCTTTCCGGTAGACCCACCAAAAGAGAATGGGAGATGAGTACTTGAACATTGGAACCAGTCAGCATGTTAGGGTGAGCTGCCAGTACTTGGAGCTCAGGAGTGGACATGGAGAGCAAAACATGCATTGTTACTAAAGAGGACAGTTAGGCATTTTACTGTGAAAAGGGAAATCATTTAGATGTGAGCAAGACACCTTAAGTAAATGTCTGTATAGTTATTTTTGTTTATTTGCAAGGCAGAGAGAGCCCTTCCATTTACTGCTCATTCCTCAAATGTCTGCACCAACCAGAGCTGGGTCAGGCTGAAGCCAGGAACTCAGTGTGGGTCCCCTACACAGGTGGCAGGGACTCAAGTACTTGAGCCATCAGCTGCTGCCTCCCAGGGTTCTGTTAGCAGGAAGCCAGAAGCAGAAGCAGGGCTAGGGCTTGAGCCCTGGGCATTCTGACTGGGATGTGGAAGGCTTTACCACTATGCCAAACACATGCTCCAGTAAGGTGTTTCAACAGGTTTGCAAAATGTAAGACTGTGGTTTTAAATATATGCTCTTCATCTTAAAAATTTGCATAATCTTATATTCAGTTTCATGATTCAATACTTATTATTAAATACAAGTAACATTTAGATACATGCTTTACTCACCAATACAAACCTCAGTAATTTTTTCACTTAGAACCTTGAATATTAGCATTCATTCAGACTGAAGTTCACTCATAGGCTGGGAATTCTGACAAAGAGACAGTAGGGAAACAAATCTAGATGTGTATCTGATACCTAATAAGATTCTGAACCTGACTGACAGAATCTGAGTAACTGTTCAGAGAGTGACTTCATACCTCTCCCCTCTGTAATGAGAAGACTGTGTCCTTTGGCCACTTTCACATGATGTTATGTAAATCTAACCTGAAAAGCCTTTTATAAATTCTGAAGTACCATACAGAAGCATATTATGCATTTCCATATGTGTGAAAAAAGGCAATGTCAAAGGCATAGCTATTCCAGAGAGAAGTTAGGAGGATTAGCTCAGTTTGTAAATGTGTAAGTACCATTAAATATCTACATATTTGAAATAGATTTATAGAGTGTGGAGTTCCTGATAGATATTGAATAAATGCACTCTGGATAATAAGCAAATATCAGAAATAATGGCACACCCATCAGTGTTTAAACTCTTCAGACAGCTCCGTGCCAGGGAAGTGCAGTGATCCCTGTAAATTAACAAAAATCAATCTGTGTATACCCATGGAAGCCACTGGTTTATATGCAGTCTATACTAGAGGTTTTTGTGCTTAGTAAAATTACTTGATTTTTTAATGAATGCTTTCAGACTGATACCTGATGCTGAGTGGCAGACAATTTTTTCTGAAAAGTATGTGGTTGAGAAATATAAATATAAATCAGTTTATAATTTTTGTGTCTGAATATTTTTATGCATTGAGACAATACCTGCAATAATCAGAAGACTTTTCCTCAAAAAGTTGCTACATTGATGCATCTTCATTTATGTATGTAATGTATGTTTAGGTAAAAGGAAGAGAGAGAGAGAGATCTTTATCTTTCATCTGCTGGCTCAGTTCCAGATGGCCACAAAAGCTGGGGCTGAGCCAGGCTGAAGCCAGGACCCTGGAACTCTGTCCCAGTCCCCCATGTGGGTGCAGGAACCCAAACTCTTGGGCAATCTTTGCTCCTTTCCCAAGCAAAGAGCTGGATGAGAAGTGAAGGAAGTGAGTCTCAAAGCAGTGCCATAAGGCATCCTGCTGTTGCAGTTGGCAACTTACTCCTTTGTGCCACAATGCTGGCCCTGGATTGATGACATATTTGAGTGCTGCCACTGACTTTTGGCTAAATAGGATGACTTAACATGTGTTCCACTCTGTGGAAGAGGAACGAATAAGGCAGTTGGTTGTAAAAGTTGCCCATGGAAACCACAGCCTGAGAAAGATGAATCAACTCACCTTGCATTTTCCACCTTGCATCTACACCACCCTTTTCTGGACAAACATCTGATTGTATGCCCTTGTGATGGAGGTTCTCAGGGTGCTGGAACATTTTGTAATTTTTTAAAAATATAGATTAAGAAGAAGGCAAATAAACAAAAAATTACAAACTGCTGCCAATACCAAGAAGAGATTATTGAGAGTAAAAGGTCACCTGTTGGAGCCAGCACTGTGGCACATCAGGTTAAAGCCCTGGCCTGAAATACAGGCATCCCATATGAGTGCTGGTAGAGTTCCAGCTGCTCCACTTCCAGTCCAGCCTCTTGCTAATGCACCTGGGAAAACAGTAGAGGAGGGCCCAAGGACCATTTTGCTCATGTGGGAGACCCAGAAGAAGCTCCTGGCTCCTGGCTTCAGATCAGCTCAGCTCTGTCCATTGTAGCCATTTGGGCAGTGAACCAGCAGACAGAAGATTCTCTCTCTCTCTCTCTCTCTCTCTCTCTCTCTCCCTACCTCACTCTCTACCTCTCTATATAACTTTTTCAAATAAATAAAATAATTTTTTTTAAAAAAAAGGTATCCTGCCATACTTCTTTCTTTCCTGTTAATTCCTAGGAATTAAAAATTGTCAGGGCCAGCACTGTGGCAAAATGGGTTATACCAACATCTGCAGCACTAGCATTCTCTATGGGCACCAATTACATGTTCTACTTCTGATCCAGCTCCCTGCTAACATACCTGGGAAAGCAGCAGAATATGGTACAAATCCTTGGGTCCTGCACCCAAGCTGGGACCTGGATGAAATTTCCCTGACTCCTGGCTTTTTTTTAAAGATTTGCTTATTTCTTTGAAAGAGTTACACACACACACACACACACACACACACAGAGAGAGAGAGAGAGAGAGAGAGAGAGAGAAAGGGAAGTCTTCCATCTGATGGTTTACTCCCCAACTGGTTGTAATGGCTGGAGCTGCACTGATCTGAAGCCAGGAACGAGGAGCTTCTTCCACGTCTCCCACTTAGGCAGGGGCCCAAGGACTTGGGCCATCTCCTACTGCTTTCCCAGGCCATAAGCTGAAAGCTTGATCACAAGTGGAGCAGCCCGGTCTTGAACCAGCACCCTTATGGGATGCCAGTGCTTCAGGCCAGGTTGTAAATCTGCTGGGCCATAGCTCTGGCCTCTCATGCATGTGCATGGGCCCAAGCACTTGGGACATTTTCTACTGCTTTCCCAGGCCATAGCAAGGAGCTGGATCAGAAGTGGAGCAGTAAGGACTCAAACCAGTGCCCATATGGGATGCCCATAATGTTTTCTTTAATTGGAGAAATGTTCCTTTGATAAAATGAGTGTATGACCCCACAATATTCTCTACTTACTCATAATAGGGTCTGAGATGTAAAAGTCATGATTAATTTCTTAGAAGAAAATTTACATACCCAGAAGCAAAGAGAGAAAATTAACCTTTTGTTTTTCTCATGATTGAATCAGAGTTTCAAAACTAATACTTAACTTGTATTTTAGAGGAGTTAATGACTTAACCATCTCTTCTATTAGAAATACTATGTTGTGGCCAGTGCTGTGGCACAGTAGGTTAAAGCACTGGCGTGAAGTGCCAGCATCCCATATGGGCTCCGGTTCTAGTCCCGGCTGCTCCTCTTCTGATCCAGCTCTCTGCTATGGCCTGGGAAAGCAGTAGAAGATGGCCCAAGTCTTTGGGCTGTTCTGAGGCTCTTAAGGTAGTGAAGATATCTTAGATTCTCATTAGTGAAATCTTTAGAAATGTCAGAAAGCATATAACTTTCTTTAACGATCTGAAACAGAGATGAGATAAATAAGGGCAGAACTGCTCAGCAGCCACAATGCAGGAATATGTATCTTTCTGACGATATCTTCATCTGCTTCTTGCAGTTGCAGCCAATCTGTGAGCTCTTGGTCTGTTTTCTGCCCTTGGGAGGGCCTAGGGTGCTCTATATTGTCTGTAAGGATTCAAAATTTGTTGTATATTAGTGTCTAATCATAAAATTTCCAAAGTGAAAAGCTGGATATAGTAAACTATGCCAGACTGCAAAAAAAAAAAAATACAAACATGGTGTACTGTCTATAAAGTACAGCGGTAAATCTGTATTATAGAGATACACATCTCTACACAATTCTCTCTTTCTTTCCCTCTGAAAGTCTACATTCAGCTCTCGATGATGTGATTACTTAGGAATAGATTTTATATACTTACTTTCATAATCAGTGAACTCGGAATTATTATTGTAGTATTGAGGATTGTACTGACTAAAACACTATGTTTATTCCATGTTAAATAACATCATCGTATATTTGGATTCCATTTGTCCTGCTACTGATGTATTCACAGGAGAGGGGAGGTAGGAGGAAAACCCAAGATCCATCGGGGTGGAGGAGGAATGTCAGAGGCTGTGGTTCTATTGTACTGCAGCTTGGGTTCTGGAAGAACACATTAATGGACCCAGATGGTTTGAAGCTAACTGAGGGCCTATGTTCTGTACACTTGTCTGTGGTACTGCATTTTCATTTATGTAAAATTTATTTTCTTCAAGCAATATATTAATTTGGATGAAAATGAAGATGTTAAGGAATTTTCAGAATGGGTCTGCTTAACCCTCATTGGCTTTGTTTTTAGGCACTTAACTCAGAAAAGAAAAGATAGAAAAATACATTTTGGGTTCTCTTCATCTGTACCACGGCACTCTTTGGTTAAGATTTGTCATTTTGTCATATTTGATTCTCTAGACTCCCTGAAAAATCCCCTACTTCATTAGATGGAGTCCGTGTCTCACCATGGCAGTGAAAAGTTTAAAATGTTCCAGCTTTGCATTTAGCTAGGCCGTGGACACATGCCATGACACTTGCCAGCCAATTGTGTCTGGGGCATCATCTGAATCAGAATTACTTGCATGAAAACAAGGAGTTGCAGATTCTTCCAGTGAAAGTGGAGAGGAGCAAGAGCTGCAGAACATTGCCAGGGTTGAGTGTGCCATGGGATGCCATGTGGTGGCTTGTGTCTGGGGTGCTGGTTCTGCAGAAGATAGGGCTTATGGGGGCTGGTGCTGTGGTGTAGCAGGTAAGTCTGCCGCCTGCAGTGCCAGCATCCCATATGGTCACTGGTTCAAGTCCTGCTGCTCCATTTCTGATCCAGCTGTACTATGGCCTGAGACAGCATTAGAAGATTGCCCACATCCTTGGACTCCTGAACCCACATGGGAGACCTGGAAGAAGCTCCTAACTCCTAGCTTTGGATCAGCTCAGCTCTGGCCATTGCATCCAATTGGGGAGTAAACCAGCAGATGTAAGATTCTCTCTCTCTCTCTCTCTCTCTCTCTCTCTCTCTCTCTGCCTCTCCTCTCTCTGTGTAACTCTGACTTTGAAATAAATAAATCTTTCTTTTTTTTAAAAGAGCTTATGCTGATGGATAGTGGTCATGGAAAATGTATGGGACATTTTTCAGCAAGATTTTGAATGAATTTTCCAACCCCTGAACCTCCTAGAGATTGGAATAGACTTCTAATGCGTAACTTCCTCTTATGCTTAATTAGGTTTTTGTTTTGAATTGTTTTTGATGAAACAGCAAGGAATTCTGAGTTATAGACTTCCTATTTCAGAGACAGAAGAACACTGATGCCTGCATTATAATTAAATAATGCCTATCACCCTTTCTTAAGCAACAAATGATCACAGATTCTCTCTTTGCTGCTAAGTAATGAGCATGGTGATTCTTCCCTCCATAACCACCTTCCCACCTACACTCCCTCCCCTCTTCCTCCTTCCTCTCCTATTGACATGGAATGCCTTACATAGCTAGGGTGAACATTTAACCCACTGGCCCTAGGTGTTCATACACTTCAACTCTGTGTTATTATTCATATTCCCTTTTTATGACCAAGCTTATGTCAGAACGACAAATTATATATTCACCTAATACTGAGAGTCATCAAATTGATTTCTATTTTCTTCTCTCTTAGGCAGTTCTTGAGGGGCAGAAATATTTATTTTGTATATCATGTATTTATTCAACTAAAAGACTGACTGTCAAGATGCTGAGTTTTAGTGTCAAAGCAAATATGTTTCTAGACCCCATGAAGTTTACAGTCTGACAAGAAAGAGCAATCTACCCAAAGAATATTGTTTAACATAGTAAATGCTGGTGTGAAGCCAGTGGATAAAGATTGAAGCATTCTTAATCTAGCACCAACTCTAATCCCAATATCTCTAATTGAGAGAAGTAATCAGAAACACAGAACTCCATGTTACCCAGTTATCTCTTTGAATTTCTGATTAAAAAATAAAACATATCAAACAACACACAAATACCTAGGAGTGCATAATATTTATATACTATCTTGATATTAAAAATAAGAACAAATAACCATGAAAAATAGCAACTTTGAATCTCCTTTGTTTTCTAGACAAGTTATAATCCTATGTGGTTCTATACAGTAAATTATTACAGTAAATTACAGTACATCATTACAGTAAATTATTACAGTAAGTAACTATAGTAAATTACCTTTGTAGGTAAACTTCATCTCTCTCACATTTTTCCATTTGATAAATCAGATTTTAAAAACTGAGACCCAAGAGAAAAGAAAGATTTTTAAGCTAGTGTTATATGTTGATTGGCTCTCTAAAAATGATTTATTTATTTATTTGAAAGTCAGAGTTACACAGAGTAGAAGGCGAGAGAGAGAGAGAGACATCTTCCATCTTTTGGTTCACTCACCAATTGGTCACAATGGCTGGAGCTGTACTGCTCCAATGCCAGCATCCAGGAACTTCTTCTGGGTCTCCCACACAGGTGCAGCTGCCCAAGGACTTGGGCCATCTTCCACCACTTTCCCTGGCCATAGCAGAGAGTTGGGTCAAATGAAGAGTAGCCGGGACTCAATCTCCACCCATATGGAATGTCCATGCTGGCAGTAGCTTTACCTGCTATGCCACAGTGCTGGACCCTTGATTAGCCTTTATCTTAGACTTTTTAATGATATTAAAAAACACCGTATTTTTCTAAGCTCTTTCCATTCAGTTTCTACTTTGTAAATTCCAGATAACACTGTCCCCAGAATTAATCTAAGGTATAAATGATATGATATAAGGCATTTAACCCCTTAACCTGTCTCCTTGAATACTCAGCTATGTTAGCTCTGTGTCCATTCTTCTGTCTCTGTACTAGATGAATAAAAAGAAAGTGTAAAATGATTTGAAAAGAACTATAAGGGGTCAGTACTGTGGTGCTGCTGCCAATTGGGGAGTGAACCAGCAGATGGAAAACACCTCTCTCTCTCTCTGTCTCTGCCTCTCCTTCTCTGTAACTCTGACTTCCAAATAAATCAATAAATCTTAAAAGAACTATAAACATCAATAAAACACAAATGAAAATTGTATTCTCAAAACTGGATATTAAACCATGCCTTCTACACCTCTGTTAAAAGTTACATTCTATCATAGTCATTTATGATTTCTAGGGCCAAAGTAGTAAATAAGATTTTTCTGGAAGAGACAGAGGTTATGAGGGAGCCAGGATTTGGGGTCAGTTAGCAGCAGTGAGTGTCACTCTTTCAGATTTGATTCAGGAAAGGAAGAACAGCAACTGATCCCTGAGATTTTGGGTTGGGAAGGAAAGGAAGGAGGGACTGAATAAAAGTAAAGGCCCTCTGGTTGTGGGCACCCACCCCTGACTGCAGCCTTTGGGGAGGGCCAGCTGGTGTCTCTATGGATGTTGCGGCCTGGACTCCATTTCCCAAAGTTCCCAGGAGCTCCAACATATTCTGCCTTCTGAATGGCTGTGCCCATTCGCCTGCTACAGCCAGTCGCTGGGGCTCTAAGTTGGAACAGAGGGAGTTCATTCCCTGATCTGGGTCAGCCCTGGGGGCTGTGCTGCTCCTTCTCTGGCATTTACTGCATCTCCTGCTCTGCACGTGCAATCCCAGGCAGTTTCTGAGTGCTCACCCCGAGCCTGCCTCCTGCTGCTTCTTCCCTCTTCATTGTCCACCTGTGGGTCCCAGTTACCAGGGACTCTGTTCCCCACACTCCCTGCTTTGCTCCCCGTGTTTCTGGAAGAAAGTGTACCTGCTCTGGGACTTTCTGCTGCAGGTTTGGAATGCAGGAAGGGGCGGCAACATGTGTGGGAGAAGGGTGGGTGCCAGGGCACCAGAGATCTTGGCAGTTTCCCCCGAGGTCAGGGCTGGGACCTGGGCTGTTCTGTCTCCCACCTCTGCTTCCCAGGCTCCCAGTGCCTGGACTCTCTCCTGCAGAACCTTACCCAAACTGTCCCTAATGTGCTTTATTTAGTGGTTACAGGAGAGAGAGGGCAGCGTTCTGGGAACCTGCACATGCAGAGAAGGAAGGCGGAAAGACTCCCACTCTCCACAGTTAAATAAGCTGGGTTCCCACTGTGGGTGGTCTCAGAATGCAGTTGGGCTGGGCCTCTTGATGTTTTCTGGGCTGTTGGTTCCTGCAGGGTGGGGCTGTATGGCCTTCAGCAGGGAGCCTGTGGCAGCAGAGGGGTGGGAAGAAGGATCTGACAAGGATCTGCCCCACTGCTCTCATCCTGCACCTCATCTTCCTGGTGGGGAGCAGTGTGAAGCGTGAATAGCTGCTTTGTGCATTGATCCCTCTCAAGTATTAATTATCAGACTTTTCCAATGTGGAATTTGAAGCTGTTACAGAAACCTGGGGTGGGAAAACTCCCTTCTTTCAAACAGGCACAGAGACAGGGGAGGATCCAAGGAGTCTCTATTAATGGCCCTAGGCTCAGCTGGAATGATTTCCTGAGAACTGAGCATCAAATTCAAGTTTCTTAGCTGTTACAGCATTGGTGGGTTTAAATGGCAGCCTACATGACTTAGGACTGTTAGAGTTGGATTGCTCTTGCCACCCCCAAAACGCTCCAAGAGACCTTCTCTCATGCAATTAACAAAGGGTAAGGTTTATTGATGAGCTGACATGTCGGGGCCCCCGTCCCAGTACAGGCGAGCGGCCCCAAATAGTCTTGGGTTAGGGTTTTTATACATGTTTAAACAAAGAAAATCAATCATTGCATAGATCAGACAGAGGTATAGAGTAAACAATTGATACAAGTTAAGTGATTTTACAACCAGTTGATTTATGAATACAGGGAGTACAGGATATCGAGTAAGGGCCTGATTAGACCTCAGAGAACCATATGGCCTATACAGGGAGTATCAAAAAGCCTCCTATTGCCAAAAGGGAGGGCCACACAACAAACATAACAAGGTTGCAGGAACTGCCTTGATGATACCTAGGAATGCAGCTGAATGGCGATAAGGGACACATGGTGGGGTCAGGGGTCCAGGAGGCAAAGAGATATATGGTGACTTCTTCTATCTTACTTAGGTGAAACTAAGGTTACGCTCACATTGGGGTAATTTACTGACTAATTAACTTTATAGAGAATGGCTATGCAGAGCAAGTCTAAGGAGGTCAGGAAAGTTCACCAGAGGAGGTTGGTGGGGGGAGCGGCTTTTAACTTTTTAACCCTTCAGGACCACATTTCCAATGGTCAGTGGGTCCAGTATGTTTGTAGAAGAGATGCCGGGGACAGATTTATTAGGACAGATTTATGACTGGAGTTTACAGAAGCAGAACTTAGGACATCTTCCCTCCCTAGATAAGATTTCAGTGGGCAGCTGTTTCACTCATTAATTGTGAGCATCCACTTTTGAAGGTTTGTGTTGGATGAGGTCCACTTCTCTTTCTTTGATGATGTATTTGGCTGCTTTTCATTTTCTGTCTTCAGCTATTTCTTCTCCTGTTAGCAAGGCTCTCAACTGTTTTTACCTGACGCTGATCCCTTTGCAAAATAAGAAGAGAACTAAAATTAATGCAAGTCTACTGTGTTGTCAATAACTGGAGCTACTTTTTTAAAGATTTATTTATTCATTTGAAAGAGTTACACAGAGAGAGGAGAGAGAGAGAGAGAGAGAGAGAAAGAGAGAGACACCTTCCATCCGATTGTTCCCTCCCCAATTGGTAGCAACAGTTGGAGCTGTGCCAGTCTGAAGCCAGTAGCCAGGAGCTTCTTCTGGGATGAAGCTGTTTTTTTAAATAATTATTTATTTATTTGAAAGGCAGAGTTACAGAGTGGCAGAAACAGAAATCAATGGCTGGAGCTGTTTGGATCCAAAACCAGAAGCCAGGAGCTTTGTCCAGGTCTCATAGGTGGGTGCAGGAGATGAGGGATTTGGGCCATCTTCTACTGTTTTCCCAGGCCACAGCAGAGAGCTGGATGGGAAGTGCAGCAGCCAGGATCCCAACCGGCACCCAGATAGGATGCTGACACTGCAGGCAGTAGCTTTACCCACTATGCAACAGTGCTGCCCACTAACGGGAGCTCTTTTAATCTGAGTATGCATAAAGTGGAGAATTACAGCATCATAAATACATATAAGTTACAGTTTTTCTCTGCCCAGTACTTTACAGTTACCCAGTGATCCACTGAGAATCTTACTTTCCACACTGTGTAATTAAGAAGGTCAGTTAATTGTCTTATTTTGGGTTCTGTGTTTAAACCCATGACATTTTTGAAATGGGAGGATATTATTTCTACAATTTCATAGAGACTGGTCTGTGGAAGCATCGATGGAAGTTATAACTGTGAGAGTGGTAAGAAAGAAGAATGGAAGAAATAAGTACCCCTTACGCCACACAGAGGTGTCCACAAATGGAATAGAAGACGTGCCCTTGAAAACTATGGCTGACTTTCTGGGACAAACTGTGTTTGAGTGCTTCACATGTTCTGATAGAAAGGTGTTGCCACCAGGTTATTAGTATATTTAGTTTTTAAAGATTTATTTATGTATTTGAAAATCAAAGTTTCACAGAGAGAGAAGGAGAGACAGAGAGAGAGAGAGAGAGAGAGGTCTTCCATCAGGTTCATTTCCCCAATGGCTTCATCATTGTGAACTTTGCTCAGTTCCTGACCTATACCTTTCCTTTAACCTAGTACTTTGCCATGTAGTAGCCCATGAAAACTGCAGACTGCATAAATAAATGAATACTTGGAGGGTTGTGATTTCTTAGAGGAACATCATGAGACAGAAGGAATAAAACAAAACAAAAGTATCCTCCGTGTATAGAAGGTATACTGTTTTTACAAGCCACAGAGAAGAGGAAGAAGAAGGAAAGTAGTGAGACTGGGAAGTTTGCGGCAAAGGAAATAGGCACTGGTCAAGAATTTAACAAGCCCATTAGGAAATATTAAGGTTTCCTTACTTCCATGTAGACTCTGCACTATAATGTTAAACGGCGTCCTCTAAACCCACTTGTTGCACAAATGAAAACCCAAGCATTGTCTTCTCCCACAGATGGAGTCTGCTATTGGTTTTGATTTACATTTCCCTAATGGCTAGTGATATTGGGCATGTTCATCTATGTCTTGACCATTGAGATTTCCTCTTCTGAGAAACATCTATTCAGATCATTCTCCATTTCTGAACTGTACATTTTGCTTCTTGTTTGGAGCTTTTCCAGTTCTATATAAGTATGTTTTGGCTATCAATCTTTTGTCATAGTCAGAGTTTTCAATGTTTCCTGCCATTGCGTCCATTGTATGTTCACTCTGTTGATTACTTTGTTGTGAAGGTGTATCTTAATTTGATATGCTCAAATTTGTATATTTTATTTTGTTACTTGTGCTTTTGGAATCTGACCCAAAACTGTTGTCTATGCTAATGTTTTACAGTTTCTCATATGTTTACTTAGTTTTTGGTTTTATATTTAGACTTTTAATTCACCTTGAGTTGCTTTTACATAGTGTATGAGGTGTTGGGGTATCTTTTCAGGCTTCTACATATGGATAATCACTTTCCTTTAAACCATTTGCTAAAGGGATTTTTCTTTTTCCTGTTTGTTTTCTTTCCTTTGTTAAATAGGAGTTGCCTGTAGAAAAGTCGGTTTATTTCAGATGCCTATTCTTTTCCATTGAACTATGTGTCTTTTTTTCCAACAGTGCTAACACTGCTTCTATTTTTTTTAAGATTTATTTATTTATTTGCAAGGCCAGATGCTTCTTCCAAGTCTCTCATGTGGGTGCCAAAACCGTAGAACACAGTCCATCTTCCACCAATTTCCCAGGTGCATTAGTAGGGAGCTGGATTGGAAGTGGAGCACCTGGTCTCCTAGCAGCAACATATGGGATGCATGCACAGCAGGTCAAGGCTTTAACCCACTACACCACAGCACCAAACCTTTCCTTATTTACTTCTGCTGTGATCTTTCATTATTCACTTTTTTCTACTGCCCTGCATCTTGACTCATTCCTGTTTTTTTCTGGGTCCTGGAGGATGGTAGTAGGTTGCTTCTGGGATATCTTTTTTGTGTTAGTAGATACTTGGTAATCTAAAATCACAGTTTTTAGTTTCTATATTTCTCTGCTATCACAAGGACCTTCTAGATGACAGCAGAAAATGCTGGCAGAAATGAGGATATATTAATTTGCTAAGAAAATACCACAGAGAATATGATGTAAATCATGGAATTTTACTTCTCAGAGTTGTAGAGGTTGAAAATATCAGATCAAGGTGCTTAAATAGGCTCGATTTTTCCAGAAGCGTTTCTCCGATGTGACAGACACATCTATCATTTGATCTACTTAAAAGTACTTTCTTCAGGTAGAGTCATGTTGGTGGTTAGCACTTCAGTGTTTGAGTTTTAGGGAGGCACATTTCAGTCCACAACAGCAAAAGGGTCCCTGTGGTCTACTTCAATGACAGCCATCTCTGCGGAGGACAGAAAGTTTGAAATCAGCATTAGGAGTTCTCACAGTATTACTGTCTGCTATCTCCATCAAATGTGCATTCATGTACACACAAACAAAACTACCTGTACACATAAACACATTCAACAGTGGAAATGCCTGATGGTTGTGTAAAGGTAACATCAATATAATAATCCATAAGATGGGCTATTAGCAGACATTAAAAAGAGAATTAGAAAGAATGACAACAAAATCTGCAATTACCTATATTTATGTCTATATGTATGATATTCAGTATTTATAGTTGCTAAAAGATGAATACTGATGTGTGGAAATAAGAGCTAAACCTTACCTTGCAATATTGCAGCCTAGTCTACATGAAAGATGTTTTCCTAAAACCTTTCCCTGGGCCCACTCTGTGGCATAGTAGATTAAGCATCCACCTGCAGCACCAGCATCCCACATGGGCACCAGTTTGAGTCCCTGCTCCTGCATTTCCAATTCAGCTCTTTGCTAATGGCCTAGGAAAGCTGTGGAATATGCCCTGAGTGCTTGGGCCCCTGCACCCATGTGAGAGACCTGGAGGAAGCTGCTGACTCCTGGCCTCTGGCACCTGGCTTCAGATCAGCCCAGCTCCAGCCATTCTGGCCAGTTAGGGGTGAACCAGTCGATAGAAGACCTCTCTTTCTCTTCCTCTCTATATCTGTCACTCTGCCTCACAATAAAGAAATACATTTTTTAAAAACCTTTCACATTTTAAATTTCTTAATTGTTTTAAAGATTCATTTATTTATTTATTTACAAGTCGAGTTACAGAGAGGAGAGCCAGAGAGAAATAGAGAGGTCTTCCATCTGATGTTCACTCCCTAATTGATTGCAACTGCCAGAGCTGTGCTGATCTGAAGCCAGGAGCCAGGAGCTAGTTCCAGGTCTCCCAGATGGGTACAGGGGCCCAAAGACTTGGGCCATCTTGTACTACTTTGCCAGGTCATAGCAGAGAGCAGGATCAGAAGTGGAGCAGCTGAGTATTGAACCGGCCCCCATATGGGATGCTGGAGCTTCAGGCCAGGGTGTTAACCTGCTCCACCACAGCACCAGTCCAACATTTTAAATTTCTGATACTCTAAGGTAGCACAGGACTACATTACATCTAGGAAAGATGCATTTAAAAATTATAAATCTAGTGCATTTCAGCAGTTTTAACAAATACTTCTGATTTTCTCAGCATTATGTATAAATAAATGAGATAATGAGTCATTGTCAGATTTTTAGCTTTTGACAGCCACTTATAATATTTCACAGCTTTTTGAAATGTATTGCTAGTGTGTTTTTCTCAACACATGCACTGGATTTTACCAGTTTAGTGCACAGTGTGTTGCCTCTTATAGGATTTGCATTTTAATTGGTTTTCATGGCACATGTAATCAACATCTGCAAAGCCTCTAAAACACATAAATAATAACATGAATCAGGCTTTTTTCTTAAATATTAATTTATTTATTTGAAAGAGTTGCACAAATAGAGGAGAGGTAGAGAGAGAGAGACAGACAGACAGAGACAGAGAGGTCTTCCATCTGCTGGTTTACTCCCAGTTGGCCGCAATGGGTGGTCTGTGTCAATCCGAAGCCAGGAGCTACTTCTGGATCTCTCATGTGTGCAAGGCCCCAAGGACTTGGGCCACCTTCTACTGCTTTCCCAGGCCATAGCAGAGAGCTGGTTCAGAAGTGGAGCAGCCACAACTTGAACTGGCACCCATATGGCTTGCCAGCACTGCAGGCAGCAACTTTATCTGCTATGCCACAGCACCAGCTCCACATTGCATCTCTTTAAGATGATTTGGATTTAAGTTCATGAGAAATTATTAGCATTGTGGGAACTGATAGATATGGATGAAGCAGGATGGACTTGTTAGGAAGGGTGATGTTAATTTTCTTATAAAATAAATAAATAAGAAATTAAATATGGTCAGACATAAATGAAGACTAAATTTTATTAGTGGTGATCCAGAAAACACTGATCTCAGGTCTTTTTCTTCCAGTGTTAAGTTTATATTTTTAAATGCATATAAAGTGAACAAATTTCATGTAATTTATATATACAGTTTGAAGAGCAAACTGATAACATCCAATCCTGTCTTCCCTTGGTCTCATATTTCCAACTCGCTCCTTCTCGTTTTATTTTCTTTTAATTTTGACAGCTGCATGCTTTGATTTTATTTTAGAATCACAAGCTTTAACCCTCTACAAAATAAAGAATTCAGCAAGTAGTAGAAGAAATATCAATGAGTATATGTTGTTTACTCTATCAAAGAGTACAGAAAAGTGCTATGAACAATACTCAAATCTCAAAATGTCATATCAACTCATATGCTACTTTTCGTTATCTATATATTAATTACCACCAGTCAGAGAAAACATATGGTATTTGTCTTTTGGGGACTGGCTTCTTTCATGAAGCATACTTCTTTCCAGTTCATCCATTTAGTTACAAAAGATAGGATTTCATTCTCAATTATGGCTGAATAGTATTTTACACTGTATTTATAGCTCATATTCTTTTTCCAGTCACCAGTTCATGGACTTCTGGGTTGATTCCATGTTAGCTATTGTGAATTGAGCTGTAATAAACATAAGGGTACAGATAACTCATGCCTATGCATATTCTATTTCATTTAATGTGGATAAATTCTCAGGAGTCAGATGGCAGGATCATATGGTATGTTTGCTTTCAGATTTCTGAGGAACTTTGATACTGCCTTCCATAATGGCTGTACTAGCTTCATTCCCACCAACAGTGGGTTAGGGTACCTTTTTCTCTCCCTCTCCACCAGCCTTTATTGTTTGTTGACTTTTTCCAAAGAATTATTTATTTGAAAGGTGGAGTTACTTATAGGGAGAGGCAGAGGCAGAGGCAGAGAGACATAAGTATTTTATCTGCCTGTTTATTCTCCATATGGCACAACAGGTGGTGCTGGTCCAATCGGAAGCCAGAGTTAGGAGCATCTCCCTGGTCACCCAAGTGGGTGCAGGGACCCAGGCACTTGGGCCATCCTCCACTGCCCTCCCAGTGCAGAGCAGAAAGCTGGACTGGAAGAGGAGCAACCGGGACCAGAACTGGCACCCATAGGGGATGCCAGCTCAATGGGTGGAGGATCAACCCAGTGTGCCACAGCACTGGCCCCCATCAGGGATATTTTTCTATAGTACTCTCTCTCCACTGTATCTTTTTCTAGTTGAAGAATTAAGGTGATGCAGGATTAATCGAAGGAGTTTGAGAGGATTGTCTCTCTTTCAATTGAGTTGAATAGTTTCAGAAATACTGGAATTAGTTCTTTAAAAGTCCTGTAGAATTCAATAGTGAGGCTGTCTGATCCTGGACTTTTCCTTGTTGGGAGGGTCTTTATTACTCATCCCATCTCTGTCTTGGTTTTTGATTTGTTTAGCTTTTCTATGTGTCTTCATGACTTAATTTTGGTATATTGTGTATGTCCAGGAATCTGTTGATTTTTCCTCTAGGATTTCCAATTTGTTAGCCATCACAACAGATACCCACATCCTATATTGCAGTGCTAATCTGAGTTTTGGGTACTCCACTTCCAAACAATTTCATGTTAATACCCCTAGGAAGCAATGGATAATAGCTCAAATTCTTTCCTTCTTGCCATCTAATTTGGAGAACTGTAACCTCAATGGGGACTTGAGAACCTGGTCTTGCACAGTTGTAGCCATATAGAAAGTGAACCAGCAGATGGGAGACCTCTCTGCTTCTCTTTCCTTCTCTCTTTGTCTCTGTGTCTCTCTGCCTTTTTTATCATATTAAAATATTTAATTACTTATTTGAAAGAGTTACAGAGAGAGGGAGAGACAGAAATCTTCCACCACCTAATTCATTTTTGAGATGACTTTAATAGCCAGAGTGTGGCCAGGTTGAAGCCAGGAGCTTTTCCTCCGATGTGCATGGCAGCATCCCAGCCACTTGGGCCATCTTTCCCTGCTTTTTCAGTCCATTGGTAAGGAGCTGGATCAGAAATGGAATAGCTGGTACTTGAACTGGTGCACATACAGGATGCCAATGTAACAGATAGCAACTTTGTCCACTGCACCACAACCACCAGCTCCTCTTTCTGCCTTTCCAATAAATAAATCTTTTGAAAAAGAACTTAAGGTAGTAAAAGTCATCATGACTGAGCAATGGCAAATTTATTGAAGTGATCGACTTTCTTAAAGATCTATTTATGAATTTGAAAGGCAGCACTAGAAAGAGAGAGTGGGAGAGATGGATCTTCCTCCTGGTTTGTTCACTCCTCAAATGGCTGCAATGGCTGCGGCTAGGCCAGACTGATACCAGGAGCCAGGGGCTTCTTCCAGGTCTCTCACATGGGTGCAGGAGCCCCAATATTTGAGTCACCCTGTGCTGCTTTTCCAGACACATTAGCAGGGAACTGGATCCATTTGGAGATTAATGTCTATGATACTCTCCTTGCAGTTGAAGGATTTAGAATCCGTTTCAATTATGGGTGGGCCAAGTACAACAGCTTCCAATTGTCCAAGGTTTGGATTAGATGGGATCTGAGAAATTTTGTTAAAATAGTTATTAATCATAACTCTGAGCTTAAGCATTTCTTACCAAATTTTCGTGTTTGCTGATGTTTATATCTATGGGAAAATTGGGTCTCTGGATTGCAACCAATGAAAGCATCCAGACTAACAGTAATAAGGTCAACAGTCAGCAGAATGATGTCCAGCTGAACTGAAATAGCTTTTCTTATTTGGTAGAGGGGTTACCTCCTGCATTATGCTGACATACTGACATAGACAGTAGATGTTGGAGCCTGTCCCTTCTGCCAAATGGAGAATACTACATTTTGGTCCATCATATATATATTTATATATTATAATATATATTATATTATATATTTCTATACATAATATAGAATTACATATAATTATTATAAATATATAATTATATATGAATTTATTATTTATATAAAATATATAATTATTTCTGATCCAGCTCCTTACCAATGGATTGAAAAAGCCATGAAAGATGGTCCAAGTGCCTGGGTTACTGTGACACAGAGCGGAGGAGAAGCTCCTGGTTTCAAACTGGCCACACGCTGGCTTTTGAAGTCTTCTCAATAATATATATGTATATTATATATAATATTAATAATAAATTATATAATATCTGTTTATAATTATTATATATTATATAATATATTGTATGTTAAATTATAATATATTTTATATTGAATATATTTATATACATAAATATATAAATAAATGTATATATATATAAATTATTTATTTATGTATTTGACAGGTGTACTTACAGACAGTGAGAGGAAGAGACAGAGAAAGGTCTTCCATATGCTTATTTACTCCCCTAATGTCTGCTGGGAGCACAAGGACAGTGCCTAGAGTTTATTTTGATGGATTTTAGCCCCTTTCATTGGAGGGAAGCCCAATGAAGCTGGACTGATTTGTAAACCTCAGAAGTGTCTTTTCAAGGTGAAGGCAAACTGAGACTGAGGGGTTTCTGGAAAAACTTGGAACAAAATGCATTTGCCACACTTGCTTAAGACACATCATTTATCTATTGATTTCATCAGATCTGTTAACATTAAGTATAAGGTACAGGGGACATGGTGGATGGCATATAGCAATATGATTTTAGTAATATATCATGAGGTGCTTTTATTTTTAGTGGATTTAGCAGGTAAAATTGGGCTACCTAATGGGATGTAGCTGGAATAATCACCTTTTTGTTAAATAAATCTGAGGTAATAAATGTTAGTGTATGAAGACATTGAGTTTTCTGTTATTGGGCCTTCTTGGTTATTTTAATCTGGGATCTGCGAATTCTCATTTTCTTTATTTTATTCCTCATCATGTCGGACCAACTCTGCTGCTTTGGGGATTTTTTTAGTACATCTGACATTTGGAAATTTAGACAATAGTATAGTTAAAATGAGATGTACCAAGTAAAGTATTTATTTTTATTCTGATACATATTTTGGAATTCTTCTAAAATTCCTATTGAGTATCCTTGTTAAATTTAGTTGCATCCCAGGTTAAGACTTATTGGAGACAGGTGCCATGGCTCAATAGGCTAATCCTCCACCAGCGGTGCAGGCACACCGAGTTCTAGTCCTGCTGAGAGAGCCAGATTCTGTCCCAGTTGCTCCTCTTCCAGTCCAGCTCTCTGCTATGGCCCAGGAGTGCAGTGGAGGATGGCCCAAGTGCTTGGGCCCTGCACCTGCATGGGAGATCAGGAGGAAGCACCTGGCTCCTGCTTTTGTATCAGCACAGTGTGCTGGCCGCAGCACACTGGCCACAGCGGCCACTGGGGGGTAAACCAACAGAAAAAGGAAGACCTTTCTCTCTGTCTCTCTCTCTCACTGTGCACTCTGCCTGTCAAAATAAAAAAATAATTTTTATAAAAAAGACTTATTGGAGCCACTCTAGTGATTATACCCATGAAACTTTGTTAATTAATGCAAATAGAACCTGGGAAAATTGATGTATATCTTATGCTGTAGAGACTTAAGATTGAACATCTTTTTTATCTTTTTTAATTATATAATTTAAAAACAAATTTTAGATTTTTTTTCACTTTACTAAGCCACAGCTCTGGCCCCATTAATATGTCTTAACAATGTCTTTTCCTCTCAGACTTATCTCTATTGGTTCAGTTAACTGCATGTCTTTTCTTTAGATTCAGATTCTCTCAGCTGTCAAAGCTTATTCATCTTAATTCTGTTGTTCCTATTTCCCTCCCTTTTATTCTGTCCCTAGGCTAATTGAGGTCATGATTCTCCATTCCTTCTGTGTGGTGTCACAGTAGGCTTGAAGTGTTTTTTTTCTCTTCTGATTTCTAAAGAAAGAAATTATGTATTCCCCCAGTTTAGATATTTTAATAATGCACTCTAAAACAAAGGTTAAATGTTCTTAATTTGACAAGAATTTTCAGGGCCAGTGGTGTGGCATAGTGGGTAGAGCCACCACTTGCAGTGCTGGCAGCTCATATGGATCCAGATCTCTGCTAAAGCCTGAGAAAGCAGTAGAAGATGGCACAAGTCCTTGGCCCCTGCACCCATGTGGGAGACCTGGAAGAAGCTCCTTGCTCCTGGCTTTGGATTGGCACAACTCTGGCCATTGCAGCCAACTGGGGAGTGAAACAGTGGATGGAAGACCCCTCTCTCTTCTCTGCCTCTCTCTGTGTAATTCTGACTTTAAAATAAATAAATCTTTAAAAAAAGAATTTTTTCTAATTTTAGAATTGTTCTCCTTCATTGTCACTTCAGGGTGTTTGTAAAGAGTGCATATCCAGTTTTTCTATTTTGGATTTTTGGGATTTTGCATTAGCTCTGCTGTGTATTCATTTTTCTCGAGCATTGGTGATATCTTCTCCTTAGTTGTATTAAGAGAGAGAGCAATAGCCCTCATGTCTTTTTAGGTAAGTAAGACATATTAAAAACAGAGCATTCAGTATACATTCATAGTAGTTTGACTTGTTCAATTGATTTACGTGACCTCCCTTGGACATTCTTGGTCTCTGCTGTACAACTTTCTATACTCATTAATTCTTTGATATTCCCAAATCCAGAAAATGAATGACTCAACAGCTGTGTTCCTGTATTTGCTGGGACTCAGGGTAAGAAGCAAAGTGGAGGTGTTCAGGAATCTAAAGGTACATGCTACATAGCAAAGCACATCATTTCCTATACAAAGTGACTGGGAAATCCAGAATCTTTTGCATACTATATTGGATCCTGAACTATTACTGACCTATTCAGTAAGATTTTATTGTATTTATTTTCTGTGTTTGTGTTTGTATTTCTAAATAAACTCTGCTGGGCTACTTAACATTAACATGTATTGCAGAATTCTTTCATCAGTTTTCACTTTTAAAAAATTTCTCTTTCAGTTTTATGGGAGAGGGTAGAAGCTTTCTGCTATGTAACTGAAAATTCATTCATTCATTAAAGTAAAAATATTTGTTGGAAATGGGTGGAATACTATTAATTCTTGTGTGATTTTCATGAAACTAAATACATTCTCTATTTTGTTTTGCTTAAAATTTCTGCATGTGTGGACTTCTTTTTTCCTTCTTGCCCCAGATCTCTTTGTGTATTGGGATGGTAAATGGGTTTTACACTGGAGAAAACATGTTATTTTGGCAAAGAAGTACTTAGCCTTCCTGCTTCAAGTATTCAAATATTGCATTAGAAATCAGTATATTTGTTTACTGTACAAATGTCCTTCATACAATTTTGTAATATTCCGGGATGTGAGAGGGAGCAGGAAATAGGAGGGTTATGGGTGGGGGGGGGGGAAGTTATGATTGTCAGTATAAATTATTGCCCTACACTTTTTATAGACACTCTTCAAAGCATATCCTCAAACTAATTCAATTAATTTAAAGGATTTATTAAATGATAGACTACATGAAATTTATCGATGTATTTTATCAAGCAATCATCCAATGTAAATGATTACCATATGTTTGCACTTCAGGGAATCATTCTATTGTGAATATTTTGGCATCAATATAATTTTGTTTAAAATTTCTTTATGAAAAAATATCTAGACTAGAAATCAATTGAATGCGTTGCATGGTTTTGTTACCTAATGACAAATTGCCTTCACTGAGGTTTATAATTATTTATTCTTTCAACACTAATGTTATGTATTTACCAAATACAGTAATGTTAATATACATTTGGGGTTGGCACTGTGGCATAGCGGGTAAAGCTGCAGCCTGGCAGTGCTAGCATCCCAAATGGATGCCAGTTTGAGTCCCAGCTGCTCCATTTCTGGGCCACCTCTCTGCTAAGGCCTGGGAAAGCACTGGAAGATGGTCCAAGTCCATGAGCCCCAGAACTCGCATGGGGGACCCAGAAGATGCTTCTGGCTCCTGGCTTTGGGTCGGTGCAGCTCCAGTCATTGCAGCCAATTGGGGAGTGAACCAGCAGATGGAAGACCTATCTCTCTCCTTTCTGCCTCTTCTCTCTCTGAGTAACTCTGGCTTTCAAATAAATAAGTAAATAGATAAATAATTTTTAAAAAGATACATTTGTTTGCAAACAATATGTGACATCAATACAACTACTTAAATTTTCTCATACAAGTAGTTTAATTTGGAGGCCTGAATTATGGCTGATTGGTTCTGTAGTCTAATGATATCTTTGAACCCAACTATTTTCCCCTTCTTTATGAATTTCAGTGTTGTATATTACTAGAATTCTGAAAAAAATTCACAGAAACTTTAGGCATCATCTAAACATCATAATCTCCAAAGAGCAAAAATCATTGCAAACTATGATTTTCTAGAATTATTTCTTTGGATAATGATACAATTTTATTGTAGCTTTAAATTGAGCACACACACACACACACACACACACCCATGTACCATACATACATTCACAAATGTACATACACAATCAGCAAGTCTCCAATGCATTTACCAAAGTGCATCAATGTGCTAGTTTAAGATTACTGCCAAAGAATGGTCCCTTTCTTTAAATACCAATTTACTCTATTGATTTATTTTTGACCAAAAATGATGCAGTTTAGTTACTGTTTTGACAAAGAGGCAGGTATCATCACAAAGCACAAATGAGTGAATAAGTTACATTATCCAGGGAATTAGATAAGAAATGGCTCACTCATCAAATTAAAAGGAATTGAATCTAGTTTGAGTTACCATGTCAAGCAAAATATGAAGTTTTACAAAACTTGAATGTATATAATTTCAAATAAATTTTGAGTTGTATCTAAATGTGTACACTACAACATTAAGCATAAAGGCACAGATATTTAAATACCTTTATTTAGGAAAATGTGAATAGATAATAATAATAATTGCTAACATTTATTTTATACCAGGTGATGTTTCCTGAATTTTATGTTTCCAGAAAAATGGAGGTAGCTCCTGTTATTTTAACTTTAAAGAAAATGCAACTGAGGCATGAAGAGGTAAGTAACTGGTTTGCCCAAGGATATATAATCATGAAGTGGCAAAGCCTTAGACTTGGCATGATCTGAATGGCAGCCATTTTTTTTTTCACAAATTCAATGTTTGATCTATTTCATATATTCACTAAAAGGATTTACTATCAAATGATACTTTCTGATAAAACCTATGAAAACTGCAGAGGAGTATTGCTCCAAAGCAAATACTTGAGGCTAGCATTACGTGTAGCAGGTAAAGCCATTGTCTTTAAATTTAGCAAAGATATGCCTTGTTAGATGAGTGTACTTTGTGTAATTCTTCTTGTCAGTGTATACACTTTAGAAATTGATTACAGGGCACAGCATGTTAAAACCCCAACCTAGGGTGCCAGCATCCCATATGGGTGCTGGTTTGAGTTCCAGTTGCTCCACTTCTGATCTGGCTCCTTGCTAATGCACCTGGGAAAGCATCAGAGGATGGCTCAAGTCCTTGGGCCCCTGCACCCGTGTGGGAGACCTGAGAAAAGCTCCTGGCTCTGGGCTTCAGATCAGCTCAGCTCCGGCTTTTGCAGCCAATTGGGAAGAGAACCAGCAGATTGAAGACTTTTCTCTCTGTCTCTACCTCTCTATATAACTCTGTCTTTCAAATAAATAAAAATAAATCTAGAAAAAAAGAAATTGATTACATCAGGCAACACATATGAACTTTTTTATAGAAAGATTGACCTTTAGAAAAATTTTAGACCTACAGAAAAAAAAATGTGGTACAAATGTGAACTTTTGAATAAAAATCTATTTTTCATGAAAGCATGGTGTTATAAAACAGAGCAATACCTCACTGAGAACCAAAAATAAATTGGACTATCTCATTCTGTGATTTGAAATCTAGGGACAAATGTCCTTTATTTTTCTTACAGAGAATGTAAATAGTGTTGTGATATCAAACTCATTCCAAGTTTAGGTACCCCATGGAAAGTTTGATCTAATGAAAACAAATCTGTTGGATCATTTACCTCATACATTCCACTACCATGAAAATAATATATCTGTCATAATACATCAAGAAGAAAACATATTTATGCCTAAAAATACAAATTCAACTATTACAAGCTGTTCAGCAAAATTTAAATTGTATGTTTTTAATATTCTAAAATGGAACATTTTTCTTTGCTTCTCAATAAAAATGTGAAACACTTTAACATCTTCAGAATAAGAACTGAGAGTGTACAAGGCAAAATTTATTTATTTATTTATTTTTTGCCAGGCAGAGTTAGACAGTGAGAGAGACAGAGAGAAAGGTCTTCCTTCCATTGGTTCACCCACCAAATGGCCACCATGGCCTCCTGATCTCCCATGTGGGTGCAGGGCCCAAGCACTTGGGCCATCCTCCATTGCTCTCCTGGGCCACAGCAGAGAGATGGACTGGAAGAGGAGCAACCGGGACTAGAACCTGGGGTGCCAGCACTGCAGGCGGAGGATTAGCCTTGTGAGCCACGTACCCAGTGAAATATAGTTTAAGGAGAGAATTTATAACGTTCATTTTTAAAGTAACAAAAACATTTTTCACTTCTTGGTTTGCATTTTAAATTTGTACATATATATATATATATTAGCCATCCTTACTGGTTATTGCAAATTACCACATCCCAAAATTAATTGCTTCTCAACATTTACAATTTGTTTCTTCACTTTAAAGAAAAATATTTGTGTCTCTTGAGTAAACAAGTAAATATAATGATTTGGCATCATTTTATAAAACTCAAATCTGTAAGAACTCAAAAACCACTGCAGAAATATTCTATAAGAATGTACTCATGCATATTGTTCTTACAATAGATTCACCCATGTCATAGGAGAGCAACTCCTTGCTCAACATTCAAAATGTTCACAGTCTTCGAAATATTCCTTTTAGCATAGTGACCACAGTTGGACACAAGAGAGTCTTTAAAATTAAAAGAAACAATTTGGGTATGCTGACTTTCCTAGTCTTCTTGTTTTCCTGGGACAGAGTATCTTTTTTGAATGTAGGCTGACAAGGATACAACCCCCTCCACAAAGTAAAATGCCTAAACATTAGAGCACTGCTCCTGACCCCTGCTCACTTGTTCCTCTATGTGGGATTTATGAATGACTTGCATGAATGGAGAGATGAAAGAGGCAATGAGCTACCACCCCCCTTTTTCTTTATTTAGCACTTTTCTAGGATGCCTATGAGAACATGGGTTCTTGTCTGCCCTTTTTTATACTGTAAATTTAGCAAAAAACCTGTGCTCTGTAAGTGACTAGGTAAGGATGCAATGTAATGTACTAGGGCAATGGAAAGGAATTTTTGTTGCTAAGCACCAAGACCAACAACTCTGTGGGCTAGAAAGCTTACATTTTGACTTCTTTCCATGTCCAGCTTGAACCATTCAGAATTCAGAGAAAGTAGGAATGTAAGTTATGAGCACACTTCACTGCCACAAATGTTATGATACTCATCAGTTTGTAATCAGGAATGACTTAAAATTTAACCAAAAATACCACAGTAAACTATGGCAGATTCAGCAACACCTACACTTATAACTAACATCCACATTTATAATTGTATCTTTCTATGAAGGATCTGACAGGAATTATTATCTGGGATGGATAATTAACAACTCCTTATACAATTTTTATAATGTACCAAAAAAGTGAACTTTGAATCCTTTGGGAATTGGATAAGCTAAATATATTTGTATTTGATGAATTCAGGCTGAGAACTTGTAAGTATAATACCAACCATAATACCTACTAAAAAATTAAATACCTTGGAATAAATTTAACTAAGAATTTGAAAGATCTTCACAATGAAAATTACAAAATATTAAAGGAAGAAATAGAAGAACACACACAAAAATGGAAAAATATTTCATGTTTGTGCACTGGAAAAAATAATATCATCAAAATGTTCATACTACCCAAAGCGATTTATAGATTCAATGAGACCCCAATCAAAACTCCAAGAACATTCTTCTAAGATCTAGAAAAAAAGAATGCTTAAATTTGTGTAGAAACACAAGAGACCCCCAAATAACTAAAGCAACATTAAACAAGAAAAAGTTGGAAGTATCAGAAGACCAGATTTCAAGACATACTACAGGGCAGTTACAAACAAAACAGCCTGGGACTGGAACAGAAAAAGACATGTATACCAATGAAACAAAATATAAACCAAAAAAATTAATCCATGCAGCTACAACCAACTAGTCTTTGACAAATGAGCTAAAATCAATCCCTGGAGAAAGGACAGTCTCTTCAACAAATAGTGTTGGGAAAATTGGATCTCAACATGCAGACATATGAAACAAAACCTGTACTTACACCCATACAAAAATCAACTCACAACTGATCATGACTCTAAATCTATGGCCTGATATCAACAAATTACTAGAGGAAAATATTGGGAAAACTGCAAGATATTATCATAGGAAAGACTTCTTTGTAAAGACCACAGAAGCACAGGCAATGAAAGCAGAAAGAGACAAAAGGGATTACATCAAGCTTAGAAGATTTGTGCTGCAAAGGAAACACTAAGCAAAGTGAAGAGTGGTAGAAAATATTTGCAAACTATATAACTGATAAAGGGTTAATATCTTGAAGTAACACCTTGACAGTAAGGACTCCATTTTGGAGCACTTGAGACTCCATTCTGGGAAGGTGCCCCCCCCACACCATGAGACTCTGGTCTGAGACTATGATCTAAAACAGTTGAATAATAGCAGTCTACTACATCTCACTTGGCAGAGCACAGAAACCCCCTAGCATGATCGCTCAAGCTTGGAAGTGGATAGACTACACCTGGGTTAATGATAAAAAATGTAATTTGTCTAAGTCCTACGTATGATTAAAACCAATACCTGGATTAATGTCAAGATTATAATTGGAATTGTTAAGATTGTAACTGGTATTGTCAATATTATAATTGATACTAGCTTATTGATACTAGCTTATTGATAGTAGATTATAATTGATACTAGTTTCACATAGGTTTTAGGTCAGTAACCAGTAACCAGTAACCATGTATTCCCCCCTATTCCTAGCAACCATGAATTCCCCTCCCGATTTTGTGGTTTTTGCCTTTGTAAACCCTGTTGCTTTGGGCTTCAGGGTCGAGAGTTCTTTAGGGCATGAGCCCACTCTCCACCACCCGCAATAAAGGACCACCAAATTTTATCAATCTGTGGAGCTCTTTTGTTTGCACTCACTCAGGTACAACAATCTGATGTTCATAAAGATCTTAAGAGACTCAACTTCAATAAAATAATGCAGTTAAGAAATGGGCAAAGGACATGCACAGAAAATTTTCAAAGGATGCAATCAATACAAATGGCCTACAGACACATGAAAAGATACTCAACATCACTAACCATCAGGGAAATGCAAAAACACCATAAAGTTTCATCTCATCCCAGTTAGAATGTCTATCATCCAAAAATGAAAAAAATAATAAATGCTGGTAAGGATGTTGGAGAAAAGGCACACTTATACGCTGTTCATAGGAATGTAAAGTAGTACAACCATTATGGAAGACAGTAAGGATATTCCTCAGAAATCTGAAAATAGATCTACTATATGACCCAGCAATCCCACCCATGGGAATTTACCCAAACAAGATGAAATCAGGCTTTGGAAGAGTTATTTATAACCCCCATGTTTACTGCACCTCAATTGGCAATAATTAAGATAAGCAATCAAATCAGATTCCCATTAACTGATGTCTGGAAAAAGAAAATGAGTAGTATGGAATACTGCTCAGTCATAAAAAAGAATGAAACCCTGTCTTTGCAATACATGAATGCAACTGCAAACCATTATGCTTATTGAAATGAGCAATTCAAGAAAGATAAATGTCATTTCTTCCCTGATAAGTTCTGATTAATATAGGATACAAGAATAAATAAGAATGAAATGGATTTATGATTTGATTATTGTTTTAAGCCCTTGTGGATACTCTAGTCAAACTGTGGTTTTGGATTTTTTTTTATATGTTGAATAGTATGGTTAGTGGTGCACTAAACCCAAGGTTCAAAAGAAAATTGTGAAATCATGTTTTTTTGAATTTATGTTTTTGCAAAAATTATAGAGAAAAAGGAAAGGTGAGTGGGGATTGATGGAGGGAGTGAGGGGACTATGGATATCTTCTTAGCATTGTATTTATAAAATACATGATATCTGTTCTCTTTATATTAATAAAAAATTTTGGAGAGCCTAAAGGTAAACATCTCCTACGAGCTGATCTTCAGCAGAAATGCTAAGAATATTCACTGCAGAAAGGACAGTCTTTTCAACGAATGGTGCTTTGAATATTGAATATTCACACATAGAAGATTTAAACTTTATCTCTCATCATATACAAAACTGAACTCAAAGGTGTTCATTTACCCTAGGCATTAAGATGTCAGTTAAGATGCTAGTGTCTCATATCAAAGTACCTAGTAGATACCCAGCTCTGACTCCTGACTCCAGTTTCCTGCTAATGCAGATACTGGGAGGGAGTAGGGATAACTCAAGTACATGCAGGAAAGCTGGGTTGAATTCCACACTATTGGCTTCTGTTTGGCCCAGTCCTGTCCTTTGTGGGCATTTGTGGAGTCAATCAATATGAGAGCTCTCTCTTTTTGTTTATCTGCTCTCAAATAAATAATTTTACACTCAATTCAAAATTATTTAAAGACTTAAATGTAAGATCTGAAAGTACTAGGAAAAAAATGCTTCAGGACATTGGATTGAGTAAGTATTTGAAGGATATGACAACAAAGCACTAGAAGAAAAAAGCAAAAATAGTCAAATGGACTTTTTTATTTATTTAACAGGTAGAGTTATAGACAGTGAGAGACAGAGACAAAGAGAAAGGTCTTCCTTCCATTGGTTCACTCCCCAAATGGCCACTATGGCTGGCGCCGTGCCAGGAGCAAAGCCAGGAGCAAGGTGCTTCCTTGTGGTCTCCCATATGGGTGCAGGGCCCAAGCACTTGGGCCATCCTCCACTGCCATTCTGGGATGCAGCAGAGAGCTGGACTGGAAGAGGAGCAACTGGGACTAGAACCCAGTGCCCATATGGAATGCCGGCACTGCAGCAAGTGAGCCACGGCACTGGCCCTGGAATTTTACCAAATTAAAAAACTTCTGCAAAGCAAACAAAATAATCAACATAACAAAGAGACAATATGAAATTGGAGAAAATATTTAGAAAATATACACCTATTAAGGTGTATACACCCTTTAAGACATTTTAAAAACTCAATGAAAAATGAACAGATTTTAAAATTGACATTAGATCTAAATGCTCATTTGTCAAAGAAAGGCATACAAATGGCCAAGAAGTACATGAAAAATGTTCAGCATCACTGGCCGGCGCCGCGGCTCACTAGGCTAATCCTCCGCCTAGCGGCGCCGGCACACCGGGTTCTAGTCCCGGTCGGGGCGCCGGATTCTGTCCCGGTTGCCCCTCTTCCAGGCCAGCCCTCTGCTGTGGCCAGGGAGTGCAGTGGAGGATGGCCCAGGTGCTTGGGCCCTGCACCCCATGGGAGACCAGGAAAAGCACCTGGCTCCTGGCTCCTGCCATCGGATCAGCGCGGTGCGCCAGCCGCAGCGCGCTGGCCGCGGCGGCCATTGGAGGGTGAACCAACGGCAAAAGGAAGACCTTTCTCTCTGTCTCTCTCTCTCACTGTCCACTCTGCCTGTCAAAAAAAAAAATAAATAAAAAAAAATAAAAAAAAAATAAAAAATGTTCAGCATCACTAATTAACAGGGAAATACAAATACAAATCAAAACCACAATTAGACACCAAGTTACTCCAGTTAGAATGCCTATTATCAAAGGCAAAACAGTGGCTGGTATTGTCACACAGCAGGTTAAGCCATGCTCTGTGACACTGGCATCCCATATGAGCACTAGTTCAACTCCACATCCCATCCAGCTCCCTGCTAATGTGTCTGGGGAAGCAGCATAAGGTGAGCCAAGTGCTTGGGCCCCTGTCATCCACATGGGAGACCCAGATGGAGTTCCAGGCTTCTGGCTTCAGTCTGGCACAGACCAGCCATTGTGGTCATTTTTAGAGTGAACCAGTGATGAAAGATCTGTCTCTCTGTCTCACTATGTGTCTCCCTCTTTGTAACTGTTCCTTTCAAATAAATAAATTAATCGTATAAAAAAGAAAAATACACACTTGAAGGAATTGTATGCAAATTTAACAAAAACTTGGAGAACTCAGTAACAGGAAAATAAATGCCTTCAAATTTAAATACTGCCAGAATACATAGAGACACACGTAAAATGCATAATAAAATAAACATATACGGGGCTGGCACCATGGCTCATTTGGTTAATCCTCCACTTGTAGTGCTGGCATCCCATATGGGCACAGGGTTCTAGTCCCAGTTGCTCCTCTTCCAGTCCAGCTCTCTGTTGTGGCCTGGGAGTGCAGTGGAGGATGGCCCAAGTGCTTGGGCTCTGCACCCACATCAGAGACCAGGAGGAAGCACCTGGCTCCTGGCTTCGGATCAGCATAGTTCCAGCCATAGTGGCCATTGGAGGATGCACCAATGGAAGGAAGACCTTTCTCTCTGTCTCTCTCTTTCTTTCTCACTGTCTAACTCTATCTGTCAAATAAATAAAAAAGCATATAAACCAATCTGAATATTAGAGAATTCTGAGAAAAAGAAATGTACTGTACATAAAGGAAGAGCACATTTAGACAGCAACAAGATGGATACACTGTGTATCAGGATGGTTACACTTAAAAACACACATTAAAAATGCTTTCAAAGATAGAGTAGCAGGACATCTCATTCATTCCTGGTGAGAATGCATCATGGGGTAGATGCTTTATCAGACATCTTGGCATGTTATTAGGAATCCAACACCGTGTCATACATCATACATGTTCTAATATATTTACAGAGCTGGTGTGAAAACGTATGCCTTGATAAAAGCTGACATGAAAATATATATAGTAGCTTTATTCACAATGGCTAAATCTCATAGGAAACCACATTGTTCCTCAACAGTTAACCACATAACCAAACCTTCAAAGTGCATGGAGACCCTGGGAAGAGAACAGGAGATGAAGACACATGAGATGTTTAGGGTGCAGGCATTTAGCATGGGGACACAAGAAAAAAGCCGAGGCTGAAGTCATAGGGGATCTAGAAGCCCAAGGAAGACAATGACTTCAAGCAAAGGGCAGAGAGGTATCTGAAGGCTGCCATGAGCTGAAGGCTCAGGCTATGAAGTCACTCCAGGGTAGCAGGATAATACTCCGGAGTAGAGATGCAGATAACTGATGGGAGATCACGGCTTCATGCAGAGGGGCTGGAGGACCTGACAGCTGGCTTGGGATGCAGGCACAGATGGACACTCAAGGAAAGATGTGATGGAGGGTCTGGCATTGTGGTGCAGTGGGTTACACCACTACCTATAATGTTGGCATTCCATATGGGTGCTGATTTGTATGCTGGCTGTTCCCGTTCAGATCCAGCTCCCTGCCAAAGACCTGGGAAAGCAGTGGAAGATGGCCTTACTGTTTTGTCCTCTGCCACCCACGTAGGAGACCCAGAAGAAGCTCCAAAGGCCTGGCTCCTGGCTTCAGATGGGCCCAACCCTGGCCATTGCAACCAATTGGGGAGTGAGCCAGAAGATGGAAGCCCTTTCTGTCTCTCTATGCCTCTGTCTCTCCCTCTATGTGATAAGGAAATAACTTGAGATATTAAATTTCATGGGGTTTTTTTGGACAGAGTTAGGCAGCGACAGAGAGATAAAGATCTTCCTTCCATTGATTCACACCCCAAATGGTTGCCACGGCCAGTGCATAGTGGCAATCCAAAGCCAGGAGCCAGGTGTTCCCTCCTGGTCTCCATGCGGGTGCAGGGTCCAAGTAAGTTGAGCCATCCTCCACTGCCTTCCCGGGCCACAGCAGAGAAATGGACTGGAAGTGGAGCAACCAGGACTAGAACCTAGAGTGCCAGTGCCACAGCCAGAGGATTAGCCTAGTGAGCCATGGCACTGGCCCTCTATGTAATTTTCAAATAAATCTTTTTTAAAAAGAGGTGCTGGAGACACAGGGGATGGAGACTTATGAAGGCACATGGAATAAGACTGTGTCTAGGGAGGCCATTCAGGCATCAGAATTTTACTTCTCCACTGTCTGTTTGTCATGATAAAGCCTCCCTTTGAGCAACCACCATTTAAAGATGCCACGTGACAGACTCCTTGTCTCTGAGGCTAATATGTGTCTGTAAAGCCTACTTTAGAAGTAAGAAGTACAGATAATCATAACAAAATCTGTGACTGCCTCTGGAAGACTGAGGGACCAGGGGGTGTGGAAAAACACAAAATTGGGGCCAGTGCCGTGGCTCACTTGGTTAATCCTCCACATGTAGTTCCAGCATCTTATATGGGCACCGGGTTCTAGTCCTGGCTGCTCCTCTTGCAGTCCAGCTCTCTGCTGTGGCCTGGGAAGGCAGTGGAAGATGGCCGAACTGCCTGGGCCCTGCACCCATATGAGAGACCATGAGGAGGTATCTGGCAGCTGGATTTGGATCAGTGCTGCACACTGGCTGTAGCAGCCATTTGGGGGGTGAACCAATAGAAGGAAGATTTTTCTGTCTCTCTCTCACTGTCTAACTTTGCCAAAAAATAAAAATAAAAAACACAAAATTTAATATCTCAATTTATTTCCTATCACTTCTTTTTTTTTTTTTTAATTTTCACAGCAATGTCTTGCAATCACTTGGAAACATGTAACAACATAGGGACCTAACATATAGACTGAAAGGATTGCAGACTCAAAACACAAACCTGGTTATTCACATCGAATGCACCTTTGCTCTAGAATGACACTGACTGCTGACTGTGAGTTTCCAGCAGTTCTTAGGATGCCAAGTCTTCTGAAAACACTTTGAAACCTGTCTTCCCAGACTGAGAACCCATGGATAACAGGACTGGAGAGAGCAGTGCTCTAAGACTAGCTCAGCATCTGCTTCCACCCTTGGCAGGCACACTGAGGGGGAGTAGCTGCATTCTCTGTGCCCTCCAGCAGGCGTGTGTACTAGGGTTCACTCCCAGCCCTGGGGCCTCCAGAAACCCTGCAGCCAGCCTTCCTCCACAGCCATGTGGTGGGGTCGTGGGTTGGCTCCCACAGGGTGCACGGGGTACCTGGTGGCCCTCACCCCCCACCATTCCCTGACCTCTGGTCTGGTGCCCCCACCTCCGGGTTGGAAAAATCCCAGAATCAGTTGAGAGCCAGCGATAAGAAGGGAGGATTGGCACAGCACTGGCTGGGAGAGACCCTGAGGGGCCCTGTGGCACCCATGGGTTGGCCTCAAGGTCCCAGGGTGGCTGCAGCAGGGCCTGCACAGGTCACCCCTGCACTCTCCCCAGACCCAGCTATCTGGAGTTCACAAGTACAGAGATCCTGCATCCTTCAGTGCTGGGAGCACACTTCCTCAGGGTCTCCCACAGCCAGAAGTTCACAAAGGGCCACCACTTCCTCCTGTGCATCCATTTCCTCACTCCAGAGTCAGCACCATCCATTTATGCTGAGTCATCATGAAATTTCTGCTGGGTCATCATTACCATACCTTCTGAGTCATCATGAAATTTCTGCTGACTCATCATTACCACCTACCTGGTCCCCACATGTTCTCTTTAGAGACCTGAGCCCTGTCAAGGGGTCCTGAGAGATAGGGTGGTCCCCAGCAACTCCATCCTGGTCTCTAGCAGGTATACATTGCCCCATCTGGGTCCCCAGGGCTCCATTCAGTCTCTAGGGCCTTCATACAGATCTGGTCTCCATCTGGGTCTCCAGGCCTCCAGCCAGGTCCCCAGGTCCTCCATCCAGGCACCGGGGCCTCCATCCAGGTCTCTAGGGCTCCATCCGGGTCTCTAGCAGGTGCACAGGGATCCATACAGTCTCTAGGAGCCTCATCTGGGTTTCCATGGCTCCATCTGGTTCTCCAGTGCTCCATCTGGGTCTCCAGAGCTCAATTTGGGTCCCCAGGGGCTCCATCCTGGTTTCCAGCAGGTGCATGGGGTCCTCAGGACCTCCATCCAGTCCCAGCAGGTGCAAGGGGCCCCTCCTTCCTTCCTTGCAACCTTGGGTTATATTTAGGGGTAGAAGCATGACTCAGCTGGCCTGGTGCCATGACTCAGCAGGTTAGGTTTGATGTCAAGGTTAGGGTGGGGATGGGATTCGGGTTAGGGTTCATGTTTGAAGCATGACTCACCAAGTTTAGAAGCACAACTCAGGAGGTCTGGAAGCATGATTCGGCAATTTTAGAAGTGCGACTCACTGGCCTAAGAGTATGACTTGGCAGGTGTAGTTGTCTACCTTTGTGGGTAAGGATGCCTGGTAGGTAATGATGACTCAGCAGGTATAAAATGGTGACTCAGCAGAAGTTTCTCAATGACTCACCAGGTCTGGGATAATGAGGATTAAGTGGGTATGTATAATGATGGCTCACGAGGTGTGTGCTAGTGATGATTCAGCAGAATTTCCTGATGACTCAGCAGGAGTCTCAGCATGACTCATCCCTTCCTTCCTTCCCTCCCCTCTTTGCATTCATTTCTGGTCCACTTTCAATTTTCTAAACCCACTTCTGGTCATTCTAGACCCACTTCCAGTCCACTTCTGCATTCCCAGAGTCAATTCCAGTCAACTTCCCGATTCCTACAGTCACTAACTTCCAGCTAATTTATGTCACTTCGGGGTTCTCAGACTCACTTTAGTCTACTTCTGGGTTCCTAAGTCACTTCCGGTCCACTTCCGGCCATTGTATACCCATTTTCAGTCACTTTGGTTCTGTTTATACCCATTTTTGGGTACTTCTGGTGTACTTCCAGGTTCTTATAGTCACTTCCCAGAGGGTCTCTGTTGGTCCCTGGGGGTCTCTGTGGGTCCCAGTTGTCTCTGGGGTTCTCTCAGTGTCTTTCAGCATCTCTGGGGGTCTCTGAGGGTCTCTGGGGGTCCCAGGGCTCTTGGCGGGGACACCTGTCCATCACCCAATCACCCTTGTCCATCACTCAGAAACCTGTCCATCACTCAGAATAGACCTGTCACTCAGGAAAAACATTTTAATTCTCATACAAGTTTCTGTCAGCAAATTGGTCCTGGGTCTGAAAGACACCTTTTCTTACAGGGACTCCCTTGAGTTTTTGTCAGAGAAAATTTGTCAGGATCCAATATGGCTATAGCTCCTGTCAAAACAATTGCCAGAATCCAAGATGGCCACCACTGACATCAGAAAACACACTGCCACACTCCAACATGGCTGCCACTCCTGTCAGAAAAATTTGCCAGCCTCCAAGATGCCTGTCATTCCTGTCATAATGAGAATTTGCCAGGATCCAACATTCTGCTGCTGATGTCAGAACGAGAATTTGCCAGACTCCAATATGGCTGTCATCAGAAAATCTAAAAATACATTTCTTAAAAATTTCATTTAAAAATTCATTAAAAATTAAAAATTAAGTAAAAATTAAAAATGTAAAAAGACATTCAAATTCCATTTAAAAATTCATTAAAATTGGCCGGCGCCGCGGCACACTAGGCTGATCCTCCGCCTTTCAGCACCAGCACACCGGGTTCTAGTCCCAGTCGGGGCACCGGATTCTGTCCCAGTTGCCCCTCTTCCAGTCCATCTCTCTGCTGTGGCCCAGGAGTGCAGTGGAGGATGGCCCAAGTGCTTGGGCCCTGCACCCCATGGGAGACCAGGAGAAGTACCTGGCACCTGCCATCGGATCAGCGTGGTGCGCCGGCCGCAGCGCGCTGGCGGCAGCAGCCATTGGAGGGTGAACCAATGGCAAAGGAAGACCTTTCTCTCTGTCTCGCTCTCTCACTGCCCACTCTGCCTGTCAAAAAATTAAAAAAAAAATTCATTAAAATTCTTTTAAAATTAATTTAAAAAATAATTAAATAATTAGTGTGCATGCGTGGGATTGCCTAGCAACTTGCTTAAGCCAGAGGCCCTGAACGCACCTTTGAGGGATTGCCTAGCAACTGGGTTAAGCCCCGCAGCCCCGGGCAAGCCTGCACGGGGTTGCCTAGCAACGAGAGAAAGCCAGAGGCGTGGAGGATGCCTTCATGGAGTTGCCTAGCCATGTTCCCACAGTCTCTGCATTTTCCACGGTTCTGGCCCAGGGGCCTTGGGGGTCCCCAGATTTGGGGGGAGGGTTCCAGCTGGACTGGAAATGGAGCTCCTGGGGGCCCTGGGCACCTGCTGGGGACCTGGATGAAGCCCTGGGGACCCAGATGGAGGCCCGGTGCACTTGCTAGAGACCTGGATGCAACCCCTGGAGACCCAATGGAGCCCTGGAGACCTGTATGGAGCCCCTAGATACCCAGATGGAGCCCCTGGAGACCTGGATGGAGCCCTAAAGACCTGGAAGGAGCTCCTGGGAGGCCCCGGCACCTGCTAGAGACCCAGATGGAGCCTCTAGAGACCCAGATGGAGCCCCTAGAGATATGGGTAGAGCCTTGGGGACCCAGATGGAGCCTTAGAGACCTGGATGAATCCCTGGAGACCCAGATGGAGCTCCTGCAGACTCGGATGGAGCCTTAAAGACCTGGATGGAGCTCCTGGGAGCCCCAGGCACTTGCTAGAGACCCAGATGGAGCCCTAGAGACCTGGATGGAGCTCCTTGGGGCCCAATGCACCTGTTAGAGATCTGGATGGAGCCCCTAGAGACCCAGATCGAGCCCCTAGAGATATGGGTAGAGCCTTGGGGACCCAGATGGAGCCTTAGAGACCTGGATGGATCCCTGGAGACCCAGATGGAGCCCCTAGAGACTCAGATGGAGCCCCTGTGCACTTGTTAGAGACCCAGATGCAGCCCCTGGAGACCCAGATGGAGCCCTAAAGACCCAGATGGGGCTCCTGGGAGCCCCAGGCACCTGCTAGAGACTCAGATGGAGCCTCTAGAGATATGGATGGAGCCATGGGGACCCGGATGGAGCCCTGTGCACCTGTTAGAGAACTGGTTGTAGCCCCCGAGACCCAGATGGAGCCCTAGAGACCTGGATGGAGCTCCTGGTGGGCCCATGCACCTGCTAGAGACCTGGATGGAGCCTTAGAGATCTGGATGGAGCCCCTGGAGATATGGATGGAGCCATGGGGACTTGGATAGAGCTCTGGAGACCCGGATGAAGCCCTAGAGACCCGTATGGAGCCCCTGGGGACCCATATGGAGCCTTTGAGACCCAGATGGAGACCCGTATGGAGCTTTAGAGACACCAATGCAGCCCCTGGTGCAGGCTTGGGGCCTGGAAATGGGCAGGGCTATGGTGATTGATAGTCCTGATCCCCAACCCCATGTTCCCACAAGGTGTGGGTGGTGGGGAAGATGGCTCTGGAGTAGGGGACCTAGGGGTTTCTGGGAGCCAGAAGTGAGGGCGTGGCTTCTCCCAGGGGATTCTGAGCCAGACATGGGGGCCCCAAGGGCCTCTGGGAGCCAGATGTGGGAGCATTCCAGAGAGACCACAGAATCCACAGTCGTGTGCAATCAGTTTATGACATCAATGAGAAAGAGAAACTGAGAGCGAGCTGGGGACAGAGGCTTATGGGACATTCCAGAACATTCTGGAACATTCTGAAAACATCCCAGAACATTCCAGAAGCTTCCAGCAGAGATTGCAAGTGAGGGGCAGGGAGACGTTGGCTTTTTACCTGTTGGGGATGAGAAAAAAATGTGGAGCATTCTGGAAATGTCGCAGAATGCTCTGGAATGTTCCAGAATATTCCTGTTGCCTGAACATCTAGAACATTCTGGGATATTTCGGAAACACTCTAGAATGTTCCCCTGGGAAGGTGTGAGGACTGGCTGGCACCACACTGCTCACCTGGGCGTCAGCATCATCACTGGGGACAGGTGTCTGTCAGGGAGGAGAAATTGGCTGAGTCAGCACAGGATGGCCTGGTGGCTCCATGGAACGTTCTAGAGTTTTCTAGATTTTTCTGGAACCCCCTGGAATGTTCCACCCAGGCCACACCCACCAGTTCATTCCCCTCCACCCAGACCACACCTGATTCTCATCCATGTCAGCCATGCCCCCAGCTCACAGCCATGCCTCCACCCTGGCCACACCCCTGGCTCACTCATGACAGCCATGCCCATCCTGGCCATGAACCCTCCACACTGGCCACACACACCCCCAGCTCACCCATGCTGGCCACACACTCCATGTTCTCCCGGGGATCCCGTTCTCCTTCATTAACACCAAGAACTGTGCCAGGTGCTCATCGCTCAGCTCCTGGTCCTGGGCTGTGGGTGGCGCCAGCTGTATACACTTGCCCTGTCTAGTGGGCGCTGACTGTATACAGCCAGCCAGATGCACCTCAGGCAGCATGGGCTCCGTGCTGTGTACACCAAGGGTGCCTCTGTCTAGAGGGTGCCCACTAACTACCACTGGGTCTGCACCAACTGTATACAGTCACAGTCAGGATGGCTCCTTCTAGTGTGTGCTGACTGTATACAGTCAACCAAAATCACCCAGGATAGGATGGGGCTGGGATGGTTCTGTTCAGTAAGCACTGACTGTATACATTCAGCAAAACCTGCCCCAGATATCTAGTAGGTGCTGACTGTATGTGCTTGCCCCATCTAGTGGGTGCTGACTGTATACAGTCAGCCAAGCCCACCCCGGACAGGATGGGATCTACTTAGTATGCACTGACTGTATACAGCTGGCCGAGTCCCCCTCTAGGGTGTGCTGGGGTTGAGGATCTTGTATTTAGTAGGTGCTGCCTGAACACAGCCAGGGTCAGGCTCTCTCTCTAGTGTGTGCCACCAGTATACAGCTGGCCAAGCCCCTCTAGGATGCACCAGGGTCAAAGTTATTCTGCATAGTAGGCACTGACTGTATACGGTCACGGTCAGAATGTATCTCTCTCTAGTGGGTGCTAACTGTATACAGCAGGGTCAGGCTTTCAGGTTGCAATGTGTGTCTCTAGTAGGAGCCGACTGTATACACTCAGGATCCATGTATACAGTCAGGGTCAAGCTCTGGACTGGCTGCATACACTCAGGGTCTGTGTATACAGTCAGGGTCAGACTCTCTTTCTAGCAGGTGCTGGCTGTATCCACATGTGTGTGCAGGGGGCTCACCAGCAGTAAGGGTGACGCAGGTGGCAGTGCCATCGGTGCCCACATTCTGATTGAGAAAGAAGATGTGGCCATTCTCTTGCACCAGGAACTTGAAGTAGTTCTGGCCTTCAACTTCAGGGGGAGAGGTGGGCATTCAGGGTGTGCCAGGGCATGCTGGAACATGTGGAATGTTTCAGGGCATTGTGGAGCATGCTGGGACATCCTGGGGCATGCTGGGAAGTTCCAGAAGCATTTTCTAGAACATTCTGGAACATTCTAGAACATTATGGAATTTTTCTGGAACACTCTGGATGCTTCCCTAGGGCCTGCTAGAGTCTACTGGGACTGTCTGTAACATTCCGGAATGTTCTGTAATATTCTGGGGGAGAGATTCTAGAACATTCCAGAACATCCTAGAATTGTTAGAAACAAAATTGGATAGATTCTGGAACATTCTAGAACATTGTGGAATTGTCTGGATGTGTTCTAGAACATCCTGGAATATTCTGGAACATTCCAGTTGCTCCCGTAGGGCCTGCTAGAGAGTCTATTGCAATCATCTGGAACATTCTGGAACATTCTAGGACATTATGGAACATTGCACAAATGATGCGAGTGATTGATACCTGGGCACAGGCCACGCCCACCACAAGGGCAAGAATGAGAGCCTTCATCATCGTCTTTTCGTCGTCTGGAACCGGCTGCTACCAGGCATCTCTTTATAGCCAGGCCTTGGGAGAAGTGGGCAGGGCTGAGGTTGTGCAAACATCCAGGTTGGCACTGGGATGGGATGAGGTCCCGGGGCATTCCAGAATGTTCCAGGAGCTTCCAGGAGCTTCCATTATGGATTCTCTGGGGCTAGGGATTTTCCAGAATTTTCTAGAATGTTTCAAGGACACTAGGCGAGAGTTTCTCAGGTCTTAGAATATTCTAGAATTTTATGGAGTTTTTTTAGAACTTTCTAGAATGTTCTTAGAACTTTTTCTAGAATACCTGCTGAGTGTCTTCAGGGGTCATAGAATTTACTAAAACGTTCTAGAATACACTCAGAATTTTCAAGAATGCTCTCAGAAATTTTTCCAGAATGTTTCCAGAATGTTCTTGGAATTTTTCCTGAACACCAGGTAGGCATCATTGGGGTTTTAGAAATGTTCTAGAAACAATGGTGAATATTCTCAGAATTTTCTAGAATGTTCCCAGAACATGCAGTGAAAGTCTTTGGGGGTCCTGGAATTTTTTAGAATGTTCTCAGTATTTCTAGATTTTTGTAGAATGTCCTAGAACATTCCAGATTGCCCGGTGACCATCTTGGGGGGCCAAGGACCTCTTCTGATGGGCTGGAAATTACTACGGCCCCCAGAGATCAGCACAGGATGTCCTGGAGTGGCCACACCCCATTGACTCTCCTCCCATGTGTGCAGGTGCTTAGGCTATGTGTGCTGTGTAAATGTCAGCCGGGCTGGGCACAGCACCAGGACACCCGCCGCACCTGGCTGGGGAATTTCCACTCAGACCTGCATCCCAGAATAACCCTAGGATCACTAGGTGGCATTTTGGAACATTCTGGAACATCCTACAAAATCTCTAGGACATTCTGGGAAAATTCTAGAATATTCTAGAATGCTCCAGAAGATTCCAGAATCTGGATTTTTTTTTTCCAACTTTTTCCCTGCCAGGTGTCCAGGCATGGTCTTGTGAGCTCCGGGGAGGTCATTCTGGGTCTCTGTCTCTCAGTGAAAAAACTGGCTTGGAGCAGTTTTGCAGCATGAAATCCTTTAATCCCATTTCCTACTCCAATGACCCCAGGGTTCTGGCTGGCTCCAGCCAAAACAAACTGCCCAGGGGAACCACAGGAGTTTGTGGGGGCCCCCCTGAGAACAGGCAGTGCCGAATCTGGAAGATGCTATGGTGTTCTGGCTTGTACTCTCTTGTACAAAAGTGGTTAAAAGACATCCTCATACTTAAGAATGAGGTATGCCTCCTAAGTAGTGGTTTACCCTGCTGCACCACAATGCTCATCCTTGGCATTTTATCTGATGTTTCCCTGGCATTTGGACTTAATTACCTAAGTTCATTTGTTGGAGCCAGTGTTGTGATGCATTAGGATAATCTGTTGCCACTGATGCTGGCATCCCATATGGCCACTGTTTGTGTCTCAGCTGCTGTACTTCCCATCCAGCTCTCTGCCAATGCATCTGAGAAAGCAGCAGACAACCCAAGTTCTTGAGTCCCTGCCACCCATGAGGGAGACTTGGGTGGAGTTCCAGATCCTGGCTTTGATCTGACCCAGTCCCAGCCATTGTGAGTATTTGGTGGGTTGACCTGCAGATGGAAGATCTCTCTCTCCCCCTCCCTGTCTCTCCTTCTTTATAACTCCGTCTTCCAGATAAATAAATCCTTTTCACATATTTGTTTTTCAACATTTTTTCTCCTTACTTGCTAGTATAGCATTCTCCCTTGGTGCTGCTGCTCTCTGTGGACTTGTCCTCCTCAGCCTCTGACTAGAGCACAGCCACCTCTCCAATGCTGACATCCTCTGACACATGTTTCACTCTTCTGTTCTCTCTAAACTGCAGACTCTTGGGCAACCTAAGTAACTCTCATGCATAAACTTGCATAGACACACACACTTGAGGACTACTTAGTCTTGGATTTCAGGTTGTAATTAACTTTAATTTTCAGAGGACTGGTGAAAAAACAAGTCTGGAAGCCAGGGTGCAGCCTTATGGTTCAGATGTCTGTGTCCCACATTGGAGTTTTTGGCTTTGATTCCCTGACTCCAACTTTCAGATAATGTAGACCCTGGTAGCTAGCAAGTGATGGTTCAGATGATTAGGTTCCCTGCTCCTGGGCCAGCCCTGACTGCTGTGGACATTTCAGCAGTTAACTAGAGGGTGAATACCACTTCTCTGTCTACTTGTTCATTTCTTTGCATCTCAAAGTAAAAAACAAAACAAGTATGTTTGCATGATCCATTAAAATAACTTCCTCAATGGAAAAAGTAGTGTCATTGTTATTTTTGGGGAAAAATAATGCTTCTTGGTTGTAAATGATATTTGAATAATGCATAAGTGTACATCAAACTTCCATTGTGGACAAGGAAGAGAAAGATGGAAGCAATAATTTTTACTTCTGGCTTTGGTACTTGTCATGTAACCTTGAAAAATTCATTTAAACTCATGGGGCCTGAGCGTCCTTAAAATTACAGGCTCATCTAGTTGAGGCAGGTGGTGTAAGGGGAGGTGGCAGGAAGCTGAGAGCTTTCCTTGTTTCTGTGCCAACAGAGCTAAGTGACATTAGCAAGTCATTTGACCCCTCTGGATCTTCCTCCCTTGTGAGATAAGATTGTCTTTGTAGTTAAAGGATTTATTCTACACAGTCCTATCTTATGGTAAGGTTCACATGACTGTGAAGTGTTTTATAAACTGGCAGTGTAAAAATCAAGTTGGCACCGAAGATGAAATGTTAAACAGCATAGAACTTCTAAGGCTTATAGTTCTATTAGGAGCTACACAGAAACATTCAAGTTCAGGGGCATTTTTTAATTTAAAAACAGAAACATTGGGTCGGCCGGACCGCACAGCTGCGTGCACGGCGTCCGTGGGCTCGCTCGCTGCCGGCAGCCGCGCAGCCTCGCGGGAGGTGGCGGTGAGCGACAGGCAGCGCCATCCGCGGGCCCTCTCGGCGCCCGCCCCTCGCTGCGCTCGCCCCCTTCGTCGGCCCGGCCGGTCTCCCCGGGAGGCGTGAGGCGACGACAGGCGAGCGCCGTGAGCAGCGATCGCCGCCGCGGCCTGTGGTCCTCCCTCCGCCTCCTCCTCGGCCCCCCCTCGCCTCCCTCCTCCTCCTCCTCCTCCTCCTCCTCCCACTTCCCGAGCTCCGGCGTGTCCCGGCCACGCTCGGCGCTGCTGCAGGAACAAAGGAGGATCCCGCGGCGGCGGCGGCGGCGCCACCTCCGCCTGCGGCTCCAACCCGCTCCCGGCCTGCGGCGGCGGCGGCTCCAGAGCAACCCGGAAGGCTCCCTTTCCCGGCGGCCTCGACCCGGCCTCCCCGCGCCGGCGTCGCGCGAGCCCGGCTGCTGCGTTCGGACCCCCCGCAAGCAGGAAAATATGGCTCAGGAGACTAACCAGACTCCAGGGCCTATGCTGTGTAGCACAGGATGTGGCTTTTATGGGAATCCTAGGACAAATGGAATGTGTTCTGTTTGCTACAAAGAGCATCTTCAGAGACAGCAGAATAGTGGCAGAATGAGCCCAATGGGGACAGCTAGTGGTTCCAACAGTCCTACCTCAGACTCTGCATCTGTACAAAGAGCAGACGCTAGCTTAAACAACTGTGAAAGTGCTGCTGGTAGCACATCTGAAAAATCAAGAAATGTGCCTGTGGCTGCCTTGCCTGTAACTCAGCAAATGACAGAAATGAGCATTTCAAGAGAGGACAAAATAACTACCCCGAAAACAGAGGTGTCAGAGCCAGTTGTCACTCAGCCCAGTCCATCAGTTTCTCAGCCCAGTACTTCTCAAAGTGAAGAAAAAGCTCCTGAGTTACCCAAACCAAAGAAGAACAGATGTTTCATGTGTAGAAAGAAAGTTGGCCTTACAGGGTTTGACTGCCGATGTGGAAATTTGTTTTGTGGACTTCACCGTTATTCTGACAAGCACAACTGTCCTTATGATTATAAAGCAGAAGCTGCAGCAAAAATCAGGAAAGAGAATCCAGTTGTTGTGGCTGAAAAAATCCAGAGAATATAAATTACTACTTGTGAAGAGACTGAAACTTTGTTTTTATTTTAATATATCGTAGGAAAACATTAAAGAGCAGATGCATGGCCATTTTTCTTTGATGTTCTCCAGAGTTTTACTTTACACTTGTCTGTCTTATAATTAATATTTTAGGATGTTTGGGTGTTTGTTGCAGGCAGAATTGGATAGATACAGCCCTACAAAATGTATATGCCCTCCCTTGAATAGAATTGGATGAAAATCTACACAGCAAAATGATACACACAGATAATAGGGACAAAATTTAGTTCCCGTGTGCCAAACAACATTAACAAAATCTCTGCATGTTTGCAGCATATCTGCCTTTTGGGAATGTAATCAAGGTATAGTCTTTGGCTAGTGTTATGTGCCTGTATTTTTTAAAAAAATGGTACACCAGAAAAGGACTGGCAGTCTACTTCTACCATAGTTCTACTTCACCCTCTTAATTTCCACATGTTCTTTGGAAGCAGGAAGAAAACAAGAGGATCAGACTTTGCTTTCTGTGAAACCTGTATTTGGTGCCATATGTAAGCCCGGTTAAATTGGTCTTCTAAAAGCTGTCAAATAAGACATTCTGTAAAAGGTAAACATCGCAAGTGCTTACAAGTAAAACATCAGCCAATAGCAGGGTCTTGAGATACTCTTTGAAGCTTGTGCTGGCTCGCACTAGAAGATGTCTGCATTCTTCTCATTGCTAAAAATGTGTAGCACTGAACTGCAGTAGGATTAATTTAATTACAAGAAGAAATTAAACCTGTTTGGTTTTCACATACAGCAGCTCTATTGAGTAACATGCATCTGAATTTTTTTAAGTTGCAAAGGTATCTGAGCAGTTAATTTTCATGTGCATCTTTTGTTGAATGTTTTGGTTCAAGAAAGAATGTTTAAAGCTTTTTTAAAGACTTCAGTTCTTAATGTAACTGTACCCTTCTGCATGGAAAATCATAACCAACATGGCTGCAATAGACTTCTTAGTGGTATCCAGCACCACTTGCAGAGGGCTGCTTTATCATATTAATTGTACTTGGGTGTAGGACTCTAGTGTTCTTGGGTGTATTGCATGGGCTGCATTATCTACAGCATTGTACAATAACAACTAGAAAAGGCAGTATACTTCACTGATGCTTGTCTGGTAATACCACTTCTGTGTTACAATGGAAGGTTTTTTGTGATGTATGAAACTTGTGTTTTTTATATATAAATGAGTATAGTTAGATTAGTGTTGTGGTAATGCCTGTTTTCATCTGTAAATAGTTAAGTATGTACACAAGGCACTACTTCTGATTTATTGCAGTGTTCAGTCCTAGTTTTTATTAAAGCGTTCAATTTTGCTTTCAATTTTATGTATCTTAGTTTGGAGTTAGATCTACAGATGTGTACAGATAGTTCATATTTATGTATTGCACATAATCATGCTATTCAGCATTGATGCTCTATTGTATTATGTAAATAATAAAAGCCATGTACAGAGGGAAAAAAAAAAACAGAAACATTGAATCACTGTTAAGAATCAGTATAGTTGCTAAAATTCTTATTTATAATCACTGAGATTGGTAGTGTAATTACTGATAGCATACTCCTAGTGTTGTATATTTTAGTTTATACAATACTTAGACTATATAAAATATAGGTAGCATGGGAAGTGCGATACACAGCAGTCTTGTAGAATGGCAGATGTCCTAAACAGCACTCTGGCCTCAGAATCAGCCCTTAAGGCACTCAGATCTGGCTGAAGAGCCCATGAGAGTATTTTAGGTATGGAAAGCTGTGGGGAGCAACTCGGACTATACTGTTACTGGAATTAAGACTTATTCTATGCATCTGCTCTCCCACAATGTGGTGCTGGGAGAGGAGCGTACAGCTTCTACCCAGCTGCCCCTTACCAACTTGATAAGCTGCAAGAGCCGCTCCTGATTGGAGGAGAGCGGCGCGCTCGGCGTGTGAGTAGCAGAGCACGGATTGGTGGAGAGGACTATATAGGAGGAGAGAGACGGCATGGTGGTGTGGGTTGGTTGGAGAGTGCGTTGGAGAGTTCGCAGGGAAGTTCGTTACTTCATTCTTTCTCACTTCTCTCTACTCATTCTTGCTTTGGGAGTTTGCTGTTTACTTATTCTTACTTTACTATAGAAAGGACTTGTAAAAAAAGGGAACAACAAGCGTCCAGTCTGGTGCGGCTCCTCCGTGTGCGGAGGAGCAGCAAATGGTGCCGTGACTCAGATAGGAGACCTAGGAGGGAAAAAACGGGAAGAAGTGGGAAATTACCGGAGAGAGAGACTAGCAAAGAGCCTAGGGGAAGGCCGGACGGAAAGAGTGCCGGTGAAAAGCTAGTTAGAACCCAGGAAAAAAGCCATGGGGGAAGAAAATTAGAAGCTAGGAAAGAGGTATTAACTGGGAACGTCTGGGAGACTCAGTCTTCCATTACGCCCACCGCTCCAACATGTCACAGACGGTACAGACAATGGAGTTCTTTGGCTACTCTTTGCCCACTGGCTACCTCTTCCTCCTGCTAGGCACCATTCTCTATTTCTCCCTAAAGATCATCCATTGTGGGCTGAATGTGGTTTCTCTCTCTTCCTACTCCCCACCTCCTCGCAGCTTTTCTTCTAAGCGAGGGAAACGAGGGGGCAGGAAAAATCATGCATTCGTAAGAGCAGTTGTGGAGACATCCCCCTGGTTTCTACAGCAGTGGAGGCAGGTGGGACGGAAATTACGTGAGGCTGGGGAATCGATAGAAGTGCTGAAGCTGTGGCAACTCGTTGATCAGGTGCTTCAGGACCCCACGGAAGGGATCGAGTTGTTGCTTAATGAGGGGAGTGAATTGCAGGAAGAATTATGGCAGGGCAGCCAGGCGAGCAGCTATTGTAACAAACAGGTGAGAAGAAAATCAAAGAAGGATTTAGAGAGCCAGGAAGCTTACGTGGGGGAGAAGGAAGCTGAAGAGGGAACCTTGCCCCCGAGAGAGATGCCAAGAATATATCCTGGCCCTACAAGGCTGGCAAATTCAACCATAAAGGATGAATCACCACCCCGGTATCGCCCATTAGTACTACCAAAGTTTCCTCCTGTAAAGAAAAGCCCCTTTTTTCCACATGAGATTGAAGAAGAGTGGGAGGAGGAAAAAGGAGTGATGGAGGGAGTAGGTATGCAGGAGGAGATAGAAAGGCCGAGAACCGAAAGCAAGCAAAGGGGAGCTGTTTATAGAAAACCTGCTTGGGAGCAGTACCAGGAACCAGGCCAGGTGTTTCCTGTAATTCAGGATCAACAGGGAAACAGGGGTTGGACGCCTCTTGACCATAAATTACTTAAAGAGTTGCAACAACCAGTACAATTGTATGGGCCCCATGCAAGTTACACTCAGGCAATCCTTGATAACATTGGGCAGCAAGGCCTAATACCCGAGGATTGGAGAAACTTAGTAAAGGCGGTGTTGGGCGGGGGTGACTTCCTCTTATGGTTAGCTGCTTATAAAGAATTCACGCGAGAATATTCAAAGCAGAACTATCAAGCAGGGAATCAAGCATGGGATGAGGAAATGTTAAATGGAGAAGGGCGATTTGCCAATCCCGATGAGCAGGCCCGATTACCAACAGCTGTCCTCTTACAAGTGAGAGAGATAGCAAGAAGAGCCTGGAAGGTGATACCCAGAAAAGGAGAAATAAGACACAGCCTAACTAAGATAGTACAGGGCCCTACTGAACCTTATGCGACTTCGTGAACAGATTAATGGAAGCAGCAGGAAACATTTTTGAAACTGTGGAAGAAGCAATGCCCTTAGTCAGAAGATTGGCGTATGAACAGGCCAATAAAACATGTCGTGAAGCTCTTAGAAAATGGCAGCATAAAGACATCCCTACCTTTTTGAAAATCTGTAGGGATGTCATGGATGATGTAGCTTCTGGATCACATGCTGCAGTAGCTGTAACCCGACAATTTAGACAGAAAATGAGGGGACGAAAATGCTTTAGATGTGGTCGAGAAGGGCATCTAATGAGGGAATGTAGGGCGAAATTTCCAGCCCGAGATCGGCAGGGCATAGAGAACTCGAGAAGACCAGGCCTTTGCCCACGCTGTAGAAGAGGGAATCATTGGGTCAGTGAATGTTACTTTAAAATGAATAGCGCAGGCAATCCCCTGAAGATGCCAAATGAGCCGGGCCCCATAAGAAGATCAGGTGTATATGGACAACAGCAAAAAAACGGAATGTGGGCCCCTGCACCCTGGGGCCAAAACAATCGGTGGGTGCCACGGTCCCAACAATACAAAAACCAAATATTTACTGCGCAGAGTTACGAGCCACCGAATATTCAGTACTAACACCTCAAATGGGGCCACAAGCCATAGAGGTGAGGGCAGAAACAATTTCAGCGGAGCATAAGGGACTTGGAATAATCATAGGAAAAGAAACAAATGCTTTAAGAGGCCTAATGGTCATTACCGGAGTCATTCAATTACCTTTTGATAAGTTAAAAGTGCTAATACAATCTACAAAGGGTATTATTCAAATCAAGCCAGAAGAACCTGTGGCTCAAATGCTGATCATGATTGGAGCACAGGATGTTCATGGACCCCAAGGGGAGAAATTTGCAGCCTTGTCCCTATCTTTAGCAGATCGACCTCTGTGGACCTTAACCATTAGAGGAAAGTCGATTCAGGGCCTGCTAGATACAGGTGCAGATGTAAGTATAATTTCAGAAAATGATTGGCCGAAGTCATGGCCCCTTCAGCCAGGAGATAATACTTTAGTAGGCCTAGGTGCGGCCATGACACCATCAAGAAGTGCTCAGGTGCTTCATTGGCAGGATCAAGAAGGGAACAAGGGAAATGTGCAACCTTATGTTAGTGCACTCCCCATCACATTATGGGGAAGAGACATTTTAGAACAATTGGGACTGACATTAACAAATGAGGACCAATTGGAGAGTTCTACAGGACGGCGTATTATGTATAAAAAGGGATATCAGGAGAGAGGATTAGGCTCCAGAGAAGGCAGAAGGGACCTAGCCCAGCCCAAAGGCGATTTTAAAAGACAGGACACGGGTTTTTCGTGGGGGCCACTGAGATGCAGCCGCTGCCATTGTCATGGCTGGACAACAAGCCAAAGTGGATACCACAGTGGCCCCTTACCCAGGAAAAGTTGGCTGCGGTAAATGATATAGTGTTACAACAATTAGAGGCAGGCCATTTGCAACCATCAACCTCCCCATGGAATACGCCAATATTCGTGATAAAGAAAAAATCGGGGAAATACCGGTTGTTGCATGATTTACAGGCTGTTAATCAGCAGATGCAACCCATGGGGGCATTACAACCCGGACTCCCGGTTCCTACTATGATCCCAAAGCATTGGCCATTAATAGTACTCGATCTGAAGGACTGCTTTTTTAGCATACCTCTACATGAACAAGACATTCAGAGGTTTGCTTTCACCGTACCTTCCATTAATCATCAAGGTCCCGACAAAAGATATGAATGGAAGGTGCTTCCCCAAGGAATGACTAACAGTCCTGCCATATGCCAGCTATATGTTGACCAGGCAGTAGAGCCGGTTCGACAACAGTGCCCAAAAGTACAAATTTTACACTACATGGATGATTTGTTAATAACGGCTGAAAGTGAAAGTCACCTTATGGAAGCATATAAGCTGCTGCTATTATATTTGGAAAAAGTTGGGTTACAAGTAGCGCCAGAGAAGATACAAAAAGGGGAAGTAGTACAGTACTTAGGGCTTTAAGTAACTTCTGAAAAGGTGACCCCATTAGAATTTGAAATTGCAATAGATGGGTTGCAGACCCTTAATGACTTCCAAAAATTATGTGGCAATTTAAATTGGTTGAGGCCCTATTGTAAATTAACCACCGAAGATATGATGCCATTATTCAATATTTTAGAAGGAGATGCCCAGCTTGATTCCCCTCGTAGATTGACAAAAGAAGCCCGCTTGGCGTTACAGAAAATCGAAAAACAAATTAAAGCAATGCAGATTGAAAGATGTGATCCACAACAAGCCCTAGAAATATTAATTTTTATGGAACAGCTGTATCCCTTCGCAGTCATTTGGCAAGGAGGACCCTTGTTGTTTGTATACCCACATTCACATGCACCGCGTGTACTATACACCCAAGGCATAGCGGTGGCTGATTTGATATTAACAGCAATAAAAAAGGTGACAGAAATGGTGGGGAAGACTCCAAAGCGATGTGTAGTTCCCTTTGCTCAAGAGGCAGTAGAAGCCTTTACAAGGGAATGCTGGCAATGGGCATACATAGTTCTCATTCTACAAATAGAGATTGACAATCACTACCCTCGCCATCCATTTGTTAACTTCTGCACACAGGTTTCAATAAAACGGGTGCAGAAGGTGCGAAGGGATCCAATTCAAGGGGCAGTTACCATATTTACGGATGGAGCTAAAGGCGGAACAGGAGCAGCTATATTTAACAATCAACGATATTTTGTCTTAACAGCATCCCCTTCTCCACAACATGCAGAATTAGCTATTATCGCAACAGTATTACGCAGAGAGAGCGCACCCATGAATATTTTGTCTGATAGTGCATATGTGGTGAATGCAGTTCAGATGCTTGCTACACAGTGCCTTATTCTTAAATCCTCCTCAGTCTATTCTTATTTAAGTGAAAATCAGGGGTTATTAAATCAAAGAGAGCATGCTATTTACATAGGCCACATAAGAGCTCATTCTAATTTACCTGGCCCACTTACTCGAGGAAACATGATGGCAGATCATTATTCAAGATTCTTGCTTGCATGCACCGCTTTGGAACAAGCTAAAGAATATCACTCTAAATGGCATGTTAACACCCACACTTTAAGTTTTAAATTTAATATTCCCCGCAAGCAAGCAGAAGATATTATTAGATCCTGTGAAAAGTGCGTTGTTACCATAGTTCCAAAGATTCCTGCGGGAGCCAATCCCCGTGGCCTTAAACCAGGACATATCTGGCAGATGGACGTTACACATATCCCCTCTTTTGGGCGACAAAGCTGTGTTCACGTCACTGTAGATACATATTCAGGTGTAGTTATGGCCACAGCCATGAATAAAGAAGGAGTACACAAGTAATCCAACACTGCTTGCAGGCTTTTGCAGCCTGGGGAGTTCCTCATGTGATCAAAATGGATAACGGCCCAGCATATACATCAACTCGTTTTGCTGCATTTTTGAAAGAATTCGGAATCTCCCATATTACCGGTATTCCATACAATCCACAAGGGCAAGCTGTGGTAGAACGCACTCACTTATATTTAAAAAATTTAATAATTAAACAAAAAGGGGGAATAGGGGAAATGGCCACATCCAACAAGGATGCCTTGGCCCTAGCTCTTTATACAATTAATTTTTTGAACAAGAAAAAGAACGGTAAAACACCTGCAGAAATGCATGCTCAATCAGCTGATAAGGAATCAATACAGTGGGTAATGTGGAAGGATTTACAGGACAACCAATGGAAAGGCCCATTCCCCTTACTCAGAAGAATACGAGGCGCCGTTTGTTTTTTTCCACAGGGTGCGGCACAACCAATATGGACCCCTGAGAGAAGAATTCGGTTGGTAAACCTACCAGCAGAAGAGCTAGAAGAAAAAAACTCTATTTGAGGAAGAAAAACAATGAATAACCAATCCCTGGGATCTTGAATATGGGACATTTTTCAACGAACTCTGAAGTAGCACGACAAACAAGACAGTCAATAGCATGAAGATCACGCTGAACTTTACACAGGCGCGTATCAACGCCAAAAAAATAAAAAGAAAGGGGGATCTGTGGGGAGCAACTCAGACTATACTGTTACTGGAATTAAGACTTATTCTATGCATCTGCTCTCCCACAATGTGGTGCTGGGAGAGGAGCGTACAGCTTCTACCCAGCTGCCCCTTACCAACTTGATAAGCTGCAAGAGCCGCTCCTGATTGGAGGAGAGCGGCGCGCTCGGCGTGTGAGTAGCAGAGCACGGATTGGTGGAGAGGACTATATAGGAGGAGAGAGACAGCATGGTGGTGTGGGTTGGTTGGAGAGTGCGTTGGAAAGTCGTGGGGAAGTTCGTTACTTTGTTCTTTCTCACTTCTCTCTACTCATTCTTGCTTTGGGAGTTTGCTGTTTACTTATTCTTACTTTACTATAGAAAGGACTTGTAAAAAAAGGGAACAACAAGCATCCGGTCTGGTGTGGCTCCTCCGCGTGCGGAGGAGCAGCAGAAAGCCACTCTGGCAAAAAAGAAAAAAAAAGGACCTAAATAAAAGATCTCTGTGAGTGAGATCCCAGTAGAAAGAACAGGCCATCAAAGAAGGAGGTACCTTTCTCTGAAGGGAGGAGAGAACTTCCACTTTGACTATGACCTTGTCTAAGTAAGATCGAACTCAGTGAACTCAAGAGGCTTCCATAGCCTTGGCAACTCATGACTAGAGCCCAGGGAGATTTCTGATGCCATAAACAAGAGTGTCAGATTGTTAAGTCAACAACAGGAATAACTGTGTGCTTACTCCTTATGTGGGATCTCTGTCCTTAATGTGTTGTCCAATGTGAAGTAATGCTATAACTAGTACTCAAACAGTATTTTACACTTTATGTTCTGTGTGCTGCAAACTGATGAAATCTTAACTTAATATAAACTAAATCGATCTTCTGTGTATAAAGATAATTGAAAATTAATCTTGATATGAATGGAATGGGAGAGGGAGTGGGAAATGGGAGGGGTGCTGGTGGGAGGGAAGTTATGGGGGGGAAGCCTTTGTAATCCATAAACTGTACTTTGGAAAATTATATTTACTAAATAAAAGTTTAAAAAATTAAAAAAAATAAAAAATAAATAAAAATATAGGTAGCAATATTTAATGCTTCTCTTACTGTTCCTGGATTGGATTATAGTATATGTTAATAAACCCTTTTTAAAGATTTATTTATTAATTTGAAAGACAGAATTATAGAGAGAGACACAGAAATAGACAGAGATGTTCTGTCTGCTGTTTTACTCCCCACATGGCTGCAAGCAGCTGGAGCTGGGCTAATCCAAAGCCAGGTGCTTCTTCCAGTTCTCCCACATGGATTCAGGGGCCCAAGTATTTGGGCCATCTCCTGCTGCTTTCCCCGGCACATTAGCAGGGGGCTAGATTAGAAGCAGAGCAGCTGGGACATGAACCAGTGCCCATAGGGGATGCCAGGACTGCAGGTGGTGGCTTCACCTTATATGCCACAGCACCAGCTACAGCCTATTCATTTTAAATTAATAACTAAAGATTATCTGCTGTTCAGCCTCAAGGCTTTGGCTTGGCCCAGCCTCTGCTGTTGTGGACATTTGGGGAGTGAACCAGAGGTTGAAAGATCTCTTTTCTTATGTCTCTCCCTCTCTAACCTTGCCTTTCAAATAAATAAATGAGTCTTTGAAATAAAAATACATACACACACACACACACACACACACAGTACCAACACAGTGGGTAAAGCCATGGCCTGCTGTGCCAGCATCCCATATGGGTGCTGATTCAAGTCCCAGCTGCTCCACTTCCAATCTAGCTCCCTGCTAATGTGCCTGGGAAAGCATCAGAAGGTGGCCCAAGTGCTTGAACTACTGCATTCATGTGGGAGGCCTGGAAGAAGCACCTGGCTTTAGATTGGCTCAGCTGAGGCCAATTTGGGAAGTGAACCAGCAGATGGAAGATCTGTCTCTTCCACTTCTCTGTAACTCTGCATTTCAAATAAATAATAGATTTTTAAAATGGGGGAAAAGGGCAGTTTTGTTGCCTTCCCTTTCCTTAGAGTAACATAATCAAAATCTGTTAGGCAAATGAATAAGGGAAATTCTGAGATCATGTATTGACCACAGAAGAGAATGGATTCCTTGTGCATTTTCTGCAAGCCCATGCTAGTTAGAACCAAGGGAAGCATAACAAAAAAGGGGAGGCCTATATCCCTCTTATTTGTCTTCTTTGTTCATTGGAGCAGTGGAGAGTTGAGTAATGTAATATTGGTGTTTGTCTCCATACAGTTCACTTCTATTTAGCTGGTTCTTTTTATTTTTGCATTTCTTTTTTATTTATTTTAAGAGATTTATTTGAAAGGCATAGAGACAGGGGTCTTCCATCTGCTGGTTTGATCCCCCAATGTTTGGGTGAGGTTGAAGGCCGATGAGCCCCCTTCCAGTTCTCCCATGTGGTGTGGGGTCCAAGCACCTGTCCATCACCACTGCACCTGTTGGCTGGAGTGGGACAGGAATTTGGGCGGCAAGGACTTCAATCAGCAACTGTGATGCAGGCCCTGCAGTTCTGGTTGCACCCCCAAACCATGGTGCCAGCCTTGATAAACTTTTCTTTAAAGTGGAATTAGGGGTAAAAACGATCTGAGGTGCATGTGCGGTTCCATTGTGAGAGGGGCTGAGGCCCCACGGGTGACCAGGGGCCAATAGGAACACCTGCAGCCTTGGCCCACAGGTCCCAGGCATCTCCCCTCTCCTTCTGCCCCACTGACAGCAGCCCGGCCCAGGCCCAGTCGTGCCTTAGGGATTTCCACCCCAAACTGGTCAATTCAGCTCACTTTGTGATCCCTGAACAGATTCAGTAATGCATGCTTCTTCTCTACTACAAAGATCTTATGTTGGTCATATTTCCAGTTACCAAAATCAAATCAACTCACACCTGGACTCTGAGTATTCAATGACATTAGTTATCAAAATAAATGTATTCAAATATTCAAAGACCACTTCAAAGCTTAACTGCCTTCAAGAGTTTTTGGCACTGGAACAGCCACTGTGGTTTTCTACACATGAGCACTCACTATTTTATATACCATTTAACAATTCAAACATCACTTCAGCTTCAGCAATACACAACAATAGAATGGATGATTCTACATAATAAACATGTTACATTAGTTTGGACTTAAAACCTAGAATTAAAACCATGTGGTAATGTGGATGGATTTAAGGAAAGATGTAGAGCTAGGTAGCTAAGGCCACAGAATCCCAGACCTATTGATTTTAAGTGAGTCTAGAACAACAGCATTCCATTGCATTATCTTCCATCTCAGAGTCCTGCTTTTCCAGTGAGACCCACCCCAAATAGACCACGTATTTCCTGCCTATGTCTTCACGGTGGTGGAAGCTGTTCTGATACAGGCATCTCCTGGACAGTCACCAGCTTCCTGATTTACTACCTGAACTGGAATCAACAGTTGTGAGGGATGTTTCCCAAACACCCAGGCTGAACTGAATGTTTGTCTCTGGCAGTCAAAAACTTCTGCCTTAGGAAACAGAACATGTCCTCTACTCTGGGGCTCCTTTTTCTTCTCATGGGGTTCTGTGGTGATCTCTGGTTTTCAACACAAGTCCTGGGAGCATTCTGACTCAAAAGAAAGACCAGGGATAAGAGTTCTTTCTGGGGGCTGGTGTTGTGGCATAGCAAGTTACACTGCTGCCTGCAGCACTAACATCCCACATGGATGCCAGTTTGACTCCCAGCTGCTCTACTTCTTCCCTAGCTCCTTGCTGGGTAAAGCAGCAGAGAATGGCCCAAGCACTTGGTCCTCTGCCCCCACATGGGAGACCTGGAGGAAGCTTCTGGCTTCAGCCTGGCCCAGCCCTGGCCATTGTGGCCATTTAGGGAGTGAGTCAGCAGATGGACCTCTGTCTTTCCCTCTCTTTTTCTCTCTGTAACTATGCCTTGCAAATAAATACAACTTCAGAAAGTTATTCTCCATCAAGCAATACACCCTTTTCCAGGCAGTTGTAAAGCTGGGAGTCATAGCTTCTCTTATATTTTGGATAATAAGAGTTTTGGTTTGAAAGCATGTTCATCTGAGACAAAGATCACTCATTATCCTTTGTTAGAGAAGGGGGCTCTGCTCTTTGAAAGTGAAAATTAGAAGCGGTAATGTGTGATGAGCTCCACCTGCCAGGTCTGGGGAGACTTATTTGAAAGACAGGACACCAGGAGAGGAAGCTTTTCAGATTCCCTGGCCCTTGCTTTAGTCTTATGTCTTTACTTCTTTTGCTGCATCTTGATGTCAAGAGTGTACTCTTTATGCTGAAATGAGGAATTGTGTCTTACCTCTTTTGGGCCTTTTTCTAAGAAGAGTGTATATATTTTTCTTGCATATAAGGATGGTTCTGGGGTGGGTGGATCATTTTTGGAAGTTTTCACAAGCCAGCCAGTAGCCTATATTTTCTTCACAGAATTCAGTTTTTAGAAAAGCCTCCAATACAGCCAGACCATCTGTATGTAGGGAAGAGAAGGTAGAAAAATAAAAAGAAACATGAGGAATATGAGGAAACTAATGATCAAATAATCCCTTGTGCTTTTCTAGTACTAGGATTAGCTATTCTCTAGTTTTTACTCAACCCTGTAATCCTGCGGATTTAGCTCTTTAAAGACAAAGATGCCTGTAGGTAAAATACTTCAGTTGGTTCCATAGTACTAAAACAGAAATACTTCAGTTTGTTTTAATGCCAAAAATGTATTTACAGGAGAGGCATAAATCCTCAGGGAACTAAGTCTCTTGCAAACACTGCATGCAATGAAAAGCATCCTCAGCCTCAACCAAGAGCACTGCCATTGCAGAGCTGAAGGCTGATTTATCTTCCCCACCTGGTGTGAATATGCTGCAAAATAAATGGAGATAAACAGACCTTCTAGGTTAAGTCAAATTCTCCCTGGTGAGCTGCTGATTTGAGGACACAGCCTTTCTGCACTCTTGTGATACTTGCAATGGATTCAATTCAAGCCTAATTCACAATTGCTGGCCAGCAGCTCCTGGAATGCTTCTGACCACAACAGTGCTTCCTTCGGGGAAAGTCTGCAAGAGCAGTTCTCTAATGAGTTGTGCTCAGAGCAGTTCCCCTCCCAGCTCAGCAGTGAGCTCTTCAGATTGCAAACACAGGAATCTCAACTTACTTGATGAAAGCTTGCTACCTGCTTTTCTTGCCAATTGTGGCCTTCCCAGGAATGGTGGAGTTTTGCCATAGGTAGCTCAACCTGGTCTTCAATACTCTTATTCTTAAAAAAAAAGACAATTCACTAAGTGGTTATCCTTGAATACACTACTGAGCCTGAATGCATTTTTACCAAATAAAGTTGCCCAATAGCTATAAACCAAAAGCCAACAACAGGCTTGCCCATCTAATATTACACTCAGCCCCGAAGTACTGAGCAGTTTCTTCAGTTCCTCAGAATGTAACTACGCTCTGAGGACTAAAGATAGGACTGCCCAAATTTTAATTATCAATACACTGCACAGCTAATAAAGCAGATGCTGTCTCTGGCCCACAAAAGGAGACAATTTCCCTGCAAGGTTAACCGCAATCAGGAGACATTTTGCACCTGATGGAACCCACAGCAGAACTGCCTTGAGCCGGCTCCTGTCCTTTCCTTTCCACCTTCGGTCCTGGATGGGCCAGAGACCATGCACAGGAGGTGCCATTGGTCACCCGTTGCCCCCTGTCTACCTGCAATGCTCCTGGTAGGAAGATGCTGCAGAATAGTGATTTGTCCCATGATTGTCACTGTGTGAGATCAGCCCATCATGAGAAAATGACCATGGATTCCAATGAGATATGAACCGCAGAAGCACTTCCCCCAGCATCAGTGCAGGAGGGTGGATGATGGAAGGCACAGCATGGCCAGGACTCTAGGGACCCTGCAGGACTCTGCTGCCCTGGATGCCTATAGCAGGCAGCTGCATGCGGCCCAGTGTGCCAACAGCGCCCTCCTACGAAACCTTTCCCCTTGTCTGCCCATGCAGACCACACAGATGCTGTGTCAGTGAGTAAATCAGCACCGCACACTTGGTTTTCCTGATGAGACTTGGCCTTCATTACTTCCCCAAGTGCAGCACGTGCTGCAAGCCTCAGCCAGCAGGGCCGGTGGGAGAGGTGGGCGGTCGCACTCACCAGGTCTGTCTCTTCTTCTCCTGACCCTCCTGACTCTGGGGCCTCCACCTGCATTCTAGCCCCAAGGTACAAAACAGCCAAGAAGCTAAACGACCCACATCACCGGCCTACACCGCAACTACCAGCTGCCAACAATGACCACCGCCTTTATAGCCAGCCTACATGGGGCGGGTCTGGCAGCACTGGTCCTGCCCCAGGGCAGGAAGGATTGGCCCGAGGTTCCCCCGCTGGGCGGAGCCTGAGCTGTCCTGCAGCAGATTCTGGAAGCAAGAGAGCTGCTGATGGCTGAGGCCCTGGCTCAGAGCACACTTAGTGAGACCCCATGCCCGGCAAGGGCGCTGGGGCCCTGGACTTTCCCAGGCTGCAGTCCTAGGGTGGAGGCTGACTCGGCCCTCCTTCCCCAGCCCTGCCCACAGGTGGAGCGGGGTTCCCATGGGGCATCTTCCTTCATGGGAGCATGAGTGAACCCCAAATGCCGCGACTCCCAGTTCTGAGTGCTGGCCCACAGCCTTCCGGGAGGGAGTAGGATACAGAGACTTTGTGGGGAGGTGACACTTGAGCTGGGCCTGTATTTTGGGTTTGCTCTGGATGCACAACCCAGTGCGCCTGGACCTGCGGGTCTGCTGCAGGCCTCCTGGAGGCTCTGGGACCCGGGCGTCCTGGTGGCAAGGGCAGGAGGGCGGGAGGTCGAGGCGCTGAGCTCCCGCTGGGTGCACCAGGCACTTTGGAGCTGTTCAGAGTAAGGAGTTGAGGTCACCTCCTGAACCACTGCTGGTCCCAAACTCCTGGTTTGGGATTTGCCAGAACCCTGAAGTAGGGGTGTGGTGGGGGTGGTAGTGGTTGGCTTCAATGCACTGTATTTGTGAATTCTTCAAACACAGCTTCTCCCTACTCCTGCAGGCTATCAGGTGATTGACGAGGACAGAGTCCCTCCGCTGCAAAGTGACTGAAGTTTGGAAACTACGTCCAGAACATCACAGTGTGTATTCAGCTGATCATCCTTCAGGCCTGCAGGTGGACAGCAAGAGCAACAGTAAGATATTAACTACTGTAGATACTCTCCTTTCTTTCCGGTAGACCCACCAAAAGAGAATGGGAGATGAGTACTTGAACATTGGAACCAGTCAGCATGTTAGGGTGAGCTGCCAGTACTTGGAGCTCAGGAGTGGACATGGAGAGCAAAACATGCATTGTTACTAAAGAGGACAGTTAGGCATTTTACTGTGAAAAGGGAAATCATTTAGATGTGAGCAAGACACCTTAAGTAAATGTCTGTATAGTTATTTTTGTTTATTTGCAAGGCAGAGAGAGCCCTTCCATTTATTGCTCATTCCTCAAATGTCTGCACCAACCAGAGCTGGGTCAGGCTGAAGCCAGGAACTCAGTGTGGGTCTCCCACACAGGTGGCAGGGACTCAAGTACTTGAGCCATCAGCTGCTGCCTCCCAGGGTTCTGTTAGCAGGAAGCCAGAAGCAGAAGCAGGGCTAGGGCTTGAGGCCTGGGCATTCTGACTGGGATGTGGAAGGCTTTACCACTATGCCAAACACATGCTCCAGTAAGGTGTTTCAACAGGTTTGCAAAATGTAAGAATGTGGTTTTAAATATATGCTCTTCATCTTAAAATTTTGCATGATCTTATATTCAGTTTCATGATTCAATACTTATTATTAAATACAAGTAACATTTAGATACATGCTTTACTCACCAATACAAACCTCAGTAACTTTTTCACTTAGAACCTTGAATAATAGCATTCATTCAGACTGAAGTTCACTCATAGGCTGGGAATTCTGACAAAGAGACAGTAGGGAAACAAATCTAGATGTGTATCTGATACCTAAGAAGGTTCTGAACCTGATTGACAGAATCTGAATAACTGTTCGGAGAGTGACTTCATACCTCTCCCCTCTGTAATGAGAAGACTGTGTCCTTTGGCCACTTTCACATGATGTTATGTAAATCTAACCTGAAAAGCCTTTTATAAATTCTGAAGTACCATACAGAAGCATATTATGCATTTCCATATGTGTGAAAAAAGGCAATGCCAAAGGCATAGCTATTCCAGAGAGAAGTTAGGAGGATTAGCTCAGTTTGTAAGTGTGTAAGTACCATTAAATATCAACATATTTAAAATAGATTTATATAGAGAGTGTGGAGTTCATGATAGATATTGAATAAATGCACTCTGGATAATAAGCAAATATCAGAAATAATGCCACACCCATCAGCGTTTAAACTCTTCAGACAGCTCCGTGCCAGGGAAGTGCAGTGATCCCTGTAAATTAACAAAAATCAATCTGTGTATACCCATGGAAGCCACTGGTTTATATGCAGTCTATACTAGAGGTTTTTGTGCTTAGTAAAATTACTTGATTTTTTAATGAATGCTTTCAGACTGATACCTGATGCTGAGTGGCAGACAATTTTTTCTGAAAAGTATGTGGTTGAGAAATATAAATATAAACCAGTTTATAATTTTTGTGTCTGAATATTTTTATGCATTGAGACAATACCTGCAATAATCAGAAGACTTTTCCTCAAAAAGTTGCTACATTGATGCATCTTCATTTATGTATGTAATGTATGTTTAGGTAAAAGGAAGAGAGAGAGAGAGAGAGAGAGAGAGATCTCTATCTTTCATCTGCTGGCTCACTTCCTGATGGCCACAATAGCTGGGGCTAGCCAGTCTGAGGCCAGGACCCTGGAACTCTGTCCCAGTCCCCCATGTGGGTGCAGGAACCCAAACTCTTGGGCAATCTTTGGTGCTTTCCCAAGCAAAGAGCTGGACGAGAAGTGAAGGAGGTGAGTCTCAAAGCAGTGCCATAAGGCATGCTGCTGTTGCAGTTGGCAACTTACTCCTTTGTGCCACAATGCTGTCCCTGGATTGATGACGTATTGAAGTGCTGCCACTGGCTTTTGGCTAAATAGGATGACTTAACATGTTTTCCACTCTGTGGAAGAGGAACAAATAAGGCAGTTGGTTGTAAAAGTTGCCCATGGAAACCACAGCCTGAGAAAGATGAATCAACTCACCTTGCATTTTCCACCTTGCATCTACACCACCCTTTTCTGGACAAACATCTGATTGTATGCCCTTGTGATGGAGGTTCTCAGGGTGCTGGAACTTTTTGTAATTTTTTTAAAAATATAGATTAAGAAGAAGGCAAATAAACAAAAAATTACAAACTGCTGCCAATACCAAGAAGAGATTATTGAGAGTAAAAGGTCACCTGTTGGAGCCAGCACTGTGGCACATCAGGTTAAAGCCCTGGCCTGAAATACAGGCATCCCATATGAGTGCTGGTAGAGTCCCAGCTGCTCCACTTCCAGTCCAGCCTCCTGCTAATGCACCTGGGAAAACAGTAGAGGATGGCCCAAGTCCTTGGGCCCTTTTGCTCATGTGGGTGACCCAGAAAAAGCTCCTGGCTCCTGGCTTCTGATCAGCTCACTCTCTACCTCTCCATATAACTTTTTCAAATGAATAAAATATTTTTTTAAAAAAGGTATCCTGCCATACTTCTTTCTTCCCTGTTAATTCCTAGGAATTAAAAATTGTTACGGGGCAAGCACTGTGGCAAAATGGGTTATAGCAACACCTGCAGCACTGGCATCCTCTATGGGCCCCATTGCATGTTCTACTTCTGATGCAGGTCTCTGAAAACATACTGGGAAAGCAGTAGAATATGGTAGAAATCCTTGAGTCTTGCACCCAAGTGAGAGACCTGGATGAAATTTCCCTGACCCCTGGCTTTTTTTTTAAAGATTTGTTTATTTATTTGAAAGAGTTACAAACACCCACCCACACAGAGAGAGAGAGAGAGAGAGAGAGAGAGAGGTCTTCCATCTGATGGTTTACTCCCCAGCTGGTTGCAATGGCTGGAGCTGCCCTGATCTGAAGCCAGGAGCTAAGAGCTTCAAGTTCTCCAATGCATGTGCATGGGCCCAAGCACTTGGGCCATTTTCTACTGCTTTCCCAGGACATAGCCAGGAGCTAGATCAGAAGTGGAGCAGCAAGGACTCCAACCAGTGCCCATATGGGATGCCCATAATGTTTTCTTTAATTGGAGAAATGTTCCTTTGATAGAATGAGCGTATGACCCCACAATATTCTCTACTTACTCATAATAGGGTCTGAGATGTAAAAGTCATGATTAATTTCTTAGAAGAAAATTTACATACCCAGAAGCAAAGAGTGAAAATTAACCTTTTGTTTTTCTCATGAATGAATCAGAGTTTCAAAACTAATACTTAACTTGTATTTTAGAGGAGTTAATGACTTAACCATCTCTTCTATTAGAAATACTACGTTGTGGCCAGTGCTGTGGCACAGCAGGTTAAAGCACTGGCCTGAAGTGCCAGCATCCCATATGGGCTCCGGTTCTAGTCCCAGCTGCTCCTCTTCTGATCCAGCTCTCTGCTATGGCCTGGGAAAGCAATAGATGGCCCACATCTTTGGACTGTTCTGAAGCTCTTAGCATAGTGAACATATATTAGATTCTCATTATTGAAATCTTTAGAAATGTCAGAAAGCATGTAACTTTCTTTAATGATCTGAAACAGAGAGGAGATCCATAAGGGCAGAACTGCTCAGCAGCCACACTGCAGGAATATGTATCTTTCTGATGATATCTTCATCTGCTTCTTGCAGTTGCAGCTAGTCTATGAGCTCTTGGTCTGTTTTCTGCGCTTGGGAGGGCCTAGGGTGCTCTATATTGTCTGTAAGGATTCAAAATTTGTTGTATATTAGTGTCTAATCATAAAATTTCCAAAGTGAAAAGCTGGATGTAATAAACTATTCCAGACTGCAAAAAAAAAAAAAAAAAAAAAAAGAAAATACAAACATAGTGTACTGTCTATAAAGTACAGCGGTAAATCTCTATTATAGAGATACACATGTCTACACAATTCTCTGTTTCTTTCCCTCTGAAAGTCTACATTCAGCTCTCGATAGTACGATTACTTAGGAATAGATTTCATATACTTAGTTTCATAGTCAGTGAACTCAGAATTATTATTGTAGTATTGAGGATTGTACTGACTAAAACACTATGTTTATTCCATGTTAAATAACATCATCATATCTTTGGATTCCATTTATCCTGCTACTGATGTATTCACAGGAGAGGGGAGGTGGGAGGAAAACCCAAGATCCATCAGGGTGGAGGAGGAATGTCAGAGGCTGTGGTTCTATTGTACTGCAGCTTGGGTTCTGGAAGAACACATTAATGGACCCAGATGGTGTGAAGCTAACTGAAGGGCTATGTTCTGTACAATTGTCTGTGGTACTGCATTTTCATTTATGTAAAATTTATTTTCTTCAAGCAATATATTAATTTGGATGAAAATGAAGTTGTTAAGGAATTTTCAGAATGGGTCTGTTTAACCCTCATTGGCTTTGTTTTTAGGCACTTAACTCAGAAAAGAAAAGATAGAAAAATACATTTTGGGTTCTCTTCATCTGTACCATGGCACTCTTTGGTTAAGATTTGTCATTTTGTCATATTTGATTCTCTAGACTCCCTGAAAAATCCCCTACTTCATTAGATGGAGTCCGTGTCTCACCATGGCAGTGAAAAGTTTAAAATGTTCCAGCTTTGCATTTAGCTAGGCCGTGGACACATGCCATGGCACTTACCAGCCAATTGTGTCAGGGGCATCATCTGAATCAGAATTACTTGCATGAAAACAAGGAGTTGCAGATTCTTCCAGTGAAAGTGGAGAGGAGCAAGAGCTGCAGAACATTGCCAGGGTTGAATGTGCCATGGGATGCTATGTGGTGGCTGGTGTCTGGGGTGCTGGTTCTGCAGAAGATAGGGCTTATGGGGGCTGGTGCTGTGATATAGCAGGTAAGGCTGCCTCCTACAGTGCCAGCATCCCATACGGTCACCGGTTGGAGTCCAGCCTGCTCCACTTCCAATCCAGGTGTGCTGTGGCCTGAGAAAGCAGTAGAAAATGGCCCATGTCCTTGGACCCCTGAACCCACATGGGAGACCTGGAAGAAGCTCCTAGCTCCTGGCTTTGGATCAGCTCAGCTCTGGCCATTGCATCCAATTGGGGAGTAAACCAGCAGATGGAAGATTCTCTCTCTCTCTCTCTCTCTCTCTCTCTCTCTCTCTCTCTGCCTCTCCTCTCTCTGTAATTCTGACTTTCAAATAAATAAATCTTTTTTTAAAAAAAGCTTATGCTTAAGGGTAGTGTTCATGGAAAATGTGTGGGACATTTGGCAGCAAGATTTTAGATGAATTTTCCAACCCCTGAACCTCCTAGAGATTAGAATAGACTTCTAATGCACAACTTCCACTTATGCTTAATTAGGTTTTTGTTTTGAATTGTTTTTGATGAAACAGCAAGGAATTCTGAGTTATAGACTTCCTATTTCAGAGACAGGAGAACAGTGATGCCTGCATTTTAATTAAATAATGCCTATCACCCTTTCTTAAGCAACAAATGATCACAGATTCTCTCTTTGCTGCTAAGTAATGAGCATGGTGATTCTTCCCACCGTAACCACCTTCCCACCTACACTCCCTCCCCTCTTCCTCCTTCCTCTCCTATTGACATGGAATGCCTTACATAGCTAGGCTGAACTTTTAATCCACTTGGCCCTAGGTGTTCATACACTTCAACTCTGTGTGATTATTCATATGCCCTTTTTATGACAAGGCTTATGTCAGAATGACAAATTATATATTCACCTAATACTGAGAGTCATCAAATTGATTTCTATTTTCTTCTCTCTTAGGCAGTTCTTGAGGGGCAGAAATATTTATTTTGTGTATCATGTATTTATTCAACTAAAAGACTGACTGTCAAGATGCTGAGTTTTAGTGTCAAAGCAAATATGTTTCTAGAACCCATGAAGTTTACAGTCTGGCAAGAAAGAGCCATCTACCCAAAGAATATTGTTTAACATAGTAAATGCTGGTGTGAAGTCAGTGGATAAAGATTGAAGCATTCTTAATCTAGCACTAACTCTAATCCCATGATCTCTAATTGAGAGAAGTAATCAGAAACACAGAACTCCATGTTACCCAGTTATCTCTTTGAATTTCTGATTAAAAAATAAAACATATCAAACAACACACAAATACCTAGGAGTGCATAATATTTATATACTATCTTGATATTAAAAATAAGAAAAAATAACCATGAAATAATAGCAACTTTGAATCTCCTTTGTTTTCTAGACAAGTTATAATCCTATGTGGTTCTTTATAGTAAAATATTACAGTAAATTACAGTACATCATTACAGTAAATTATTACAGTAAATAATTACAGTAAATTATTTTTGTAGGTACTCTTCATCTCACTCACATTTTTTCCTTTTGATAAATCAGATTTTAAAAACTGAGACCCAAGAGAAAAGATTTTTAAGCTAGTGTTATATGTTGATTGGCTCTCTAAAAAAGATTTATTTATTTATTTGAAAGTCAGAGTTACACAGAGTAGAAGGGGAGAGAGAGACAGAGAGACATCTTCCATCTTTTGGTTCACCCACCAATTGGTCACAATGGCTCGAGCTGTACTGATCTGATGCCAGCAGCCAGGAGCTTCTTCTGGGTCTCCCACACAGATGCAGCTGCCCAAGGACTTGGGCCATCTTCCACTGCTTTCCCTGGCCATAGCAGAGAGTTGGATCGAAAGCAGAGTAGCCGGGTTCAACCTCCACCCATATGGAATGTCAATGCTTTACATGCTATGCCACAGTGCTGGCCCCTTGATTGGCCCTTAACTTAGACTTTTTTATGATATTAAAAAACACCATGCTTTTCTAAGCTCTTTCCATTCAGTTTCTATTTTGTAAACTCCAGATAATACTGTCCCCAGAATTAATCTAAGGTATAAATGCTATGATATAAGGCATTTAACCCCTTAACCTGTCTCTGAATACGCAGCTATGTTAGCTCTGTGTCCATTCTTCTGTCTCTGTACTAGATGAATAAAAAGACAGTTTAAAATGATTTGAAAAGAACTATAAGGGGTCAGTGCTGTGCTGCTGCTGCCAATTGGGGAGTGAACCAGCAGATGGTAAACCTCTCTCTCTCTCTCTCTCTCTCTGTCTCTGCCTCTCCTTCTCTGTAACTCTGACTTCCCAATAAATCAATAAATCTTAAAAGAACTATAAACATCAATAAAACACAAATGAAAATTGTATTCTCAAAACTGGATATTAAACCATGCCTTCTACACCTCTGTTAAAAGCTACATTCTATCATAGTCATTTATGATTTCTAGGGCCAAAGTAGTAAATAAGATTTTTCTGGAAGAGACAGAGGTTATGAGGGAGCCAGGATTTGGGGTCAGTTAGCAGCAGTGAGTGTCACTCTTTCAGATTTGATTCAGGAAAGGAAGAAAGCAACTGATCCCTGAGATTTTGGTGGGGGGAAGGAAAGGAAGGAGGGACTGAATAAAAGCAAAGGCCCTCTGGTTGTGGGCACCCAGCCCTGACTACAGCCTTTGGGAGGGTCAGCTGGTGTCTCTAGGGATGCTGCGGCCTGTACTCCATTTCCCAGAGTTCCCAGGAGCTAGGATGTATTATGCCTTCTGAATGCCTGTGCACATGCGCATGCTGCTGCCATTCCCTGGGGCCTGAGTTGGAACAGAGGGAGTTCATTCCCTGATCAGGGTCAGCCCTGGGGGCTGTGCTTCTCCTTCTCTGGCATTTACTCCATTTCCTGCTCTGCACGTGCAATCCCAGGCAGTTTCCAAGTGCTCACCCTAAGCCTGCCTCCTGCTGCGTCTTCCCTCTTCATCCTCCACCTGTGGGTCCCACTTACCAGGGAGTCTCTTCCCGCCACTCCCCGAATCGCTCCCCGCGTGTCCGGAAGAAAGGGTACCTGCTCCAGGGACTTTCTGCTGCAGGTTTGGCATGCAGGAAGGGGCGGGGACATGTGTGGGAGAAGGGTGGGTGCCAGGGTGCCATCGATCATGGCAGCTTCCCCCGAGGTCAGGACTGGGACCTGGGCTGTTCTGTCTCCCACCTCCACTTCCCAGGCTCCCAGTGCCTGGAATCTCTCCTGCAGGACCTCACCCAAACTGTCCCTAATGTGCTTTATTTAGTGGTTACAGGAGAGAGGGGGAAGCATTCTGGGAACATGCACACACAGGGAAGGAAGGCAGAAAGACTCCGGCTCTCCACAGTTAAATAAGCTGGGTTCCCACTGTGGGTGGTCTCAGAATGCAGTCTGGCCAGGCCTCTTGATGTTTCCTGGGCTGGTTCCTGCAGGGTGGGGCTGGGTGGCCTTCAGCAGGGAGCCTGGGGCAGCAGAGGGGTGGGAAGGAGGATCTGACTAGGATCTGCCCCACTGCTCTCATCTTGCACCTCATCTTCCTGGTGGGGAGCAGTGTGAAGTGTGCATTGATCCCTCTCATATTAATTATCAGATTTTTCCAATGTGGAATTTGAAGCTGTTCCAGAAACCTGGGGTGGGAAAACTCCCTTCTTTCAAACAGGCACAGAGACAGTGGAGGATCCAAGGAGTTTCTATTAATGGACCTAGGCTCAGCTGGAATGATTTCCTGAGAACTGAGCATCAAATTCAAGTTTCTTAGCTGTTACAGCATTGGTGGGTTTAAATGGCAGCCTTCATGACTTAGGTCCACATTTCCAATGGTCAGGGGGTCCAGTATGTTTGTAAAAGAGATGCCAGGGACAGATTTATTAGGATAGCTTTATGACTGGAGTTTACAGAAGCAGAACTTAGGACATCTTCCCTCCCTAGATAAGATTTCAGTGGGCAGCTGTTTCACTCGTTAATTGTGAGCATCCACTTTTAAAGGTTTGTGTTGGATGGGGTCCACTTCTCTTTCTTTGATGATGTATTTGGCTGCTTTTCATATTCTGTCTTCAGCTATTTCTTCTCCTGTTAGAAAGGCTGTCAACTGTTTTGACCTGCCACTGATCCCTTTGCAAAATAAGAAGAGAACTAAAATTAATGCAAGTCTACTGTGTTGTCAATAACTGGAGCTACTTTTTTAAAGATTTATTTATTCATTTGAAAGAGTTACACAGAGAGAGGAGAGAGAGAGAAAGAGAGAGAGACGTCTTCTGTCCGATGGTTCACTCCCCAATTGGCAGCAACAGCTGGAGCTGTGCCAGTCTGAAGCCAGGAGCTTCTTCTGGGATGAAGCTGGTTTTTAAAATAATTATTTATTTATTTGAAAGGCAGAGTTACAGAGTGGTAGAAGCAGAGATGGATGGCTGGAGCTGTTTGGATCCAAAACCAGAAGCCAGGAGCTTTGTCCAGGTCTCATAGGTGGGTGCAGGAGATGAGGGATTTGGGCCATCTTCTACTGTTTTCCCAGGCCACAGCAGAGAGCTGGATGGGAAGTGCAGCAGCCAGGATCCCAACCGGCACCCAGATAGGATGCTGACACTGCAGGCAGTAGCTTTACCCACTATGCAACAGTGTTGCCCACTAACTGGAGCCCTTTTAATCTGAGTTTGCATAAAGTGGAGAATTACAACATCATAAATACAGATAAGTAACATCTTTTTCTCTGCCCAGTACTTTACAGTTACCCAGTGATCCACTGAGAATCTTGCATTCCACACTGTGTAATTAAGAAGGCCAGTTACTTGTCTTATTTTGGGTTCTGTGGTTAAACCCATGACATTTTTGAAATGGGAGGATATTAGTTCTACAATTTCATAAAGACTGCTCTGTGGAAGCATCAATAGAAGTTATAACTGTGAGAGTGGTAAGAAAGAAGAATGGAAGAAATAAGTACCCCTTACGCCACACAGAGATGTCCACAAATGGAGTAGAAGATGTGCCCTTGAAAACTATGGCTGACTTTCTGGGACAAACTGTGTTTGAGTGCTTCACATGTTCTGATAGAAAGGTGTTGCCACCAGGTTATTAGTATATTTATTTAGTTAGTTTTTAAAGATTTATTTATTTATTTGAAAATCAGAGCTACACAGAGAGAGGAGAGACAGAGAGAGAGAGAGAGAGAGAGAGAGAGAGAGATGTCTTCCATCAGGTTCATTTCCCCAATGGCTACATCATTGTGAACTTTGCTCAGTTCCTGACCTATACCTTTCCTTTAACCTAGTACTTTGCCATGTAGTAGCCCATGAAAACTGCAGACTGCATAAATGAATGAATATTTGGAGGGTTGTGATTTCTTAGAGGAACATCATGAGACAGAAGGAATAAAACAAAACAAAAGTATCCTCCGTATATAGAAGATATACTGTTTTTGCAAGCTATAGAGAAGAGGAAGAAGGAAAGTAGTGAGACTGGAAAGGTTGTGGCAAAGGTAATAGGCACTAGTCAAGAATTCAACAAGCCCATTAGGAAAGTATTAAGGATTCTTTACTTCCATGTAGACTCTGCCCTCTAATGGTGAACAGGGTCCTCTAAACCCACTTGTTGCACAAATGAAAACCCAAGCATTGTCTTCTCCCACAGATGGAGTCTGCTATTGGTTTTGATTTACATTTCCCTAATGGCTAGTGATATTGGGCATGTTCATCTATGTCTTGACCATTGAGATTTCTTCTTCTGAGAAACATCTATTCTGATCATTGCCCATTTCTTACGTGTACATTTTGCTTCTTGTTTGGAGTTTTTCCAGTTCTATATATGTATGTTCTGGCTATCAATCTTTTGTCATAGTCAGAGTTTTCAATGTTTCCTGCCATTCTGTCCATTGTATCTTCACTCTGTTGATTACTTTGTTATGAAGATGTATCTTAATTTGATATGCTCAAATTTGTATATTTTATTTTGTTACTTGTGCTTTTGGAATCTGACCCAAAACTGTTGTCTATGCTAATGTTTTACAGTTTCTCATATGTTTACTTAGGTTTTGGGTTTTTTTTAACATACATAATTTTATTACAAATTTTTTTAAAAAAAAACAACACAGAATGCAACATCCTAACAAAAAATCCAAATTTACAAATGATACTAATTCCTACAACTTTGCTGTGCTACCATACACAAGTCAAGAAATTAAAGAAACCATTAAATATTTAGGAACATTCAACATCAGAAGCTTTAAAATCTAACTGTATGTAGTAGCCCCTCAAAAAGCTACAACCTGCATTTTTTAAAAAAAGTATTTTCTCTACAAAGAATCTTATCAGCTATACAAAAATCTGCACAGTTTTTTTATACTGAAGCTAATATTGAGCTGCACTTGAATTCACATTCTTAGCAAAACAACTGCCTGAGCACACACGCACACTCCACACTCATCATTACAGGATAGCCATTTATTCTTCATCTTCATCCTCTTCCTCATCATCTTCATCTTCTTCCTCTTCCTCTTCTTCCTCCTCATCTTCAGGTTCATTCTTCTTCTTTGAGCCTGTGGGCCTACCAGGGCCCTTCTTTCCCGCTTCACTTTTGCCCTTGGCACGGTATGCAGCAATATCCTTTTCATATTTCTCCTTTAGCTTAGCTGCTTTCTGTTCATATGGTTGTTTATCTTTGGCTGACTGTTCAGACCACATCTCACCCAATTTTTTTGCAGTGTCCCCAATGGACAGGCCAGGGTGTTCACTTTTGATCTCTGGGCGATGTTCAGAGCAAAAGAAAAAGAAGGCAGATGGTGGTCTTTTAGGAGCATTAGGATCCTTTTTCTTTCCCTTCTTAGCACCCTTGGGAGGAACGTAATTTTTCATCTCCCTGTCATAATGAGCTTTATCACTTTTTGCCATATTTTCAAACTTGGACTTTTCCTTTGCAGACATGGTCTTCCATCTCTCCGAGCATTTCTTAGAGAATTCTGTGAAACTGACCGAAGAGTCAGGGTGTTTCTTCTTGTGCTCTTCCCGGCACATCTGCACGAAGAAGGCATAGGAGGACATTTTGTCCCTCAGCTTGTTGGGGTCTCCTTTACCCATGACAACGGAACGGCGGCCACCTGGTGCGAGTTGTTCCTCAGACTCCCGCAGAGCGGCCAGATCCGACGGCATTGCTTCTTTCCCTCAGCTCCGGCATGAACTCAGGATGTGAGGGCGATCTGGCTGCGACATCTGTCACCCCATTGATCGCCAGGGTTGCTTCGGCTGATCTGGCTGGCTAGGCGGGTGTCCCCTTCCTCCCTCACCAATCCACGTGCGTCCCTCCTGAAGCTGTGTGCTCGGTCGAAGAGGACGACCTTCCCCGCTAGAGGAGGACCGGTCTTCGGTCAAGGGTATACGAGTAGCTGCGCTCCCCTGCTAGAACCTCAAAACAAGCTCTCAAGGTTTTGGTTTTATATTTAGACTTTTAATTTACCTTGAGTTGCTTTTACATAGTGTATGAGGTGTTGGGGTATCTTTTCAGGCTTCTACATATGGATAATCACTTTCCTTTAAACCATTTGCTAAAGGGATTCTTCTTTCTCCTGTTTGTTTTATTTCCTTTATTAAATAGGGGTTGGCTGTAGAAAAGTCAGTTTATTTCAGCTGCCTATTTTTTCCATTGAACTATGTGTCTGTTTTTCCAACAGTGCTAACACTGCTTCTATTTTTTTAAGATTTCTTTATTTGAAAGGCCAGATGCTTCTTCCAAGTCTCTCATGTGGGTGCCAGCACCCAAGAACATGGTCCATCTTCCACCAATTTCCCAGGTGCATTAGTAGGGAGCTGGATTGGAAGTGGAGAACCTGGTCTTCTAGCAACAACATATGGGATGCATGCACAGCAGGACAAGGCATTAACCTACTACACCACAGCATCAAACCCTTCCTTATTTACTTCTGCTGTGATCTTTCATTATTCACTTTTCTACTGCCCCACAACTTGACTCATTCCTGTTTTTTTTTTTTTTTTTTTTTTTTTTTTTTTTTTCTGGGTCCTGGAGGATGGTAGTAGGTTGCTTCTGGGATATCTTTTTTATGTTAGTAGATACTTGGTAATCTAAAATCATAGTTTTTACTTTCTATATTTCTCTGCTAATCACAGGGACCTTCTAGATGACAGCAGAAAATGCTAGCAGAAATGAGGATATATTAATTTGCTAAGAAAATACCACAGAGAATATGATTTAAATCATGGAATTTTACTTCTCAGAGTTGTAGAGTTTGAAAATATCAGATCAAGATGCTAATAGGCTCGATTTTTCCAGAAGCCCTTCTCTGATGTGACAGACACATCTATCATTTGATCTGCTTAAAAGCACTTTGTTCAGGTAGAGTTATGTTGGTGGTTAGCACTTCAGTGTTTGAGTTTTAGGGAGGCACATTTCAGTCCACAACAGCAAAGGGGCCCTGTGGTCTACTTCAATGACAGCCATCTCTGCGGAGGACAGAAAGTTTGAAATCAGCATTAGGAGTTCTCACAGTATTACTGTCAGTGCTATCTCCATCAAATGTGCATTCATGTACACACAAACAAAACTACCTGTACACATAAACACATTCAACAGTGGAAATGCCTGATGGTTGTGTAAAGGTAACATCAATATAATAATCCATAAGATGGCCTATTAGCAGACATTAAAAGAGAATTAGAAAGAATGACAACAAAATCTGCAGTTACCTATATTTATGTCTATATGTATGATATTCAGTATTTATAGTTGCTAAAAGATGAATACTGATGTGTGGAAATAAAAGCTAAACCTTACCTTGCAATATTGCAGCCTAGTCTACATGAAAGATGTCTTCCTAAAACCTTTCCCTGGGCCCACTCTGTGGCATAGTAGATTAAGCATCCACCTGCAGCACCAGCATCCCACATGGGCACCAGTTTGAGTCCCTGCTCCTGCACTTCCAATCCAGCTCTTTGCTAATGGCCTAGGAAAGCAGTGGAATATGCCCTGAGTGCTTGGGCCCCTGCACCCATGTGAGAGACCTGGAGGAAGCTGCTGACTCCTGGCTTCTGGCACCTGGCTTCAGATCGGCCCAGCTCCAGCCATTCTGGCCATTTAGGGGTGAACCAGTGGATAGCAGACCTCTCTTTCTCTTCCTCTCTATATCTGTCACTCTGCCTCACAATAAATAAATACATCTTTTAAAAATCTTTCCCTTTTTAAATTTCTTAATTGTTTTAAAGATTTATTTATTTATTTATTTACAAGTTGAGTTACAGACAGAGAGGAGAGCCAGAGAGAAAGAGAGAGGTCTTCCATCTGATGTTCACTCCCTAATTGATTGCAACTGCCAGAGCTGTGCTGATCCGAAGCCAGGAGCCAGGAGCTAGTTCCAGGTCTCCCAGATCGGTACAGGGGCCCAAGGACTTGGGCCATCTTCTACTACTTTGCCAGGCCATAGCAGAGAGCAGGATCAGAAGTGGAGCAGCTGAGTATTGAACCGGCCCCCATATGGGATGCTGGAGCTTCAGGCCAGGGTGTTAACCTGCTCCACCACAGCACCAGTCCAACATTTAGAATTTCTGATACTCTAAAGTAGCAAAGGACTGCATTACATCTAGGAAAGATGTATTTAAAAATTATAAATCTAGTGCATTTTAGCAGAAGTCCTAACAAATACTTCTGATTTTCTCAACATTATGTATAAATAAATGATAGAATCAGTCATTGTCAGATTAATAGAAGTAGTTTGAGAGGATTGTCTCTCTTTCAATTGTGTTGAATAGTTTGAGAAGCATTAGTTCTTTAAAAGACTTGTAGAATTCAATAGTGAGGCTGTCTGATCCTGGACTTTTCTTTCTTGGGAGGGTCTTTATTACTCATCCAATCTCTGTCTTGGTTTTTGATTTGTTTAGCTTTTCTATGTGTCTTCATGACTCAATTTTGGTATATTGTGTATGTCCAGGAATCTGTTGATTTTTCCTCTAGGTTTTCCAATTTGTTAGCCATCACAACAGGTGCCCGCATCATATATTGCAGTGCTAATCTGAGTTTTGGGTACTCCACTTCCAAATCAGTTTCATGTTAATATCCCTGGGAAGAAATGGATAATAGCTCAAATTCTTTCCTTCTTGTCATCTAATTTGGAGAACTGTAACCTCAATGGGGACTTGAAACCTGGTCTTGCACAGTTGTAGCCATATAGAAAGTGAACCAGCAGATGGGATATCTCTCTGCTTCTCTTTCCTTCTCTCTTTGTCTCTGTGTCTCTCTGCCATTTTTTATCATATTAAAATATTTAATTACTTATTTGAAAGAGTTACAGAGAGAGGGAGAGACAGAAATCTTCCACCACCTAATTCATTTTTGAGATGACTTTAATAGCCAGAGTGTGGCCAGGTTGAAGCCAGGAGCTTTTCCTCCGATGTGCGTGGCAGCATCCCAGCACTTGGGCCAACTTTCCCTGCTTTTTCAGTCCATTGGTAAGGAGCTGGATCAGAAATGGAATAGCTGGTACTTGAACTGGTGCACATACAGGATGGCAATGTAACAGATAGCAACTTTGTCCACTGCACCACGACCACCAGCTCCTCTTTCTGCCTTTCCAATAAATAAATCTTTTGAAAAAGAATTTAAGGTAGTAAAAGTCATCATGACTGAGCAATGGCAAATTTATTGAAGTGATCGACTTTCTTAAAGGTCTATTTATGAATTTGAAAGGCAGCACTAGAAAGAGAGAGTGGGAGAGATGGATCTTCCTCCTGGTTTGTTCACTCCTCAAATGGCTGCAATGACTGTGGCTAGGACAGACTGATATCAGGAGCCAGGGGCTTCTTCCAGGTCTCTCATATGGGTGCAGGAGCCCCAATATTTGAGTCACCCTGTGCTGCTTTTCCAGACACATTAGCAGGGAACTGGATCCGTTTGGAGCATTAATGTCTATGATACTCTCCTTGCAGTTGAAGGATTTAGAATCCATTTTGATTATGGGTGGGCTAAGTACAACAGCTCCCAATTGTCCAAGGTTTGGATTAGATGGGTTCTGAGAAATTTTGTTAAAATAGTTATTAATCATAACTCTGAGCTTAAGCTTTTCTTACCAAATTTTCATGTTTGCTGATGTTTATATCTATGGGAAAATTGGGTCTCTGGATTGCAACCAATGAAAGCATCCAGACTAACAGTAATAAGGTCAACAGTCAGCAGAATGATGTCCAGCTGAACTGAAATAGCTTTTCTTATTTGGTAGAGGGGTTACCTCCTGCATTATACTGACATACTGACATAGACAGTAGATATTGGAGCCTGTCTCTTCTGCCAAATGGAGAATGCCGCATTTTGATCCATCGTATATATATTTATATATTATAATATATATTATATATTTCTATACATAATATGGAATTACATATAATTATCATAAATATATAATATATAATTATATATAAATATTATATATGAAATTATTTATATATAAATATATAATTATTTCTGATCCAGCTCCATACCAATGGATTGAAAAAGCAGTGAAAGATGGTCCAAGTGCCTGGGTTGCTGCCACACACATTGGAGGAGGAGCTCCTGGCTTCAACCTGGCCACACTCTGGCTATTGAAGTCATCTCAATAATATATATATATATATATAATATATATAATAGTTATAGTAAATTATATAATATTATCTGTTTATAATTATTATATATTATATAATATATTATATGATAAAGCATAATATATTTTATATATGAATATATTTATATACATAAATATATATAAATAAATGTAAATATATATATATAGAATTTATTTACGTATTTGACAGGTGTACTTACAGACAGTGAGAGGAAGAGACAGAGAGAAAGGTCTCATATGCTCATTTACTCCCCTAATGACTGCAATGTCTGCAGCTGGGCCAATCTGAGCTAGGAGCTTCCAGGTCTCCCACATTTTGGCAGGGACCAAAGCACTTGGAACAGCTTCTACTGCTTTCCCAGGCTATTGCAGAGAGCTGGATGGGAAAAGGAGAAATGGGGACTAGAACTGGTGCTCATATGGGGTACCAGCACTGCAGGTAAAGGATTACACCACTGCACCACAGTGCTGGCCCCAGTCTATCCTTTATTAAGGAGATCTCAGTAATCATGTTCAGGTATTGCTGTCCTATATTCATGGCCAAAGTCCTAGCAGACAACATGGTTTGGAGAATCGTAAGCACAAGGTGTGTAGGAGACTTCATTTCTCATACAGCACAGTTAATAACAAGGTTCCAAGAGGGGAAATTACTTGCATCATAGTCTTTGAGAACTAATGGACATCACAGGTGATCTAAAGAATTTAGAAGGTTTGTGAGCCCCTAGAGTGAAAAAGTCACAGGGAGCACAAGGACAGTGCCTAGAGTTTATTTTGATGGATTTTAGCCCCTTTCATTGGAGGGAGGCCCGAAGAAGCTGGACTGATTAGTAAACCTCAGAAGTGTCTTTTCAATGTGAAGGCAAACTGAGACTGAGGGGTTTTTGGAAAAACGTTGAACAAAAGACATTTCCCACACTTGGTTAAAACACATCATTTATCTACTGATTTTCATCAAATCTGTTAACATTAGGTATAAGGTACAGTGGACATGGTGGATGGCATATAGCAATATGATTTTAGTAATATATCATGAGGTGCTTTTTTTAAATGGATTTAGCAGGTAAAATTGGGCTACCTAATGGGATGTAGCTGGAATAATCACCTTTTTGTTAAATAAATCTGAGGTAATAAATGTTAGTGTATGAAGACATTGAGTTTTCTGTTATTGGGCCTTCTTGGTTATTTTAATCTGGGATCTGCGAATTCTCATTTTCTTTATTTTATTCCTCATCATGTCGGACCAACTCTGCTGCTTTGGGGATTTTTTTAGTACATCTGACATTTGGAAATTTAGACAATAGTATAGTTAAAATGAGATGTACCAAGTAAAGTATTTTTATTCTGATACATATTTTGGAATTCTTCTAAAATTCCTATTGAGTATCCTTGTTAAATTTAGTTGCATCCCAGGTTAAGACTTATTGGAGGCAGGCGCCATGGCTCAATAAGCTAATCCTCCACCTGCGGTGCAGGCACACCAAGTTCTAGTCCTGCTGGGAGAGCCAGATTCTGTCCCAGTTGCTCCTCTTCCAGTCCAGCTTTCTGCTATGGCCCAGGAGTGCAATGGAGGATGGCCAAAGTGCTTGGGCCCCGTACCTGCATGGGAGACCAGGAGGAAGCACTTGGCTCCTGGCTTTGGATCAGCGCCATGTGCCAGCCGCAGCACACTGGCGGCAGCGGTCACTAGGGGGTAAACCAACAGAAAAAGGAAGACCTTTCTCTCTGTCTCTCTCACTGTCCACTCTGCCTGTCAAAATAAAAAATAATTTTTATAAAAAGACTTATTGGAGCCACTTTAGTGATTATACCCATGAAACTTTGTTAATAAATGCAAATAGAACCTGGGAAAATTGATGTATATCTTATGCTGTAGAGACTTAAGATTGAACATCTTTTTTTAATCTTTTTTAATTATATAATTTAAAAACAAATTTGAGATTTTTTTTTTACTTTACTAAGTCACAGCTCTGGCCCCATTAATATGACTTAACAATGTTTTTTCCTCTCAGACTTATCTCTATTGTTTCAGTTAACTGCATGCCTTTTCTTTACATTCAGATTCCCTCAGCTCTCAAAGCTTATTCATCTTAATTCTGTTGTTCCTATTTCCCTCCCTTTTATTCTGTCCCTAGGCTAATTGAGGTCATGATTCTCCATTCCTTCTGTGTGGTGTCACAGTAGGCTTGAAGTGTTCTTTTTCTCTTCTGATTTCTAAAGAAAGAAATTATGTATTCCCCCAGTTTAGATATTTTAATAATGCACTCTAAAACAAAGGTTAAATGTTCTTAATTTGACAAGAATTTTCAGGGCCAGTGGTGTGGCATAGTGGGTAGAGCCACCACTTGCAGTGCTGGCAGCTCATATGGATCCAGATCTCTGCTAAAGCCTGGGAAAGCAGTAGAAGATGGCCCAAGTCCTGGGCCCCTGCACCCATGTGGGAGACCTGGAAGAAGCTCCTTGCTCCTGGCTTTGGATTGGCACAACTCTGGCCATTGCAGCCAACTGGGGAGAGAACCAGTGGATGGAAGACCCCTCTCTCTTCTCTGCCTCTCTCTGTGCAACTCTGACTTTAAAATAAATAAATAAATCTTTAAAAAAAGAATTTTTTCTAATTTTAGATTTGTTCTACTTCATTGCCACTTCAGGGTGTGTGTAAGGAGTGCATATCCAGTTTTTCTATTTTGGAATTTTGGGATTTTGTATTAGCTCTGCTGTGTATTCATTTTTCTTGAGCATTGGTGATATCTTCTCCTTAGTTGTATTAAGAGAGAGAGCAATAGCCCTCATGTCTTTTTAGGTAAGTAAGACATATTAAAAACAGAGCATTCAGTATACATTCATAGTAGTTTGACTTGTTCAATTGATTTACGTGACCTCCCTTGGACATTCTTGGTCTTTGCTGTACAACTTTCTATACTCATTAATTCTTTGATATTCCCAAATCCAGAAAATGAATGACTCAACAGCTGTGTTCCTGTATTTGCTGGGACTCAGGGTAAGAAGCAAAGTGGAGGTGTTCAGGAATCTAAAGGTACATGCTACATAGCAAAGCACATCATTTCCTATACAAAGTGACTGGGAAATCCAGAATCTTTTGCACACATATTGGATCCTGAACTATTACTGGACTATTCAGTAAGATTTTAATGTATTTATTTTCTGTGTGTGTGTTTGTATTTCTAAATAAACTCTGCTGGGCTACTTAACATTAACATGTATTGCAGAATTCTTTCATCAGTTTTTACTTTTAAAAAGTTTCTCTTTCAGTTTTATGGGAGAGGGTAGAAGTTTTCTGCTATGTAACTGAAAATTCATTCATTCATTAAACTTAAAAATATTTGTTGCAAATGGGTGGAATACTATTAATTCTTGTGTGATTTTCATGAAACTAAATACATTCTCTATTTTGTTTTGCTTAAAATTTCTGCATGTGTGGACTTCTTTTTTCCTTCTTGCCCCAAATCCCTTTGTGTATTGGGATGGCAAATGGGTTTTACACTGGACAAAACATGTTATTTTGGCAAAAAAGTACTTAGCGTTCCTGCTTCAAGTATTCAAATATTGCATTGGAAATCAGTATATTTGTTTACTGTACAAATGTCCTTCATACAATTTTGTAATCTTCTGGGATGGGAGAGGAAGCAGGAAATAGGAGGATTATGGGTGGGAGGGATGTTTTGGGGAGGGGAAGCCACTGTAATCCAAAAGCTGTACTTTGGAAATTTATATTTATTAAAAAAATTAAACAATTTTGTAATCTTCATCTTCCTTTTTATTTCATCCTTTTTAAAAAAAGATTCATTTATTTTACTTGAAAGTCAGAGTTACACAGAGAAGGAGAGAGAGAGAGGGAGAGCAGTCTTCCAACCACTGGTTCACTCCCCATTTGGCCACAATGGCTGGAGCTCTGCCAATACAAAGCCAGGAGCCAGCAGCTTCTTTTGGGTCTCCTATGCAGGTGCAGGAGCCCAAGGGCCTGGGCCATCCTCTACTGCTGGATAGTAAGTCTTACTTGCCTAAAAAGATGGATAGTAATTTGAGTAGCCAGGACTTGAACTGGCACCCAATTGGAATGTCAGCACTGCAAGCCACAGCTCTACTTGCTACTCCACAGCATCGGCCCCCTAAATTCTTATGAGTATTGCTACACGATTGGAATTTATAATTGATAATGCTGAACAATTGAAACTGTCTTATTTACAATTGTAGGACTGGATATGGCAGTTTTACTTGAAGTACAGTATGTAGCCTGCTTATTGTATGATTTTCGGAAAAGCATGCATTTATATATAACAGCAGATCTGTTAATCATTTAAAAGTGAATTGTCATGATTACCCAGATGTAAAGAATGCAATATGTGCTAATGAGTTAGCAGTCACAGACATTTAGAATTAGAGTGATTTTGGAACTTTTTCAATACTGCAGTTTTTATGAAAAACTAATAATTTTTTTATTTGACAGGTAGAGTTATATACAGTGAGAAATCAGAAAGGTCTTCCTTCCATTGGTTCAGTCCCCAAATGGCTGCCACAGTTGGAGCTGTGCCCATCCAAAGCCAGGAGTCAGGTGCTTTCTCCTGGTCTCCCATCCGGGTGCAGGGCCCAAGCACTTGAGCCATCCTCCACTGCCTTCCTGGGCCATAGCAGAAAGCTGGACTGAAAGAGGAGCAACCAGGACTAGAACACTTTGCCCATAAGGGATACCAGCACCACAGGTGGAGAATTAAACAAGTGAGCCACGGCGCTGGCCCCCGATAAATTTACTCTTAACAAAATATCAAAATATCTTATTTAGTATAAAGTTAGTAGTGAAAAGAGACTACCTTGTTGAACACAGAAATTTGAGATTATATTTCTTGGTATTAATTTGCATCTTAAGGCTTATTGCCTAGTTTATTTCAACATTTCCATCTAATATTACTAATAATATCTTGTACTTAGTGGTTCACTGTGTGCCAGACAATATTCTTTTGATTTTTTAAAAGATTTATTTATTTATTTATTTGGAAGTCAGAGTTACACAGATAGTGAACAAGAGGAAGAGAGAGAGAGAGAGAGGTCCTCCATCTGCTGGTTCACTCCCCAGATGGCCTAAAAGGTCAGAGATATGCCAATCTGAAACCAGGAGCCAGGACCTCTTCAGGGTCTCCCATGCAGATTCAGGGGCCCAAGGACTTGGGCCAACTTCCTACTGCTCTCCCAGGCTATAGCAGACAGCTGAATGGAAAGTGGAGCAGCCTGGACTTGAACCGGCCTCCATATGGGATGCCCCCACTGCATGCAGTGGCTTTACTAGGTACACCACAGCACTGGCCTCAAGACAATGCTCTAAAATGATGCATTAATTATTCCCAAATATTGAAAAGTGGCATGGTACACATTTGAATGTGTTGTTTTGTACTAGTTGTAGAAACAGTTTAAAATATATTTATATTTAAAAATGTAAGCTTTGATCTAAAGGTTTACTTTCCCTTAAGGTGCCTGTTTGGAAACTGAGAGATCATTGAAGTCTCAAGATAGAGTACAACTGATCTTATCCAAGCCTCCTTTATCACATGAGGATGCTAAATGCCAAGCCCAGAGAAGTTAAGTGAACTGTTCAAGGTCACATAGGTAAGTTGTGGCAGGGATAATTCTGTATTAGCATTAGGTATCCTGATACATAGGCCACTGTTCTGTCAATTTTGTACTCCTTCTGGAGTTAAAGATTCTAAGTTGTGGAAAATTGAATTTGGAAATTTAGTGGTTGCTATGTTGTTATGGTGAGAAATTTCTGTGTATAGCTATGAGTTGCTTAAATTTTATTCAATATATTTTTCTAGTATGTTTGCTATTTATTTGAAATGTATAACAAGTAGCTTCATCTATTTGCCAAAAGAATTTTTTGAAGATTTATTTATATTATTTGAAAGTCAGAATTACACAGAGAGAGAAGGACAGGCAGAGAGAGTGGTCTTCCATTCACTGGTTCACTCCACAGTTGGCCTCCATGGCTGGGGCTGTGCTGACTGGAAGGCAGGAGCCAGGAGCCTCTTCCTGGTCTCCTATACAGGTGCAGGGGCCCAAGGACTTGGACCATTTTATAATGCTTTCCCAGGCCATAGCAGAGAGCTGGATAGGAAGTGGAGCAGCCAGGTCTTGAACTGATGCCCCTATGGAATACCAGCACTGCAGGTGGCAGCCTCACCCACTATGGCACAGTGCCAGCCCTTGCCAAAAGAATTTATAGAAGCTATTCCATATATACACTTAACAATTATTTAGTTACTTGACACGAACTATCCCTGCATATTTGAAAATTTTGAATGGTATCACTTGGGTTTTAAGAATGTTATATTTTAGGTCTCTTAATATTTTTAGTGATGATGTTTTAAAGGCCCTTTCTGTTTTATGAAAAATGATAAGGATTTTGTTTTACAATGGCCATAGTATTACTACTTAAAGCAATAGATTAAATAACACTTTTAAACAAAGTGATTTAATACTGAATTCTAACACACTGGTATATTTTAAAGTGAGAAACCGGATTTCTTTCAGATATTCTAAAGAAGAATGATAATCAAAATTGAAGACATCTACAGTTTTTAATCACTTGTTTTAAATATTGGTCATAATGGTCCAATTTTGAGTTTAATTTTAATTAGCTTTTAAATGATTCAATATGTTTTATAGAAAAAATTCGGAGAACATAATTATATACTCAACCTCCCTCCCTTCTTTTTCCTTCTTTGTCATTTTTTTTAGCTTATGAAATGACATTTTCAGTTTACATTACATTAAAAAGGGTTGTTGAGTCAAGGGACAAGTTTAACAGGCAAAAAGCAAAAAGATCCTAATTTAGAGGGAATACAGACAATGGCTCTAAACAATATTTGAATATCACATCTAAACAATATTTGAAGAAATTGATAAATATTTTAATTTCTCCTACTAAAATGCTCAAAGTCTTTAATGATTTATCAAATATTAGTGCAAAATTATGGATTTAAATGATCCCAAAAAGTGATGAATTTTTGTGTAATAAAGTCCAATTTTTGTCAAGGCTTTTTGACAGTCTCACAGAAAACTTATGTTTGTGAATGGGAAGAATAATACCAAAATATCCATACTACCAAAAGCAATTTGCAAATTCAATGCAATCCCAATCAACATACCAACGATGTTCTCAGAGCTAGAAAAAATGATGCTAAAATTCACATAGAAACATGAGAGATGCTTAACATCTAAAGCAATATTATAAAGCAAAAAAAAGCTGGAGACATCACACCATATTTTAAGACATATTACAGGGGTCAGCACTATGACAAAGCAGGTAAAGTCACTGTCTGCAGTGCCGGCATCTCATATGGGTGCCAGTATGTTTCCCAGCTGCTCCACTTCTTATACCCCTCTCTGGTATAGCCTGAGAAAAAAGTAGAAAATGGCCAAAGTCTTTGGGCCCCTGCACCTGCATAGAGACCTGGAAGAAGCTCCTGACACTTGGATTCAGATCAACAGAGCTCCGGCCATTGTGGCCATTTGGGGAGTAAACCAGTGGATGGAAGACCTCTCTCTCTCTCTGCCTCTACCTCTCTGTAACTCTGCCTTTCAAATAAATAAACTGCAAAAAAAAAGAAGAAGAAGTGTTAGCACTGATATAATAACAGACACATAGTTCAATGGAAAAGACTTGGTAGCATAGAAATAAACCCAAATTTCTACCAGCAACTCATATTTAACAAAGGAACTAAAATGAACTGGAGAAAGAAGAATCTCTTTCACAAGTGGTGCAGAGGAACTTGATTATCCATATGTAGAAGCCTGAAAAGAGACTCCAACATCTCTTACACTATGTGAAAGTGAACTCATAGTGAATTAAAATGTAATCATAAGACCCAAACCCAAGTAAACATAGGGGAACTCTAAATATTGTCAACACACAATAGCTTTTGGGTAAGATTCCAATAGCAATAGTCACAAAAATAAAAACAGAGACATTTGAGTATATCCAACTAAGATACTTCTTCACAACAAAGTAAACATCAGAGTGTAGATACAATGAACAGATGGCAGGAAAAATTAAAACTCTGAATGTTTACAGATTTCCAGAACATTTACATGAATTGGAAAAACTCCAAAAAATACAGTGAAGAAACATCTGAATAGACATTTCTCAGAAGAAATGTAAATGGTCAAAACATGTGAATATGCCCGATGTCACTAGCCATTATGTAAATATAAATCAGAGCACCATATCAGTCTCCAACACCTGTGGGAGAATACAACACTCAGGTGTTTGTGTGTGCAGCAAGTGGGTTTAGAGGACCCTGTTCACCTCTGGAGAGCAGAGTCTACAGGGAGGTAAAGAAACCTTACTGCGCAGGGGCATGCTAATCTTCTCTGTATCGTTCCAATTTTAGTATATGTGCTGCCGAAGCGAGAAAGAGATGAAAAGAATTTATCTCAGCTAGCCACTAATATTCAAGAAACAAGGTCTTCAGGAAAGCCAACTCAACTGACATTTTCATGTCATTGTTAAATAAAGGAAAAATTATCTAGGTTCAGCAATACGTAGTTTATAAGAGAAAGACTACAGAGTAATTTCCTTGGCATAGAAATAACTTTGTCTTTTTTTTTTTTTTATCTATGAGGGCTTGCTATCAGCACCACACACCCACATCCCATATACAAATGCCTGGCTTGAGTGGTAGCTTCTCTGCTTTGAGGCAAGTTTCTGCTAGTGTGCACCCTGGGAGGAGACGGAGGATGGCAGAAGTGCTTGGGTCCTTGCACCCAAATGGGACATCCAGAATGAATTCCCAGTTCCTGGTTTTGGCTTGGTCAAGCTTTGGCTATTGCAAGTGTCTGGGGAGTGAAACAGTGGTTCCCTCTTCCTGTCACTCTGCCTTTCAAATCAATAACTGTTGTTGGTAATGACTAATAATGATATTCACTGATTGTCAAATTTTGAATCTATTAATTATAGACAATTTCTCTTTGTAATTTTAAACTTTCATAATGTTCTGTTGCCAATTTCATCACTAGAAATAAAAACTTTTCCTCAAAAAAAAAGAAACCTTACTGCTTTCCTAATGTGCTTATTAAGTTCTTGACCAGCGCCTGTTAGTCTTGCTACAAACTTTCTAGTCTTACTACTTTCCTTCTTCTTCCTCTTCTCTGTGACTTGTAAAATAGTATACATTCTATATACTGTGGATACTTTTGATTTATTTTATTCCTTCAGTCTCCTATGAAGTTCCTCCACAAAAGCACAGCCCTTAAGATATTCATTCATTTATGCAGTCTGCAGATTTCATGAGCTACTAAATTCCAAGTAGTATGTTAAAGGCAAGATCTGGGCCTAAGAGAAAAGTGGTCTAAATTCTGTGCCTAGAAGAGGATTTGGGACATAGTAGAACTTCAGTGAAGTGCTATGTGAATGACATGCACTCATTAAATGAGTAATCTAAAGCATACACTTCATTTAAGCAACACAGCAGCCCTACTCACCTCAGGTAGAGCAATTGAGAGGAATAATGTGAACAAAAATAAGACATCAATAAGTTGAATAATAACAGAGAAAAAACAAAATGAGATAGATGCCAACATTACTGAGCTATTTTTGAGGAATTAAATTGATAGAGGGGCTGGCATTGTGGCCAAGTGGGGAAAGCTGCAATCTGTGAGGCCAGCATAACATCTGAGTTCCACTTTGAGTTTAGGAATCTCCACTTCCAATTTAGCTCACTGCTAAACACCTGGGAAACCAGCAGAAGATGGACGAAGGACTTGGGTCCTTGCCACTGATGTGGGAGACTTGGATGAAGCTCCTGACTCCAGCATGCCCCAGGCTCAACTGTTGAAACTCTCTGGGGTGTGAGCTAGCAGATGAAAGCTATCTATGTCTTTCCCTCTCTCTCTAAATCCACCTTTCAAATAATAAAGATTTAATAAACAAATTAACTGATTTCAAAATACACAAAAACGTGAACAATACTATATCATTTTTATGCCAAACTGATAAAAAATAACAAATGCTAGAGAGCACATGGGAAAAGAAAACCGTCATATATGGTGGGTGAAAACACAAGTTAGTACAGATGTTATGCAGAACAGTATGGTCATTTCTTAAAAAGGATAAAAATTGGGCCGGCGCTGTTGTGCAGTGAGTTAAAGCCCTGGCCTGAAGGGCCAGCATCCCATTTGGGTGCCAGTTCTAGTTCCAGCTGCTCTTCTTCCAATACAGCTCTCTGCTATCTCCTGGGATAGCAGTAGAAGATGGCCCAAGTCCTTGGGCCCATGCACCCATGTGGGAGACCCAGAGGAAGCTCCTGTCTCCAGGTTTCAGAATGGCATAACTCTGGCCTTTGTAGTCATCTGTAGAGTGAACCAGCTGATGCAGGACCTCTCTGTGTCTCTACCTCTATTGTAACTCTTTCAAATAAATAACAAAAATTTCAAATAAGATAAAAATTGACCTACCATGTGAGAGTTATCTTGCTCTTGGCTATATATAATAAGGAAATTTTATTAGAAGGAAAGGAGGAGAGCATATCAAAGATACAGCAATTTTCCCATAACACAGCCACTATAACACAGTTCACTGCAGCCAGGATTTGAAACCAATCTAGCTGTCCATCAGTGAAAAACAATGGACAGGGCAACCTCTTTTAGATACAAAAAAAGAACAAAATATTATTAAATTAATTGAAATAAGCCAGAAGCAGGAACACAAATGTCACCTGGTCCTTGTCACATGTGGAAGTGAAAGAAGATAATGGATCTGAACACAGAACTGTGATTACTAGAGGCTGAGAAGGGAAGCAGCTAGGGATAGAGGGGGATTGGATAATAGGTATCAAAAATCAAAGAGGCAGAAAGAACTTCTGGTGTTCCATAATATAATGAGATGACTACATTCAACCATATTAGGTTCTGTGTAAAGAACTGAAGGAGAGGAGCTGGTAGTCTCAAATCATGGAGAAGAATTAGAAACTGTAGTTGCTTGGGGGCCAGCATTGTGGCACAGTGGGCTAACACCCTGGCCTGAAGCACCAGCATCCCATGTGGGTACCAGTTCTAGTCCTGGCTGCTCCTCTTCTGATCCAACTCTCTGCTATGGCCTGGGAAAGCAGTAGAAGATGGCCCAAGTCCTTGGGTCCCTGCACCCAAGTGGGAGATCTGGAAGAAGCTCCTGGTTCCTGGCATCAGATTGGCAGAGCTCCGGCCATTGCGGCCATCTGGGGAGTGAACCAGCAGAGGAAGACCTCTCTCTCTCTCTGCTGCTACTTCTCTCTGTAACTCTGTCTTTCAAATAAATAACTCTTTAAAAACTTAATAAAACTGTAGTTGCTTAGCTTGATCACTTTTTACTGCATAAATGTGTGCAAATATTGCACTACACCCTGTAATAATGCATGACTAGGACACATTAATCACAAATTATTTCAATGAAATTTTAAAAATTAGAAGCATTTCTTTATATTAACAATGAACTATTTGAAAATGAAATTAGAGAAACATTTCCATGCATAGCAGCATAAGAACCAGGAACCAATGTCTTCAATGTTATCAGTGATGAATCAGATTCACAGACCCCAGCACTCAGTTTTTGCCATATACCTTACCATGGCAATTGTGGGCATATAGTAGTAAATCAATGGACAGGAATCCTTTGTCTCTAAATCTGCTAAATAAATAAACATGGAATTCATCAAAGAAAAAGAGATATCAATTTGGATGCCAGGCACAAAAACACATGCACTTGAGCTATCCTCCAGTTTGTGATGCCAACAAATCTTTCAGACATGTTACATTTTCAGAGACTTTTCTGTAATCTTGCTAAGCTTTCTGGAAATCTGCCTTATAGCAAAGGGTTTCCCAATTCCATTACACTCATGATTTTTCTTTTGTGTGATATATTAGTTTACCATCTAGAGATAATTTATGGTACAAAACTTTTCTATGCATGCATGTTTTCTCATTTGTGAGTCTATTCATGGGAATTGAAGACTGATTTACAGCAGAAATACATTTTCCAAATTCATTGCATAGACTTTTGTTCCTTATGAATTCTCTGAAGTCTGTTGATGTCTAATTTCTGGCTAAAGGTTTTATTGTATTTACAGCATGCAAAGACTATCACCTTTTGTGAATTCTGTATCTATACAAGCCTGAAATAAAGAAAATGTTTTTGCACAATCAGTATACGCCTAAGAAACCACCTGTGTCAATTCTCTGATGTACCATTGACTTCTGACTCTAATAATATTTATAAGCTTTCTCCTTTACATGAGTCTCTGTTGGATAGGATGTGATTTCCAGCAAAAGGTTTTGTCACAATACTTACATGAATTTTGGAGAAAAGCTCTTCCACATTCATTATATTGTTAAGGTCTCTCCCTTGTTCAAATTCCATGATGGATTATGAGGCATTACCTATGTGAAATGACTTTCTCACATTTATTTCATTCATTAGATATATATGTTGTGCATTCTGATATAAGGAGAGATTTGGGCAGAGCTTTCCAACACTCATTACACCCATAAGGTTTCTCTCCCACGTGAATTCCCTGTTGTCGTATGAGGTATGGCTTCTAATTAAAGGGATTTTACTTTCAAAGGAGTTTTTCCCTATATGAATTTGATGATGTACAATGAGGGCTGAATTATGGTAAAAGGCTCTGAGTCATTACATTCATAAAATTGCTCCCCATGAGAATTCTTTTATGTTTGATGAGGTCTGATTTGCACCACAAAGGCTTATTCACATGTATTACATTCATGCATTTCTCCCCTTGGTGAATTCTCTAATATTTCATGAGATATAACTTGCACAAAAAGGTCGAGTAGAAAATTCCCTGTGTGGATACTCTGATATCTTATGAGTTATGAAGTACAGCAAAGAGGCTTTCCACCATCCTTCCATCCATAAAACCTACCTAAATTGAGCAACAAAGATATAGAAAACGTACACACACACATAACCAGATGGAAATGATATCAGTAATAAAGACCCTCGCCGCCAAGAAAACCCCAGGACTGGATGGCTTCACTGCTGAATTCTAACAGACATTTAAAGCACTAACTGCAATTCTTCTCAAGTTATTCAAAACAATTGAGAGAGAGGCGATTCTCCCAAATTCTTTCTATGAAGCCAACATCACCTTCATTCCTAAACTTGAAAAAAGTGCAACAAAGAAAGTAATTATAGACCAATTTCCCTGATGAACATACATGCAAAGATCTGCAACAGAATTCTGGCCAATTGAATCCAACAATGCATCAGAAAGATCATCCACCCAGACCAAGTGGGATTTATCCTTGGTATGCAAGGATGGAACCAAAGGCTTTTCCACAGTCATTTCATTTATAAGCTTTCTCCATGGTGTGAAGGCTCTGATACTTTCTGAGGTTTGACTTCTCAGCAAAGGTTTTTCCACAGTCGTTGCAATCATAAGGTTTTCCCCAGTACAAATTGTCTGATGCTTTGTGAGCTTTGATTTCTCAGCAAAGGCTTTTCCACAATGATTGCATTCATAAGGTTTCTCCCCTCTGTGAATTCTCTGATGATTTATGAGTTTTGCCTTCTGGCCAAAGGATTTTCCATAGTCATTGCATTCATAAGGTTTCTCACCTGTGTGAATTCTCTGATGATTTATGAGGTGTTTCTTCTGGCCAAAGAACTTCCCACAGTCATTACATTTGTAAGATTTCAACCCTGTGTGAATTCTCTGATGTCTAATGAGATCTGACTTCTGGTGAGTGGTTTCCACACAATCATTACACACATGAGGGTTTTCCACAATATGAGTGCTGTGATGGAGGGTATGGCAGAATTTAATACTGAATGACTTCCCACAAGGTTTACATGCATAGGATTTCTTCCCTATATTTGGTCTATGATTCAGTCTAACATGTGATTGGTAAATGACAGGTTCCACAGTCCCAATATACTTATAAATGTTCTCTCTTTTCAGGTAAATACAATCAGAATTCCACAGTCAGTCAGCTGGGAGGGGTGGATGAATCCGGAAACAGCTGGTTTCCTTGTACTAAAACAAGCGCCATATCACAAAGGACTCTTACATTTCTTTTTCTTTTTTGCATTTTTCACATTTTCTTATTTATCATGGTTTGTAATAAATTTTCTGATGTGGGTTGTGGTTTTGAGGCTGGCTTAAGGCGTTCAGGGAACCAGAGGAATGGTCTTTTTCAATTAGGGCACAGCTGTTGGCTCTCTCCAATTCTGGCTTTCTGTCATTGCTTTGGGTGCCTCAGCCAATTTTTCGTTTTGAGCAACTTTTTCCCAAATGTTTTGTTGGTCTGAGTTGGTTTTGCCTTTTTCCTTTTCAAATTGTGTATTCTGATGCAATACAAACAAGGGTTTAGAACGAGGATCCATTATGAAATTGAAAAACAGAACATACTGGGTTTTGATGATTAGAAATCATAGGCAACATGACCAAGATGAGTTTTTGGGTTTTGGAAAATGACATAGAAACCTTCCACTGAGGGGCAGATATTAATTTCCTCCAAATCGAGAGTGAGTGCGATTTTCAGGTGAATTCAATCAGAATTCCACAGCCAGTCAGCTAGGAGGGGTGGATGAATCTGGAAACAGCTGGTTTTCTTGTGTCTAAATCAAGCCAAATATCACAAAGGACTCTTGCATTTCCTTGACTTTTTTCTCATTTTTCTTTTTTTCATGGTTTGTAATGAATTTTCTGATGTGAGCTTTGGTTTTGAGGCTGCAATATAGAGTTCAGGGCACCGGAGGAATGGTCTTTTTGAAACACGGCACAGCTGTTGGCGTGCTCCAATTCTGGCTTTTGTCATTGTTTTGGGTGCCTCAGCCGATTTGTGGTTTCTTGAGTGGCAATTTCCTAAATGATTTCTGGGTCTCAGTCGGTTTTGCCTTCTTATTTCCAAATTTTGTATTCTGATGCAATACAAGCAAGATTTTGGACAGAGTAGCCATTATGAAAGAAAAAAAAAAAAAAACACAGCAAATTGCCCTTTCAGGATTAGAAATCTATAGGCAACACGATCAAGATGAGTATCTGTGTTTTGGAAAATGGCATGGAAAGCTTCTGCTGAGGGGACAGATTCTAATTCCCTCCAAATTGAGTGTGAGAGCGATTTTGAGGTGAATTCAATCAGAATTCCAAAGTCAGTCTCTGGAAGGGGGGGATGAATCTGGTAACAGCCAGTTTCCTTGTGTCTAAATCCAGCCAAATATCAAAAAGGACTCTTGCATTTCTTTGGCTTTTTAACATTTCCCTTATTTATCATGGTTTGTAATGAATTTTATGATGTTAGGTTTGGTTTTGTGGCTGCAATATGCAGTTCAGGGCACTGGAGGAATGGTCTTTTTCAAACAGGGCACAGCTGTTGGCTTGCTCCAATTCTGGCTTGCTGTCATTGTTTTGGGTGCCTCAGCTGAAATTTGGTTTCTTGAGTTTCACTGCGATTTTCAGGTTAATTCAGTCAGATTTCCACAGGCAGTCAGCTGGAGGGGTGGACGAATCAGGGAACAGCCAGTTTCCTTGCAACTAAATCAAGCCCAATATCATTATGGATTCTTGCATTTCTTTGGCTTTTTTCTCTTTTTTCTTATTTATCATGGTTTGTAATGAATTTTCTGATGTGAGCTTTGGTTTTGAGGCTGGCATATTGAGTTCAGGGCACAAGAGGAAGGTTATTTTTCAATCAGGGCACAGCTGTTGGCTTGCTCCACTTCTGGCTTGCTGTCATTGTTTTGGGTGCCTCAGCTGATTTGTGGTTTCTTGTGTGGCAATTTCCCAAATGTTTTCTGGGTCTGAGTTGGTTTTGCCTTCTTCCTTCCAAATTTTGTATTCTGATGCAATGCAAAGAAGAGTTTGGACAGAGTAGCCATTATGAAATAAAAAACAGAGCAAATAGGCATTTGAAGCTTATAAATCTATAGGTAACATGACCAAGGTGAGTTTTTGTGTTTTGGAAAATACAGTGGAACACTTTGGCTGAGGTGACAGATATTAATTGCCTCCAAACTGAGTTTCACTGCGATTTTCAGGTTAATTCAGTTAATTCAGTCAGAATTCCACAGGCAGTCAGCTGGAGGGGTGGATGAATCCGGGAACAGCCGGTTTCCTAGCGACTAAATCAAGCCCTATATCATTATGCATTCTTGCATTTTTTTGGCTTTTTTCTCTTTTTTCTTATTTATCATGGTTTGTAATGAATTTTCTGATGTGAGCTTTGGTTTTGAGGCTGGCATATTGAGTTCAGGGCACTGGAGGAATGGTCTTTTTCAATCAGGGAACAGCTGTTGGCTTGCTCAAATTCTGGCTTGCTGTCATTGTTTTGGGTGCCTCAGCTGATATGTGGTTTCTTGTGTGGCCATTTCCTAAATGTTTTCTGGGTCTGAGTTGGTTTTGCCTTCTTCCTTCCCAAATTTTGTATTCTGATGCAATACAAGCAAGATTTTGGACAGAGTAGCCATTATGAAAGAAAAAAAAAAAAACAGCAAATTGCCCTTTCAGGATTAGAAATCCATGGGCAACACAACCAAGATGAGATTCTGTGTTTTGGAAAATGACATGGAACGCTTCTGCTGAGGTGACAGATTCTAATTCCCTCCAAATGGAGTGTGAGAGCGATTTTGAGGTGAATTCTCTCAGAATTCCAAAGTCAGTCTGTGGAAGGTGGGAATGAATCTGGAAACAGCCAGTTTCTTTGTGTCTAAATCCTTTCAAATATCACAAAGGACTCTTGCATTTCTTTGGCTTTTTCACATTTCCCTTATTTATCATGGTTTGTAATGAATTTTCTGATGTGAGCTTTGGTTTTGAGGCTGCAATATGGAGTTCAGGGCACTGGAGGAATGGTCTTTTTCAATCAGGGCACAGCTGTTGGCTTGCTCCACTTCTGGCTTGCTGTGATTGTTTTGGTTGCCTCAGCCGATTTGTGGTTTCTTGAGTGGCAATTTCCTAAATGTTTTCTGTGTCTGAGTCGGTTTTGCCTTCTTATTCCCAAATTTTGTATTCTGATGCAATACAAGCAAGATTTTGGAGAGTAGCCATTATGAAAGAAAAAAAAAAAAAACACAGCGCATTGCCCTTTCAGGATTAGAAATCTACAGGGAACACGACCAAGATGAGTTTCTGTGTTTTGGAAAATGACATAGAACGCTTCTGCTGAGGGGACAGATTCTAATTCCCTCCAAATGGAGTGTGAGAGCGATTTTGAGGTGAATTCAATCAGAATTCCAAAGTCAGTCTGTGGAAGGGGGGGATGAATCTGGAAACAGCCAGTTTCTTTGTGTCTAAATCCAGCCAAATAGCAAAAAGGACTCTTGCATTTCTTTGGCTTTTTCACATTTCCCTTATTTATCATGGTTTGTAATGAATTTTCTGATGTGAGCTTTGGTTTTGAGGCTGCAATATAGAGTTCAGGGCACCGGAGGAATGGTGTATTTCAAACAGGGCACAGCTGTTGGCTTGCTCCAGTTCTGGCTATTGTCTTTGTTTTGGGTGCCTCAGCTGAAATTTGGTTTCTTGAGTTTCACTGTGATTGTCAGGTTAATTCAGTCAGAATTCCACAGGCAGTCAGCTTTAGTGGTGGATGAATCTGGGAACAGCCGGTTTCCTTGCAGCTAAATCAAACCCAATATCATTATGGATTCTTGCATTTCTTTGGCTTTTTTCTCTTTTTTCTTATTTATCATGGTTTGTAATGAATTTTCTGATGTGAGCTTTGGTTTTGAGGCTGCAATATGGAGTTCAGGGCACAAGAGGATGGTTCTTTTTCAATCAGGGCACAGCTGTTGGCTTGCTCCACTTCTGGCTTGCTGTCATTGTTTTGAGTGCCTCAGCTGATTTGTGGTTTCTTGTGTGGCAATTTCCCAAATGTTTTCTGGGTCTGAGTTGGCTTTGCCTTCTTCCTTCCCAAATTTTGTATTCTGATGCAATGCAAAGAAGAGTTTGTACAGAATAGCCATTATGAAATAAAAAACACAACAAATAGGCGTTTGAAGCTTAGAAATCTACAGGTAACATGACCAAGATGAGTTTTTGTGTTTATGAAAATAAAATGGAACACTTTGGCTGAGGTGACAGATATTAATTGCCTCCAAACTGAGTTTCACTGTGATTTTCAGGTTAATTCAGTCAGAATTCCACAGGCAGTCAGCTGGAGGGGTGGATGAATCCGGGAACAGCCGGTTTCCTAGCGACTAAATCAAGCCCTATATCATTATGGATTCTTGCATTTTTTTGGCTTTTTTCTCTTTTTTCTTATTTATCATGGTTTGTAATGAATTTTCTGATGTGAGCTTTGGTTTTGAGGCTGGCATATTGAGTTCAGGGCACAAGAGGAAGATTCTTTTTCATTCAGGGCACAGCTGTTGGCTTGCTCCACTTCTGGCTTGCTGTCATTGTTTTGGGTGCCTCTGCTGATTTGTGGTTTCTGGTGTGGCCATTTCCTAAATGTTTTCTGGGTCTGAGTTGGTTTTGCATTCTTCCTTCCCAAATTTTGTATTCTGATGCAATACAAGCAAGATTTTGGACAGAGTAGCCATTATGAAAGAAAAGAAAAAAAACACAGCAAATTGCCCTTTCAGGATTAGAAATCCATAGGCAACACAACCAACATGAGATTCTGTGTTTTGGAAAATGACATGGAAAGCTTCTGCTGAGGTGACAGATTCTAATTCCCTCCAAATGGAGTGTGAGAGCGATTTTGAGGTGAATTCAATCAGAATTCCAAAGTCAGTCTGTGGAAGGGGGGTATGAATCTGGAAACAGCCAGTTTCTTTGTGTCTAAATCCTTTCAAATATCACAAAGGACTCTTGCATTTCTTTGGCTTTTTCACATTTCCCTTATTTATCATGGTTTGTAATGAATTTTCTGATGTGAGCTTTGGTTTTGAGGCTGGAATATGGAGTTCAAGACACGGAAGGAATGGTCTTTTCCAATCAGGGCACAGCTGTTGGCTTGCTCCAATTCTGGCTTTCTGTCATGGTTTTGGGTGCCTCAGCCGATTTGTGGTTTCTTGAGCAGCAATTTCCTAAATGTTTTCTGGGTCTGAGTTGGTTTTGCCTTCTTCCTTCCCAAATTTTGTATTCTGATGCAATACCAGCAAGATTTTGGACAGCGTAGCCATTATGAAATAAAAAACACAACAAATAGGTGTTTGAAGCTTACAAATCTACAGGTAACATGACCAAGGTGAGTTTTTGTGTTTTGGAAAATAAAATGGAATACTTTGGCTGAGGTGACAGATATTAATTGCCTCCAAACTGAGTTTCACTGCGATTTTCAGGTTAATTCAGTTAATCCAGTTAGGATTCCACAGGCTTGCATTTCTTTGGCTTTTTCACATTTCCCTTATTTATCATGGTTTGTAATGAATTTTCTGATGTGAGCTTTGGTTTTGAGGCTGGCATATTGAGTTCAGGGCACAAGAGGATGGTTCTTTTTCAATCAGGGCACAGCTGTTGGCTTGCTCCACTTCTGGCTTGCTGTCATTGTTTTGGGTGCCTCAGCTGATTTGTGATTTCTTGAGCGGCAATTTCCTAAATGTTTTCTGGGTATGAGTTGGTTTTGCCTTCTTCCTTCCCAAATTTTGTATTCTGATGCAATACAAGCAAGATTTTGGACAGAGTAGCCATTTTGAAAGAAAAAAAAAAAACACAGCAAATTGCCCTTTCAGGATTAGAAATCCATAGGCAACACAACCAAGATGACATTCTGTGTTTTGGAAAGTGACATGGAACGCTTCTGCTGAGGTGACAGATTCTAATTCCCTCCAAATGGAGTGTGAGAGCGATTTTGAGGTGAATTCTCTCAGAATTCCAAAGTCAGTCTGTGGAAGGGGGGTATGAATCTGGAAACAGCCAGTTTCTTTGTGTCTAAATCCTTTCAAATATCACAAAGGACTCTTGCATTTCTTTGGCTTTTTCACATTTCCCTTATTTATCATGGTTTGTAATGAATTTTCTGATGTGAGCTTTGGTTTTGAGGCTGCAATATGGAGTTCAGGGCACTGGAGGAATGGTCTTTTTCAATCAGGGCACAGCTGTTGGCTTGCTCCACTTCTGGCTTGCTGTCATTGTTTTGGTTGCCTCAGCCGATTTGTGGTTTCTTGAGCGGCAATTTCCTAAATGTTTTCTGGGTCTGAGTCGGTTTTGCCTTCTTATTCCCAAATTTTGTATTCTGATGCAATACAAGCAAGATTTTGGAGAGTAGCCATTATGAAAGAAAAAAAAAAAAAACACAGCGCATTGCCCTTTCAGGATTAGAAATCTACAGGGAACACGACCAAGATGAGTTTCTGTGTTTTGGAAAATGACATAGAACGCTTCTGCTGAGGTGACAGATTCTAATTCCCTCCAAAATGAGTGTGCGTGCGATTTTGAGGTGAATTCAATCAGAATTCCAAAGTCAGTCTGTGGAAGGGGGGGATGAATCTGGAAACAGCCAGTTTCTTTGTGTCTAAATCCAGCCAAATAGCAAAAAGGACTCTTGCATTTCTTTGGCTTTTTCACATTTCCCTTATTTATCATGGTTTGTAATGAATTTTCTGATGTGAGCTTTGGTTTTGAGGCTGCAATATAGAGTTCAGGGCACCGGAGGAATGGTGTATTTCAAACAGGGCACAGCTGTTGGCTTGCTCCAGTTCTGGCTATTGTCTTTGTTTTGGGTGCCTCAGCTGAAATTTGGTTTCTTGAGTTTCACTGTGATTGTCAGGTTAATTCAGTCAGAATTCCACAGGCAGTCAGCTTTAGTGGTGGATGAATCTGGGAACAGCCGGTTTCCTTGCAGCTAAATCAAACCCAATATCATTATGGATTCTTGCATTTCTTTGGCTTTTTTCTCTTTTTTCTTATTTATCATGGTTTGTAATGAATTTTCTGATGTGAGCTTTGGTTTTGAGGCTGCAATATGGAGTTCAGGGCACAAGAGGATGGTTCTTTTTCAATCAGGGCACAGCTGTTGGCTTGCTCCACTTCTGGCTTGCTGTCATTGTTTTGAGTGCCTCAGCTGATTTGTGGTTTCTTGTGTGGCAATTTCCCAAATGTTTTCTGGGTCTGAGTTGGCTTTGCCTTCTTCCTTCCCAAATTTTGTATTCTGATGCAATGCAAACAAGAGTTTGGACAGAGTAGCCATTATGAAATAAAAAACACAGCAAATAGGCGTTTGAAGCTTAGAAATCTACAGGTAACATGACCAAGATGAGTTTTTGTGTTTATGAAAATAAAATGGAACACTTTGGCTGAGGTGACAGATATTAATTGCCTCCAAACTGAGTTTCACTGTGATTTTCAGGTTAATTCAGTCAGAATTCCACAGGCAGTCAGCTGGAGGGGTGGATGAATCCGGGAACAGCCGGTTTCCTTGCAGCTAAATCAAACCCAATATCATTATGGATTCTTGCATTTCTTTGGCTTTTTTCTCTTTTTTCTTATTTATCATGGTTTGTAATGAATTTTCTGATGTGAGCTTTGGTTTTGAGGCTGGCATATTGAGTTCAGGGCACAAGAGGATGGTTCTTTTTCAATCAGGGCACAGCTGTTGGCTTGCTCCACTTCTGGCTTGCTGTCATTGTTTTGAGTGCCTCAGCTGATTTGTGGTTTCTTGTGTGGCAATTTCCCAAATGTTTTCTGGGTCTGAGTTGGCTTTGCCTTCTTCCTTCCCAAATTTTGTATTCTGATGCAATGCAAAGAAGAGTTTGTACAGAATAGCCATTATGAAATAAAAAACACAACAAATAGGCGTTTGAAGCTTAGAAATCTACAGGTAACATGACCAAGATGAGTTTTTGTGTTTATGAAAATACAGTGGAACACTTTGGCTGAGGTGACAGATATTAATTGCCTCCAAACTGAGTTTCACTGTGATTTTCAGGTTAATTCAGTCAGAATTCCACAGGCAGTCAGCTGGAGGGGTGGATGAATCCGGGAACAGCCGGTTTCCTAGCGACTAAATCAAGCCCTATATCATTATGGATTCTTGCATTTTTTTGGCTTTTTTCTCTTTTTTCTTATTTATCATGGTTTGTAATGAATTTTCTGATGTGAGCTTTGGTTTTGAGGCTGGCATATTGAGTTCAGGGCACAAGAGGAAGATTCTTTTTCATTCAGGGCACAGCTGTTGGCTTGCTCCACTTCTGGCTTGCTGTCATTGTTTTGGGTGCCTCTGCTGATTTGTGGTTTCTGGTGTGGCCATTTCCTAAATATTTTCTGGGTCTGAGTTGGTTTTGCATTCTTCCTTCCCAAATTTTGTATTCTGATGCAATACAAGCAAGATTTTGGACAGAGTAGCCATTATGAAAGAAAAAAAAAAAACACAGCAAATTGCCCTTTCAGGATTAGAAATCCATAGGCAACACAACCAACATGAGATTCTGTGTTTTGGAAAATGACATGGAACGCTTCTGCTGAGGTGACAGATTCTAATTCCCTCCAAATGGAGTGTGAGAGCAATTTTGAGGTGAATTCAATCAGAATTCCAAAGTCAGTCTGTGGAAGGGGGGTATGAATCTGGAAACAGCCAGTTTCTTTGTGTCTAAATCCTTTCAAATATCACAAAGGACTCTTGCATTTCTTTGGCTTTTTCACATTTCCCTTATTTATCATGGTTTGTAATGAATTTTCTGATGTGAGCTTTGGTTTTGAGGCTGGAATATGGAGTTCAAGACACGGAAGGAATGGTCTTTTCCAATCAGGGCACAGCTGTTGGCTTGCTCCAATTCTGGCTTTCTGTCATGGTTTTGGGTGCCTCAGCCGAGTTTTGGTTCCTTGAGCGGCAATTTCCTAAAGGATTTCTGGGTCTGAGTTGGTTTTGCCTTCTTCCTTCCCAAATTTTGTATTCTGATGCAATACAAGCAAGATTTTGGACAGCGTAGCCATTATGAAATAAAAAACACAACAAATAGGTGTTTGAAGCTTACAAATCTACAGGTAACATGACCAAGGTGAGTTTTTGTGTTTTGGAAAATAAAATGGAATACTTTGGCTGAGGTGACAGACATTAATTGCCTCCAAACTGAGTTTCACTGCAATTTTTAGGTTAATTCAGTTAATTCAGTTAGGATTCCACAGGCTTGCATTTCTTTGGCTTTTTCACATTTCCCTTATTTATCATGGTTTGTAATGAATTTTCTGATGTGAGCTTTGGTTTTGAGGCTGGCATATTGAGTTCAGGGCACAAGAGGATGGTTCTTTTTCAATCAGGGCACAGCTGTTGGCTTGCTCCACTTCTGGCTTGCTGTCATTGTTTTGGGTGCCTCAGCCGATTTGTGGTTTCTTGAGCGGCAATTTCCTAAATGTTTTCTGGGTCTGAGTTGGTTTTGCCTTCTTCCTTCCCAAATTTTGTATTCTGATGCAATACAAGCAAGATTTTGGACAGAGTAGCCATTATGAAAGAAAAAAAAAAAAACACAGCGCATTGCCCTTTCAGGATTAGAAATGCATAGGCAACACAACCAAGATGACATTCGGTGTTTTGGAAAATGACATGGAACGCTTCTGCTGAGGTGACAGATTCTAATTCCCTCCAAATGGAGTGTGAGAGCGATTTTGAGGTGAATTCAATCAGAATTCCAAAGTCAGTCTGTGGAAGGGGGGTATGAATCTGGAAACAGCCAGTTTCTTTGTGTCTAAATCCTTTCAAATATCACAAAGGTCTCTTGCATTTTTTTGGCTTTTTCACATTTCCCTTATTTATCATGGTTTGTAATGAATTTTCTGATGTGAGCTTTGGTTTTGAGGCTGCAATATAGAGTTCAGGGCACCGGAGGAATGGTGTATTTCAAACAGGGCACAGCTGTTGGCTTGCTCCAGTTCTGGCTATTGTCTTTGTTTTGGGTGCCTCAGCTGAAATTTGGTTTCTTGAGTTTCACTGTGATTGTCAGGTTAATTCAGTCAGAATTCCACAGGCAGTCAGCTTTAGTGGTGGATGAATCTGGGAACAGCCGGTTTCCTTGCAGCTAAATCAAACCCAATATCATTATGGATTCTTGCATTTCTTTGGCTTTTTTCTCTTTTTTCTTATTTATCATGGTTTGTAATGAATTTTCTGATGTGAGCTTTGGTTTTGAGGCTGCAATATGGAGTTCATTGCACAAGAGGATGGTTCTTTTTCAATCAGGGCACAGCTGTTGGCTTGCTCCACTTCTGGCTTGCTGTCATTGTTTTGAGTGCCTCAGCTGATTTGTGGTTTCTTGTGTGGCAATTTCCCAAATGTTTTCTGGGTCTGAGTTGGCTTTGCCTTCTTCCTTCCCAAATTTTGTATTCTGATGCAATGCAAAGAAGAGTTTGGACAGAGTAGCCATTATGAAATAAAAAACACAGCAAATAGGCGTTTGAAGCTTAGAAATCTACAGGTAACATGACCAAGATGAGTTTTTGTGTTTATGAAAATAAAATGGAACACTTTGGCTGAGGTGACAGATATTAATTGCCTCCAAACTGAGTTTCACTGTGATTTTCAGGTTAATTCAGTCAGAATTCCACAGGCAGTCAGCTGGAGGGGTGGATGAATCCGGGAACAGCCGGTTTCCTTGCAGCTAAATTAAACCGAATATCATTATGGATTCTTGCATTTCTTTGGCTTTTTTCTCTTTTTTCTTTTTTTCATGGTTTGTTATGAATTTTCTGATGTGAGCTTTGGTTTTGAGGCTGGCATATTGAGTTCAGGGCACAAGAGGATGGTTCTTTTTCAATCAGGGTACAGCTGTTGGCTTGCTCCACTTCTGGCTTGCTGTCATTGTTTTGGGTGCCTCAGCCGATTTGTGGTTTCTTGTGTGGCAATTTCCCAAATGTTTTCTGGGTCTGAGTTGGCTTTGCCTTCTTCCTTCCCAAATTTTGTATTCTGATGCAATGCAAAGAACAGTTTGGACAGAGTAGCCATTATGAAATAAAAAACAGAGCAAATAGGCATTTGAAGCTTATAAATCTATAGGTAACATGACCAAGGTGAGTTTTTGTGTTTTGGAAAATACAATGGAACACTTTGACTGAGGTGACAGATATTAATTGCCTCCAAACTGAGTTTCACTGCGATTTTCAGGTTAATTCAGTCAGAATTCCACAGGCAGTCAGCTGGAGGGGTGGATGAATCCGGGAACAGCTGGTTTCCTTGCGAATAAATCAAGCCCAATATCATTATGGATTCTTGAAATTTTTTGGCTTTTTTCTCTTTTTTCTTATTTATCATGGTTTGTAATGAATTTTCTGATGTGAGCTTTGGTTTTGTGGCTGTAATATGGAGTTCAGGGCACAAGAGGAAGGTTCTTTTTCAATCAGGGCACAGCTGTTGGCCTGCTCAAATTCTGGCTTGTTGTCATTGTTTTGGGTGTTTCAGCTGACTAATGGTTTCTTGAGCAGGAGTTTCCAAAATGTTTTCTGGGTATGAGTCGGTTTTGCCTTCTTATTCCCAAATTTTGTATTCTGATGCAATACAAGCAAGATTTTGGACAGAGTAGCCATTTTGAAAGAAAAAAAAAAAAAACACAGCGCATTGCCCTTTCAGGATTAGAAATCCATAGGCAACACAACCAAGATGAGATTCTGTGTTTTGGAAAATGACATGGAACGCTTCTGCTGAGGTGACAGATTCTAATTCCCTCCAAATGGAGTGTGAGAGCGATTTTGAGGTGAATTCAATCAGAATTCCAAAGTCAGTCTGTGGAAGGGGGGTATGAATCTGGAAACAGCCAGTTTCTTTGTGTCTAAATCCTTTCAAATATCACAAAGGTCTCTTGCATTTCTTTGGCTTTTCACATTTCCCTTATTTATCATGGTTTGTAATGAATTTTCTGATGTGAGCTTTGGTTTTGAGGCTGGCATATTGAGTTCAGGGCACAAGAGGATGGTTCTTTTTCAATCAGGGCACAGCTGTTGGCTTGCTCCACTTCTGGCTTGCTGTCATTGTTTTGGGTGCCTCAGCCGATTTGTGGTTTCTTGAGCGGCAATTTCCTAAATGTTTTCTGGGTCTGAGTTGGTTTTGCCTTCTTCCTTCCCAAATTTTGTATTCTGATGCAATACAAGCAAGATTTTGGACAGAGTAGCCATTATGAAAGAAAAAAAAAAAACACAGTGCATTGCCCTTTCAGGATTAGAAATCCATAGGCAACACAACCAAGATGACATTCTGTGTTTTGGAAAATGACATGGAACGCTTCTGCTGAGGTGACAGATTCTAATTCCCTCCAAATGGAGTGTGAGAGCGATTTTGAGGTGAATTCAATCAGAATTCCAAAGTCAGTCTGTGGAAGGGGGGTATGAATCTGGAAATAGCCAGTTTCTTTGTGTCTAAATCCTTTCAAATATCACAAAGGACTCTTGCATTTTTTTGGCTTTTTCACATTTCCCTTATTTATCATGGTTTGTAATGAATTTTCTGATGTGAGCTTTGGTTTTTTGGCTGCAATATGGAGTTCAGGGTACTGGATGAACGGTCCTTTTCAAAGAGGGTACAGTTGTTGGCTTGCTGCAATTCTGGCTTGCTGTCATTGTTTTGGGTGCCTCAGCCGATTTGTGGTTTCTTGTGTGGCAATTTCCCAAATGTTTTCTGGGTCTGAGTTGGCTTTGCCTTCTTCCTTCCCAAATTTTGTATTCTGATGCAATGCAAAGAAGAGTTTGTACAGAATAGCCATTATGAAATAAAAAACACAACAAATAGGCGTTTGAAGCTTAGAAATCTACAGGTAACATGACCAAGATGAGTTTTTGTGTTTATGAAAATACAGTGGAACACTTTGGCTGAGGTGACAGATATTAATTGCCTCCAAACTGAGTTTCACTGTGATTTTCAGGTTAATTCAGTCAGAATTCCACAGGCAGTCAGCTGGAGGGGTGGATGAATCCGGGAACAGCCGGTTTCCTAGCGACTAAATCAAGCCCTATATCATTATGGATTCTTGCATTTTTTTGGCTTTTTTCTCTTTTTTCTTATTTATCATGGTTTGTAATGAATTTTCTGATGTGAGCTTTGGTTTTGAGGCTGGCATATTGAGTTCAGGGCACAAGAGGAAGATTCTTTTTCATTCAGGGCACAGCTGTTGGCTTGCTCCACTTCTGGCTTGCTGTCATTGTTTTGGGTGCCTCTGCTGATTTGTGGTTTCTGGTGTGGCCATTTCCTAAATATTTTCTGGGTCTGAGTTGGTTTTGCATTCTTCCTTCCCAAATTTTGTATTCTGATGCAATACAAGCAAGATTTTGGACAGAGTAGCCATTATGAAAGAAAAAAAAAAAACACAGCAAATTGCCCTTTCAGGATTAGAAATCCATAGGCAACACAACCAACATGAGATTCTGTGTTTTGGAAAATGACATGGAACGCTTCTGCTGAGGTGACAGATTCTAATTCCCTCCAAATGGAGTGTGAGAGCAATTTTGAGGTGAATTCAATCAGAATTCCAAAGTCAGTCTGTGGAAGGGGGGTATGAATCTGGAAACAGCCAGTTTCTTTGTGTCTAAATCCTTTCAAATATCACAAAGGACTCTTGCATTTCTTTGGCTTTTTCACATTTCCCTTATTTATCATGGTTTGTAATGAATTTTCTGATGTGAGCTTTGGTTTTGAGGCTGGAATATGGAGTTCAAGACACGGAAGGAATGGTCTTTTCCAATCAGGGCACAGCTGTTGGCTTGCTCCAATTCTGGCTTTCTGTCATGGTTTTGGGTGCCTCAGCCGAGTTTTGGTTCCTTGAGCGGCAATTTCCTAAAGGATTTCTGGGTCTGAGTTGGTTTTGCCTTCTTCCTTCCCAAATTTTGTATTCTGATGCAATACAAGCAAGATTTTGGACAGCGTAGCCATTATGAAATAAAAAACACAACAAATAGGTGTTTGAAGCTTACAAATCTACAGGTAACATGACCAAGGTGAGTTTTTGTGTTTTGGAAAATAAAATGGAATACTTTGGCTGAGGTGACAGACATTAATTGCCTCCAAACTGAGTTTCACTGCAATTTTTAGGTTAATTCAGTTAATTCAGTTAGGATTCCACAGGCTTGCATTTCTTTGGCTTTTTCACATTTCCCTTATTTATCATGGTTTGTAATGAATTTTCTGATGTGAGCTTTGGTTTTGAGGCTGGCATATTGAGTTCAGGGCACAAGAGGATGGTTCTTTTTCAATCAGGGCACAGCTGTTGGCTTGCTCCACTTCTGGCTTGCTGTCATTGTTTTGGGTGCCTCAGCCGATTTGTGGTTTCTTGAGCGGCAATTTCCTAAATGTTTTCTGGGTCTGAGTTGGTTTTGCCTTCTTCCTTCCCAAATTTTGTATTCTGATGCAATACAAGCAAGATTTTGGACAGAGTAGCCATTATGAAAGAAAAAAAAAAAAAACACAGCGCATTGCCCTTTCAGGATTAGAAATCCATAGGCAACACAACCAAGATGACATTCGGTGTTTTGGAAAATGACATGGAACGCTTCTGCTGAGGTGACAGATTCTAATTCCCTCCAAATGGAGTGTGAGAGCGATTTTGAGGTGAATTCAATCAGAATTCCAAAGTCAGTCTGTGGAAGGGGGGTATGAATCTGGAAACAGCCAGTTTCTTTGTGTCTAAATCCTTTCAAATATCACAAAGGTCTCTTGCATTTTTTTGGCTTTTTCACATTTCCCTTATTTATCATGGTTTGTAATGAATTTTCTGATGTGAGCTTTGGTTTTGAGGCTGCAATATAGAGTTCAGGGCACCGGAGGAATGGTGTATTTCAAACAGGGCACAGCTGTTGGCTTGCTCCAGTTCTGGCTATTGTCTTTGTTTTGGGTGCCTCAGCTGAAATTTGGTTTCTTGAGTTTCACTGTGATTGTCAGGTTAATTCAGTCAGAATTCCACAGGCAGTCAGCTTTAGTGGTGGATGAATCTGGGAACAGCCGGTTTCCTTGCAGCTAAATCAAACCCAATATCATTATGGATTCTTGCATTTCTTTGGCTTTTTTCTCTTTTTTCTTATTTATCATGGTTTGTAATGAATTTTCTGATGTGAGCTTTGGTTTTGAGGCTGCAATATGGAGTTCATTGCACAAGAGGATGGTTCTTTTTCAATCAGGGCACAGCTGTTGGCTTGCTCCACTTCTGGCTTGCTGTCATTGTTTTGAGTGCCTCAGCTGATTTGTGGTTTCTTGTGTGGCAATTTCCCAAATGTTTTCTGGGTCTGAGTTGGCTTTGCCTTCTTCCTTCCCAAATTTTGTATTCTGATGCAATGCAAAGAAGAGTTTGGACAGAGTAGCCATTATGAAATAAAAAACACAGCAAATAGGCGTTTGAAGCTTAGAAATCTACAGGTAACATGACCAAGATGAGTTTTTGTGTTTATGAAAATAAAATGGAACACTTTGGCTGAGGTGACAGATATTAATTGCCTCCAAACTGAGTTTCACTGTGATTTTCAGGTTAATTCAGTCAGAATTCCACAGGCAGTCAGCTGGAGGGGTGGATGAATCCGGGAACAGCCGGTTTCCTTGCAGCTAAATTAAACCGAATATCATTATGGATTCTTGCATTTCTTTGGCTTTTTTCTCTTTTTTCTTTTTTTCATGGTTTGTTATGAATTTTCTGATGTGAGCTTTGGTTTTGAGGCTGGCATATTGAGTTCAGGGCACAAGAGGATGGTTCTTTTTCAATCAGGGTACAGCTGTTGGCTTGCTCCACTTCTGGCTTGCTGTCATTGTTTTGGGTGCCTCAGCCGATTTGTGGTTTCTTGTGTGGCAATTTCCCAAATGTTTTCTGGGTCTGAGTTGGCTTTGCCTTCTTCCTTCCCAAATTTTGTATTCTGATGCAATGCAAAGAACAGTTTGGACAGAGTAGCCATTATGAAATAAAAAACAGAGCAAATAGGCATTTGAAGCTTATAAATCTATAGGTAACATGACCAAGGTGAGTTTTTGTGTTTTGGAAAATACAATGGAACACTTTGACTGAGGTGACAGATATTAATTGCCTCCAAACTGAGTTTCACTGCGATTTTCAGGTTAATTCAGTCAGAATTCCACAGGCAGTCAGCTGGAGGGGTGGATGAATCCGGGAACAGCTGGTTTCCTTGCGAATAAATCAAGCCCAATATCATTATGGATTCTTGAAATTTTTTGGCTTTTTTCTCTTTTTTCTTATTTATCATGGTTTGTAATGAATTTTCTGATGTGAGCTTTGGTTTTGTGGCTGTAATATGGAGTTCAGGGCACAAGAGGAAGGTTCTTTTTCAATCAGGGCACAGCTGTTGGCCTGCTCAAATTCTGGCTTGTTGTCATTGTTTTGGGTGTTTCAGCTGACTAATGGTTTCTTGAGCAGGAGTTTCCAAAATGTTTTCTGGGTATGAGTCGGTTTTGCCTTCTTATTCCCAAATTTTGTATTCTGATGCAATACAAGCAAGATTTTGGACAGAGTAGCCATTTTGAAAGAAAAAAAAAAAAAAACACAGCGCATTGCCCTTTCAGGATTAGAAATCCATAGGCAACACAACCAAGATGAGATTCTGTGTTTTGGAAAATGACATGGAACGCTTCTGCTGAGGTGACAGATTCTAATTCCCTCCAAATGGAGTGTGAGAGCGATTTTGAGGTGAATACAATCAGAATTCCAAAGTCAGTCTGTGGAAGGGGGGTATGAATCTGGAAACAGCCAGTTTCTTTGTGTCTAAATCCTTTCAAATATCACAAAGGTCTCTTGCATTTCTTTGGCTTTTCACATTTCCCTTATTTATCATGGTTTGTAATGAATTTTCTGATGTGAGCTTTGGTTTTGAGGCTGGCATATTGAGTTCAGGGCACAAGAGGATGGTTCTTTTTCAATCAGGGCACAGCTGTTGGCTTGCTCCACTTCTGGCTTGCTGTCATTGTTTTGGGTGCCTCAGCCGATTTGTGGTTTCTTGAGCGGCAATTTCCTAAATGTTTTCTGGGTCTGAGTTGGTTTTGCCTTCTTCCTTCCCAAATTTTGTATTCTGATGCAATACAAGCAAGATTTTGGACAGAGTAGCCATTATGAAAGAAAAAAAAAAAAAACACAGTGCATTGCCCTTTCAGGATTAGAAATCCATAGGCAACACAACCAAGATGACATTCTGTGTTTTGGAAAATGACATGGAACGCTTCTGCTGAGGTGACAGATTCTAATTCCCTCCAAATGGAGTGTGAGAGCGATTTTGAGGTGAATTCAATCAGAATTCCAAAGTCAGTCTGTGGAAGGGGGGTATGAATCTGGAAATAGCCAGTTTCTTTGTGTCTAAATCCTTTCAAATATCACAAAGGACTCTTGCATTTTTTTGGCTTTTTCACATTTCCCTTATTTATCATGGTTTGTAATGAATTTTCTGATGTGAGCTTTGGTTTTTTGGCTGCAATATGGAGTTCAGGGTACTGGATGAACGGTCCTTTTCAAAGAGGGTACAGTTGTTGGCTTGCTGCAATTCTGGCTTGCTGTCATTGTTTTGGGTGCCTCAGCCGATTTGTGGTTTCTTGTGTGGCAATTTCCTAAATGTTCTCTGGTTCTGAGTCGGCTTTGCCTTCTTCCTTCCCAAATTTTGTATTCTGATGCAATACAAGCAAGATTTTGGACAGAGTAGCCATTATGAAATAAAAAACACAACAAATAGGTGTTTGAAGTTTACAAATCTACAGGTAACATGACCAAGGTGAGTTTTTGTGTTTTGGAAAATAAAATGGAACACTTTGGCTGAGGTGACAGATATTAATTGCCTCCAAACTGAGTTTCACTGCGATTTTCAGGTTAATTCAGTTAATTCAGTTAGGATTCCACAGGCTTGCATTTCTTTGGCTTTTTCACATTTCCCTTATTTATCATGGTTTGTAATGAATTTTCTGATGTGAGCTTTGGTTTTGAGGCTGCAATATGGAGTTCAGGGTACTGGAGGAATGGTCTTTTTCAATCAGGGCACAGCTGTTGGCTTGCTCCAATTCTGGCTTGCTGTCATTGTTTTGGGTGCCTCAGCTGAAATTTGGTTTCTTGAGTTTCACTACGATTGTCAGGTTAATTCAGTCAGAAGTCCACAGGCAGTCAGCTTTAGTGGTGGATGAATCTGGGAACAGCCAGTTTCCTTGCAACTAAATCAAGCCCAATATCATTATGGATTCTTGCATTTCTTTGGCTTTTTTCTCTTTTTTCTTTTTTTCATGGTTTGTTATGAATTTTCTGATGTGAGCTTTGGTTTTGAGGCTGGCATATTGAGTTCAGGGCACAAGAGGATGGTTCTTTTTCAATCAGGGTACAGCTGTTGGCTTGCTCCACTTCTGGCTTGCTGTCATTGTTTTGGGTGCCTCAGCCGATTTGTGGTTTCTTGTGTGGCAATTTCCCAAATGTTTTCTGGGTCTGAGTTGGCTTTGCCTTCTTCCTTCCCAAATTTTGTATTCTGATGCAATGCAAAGAACAGTTTGGACAGAGTAGCCATTATGAAATAAAAAACAGAGCAAATAGGCATTTGAAGCTATAAATCTATAGGTAACATGACCAAGGTGAGTTTTTGTGTTTTGGAAAATACAATGGAACACTTTGACTGAGGTGACAGATATTAATTGCCTCCAAACTGAGTTTCACTGCGATTTTCAGGTTAATTCAGTCAGAATTCCACAGGCAGTCAGCTGGAGGGGTGGATGAATCCGGGAACAGCTGGTTTCCTTGCGAATAAATCAAGCCCAATATCATTATGGATTCTTGAAATTTTTTGGCTTTTTTCTCTTTTTTCTTATTTATCATGGTTTGTAATGAATTTTCTGATGTGAGCTTTGGTTTTGTTGCTGCAATATGGAGTTCAGGGCACAAGAGGAAGGTTCTTTTTCAATCAGGGCACAGCTGTTGGATTGCTCAAATTCTGGCTTGCTGTCATTGTTTTGGGTGTTTCAGCTGACTTTTGGTTTCTTAACAGGAATTTCCAAAATGTTTTCGGGGTCTGAGTCGGTTTTGCCTTCTTATTCCCAAATTTTGTATTCTGATACAATACAAGCAAGATTTTGGACAGAGTAGCCATTATGAAAGAAAAAAAAAAAAACACAGCGCATTGCCCTTTCAGGATTAGAAATCCATAGGCAACACAACCAAGATGAGATTCTGTGTTTTGGAAAATGACATGGAACGCTTCTGCTGAGGTGACAGATTCTAATTCCCTCCAAATGGAGTGTGAGAGCGATTTTGAGGTGAATACAATCAGAATTCCAAAGTCAGTCTGTGGAAGGGCGGGATGAATCTGGAAACAGCCAGTTTCTTTGTGTCTAAATCCAGCCAAATAGCAAAAAGGACTCTTGCATTTCTTTGGCTTTTTCACATTTCCCTTATTTATCATGGTTTGTCATGAATTTTCTGATGTGAGCTTTGGTTTTGAGGCTGGCATATTGAGTTCAGGGCACAAGAGGATGGTTCTTTTTCAATCAGGGCACAGCTGTTGGCTTGCTCCACTTCTGGCTTGCTGTCATTGTTTTGAGTGCCTCAGCTGATTTGTGGTTTCTTGTGTGGCAATTTCCCAAATGTTTTCTGGGTCTGAGTTGGCTTTGCCTTCTTCCTTCCCAAATTTTGTATTCTGATGCAATGCAAAGAAGAGTTTGTACAGAATAGCCATTATGAAATAAAAAACACAACAAATAGGCATTTGAAGCTTAGAAATCTACAGGTAACATGACCAAGATGAGTTTTTGTGTTTATGAAAATACAGTGGAACACTTTGGCTGAGGTGACAGATATTAATTGCCTCCAAACTGAGTTTCACTGTGATTTTCAGGTTAATTCAGTCAGAATTCCACAGGCAGTCAGCTGGAGGGGTGGATGAATCCGGGAACAGCCGGTTTCCTAGCGACTAAATCAAGCCCTATATCATTATGGATTCTTGCATTTTTTTGGCTTTTTTCTCTTTTTTCTTATTTATCATGGTTTGTAATGAATTTTCTGATGTGAGCTTTGGTTTTGAGGCTGGCATATTGAGTTCAGGGCACAAGAGGAAGGTTCTTTTTCAATCAGGGCACAGCTGTTGGCTTGCTCCAATTCTGGCTTGCTGTCATTGTTTTGGGTGCCTCTGCTGATTTGTGGTTTCTGGTGTGGCCATTTCCTAAATGTTTTCTGGGTCTGAGTTGGTTTTGCATTCTTCCTTCCCAAATTTTGTATTCTGATGCAATACAAGCAAGATTTTGGACAGAGTAGCCATTATGAAAGAAAAAAAAAAACACAGCAAATTGCCCTTTCAGGATTAGAAATCCATAGGCAACACAACCAACATGAGATTCTGTGTTTTGGAAAATGACATGGAACGCTTCTGCTGAGGTGACAGATTCTAATTCCCTCCAAATGGAGTGTGAGAGCGATTTTGAGGTGAATTCAATCAGAATTCCAAAGTCAGTCTGTGGAAGGGGGGTATGAATCTGGAAACAGCCAGTTTCTTTGTGTCTAAATCCTTTCAAATATCACAAAGGAGTCTTGCATTTCTTTGGCTTTTTCACATTTCCCTTATTTATCATGGTTTGTAATGAATTTTCTGATGTGAGCTTTGGTTTTGAGGCTGGCATATTGAGTTCAGGGCACAAGAGGAAGGTTCTTTTTCAATCAGGGCACAGCTGTTGGCTTGCTCAAATTCTGGCTTGCTGTCATTGTTTTGGGTGCCTCAGTTGATATGTGGTTCCTTGAGCGGCAATTTCCTAAAGGATTTCTGGGTCTGAGTTGGTTTTGCCTTCTTCCTTCCCAAATTTTGTATTCTGATGCAATACAAGCAAGATTTTGGACAGAGTAGCCATTATGAAAGAAAAAAAAAAGAAACACAGCGCATTGCCCTTTCAGGATTAGAAATCCATAGGCAACACAACCAAGATGACATTCTGTGTTTTGGAAAATGACATGGAACGCTTCTGCTGAGGGGACAGATTCTAATTCCCTCCAAATGGAGTGTGAGAGCGATTTTGAGGTGAATTCTCTCAGAATTCCAAAGTCAGTCTGTGGAAGGGGGGTATGAATCTGGAAACAGCCAGTTTCTTTGTGTCTAAATCCTTTCAAATATCACAAAGGTCTCTTGCATTTCTTTGGTTTTTTCACATTTCCCTCATTTATCATGGTTTGTAATGAATTTTCTGATGTGAGCTTTGGTTTTTTGGCTCAATATGGAGTTCAGGGTACTGGAGGAATGGTCTTTTTCAAAGAGGGTACAGTTGTTGGCTTGCTGCAATTCTGGCTTGCTGTCATTGTTTTTGGTTCCTCAGCCGATTTTTGGTTTCTTGTGTGGCAATTTCCTAAGTGTTCTCTGGTTCTGAGTCGGTTTTGCCTTCTTATTCCCAAATTTTGTATTCTGATGCAATACAAGCAAGATTTTGGACAGAGTAGCCATTATGAAATAAAAAACACAACAAATAGGTGTTTGAAGCTTACAAATCTACAGGTAACATGACCAAGGTGAGTTTTTGTGTTTTGGAAAATAAAATGGAATACTTTGGCTGAGGTGACAGACATTAATTGCCTCCAAACTGAGTTTCACTGCGATTTTCAGGTTAATTCAGTTAATTCAGTTAGGAATCCACAGGCTTGCATTTCTTTGGCTTTTTCACATTTCCCTTATTTATCATGGTTTGTAATGAATTTTCTGATGTGAGCTTTGGTTTTGAGGCTGGCATATTGAGTTCAGGGCACAAGAGGATGGTTCTTTTTCAATCAGGGCACAGCTGTTGGCTTGCTCCACTTCTGGCTTGCTGTCATTGTTTTGGGTGCCTCAGCCGATTTGTGGTTTCTTGTGTGGCAATTTCCCAAATGTTTTCTGGGTCTGAGTTGGCTTTGCCTTCTTCCTTCCCAAATTTTGTATTCTGATGCAATGCAAAGAAGAGTTTGTACAGAATAGCCATTATGAAATAAAAAACACAACAAATAGGCGTTTGAAGCTTAGAAATCTACAGGTAACATGACCAAGATGAGTTTTTGTGTTTATGAAAATAAAATGGAACACTTTGGCTGAGGTGACAGATATTAATTGCCTCCAAACTGAGTTTCACTGTGATTTTCAGGTTAATTCAGTCAGAATTCCACAGGCAGTCAGCTGGAGGGGTGGATGAATCCGGGAACAGCCGGTTTCCTAGCGACTAAATCAAGCCCTATATCATTATGGATTCTTGCATTTTTTTGGCTTTTTTCTCTTTTTTCTTATTTATCATGGTTTGTAATGAATTTTCTGATGTGAGCTTTGGTTTTGAGGCTGCAATATGGAGTTCAGGGCACAAGAGGAAGGTTCTTTTTCAATCAGGGCACAGCTGTTGGCTTGCTCCACTTCTGGCTTGCTGTCATTGTTTTGGGTGCCTCAGCTGATTTGTGGTTTCTTGTGTGGCAATTTCCTAAATGTTTTCTGGGTCTGAGTTGGTTTTGCCTTCTTATTCCCAAATTTTGTATTCTGATGCAATACAAGCAAGATTTTGGACAGAGTAGCCATTATGAAAGAAAAAAAAAAAAAACACAGCGCATTGCCCTTTCAGGATTAGAAATCCATAGGCAACACAACCAAGATGAGATTCTGTGTTTTGGAAAATGACATGGAACGCTTCTGCTGAGGTGACAGATTCTAATTCCCTCCAAATGGAGTGTGAGAGCGATTTTGAGGTGAATTCAATCAGAATTCCAAAGTCAGTCTGTGGAAGGGGGGTATGAATCTGGAAACAGCCAGTTTCTTTGTGTCTAACTCCTTTCAAATATCACAAAGGACTCTTGCATTTCTTTGGCTTTTTCACATTTCCCTTATTTATCATGGTTTGTAATGAATTTTCTGATGTGAGCTTTGGTTTTGTGGCTGCAATATGGAGTTCAGGGTACTGGAGGAATGGTCTTTTTCAAAGAGGGTACAGTTGTTGGCTTGTTGCAATTCTGGCTTGCTGTCATTGTTTTGGGTTCCTCAGCCGATTTGTGGTTTCTTGAGTGGCAATTTCCTAAATGTTCTCTGGTTCTGAGTCGGCATTGCCTTCTTCCTTCCCAAATTTTGTATTCTGATGCAATACAAGCAAGATTTTGGACAGAGTAGCCATTATGAAAAAAAAAAAACACAGCAAATTGCCCTTTCAGGATTAGAAACCCATAGGTAACACAACCAAGATGAGATTCTGTGTTTTGGAAAATGACATGGAACGCTTCTGCTGAGGTGGCAGATTCTAATTCCCTCCAAATGGAGTGTGAGAGCGATTTTGAGGTGAATTCAATCAGAATTCCAAAGTCAGTCTGTGGAAAAGGGGTATGAATCTAGAAACAGCCAGTTTCTTTGTGTCTAAATCCTTTCAAATATCACAAAGGACTCTTGCATTTCTTTGGTTTTTTCACATTTCCCTTATTTATCATGGTTTGTCATGAATTTTCTGATGTGAACTTTGATTTTGAGGCTGGAATATGGAGTTCAAGACACGGAAGGAATGGTCTTTTTCAAACAGGGTACAGCTGTTGGCTTGCTCCATTTCTGGCTCTCTGTCATGGTTTTGGGTGCCTCAGCCGAGTTTTGGTTTCTTGAGCGGCAATTTTCTAAATGATTTCTGGGTCTGAGTTGGTTTTGCCTTCTTCCTTCCCAAATTTTGTATTCTGACGCAATACAAACCAGAGTTTAGACAGCAGATCCATTATGAAATAAAAAACAAAACAAATAAGCCAGTCAGCTGGGAGGGGTGGATGAATCCGGAAAAGCCTGTTTCCTTGTGACTAAATCAAGCCCACTCTCAAAAAGGACTCTTCCATTTCTTTGGCTCTTTTCACATTTTTCTTCTTTATCATGGTTTGTAATGACTTTTCTGATGTGAGCTTTGGTTTTGAGGCTGGAATATGGAGTTCAAGACCCAGAAGGAATGGCCCTTTTCAATAAGGACACAGCTGTTGGCTTGCTCCAATTCTGTCTTTCTGTCATGGTTTTGGGTGCCTTAGCCGAGTTTTGGTTTCTTGAGCGGCAATTTCCTAAATGATTTCTGGGACTGAGTTGGTTTTGCCTTCTTCCTTCCCAAATTTTGTCTTCTGACGCAATACAAACACGAGTTTAGACAGCAGATCCATTATGAAATAAAAAACAAAACAAATAAGCCAGTAGCTTGGAGGGGTGGATGAATCCGGAAACAGCCTGTTTCCTTGTGACTAAATCAAGCCCACTATCAAAAAGGACTCTTCCATTTCTTTTGCTCTTTTCACATTTTTCTTCTTTATCATGGTTTGTAATGAATTTTCTGATGTGAGCTTTGGTTTTGAGGCTGGCATATTGAGTTCAGGGCACAAGAGGAAGGTTCTTTTTCAATCAGGGCACAGCTGTTGGCTTGCTCCACTTCTGGCTTGCTGTCATTGTTTTGGGTGCCTCAGCTGATTTGTGGTTTCTTGTGTGGCAATTTCCTAAATGTTTTCTGGGTCTGAGTTGGTTTTGCCTTCTTCCTTCCCAAATTTTGTATTCTGATGCAATACAAGCAAGATTTTGGACAGAGTAGCCATTATGAAAGAAAAAAAAAACACAGCAAATTGCCCTTTCAGGATTAGAAACCCATAGGTAACACAACCAAGATGAGATTCTGTGTTTTGGAAAATGACATGGAACGCTTCTGCTGAGGTGACAGATTCTAATTCCCTCCAAATGGAGTGTGAGAGCGATTTTGAGGTGAATACAATCAGAATTCCAAAGTCAGTCTGTGGAAGGGGGTATGAATCTAGAAACAGCCAGTTTCTTTGTGTCTAAATCCTTTCAAATATCACAAAGGACTCTTGCATTTCTTTGGTTTTTTCACATTTCCCTTCTTTATCATGGTTTGTCATGAATTTTCTGATATGAACTTTGATTTTGAGGATGGAATATGGAGTTCAAGACATGGAAGGAATGGTCTTTTTCAAACAGGGTACAGCTGTTGGCTTGCTCCAATTCTGGCTTTCTGTCATGGTTTTGGGTGCCTCAGCCGAGTTTTGGTTTCTTGAGCGGCAATTTTCTAAATGATTTCTGGGTCTGAGTTGGTTTTGCCTTCTTCCTTCCCAAATTTTGTATTCGGACGCAATACAAACCAGAGTTTAGACAGCAGATCCATTATGAAATAAAAAACAAAACAAATAAGCCAGTCAGCTGGGAGGGTTGGATGAATCCGGAAAAGCCTGTTTCCTTGTGACTAAATCAAGCCCACTATCAAAAAGGACTCTTCCATTTCTTTGGCTCTTTTCACATTTTTCTTCTTTATCATGGTTTGTAATGACTTTTCTGATGTGAGCTTTGATTATGAGGCTGGAATATGGAGTTCAAGACCCAGAAGGAATGGCCCTTTTCAATCAGGACACAGCTGTTGGCTTGCTCCAATTCTGGCTTTCTGTCATGGTTTTGGGTGCCTCAGCCGAGTTTTGGTTTCTTGAGCGGCAATTTCCTAAATTATTTCTGAGTCTGAGTTGGTTTTGCCTTCTTCCTTCCCAAATTTTGTATTCTGACGCAATACAAACACGAGTTTAGACAGCAGATCCATTATGAAATAAAAAACAAAACAAATAAGCCAGTAGCTGGGAGGGGTGGATGAATCCGGAAAAGCCTGTTTCCTTGTGACTAAATCAAGCCCACTATCAAAAAGGACTCTTCCATTTCTTTGGCTTTTTCACATTTCCTTATTTATCATGGTTTGTAATGAATTTTCTGATGTGAGCTTTGGTTTTGAGGCTGCAATATGGAGTTCAGGGCACCGGAGGAATGGTGTATTTCAAACAGGGCACAGCTGTTGGCTTGCTCCAGTTCTGGCTATTGTATTTGTTTTGGGTGCCTCAGCTGAAATTTGGTTTTTTGAGTTTCAGTGCGATTGTCAGGTTAATTCAGTCAGAATTCCACAGGCAGTCAGCTTTAGTGGTGGATGAATCTGGGAACATCCGGTTTCCTTGCAACAAAATCAAGCCCAATATCATTATGGATTCTTGCATTTCTTTGGCTTTTTTCTCATTTTTCTTATTTATCATGGTTTGTAATGAATTTTCTGATGTGAGCTTTGGTTTTGAGGCTGGCATATTGAGTTCAGGGCACTGGAGGAATGGTCTTTTTCAATCAGGGCACAGCTGTTGGCTTGCTCCACTTCTGGCTTGCTGTCATTGTTTTGAGTGCCTCAGCCGATTTGTGGTTTCTTGTGTGGCAATTTCCCAAATGTTTTCTGGGTCTGAGTTGGCTTTGCCTTCTTCCTTCCCAAATTTTGTATTCTGATGCAATGCAAAGAAGAGTTTGTACAGAATAGCCATTATGAAATAAAAAACACAACAAATAGGCGTTTGAAGCTTAGAAATCTACAGGTAACATGACCAAGATGAGTTTTTGTGTTTATGAAAATAAAATGGAACACTTTGGCTGAGGTGACAGATATTAATTGCCTCCAAACTGAGTTTCACTGTGATTTTCAGGTTAATTCAGTCAGAATTCCACAGGCAGTCAGCTTTAGTGGTGGATGAATCTGGGAACAGCTGGTTTCCTTGCAGCTAAATCAAACACAATATCATTATGGATTCTTGCATTTCTTTGGCTTTTTTCTCTTTTTTCTTATTTATCATGGTTTGTAATGAATTTTCTGATGTGAGCTTTGGTTTTGAGGCTGCAATATGGAGTTCAGGGCACAAGAGGAAGGTTCTTTTTCAATCAGGGCACAGCTGTTGGCTTGCTCCACTTCTGGCTTGCTGTCATTGTTTTGGGTGCCTCAGCTGATTTGTGGTTTCTTGTGTGGCAATTTCCTAAATGTTTTCTGGGTCTGAGTTGGTTTTGCCTTCTTATTCCCAAATTTTGTATTCTGATGCAATACAAGCAAGATTTTGGACAGAGTAGCCATTATGAAAGAAAAAAAAAAAAAAACACAGCGCATTGCCCTTTCAGGATTAGAAATCCATAGGCAACACAACCAAGATGAGATTCTGTGTTTTGGAAAATGACATGGAACGCTTCTGCTGAGGTGACAGATTCTAATTCCCTCCAAATGGAGTGTGAGAGCGATTTTGAGGTGAATTCAATCAGAATTCCAAAGTCAGTCTGTGGAAGGGGGGTATGAATCTGGAAACAGCCAGTTTCTTTGTGTCTAACTCCTTTCAAATATCACAAAGGACTCTTGCATTTCTTTGGCTTTTTCACATTTCCCTTATTTATCATGGTTTGTAATGAATTTTCTGATGTGAGCTTTGGTTTTGTGGCTGCAATATGGAGTTCAGGGTACTGGAGGAATGGTCTTTTTCAAAGAGGGTACAGTTGTTGGCTTGTTGCAATTCTGGCTTGCTGTCATTGTTTTGGGTTCCTCAGCCGATTTGTGGTTTCTTGAGTGGCAATTTCCTAAATGTTCTCTGGTTCTGAGTCGGCATTGCCTTCTTCCTTCCCAAATTTTGTATTCTGATGCAATACAAGCAAGATTTTGGACAGAGTAGCCATTATGAAAAAAAAAAAACACAGCAAATTGCCCTTTCAGGATTAGAAACCCATAGGTAACACAACCAAGATGAGATTCTGTGTTTTGGAAAATGACATGGAACGCTTCTGCTGAGGTGACAGATTCTAATTCCCTCCAAATGGAGTGTGAGAGCGATTTTGAGGTGAATTCAATCAGAATTCCAAAGTCAGTCTGTGGAAAGGGGGTATGAATCTAGAAACAGCCAGTTTCTTTGTGTCTAAATCCTTTCAAATATCACAAAGGACTCTTGCATTTCTTTGGTTTTTTCACATTTCCCTTATTTATCATGGTTTGTCATGAATTTTCTGATGTGAACTTTGATTTTGAGGCTGGAATATGGAGTTCAAGACACGGAAGGAATGGTCTTTTTCAAACAGGGTACAGCTGTTGGCTTGCTCCATTTCTGGCTCTCTGTCATGGTTTTGGGTGCCTCAGCCGAGTTTTGGTTTCTTGAGCGGCAATTTTCTAAATGATTTCTGGGTCTGAGTTGGTTTTGCCTTCTTCCTTCCCAAATTTTGTATTCTGACGCAATACAAACCAGAGTTTAGACAGCAGATCCATTATGAAATAAAAAACAAAACAAATAAGCCAGTCAGCTGGGAGGGGTGGATGAATCCGGAAAAGCCTGTTTCCTTGTGACTAAATCAAGCCCACTCTCAAAAAGGACTCTTCCATTTCTTTGGCTCTTTTCACATTTTTCTTCTTTATCATGGTTTGTAATGACTTTTCTGATGTGAGCTTTGGTTTTGAGGCTGGAATATGGAGTTCAAGACCCAGAAGGAATGGCCCTTTTCAATCAGGACACAGCTGTTGGCTTGCTCCAATTCTGTCTTTCTGTCATGGTTTTGGGTGCCTTAGCCGAGTTTTGGTTTCTTGAGCGGCAATTTCCTAAATGATTTCTGGGACTGAGTTGGTTTTGCCTTCTTCCTTCCCAAATTTTGTCTTCTGACGCAATACAAACACGAGTTTAGACAGCAGATCCATTATGAAATAAAAAACAAAACAAATAAGCCAGTAGCTTGGAGGGGTGGATGAATCCGGAAACAGCCTGTTTCCTTGTGACTAAATCAAGCCCACTATCTAAAAGGACTCTTCCATTTCTTTTGCTCTTTTCACATTTTTCTTCTTTATCATGGTTTGTAATGAATTTTCTGATGTGAGCTTTGGTTTTGAGGCTGGCATATTGAGTTCAGGGCACAAGAGGAAGGTTCTTTTTCAATCAGGGCACAGCTGTTGGCTTGCTCAAATTCTGGCTTGCTGTCATTGTTTTGGGTGCCTCAGCTGATTTGTGGTTTCTTGTGTGGCAATTTCCTAAATGTTTTCTGGGTCTGAGTTGGTTTTGCCTTCTTCCTTCCCAAATTTTGTATTCTGATGCAATACAAGCAAGATTTTGGACAGAGTAGCCATTATGAAAGAAAAAAAAAACACAGCAAATTGCCCTTTCAGGATTAGAAACCCATAGGTAACACAACCAAGATGAGATTCTGTGTTTTGGAAAATGACATGGAACGCTTCTGCTGAGGTGACAGATTCTAATTCCCTCCAAATGGAGTGTGAGAGCGATTTTGAGGTGAATACAATCAGAATTCCAAAGTCAGTCTGTGGAAGGGGGTATGAATCTAGAAACAGCCAGTTTCTTTGTGTCTAAATCCTTTCAAATATCACAAAGGACTCTTGCATTTCTTTGGTTTTTTCACATTTCCCTTCTTTATCATGGTTTGTCATGAATTTTCTGATATGAACTTTGATTTTGAGGATGGAATATGGAGTTCAAGACATGGAAGGAATGGTCTTTTTCAAACAGGGTACAGCTGTTGGCTTGCTCCAATTCTGGCTTTCTGTCATGGTTTTGGGTGCCTCAGCCGAGTTTTGGTTTCTTGAGCGGCAATTTTCTAAATGATTTCTGGGTCTGAGTTGGTTTTGCCTTCTTCCTTCCCAAATTTTGTATTCGGACGCAATACAAACCAGAGTTTAGACAGCAGATCCATTATGAAATAAAAAACAAAACAAATAAGCCAGTCAGCTGGGAGGGTTGGATGAATCCGGAAAAGCCTGTTTCCTTGTGACTAAATCAAGCCCACTATCAAAAAGGACTCTTCCATTTCTTTGGCTCTTTTCACATTTTTCTTCTTTATCATGGTTTGTAATGAATTTTCTGATGTGAGCTTTGATTATGAGGCTGGAATATGGAGTTCAAGACCCAGAAGGAATGGCCCTTTTCAATCAGGACACAGCTGTTGGCTTGCTCCAATTCTGGCTTTCTGTCATGGTTTTGGGTGCCTCAGCCGAGTTTTGGTTTCTTGAGCGGCAATTTCCTAAATTATTTCTGAGTCTGAGTTGGTTTTGCCTTCTTCCTTCCCAAATTTTGTATTCTGATGCAATACAAACACGAGTTTAGACAGCAGATCCATTATGAAATAAAAAACAAAACAAATAAGCCAGTAGCTGGGAGGGGTGGATGAATCCGGAAAAGCCTGTTTCCTTGTGACTAAATCAAGCCCACTATCAAAAAGGACTCTTCCATTTCTTTGGCTTTTTCACATTTCCTTATTTATCATGGTTTGTAATGAATTTTCTGATGTGAGCTTTGGTTTTGAGGCTGCAATATGGAGTTCAGGGCACCGGAGGAATGGTGTATTTCAAACAGGGCACAGCTGTTGGCTTGCTCCAGTTCTGGCTATTGTATTTGTTTTGGGTGCCTCAGCTGAAATTTGGTTTTTTGAGTTTCAGTGCGATTGTCAGGTTAATTCAGTCAGAATTCCACAGGCAGTCAGCTTTAGTGGTGGATGAATCTGGGAACATCCGGTTTCCTTGCAACAAAATCAAGCCCAATATCATTATGGATTCTTGCATTTCTTTGGCTTTTTTCTCATTTTTCTTATTTATCATGGTTTGTAATGAATTTTCTGATGTGAGCTTTGGTTTTGAGGCTGGCATATTGAGTTCAGGGCACTGGAGGAATGGTCTTTTTCAATCAGGGCACAGCTGTTGGCTTGCTCCACTTCTGGCTTGCTGTCATTGTTTTGAGTGCCTCAGCCGATTTGTGGTTTCTTGTGTGGCAATTTCCCAAATGTTTTCTGGGTCTGAGTTGGCTTTGCCTTCTTCCTTCCCAAATTTTGTATTCTGATGCAATGCAAAGAAGAGTTTGTACAGAATAGCCATTATGAAATAAAAAACACAACAAATAGGCGTTTGAAGCTTAGAAATCTACAGGTAACATGACCAAGGTGAGTTTTTGTGTTTATGAAAATACAATGGAACACTTTGACTGAGGTGACAGATATTAATTGCCTCCAAACTGAGTTTCACTGCGATTTTCAGGTTAATTCAGTCAGAATTCCACAGGCAGTCAGCTGGAGGGGTGGATGAATCCGGGAACAGCCGGTTTCCTAGCGACTAAATCAAGCCCTACATCATTATGGATTCTTGCATTTTTTTTGGCTTTTTTCTCTTTTTTCTTATTTATCATGGTTTGTAATGAATTTTCTGATGTGAGCTTTGGTTTTGAGGCTGGCATATTGAGTTCAGGGCACAAGAGGAAGGTTCTTTTTCAATCAGGGCACAGCTGTTGGCTTGCTCAAATTCTGGCTTGCTGTCATTGTTTTGGGTGCCTCAGCTGATTTGTGGTTTCTTGTGTGGCAATTTCCTAAATGTTTTCTGGGTCTGAGTTGGTTTTGCCTTCTTATTCCCAAATTTTGTATTCTGATGCAATACAAGCAAGATTTTGGACAGAGTAGCCATTATGAAAGAAAAAAAAAAAAACACAGCGCATTGCCCTTTCAGGATTAGAAACCCATAGGCAACACATCCAAGATGAGATTCTGTGTTTTGGAAAATGACATGGAACGCTTCTGCTGAGGTGACAGATTCTAATTCCCTCCAAATGCAGTGTGAGAGCAATTTTGAGGTGAATTCAATCAGAATTCCAAAGTCAGTCTATGGAAGGGGGGGATGAATCTGGAAACAGCCAGTTTCTTTGTGTCTAAATCCTTTCAAATATCACAAAGGACTCTTGCATTTCTTTGGCTTTTTTACACTTCCTTATTTATCATGGTTTGTAATGAATTTTCTGATGTGAGCTTTGGTTTTGTGGCTGCAATATGGAGTTCAGGGTACTGGAGGAACGGTCTTTTTCAAAGAGGGTACAGTTGTTGGCTTGCTGCAATTCTGGCTTGCTGTCATTGTTTTTGGTTCCTCAGCCGATTTTTGGTTTCTTGTGTGGCAATTTCCTAAGTGTTCTCTGGTTCTGAGTCGGCTTTGCCTTCTTCCTTCCCAAATTTTGTATTCTGATGCAATACAAGCAAGATTTTGGACAGAGTAGCCATTATGAAATAAAAAACACAACAAATAGGTGTTTGAAGCTTACAAATCTACAGGTAACATGACCAAGGTGAGTTTTGTGTTTATGAAAATAAAATGGAACACTTTGGCTGAGGTGACAGATATTAATTGCCTCCAAACTGAGTTTCACTGCGATTTTCAGGTTAATTCAGTTAATTCAGTTAGGATTCCACAGGCTTGCATTTCTTTGGCTTTTTCACATTTCCCTTATTTATCATGGTTTGTAATGAATTTTCTGATGTGAGCTTTGGTTTTGAGGCTGCAATATGGAGTTCAGGGTACTGGAGGAATGGTCTTTTTCAAACAGGGCACAGCTGTTGGCTTGCTCCAATTCTGGCTTGCTGTCATTGTTTTGGGTGCCTCAGCTGAAATTTGGTTTCTTGAGTTTCACTACGATTGTCAGGTTAATTCAGTCAGAAGTCCACAGGCAGTCAGCTTTAGTGGTGGATGAATCTGGGAACAGCCAGTTTCCTTGCAACTAAATCAAGCCCAATATCATTATGGATTCTTGCATTTCTTTGGCTTTTTTCTCTTTTTTCTTTTTTTCATGGTTTGTTATGAATTTTCTGATGTGAGCTTTGGTTTTGAGGCTGGCATATTGAGTTCAGGGCACAAGAGGATGGTTCTTTTTCAATCAGGGCACAGCTGTTGGCTTGCTCCAACAATTCTGGCTTGCTGTCATTGTTTTGGGTGCCTCAGCCGATTTGTGGTTTCTTGTGTGGCAATTTCCCAAATGTTTTCAGGGTCTGAGTTGGCTTTGCCTTCTTCCTTCCCAAATTTTGTATTCTGATGCAATGCAAAGAAGAGTTTGTACAGAATAGCCATTATGAAATAAAAAACACAACAAATAGGCGTATGAAACTTAGAAATCTACAGGTAACATGACCAAGGTGAGTTTTTGTGTTTATGAAAATAAAATGGAACACTTTGGCTGAGGTGACAGATATTAATTGCCTCCAAACTGAGTTTCACTGCGATTTTCAGTTTAATTCAGTTAATTCAGTCAGAATTCCACAGGCAGTCAGCTGGAGGGGTGGATGAATCCGGGAACAGCCGGTTTCCTAGCGACTAAATCAAGCCCAATATCATTATGAATTCTTGCATTTTTTTGGCTTTTTTCTCTTTTTTCTTATTTATCATGGTTTGTAATGAATTTTCTGATGTGAGCTTTGGTTTTGAGGCTGCAATATGGAGTTCAGGGCACAAGAGGAAGGTTCTTTTTCAATCAGGGCACAGCTGTTGGCTTGCTCAAATTCTGGCTTTCTGTCATGGTTTTGGGTGCCTCAGCTGATTTGTGGTTTCTTGTGTGGACATTTCCTAAATGTTTTCTGGGTCTGAGTTGGTTTTGCCTTCTTCCTTCCCAAATTTTGTATTCTGATGCAATGCAAAGAACAGTTTGGACAGAGTAGCCATTATGAAAGAAAAAAAAAAAAACACACCACATTGCCCTTTCAGGATTAGAAATCCATAGGCAACACAACCAAGATGAGATTCTGTGTTTTGGAAAATGACATGGAACGCTTCTGCTGAGGTGACAGATTCTAATTCCCTCCAAATGGAATGTGAGAGCGATTTTGAGGTGAATTCAATCAGAATTCCAAAGTCAGTCTGTGGAAGGGAGGTATGAATCTGGAAACAGCCAGTTCTTTGTGTCTAAATCCTTTCAAATATCACAAAGGAGTCTTGCATTTCTTTGGCTTTTTTACATTTCCCTTATTTATCATGCTCTGTAATGAATTTTCTGATGTGAGCTTTGATTTTGAGGCTGGAATATGGAGTTCAAGACATGGAAGGAATGGCCTTTTTCAATCAGGGCACAGCTGTTGGCTTGCTCCAATTCTGGCTTTCTGTCATGGTTTTGGGTGCCTCAGCCGAGTTTTGGTTTCTTGAGCGGCAATTTCCTAAATGATTTTTGGGTCTGAGTTGGTTTTGCCTTCTTCCTTCCCAAATTTTGTATTCTGACGCAATACAAACACGAGTTTAGACAGCAGATCCATTATGAAAGAAAAAAAACAAAACCAATGAGCGTGTCATGCTTAGAATTCTAGAGGCAGCACGACCAACATGAGTTTTTGTGTTTTGGAAAAAGAAATGGAACCCTTTTGCAGAGGGGGACGATAATTCCCCAAGTCAGTTTGCCAGTGATTTTCAGGTGAATTGAATGAGTTTTCCAAACCCAGTCAGCTGGGAGGGGTGGATGAATCTGGAAACAGCCTGTTTCCTTGTGACTAAATCAAGCCCACTATCGGAAAGGACTCTTGCATTTCTTTGTCTCTTTTCACATTTTTCTTCTTTTTTTTTAAACTTTTATTTAATGCATATAATTTTCCAAAGTACGACTTATGGATTACAATGGCTTCCCCCCTATACCGTCCCTCCCACCCACAACCCTCCCCTTTCCCACTCCCTCTCCCCTTCCATTCACATCAAGATTCATTTTCGATTATCTTAATATACAGAAGATCAGCTTAGTATACATTAAGTATGGATTTCAACAGTTTGCTCCCACACGGAAACATAAAGTGAAAAATAATAGATGATTTTTTTTAAATGATGATGAAATCAGAGCAGACCTATTGTCATGTTTAATCCCAGTGAGAATCAAGTTGGGAATTGATAATTTCTTTTTTTTTTTACAGAGGATCAGTTTAGTATGCATTAAGTAAGGATTTCAACAATTTGCACCCCCATAGAAACACAAAGTGAAATATACTGTTTGAGTACTCGTTATAGCATTAAATCTCAATGTACAGCACATTAAGGATAGAGATCCTACATGAGGAGTAAGTGCACATTGACTCCTGTTGTTGACTTTACCAATTGACACTCCTGTCTATGGCATCAGTAATCTCCCTATGCTCCAGTCATGAGTTTCCAAGGCTATGGAAGCCCTCTGAGTTCTCCGACTCTTATCTTGTTTAGACAAGGTCATAGTCAAAGTGGAGGTTCTCTCCTCCCTTCAGAGAAAGGTACCTCCTTCTTTGATGACCTGGTCCTTCCACTGGGATCTCACTCACAGAGATCTTTTGCCAGAGTGTCTTGGCTTTCCATGCCTGAAATACTCTCATGAGCTTTTCAGCCAGCTCCGAATGCCTTTAGGGCTGATTCTGAGGCCAGAGTGCTATTTAGGACATCTGCCATTCTATGAGTCTGCTGAGTATCTCACTTCCCATGTTGGATCACTCTCCCCTTTCTTTACTCCATCAGTTAGCGTTAGCAGGTACTAGACTTGTCTATGTGCTCCCTTTGACTCCCAGTCCCTTCACCATGACCAACTGTGAACTGAAACTGATCACCTGGAACAGTGAGATGGCATTGGTACATGCCACCTCGATGACATTGAATTGGAATCCCCTGGTATGCTTCCAACTCCACCACTTGGAGCAAGTCAGCCTGAGCATGTCCCAAATTATACATCTCTTCCCTCTCCCATTCCCACCACCATGTTCAACAGAGATCACATTTCAGTTAATTTTCAACACTTAAGAATAACTGTGCATCAATTACAGATCTAAACCAGTCATATTAAGTAGAACAGATAAAAAAACTACTAAGAGGGATAATGTATTAAGTTGTTCATTAACAGTCAGGGCTATGCTGATCAAGTCACCATGGTTTGTAATGAATTTTCTGATGTGAGCTTTGATTTTGAGGCTGGAATATGGAGTTCAAGACACGGAAGGAATGCTTTTTCAATCAGGGCACAGCTGTTGGCTTGCTCCAATTCTGGCTTTCTGTCATGGTTTTGGGTGCCTCAGCCGAGTTTTGGTTTCTTGAGCGGCAATTTCCTAAAGGATTTCTGGGTCTGAGTTGGTTTTGCCTTCTTCCTTCCCAAATTTTGTATTCTGACGCAATACAAACACGAGTTTAGACAGCAGATCCATTATGAAATAAAAAAAAAACAAAACCAATTCGCGTGTCATGCTTAGAATTCTAGAGGCAGCACGACCAACATGAGTTTTTGTGTTTTGCAAAAAGAAATGGAACCCTTTTGCAGAGGGGAACGATAATTAATTCCCCAAATCAGTTTGCCAGCGATTTTCAGGTGAATTGAATGAGTTTTCCAAAGCCAGTCAGCTGGGAGGGGTGGATGAATGCGGAAACAGCCTGTTTCCTTGTGAATAAATCAAGCCCATTCTCAAAAAGGACTCTTCCATTTCTTTGGCTCTTTTCATATTTTTCTTCTTTATCATGGTTTGTAATGAATTTTCTGATGTGAGCTTTGATTTTGAGGCTGGAATATGGAGTTCAAGACCAGAAGGGATGGTCTTTTTCAATCATGGCACAGCTGTTGGCTTGCTCCAATTCTGGCTTTCTGTCATGGTTTTGGGTGTCTCAGCCGAGTTTTGGTTTCCTGAGTGGCAATTTCCGAAATGATTTCTGGGTCTGAGTTGGTTTTGCCTTCTTCCTTCCCAAATTTTGTATTCTGACGCAATACAAACACGAGTTTAGACAGCAGATCCATTATGAAATAAAAAAAAAACAAAACCAATTCGCGTGTCATGCTTAGAATTATAGAGGCAGCACGACCAACATGAGTTTTTGTGTTTTGCAAAAAGAAATGGAACCCTTTTGCAGAGGGGAACGATAATTAATTCCCCAAATCAGTTTGCCAGCGATTTTCAGGTGAATTGAATGAGTTTTCCAAACCCAGTCAGCTGGGAGGGGTGGATGAATCTGGAAACAGCCTGTTTCCTTGTGACTAAATCAAGCCCACTATCGGAAAGGACTCTTGCATTTCTTTGTCTCTTTTCACATTTTTCTTCTTTTTTTTTAAACTTTTATTTAATGCATATAATTTTCCAAAGTACGACTTATGGATTACAATGGCTTCCCCCCTATACCGTCCCTCCCACCCACAATCCTCCCCTTTCCCACTCCCTCTCCCCTTCCATTCACATCAAGATTCATTTTCGATTATCTTAATATACAGAAGATCAGCTTAGTATACATTAAGTATGGATTTCAACAGTTTGCTCCCACACGGAAACATAAAGTGAAAAATAATAGATGATTTTTTTTAAATGATGATGAAATCAGAGCAGACCTATTGTCATGTTTAATCCCAGTGAGAATCAAGTTGGGAATTGATAATTTCTTTTTTTTTTTTACAGAGGATCAGTTTAGTATGCATTAAGTAAGGATTTCAACAATTTGCACCCCCATAGAAACACAAAGTGAAATATACTGTTTGAGTACTCGTTATAGCATTAAATCTCAATGTACAGCACATTAAGGATAGAGATCCTACATGAGGAGTAAGTGCACATTGACTCCTGTTGTTGACTTTACCAATTGACACTCCTGTCTATGGCATCAGTAATCTCCCTATGCTCCAGTCATGAGTTTCCAAGGCTATGGAAGCCCTCTGAGTTCTCCGACTCTTATCTTGTTTAGACAAGGTCATAGTCAAAGTGGAGGTTCTCTCCTCCCTTCAGAGAAAGGTACCTCCTTCTTTGATGACCTGGTCCTTCCACTGGGATCTCACTCACAGAGATCTTTTGCCAGAGTGTCTTGGCTTTCCATGCCTGAAATACTCTCATGAGCTTTTCAGCCAGCTCCGAATGCCTTTAGGGCTGATTCTGAGGCCAGAGTGCTATTTAGGACATCTGCCATTCTATGAGTCTGCTGAGTATCTCACTTCCCATGTTGGATCACTCTCCCCTTTCTTTACTCCATCAGTTAGCGTTAGCAGGTACTAGACTTGTCTATGTGCTCCCTTTGACTCCCAGTCCCTTCACCATGACCAACTGTGAACTGAAACTGATCACCTGGAACAGTGAGATGGCATTGGTACATGCCACCTCGATGACATTGAATTGGAATCCCCTGGTATGCTTCCAACTCCACCACTTGGAGCAAGTCAGCCTGAGCATGTCCCAAATTATACATCTCTTCCCTCTCCCATTCCCACCACCATGTTCAACAGAGATCACATTTCAGTTAATTTTCAACACTTAAGAATAACTGTGCATCAATTACAGATCTAAACCAGTCATATTAAGTAGAACAGATAAAAAAACTACTAAGAGGGATAATGTATTAAGTTGTTCATTAACAGTCAGGGCTATGCTGATCAAGTCACCATGGTTTGTAATGAATTTTCTGATGTGAGCTTTGATTTTGAGGCTGGAATATGGAGTTCAAGACACGGAAGGAATGGCCTTTTTCAATCAGGGCACAGCTGTTGGCTTGCTCCAATTCTGGCTTTCTGTCATGGTTTTGGGTGCCTCAGCCGAGTTTTGGTTTCTTGAGCGGCAATTTCCTAAAGGATTTCTGGGTCTGAGTTGGTTTTGCCTTCTTCCTTCCCAAATTTTGTATTCTGACGCAATACAAACACGAGTTTAGACAGCAGATCCATTATGAAATAAAAAAAAAACAAAACCAATTCGCGTGTCATGCTTAGAATTCTAGAGGCAGCACGACCAACATGAGTTTTTGTGTTTTGCAAAAAGAAATGGAACCCTTTTGCAGAGGGGAACGATAATTAATTCCCCAAATCAGTTTGCCAGCGATTTTCAGGTGAATTGAATGAGTTTTCCAAAGCCAGTCAGCTGGGAGGGGTGGATGAATGCGGAAACAGCCTGTTTCCTTGTGAATAAATCAAGCCCATTCTCAAAAAGGACTCTTCCATTTCTTTGGCTCTTTTCATATTTTTCTTCTTTATCATGGTTTGTAATGAATTTTCTGATGTGAGCTTTGATTTTGAGGCTGGAATATGGAGTTCAAGACCAGAAGGGATGGTCTTTTTCAATCATGGCACAGCTGTTGGCTTGCTCCAATTCTGGCTTTCTGTCATGGTTTTGGGTGTCTCAGCCGAGTTTTGGTTTCCTGAGCGGCAATTTCTGAAATGATTTCTGGGTCTGAGTTGGTTTTGCCTTCTTCCTTCCCAAATTTTGTATTCTGACGCAATACAAACACGAGTTTAGACAGCAGATCCATTATGAAATAAAAAAAAAACAAAACCAATTAGCGTGTCATGCTTAGAATTCTAGAGGCAGCACGACCAACATGAGTTTTTGTGTTTTGCAAAAAGAAATGGAACCCTTTTGCAGAGGGGAACGATAATTAATTCCCCAAATCAGTTTGCCAGCGATTTTCAGGTGAATTGAATGAATTTTCCAAAGCCAGTCAGCTGGGAGGGGTGGATGAATCCGGAAACAGCCTGTTTCCTTGTGACTAAATCAAGCCCACTATCAAAAAGGACTCTTGCATTTCTTTGGCTCTTTTCACATTTTTCTTCTTTATCATGGTTTGTAATGAATTTTCTGATGTGAGCTTTGATTTTGAGGCTGGAATATGGAGTTCAAGACACGGAAGGAATGGTCTTTTTCAATCATGGCACAGCTGTTGGCTTGCTCCAATTCTGGTTTTCTGTCATGGTTTTGGGTGCCTCAGCCGAGTTTTCGTTTCGTGAGCTGCAATTTCCTAAAGGATTTCTGGGTCTGAGTTGGTATTGCCTTCTTCCTTCCCAAATTTTGTATTCTGACGCAATACAAACACGAGTTTAGACAGCAGATCCATTATGAAATAAAAAACAAAACCAATTCGCGTGTCATGCTTAGAATTATAGAGGCAGCACGACCAACATGAGTTTTTGTGTTTTGCAAAAAGAAATGGAACCCTTTTGCAGAGGGGAACGATAATTAATTCCCCAAATCAGTTTGCCAGCGATTTTCAGGTGAATTGAATGAGTTTTCCAAAGCCAGTCAGCTGGGAGGGGTGGATGAATCCGGAAACAGCCTGTTTCCTTGTGACTAAATCAAGCCCACTATCAAAAAGGACTCTTGCATTTCTTTGGCTCTTTTCACATTTTTCTTCTTTATCATGGTTTGTAATGAATTTTCTGATGTGAGCTTTGATTTTGAGGCTGGAACATGGAGTTCAAGACACGGAAGGAATGGTCTTTTTCAATCATGGCACAGCTGTTGGCTTGCTCCAATTCTGGTTTTCTGTCATGGTTTTGGGTGCCTCAGCCGAGTTTTCGTTTCGTGAGCTGCAATTTCCTAAAGGATTTCTGGGTCTGAGTTGGTATTGCCTTCTTCCTTCCCAAATTTTGTATTCTGACGCAATACAAACACGAGTTTAGACAGCAGATCCATTATGAAATAAAAAACAAAACCAATTAGCGTGTCATGCTTAGAATTCTAGAGGCAGCACGACCAACATGAGTTTTTGTGTTTTGCAAAAAGAAATGGAACCCTTTTGCAGAGGGGAACGATAATTAATTCCCCAAATCAGTTTGCCAGCGATTTTCAGGTGAATTGAATGAGTTTTCCAAAGCCTGTCAGCTGGGAGGGGTGGATGAATCCGGAAACAGCCTGTTTCCTTGTGACTAAATCAAGCCCACTATCAAAAAGGACTCTTGCATTTCTTTGGCTCTTTTCACATTTTTCTTCTTTATCATGGTTTGTAATGAATTTTCTGATGTGAGCTTTGATTTTGAGGCTGGAATATGGAGTTCAAGACACGGAAGGAATGCTTTTTCAATCAGGGCACAGCTGTTGGCTTGCTCCAATTCTGGCTTTCTGTCATGGTTTTGGGTGCCTCAGCCGAGTTTTGGTTTCCTGAGCGGCAATTTCCTAAATGATTTCTGGTTCTGAGTTGGTTTTGCCTTCTTCCTTCCCAAACTTTGTATTCTGACGCAATACAAACACGAGTTTAGACAGCAGATCCATTATGAAAGAAAAAAAAACCAAAACCAATTAGCGTGTCATGCTTAGAATTCTAGAGGCAGCACGACCAACATGAGTTTTTGTGTTTTGGACAAAGAAATGGAACCCTTTTGCAGAGGGGAACGATAATTAATTCCCCAAATCAGTTTGCCAGCGATTTTCAGGTGAATTGAATGAGTTTTCCAAAGCCAGTCAGCTGGGAGGGGTGGATGAATCCGGAAACAGCCTGTTTCCTTGTGACTAAATCAAGCCCACTATCAAAAAGGACTCTTCCATTTCTTTGGCTCTTTTCACATTTTTCTTCTTTATCATGGTTTGTTATGAATTTTCTGATGTGAGCTTTGATTTTGAGGCTGGAACATGGAGTTCAAGACCGGAAGGAATGGTCTTTTTCAATCAGGGCACAGCTGTTGGCTTGCTCCAATTCTGGCTTTCTGTCATGGTTTTGGGTGCCTCAGCCGAGTTTTGGTTTCCTGAGCGGCAATTTCCTAAAGGATTTCTGGGTCTGAGTTGGTTTTGCCTTCTTCCTTCCCAAATTTTGTATTCTGACACAATACAAACACGAGTTTAGACAGCAGATCCATTATGAAAGAAAAAACAAATCCAATTAGCGTGTCATGCTTAGAATTCTAGAGGCAGCACGACCAACATGAGTTTTTGTGTTTTGGAAAAAGAAATGGAACCCTTTTGCAGAGGGGAACGATCATTAATTCCCCAAATCAGTTTGCCAGCGATTTTCAGGTGAATTGAATGAGTTTTCCAAAGCCAGTCAGCTGGGAGGGGTGGATGAATCCGGAAACAGCCTGTTTCCTTGTGACTCAATCAAGCCCACTATCAAAAAGGACTCTTCCATTTCTTCGGCTCTTTTCATATTTTTCTTCTTTATCATGGTTTGTAATGAATTTTCTGATGTTAGCTTTGATATTGAGGCTGGAATATGGAGTTCAAGACATGGAAGGAATGGTCTTTTTCAATCAGGGCACAGCTGTTGGCTTGCTCCAATTCAGGCTTTCTGTCATGGTTTTGGGTGCCTCAGCAGATTTTTGGTTTCCTGAGTGGCAATTTCCTAAATGATTTCTGGGTCTGAGTTGGTTTTGCCTTCTTCCTTCCCAAATTTTGTATTCTGACGCAATACAAACACGAGTTTAGACAGCAGATCCATTATGAAAGAAAAACCAAAACCAATTAGCGTGTCATGCTTAGAATTCTAGAGGCAGCATGACCAACATGAGTTTTTGTGCTTTGGAAAAAGAAATGGAACCCTTTTGCAGAGGGGAACGATAATTAATTCCCCAAATCAGTTTGCCAGCGATTTTCAGGTGAATTGAATGAGTTTTCCAAAGCCAGTCAGCAGGGAGGGGTGGATGAATCCGGAAACAGCCTGTTTCCTTGTGACTAAATCAAGCCCACTATCAAAAAGGACTCTTGCATTTCTTTGGCTCTTTTCACATTTTTCTTCTTTATCATGGTTTGTAATGAATTTTCTGATGTGAGCTTTGATTTTGAGGCTGGAATATGGAGTTCAAGACACGGAAGGAATGGTCTTTTTCAATCATGGCACAGCTGTTGGCTTGCTCCAATTCTGGTTTTCTGTCATGGTTTTGGGTGCCTCAGCCGAGTTTTCGTTTCGTGAGCTGCAATTTCCTAAAGGATTTCTGGGTCTGAGTTGGTATTGCCTTCTTCCTTCCCAAATTTTGTATTCTGACGCAATACAAACACGAGTTTAGACAGCAGATCCATTATGAAATAAAAAACAAAACCAATTAGCGTGTCATGCTTAGAATTCTAGAGGCAGCACGACCAACATGAGTTTTTGTGTTTTGCAAAAAGAAATGGAACCCTTTTGCAGAGGGGAACGATAATTAATTCCCCAAATCAGTTTGCCAGCGATTTTCAGGTGAATTGAATGAGTTTTCCAAAGCCAGTCAGCTGGGAGGGGTGGATGAATCCGGAAACAGCCTGTTTCCTTGTGACTAAATCAAGCCCACTATCAAAAAGGACTCTTGCATTTCTTTGGCTCTTTTCACATTTTTCTTCTTTATCATGGTTTGTAATGAATTTTCTGATGTGAGCTTTGATTTTGAGGCTGGAATATGGAGTTCAAGACACGGAAGGAATGCTTTTTCAATCAGGGCACAGCTGTTGGCTTGCTCCAATTCTGGCTTTCTGTCATGGTTTTGGGTGCCTCAGCCGAGTTTTGGTTTCCTGAGCGGCAATTTCCTAAATGATTTCTGGTTCTGAGTTGGTTTTGCCTTCTTCCTTCCCAAACTTTGTATTCTGACGCAATACAAACACGAGTTTAGACAGCAGATCCATTATGAAAGAAAAAAAAACCAAAACCAATTAGCGTGTCATGCTTAGAATTCTAGAGGCAGCACGACCAACATGAGTTTTTGTGCTTTGGAAAAAGAAATGGAACCATTTTGCAGAGGGGAACGATCATTAATTCCCCAAATCAGTTTGCCAGCGATTTTCAGGTGAATTGAATGAGTTTTCCAAAGCCAGTCAGCTGGGAGGGGTGGATGAATCCGGAAACAGCCTGTTTTCTTGTGACTAAATCAAGCCCACTATCAAAAAGGACTCTTCCATTTCTTTGGCTCTTTTCACATTTTTCTTCTTTATCATGGTTTGTTATGAATTTTCTGATGTGAGCTTTGATTTTGAGGCTGGAACATGGAGTTCAAGACCGGAAGGAATGGTCTTTTTCAATCAGGGCACAGCTGTTGGCTTGCTCCAATTCTGGCTTTCTGTCATGGTTTTGGGTGCCTCAGCCGAGTTTTGGTTTCCTGAGTGGCAATTTCCTAAATGATTTCCGGGTCTGAGTTGGTTTTGCCTTCTTCCTTCCCAAATTTTGTATTCTGACGCAATACAAACACGAGTTTAGACAGCAGATCCATTATGAAAGAAAAAACAAAACCAATTAGCGTGTCATGCTTCGAATTCTAGAGGCAGCACGACCAACATGAGTTTTTGTGCTTTGGAAAAAGAAATGGAACCCTTTTGCAGAGGGGAACGATAATTAATTCCCCAAATCAGTTTGCCAGCGATTTTCAGGTGAATTGAATGAGTTTTCCAAAGCCAGTCAGCTGGGAGGGGTGGATGAATCCGGAAACAGCCTGTTTCCTTGTGACTAAATCAAGCCCGCTATCAAAAAGAACTCTTCCATTTCTTTGGCTCTTTTCATATTTTTCTTCTTTATCATGGTTTGTAATGAATTTTCTGATGTGAGCTTTGATTTTGAGGCTGGAATATGGAGTTCAAGACCGGAAGGAATGGTCTTTTTCAATCAGGGCAGAGCTGTTGGCTTGCTCCAATTCTGGCTTTCTGTCATGGTTTTGGGTGCCTCAGCCGAGTTTTGGTTTCCTGAGCGGCAATTTCCTAAATGATTTCTGGGTCTGAGTTGGTTTTGCCTTCTTCCTTCCCAAATTTTGTATTCTGACGCAATACAAACATGAGTTTAGACAGCAGATCCATTATAAAAGAAAAAACAAAACCAATTAGCGTGTCATGCTTAGAATTCTAGAGGCAGCACGACCAACATGAGTTTTTGTGCTTTGGAAAAAGAAATGAAACCCTTTTGCAGAGGGGAACGATAATTAATTCCCCAAATCAGTTTGCCAGCGATTTTCAGGTGAATTGAATGAGTTTTCCAAAGCCAGTCAGCTGGGAGGGGTGGATGAATCCGGAAACAGCCTGTTTCCTTGGGACTCAATCAAGCGCACTATCAAAAAGGACTCTTCCATTTCTTTGGCTCTTTTCACATTTTTCTTCTTTATCATGGTTTGTTATGAATTTTCTGATGTGAGCTTTGATTTTGAGGCTGGAACATGGAGTTCAAGACCGGAAGGAATGGTCTTTTTCAATCAGGGCAGAGCTGTTGGCTTGCTCCAATTCTGGCTTTCTGTCATGGTTTTGGGTGCCTCAGCCGAGTTTTGGTTTCCTGAGCGGCAATTTCCTAAATGATTTCCGGGTCTGAGTTGGTTTTGCCTTCTTCCTTCCCAAATTTTGTATTCTGACGCAATACAAACACGAGTTTAGACAGCAGATCCATTATGAAAGAAAAAACAAAACCAATTAGCTTCTCATGCTTAGAATTCTAGAGGCAGCACGACCAACATGAGTTTTTGTGCTTTGGAAAAAGAAATGGAACCCTTTTGCAGAGGGGAACGATAATTAATTCCCCAAATCAGTTTGCCAGCGATTTTCAGGTGAACTGAATGAGTTTTCCAAAGCCAGTCAGCTGGGAGGGGTGGATGAATCCGGAAACAGCCTGTTTTCTTGTGAATAAATCAAGCCCACTATCAAAAAGGACTCTTCCATTTCTTTGGCTCTTTTCACATTTTTCTTCTTTATCATGGTTTGTTATGAATTTTCTGATGTGAGCTTTGATTTTGAGACTGGAACATGGAGTTCAAGACACGGAAGGAATGGTCTTTTTCAATCAGGGCACAGCTGTTGGCTTGCTCCAATTCTGGCTTTCTGTCATGGTTTTGGGTGCCTCAGCCGAGTTTTGGTTTCCTGAGCAGCAATTTCCTAAATGATTTCTGGGTCTGAGTTGGTTTTGCCTTCTTCCTTCCCAAATTTTGTATTCTGACGCAATACAAACATGAGTTTAGACAGCAGATCCATTATAAAAGAAAAAACAAAACCAATTAGCGTGTCATGCTTAGAATTCTAGAGGCAGCACGACCAACATGAGTTTTTGTGCTTTGGAAAAAGAAATGAAACCCTTTTGCAGAGGGGCACGATAATTAATTCCCCAAATCAGTTTGCCAGCGATTTTCAGGTGAATTGAATGAGTTTTCCAAAGCCAGTCAGCTGGGAGGGGTGGATGAATCCGGAAACAGCCTGTTTCCTTGGGACTCAATCAAGCCCACTATCAAAAAGGACTCTTCCATTTCTTTGGCTCTTTTCACATTTTTCTTCTTTATCATGGTTTGTTATGAATTTTCTGATGTGAGCTTTGATTTTGAGGCTGGAACATGGAGTTCAAGACCGGAAGGAATGGTCTTTTTCAATCAGGGCACAGCTGTTGGCTTGCTCCAATTCTGGCTTTCTGTCATGGTTTTGGGTGCCTCAGCCGAGTTTTGGTTTCCTGAGCGGCAATTTCCTAAATGATTTCCGGGTCTGAGTTGGTTTTGCCTTCTTCCTTCCCAAATTTTGTATTCTGACGCAATAAAAACACGAGTTTAGACAGCAGATCCATTATGAAAGAAAAAACAAAACCAATTAGCTTCTCATGCTTAGAATTCTAGAGGCAGCACGACCAACATGAGTTTTTGTGCTTTGGAAAAAGAAATGGAACCCTTTTGCAGAGGGGAACGATAATTAATTCCCCAAATCAGTTTGCCAGCGATTTTCAGGTGAACTGAATGAGTTTTCCAAAGCCAGTCAGCTGGGAGGGGTGGATGAATCCGGAAACAGCCTGTTTTCTTGTGAATAAATCAAGCCCACTATCAAAAAGGACTCTTCCATTTCTTTGGCTCTTTTCACATTTTTCTTCTTTATCATGGTTTGTTATGAATTTTCTGATGTGAGCTTTGATTTTGAGACTGGAACATGGAGTTCAAGACACGGAAGGAATGGTCTTTTTCAATCAGGGCACAGCTGTTGGCTTGCTCCAATTCTGGCTTTCTGTCATGGTTTTGGGTGCCTCAGCCGAGTTTTGGTTTCCTGAGCAGCAATTTCCTAAATGATTTCTGGGTCTGAGTTGGTTTTGCCTTCTTCCTTCCCAAATTTTGTATTCTGACGCAATACAAACACGAGTTTAGACAGCAGATCCATTATGAAAGAAAAAACAAAACCAATTAGCGTGTCATGCTTAGAATTCTAGAGGCAGCACGACCAACATGAGTTTTTGTGCTTTGGAAAAAGAAATGAAACCCTTTTGCAGAGGGGAACGATAATTAATTCCCCAAATCAGTTTGCCAGCGATTTTCAGGTGAATTGAATGAGTTTTCCAAAGCCAGTGAGCTGGGAGGGGTGGATGAATCCGGAAACAGCCTGTTTCCTTGTGACTAAATCAAGCCCACTATCAAAAAGAACTCTTCCATTTCTTTGGCTCTTTTCATATTTTTCTTCTTTATCATGGTTTGTTATGAATTTTCTGATGTGAGCTTTGATGTTGAGGCTGGAATATGGAGTTCAAGACACGGAAGGAATGGTCTTTTTCAATCAGGGCACAGCTGTTGGCTTGCTCCAATTCTGGCTTTCTGTCATGGTTTTGGGTGCCTCAGCCGAGTTTTGGTTTCCTGAGTGGCAATTTCCTAAATGATTTCCGGGTCTGAGTTGGTTTTGCCTTCTTCCTTCCCAAATTTTGTATTCTGACGCAATACAAACACGAGTTTAGACAGCAGATCCATTATGAAAGAAAAAACAAAACCAATTAGCGTGTCATGCTTCGAATTCTAGAGGCAGCATGACCAACATGAGTTTTTGTGCTTTGGAAAAAGAAATGGAACCCTTTTGCAGAGGGGAACGATAATTAATTCCCCAAATCAGTTTGCCAGCGATTTTCAGGTGAATTGAATGAGTTTTCCAAAGCCAGTCAGCTGGGAGGGGTGGATGAATCCGGAAACAGCCTGTTTCCTTGTGACTAAATCAAGCCCGCTATCAAAAAGAACTCTTCCATTTCTTTGGCTCTTTTCATATTTTTCTTCTTTATCATGGTTTGTAATGAATTTTCTGATGTGAGCTTTGATTTTGAGGCTGGAATATGGAGTTCAAGACCGGAAGGAATGGTCTTTTTCAATCAGGGCACAGCTGTTGGCTTGCTCCAATTCTGGCTTTCTGTCATGGTTTTGGGTGCCTCAGCCGAGTTTTGGTTTCCTGAGCGGCAATTTCCTAAATGATTTCTGGGTCTGAGTTGGTTTTGCCTTCTTCCTTCCCAAATTTTGTATTCTGACGCAATACAAACATGAGTTTAGACAGCAGATCCATTATAAAAGAAAAAACAAAACCAATTAGCGTGTCATGCTTAGAATTCTAGAGGCAGCACGACCAACATGAGTTTTTGTGCTTTGGAAAAAGAAATGGAACCCTTTTGCAGAGGGGCACGATAATTAATTCCCCAAATAAGTTTGCCAGCGATTTTCAGGTGAATTGAATGAGTTTTCCAAAGCCAGTCAGCTGGGAGGGGTGGATGAATCCGGAAACAGCCTGTTTCCTTGGGACTCAATCAAGCCCACTATCAAAAAGGACTCTTCCATTTCTTCGGCTCTTTTCATATTTTTCTTCTTTATCATGGTTTGTAATGAATTTTCTGATGTGAGCTTTGATTTTGAGGCTGGAATATGGAGTTCAAGACCGGAAGGAATGGTCTTTTTCAATCAGGGCAGAGCTGTTGGCTTGCTCCAATTCTGGCTTTCTGTCATGGTTTTGGGTGCCTCAGCAGAGTTTTGGTTTCCTGAGTGGCAATTTCCTAAATGATTTCCGGGTCTGAGTTGGTTTTGCCTTCTTCCTTCCCAAATTTTGTATTCTGACGCAATACAAACACGAGTTTAGACAGCAGATCCATTATGAAAGAAAAACCAAAACCAATTAGCGTGTCATGCTTAGAATTCTAGAGGCAGCACGACCAACATGAGTTTTTGTGCTTTGGAAAAAGAAATGGAACCCTTTTGCAGAGGGGAATGATAATTAATTCCCCAAATCAGTTTGCCAGCGATTTTCAGGTGAATTGAATGAGTTTTCCAAAGCCAGTCAGCTGGGAGGGGTGGATGAATCCGGAAACAGCCTGTTTCCTTGTGACTAAATCAAGCCCACTATCAAAAAGGACTCTTCCATTTCTTTGGCTCTTTTCACATTTTTCTTCTTTATCATGGTTTGTTATGAATTTTCTGATGTGAGCTTTGATTTTGAGGCTGGAACATGGAGTTCAAGACCGGAAGGAATGGTCTTTTTCAATCAGGGCACAGCTGTTTTCTTGCTCCAATTCTGGCTTTCTGTCATGGTTTTGGGTGCCTCAGCCGAGTTTTGGTTTCCTGAGCGGCAATTTCCTAAATGATTTCCGGGTCTGAGTTGGTTTTGCCTTCTTCCTTCCCAAATTTTGTATTCTGACGCAATACAAACACGAGTTTAGACAGCAGATCCATTATGAAAGAAAAAAAAAAACCAATTAGCTTGTCATGCTTAGAATTCTAGAGGCAGCACGACCAACATGAGTTTTTGTGCTTTGGAAAAAGAAATGGAACCCTTTTGCAGAGGGGAACGATAATTAATTCCCCAAATCAGTTTGCCAGCGATTTTCAGGTGAACTGAATGAGTTTTCCAAAGCCAGTCAGCTGGGAGGGGTGGATGAATCCGGAAACAGCCTGTTTTCTTGTGAATAAATCAAGCCCACTATCAAAAAGGACTCTTCCATTTCTTTGGCTCTTTTCACATTTTTCTTCTTTATCATGGTTTGTTATGAATTTTCTGATGTGAGCTTTGATTTTGAGACTGGAACATGGAGTTCAAGACCGGAAGGAATGGTCTTTTTCAATCAGGGCACAGCTGTTGGCTTGCTCCAATTCTGGCTTTCTGTCATGGTTTTGGGTGCCTCAGCCGAGTTTTGGTTTCCTGAGCAGCAATTTCCTAAATGATTTCTGGGTCTGAGTTGGTTTTGCCTTCTTCCTTCCCAAATTTTGTATTCTGATGCAATACAAACACGAGTTTAGACAGCAGATCCATTATGAAAGAAAAAACAAAACCAATTAGCGTGTCATGCTTAGAATTCTAGAGGCAGCACGACCAACATGAGTTTTTGTGCTTTGGAAAAAGAAATGAAACCCTTTTGCCGAGGGTCACGATAATTAATTCCCCAAATCAGTTTGCCAGCGATTTTCAGGTGAACTGAATGAGTTTTCCAAAGCCAGTCAGCTGGGAGGGGTGGATGAATCCGGAAACAGCCTGTTTCCTTGTGACTAAATCAAGCCCACTATCAAAAAGGACTCTTCCATTTCTTTGGCTCTTTTCACATTTTTCTTCTTTATCATGGTTTGTTATGAATTTTCTGATGTGAGCTTTGATTTTGAGGCTGGAACATGGAGTTCAAGACCGGAAGGAATGGTCTTTTTCAATCAGGGCACAGCTGTTGGCTTGCTCCAATTCTGGCTTTCGGTCATGGTTTTGGGTGCCTCAGCCGAGTTTTGGTTTCCTGAGCGGCAATTTCCTAAATGATTTCCGGGTCTGAGTTGGTTTTGCCTTCTTCCTTCCCAAATTTTGTATTCTGACGCAATACAAACACGAGTTTAGACAGCAGATCCATTATGAAAGAAAAAACAAAACCAATTAGCTTCTCATGCTTAGAATTCTAGAGGCAGCACGACCAACATGAGTTTTTGTGCTTTGGAAAAAGAAATGGAACCCTTTTGCAGAGGGGAACGATAATTAATTCCCCAAATCAGTTTGCCAGCGATTTTCAGGTGAACTGAATGAGTTTTCCAAAGCCAGTCAGCTGGGAGGGGTGGATGAATCCGGAAACAGCCTGTTTTCTTGTGAATAAATCAAGCCCACTATCAAAAAGGACTCTTCCATTTCTTTGGCTCTTTTCACATTTTTCTTCTTTATCATGGTTTGTTATGAATTTTCTGATGTGAGCTTTGATTTTGAGACTGGAACATGGAGTTCAAGACACGGAAGGAATGGTCTTTTTCAATCAGGGCACAGCTGTTGGCTTGCTCCAATTCTGGCTTTCTGTCATGGTTTTGGGTGCCTCAGCCGAGTTTTGGTTTCCTGAGCAGCAATTTCCTAAATGATTTCTGGGTCTGAGTTGGTTTTGCCTTCTTCTTTCCCAAATTTTGTATTCTGACACAATACAAACACGAGTTTAGACAGCAGATCCATTATGAAAGAAAAAACAAAACCAATTAGCGTGTCCTGCTTAGAATTCTAGAGGCAGCATGACCAACATGAGTTTTTGTGCTTTGGAAAAAGAAATGGAACCCTTTTGCAGAGGGGAACGATCATTAATTCCCCAAATCAGTTTGCCAGCGATTTTCAGGTGAATTGAATGAGTTTTCCAAAGCCAGTCAGCTGGGAGGGGTGGATGAATCCGGAAACAGCCTGTTTCCTTGTGACTAAATCAAGCCCACTATCAAAAAGAACTCTTCCATTTCTTTGGCTCTTTTCATATTTTTCTTCTTTATCATGGTTTGTTATGAATTTTCTGATGTGAGCTTTGATGTTGAGGCTGGAATATGGAGTTCAAGACACGGAAGGAATGGTCTTTTTCAATCAGGGCACAGCTGTTGGCTTGCTCCAATTCTGGCTTTCTGTCATGGTTTTGGGTGCCTCAGCCGAGTTTTGGTTTCCTGAGTGGCAATTTCCTAAATGATTTCCGGGTCTGAGTTGGTTTTGCCTTCTTCCTTCCCAAATTTTGTATTGTGACACAATACAAACACGAGTTTAGACAGCAGATCCATTATGAAAGAAAAAACAAAACCAATTAGCGTGTCATGCTTAGAATTCTAGAGGCAGCACGACCAACATGAGTTTTTGTGCTTTGGAAAAAGAAATGGAACCCTTTTGCAGAGGGGAACGATAATTAATTCCCCAAATCAGTTTGCCAGCGATTTTCAGGTGAATTGAATGAGTTTTCCAAAGCCAGTCAGCTGGGAGGGGTGGATGAATCCGGAAACAGCCTGTTTCCTTGTGACTAAATCAAGCCCACTATCAAAAAGGACTCTTCCATTTCTTTGGCTCTTTTCACATTTTTCTTCTTTATCATGGTTTGTTATGAATTTTCTGATGTGAGCTTTGATTTTGAGGCTGGAACATGGAGTTCAAGACCGGAAGGAATGGTCTTTTTCAATCAGGGCACAGCTGTTGGCTTGCTCCAATTCTGGCTTTCTGTCATGGTTTTGGGTGCCTCAGCCGAGTTTTGGTTTCCTGAGCGGCAATTTCCTAAATGATTTCCGGGTCTGAGTTGGTTTTGCCTTCTTCCTTCCCAAATTTTGTATTCTGACGCAATACAAACACGAGTTTAGACAGCAGATCCATTATGAAAGAAAAAAAAAAAACCAATTAGCTTGTCATGCTTAGAATTCTAGAGGCAGCACGACCAACATGAGTTTTTGTGCTTTGGAAAAAGAAATGGAACCCTTTTGCAGAGGGGAACGATAATTAATTCCCCAAATCAGTTTGCCAGCGATTTTCAGGTGAACTGAATGAGTTTTCCAAAGCCAGTCAGCTGGGAGGGGTGGATGAATCCGGAAACAGCCTGTTTTCTTGTGAATAAATCAAGCCCACTATCAAAAAGGACTCTTCCATTTCTTTGGCTCTTTTCACATTTTTCTTCTTTATCATGGTTTGTTATGAATTTTCTGATGTGAGCTTTGATTTTGAGACTGGAACATGGAGTTCAAGACCAGAAGGAATGGTCTTTTTCAATCAGGGCACAGCTGTTGGCTTGCTCCAATTCTGGCTTTCTGTCATGGTTTTGGGTGCCTCAGCCGAGTTTTGGTTTCCTGAGCAGCAATTTCCTAAATGATTTCTGGGTCTGAGTTGGTTTTGCCTTCTTCCTTCCCAAATTTTGTATTCTGACGCAATACAAACACGAGTTTAGACAGCAGATCCATTATGAAAGAAAAAACAAAACCAATTAGCGTGTCATGCTTAGAATTCTAGAGGCAGCACGACCAACATGAGTTTTTGTGCTTTGGAAAAAGAAATGGAACCCTTTTGCAGAGGGGAATGATAATTAATTCCCCAAATCAGTTTGCCAGCGATTTTCAGGTGAATTGAATGAGTTTTCCAAAGCCAGTCAGCTGGGAGGGGTGGATGAATACGGAAACAGCCTGTTTCCTTGTGACTAAATCAAGCACACTATCAAAAAGGACTCTTCCATTTCTTTGGCTCTTTTCATATTTTTCTTCTTTATCATGGTTTGTTATGAATTTTCTGATGTGAGCTTTGATTTTGAGGCTGGAATATGGAGTTCAAGACTGGAAGGAATGGTCTTTTTCAATCAGGGCACAGCTGTTGGCTTGCTCCAATTCTGGCTTTCTGTCATGGTTTTGGGTGCCTCAGCAGTGTTTTGGTTTCCTGAGTGGCAATTTCCTAAAGGATTTCTGGGTCTGAGTTGGTTTTGCCTTCTTCCTTCCCAAATTTTGTATTCTGACGCAATACAAACACGAGTTTAGACAGCAGATCCATTATGAAAGAAGAAACAAATCCAATTAGCGTGTCATGCTTAGAATTCTAGAGGCAGCACGACCAACATGAGTTTTTGTGCTTTGGAAAAAGAAATGGAACCCTTTTGCAGAGGGGAACGATAATTAATTCCCCAAATCAGTTTGCCAGCGATTTTCAGGTGAATTGAATGAGTTTTCCAAAGCCAGTCAGCTGGGAGGGGTGGATGAATCCGGAAACAGCCTGTTTCCTTGTGACTAAATCAAGCCCACTATCAAAAAGGACTCTTCCATTTCTTTGGCTCTTTTCACATTTTTCTTCTTTATCATGGTTTGTTATGAATTTTCTGATGTGAGCTTTCATTTTGAGGCTGGAACATGGAGTTCAAGACCGGAAGGAATGGTCTTTTTCAATCAGGGCACAGCTGTTGGCTTGCTCCAATTCTGGCTTTCTGTCATGGTTTTGGGTGCCTCAGCCGAGTTTTGGTTTCCTGAGCGGCAATTTCCTAAATGATTTCCGGGTCTGAGTTGGTTTTGCCTTCTTCCTTCCCAAATTTTGTATTCTGACGCAATACAAACACGAGTTTAGACAGCAGATCCATTATGAAAGAAAAAAAAAAAACCAATTAGCTTGTCATGCTTAGAATTCTAGAGGCAGCACGACCAACATGAGTTTTTGTGCTTTGGAAAAAGAAATGGAACCGTTTTGCAGAGGGGAACGATAATTAATTCCCCAAATCAGTTTGCCAGCGATTTTCAGGTGAACTGAATGAGTTTTCCAAAGCCAGTCAGCTGGGAGGGGTGGATGAATCCGGAAACAGCCTGTTTTCTTGTGAATAAATCAAGCCCACTATCAAAAAGGACTCTTCCATTTCTTTGGCTCTTTTCACATTTTTCTTCTTTATCATGGTTTGTTATGAATTTTCTGATGTGAGCTTTGATTTTGAGACTGGAACATGGAGTTCAAGACCAGAAGGAATGGTCTTTTTCAATCAGGGCACAGCTGTTGGCTTGCTCCAATTCTGGCTTTCTGTCATGGTTTTGGGTGCCTCAGCCGAGTTTTGGTTTCCTGAGCAGCAATTTCCTAAATGATTTCTGGGTCTGAGTTGGTTTTGCCTTCTTCCTTCCCAAATTTTGTATTCTGACGCAATACAAACACGAGTTTAGACAGCAGATCCATTATGAAAGAAAAAACAAAACCAATTAGCGTGTCATGCTTAGAATTCTAGAGGCAGCACGACCAACATGAGTTTTTGTGCTTTGGAAAAAGAAATGGAACCCTTTTGCAGAGGGGAATGATAATTAATTCCCCAAATCAGTTTGCCAGCGATTTTCAGGTGAATTGAATGAGTTTTCCAAAGCCAGTCAGCTGGGAGGGGTGGATGAATACGGAAACAGCCTGTTTCCTTGTGACTAAATCAAGCACACTATCAAAAAGGACTCTTCCATTTCTTTGGCTCTTTTCATATTTTTCTTCTTTATCATGGTTTGTTATGAATTTTCTGATGTGAGCTTTGATTTTGAGGCTGGAATATGGAGTTCAAGACTGGAAGGAATGGTCTTTTTCAATCAGGGCACAGCTGTTGGCTTGCTCCAATTCTGGCTTTCTGTCATGGTTTTGGGTGCCTCAGCCGAGTTTTGGTTTCCTGAGTGGCAATTTCCTAAAGGATTTCTGGGTCTGAGTTGGTTTTGCCTTCTTCCTTCCCAAATTTTGTATTCTGACGCAATACAAACACGAGTTTAGACAGCAGATCCATTATGAAAGAAGAAACAAATCCAATTAGCGTGTCATGCTTAGAATTCTAGAGGCAGCACGACCAACATGAGTTTTTGTGCTTTGGAAAAAGAAATGGAACCCTTTTGCAGAGGGGAATGATAATTAATTCCCCAAATCAGTTTGCCAGCAATTCTCAGGTGAATTGAATGAGTTTTCCAAAGCCAGTCAGCTGGGAGGGGTGGATGAATCCGGAAACAGCCTGTTTCCTTGTGACTAAATCAAGCCCACTATCAACAAGGACTCTTCCATTTCTTTGGCTCTTTTCACATTTTTCTTCTTTATCATGGTTTGTTATGAATTTTCTGATGTGAGCTTTGATTTTGAGGCTGGAATATGGAGTTCAAGACCGGAAGGAATGGTCTTTTTCAATCAGGGCACAGCTGTTGGCTTGCTCCAATTCTGGCTTTTTGTCATGGTTTTGGGTGCCTCAGCCGAGTTTTGATTTCTTGAGCGGAAATTTCCTAAATGATTTCTGGGTCTGAGTTGGTTTTGCCTTCTTCCTTCCCAAATTTTGTATTCTGACACAACACAAACACGAGTTTAGGCAGCAGATCCATTATGAAATGAAAAAAACCAAAAAGACTTAGCCTGTCATGCTTAGAATTCTAGAGGCAGCACGACCAACATGAGTTTTTGTGCTTTCGACAAAGAAATGGAAGCCTTTTGCAGAGGGGAACGATCATTAATACCCAAATCAGTTTGCCAGCGATTTTCAGGTGAATTGAATGAGTTTTCCAAAGCCAGTCAGCTGGGAGGGGTGGATGAATCCGGAAACAGCCTGTTTCCTTGTGACTAAATCAAGCCCACTACCAAAAAGGACTCTTCCATTTCTTTGGCTCTTTTCACATTTTTCTTCTTTATCATGGTTTGTAATGAATTTTCTGATGTGAGCTTTGATTTTGAGGCTGGAATATGGAGTTCAAGACACGGAAGGAATGGTCTTTTTCAATCAGGGCACAGCTGTTGGCTTGCTCCAATTCTGGCTTTCTGTCATGGTTTTGGGTGCCTCAGCCGAGATTTGGTTTCCTGAGCGGCAATTTCCTAAAGGATTTTTGGGTCTGAGTTGGTTTTGCCTTCTTCCTTCCCAAATTTTGTATTCTGACGCAATAAAAACACGAGTTTAGACAGCAGATACATTACGAAAGAAAAAACAAAACCAATGAGCGTGTCATGCTTAGAATTCTAGAGGCAGCACAACCAACATGAGTTTATGTGTTTTGGACAAAGAAATGGAACCCTTTTGCAGAGGGGAACTATAATTAATTCCCCAAATCAGTTTGCCAGCGATTCTCAGGTGAATTGAATGAGTTTTCCAAAGCCAGTCAGCTGGGAGGGGTGGATGAATCCGGAAACAGCCTGTTTCCTTGTGACTAAATCAAGCCCACTATCAAAAAGGACTCTTGCATTTCTTTGGCTCTTTTCACATTTTTCTTCTTTATCATGGTTAGTAATGAATTTTCTGATGTGAGCTTTGATTTTGAGGCTGGAATATGGAGTTCAAGACACGGAAGGAATGGTCTTTTTCAATCAGGGCACAGCTGTTGGCTTGCTCCAATTCTGGCTTTCTGTCATGGTTTTGGGTGCCTCAGCCGAGATTTGGTTTCCTGAGCGGCAATTTCCTAAAGGATTTCTGGGTGTGAGTTGGTTTTGCCTTCTTCCTTCCCAAATTTTGTATTCTGACGCAACACAAACACGAGTTTAGACAGCAGATCCATTATGAAATGAAAAAAAACAAAACCACTTAGCCTGTCATGCTTAGAATTCTAGAGGCAGCACGACCAACATGAGTTTTTGTGCTTTGGACAAAGAAATGGAACCCTTTTGCCGAGGGGAACGATCATTAATTCCCCAAATCAGTTTGCCAGTGGTTTTCAGGTGAATTGAATGAGTTTTCCAAAGCCAGTCAGCTGGCAGGGGTGGATGAATCCGGAAACAGCCTGTTTCCTTGTGACTAAATCAAGCCCACTATCAAAAAGAACTCTTGCATTTCTTTGGCTCTTCTCATTTTTTCTTCTTTATCATGGTTTGTAATGAATTTTCTGATGTGAGCTTTGATTTTGAGGCTGGAATATGGAGTTCAAGACACGGAAGGAATGGTCTTTTTCAATCAGAGCACAGCTGTTGGCTTGCTCCAATTCTGGCTTTCTGTCATGGTTTTGGGTGCCTCAGCCGAGTTGGTTTCCTGAGTGGCAATTTCCTAAATGATTTCTGGGTCTGAGTTGGTTTTGCCTTCTTCCTTCCCAAATTTTGTATTCTGACGCAATACACACACGAGTTTAGACAGCAGATCCATTATGAAAGAAAAAAAACAAAACCAATGAGCGTGTCATGCTTAGAATTCTAGAGGCAGCACGACCAACATGAGTTTTTGTGTTCTGGAAAAATTAATGGAACCCTTTTGCAGAGGGGAATGATAATTAATTCCCCAAGTCAGTTTGCCAGCGATTTTCAGGTGAATTGAATGAGTTTTCCAAAGCCAGTCAGCTGGGAGGGGTGGATGAATGCGGAAACAGCCTGTTTCCTTGTGACTAAATCAAGCCCACTATCAAAAAGGACTCTTCCATTTCTTTGGCTCTTTTCAAATTTTTCTTCTTTATCATGTTTTGTAATGAATTTTCTGATGTGATCTTTGATTTTGAGGCTGGAATATGGAGTTCAAGACACGGAAGGAATGGTCTTTTTCAATCAGGGCACAGCTGCTGGTTTGCTCCAATTCTGGCTTTCTGTCATGGTTTTGGGTGCCTCAGCCGAGTTTTGGTTTCTTGAGCGGCAATTTCCTAAATAATTTCTGGGTCTGAGTTGGTTTTCCTTTCTTCCTTCCCAAATTTTGTATTCTGACGCAATACAAACACGAGTTTAGACAGCAGATCCATTATGAAATCAAAAACAATACCAATGAGGGTGTCATGCTTAAAATTCTAGATGATGGCCATTGGAGGGTGAACCAACGACAAAGGAAGACCTTTCTCTCTGTCTCTCTCTCTCACTGTCAACTCTGCCTGTCAAAAAATAAAAAAATAAAAAAAAAAAAAGTATTCTAGAGGCAGCACGACCAACATGAGTTTTTGTGTTTTGGACAAAGAAATGGAACCCTTATGCAAAGGGGAATGATAATTAATTCCCCAAATCAGTTTGCCAGCGATTCTCAGGTGAATTGAATGAGTTTTCCAAAGCCAGTCAGCAGGGAGGGGTGGATGAATGCGGAAACAGCCTGTTTCCTTGTGACTAAATCAAGCCCACTATCAAAAAGGACTCTTGCATTTCTTTGGCTCTTTTCACATTTTTCTTCTTTATCATGGTTTGTAATGAATTTTCTGATGTGAGCTTTGATTCTGAGGCTGGAATATGGAGTTCAAGACCCGGAAGGAATGGTCTTTTTCAATCAGGGCACAGCTGTTGGCTTGCTCCAATTCTGGCTTTCTGTCATGGTTTTGCGTGCCTCAGCCGAGTTTTGGTTTCCTGAGCGGCAATTTCCTAAAGGATTTCTGGGTCTGAGTTGGTTTTGCCTTCTTCCTTCCCAAACTTTTATTCTGACACAATACAAACACGAGTTTAGACAGCAGATCCATTATGAAATAAAAAACAATACCAATGAGGGTGTCATGCTTAAAATTATAGAGGATGGCATTTGGAGGGTAAACCAACGGCAAAGGAAGACCTTTCTCACTGTATCTCTCTCTCACTGTCCACTCTGCCTGTCAAAAAATAAAAAAATAAAAAAAAAAAGAATTCTAGAGGCAGCACGACCAACATGAGTTTTTGTGTTTTGGAAAAAGAAATGGAACCCTTTTGCAGAGGGGAACGATCATTAATTCCCCAAATCAGTTTGCCAGTGGTTTTCAGGGGAATTGAATGAGTTTTCCAAAGCCAGTCAGCTGGCAGGGGTGGATGAATCCGGAAACAGCCTGTTTCCTTGTGACTAAATCAAGCCCACTATCAAAAAGGACTCTTGCATTTCTTTGGCTCTTCTCATTTTTTCTTCTTTATCATGGTTTGTAATGAATTTTCTGATGTGAGCTTTGATTTTGAGGCTGGAATATGGAGTTCAAGACCGGAAGGAATGGTCTTTTTCAATCAGGGCACAGCTGTTGGCTTGCTCCAATTCTGGCTTTCTGTCATGGTTTTGGGTGCCTCAGCCGAGTTTTGGTTTCTTGAGCGGCAATTTCCTAAAGGATTTCTGGGTCTGAGTTGGTTTTGCCTTATTCCTTCCCAAATTTTGTATTCTGACGCAATACAAACACGAGTTTAGACAGCAGATCCATTATGAAATGAAAAAAACCAAAACCAATTAGCGTGTCATGCTTAGAATTCTAGAGGCAGCACGACCAACATGAGTTTTTGTGCTTTGGACAAAAATTGGAAGCCTTTTGCAGAGGGGAACGATAATTAATTCCCCAAATCAGTTTGCCAGCGATTTTCAGGTGAATTGAATGAGATTTCCAAAGCCAGTCAGCTGGGAGGGGTGGATGAATCCGGAAACAGCCTGTTTCCTTGTGACTAAATCAAGCCCACTATCAAAAAGGACTCTTCCATTTCTTTGGCTCTTTTCACATTTTTCTTCTTTATCATGGTTTGTAATGAATTTTCTGATGTGAGCTTTGATTTTGAGGCTGGAATATGGAGTTCAAGACACGGAAGGAATGGTCTTTTTCAATCAGGGCACAGCTGTTGGCTTGCTCCAATTCTGGCTTTTTGTCATGGTTTTGGGTGCCTCAGCCGAGTTTTGATTTCTTGAGCGGCAATTTCCTAAAGGATTTCTGGGTCTGAGTTGGTTTTGCCTTGTTCCTTCCCAAATTTTATATTCTGACGCAACACAAACACGAGTTTAGACAGCAGATCCATTATGAAATGAAAAAAACCAAAACCACTTAGCGTGTCATGCTTAGAATTGTAGAGGCAGCACGACCAACATGAGTTTTTGTGTTTTGGACAAAGAAATGGAACCCTTTTGCAGAGGGGAACGATCATTAATACCCAAATCAGTTTGCCAGCAATTTTCAGGTGAATTGAATGAGTTTTCCAAAGCCAGTCAGCTGGCAGGGGTGGATGAATCCGGAAACAGCCTGTTTCCTTGTGATTAAATCAAGCCCACTCTCAAAAAGCACTCTTCCATTTCTTTGGCTCTTTTCACATTTTTCTTATTTCTCATATTTTGTAATGAATTTTCTGATGTGAGCTTTGATTTTGAGGCTGGAATATGGAGTTCAAGACACGGAAGGAATGGTTTTTTTCAATCAGGGCACAGCTGTTGGCTTGCTCCAATTCTGGCTTTCTGTCATGATTTTGGGTGCCTCAGCCGAGATTTGGTTTCCTGAGCGGCAATTTCCTAAAGGATTTCTGTGTCTGAGTTGGTTTTGCCTTCTTCCTTCCCAAATTTTGTATTCTGACGCAATACAAACACGAGTTTAGACAGCAGATCCATTATGAAAGAAAAAACAAATCCAATGAGCGTGTCATTCTTAGAATTCTCTAGGCAGCACAACCAACATGAGTTTTTGTGTTTTGGAAAAAGAAATGGAACCCTTTTGCAGAGGGGCACGATCATTAATTCCCCAAATCAGTTTGCCAGCGATTTTCAGGTGAATTGAATGAGTTTTCCAAAGCCAGTCAGCTGGGAGGGGTGGATGAATGCGGAAACAGCCTGTTTCCTTGTGATTAAATCAAGCCCACTATCAAAAAGGACTCTTGCATTTCTTTGGCTCTTTTCACATTTTTCTTCTTTATCATGGTTTGTAATGAATTTTCTGATGTCAGCTTTGATTCTGAGGCTGGAATATGGAGTTCAAGACACGGAAGGAATGGTCTTTTTCAATCAGGGCCCAGCTGTTGCCTTGCTCCAATTCTGGCTTTCTGTCATGGTTTTGGGTGCCTCAGCCGAGTTTTGGTTTCTTGAGCGGCAATTTCCTAAATGATTTCTGGGTCTGAGTTGGTTTTGCCTTCTTCCTTCCCAAATTTTGTATTCTGACGCAATACAAACACGAGTTTAGACAGCAGATCCATTATGAAATGAAAAAAACCAAAACGAATTAGCGTGTCATGCTTAGAATTCTAGAGGCAGCACGACCAACATGAGGTTTTGTGTTTTGGACAAAGAAATGGAACCCTTTTGCAGAGGGGAACGATAATTAATTCCCCAAATCAGTTTGCCAGCGATTTTCAGGTGAATTGAATGAGTTTTCCAAAGCCAGTCAGCTGGGAGGGGTGGATGAATCCAGAAACAGCCTGTTTCCTTGTGACTAAATCAAGCCCACTATCAAAAAGGACTCTTGCATTTCTTTGGCTCTTTTCACATTTTTCTTCTTTATCATGGTTTGTAATGAATTTTCTGATGTGAGCTTTGATTTTGAGGCTGGAATATGGAGTTCAAGACACGGAAGGAATGGTCTTTTTCAATCAGGGCACAGCTGTTGGCTTGCTCCAATTCTGGTTTTCTGTCTTGGTTTTGGGTGACTCAGCCGAGTTTTGGTTTCTTGAGCGGCAATTTCCTGAATGATTTCTGGGTCTGCGTTGGTTTTGCCTTCTTCCTTCCCAAATTTTGTATTCTGACGCAATACAAACACGAGTTTAGACAGCAGATCCATTATGAAATGAAAAAAACCAAAACGAATTAGCGTGTCATGCTTAGAATTCTAGAGGCAGCACGACCAACATGAGTTTTTGTGTTTTGGACAAAGAAATGGAACCATTTGCAGAGGGGAACGATAATTAATTCCCCAAATCAGTTTGCCAGCAATTTTCAGGTGAATTGAATGAGTTTTCCAAAGCCAGTCAGCTGGGAGGGGTGGATGAATCCGGAAACAGCCTGTTTCCTTGTGACTAAATCAAGCCCACTATCAAAAAGCACTCTTCCATTTCTTTGGCTCTTCTCACTTTTTTCTTCTTTATCATGGTTTGTAATGAATTTTCTGATGTGAGCTTTGATTTTGAGGCTGGAATATGGAGTTCAAGACACGGAAGGAATGGTCTTTTTCAATCAGGGCACAGCTGTTGGCTTGCTCCAATTCTGGCTTTCTGTCATGGTTTTGGGTGCCTCAGCCGAGTTTTGGTTTCTTGAGCGGCAATTTCCTAAAGGATTTCTGGGTGTGAGTTGGTTTTGCCTTCTTCCTTCCCAAATTTTGTATTCTGACGAAATACAAACACGAGTTTAGACAGCAGATCCATTATGAAATGAAAAAAACCAAAACGAATTAGCGTGTCATGCTTAGAATTCTAGAGGCAGCACGACCAACATGAGTTTTTGTGTTTTGGACAAAGAAATGGAACCCTTTTGCAGAGGGGAACGATAATTAATTCCCCCAATCAGTTTGCCAGCGATTTTCAGGTGAATTGAATGAGTTTTCCAAAGCCAGTCAGCTGGGAGGGGTGGATGAATCCGGAAACAGCCTGTTTCCTTGTGACTAAATCAAGCCCACTATCAAAAAGGACTCTTGCATTTCTTTGGCTCTTCTCACTTTTTTCTTCTTTATCATGGTTTGTAATGAATTTTCTGATGTGAGCTTTGATTTTGAGGCTGGAATATGGAGTTCAAGACACGGAAGGAATGGTCTTTTTCAATCAGGGCACAGCTGTTGGCTTGCTCCAATTCTGGCTTTCTGTCATGGTTTTGGGTGCCTCAGCCGAGTTTTGCTTTCTTGAGCGGCAATTTCCTAAAGGATTTCTGGGTCTGAGTTGGTTTTGCCTTCTTCCTTCCCAAATTTTGTATTCTGACGCAATACAAACACGAGTTTAGACAGCAGATCCACTATGAAATAAAAAAAAAAAACAAAACCAATTAGCGTGTCATGCTTAGAATTCTAGAGGCAGCACGACCAACATGAGTTTTTGTGTTTTGGACAAAGAAATGGAATCCTTTTGCAGAGGGGAACGATAATTTATTCCCCAAATCAGTTTGCCAGCGATTTTCAGGTGAATTGAATGAGTTTTCCAAAGCCAGTCAGCTGGGAGGGGTGGATGAATCCGGAAACAGCCTGTTTCCTTGTGACTAAATCAAGCCCACTATCAAAAAGCACTCTTCCATTTCTTTGGCTCTTCTCACTTTTTTCTTCTTTATCATGGTTTGTAATGAATTTTCGGATGTGATCTTTGATTTTGAGGCTGGAATATGGAGTTCAAGACACGGAAGGAATGGTCTTTTTCAATCAGGGCACAGCTGTTGGCTTGCTCCAATTCTGGCTTTCTGTCATGGTTTTGGGTGCCTCAGCCGAGTTTTGGTTTCTTGAGCGGCAATTTCCTGAATGATTTCTGGGTCTGCGTTGGTTTTGCCTTCTTCCTTCCCAAATTTTGTATTCTGACGCAATACAAACACGAGTTTAGACAGCAGATCCATTATGAAATGAAAAAAACCAAAACGAATTAGCGTGTCATGCTTAGAATTGTAGAGGCAGCACGACCAACATGAGTTTTTGTGTTTTGGAAAAAGAAATGGAACCCTTTTGCAGAGGGGAACGATCATTAATTCCCCAAATCAGTTTGCCAGCGATTTCCAGGGGAATTGAATGAGTTTTCCAAAGCCAGTCAGCTGGGAGGGGTGGATTTATCCGGAAACAGCCTGTTTCCTTGTGACTAAATCAAGCCCACTATCAAAAAGGACTCTTCCATTTCTTTGGCTCTTTTCACATTTTTCTTCTTTATCATGGTTTGTAATGAATTTTCTGATGTGAGCTTTGATTTTGAGGCTGGAATATGGAGTTCAAGACCGGAAGGAATCGTCTTTTTCAATCAGGGCACAGCTGTTGGCTTGCTCCAATTCTGGCTTTCTGTCATGGTTTTGGGTGCCTCAGCCGAGTTTTGGTGTCTTGAGCGGCAATTTCCTAAAGGATTTCTGGGTCTGAGTTGGTTTTGCCTTCTTCCTTCCCAAATTTTGTATTCTGACGCAATACAAACACGAGTTTAGACAGCAGATCCATTATGAAATAAAAAACAAAACTAATGAGCGTGTCATGCTTAGAATTCTAGAGGCAGCACGACCAACATGAGTTTTTGTGTTTTGGACAAAGAAATGGAACCCTTTTGCCGAGGGGAACGATCATTAATTCCCCAAATCAGTTTGCCAGTGATTTTCAGGTGAATTGAATGAGTTTTCCAAAGCCAGTCAGCTGGGAGGGGTGGATGAATGCGGAAACAGCCTGTTTCCTTGTGACTAAATCAAGCCCACTCTCAAAAAGGACTCTTCCATTGCTTTGGCTCTTTTCACATTTTTCTTCTTTATCATGGTTTGTAATGAATTTTCTGATGTGAGCTTTGATTTTGAGGCTGGAATATGGAGTTCAAGACACGGAAGGAATGGTCTTTTTCAATCAGGGCACAGCTGTTGGCTTGCTCCAATTCTGGCTTTCTGTCATGGTTTTGGGTGCCTCAGCCGAGTTTTGGTGTCTTGAGCGGCAATTTCCTAAAGGATTTCTGGGTCTGAGTTGGTTTTGCCTTCTTCCTTCCCAAATTTTGTATTCTGACGCAATACAAACACGAGTTTAGACAGCAGATCCATTATGAAATAAAAAACAAAACTAATGAGCGTGTCATGCTTAGAATTCTAGAGGCAGCACGACCAACATGAGTTTTTGTGTTTTGGACAAAGAAATGGAACCCTTTTGCCGAGGGGAACGATCATTAATTCCCCAAATCAGTTTGCCAGTGATTTTCAGGTGAATTGAATGAGTTTTCCAAAGCCAGTCAGCTGGGAGGGGTGGATGAATGCGGAAACAGCCTGTTTCCTTGTGACTAAATCAAGCCCACTATCAAAAAGGACTCTTGCATTTCTTTGGCTCTTCTCATTTTTTCTTCTTTATCATGGTTTGTAATGAATTTTCTGATGTGAGCTTTGATTTTGAGGCTGGAATATGGAGTTCAAGACACGGAAGGAATGGTCTTTTTCAATCAGGGCACAGCTGTTGGCTTGCTCCAATTCTGGCTTTCTGTCATGGTTTTGGGTGCCTCAGTCGAGTTTTGGTTTCTTGAGCGGCAATTTCCTGAATAATTTCTGGGTCTGAGTTGGTTTTGCCTTCTTCCTTCCCAAATTTTGTATTCTGACGCAATACAAACACGAGTTTAGACAGCAGATCCATTATGAAAGAAAAAACAAAACGAATTAGCGTGTCATGCTTAGAATTCTAGAGGCAGCACGACCAACATGAGTTTTTGTGTTTTGGAAAAAGAAATGGAACCCTTTTGCAGAGGGGAACGATAATTAATTCCCCAAATCAGTTTGCCAGCGATTTTCAGGTGAATTGAATGAGTTTTCCAAAGCCAGTCAGCTGGGAGGGGTGGATGAATCTGGAAACAGCCTGTTTCCTTGTGACTAAATCAAGCCCACTATCAAAAAGGACTCTTCCATTTCTTTGGCTCTTCTCATTTTTTCTTCTTTATCAAGGTTTGTAATGAATTTTCTGATGTGAGCTTTGATTTTGAGGCTGGAATATGGAGTTCAAGACATGGAAGGAATGGTCTTTTTCAATCAGGGCACAGCTGTTGGCTTGCTCCAATTCTGGCTTTCTGTCATGGTTTTGGGTGCCTCAGCCGAGTTTTGGTGTCTTGAGCGGCAATTTCCTGAATGATTTCTGGGTCTGAGTTGGTTTTGCCTTCTTCCTTCCCAAATTTTGTATTCTGACGCAATACAAACACGAGTTTAGACAGCAGATCCATTATGAAATGAAAAAAACCAAAACGAATTAGCGTGTCATGCTTAGAATTGTAGAGGCAGCACGACCAACATGAGTTTTTGTGTTTTGGACAAAGAAATGGAACCCTTTTGCAGAGGGGCACGATAATTAATTCCCCAAATCAGTTTGCCAGCGATTTTCAGGTGAATTGAATGAGTTTTCCAAAGCCAGTCAGCTGGGAGGGGTGGATGAATCTGGAAACAGCCTGTTTCCTTGTGACTAAATCAAGCCCACTATCAAAAAGCACTCTTCCATTTCTTTGGCTCTTCTCATTTTTTCTTCTTTATCATGGTTTGTAATGAATTTTCTGATGTGAGCTTTGATTTTGAGGCTGGAATATGGAGTTCAAGACACGGAAGGAATGGTCTTTTTCAATCAGGGCACAGCTGTTGGCTTGCTCCAATTCTGGCTTTCTGTCATGGTTTTGGGTGCCTCAGCCGAGTTTTGGTTTCTTGAGCGGCAATTTCCTAAATGATTTCTGGGTCTGAGTTGGTTTTGCCTTCTTCCTTCCCAAATTTTGTATTCTGACGCAATACAAACACGAGTTTAGACAGCAGATCCACTATGAAATAAAAAAAAAACCAAAACCAATGAGCGTGTCATGCTTAGAATTCTAGAGGCAGCACGACCAACATGAGTTTTTGTGTTTTGGACAAAGAAATGGAACCCTTTTGCAGAGGGGCACGATAATTAATTCCCCAAATCAGTTTGCCAGCGATTTTCAGGTGAATTGAATGAGTTTTCCAAAGCCAGTCAGCTGGGAGGGGTGGATGAATCCAGAAACAGCCTGTTTCCTTGTGATAAATCAAGCCCACTATCAAAAAGCACTCTTCCATTTCTTTGGCTCTTCTCACTTTTTTCTTCTTTATCATGGTTTGTAATGAATTTTCTGATGTGAGCTTTGATTTTGAGGCTGGAATATGGAGTTCAAGACACGGAAAGAATGGTCTTTTTCAATCAGGGCACAGCTGTTGGCTTGCTCCAATTCTGGCTTTCTGTCATGGTTTTGGGTGCCTCAGCCGAGTTTTGGTTTCTTGAGCGGCAATTTCCTAAATGATTTCTGGGTCTGAGTAGGTTTTGCCTTCTTCCTTCCCAAATTTTGTATTCTGACGCAATACAAACACGAGTTTAGACAGCAGATCCATTATGAAAGAAAAAAAAACCAAAACCAAATAGCCTGTTATGCTTAGAATTCTAGAGGCAGCACGACCAACATGAGTTTTTGTGTTTTGGACAAGGAAATGGAACCCTTTTGCAGAGGGGCACGATAATTCATTCCCCAAATCAGTTTGCCAGCGATTTTCAGGTGAATTGAATGAGTTTTCCAAAGCCAGTCAGCTGGGAGGGGTGGATGAATCCAGAAACAGCCTGTTTCCTTGTGACTAAATCAAGCCCACTATCAAAAAGGACTCTTGCATTTCTTTGGCTCTTCTCACTTTTCTCTTCTTTATCATGGATTGTAATGAATTTTCTGATGTGAGCTTTGATTTTGAGGCTGGAATATGGAGTTCAACACACGGAAGGAATGGTGTTTTTCAATCAGGGCACAGCTGTTGGCTTGCTCCAATTCTGGCTTTCTGTCATGGTTTTGGGTGCCTCAGCCGAGTTTTGGTTTCTTGAGCGGCAATTTCCTAAATGATTTCTGGGTCTGAGTTGGTTTTGCCTTCTTCCTTCCCCAATTTTGTATTCTGACACAATACAAACACGAGTTTAGACAGCAGATCCATTATGAAATGAAAAAAAAACAAAACGAATTAGCGTGTCATGCTTAGAATTCTAGAGGCAGCACGACCAACATGAGTTTTTGTGTTTTGGACAAAGAAATGGAACCCTTTTGCAGAGGGGAACGATAATTAATTCCCCAAATCAGTTTGCCAGTGATTTTCAGGTGAATTGAATGAGTTTTCCAAAGCCAGTCAGCTGGGAGGGGTGGATGAATCCGGAAACAGCCTGTTTCCTTGTGACTAAATCAAGTCCACTATCAAAAAGGACTCTTCCATTTCTTTGGCTCTTTTCACATTTTTCTTCTTTATCATGGTTTGTCATGAATTTTCTGATGTGAGCTTTGATTTTGAGGCTGGAATATGGAGTTCAAGACACGGAAGGAATGGTCTTTTTCAATCAGGGCACAGCTGTTGGCTTGCTCCAATTCTGGCTTTCTGTCATGGTTTTGGGTGCCTCAGCCGAGTTTTGGTTTCTTGAGCGGCAATTTCCTGAATGATTTCTGGGTCTGAGTTGGTTTTGCCTTCTTCCTTCCCAAATTTTGTATTCTGACGCAATACAAACACGAGTTTAGACAGCAGATCCATTATGAAAGAAAAAACAAAACGAATTAGCGTGTCATGCTTAGAATTCTAGAGGCAGCACGACCAACATGAGTTTTTGTGTTTTGGACAAAGAAATGGAACCCTTTTGCAGAGGGGCACGATAATTAATTCCCCAAATCAGTTTGCCAGCGATTTTCAGGTGAATTGAATGAGTTTTCCAAAGCCAGTCAGCTGGGAGGGGTGGATGAATCTGGAAACAGCCTGATTCCTTGTGACTAAATCAAGCCCACTATCAAAAAGGACTCTTCCATTTCATTGGCTCTTCTCACTTTTTTCTTCTTTATCATGGTTTGTAATGAATTTTCTGATGTGAGCTTTGATTTTGAGGCTGGAATATGGAGTTCAAGACACGGAAGGAATGGTCTTTTTCAATCAGGGCACAGCTGTTGGCTTGCTCCAATTCTGGCTTTCTGTCATGGTTTTGGGTGCCTCAGCCGAGTTTTGGTTTCTTGAGCGGCAATTTCCTAAAGGATTTCTGGGTCTGAGTTGGTTTTGCCTTCTTCCTTCCCAAATTTTGTATTCTGAAGCAATACAAACACGAGTTTAGACAGCAGATCCACTATGAAATAAAAAAAAACCAAAACCAATTCGCGTGTCATGCTTAGAATTCTAGAGGCAGCACGACCAACATGAGTTTTTGTGTTTTGGACAAGGAAATGGAACCCTTTTGCAGAGGGGCACGATAATTCATTCCCCAAATCAGTTTGCCAGCGATTTTCAGGTGAATTGAATGAGTTTTCCAAAGCCAGTCAGCTGGGAGGGGTGGATGAATCCAGAAACAGCCTGTTTCCTTGTGACTAAATCAAGCCCACTATCAAAAAGGACTCTTGCATTTCTTTGGCTCTTCTCACTTTTCTCTTCTTTATCATGGATTGTAATGAATTTTCTGATGTGAGCTTTGATTTTGAGGCTGGAATATGGAGTTCAACACACGGAAGGAATGGTGTTTTTCAATCAGGGCACAGCTGTTGGCTTGCTCCAATTCTGGCTTTCTGTCATGGTTTTGGGTGCCTCAGCCGAGTTTTGGTTTCTTGAGCGGCAATTTCCTAAATGATTTCTGGGTCTGAGTTGGTTTTGCCTTCTTCCTTCCCCAATTTTGTATTCTGACACAATACAAACACGAGTTTAGACAGCAGATCCATTATGAAATGAAAAAAAAACAAAACGAATTAGCGTGTCATGCTTAGAATTCTAGAGGCAGCACGACCAACATGAGTTTTTGTGTTTTGGACAAAGAAATGGAACCCTTTTGCAGAGGGGAACGATAATTAATTCCCCAAATCAGTTTGCCAGTGATTTTCAGGTGAATTGAATGAGTTTTCCAAAGCCAGTCAGCTGGGAGGGGTGGATGAATCCGGAAACAGCCTGTTTCCTTGTGACTAAATCAAGTCCACTATCAAAAAGGACTCTTCCATTTCTTTGGCTCTTTTCACATTTTTCTTCTTTATCATGGTTTGTCATGAATTTTCTGATGTGAGCTTTGATTTTGAGGCTGGAATATGGAGTTCAAGACACGGAAGGAATGGTGTTTTTCAATCAGGGCACAGCTGTTGGCTTGCTCCAATTCTGGCTTTCTGTCATGGTTTTGGGTGCCTCAGCCGAGTTTTGGTTTCTTGAGCGGCAATTTCCTAAATGATTTCTGGGTCTGAGTTGGTTTTGCCTTCTTCCTTCCCCAATTTTGTATTCTGACACAATACAAACACGAGTTTAGACAGCAGATCCATTATGAAATGAAAAAAAAACAAAACGAATTAGCGTGTCATGCTTAGAATTCTAGAGGCAGCACGACCAACATGAGTTTTTGTGTTTTGGACAAAGAAATGGAACCCTTTTGCAGAGGGGAACGATAATTAATTCCCCAAATCAGTTTGCCAGTGATTTTCAGGTGAATTGAATGAGTTTTCCAAAGCCAGTCAGCTGGGAGGGGTGGATGAATCCGGAAACAGCCTGTTTCCTTGTGACTAAATCAAGTCCACTATCAAAAAGGACTCTTCCATTTCTTTGGCTCTTTTCACATTTTTCTTCTTTATCATGGTTTGTCATGAATTTTCTGATGTGAGCTTTGATTTTGAGGCTGGAATATGGAGTTCAAGACACGGAAGGAATGGTCTTTTTCAATCAGGGCACAGCTGTTGGCTTGCTCCAATTCTGGCTTTCTGTCATGGTTTTGGGTGCCTCAGCCGAGTTTTGGTTTCTTGAGCGGCAATTTCCTGAATGATTTCTGGGTCTGAGTTGGTTTTGCCTTCTTCCTTCCCAAATTTTGTATTCTGACGCAATACAAACACGAGTTTAGACAGCAGATCCATTATGAAAGAAAAAACAAAACGAATTAGCGTGTCATGCTTAGAATTCTAGAGGCAGCACGACCAACATGAGTTTTTGTGTTTTGGACAAAGAAATGGAACCCTTTTGCAGAGGGGCACGATAATTAATTCCCCAAATCAGTTTGCCAGCGATTTTCAGGTGAATTGAATGAGTTTTCCAAAGCCAGTCAGCTGGGAGGGGTGGATGAATCTGGAAACAGCCTGATTCCTTGTGACTAAATCAAGCCCACTATCAAAAAGGACTCTTCCATTTCATTGGCTCTTCTCACTTTTTTCTTCTTTATCATGGTTTGTAATGAATTTTCTGATGTGAGCTTTGATTTTGAGGCTGGAATATGGAGTTCAAGACACGGAAGGAATGGTCTTTTTCAATCAGGGCACAGCTGTTGGCTTGCTCCAATTCTGGCTTTCTGTCATGGTTTTGGGTGCCTCAGCCGAGTTTTGGTTTCTTGAGCGGCAATTTCCTAAAGGATTTCTGGGTCTGAGTTGGTTTTGCCTTCTTCCTTCCCAAATTTTGTATTCTGAAGCAATACAAACACGAGTTTAGACAGCAGATCCACTATGAAATAAAAAAAAACCAAAACCAATTCGCGTGTCATGCTTAGAATTCTAGAGGCAGCACGACCAACATGAGTTTTTGTGTTTTGGACAAGGAAATGGAACCCTTTTGCAGAGGGGCACGATAATTCATTCCCCAAATCAGTTTGCCAGCGATTTTCAGGTGAATTGAATGAGTTTTCCAAAGCCAGTCAGCTGGGAGGGGTGGATGAATCCAGAAACAGCCTGTTTCCTTGTGACTAAATCAAGCCCACTATCAAAAAGGACTCTTGCATTTCTTTGGCTCTTCTCACTTTTCTCTTCTTTATCATGGATTGTAATGAATTTTCTGATGTGAGCTTTGATTTTGAGGCTGGAATATGGAGTTCAACACACGGAAGGAATGGTGTTTTTCAATCAGGGCACAGCTGTTGGCTTGCTCCAATTCTGGCTTTCTGTCATGGTTTTGGGTGCCTCAGCCGAGTTTTGGTTTCTTGAGCGGCAATTTCCTAAATGATTTCTGGGTCTGAGTTGGTTTTGCCTTCTTCCTTCCCCAATTTTGTATTCTGACACAATACAAACACGAGTTTAGACAGCAGATCCATTATGAAATGAAAAAAAAACAAAACGAATTAGCGTGTCATGCTTAGAATTCTAGAGGCAGCACGACCAACATGAGTTTTTGTGTTTTGGACAAAGAAATGGAACCCTTTTGCAGAGGGGAACGATAATTAATTCCCCAAATCAGTTTGCCAGTGATTTTCAGGTGAATTGAATGAGTTTTCCAAAGCCAGTCAGCTGGGAGGGGTGGATGAATCCGGAAACAGCCTGTTTCCTTGTGACTAAATCAAGTCCACTATCAAAAAGGACTCTTCCATTTCTTTGGCTCTTTTCACATTTTTCTTCTTTATCATGGTTTGTCATGAATTTTCTGATGTGAGCTTTGATTTTGAGGCTGGAATATGGAGTTCAAGACACGGAAGGAATGGTCTTTTTCAATCAGGGCACAGCTGTTGGCTTGCTCCAATTCTGGCTTTCTGTCATGGTTTTGGGTGCCTCAGCCGAGTTTTGGTTTCTTGAGCGGCAATTTCCTGAATGATTTCTGGGTCTGAGTTGGTTTTGCCTTCTTCCTTCCCAAATTTTGTATTCTGACGCAATACAAACACGAGTTTAGACAGCAGATCCATTATGAAAGAAAAAACAAAACGAATTAGCGTGTCATGCTTAGAATTCTAGAGGCAGCACGACCAACATGAGTTTTTGTGTTTTGGACAAAGAAATGGAACCCTTTTGCAGAGGGGCACGATAATTAATTCCCCAAATCAGTTTGCCAGCGATTTTCAGGTGAATTGAATGAGTTTTCCAAAGCCAGTCAGCTGGGAGGGGTGGATGAATCTGGAAACAGCCTGATTCCTTGTGACTAAATCAAGCCCACTATCAAAAAGGACTCTTCCATTTCATTGGCTCTTCTCACTTTTTTCTTCTTTATCATGGTTTGTAATGAATTTTCTGATGTGAGCTTTGATTTTGAGGCTGGAATATGGAGTTCAAGACACGGAAGGAATGGTCTTTTTCAATCAGGGCACAGCTGTTGGCTTGCTCCAATTCTGGCTTTCTGTCATGGTTTTGGGTGCCTCAGCCGAGTTTTGGTTTCTTGAGCGGCAATTTCCTAAAGGATTTCTGGGTCTGAGTTGGTTTTGCCTTCTTCCTTCCCAAATTTTGTATTCTGAAGCAATACAAACACGAGTTTAGACAGCAGATCCACTATGAAATAAAAAAAAACCAAAACCAATTCGCGTGTCATGCTTAGAATTCTAGAGGCAGCACGACCAACATGAGTTTTTGTGTTTTGGACAAGGAAATGGAACCCTTTTGCAGAGGGGCACGATAATTCATTCCCCAAATCAGTTTGCCAGCGATTTTCAGGTGAATTGAATGAGTTTTCCAAAGCCAGTCAGCTGGGAGGGGTGGATGAATCCAGAAACAGCCTGTTTCCTTGTGACTAAATCAAGCCCACTATCAAAAAGGACTCTTGCATTTCTTTGGCTCTTCTCACTTTTCTCTTCTTTATCATGGATTGTAATGAATTTTCTGATGTGAGCTTTGATTTTGAGGCTGGAATATGGAGTTCAACACACGGAAGGAATGGTGTTTTTCAATCAGGGCACAGCTGTTGGCTTGCTCCAATTCTGGCTTTCTGTCATGGTTTTGGGTGCCTCAGCCGAGTTTTGGTTTCTTGAGCGGCAATTTCCTAAATGATTTCTGGGTCTGAGTTGGTTTTGCCTTCTTCCTTCCCCAATTTTGTATTCTGACACAATACAAACACGAGTTTAGACAGCAGATCCATTATGAAATGAAAAAAAAACAAAACGAATTAGCGTGTCATGCTTAGAATTCTAGAGGCAGCACGACCAACATGAGTTTTTGTGTTTTGGACAAAGAAATGGAACCCTTTTGCAGAGGGGAACGATAATTAATTCCCCAAATCAGTTTGCCAGTGATTTTCAGGTGAATTGAATGAGTTTTCCAAAGCCAGTCAGCTGGGAGGGGTGGATGAATCCGGAAACAGCCTGTTTCCTTGGGACTAAATAAAGCCCACTATCAAAAAGGACTCTTCCATTTCTTTGGCTCTTTTCACATTTTTCTTCTTTATCATGGTTTGTCATGAATTTTCTGATGTGAGCTTTGATTTTGAGGCTGGAATATGGAGTTCAAGACACGGAAGGAATGGTCTTTTTCAATCAGGGCACAGCTGTTGGCTTGCTCCAATTCTGGCTTTCTGTCATGGTTTTGGGTGCCTCAGCCGAGTTTTGGTTTCTTGAGCGGCAATTTCCTGAATGATTTCTGGGTCTGAGTTGGTTTTGCCTTCTTCCTTCCCAAATTTTGTATTCTGACGCAATACAAACACGAGTTTAGACAGCAGATCCATTATGAAAGAAAAAACAAAACGAATTAGCGTGTCATGCTTAGAATTCTAGAGGCAGCACGACCAACATGAGTTTTTGTGTTTTGGACAAAGAAATGGAACCCTTTTGCAGAGGGGCACGATAATTAATTCCCCAAATCAGTTTGCCAGCGATTTTCAGGTGAATTGAATGAGTTTTCCAAAGCCAGTCAGCTTGGAGGGGTGGATGAATCTGGAAACAGCCTGATTCCTTGTGACTAAATCAAGCCCACTATCAAAAAGGACTCTTCCATTTCATTGGCTCTTCTCACTTTTTTCTTCTTTATCATGGTTTGTAATGAATTTTCTGATGTGAGCTTTGATTTTGAGGCTGGAATATGGAGTTCAAGACACGGAAGGAATGGTCTTTTTCAATCAGGGCACAGCTGTTGGCTTGCTCCAATTCTGGCTTTCTGTCATGGTTTTGGGTGCCTCAGCCGAGTTTTGGTTTCTTGAGCGGCAATTTCCTAAAGGATTTCTGGGTCTGAGTTGGTTTTGCCTTCTTCCTTCCCAAATTTTGTATTCTGAAGCAATACAAACACGAGTTTAGACAGCAGATCCACTATGAAATAAAAAAAAACCAAAACCAATTCGCGTGTCATGCTTAGAATTCTAGAGGCAGCACGACCAACATGAGTTTTTGTGTTTTGGACAAAGAAATGGAACCCTTTTGCAGAGGGGCACGATAATTAATTCCCCAAATCAGTTTGCCAGCAATTTTCAGGTGAATTGAATGAGTTTTCCAAAGCCAGTCAGCTGGGAGGGGTGGATGAATGCGGAAACAGCCTGTTTCCTTGTGACTAAATCAAGCCCACTATCAAAAAGGACTCTTCCATTTCTTTGGCTCTTCTCACTTTTTTCTTCTTTATCATGGTTTGTAATGAATTTTCTGATGTGAGCTTTGATTTTGAGGCTGGAATATGGAGTTCAAGACCCGGAAGGAATGGTCTTTTTCAATCAGGGCACAGCTGTTGGCTTGCTCCAATTCTGGCTTTCTGTCATGGTTTTGGGTGCCTCAACCGAGTTTTGGTTTCTTGAGCGGCAATTTCCTAAAGGATTTCTGGGTCTGAGTTGGTTTTTCCTTTTTCCTTCCGAAATTTTGTACTCTGACGCAATACAAACACGAGTTTAGACAGCAGATCCATTATGAAATAAAAAAGAAAACGAATTAGCGTGTCATGCTTAGAATTCTAGAGGCAGCACGACCAACATGAGTTTTTGTGTTTTGGAAAAAGAAATGGAACCCTTTTGCAGAGGGGAAGGATAATTAATTCCCCAAATCAGTTTGCCAGCGATTTTCAGGTGAATTGAATGAGTTTTCCAAAGCCAGTCAGCTGGGAGGGGTGGATGAATCCGGAAACAGCCTGTTTCCTTGTGACTAAATCAAGCCCACTATCAAAAAGCACTCTTCCATTTCTTTGGCTCTTCTCATTTTTTCTTCTTTATCATGGTTTGTAATGAATTTTCTGATGTGAGCTTTGATTTTGAGGCTGGAATATGGAGTTCAAGACACGGAAGGAATGGTCTTTTTCAATCAGGGCACAGCTGTTGGCTTGCTCCAATTCAGGCTTTCTGTCATGGTTTTGGGTTCCTCAGCCGAGTTTTGGTTTCTTGAGCGGCAATTTCCTGAATGATTTCTGGGTCTGCGTTGGTTTTGCCTTCTTCCTTCCCAAATTTTGTACTCTGACGCAATACAAACACGAGTTTAGACAGCAGATCCATTATGAAATAAAAAACAAAACGAATTAGCGTGTCATGCTTAGAATTCTAGAGGCAGCACGACCAACATGAGTTTTTGTGTTTTGGACAAAGAAATGGAACCCTTTTGCAGAGGGGAAAAATAATTAATTCCCCAAATCAGTTTGCCAGCGATTTTCAGGTGAATTGAATGAGTTTTCCAAAGCCAGTCAGCTGGGAGGGGTGGATGAATCCGGAAACAGCCTGTTTCCTTGTGACTAAATCAAGCCCACTATCAAAAAGGACTCTTCCATTTCTTTGGCTCTTCTCACTTTTTTCTTCTTTATCATGGTTTGTAATGAATTTTCTGATGTGAGCTTTGATTTTGAGGCTGGAATATGGAGTTCAGGACACGGAAGGAATGGTCTTTTTCAATCAGGGCACAGCTGTTGGCTTGCTCCAATTCTGGCTTTCTGTCATGGTTTTGGGTGCCTCAGCCGAGTTTTGGTTTCTTGAGCGGCAATTTCCTAAATGATTTTTGGGTCTGAGTTGGTTTTGCCTTCTTCCTTCCCAAATTTTGTATTCTGACGCAATACAAACACGAGTTTAGACAGCAGATCCACTATGAAATAAAAAAAAAACCAAAACCAATGAGCGTGTCATGCTTAGAATTCTAGAGGCAGCACGACCAACATGAGTTTTTGTGCTTTGGAAAAAGAAATGGAACCCTTTTGCAGAGGGGCACGATAATTAATTCCCCAAATCAGTTTGCCAGCGATTTTCAGGTGAATTGAATGAGTTTTCCAAAGCCAGTCAGCTGGGAGGGGTGGATGAATCCGGAAACAGCCTGTTTCCTTGTGACTAAATCAAGCCCACTATCAAAAAGCACTCTTGCATTTCTTTGGCTCTTTTCACATTTTTCTTCTTTATCATGGTTTGTAATGAATTTTCTGATGTGAGCTTTGATTTTGAGGCTGGAATATGGAGTTCAAGACACGGAAGGAATGGTCTTTTTCAATCAGGGCACAGCTGTTGGCTTGCTCCAATTCTGGCTTTCTGTCATGGTTTTGGGTGCCTCAGCCGAGTTTTGGTTTCTTGAGCGGCAATTTCCTAAATGATTTCTGGGTCTGAGTTGGTTTTGCCTTCTTCCTTCCCAAATTTTGTATTCTGACGCAATACAAACACGAGTTTAGACAGCAGATCCATTATGAAATGAAAAAAACCAAAACGAATTAGCGTGTCATGCTTAGAATTCTAGAGGCAGCACGACCAACATGAGTTTTTGTGTTTTGGAAAAAGAAATGGAACCCTTTTGCAGAGGGGAACGATAATTAATTCCCCAAATCAGTTTGCCAGCGATTTGCAGGTGAATTGAATGAGTTTTCCAAAGCCAGTCAGCTGGGAGGGGTGGATGAATCCGGAAACAGCCTGTTTCCTTGTGACTAAATCAAGCCCACTATCAAAAAGGACTCTTCCATTTCTTTGGCTCTTCTCACTTTTTTCTTCCTTATCATGGTTTGTAATGAATTTTCTGATGTGAGCTTTGATTTTGAGGCTGGAATATGGAGTTCAAGACACAGAAGGAATGGTCTTTTTCAATCAGGGCACAGCTGTTGGCTTGCTCCAATTCTGGCTTTCTGTCATGGTTTTAGGTGCCTCAGCCGAGTTTTGGTTTCTTGAGCGGCAATTTCCTAAAGGATTTCTGGGTCTGAGTTGGTTTTGCCTTCTTCCTTCCCAAATTTTGTATTCTGATGCAATACAAACACGAGTTTAGACAGCAGATCCATTATGAAAGAAAAACCAAAACCAATGAGCGTGTCATGCTTAGAATTCTAGAGGCAGCACGACCAACATGAGTTTTTGTGCTTTGGAAAAAGAAATGGAACCCTTTTGCAGAGGGGAAAAATAATTAATTCCCCAAATCAGTTTGCCAGCGATTTTCAGGTGAATTGAATGAGTTTTCCAAACCCAGTCAGCTGGGAGGGGTGGATGAATGCGGAAACAGCCTGTTTCCTTGTGACTAAATCAAGCCCACTATCAAAAAGGACTCTTCCAGTTCTTTGGCTCTTCTCACTTTTTTCTTCTTTATCATGGTTTGTAATGAATTTTCTGATGTGAGCTTTGATTTTGAGGCTGGAATATGGAGTTCAAGACACGGAAGGAATGGTCTTTTTCAATCAGGGCACAGCTGTTGGCTTGCTCCAATTCTGGCTTTCTGTCATGGTTTTGGGTGCCTCAGCCGAGTTTTGGTTTCTTGAGTGGCAATTTCCTAAATGATTTCTGGGTCTGAGTTGGTTTTGCCTTCTTCCTTCCCAAATTTTGTATTCTGACGCAATACAAACACGAGTTTAGACAGCAGATCCTTTATGAAAGAAAAACCAAAACCAATGAGCGTGTCATGCTTTGAATTCTAGAGGCAGCACGACCAACATGAGTTTTTGTGTTTTGGACAAATAAATGGAACCCTTTTGCAGAGGGGAACGATCATTAATTCCCCAAATCAGTTTGCCAGCGATTTTCAGGTGAATTGAATGAGATTTCCAAAGCCAGTCAGCTGGGAGGGGTGGATGAATCCGGAAACAGCCTGTTTCCTTGTGACTAAATCAAGCCCACTATCAAAAAGGACTCTTCCATTGCTTTGGCTCTTTTCACATTTTTCTTCTTTATCATGGTTTGTAATGAATTTTCTGATGTGAGCTTTGATTTTGAGGCTGGAATATGGAGTTCAAGACACGGAAGGAATGGTCTTTTTCAATCAGGGCACAGCTGTTGGCTTGCTCCAATTCTGGCTTTCTGTCATGGTTTTGGGTGCCTCAGCCGAGTTTTGGTTTCTTGAGCGGCAATTTCCTAAATGATTTCTGGGTCTGAGTTGGTTTTGCCTTCTTCCTTCCCAAATTTTGTATTCTGACGCAATACAAACACGAGTTTAGACAGCAGATCCATTATGAAATGAAAAAAACCAAAACGAATTAGCGTGTCATGCTTAGAATTCTAGAGGCAGCACGACCAACATGAGTTTTTGTGTTTTGGAAAAAGAAATGGAACCCTTTTGCAGAGGGGCACGATAATTAATTCCCCAAATCAGTTTGCCAGCGATTTTCAGGTGAATTGAATGAGTTTTCCAAAGCCAGTCAGCTGGGAGGGGTGGATGAATCCGGAAACAGCCTGTTTCCTTGTGACTAAATCAAGCCCACTATCAAAAAGGACTCTTCCATTTCTTTGGCTCTTCTCACTTTTTTCTTCCTTATCATGGTTTGTAATGAATTTTCTGATGTGAGCTTTGATTTTGAGGCTGGAATATGGAGTTCAAGACACAGAAGGAATGGTCTTTTTCAATCAGGGCACAGCTGTTGGCTTGCTCCAATTCTGGCTTTCTGTCATGGTTTTAGGTGCCTCAGCCGAGTTTTGGTTTCTTGAGCGGCAATTTCCTAAAGGATTTCTGGGTCTGAGTTGGTTTTGCCTTCTTCCTTCCCAAATTTTGTATTCTGATGCAATACAAACACGAGTTTAGACAGCAGATCCATTATGAAAGAAAAACCAAAACCAATGAGCGTGTCATGCTTAGAATTCTAGAGGCAGCACGACCAACATGAGTTTTTGTGCTTTGGAAAAAGAAATGGAACCCTTTTGCAGAGGGGAAAAATAATTAATTCCCCAAATCAGTTTGCCAGCGATTTTCAGGTGAATTGAATGAGTTTTCCAAACCCAGTCAGCTGGGAGGGGTGGATGAATGCGGAAACAGCCTGTTTCCTTGTGACTAAATCAAGCCCACTATCAAAAAGGACTCTTCCAGTTATTTGGCTCTTCTCACTTTTTTCTTCTTTATCATGGTTTGTAATGAATTTTCTGATGTGAGCTTTGATTTTGAGGCTGGAATATGGAGTTCAAGACACGGAAGGAATGGTCTTTTTCAATCAGGGCACAGCTGTTGGCTTGCTCCAATTCTGGCTTTCTGTCATGGTTTTGGGTGCCTCAGCCGAGTTTTGGTTTCTTGAGTGGCAATTTCCTAAATGATTTCTGGGTCTGAGTTGGTTTTGCCTTCTTCCTTCCCAAATTTTGTATTCTGACGCAATACAAACACGAGTTTAGACAGCAGATCCATTATGAAAGAAAAACCAAAACCAATGAGCGTGTCATGCTTAGAATTCTAGAGGCAGCACGACCAACATGAGTTTTTGTGTTTTGGAAAAAGAAATGGAACCCTTTTGCAGAGGGGAACGATCATTAATTCCCCAAATCAGTTTGCCAGCGATTTTCAGGTGAATTGAATGAGATTTCCAAAGCCAGTCAGCTGGGAGGGGTGGATGAATCCGGAAACAGCCTGTTTCCTTGTGACTAAATCAAGCCCACTATCAAAAAGGACTCTTCCATTTCTTTGGCTCTTTTCACATTTTTCTTCTTTATCATGGTTTGTAATGAATTTTCTGATGTGAGCTTTGATTTTGAGGCTGGAATATGGAGTTCAAGACACGGAAGGAATGGTCTTTTTCAATCAGGGCACAGCTGTTGGCTTGCTCCAATTCTGGCTTTCTGTCATGGTTTTGGGTGCCTCAGCCGAGTTTTGGTTTCTTGAGCGGCAATTTCCTAAATGATTTCTGCGTCTGAGTTGGTTTTGCCTTCTTCCTTCCCAAATTTTGTATTCTGACGCAATACAAACACGAGTTTAGACAGCAGATCCACTATGAAATAAAAAAAAACCAAAACCAATGAGCGTTTCATGCTTAGAATTCTAGAGGCAGCACGACCAACATGAGTTTTTGTGTTTTGGAAAAAGAAATGGAACCCTTTTGCAGAGGGGCACGATAATTAATTCCCCAAATCAGTTTGCCAGCGATTTTCAGGTGAATTGAATGAGATTTCCAAAGCCAGTCAGCTGGGAGGTGTGGATGAATCCGGAAACAGCCTGTTTCCTTGGGACTAAATCAAGCCCACTATCAAAAAGGACTCTTCCATTTCTTTGGCTCTTTTCACATTTTTCTTCTTTATCATGGTTTGTAATGAATTTTCTGATGTGAGCTTTGATTTTGAGGCTGGAATATGGAGTTCAAGACACGGAAGGAATGGTCTTTTTCAATCAGGGCACAGCTGTTGGCTTGCTCCAATTCTGGCTTTCTGTCATGGTTTTGGGTGCCTCAGCCGAGTTTTGGTTTCTTGAGCGGCAATTTCCTAAATGATTTCTGGGTCTGAGTTGGTTTTGCCTTCTTCCTTCCCAAATTTTGTATTCTGATGCAATACAAACACGAGTTTAGACAGCAGATCCATTATGAAATGAAAAAAACCAAAACGAATTAGCGTGTCATTCTTAGAATTCTAGAGGCAGCACGACCAACATGAGTTTTTGTGTTTTGGACAAAGAAATGGAACCCTTTTGCAGAGGGGCACGATAATTAATTCCCCAAATCAGTTTGCCAGCGATTTGCAGGTGAATTGAATGAGTTTTCCAAAGCCAGTCAGCTGGGAGGGGTGGATGAATCCGGAAACAGCCTGTTTCCTTGTGACTAAATCAAGCCCACTATCAAAAAGGACTCTTCCAGTTCTTTGGCTCTTCTCACTTTTTTCTTCTTTATCATGGTTTGTAATGAATTTTCTGATGTGAGCTTTGATTTTGAGGCTGGAATATGGAGTTCAAGACACGGAAGGAATGGTCTTTTTCAATCAGGGCACAGCTGTTGGCTTGCTCCAATTCTGGCTTTCTGTCATGGTTTTGGGTGCCTCAGCCGAGTTTTGGTTTCTTGAGTGGCAATTTCCTAAATGATTTCTGGGTCTGAGTTGGTTTTGCCTTCTTCCTTCCCAAATTTTGTATTCTGACGCAATACAAACACGAGTTTAGACAGCAGATCCATTATGAAAGAAAAACCAAAACCAATGAGCGTGTCATGCTTAGAATTCTAGAGGCAGCACGACCAACATGAGTTTTTGTGTTTTGGAAAAAGAAATGGAACCCTTTTGCAGAGGGGCACGATAATTAATTCCCCAAATCAGTTTGCCAGCGATTTGCAGGTGAATTGAATGAGTTTTCCAAAGCCAGTCAGCTGGGAGGGGTGGATGAATCTGGAAACAGCCTGTTTCCTTGTGACTAAATCAAGCCCACTATCAAAAAGGACTCTTCCATTTCTTTGGCTCTTCTCACTTTTTTCTTCTTTATCATGGTTTGTAATGAATTTTCTGATGTGAGCTTTGATTTTGAGGCTGGAATATGGAGTTCAAGACACGGAAGGAATGGTCTTTTTCAATCAGGGCACAGCTGTTGGCTTGCTCCAATTCTGGCTTTCTGTCATGGTTTTGGGTGCCTCAGCCGAGTTTTGGTTTCTTGAGCGGCAATTTCCTAAATGATTTCTGGGTCTGAGTTGGTTTTGCCTTCTTCCTTCCCAAATTTTGTATTCTGACGCAATACAAACACGAGTTTAGACAGCAGATCCATTATGAAATGAAAAAAACCAAAACGAATTAGCGTGTCATGCTTAGAATTCTAGAGGCAGCACGACCAACATGAGTTTTTGTGTTTTGGAAAAAGAAATGGAACCCTTTTGCAGAGGGGAACGATAATTAATTCCCCAAATCAGTTTGCCAGCGATTTGCAGGTGAATTGAATGAGTTTTCCAAAGCCAGTCAGCTGGGAGGGGTGGATGAATCCGGAAACAGCCTGTTTCCTTGTGACTAAATCAAGCCCACTATCAAAAAGGACTCTTCCATTTCTTTGGCTCTTCTCACTTTTTTCTTCCTTATCATGGTTTGTAATGAATTTTCTGATGTGAGCTTTGATTTTGAGGCTGGAATATGGAGTTCAAGACACAGAAGGAATGGTCTTTTTCAATCAGGGCACAGCTGTTGGCTTGCTCCAATTCTGGCTTTCTGTCATGGTTTTAGGTGCCTCAGCCGAGTTTTGGTTTCTTGAGCGGCAATTTCCTAAAGGATTTCTGGGTCTGAGTTGGTTTTGCCTTCTTCCTTCCCAAATTTTGTATTCTGATGCAATACAAACACGAGTTTAGACAGCAGATCCATTATGAAAGAAAAACCAAAACCAATGAGCGTGTCATGCTTAGAATTCTAGAGGCAGCACGACCAACATGAGTTTTTGTGCTTTGGAAAAAGAAATGGAACCCTTTTGCAGAGGGGAAAAATAATTAATTCCCCAAATCAGTTTGCCAGCGATTTTCAGGTGAATTGAATGAGTTTTCCAAACCCAGTCAGCTGGGAGGGGTGGATGAATGCGGAAACAGCCTGTTTCCTTGTGACTAAATCAAGCCCACTATCAAAAAGGACTCTTCCAGTTCTTTGGCTCTTCTCACTTTTTTCTTCTTTATCATGGTTTGTAATGAATTTTCTGATGTGAGCTTTGATTTTGAGGCTGGAATATGGAGTTCAAGACACGGAAGGAATGGTCTTTTTCAATCAGGGCACAGCTGTTGGCTTGCTCCAATTCTGGCTTTCTGTCATGGTTTTGGGTGCCTCAGCCGAGTTTTGGTTTCTTGAGTGGCAATTTCCTAAATGATTTCTGGGTCTGAGTTGGTTTTGCCTTCTTCCTTCCCAAATTTTGTATTCTGACGCAATACAAACACGAGTTTAGACAGCAGATCCTTTATGAAAGAAAAACCAAAACCAATGAGCGTGTCATGCTTAGAATTCTAGAGGCAGCACGACCAACATGAGTTTTTGTGTTTTGGACAAATAAATGGAACCCTTTTGCAGAGGGGAACGATCATTAATTCCCCAAATCAGTTTGCCAGCGATTTTCAGGTGAATTGAATGAGATTTCCAAAGCCAGTCAGCTGGGAGGGGTGGATGAATCCGGAAACAGCCTGTTTCCTTGTGACTAAATCAAGCCCACTATCAAAAAGGACTCTTCCATTGCTTTGGCTCTTTTCACATTTTTCTTCTTTATCATGGTTTGTAATGAATTTTCTGATGTGAGCTTTGATTTTGAGGCTGGAATATGGAGTTCAAGACACGGAAGGAATGGTCTTTTTCAATCAGGGCACAGCTGTTGGCTTGCTCCAATTCTGGCTTTCTGTCATGGTTTTGGGTGCCTCAGCCGAGTTTTGGTTTCTTGAGCGGCAATTTCCTAAATGATTTCTGGGTCTGAGTTGGTTTTGCCTTCTTCCTTCCCAAATTTTGTATTCTGACGCAATACAAACACGAGTTTAGACAGCAGATCCATTATGAAATGAAAAAAACCAAAACGAATTAGCGTGTCATGCTTAGAATTCTAGAGGCAGCACGACCAACATGAGTTTTTGTGTTTTGGAAAAAGAAATGGAACCCTTTTGCAGAGGGGCACGATAATTAATTCCCCAAATCAGTTTGCCAGCGATTTTCAGGTGAATTGAATGAGTTTTCCAAAGCCAGTCAGCTGGGAGGGGTGGATGAATCCGGAAACAGCCTGTTTCCTTGTGACTAAATCAAGCCCACTATCAAAAAGGACTCTTCCATTTCTTTGGCTCTTCTCACTTTTTTCTTCCTTATCATGGTTTGTAATGAATTTTCTGATGTGAGCTTTGATTTTGAGGCTGGAATATGGAGTTCAAGACACAGAAGGAATGGTCTTTTTCAATCAGGGCACAGCTGTTGGCTTGCTCCAATTCTGGCTTTCTGTCATGGTTTTAGGTGCCTCAGCCGAGTTTTGGTTTCTTGAGCGGCAATTTCCTAAAGGATTTCTGGGTCTGAGTTGGTTTTGCCTTCTTCCTTCCCAAATTTTGTATTCTGATGCAATACAAACACGAGTTTAGACAGCAGATCCATTATGAAAGAAAAACCAAAACCAATGAGCGTGTCATGCTTAGAATTCTAGAGGCAGCACGACCAACATGAGTTTTTGTGCTTTGGAAAAAGAAATGGAACCCTTTTGCAGAGGGGAAAAATAATTAATTCCCCAAATCAGTTTGCCAGCGATTTTCAGGTGAATTGAATGAGTTTTCCAAACCCAGTCAGCTGGGAGGGGTGGATGAATGCGGAAACAGCCTGTTTCCTTGTGACTAAATCAAGCCCACTATCAAAAAGGACTCTTCCAGTTATTTGGCTCTTCTCACTTTTTTCTTCTTTATCATGGTTTGTAATGAATTTTCTGATGTGAGCTTTGATTTTGAGGCTGGAATATGGAGTTCAAGACACGGAAGGAATGGTCTTTTTCAATCAGGGCACAGCTGTTGGCTTGCTCCAATTCTGGCTTTCTGTCATGGTTTTGGGTGCCTCAGCCGAGTTTTGGTTTCTTGAGTGGCAATTTCCTAAATGATTTCTGGGTCTGAGTTGGTTTTGCCTTCTTCCTTCCCAAATTTTGTATTCTGACGCAATACAAACACGAGTTTAGACAGCAGATCCATTATGAAAGAAAAACCAAAACCAATGAGCGTGTCATGCTTAGAATTCTAGAGGCAGCACGACCAACATGAGTTTTTGTGTTTTGGAAAAAGAAATGGAACCCTTTTGCAGAGGGGAACGATCATTAATTCCCCAAATCAGTTTGCCAGCGATTTTCAGGTGAATTGAATGAGATTTCCAAAGCCAGTCAGCTGGGAGGGGTGGATGAATCCGGAAACAGCCTGTTTCCTTGTGACTAAATCAAGCCCACTATCAAAAAGGACTCTTCCATTTCTTTGGCTCTTTTCACATTTTTCTTCTTTATCATGGTTTGTAATGAATTTTCTGATGTGAGCTTTGATTTTGAGGCTGGAATATGGAGTTCAAGACACGGAAGGAATGGTCTTTTTCAATCAGGGCACAGCTGTTGGCTTGCTCCAATTCTGGCTTTCTGTCATGGTTTTGGGTGCCTCAGCCGAGTTTTGGTTTCTTGAGCGGCAATTTCCTAAATGATTTCTGCGTCTGAGTTGGTTTTGCCTTCTTCCTTCCCAAATTTTGTATTCTGACGCAATACAAACACGAGTTTAGACAGCAGATCCACTATGAAATAAAAAAAAACCAAAACCAATGAGCGTTTCATGCTTAGAATTCTAGAGGCAGCACGACCAACATGAGTTTTTGTGTTTTGGAAAAAGAAATGGAACCCTTTTGCAGAGGGGCACGATAATTAATTCCCCAAATCAGTTTGCCAGCGATTTTCAGGTGAATTGAATGAGATTTCCAAAGCCAGTCAGCTGGGAGGTGTGGATGAATCCGGAAACAGCCTGTTTCCTTGGGACTAAATCAAGCCCACTATCAAAAAGGACTCTTCCATTTCTTTGGCTCTTTTCACATTTTTCTTCTTTATCATGGTTTGTAATGAATTTTCTGATGTGAGCTTTGATTTTGAGGCTGGAATATGGAGTTCAAGACACGGAAGGAATGGTCTTTTTCAATCAGGGCACAGCTGTTGGCTTGCTCCAATTCTGGCTTTCTGTCATGGTTTTGGGTGCCTCAGCCGAGTTTTGGTTTCTTGAGCGGCAATTTCCTAAATGATTTCTGGGTCTGAGTTGGTTTTGCCTTCTTCCTTCCCAAATTTTGTATTCTGATGCAATACAAACACGAGTTTAGACAGCAGATCCATTATGAAATGAAAAAAACCAAAACGAATTAGCGTGTCATTCTTAGAATTCTAGAGGCAGCACGACCAACATGAGTTTTTGTGTTTTGGACAAAGAAATGGAACCCTTTTGCAGAGGGGCACGATAATTAATTCCCCAAATCAGTTTGCCAGCGATTTGCAGGTGAATTGAATGAGTTTTCCAAAGCCAGTCAGCTGGGAGGGGTGGATGAATCCGGAAACAGCCTGTTTCCTTGTGACTAAATCAAGCCCACTATCAAAAAGGACTCTTCCAGTTCTTTGGCTCTTCTCACTTTTTTCTTCTTTATCATGGTTTGTAATGAATTTTCTGATGTGAGCTTTGATTTTGAGGCTGGAATATGGAGTTCAAGACACGGAAGGAATGGTCTTTTTCAATCAGGGCACAGCTGTTGGCTTGCTCCAATTCTGGCTTTCTGTCATGGTTTTGGGTGCCTCAGCCGAGTTTTGGTTTCTTGAGTGGCAATTTCCTAAATGATTTCTGGGTCTGAGTTGGTTTTGCCTTCTTCCTTCCCAAATTTTGTATTCTGACGCAATACAAACACGAGTTTAGACAGCAGATCCATTATGAAAGAAAAACCAAAACCAATGAGCGTGTCATGCTTAGAATTCTAGAGGCAGCACGACCAACATGAGTTTTTGTGTTTTGGAAAAAGAAATGGAACCCTTTTGCAGAGGGGCACGATAATTAATTCCCCAAATCAGTTTGCCAGCGATTTGCAGGTGAATTGAATGAGTTTTCCAAAGCCAGTCAGCTGGGAGGGGTGGATGAATCTGGAAACAGCCTGTTTCCTTGTGACTAAATCAAGCCCACTATCAAAAAGGACTCTTCCATTTCTTTGGCTCTTCTCACTTTTTTCTTCTTTATCATGGTTTGTAATGAATTTTCTGATGTGAGCTTTGATTTTGAGGCTGGAATATGGAGTTCAAGACACGGAAGGAATGGTCTTTTTCAATCAGGGCACAGCTGTTGGCTTGCTCCAATTCTGGCTTTCTGTCATGGTTTTGGGTGCCTCAGCCGAGTTTTGGTTTCTTGAGCGGCAATTTCCTAAATGATTTCTGGGTCTGAGTTGGTTTTGCCTTCTTCCTTCCCAAATTTTGTATTCTGACGCAATACAAACACGAGTTTAGACAGCAGATCCATTATGAAATGAAAAAAACCAAAACGAATTAGCGTGTCATGCTTAGAATTCTAGAGGCAGCACGACCAACATGAGTTTTTGTGTTTTGGACAAAGAAATGGAACCCTTTTGCAGAGGGGCACGATAATTAATTCCCCAAATCAGTTTGCCAGCGATTTTCAGGTGAATTGAATGAGTTTTCCAAAGCCAGTCAGCTGGGAGGGGTGGATGAATCTGGAAACAGCCTGTTTCCTTGTGACTAAATCAAGCCCACTATCAAAAAGGACTCTTCCATTTCTTTGGCTCTTCTCACTTTTTTCTTCTTTATCATGGTTTGTAATGAATTTTCTGATGTGAGCTTTGATTTTGAGGCTGGAATATGGAGTTCAAGACACGGAAGGAATGGTCTTTTTCAATCAGGGCACAGCTGTTGGCTTGCTCCAATTCTGGCTTTCTGTCATGGTTTTGGGTGCCTCAGCCGAGTTTTGGTTTCTTGAGCGGCAATTTCCTAAAGGATTTCTGGGTCTGAGTTGGTTTTGCCTTCTTCCTTCCCAAATTTTGTATTCTGACGCAATACAAACACGAGTTTAGACAGCAGATCCACTATGAAATAAAAAAAAAAAAAAACAAAACCAATGAGCGTGTCATGCTTAGAATTCTAGAGGCAGCACGACCAACATGAGTTTTTGTGTTTTGGAAAAAGAAATGGAACCCTTTTGCAGAGGGGAACGATAATTCATTCCCCAAATCAGTTTGCCAGCGATTTTCAGGTGAATTGAATGAGTTTTCGAAAGCCAGTCAGCTGGGAGGGGTGGATGAATCCGGAAACAACCTGTTTCCTTGTGACTAAATCAAGCCCACTCTCAAAAAGGACTCTTCCATTTCTTTGGCTCTTCTCACTTTTTTCTTCTTTATCATGGTTTGTAATGAATTTTCTGATGTGAGCTTTGATTTTGAGGCTGGAATATGGAGTTCAAGACACGGAAGGAATGGTCTTTTTCAATCAGGGCACAGCTGTTGGCTTGCTCCAATTCTGGCTTTCTGTCATGGTTTTGGGTGCCTCAGCCAAGTTTTGGTTTCTTGAGCGGCAATTTCCTAAAGGATTTCTGGGTCTGAGTTGGTTTTGCCTTCTTCCTTCCCAAATTTTGTATTCTGACGCAATACACACACGAGTTTAGACAGCAGATCCACTATGAAATGAAAAAAAAACAAAACCAATTCACGTGTCATGCTTAGAATTCTAGAGGCAGCACGACCAACATGAGTTTTTGTGTTTTGGAAAAAGAAATGGAACCCTTTTGCAGAGGGGAACGATAATTAATTCCCCAAATCAGTTTGCCAGCGATTTTCAGGTGAATTGAATGAGTTTTCCAAAGCCAGTCAGCTGGGAGGGGTGGATGAATCCGGAAACAGCCTGTTTCCTTGTGACTAAATCAAGCCCACTATCAAAAAGGACTCTTTCATTTCTTTGGCTCTTCTCACTTTTTTCTTCTTTATCATGGTTTGTAATGAATTTTCTGATGTGAGCTTTGATTTTGAGGCTGGAATATGGAGTTCAAGACACGGAAGGAATGGTCTTTTTCAATCAGGGCACAGCTGTTGGCTTGCTCCAATTCTGGCTTTCTGTCATGGTTTTGGGTGCCTCAGCCGAGTTTTGGTTTCTTGAGCGGCAATTTCCTAAAGGATTTCTGGGTCTGAGTTGGTTTTGCCTTCTTCCTTCCCAAATTTTGTATTCTGACGCAATACAAACACGAGTTTAGACAGCAGATCCATTATGAAAGAAAAACCAAAACCAATTAGCGTGTCATGCTTAGAATTCTAGAGGCAGCACGACCAACATGAGTTTTTGTGTTTTGGAAAAAGAAATGGAACCCTTTTGCAGAGGGGAACGATAATTAATTCCCCAAATCAGTTTGCCAGCAATTTTCAGGTGAATTGAATGAGTTTTCCAAAGCCAGTCAGCTGGGAGGGGTGGATGAATCCGGAAACAGCCTGTTTCCTTGGGACTAAATCAAGCCCACTCTCAAAAAGGACTCTTCCATTTCTTTGGCTCTTCTCACTTTTTTCTTCTTTATCATGGTTTGTAATGAATTTTCTGATGTGAGCTTTGATTTTGAGGCTGGAATATGGAGTTCAAGACACGGAAGGAATGGTCTTTTTCAATCAGGGCACAGCTGTTGGCTTGCTCCAATTCTGGCTTTCTGTCATGGTTTTGGGTGCCTCAGCCGAGTTTTGGTTTCTTGAGCGGCAATTTCCTAAAGGATTTCTGGGTCTGAGTTGGTTTTGCCTTCTTCCTTCCCAAATTTTGTATTCTGACGCAATACAAACACGAGTTTAGACAGCAGATCCATTATGAAAGAAAAAACAAAACCAATGAGCGTGTCATGCTTAGAATTCTAGAGGCAGCACGACCAACATGAGTTTTTGTGTTTTGGAAAAAGAAATGGAACCCTTTTGCAGAGGGGAACGATAATTAATTCCCCAAATCAGTTTGCCAGCAATTTTCAGGTGAATTGAATGAGTTTTCCAAAGCCAGTCAGCTGGGAGGGGTGGATGAATCCGGAAACAGCCTGTTTCCTTGTGACTAAATCAAGCCCACTATCAAAAAGGACTCTTCCATTTCTTTGGCTCTTCTCACTTTTTTCTTCTTTATCATGGTAGGTAATGAATTTTCTGATGTGAGCTTTGATTTTGAGGCTGGAATATGGAGTTCAAGACACGGAAGGAATGGTCTTTTTCAATCAGGGCACAGCTGTTGGCTTGCTCCAATTCTGGCTTTCTGTCATGGTTTTGGGTGCCTCAGCCGAGTTTTGGTTTCTTGAGCGGCAATTTCCTAAAGGATTTCTGGGTCTGAGTTGGTTTTGCCTTCTTCCTTCCCAAATTTTGTATTCTGACGCAATACACACACGAGTTTAGACAGCAGATCCACTATGAAATAAAAAAAAAAAAAAAAAAACCAATTCACGTGTCATGCTTAGAATTCTAGAGGCAGCACGACCAACATGAGTTTTTGTGTTTTGGACAAATAAATGGAACCCTTTTGCAGAGGGGAACGATCATTAATTCCCCAAATCAGTTTGCCAGCGATTTTCAGGTGAATTGAATGAGTTTTCCAAAGCCAGTCAGCTGGGAGGGGTGGATGAATCCGGAAACAGCCTGTTTCCTTGGGACTAAATCAAGCCCACTCTCAAAAAGGACTCTTCCATTTCTTTGGCTCTTTTCACATTTTTCTTCTTTATCATGGTTTGTAATGAATTTTCTGATGTGAGCTTTGATTTTGAGGCTGGAATATGGAGTTCAAGACACGGAAGGAATGGTCTTTTTCAATCAGGGCACAGCTGTTGGCTTGCTCCAATTCTGGCTTTCTGTCATGGTTTTGGGTGCCTCAGCCAAGTTTTGGTTTCTTGAGCGGCAATTTCCTAAAGGATTTCTGGGTCTGAGTTGGTTTTGCCTTCTTCCTTCCCAAATTTTGTATTCTGACGCAGTACAAACACGAGTTTAGACAGCAGATCCATTATGAAATGAAAAAAACCAAAACCAATTAGCGTGTCATGCTTAGAATTCTAGAGGCAGCAGGACCAACATGAGTTTTTGTGTTTTGGAAAAAGAAATGGAACCCTTTTGCAGAGGGGAACGATAATTAATTCCCCAAATCAGTTTGCCAGCAATTTTCAGGTGAATTGAATGAGTTTTCCAAAGCCAGTCAGCTGGGAGGGGTGGATGAATCCGGAAACAGCCTGTTTCCTTGTGACTAAATCAAGCCCACTCTCAAAAAGGACTCTTCCATTTCTTTGGCTCTTCTCACTTTTTTCTTCTTTATCATGGTTTGTAATGAATTTTCTGATGTGAGCTTTGATTTTGAGGCTGGAATATGGAGTTCAAGACACGGAAGGAATGGTCTTTTTCAATCAGGGCACAGCTGTTGGCTTGCTCCAATTCTGGCTTTCTGTCATGGTTTTGGGTGCCTCAGCCGAGTTTTGGTTTCTTGAGCGGCAATTTCCTAAATGATTTCTGGGTCTGAGTTGGTTTTGCCTTCTTCCTTCCCAAATTTTGTATTCTGACGCAATACAAACACGAGTTTAGACAGCAGATCCATTATGAAATAAAAAAAAAACAAAACCTATTCACATGTCATGCTTAGAATTCTAGAGGCAGCACGACCAACATGAGTTTTTGTGTTTTGGAAAAAGAAATGGAACCCTTTTGCAGAGGGGAACGATAATTAATTCCCCAAATCAGTTTGCCAGCGATTTTCAGGTGAATTGAATGAGTTTTCCAAAGCCAGTCAGCTGGGAGGGGTGGATGAATGCGGTAACAGCCTGTTTCCTTGTGACTAAATCAAGCCCACTATCAAAAAGGACTCTTCCATTTCTTTGGCTCTTTTCACATTTTTCTTCTTTATCATGGTTTGTAATGAATTTTCTGATGTGAGCTTTGATTTTGAGGCTGGAATATGGAGTTCAAGACACGGAAGGAATGGTCTTTTTCAATCAGGGCACAGCTGTTGGCTTGCTCCAATTCTGGCTTTCTGTCATGGTTTTGGGTGCCTCAGCCGAGTTTTGGTTTCTTGAGCGGCAATTTCCTAAAGGATTTCTGGGTCTGAGTGGGTTTTGCCTTCTTCCTTCCCAAATTTTGTATTCTGACGCAATACAAACACGAGTTTAGACAGCAGATCCACTATGAAATAAAAAAAAAACCAAAACCAATTCGCGTGTCATGCTTAGAATTCTAGAGGCAGCATGACCAACATGAGTTTTTGTGTTTTGGAAAAAGAAATGGAACCATTTGCAGAGGGGAACGATAATTAATTCCCCAAATCAGTTTGCCAGCGATTTTCAGGTGAATTGAATGAGTTTTCCAAAGCCAGTCAGCTGGGAGGGGTGGATGAATCCGGAAACAGCCTGTTTCCTTGTGACTAAATCAAGACCACTATCAAAAAGGACTCTTGCATTTCTTTGGCTCTTCTCACTTTTTTCTTCTTTATCATGGTTTGTAATGAATTTTCTGATGTGAGCTTTGATTTTGAGGCTGGAATATGGAGTTCAAGACACAGAAGGAATGGTCTTTTTCAATCAGGGCACAGCTGTTGGCTTGCTCCAATTCAGGCTTTCTGTCATGGTTTTGGGTGCCTCAGCCGAGTTTTGGTTTCTTGAGCGGCAATTTCCTAAAGGATTTCTGGGTCTGAGTGGGTTTTGCCTTCTTCCTTCCCAAATTTTGTATTCTGACGCAATACAAACACGAGTTTAGACAGCAGATCCATTATGAAATAAAAAAAAAAAAAACAAAACGAATTAGCGTGTCATGCTTAGAATTCTAGAGGAAGCACGACCAACATGAGTTTTTGTGTTTTCGAAAAAGAAATGGAACCCTTTTGCAGAGGGGAACGATAATTAATTCCCCCAAATCAGTTTGCCAGCGATTTTCAGGTGAATTGAATGAGTTTTCCAAAGCCAGTCAGCTGGGAGGGGTGGATGAATCCAGAAACAGCCTGTTTCCTTGTGACTAAATCAAGCCCACTATCAAAAAGGACTCTTCCATTTCTTCGGCTCTTTTCACATTTTTCTTCTTTATCATGGTTTGTAATGAATTTTCTGATGTGAGCTTTGATTTTGAGGCTGGAATATGGAGTTCAAGACACGGAAGGAATGGTCTTTTTCAATCAGGGCACAGCTGTTGGCTTGCTCCAATTCTGGCTTTCTGTCATGGTTTTGGGTGCCTCAGCCGAGTTTTGGTTTCTTGAGCGGCAATTTCCTAAAGGATTTCTGGGTCTGAGTTGGTTTTGCCTTCTTCCTTCCCAAATTTTGTATTCTGACGCAATACAAACACGAGTTTAGAGAGTAGATCCACTATGAACTAAAAAAAAACCAAAACCAATTCGCGTGTCATGCTTAGAATTCTAGAGGCAGCACGACCAACATGAGTTTTGTGTTTTGCAAAAAAGAAATGGAACCCTTTTGCAGAGGGGAAGGATAATTAATTCCCCAAATCAGTTTGCCAGCGATTTTCAGGTGAATTGAATGAGTTTTCCAAAGCCAGTCAGCTGGGAGGGGTGGATGAATCCGGAAACAGCCTGTTTCCTTGTGATGAAATCAAGCCCACTATCAAAAAGGACTCTTCCATTTCTTTGGCTCTTCTCACTTTTTTCTTCTTTATCATGGTTTGTAATGAATTTTCTGATGTGAGCTTTGATTTTGAGGCTGGAATATGGAGTTCAAGACACGGAAGGAATGGTCTTTTTCAATCAGGGCACAGCTGTTGGCTTGCTCCAATTCTGGCTTTCTGTCATGGTTTTGGGTGCCTCAGCCGAGTTTTGGTTTCTTGAGCGGCAATTTCCTAAAGGATTTCTGGGTCTGAGTTGGTTTTGCCTTCTTCCTTCCCAAATTTTGTATTCTGACGCAATACAAACATGAGTTTAGATAGCAGTTCCATTATGAACTAAAAAACAAAACGAATTAGCGTGTCATGCTTAGAATTCTAGAGGCAGCACGACCAACATGAGTTTTTGTGTTTTGGAAAAAGAAATGGAACCCTTTTGCAGAGGGGAACGATAATTAATTCCCCAAATCAGTTTGCCAGCGATTTTCAGGTGAATTGAATGAGTTTTCCAAAGCCAGTCAGCTGGGAGGGGTGGATGAATGCGGAAACAGCCTGTTTCCTTGTGACTAAATCAAGCCCACTATCAAAAAGGACTCTTCCATTTCTTTGGCTGTTTTCACATTTTTCTTCTTTATCATGGTTTGTAATGAATTTTCTGATGTGAGCTTTGATTTTGAGGCTGGAATATGGAGTTCAAGACCCGGAAGGAATGCTCTTTTTCAATCAGGGCACAGCTGTTGGCTTGCTCCAATTCTGGCTTTCTGTCATGGTTTTGGGTGCCTCAGCCGAGTTTTGGTTTCTTGTGCGGCAATTTCCTAAATGATTTCTGGGTCTGAGTTGGTTTTGCCTTCTTCCTTCCCAAATTTTGTATTCTGACGCAATACAAACACGAGTTTAGACAGCAGATCCACTATGAAATAAAAAAAAAACCAAAATCAATTCGCGTGTCATGCTTAGAATTCTAGAGGCAGCACGACCAACATGAGTTTTTGTGTTTTGGACAAAGATATGGAACCCTTTTGCAGAGGGGAACGATAATTAATTCCCCAAATCAGTTTGCCAGCGATTTTCAGGTGAATTGAATGAGTTTTCCAAAGCCAGTCAGCTGGGAGGGGTGGATGAATCCGGAAACAGCCTGTTTCCTTGTGACTAAATCAAGCCTACTATCAAAAAGGACTCTTCCATTTCTTTGGCTCTTTTCACATTTTTCTTCTTTATCATGGTTTGTAATGAATTTTCTGATGTGAGCTTTGATTTTGAGGCTGGAATATGGAGTTCAAGACACGGAAGGAATGGTCTTTTTCAATCAGGGCACAGCTGTTGGCTTGCTCCAATTCTGGCTTTCTGTCATGGTTTTGGGTGCCTCAGCCGAGTTTTGGTTTCTTGAGCGGCAATTTCCTAAATGATTTCTGGGTCTGAGTTGGTTTTGCCTCCTTCCTTCCCAAATTTTGTATTCTGATGCAATACAAACACGAGTTTAGACAGCAGATCCACTATGAAATAAAAAAAAAAAAAAACAAAACCAATTAGCGTGTCATGCTTAGAATTCTAGAGGCAGCACGACCAACATGAGTTTTTGTGTTTTGGAAAAAGAAATGGAACCCTTTTGCAGAGGGGAACGATAATTAATTCCCCAAATCAGTTTGCCAGCGATTTTCAGGTGAATTGAATGAGTTTTCCAAAGCCAGTCAGCTGGGAGGTGTGGATGAATCCGGAAACAGCCTGTTTCCTTGTGACTAAATCAAGCCCACTATCAAAAAGGACTCTTCCAGTTCTTTGGCTCTTCTCACTTTTTTCTTCTTTATCATGGTTTGTAATGAATTTTCTGATGTGAGCTTTGATTTTGAGGCTGGAATATGGAGTTCAAGACACGGAAGGAATGGTCTTTTTCAATCAGGGAACAGCTGTTGGCTTGCTCCAATTCTGGCTTTCTGTCATGGTTTTGGGTGCCTCAGCCGAGTTTTGGTTTCTTGAGCGGCAATTTCCTAAATGCATTCCGGGTCTGAGTTGGTTGTGCCTTCTTCCTTCCCAAATTTTGTATTCTGACGCAACACAAACACGAGTTTAGACAGCAGATCCATTATGAAATAAAAAACAAAACGAATTAGCGTGTCATGCTTAGAATTCTAGAGGCAGCACGACCAACATGAGTTTTTGTGTTTTGGACAAAGAAATGGAACCCTTTTGCAGAGGGGAACGATCATTAATTCCCCAAATCAGTTTGCCAGCGATTTTCAGGTGAATTGAATGAGTTTTCCAAAGCCAGTCAGCTGGGAGGGGTGGATGAATCCGGAAACAGCCTGTTTCCTTGTGACTAAATCAAGTCCACTATCAAAAAGGACTCTTCCATTTCTTTGGCTCTTTTCACATTTTTCTTCTTTATCATGGTTTGTAATGAATTTTCTGATGTGAGCTTTGATTTTGAAGCTGGAATATGGAGTTCAAGACACGGAAGGAATGGTCTTTTTCAATCAGGGCACAGCTGTTGGCTTGCTCCAATTCTGGCTTTCTGTCATGGTTTTGGGTGCCTCAGCCGAGTTTTGGTTTCTTGAGCGGCAATTTCCTAAAGGATTTCTGGGTCTGAGTGGGTTTTGCCTTCTTCCTTCCCAAATTTTGTATTCTGACGCAATACAAACACGAGTTTAGACAGCAGATCCACTATGAAATAAAAAAAAAACCAAAACCAATTCGCGTGTCATGCTTAGAATTCTAGAGGCAGCATGACCAACATGAGTTTTTGTGTTTTGGAAAAAGAAATGGAACCATTTGCAGAGGGGAACGATAATTAATTCCCCAAATCAGTTTGCCAGCGATTTTCAGGTGAATTGAATGAGTTTTCCAAAGCCAGTCAGCTGGGAGGGGTGGATGAATCCGGAAACAGCCTGTTTCCTTGTGACTAAATCAAGACCACTATCAAAAAGGACTCTTGCATTTCTTTGGCTCTTCTCACTTTTTTCTTCTTTATCATGGTTTGTAATGAATTTTCTGATGTGAGCTTTGATTTTGAGGCTGGAATATGGAGTTCAAGACACAGAAGGAATGGTCTTTTTCAATCAGGGCACAGCTGTTGGCTTGCTCCAATTCAGGCTTTCTGTCATGGTTTTGGGTGCCTCAGCCGAGTTTTGGTTTCTTGAGCGGCAATTTCCTAAAGGATTTCTGGGTCTGAGTGGGTTTTGCCTTCTTCCTTCCCAAATTTTGTATTCTGACGCAATACAAACACGAGTTTAGACAGCAGATCCATTATGAAATAAAAAAAAAAAAACAAAACGAATTAGCGTGTCATGCTTAGAATTCTAGAGGAAGCACGACCAACATGAGTTTTTGTGTTTTCGAAAAAGAAATGGAACCCTTTTGCAGAGGGGAACGATAATTAATTCCCCCAAATCAGTTTGCCAGCGATTTTCAGGTGAATTGAATGAGTTTTCCAAAGCCAGTCAGCTGGGAGGGGTGGATGAATCCAGAAACAGCCTGTTTCCTTGTGACTAAATCAAGCCCACTATCAAAAAGGACTCTTCCATTTCTTCGGCTCTTTTCACATTTTTCTTCTTTATCATGGTTTGTAATGAATTTTCTGATGTGAGCTTTGATTTTGAGGCTGGAATATGGAGTTCAAGACACGGAAGGAATGGTCTTTTTCAATCAGGGCACAGCTGTTGGCTTGCTCCAATTCTGGCTTTCTGTCATGGTTTTGGGTGCCTCAGCCGAGTTTTGGTTTCTTGAGCGGCAATTTCCTAAAGGATTTCTGGGTCTGAGTTGGTTTTGCCTTCTTCCTTCCCAAATTTTGTATTCTGACGCAATACAAACACGAGTTTAGAGAGTAGATCCACTATGAACTAAAAAAAAACCAAAACCAATTCGCGTGTCATGCTTAGAATTCTAGAGGCAGCACGACCAACATGAGTTTTGTGTTTTGCAAAAAAGAAATGGAACCCTTTTGCAGAGGGGAAGGATAATTAATTCCCCAAATCAGTTTGCCAGCGATTTTCAGGTGAATTGAATGAGTTTTCCAAAGCCAGTCAGCTGGGAGGGGTGGATGAATCCGGAAACAGCCTGTTTCCTTGTGATGAAATCAAGCCCACTATCAAAAAGGACTCTTCCATTTCTTTGGCTCTTCTCACTTTTTTCTTCTTTATCATGGTTTGTAATGAATTTTCTGATGTGAGCTTTGATTTTGAGGCTGGAATATGGAGTTCAAGACACGGAAGGAATGGTCTTTTTCAATCAGGGCACAGCTGTTGGCTTGCTCCAATTCTGGCTTTCTGTCATGGTTTTGGGTGCCTCAGCCGAGTTTTGGTTTCTTGAGCGGCAATTTCCTAAAGGATTTCTGGGTCTGAGTTGGTTTTGCCTTCTTCCTTCCCAAATTTTGTATTCTGACGCAATACAAACATGAGTTTAGATAGCAGTTCCATTATGAACTAAAAAACAAAACGAATTAGCGTGTCATGCTTAGAATTCTAGAGGCAGCACGACCAACATGAGTTTTTGTGTTTTGGAAAAAGAAATGGAACCCTTTTGCAGAGGGGAACGATAATTAATTCCCCAAATCAGTTTGCCAGCGATTTTCAGGTGAATTGAATGAGTTTTCCAAAGCCAGTCAGCTGGGAGGGGTGGATGAATGCGGAAACAGCCTGTTTCCTTGTGACTAAATCAAGCCCACTATCAAAAAGGACTCTTCCATTTCTTTGGCTGTTTTCACATTTTTCTTCTTTATCATGGTTTGTAATGAATTTTCTGATGTGAGCTTTGATTTTGAGGCTGGAATATGGAGTTCAAGACCCGGAAGGAATGCTCTTTTTCAATCAGGGCACAGCTGTTGGCTTGCTCCAATTCTGGCTTTCTGTCATGGTTTTGGGTGCCTCAGCCGAGTTTTGGTTTCTTGTGCGGCAATTTCCTAAATGATTTCTGGGTCTGAGTTGGTTTTGCCTTCTTCCTTCCCAAATTTTGTATTCTGACGCAATACAAACACGAGTTTAGACAGCAGATCCACTATGAAATAAAAAAAAAACCAAAATCAATTCGCGTGTCATGCTTAGAATTCTAGAGGCAGCACGACCAACATGAGTTTTTGTGTTTTGGACAAAGAAATGGAACCCTTTTGCAGAGGGGAACGATAATTAATTCCCCAAATCAGTTTGCCAGCGATTTTCAGGTGAATTGAATGAGTTTTCCAAAGCCAGTCAGCTGGGAGGGGTGGATGAATCCGGAAACAGCCTGTTTCCTTGTGACTAAATCAAGCCTACTATCAAAAAGGACTCTTCCATTTCTTTGGCTCTTTTCACATTTTTCTTCTTTATCATGGTTTGTAATGAATTTTCTGATGTGAGCTTTGATTTTGAGGCTGGAATATGGAGTTCAAGACACGGAAGGAATGGTCTTTTTCAATCAGGGCACAGCTGTTGGCTTGCTCCAATTCTGGCTTTCTGTCATGGTTTTGGGTGCCTCAGCCGAGTTTTGGTTTCTTGAGCGGCAATTTCCTAAATGATTTCTGGGTCTGAGTTGGTTTTGCCTCCTTCCTTCCCAAATTTTGTATTCTGATGCAATACAAACACGAGTTTAGACAGCAGATCCACTATGAAATAAAAAAAAAAAAAAACAAAACCAATTAGCGTGTCATGCTTAGAATTCTAGAGGCAGCACGACCAACATGAGTTTTTGTGTTTTGGAAAAAGAAATGGAACCCTTTTGCAGAGGGGAACGATAATTAATTCCCCAAATCAGTTTGCCAGCGATTTTCAGGTGAATTGAATGAGTTTTCCAAAGCCAGTCAGCTGGGAGGTGTGGATGAATCCGGAAACAGCCTGTTTCCTTGTGACTAAATCAAGCCCACTATCAAAAAGGACTCTTCCAGTTCTTTGGCTCTTCTCACTTTTTTCTTCTTTATCATGGTTTGTAATGAATTTTCTGATGTGAGCTTTGATTTTGAGGCTGGAATATGGAGTTCAAGACACGGAAGGAATGGTCTTTTTCAATCAGGGAACAGCTGTTGGCTTGCTCCAATTCTGGCTTTCTGTCATGGTTTTGGGTGCCTCAGCCGAGTTTTGGTTTCTTGAGCGGCAATTTCCTAAATGCATTCCGGGTCTGAGTTGGTTGTGCCTTCTTCCTTCCCAAATTTTGTATTCTGACGCAACACAAACACGAGTTTAGACAGCAGATCCATTATGAAATAAAAAACAAAACGAATTAGCGTGTCATGCTTAGAATTCTAGAGGCAGCACGACCAACATGAGTTTTTGTGTTTTGGACAAAGAAATGGAACCCTTTTGCAGAGGGGAACGATCATTAATTCCCCAAATCAGTTTGCCAGCGATTTTCAGGTGAATTGAATGAGTTTTCCAAAGCCAGTCAGCTGGGAGGGGTGGATGAATCCGGAAACAGCCTGTTTCCTTGTGACTAAATCAAGTCCACTATCAAAAAGGACTCTTCCATTTCTTTGGCTCTTTTCACATTTTTCTTCTTTATCATGGTTTGTAATGAATTTTCTGATGTGAGCTTTGATTTTGAAGCTGGAATATGGAGTTCAAGACACGGAAGGAATGGTCTTTTTCAATCAGGGCACAGCTGTTGGCTTGCTCCAATTCTGGCTTTCTGTCATGGTTTTGGGTGCCTCAGCCGAGTTTTGGTTTCTTGAGCGGCAATTTCCTAAATGATTTCTGGGTCTGAGTTGGTTTTGCCTTCTTCCTCCCCAAATTTTGTATTCTGACGCAATACAAACACGAGTTTATACAGGAGATCCACTATGAAATAAAAAAAACCAAAACCAATTCACCTGTCATGCTTAGAATTCTAGAGGCAGCACGACCAACATGAGTTTTTGTGTTTTGGAAAAAGTAATGGAACCCTTTTGCAGAGGGGAACGATAATTAATTCCCCAAATCAGTTTCCCAGCGATTTTCAGGTGAATTGAAAGAGTTTTCCAAAGCCAGTCAGCTGGGAGGGGTGGATGAATCCGGAAACAGCCTGTTTCCTTGTGACTAAATCAAGCCCACTCTCAAAAAGGACTCTTCCATTTCTTTGGCTCTTCTCACTTTTTTCTTCTTTATCATGGTTTGTAATGAATTTTCTGATGTGAGCTTTGATTTTGGGGCTGGAATATGGAGTTCAAGACACGGAAGAAATGGTCTTTTTCAATCAGGGCACAGCTGTTGGCTAGCTCCAATTCTGGCTTTCTGTCATGGTTTTGGGTGCCTCAGCCGAGTTTTGGTTTCTTGAGCGGCAATTTCCTAAATGATTTCTGCGTCTGAGTTGGTTTTGCCTTCTTCATTCCCAAATTTTGTATTCTGACGCAATACAAACACGAGTTTAGACAGCAGATCCATTATGAACTAAAAAACAAAACGAATTAGCGTGTCATGCTTCGAATTCTACAGGCAGCATGACCAACATGAGTTTTTGTGTTTTGGAAAAAGAAATGGAACCATTTGCAGAGGGGAACGATAATTAATTCCCCAAATCAGTTTGCCAGCGATTTTCAGGTGAATTGAATGAGTTTTCCAAAGCCAGTCAGCTGGGAGGGGTGGATGAATCCGGAAACAGCCTGTTTCCTTGTGACTAAATCAAGACCACTATCAACAAGGACTCTTCCCTTTCTTTGGCTCTTCTCACTTTTTTCTTCTTTATCATGGTTTGTAATGAATTTTCTGATGTGAGCTTTGATTTTGAGGCTGGAATATGGAGTTCAAGACACGGAAGGAATGGTCTTTTTCAATCAGGGCACAGCTGTTGGCTTGCTCCAATTCTGGCTTTCTGTCATGCTTTTGGGTGCCTCAGCCGAGTTTTGGTTTCTTGAGCGGCAATTTCCTAAATGATTTCTGGGTCTGAGTGGGTTTTGCCTTCTTCCTTCCCAAATTTTGTATTCTGACGCAATACAAACATGAGTTTAGACAGCAGATCCATTATGAAATAAAAAACAAAACCAATTAGCGTGTCATGCTTAGAATTCTAGAGGCAGCACGACCAACATGAGTTTTTGTGTTTTGGAAAAAGAAATGGAACCCTTTTGCAGAGGGGAACGATAATTAATTCCCCAAATCAGTTTGCCAGCGATTTTCAGGTGAATTGAATGAGTTTTCCAAAGCCAGTCAGCTGGGAGGGGTGGATGAATCCGGAAACAGCCTGTTTCCTTGTGACTAAATCAAGCCCACTCTCAAAAAGGACTCTTCCATTTCTTTGGCTCTTCTCACTTTTTTCTTCTTTATCATGGTTTGTAATGAATTTTCTGATGTGAGCTTTGATTTTGGGGCTGGAATATGGAGTTCAAGACACGGAAGGAATGGTCTTTTTCAATCAGGGCACAGCTGTTGGCTAGCTCCAATTCTGGCTTTCTGTCATGGTTTTGGGTGCCTCAGCCGAGTTTTGGTTTCTTGAGCGGCAATTTCCTAAATGATTTCTGCGTCTGAGTTGGTTTTGCCTTCTTCATTCCCAAATTTTGTATTCTGACGCAATACAAACACGAGTTTAGACAGCAGATCCATTATGAACTAAAAAAGAAAACGAATTAGCGTGTCATGCTTCGAATTCTACAGGCAGCATGACCAACATGAGTTTTTGTGTTTTGGAAAAAGAAATGGAACCATTTGCAGAGGGGAACGATAATTAATTCCCCAAATCAGTTTGCCAGCGATTTTCAGGTGAATTGAATGAGTTTTCCAAAGCCAGTCAGCTGGGAGGGGTGGATGAATCCGGAAACAGCCTGTTTCCTTGTGACTAAATCAAGACCACTATCAACAAGGACTTTTCCCTTTCTTTGGCTCTTCTCACTTTTTTCTTCTTTATCATGGTTTGTAATGAATTTTCTGATGTGAGCTTTGATTTTGAGGCTGGAATATGGAGTTCAAGACACGGAAGGAATGGTCTTTTTCAATCAGGGCACAGCTGTTGGCTTGCTCCAATTCTGGCTTTCTGTCATGCTTTTGGGTGCCTCAGCCGAGTTTTGGTTTCTTGAGCGGCAATTTCCTAAATGATTTCTGGGTCTGAGTGGGTTTTGCCTTCTTCCTTCCCAAATTTTGTATTCTGACGCAATACAAACATGAGTTTAGACAGCAGATCCATTATGAAATAAAAAACAAAACCAATTAGCGTGTCATGCTTAGAATTCTAGAGGCAGCACGACCAACATGAGTTTTTGTGTTTTGGAAAAAGAAATGGAACCCTTTTGCAGAGGGGAACGATAATTAATTCCCCAAATCAGTTTGCCAGCGATTTTCAGGTGAATTGAATGAGTTTTCCAAAGCCAGTCAGCTGGGAGGGGTGGATGAATCCGGAAACAGCCTGTTTCCTTGGGACTAAATCAATCCCACTATCAAAAAGGACTCTTCCATTTCTTTGGCTCTTTTCACATTTTTCTTCTTTATCATGGTTTGTAATGAATTTTCTATGTGAGCTTTGATTTTGAGGCTGGAATATGGAGTTCAAGACACGGAAGGAATGGTCTTTTTCAATCAGGGCACAGCTGTTGGCTTGCTCCAATTCTGGCTTTCTGTCATGGTTTTGGGTGCCTCAGCCGAGTTTTGGTTTCTTGAGCGGCAATTTCCTAAATGATTTCTGGGTCTGAGTTGGTTTTGCCTCCTTCCTTCCCAAATTTTGTATTCTGACGCAATACAAACACGAGTTTAGACAGCAGATCCATTATGAAATAAAAAAAAAAAAAACAAAACCAATTAGCGTGTCATGCTTAGAATTCTAGAGGCAGCACGACCAACATGAGTTTTTGTGTTTTGGAAAAAGAAATGGAACCATTTGCAGAGGGGAACGATAATTAATTCCCCAAATCAGTTTGCCAGCGATTTTCAGGTGAATTGAATGAGTTTTCCAAAGCCAGTCAGCTGGGAGGGGTGGATGAATCCGGAAACAGCCTGTTTCCTTGTGACTAAATCAAGCCCACTATCAACAAGGACTCTTCCATTTCTTGGGCTCTTTTCACATTTTTCTTCTTTATCATGGTTTGTAATGAATTTTCTGATGTGAGCTTTGATTTTGAGGCTGGAATATGGAGTTCAAGACACGGAAGGAATGGTCTTTTTCAATCAGGGCACAGCTGTTGGCTTGCTCCAATTCTGGCTTTCTGTCATGGTTTTGGGTGCCTCAGCCGAGTTTTGGTTTCTTGAGCGGCAATTTCCTAAAGGATTTCTGGGTCTGAGTTCGTTTTGCCTTCTTCCTTCCCAAATTTTGTATTCTGACGCAATACAAACACGAGTTTAGACAGCAGATCCATTATGAACTAAAAAAGAAAACGAATTAGCGTGTCATGCTTCGAATTCTACAGGCAGCATGACCAACATGAGTTTTTGTGTTTTGGAAAAAGAAATGGAACCATTTGCAGAGGGGAACGATAATTAATTCCCCAAATCAGTTTGCCAGCGATTTTCAGGTGAATTGAATGAGTTTTCCAAAGCCAGTCAGCTGGGAGGGGTGGATGAATCCGGAAACAGCCTGTTTCCTTGTGACTAAATCAAGACCACTATCAACAAGGACTTTTCCCTTTCTTTGGCTCTTCTCACTTTTTTCTTCTTTATCATGGTTTGTAATGAATTTTCTGATGTGAGCTTTGATTTTGAGGCTGGAATATGGAGTTCAAGACACGGAAGGAATGGTCTTTTTCAATCAGGGCACAGCTGTTGGCTTGCTCCAATTCTGGCTTTCTGTCATGCTTTTGGGTGCCTCAGCCGAGTTTTGGTTTCTTGAGCGGCAATTTCCTAAATGATTTCTGGGTCTGAGTGGGTTTTGCCTTCTTCCTTCCCAAATTTTGTATTCTGACGCAATACAAACATGAGTTTAGACAGCAGATCCATTATGAAATAAAAAACAAAACCAATTAGCGTGTCATGCTTAGAATTCTAGAGGCAGCACGACCAACATGAGTTTTTGTGTTTTGGAAAAAGAAATGGAACCCTTTTGCAGAGGGGAACGATAATTAATTCCCCAAATCAGTTTGCCAGCGATTTTCAGGTGAATTGAATGAGTTTTCCAAAGCCAGTCAGCTGGGAGGGGTGGATGAATCCGGAAACAGCCTGTTTCCTTGGGACTAAATCAATCCCACTATCAAAAAGGACTCTTCCATTTCTTTGGCTCTTTTCACATTTTTCTTCTTTATCATGGTTTGTAATGAATTTTCTATGTGAGCTTTGATTTTGAGGCTGGAATATGGAGTTCAAGACACGGAAGGAATGGTCTTTTTCAATCAGGGCACAGCTGTTGGCTTGCTCCAATTCTGGCTTTCTGTCATGGTTTTGGGTGCCTCAGCCGAGTTTTGGTTTCTTGAGCGGCAATTTCCTAAATGATTTCTGGGTCTGAGTTGGTTTTGCCTCCTTCCTTCCCAAATTTTGTATTCTGACGCAATACAAACACGAGTTTAGACAGCAGATCCATTATGAAATAAAAAAAAAAAAAAACAAAACCAATTAGCGTGTCATGCTTAGAATTCTAGAGGCAGCACGACCAACATGAGTTTTTGTGTTTTGGAAAAAGAAATGGAACCATTTGCAGAGGGGAACGATAATTAATTCCCCAAATCAGTTTGCCAGCGATTTTCAGGTGAATTGAATGAGTTTTCCAAAGCCAGTCAGCTGGGAGGGGTGGATGAATCCGGAAACAGCCTGTTTCCTTGTGACTAAATCAAGCCCACTATCAACAAGGACTCTTCCATTTCTTGGGCTCTTTTCACATTTTTCTTCTTTATCATGGTTTGTAATGAATTTTCTGATGTGAGCTTTGATTTTGAGGCTGGAATATGGAGTTCAAGACACGGAAGGAATGGTCTTTTTCAATCAGGGCACAGCTGTTGGCTTGCTCCAATTCTGGCTTTCTGTCATGGTTTTGGGTGCCTCAGCCGAGTTTTGGTTTCTTGAGCGGCAATTTCCTAAAGGATTTCTGGGTCTGAGTTGGTTTTGCCTTCTTCCTTCCCAAATTTTGTATTCTGACGCAATACAAACACGAGTTTAGACAGCAGATCCATTATGAAATATAAAACAAAACGAATTAGCGTGTCATGCTTAGAATTCTAGAGGCAGCACGACCAACATGAGTTTTTGTGTTTTGGAAAAAGAAATGGAACCCTTTTGCAGAGGGGAACGATAATTAATTCCCCAAATCAGTTTGCCAGCGATTTTCAGGGGAATTGAATGAGTTTTCCAAAGCCAGTCAGCTGGGAGGGGTGGATGAATCCGGAAACAGCCTGTTTTCTTGTGGATAAATCAAGCCCACTATCAAAAAGGACTCTTGCATTTCTTTGGCTCTTTTCACATTTTTCTTCTTTATCATGGTTTGTAATGAATTTTCTGATGTGAGCTTTGATTTTGAGGCTGGAATATGGAGTTCAAGACCCCGAAGGAATGGTCTTTTGCAATCAGGGCACAGCTGTTGGCTTGCTCCAATTCAGGCTTTCTGTCATGGTTTTGGGTGCCTCAGCCGAGTTTTGGTTTCTTGAGCGGCAATTTCCTAAAGGATTTCTGGGTCTGAGTTGGTTTTGCCTTCTTCCTTCCCAAATTTTGTATTCTGACGCAACACAAACACGAGTTTAGACAGCAGATCCATGATGAAATAAAAAAAAAAAAAAAAACAAAACCAATTAGAGTGTCATGCTTAGAATTCTAGAGGCAGCACGACCAACATGAGTTTTTGTGTTTTGGACAAAGAAATGGAACCCTTTTACAGAGGGGCACGATAATTAATTCCCCAAATCAGTTTGCCAGGGATTTTCAGGTGAATTGAATGAGGTTTCCAAAGCCAGTCAGCTGGGAGGGGTGGATGAATCCGGAAACAGCCTGTTTCCTTGGGACTAAATCAAGCCCACTATCAAAAAGGACTCTTCCCTCTCTTTGGCTCTTTTCACATTTCTCTTCTTTATCATGGTTTGTAATGTATTTTCTGATGTGAGCTTTGATTTTGAGGCTGGAATATGGAGTTCAAGACACGGAAGGAATGGTCTTTTTCAATCAGGGCACAGCTGTTGGCTTGCTCCAATTCTGGCTTTCTGTCATGGTTTTGGGTACCTCAGCCGAGTTTTGGTTTCTTGAGCGGCAAGTTCCTAAAGGATTTCTGGGTCTGAGTTGGTTTTGCCTTCTTCCTTCCCAAATTTTGTATTCTGACGCAATACAAACACGAGTTTAGACAGCAGATCCATTATGAACTAAAAAACAAAACGAATTAGCGTGTCATGCTTCGAATTCTACAGGCAGCATGACCAACATGAGTTTTTGTGTTTTGGAAAAAGAAATGGAACCATTTGCAGAGGGGAACGATAATTAATTCCCCAAATCAGTTTGCCAGCGATTTTCAGGTGAATTGAATGAGTTTTCCAAAGCCAGTCAGCTGGGAGGGGTGGATGAATCCGGAAACAGCCTGTTTCCTTGTGACTAAATCAAGACCACTATCAACAAGGACTCTTCCCTTTCTTTGGCTCTTCTCACTTTTTTCTTCTTTATCATGGTTTGTAATGAATTTTCTGATGTGAGCTTTGATTTTGAGGCTGGAATATGGAGTTCAAGACACGGAAGGAATGGTCTTTTTCAATCAGGGCACAGCTGTTGGCTTGCTCCAATTCTGGCTTTCTGTCATGCTTTTGGGTGCCTCAGCCGAGTTTTGGTTTCTTGAGCGGCAATTTCCTAAATGATTTCTGGGTCTGAGTGGGTTTTGCCTTCTTCCTTCCCAAATTTTGTATTCTGACGCAATACAAACATGAGTTTAGACAGCAGATCCATTATGAAATAAAAAACAAAACCAATTAGCGTGTCATGCTTAGAATTCTAGAGGCAGCACGACCAACATGAGTTTTTGTGTTTTGGAAAAAGAAATGGAACCCTTTTGCAGAGGGGAACGATAATTAATTCCCCAAATCAGTTTGCCAGCGATTTTCAGGTGAATTGAATGAGTTTTCCAAAGCCAGTCAGCTGGGAGGGGTGGATGAATCCGGAAACAGCCTGTTTCCTTGGGACTAAATCAATCCCACTATCAAAAAGGACTCTTCCATTTCTTTGGCTCTTTTCACATTTTTCTTCTTTATCATGGTTTGTAATGAATTTTCTATGTGAGCTTTGATTTTGAGGCTGGAATATGGAGTTCAAGACACGGAAGGAATGGTCTTTTTCAATCAGGGCACAGCTGTTGGCTTGCTCCAATTCTGGCTTTCTGTCATGGTTTTGGGTGCCTCAGCCGAGTTTTGGTTTCTTGAGCGGCAATTTCCTAAAGGATTTCTGGGTCTGAGTTGGTTTTGCCTCCTTCCTTCCCAAATTTTGTATTCTGACGCAATACAAACATGAGTTTAGACAGCAGATCCATTATGAAATAAAAAAAAAAAAACAAAACCAATTAGCGTGTCATGCTTAGAATTCTAGAGGCAGCACGACCAACATGAGTTTTTGTGTTTTGGAAAAAGAAATGGAACCATTTGCAGAGGGGAACGATAATTAATTCCCCAAATCAGTTTGCCAGCGATTTTCAGGTGAATTGAATGAGGTTTCCAAAGCCAGTCAGCTGGGAGGGGTGGATGAATCCGGAAACAGCCTGTTTCCTTGGGACTAAATCAAGCCCACTATCAAAAAGGACTCTTCCATTTCTTTGGCTCTTTTCACATTTTTCTTGTTTCTCATGGTTTGTAATGAATTTTCTGATGTGAGCTTTGATTTTGAGGCTGGAATATGGAGTTCAAGACACAGAAGGAATGGTCTTTTTCAATCAGGGCACAGCTGTTGGCTTGCTCCAATTCTGGCTTTCTGTCATGGTTTTGGGTGCCTCAGCCGAGTTTTGGTTTCTTGAGCGGCAATTTCCTAAATGATTTCTGGGTCTGAGTTGGTTTTGCCTTCTTCCTTCCCAAATTTTGTATTCTGACGCAATACAAACACGAGTTTAGACAGCAGATCCATTATGAAATAAAAACGAAAACGAATTAGCGTGTCATGCTTAGAATTCTAGAGGCAGCACGACCAACATGAGTTTTTGTGTTTTGGAAAAAGAAATGGAACCCTTTTGCAGAGGGGAACGATAATTAATTCCCCAAATCAGTTTGCCAGCGATGTTCAGGTGAATTGAATGAGTTTTCCAAAGCCAGTCAGCTGGGAGGGGTGGATGAATCCGGAAACAGCCTGTTTCCTTGTGACTAAATCAAGCCCACTATCAAAAAGGACTCTTGCATTTCTTTGGCTCTTTTTACATTTTTCTTCTTTATCATGGTTTGTAATGACTTTCCTGATGTGAGCTTTGATTTTGAGGCTGGAATATGGAGTTCAAGACACGGAAGGAATGGTCTTTTTCAATCAGGGCATAGCTGTTGGCTTGTTCCAATTCTGGCTTTCTGTCATGGTTTTGGGTGTCTCATCGAGTTTTTGTTTCTTGAGCGGCAATTTCCTAAATGATTTCTGGGTCTGAGATGGTTTTGCCTTCTTGCTTCCCAAATTTTGTATTCTGACGCAATACAAACACGAGTTTAGACAGCAGATCCATTAGGAAATAATAAAAAAAAAAAACAAAACCAATTAGCGTGTCATGCTTAGAATTCTAGAGGCAGCACGACCAACATGAGATTTTGTGTTTTGGACAAAGAAATGGAACCCTTTTGCAGAGGGGAACGATAATTAATTCCCCAAATCAGTTTGCCAGCGATTTTCAGGTGAAATGAATGAGTTTTCCAAAGCCAGTCAGCTGGGAGGGGTGGGTGAATGCGGAAACAGCCTGTTTCCTTGTGACTGAATCGAGCCCACTATCAAAAAGGACTCTTCCATTTCTTTGGCTCTTTTCACATTTTTCTTCTTTATCATGGTTTGTAATGACTTTTCTGATGTGAGCTTTGATTTTGAGGCTGGAATATGGAGTTCAAGACACGGAAGGAATGGTCTTTTTCAATCAGGGCACAGCTGTTGGCTTGCTCCAATTCAGGCTTTCTGTCATGGTTTTGGGTGCCTCAGCCGAGTTTTGGTTTCTTGAGCGGCAATTTCCTTAAGGATTTCCGGGTCTGAGTTGGTTTTGCCTTCTTCCTTCCCAAATTTTGTATTCTGACGCAATACAAACACGAGTTTAGACAGCAGATCCATTATGAAATAAAAAAAAAAAACCAAAACCAATTAGCGTGTCATGTTTAGAATTCTAGAGGCAGCACGACTAACATGAGGTTTTGTGTTTTGGACAAAGAAATGGAACCCTTTTGCAGAGGGGCACGATCATTAATTCCCCAAATCAGTTTGCCAGCGATTTTCAGGTGAATTGAATGAGTTTTCCAAAGCCAGTCAGCTGGGAGGGGTGGATGAATCCGGAAACAGCCTGTTTCCTTGTGACTAAATCAAGCCCACTATCAAAAAGGACTCTTGCATTTCTTTGGCTCTTTTCACATTTTTCTTCTTTATCATGGTTTGTAATGAATTTTCGATGTGAGCTTTGATTTTGAGGCTGGAATATGGAGTTCAAGACACGGAAGGAATGGTCTTTTTCAATCAGGGCACAGCTGTTGGCTTGCTCCAATTCTGGCTTTCTGTCATGGTTTTGGGTGCCTCAGCCGAGTTTTGGTTTCTTGAGCGGCAATTTCCTAAATGATTTCTGGGTCTGAGTTGGTTTTGCCTCCTTCCTTCCCAAATTTTGTATTCTGACGCAATACAAACACGAGTTTAGACAGCAGATCCATTATGAAATAAAAAAAAAAAAACAAAACCAATTAGCGTGTCATGCTTAGAATTCTAGAGGCAGCACGACCAACATGAGTTTTTGTGTTTTGGAAAAAGAAATGGAACCCTTTTGCAGAGGGGCACGATCATTAATTCCCCAAATCAGTTTGCCAGCGATTTTCAGGTGAATTGAATGAGGTTTCCAAAGCCAGTCAGCTGGGAGGGGTGGATGAATCCGGAAACAGCCTGTTTCCTTGGGACTAAATCAAGCCCACTATCAAAAAGGACTCTTCCATTTCTTTGGCTCTTTTCACATTTTTCTTGTTTCTCATGGTTTGTAATGAATTTTCTGATGGGAGCTTTGATTTTGAGGCTGGAATATGGAGTTCAAGACACAGAAGGAATGGTCTTTTTCAATCAGGGCACAGCTGTTGGCTTGCTCCAATTCTGGCTTTCTGTCATGGTTTTGGGTGCCTCAGCTGAGTTTTGGTTTCTTGAGCGGCAATTTCCTAAATGATTTCTGGGTCTGAGTTGGTTTTGCCTTCTTCCTTCCCAAATTTTGTATTCTGACGCAATACAAACACGAGTTTAGACAGCAGATCCATTATGAAATAAAAAAAAAAAAACCAAAACCAATTAGCGTGTCATGTTTAGAATTCTAGAGACAGCACGACTAACATGAGGTTTTGTGTTTTGGACAAAGAAATGGAACCCTTTTGCAGAGGGGAACGATCATTAATTCCCCAAATCAGTTTGCCAGCGATTTTCAGGTGAATTGAATGAGTTTTCCAAAGCCAGTCAGCTGGGAGGGGTGGATGAATCCGGAAACAGCCTGTTTCCTTGTGACTAAATCAAGCCCACTATCAAAAAGGACTCTTGCATTTCTTTGGCTCTTTTCACATTTTTCTTCTTTACCATGGTTTGTAATGACTTTTCTGATGTGAGCTTTGATTTTGAGGCTGGAATATGGAGTTCAAGACACGGAAGGAATGGTCTTTTTCAATCAGGGCACAGCTGTTGGCTTGCTCCAATTCTGGCTTTCTGTCATGGTTTTGGGTGCCTCAGCCGAGTTTTGGTTTCTTGAGCGGCAATTTCCTAAATGATTTCTGGGTCTGAGTTGGTTTTGTCTTCTTCCTTCCCAAATTTTGTATTCTGACGCAATACAAACACGAGTTTAGACAGCAGATCCATTATGAAATGAAAAAAACAAAACGAATTAGCGTGTCATGCTTAGAATTCTAGAGGCAGCACGACCAACATGAGTTTTTGTGTTTTGGAAAAAGAAATGGAACCCTTTTGCAGAGGGGAACGATAATTAATTCCCCAAATCAGTTTGCCAGCGATTTTCAGGTAAATTGAATGAGTTTTCCAAAGCCAGTCAGCTGCGAGATGTGTATAAATGCGGAAACAGCCTGTTTCCTTGTGACTAAATCAAGCCCACTATCAAAAAGGACTCTTGCATTTCTTTGGCTCTTTTCACATTTTTCTTCTTTATCATGGTTTGTAATGACTTTTCTGATGTGAGCTTTGATTTTGAGGCTGGAATATGGAGTTCAAGACACGGAAGGAATGGTCTTTTTCAATCAGGGCACAGCTGTTGGCTTGCTCCAATTCAGGCTTTCTGTCATGGTTTTGGGTGCCTCAGCCGAGTTTTGGTTTCTTGAGCGGCAATTTCCTTAAGGATTTCCGGGTCTGAGTTGGTTTTGCCTTCTTCCTTCCCAAATTTTGTATTCTGACGCAATACAAACACGAGTTTAGACAGCAGATCCATTATGAAATAAAAAAAAAAAAACAAAACCAATTAGCGTGTCATGCTTAGAATTCTAGAGGCAGCACGACCAACATGAGGTTTTGTGTTTTGGACAAAGAAATGGAACCCTTTTGCAGAGGGGCACGATCATTAATTCCCCAAATCAGTTTGCCAGCGATTTTCAGGTGAATTGAATGAGTTTTCCAAAGCCAGTCAGCTGGGAGGGGTGGATGAATCCGGAAACAGCCTGTTTCCTTGTGACTAAATCAAGCCCACTATCAAAAAGGACTCTTGCATTTCTTTGGCTCTTTTCACATTTTTCTTCTTTATCATGGTTTGTAATGACTTTTCTGATGTGAGCTTTGATTTTGAGGCTGGAATATGGAGTTCAAGACACGGAAGGAATGGTCTTTTTCAATCAGGGCACAGCTGTTGGCTTGCTCCAATTCTGGCTTTCTGTCATGGTTTTGGGTGCCTCAGCCGAGTTTTGGTTTCTTGAGCGGCAATTTCCTAAATGATTTCTGGGTCTGAGTTGGTTTTGTCTTCTTCCTTCCCAAATTTTGTATTCTGACGCAATACAAACACGAGTTTAGACAGCAGATCCTTTATGAAATGAAAAAAACAAAACGAATTAGCGTGTCATGCTTAGAATTCTAGAGGCAGCACGACCAACATGAGTTTTTGTGTTTTGGACAAAGAAATGGAACCCTTTTGCAGAGGGGAACGATCATTAATTCCCCAAATCAGTTTGCCAGCGATTTTCAGGTGAATTGAATGAGTTTTCCAAAGCCAGTCAGCTGGGAGGGGTGGATGAATCCGGAAACAGCCTGTTTCCTTGTGACTAAATCAAGTCCACTATCAAAAAGGACTCTTGCATTTCTTTGGCTCTTTTCACATTTTTCTTCTTTATCATGGTTTGTAATGAATTTTCTGATGTGAGCTTTGATTTTGAGGCTGGAATATGGAGTTCAAGACACGGAAGGAATGGTCTTTTTCAATCAGGGAACAGCTGTTGGCTTGCTCCAATTCTGGCTTTCTGTCATGGTTTTGGGTGCCTCAGCCGAGTTTTGGTTTCTTGAGCGGCAATTTCCTAAAGGATTTCTGGGTCTGAGTTGGTTTTGCCTTCTTCCTTCCCAAATTTTGTATTCTGACGCAATACAAACACGAGTTTAGACAGCAGATCCATTATGAAATAAAAAAAAAAAAAAAAACCAATTAGCGTGTCATGCTTAGAATTCTAGAGGCAGCACGACCAACATGAGTTTTTGTGTTTTGGAATAAGAAATGGAACCCTTTTGCAGAGGGGCACGATAATTAATTCCCCAAATCAGTTTGCCAGCGATTTTCAGGTGAATTGAATGAGTTTTCCAAAGCCAGTCAGCTGGGAGGGGTGGATGAATCCGGAAACAGCCTGTTTCCTTGTGACTAAATCAAGCCCACTATCAAAAAGGACTCTTCCATTTCTTTGGCTCTTTTCACATTTTTCTTCTTTATCATGGTTTGTAATGAATTTTCTGATGTGAGCTTTGATTTTGAGGCTGGAATATGGAGTTCAAGACACGGAAGGAATGGTCTTTTTCAATCAGGGCACAGCTGTTGGCTTGCTCCAATTCTGGCTTTCTGTCATGGTTTTGGGTGCCTCAGCCGAGTTTTGGTTTCTTGAGCGGCAATTTCCTAAATGCATTCCGGGTCTGAGTTCGTTTTGCCTTCTTCCTTCCCAAATTTTGTATTCTGACGCAATACAAACACGAGTTTAGACAGCAGATCCATTATGAAATAAAAAAAAAAAACCAAAACCAATTAGCGTGTCATGCTTAGAATTCTAGAGGCAGCACGACCAACATGAGGTTTTGTGTTTTGGACAAAGAAATGGAACCCTTTTGCAGAGGGGAACGATAATTAATTCCCCAAATCAGTTTGCCAGCGATTTTCAGGTGAATTGAATGAGTTTTCCAAAGCCAGTCAGCTGGGAGGGGTGGATGAATGCGGAAACAGCCTGTTTCCTTGTGACTAAATCAAGCCCACTATCAAAAAGGACTCTTGCATTTCTTTGGCTCTTTTCACATTTTTCTTCTTTATCATGGTTTGTAATGACTTTTCTGATGTGAGCTTTGATTTTGAGGCTGGAATATGGAGTTCAAGACACGGAAGGAATGGTCTTTTTCAATCAGGGCACAGCTGTTGGCTTGCTCCAATTCAGGCTTTCTGTCATGGTTTTGGGTGCCTCAGCCGAGTTTTGGTTTCTTGAGCGGCAATTTCCTTAAGGATTTCCGGGTCTGAGTTGGTGTTGCCTTCTTCCTTCCCAAATTTTGTATTCTGACGCAATACAAACACGAGTTTAGACAGCAGATCCATTATGAAATAAAAAAAAAAAAACAAAACCAATTAGCGTGTCATGCTTAGAATTCTAGAGGCAGCACGACCAACATGAGGTTTTGTGTTTTGGACAAAGAAATGGAACCCTTTTGCAGAGGGGCACGATCATTAATTCCCCAAATCAGTTTGCCAGCGATTTTCAGGTGAATTGAATGAGTTTTCCAAAGCCAGTCAGCTGGGAGGGGTGGATGAATCCGGAAACAGCCTGTTTCCTTGTGACTAAATCAAGCCCACTATCAAAAAGGACTCTTGCATTTCTTTGGCTCTTTTCACATTTTTCTTCTTTATCATGGTTTGTAATGACTTTTCTGATGTGAGCTTTGATTTTGAGGCTGGAATATGGAGTTCAAGACACGGAAGGAATGGTCTTTTTCAATCAGGGCACAGCTGTTGGCTTGCTCCAATTCTGGCTTTCTGTCATGGTTTTGGGTGCCTCAGCCGAGTTTTGGTTTCTTGAGCGGCAATTTCCTAAATGATTTCTGGGTCTGAGTTGGTTTTGTCTTCTTCCTTCCCAAATTTTGTATTCTGACGCAATACAAACACGAGTTTAGACAGCAGATCCTTTATGAAATGAAAAAAACAAAACGAATTAGCGTGTCATGCTTAGAATTCTAGAGGCAGCACGACCAACATGAGTTTTTGTGTTTTGGACAAAGAAATGGAACCCTTTTGCAGAGGGGAACGATCATTAATTCCCCAAATCAGTTTGCCAGCGATTTTCAGGTGAATTGAATGAGTTTTCCAAAGCCAGTCAGCTGGGAGGGGTGGATGAATCCGGAAACAGCCTGTTTCCTTGTGACTAAATCAAGTCCACTATCAAAAAGGACTCTTGCATTTCTTTGGCTCTTTTCACATTTTTCTTCTTTATCATGGTTTGTAATGAATTTTCTGATGTGAGCTTTGATTTTGAGGCTGGAATATGGAGTTCAAGACACGGAAGGAATGGTCTTTTTCAATCAGGGAACAGCTGTTGGCTTGCTCCAATTCTGGCTTTCTGTCATGGTTTTGGGTGCCTCAGCCGAGTTTTGGTTTCTTGAGCGGCAATTTCCTAAAGGATTTCTGGGTCTGAGTTGGTTTTGCCTTCTTCCTTCCCAAATTTTGTATTCTGACGCAATACAAACACGAGTTTAGACAGCAGATCCATTATGAAATAAAAAAAAAAAAAAAAACCAATTAGCGTGTCATGCTTAGAATTCTAGAGGCAGCACGACCAACATGAGTTTTTGTGTTTTGGAATAAGAAATGGAACCCTTTTGCAGAGGGGCACGATAATTAATTCCCCAAATCAGTTTGCCAGCGATTTTCAGGTGAATTGAATGAGTTTTCCAAAGCCAGTCAGCTGGGAGGGGTGGATGAATCCGGAAACAGCCTGTTTCCTTGTGACTAAATCAAGCCCACTATCAAAAAGGACTCTTCCATTTCTTTGGCTCTTTTCACATTTTTCTTCTTTATCATGGTTTGTAATGAATTTTCTGATGTGAGCTTTGATTTTGAGGCTGGAATATGGAGTTCAAGACACGGAAGGAATGGTCTTTTTCAATCAGGGCACAGCTGTTGGCTTGCTCCAATTCTGGCTTTCTGTCATGGTTTTGGGTGCCTCAGCCGAGTTTTGCTTTCTTGAGCGGCAATTTCCTAAATGCATTCCGGGTCTGAGTTCGTTTTGCCTTCTTCCTTCCCAAATTTTGTATTCTGACGCAATACAAACACGAGTTTAGACAGCAGATCCATTATGAAATAAAAAAAAAAAAACCAAAACCAATTAGCGTGTCATGCTTAGAATTCTAGAGGCAGCACGACCAACATGAGGTTTTGTGTTTTGGACAAAGAAATGGAACCCTTTTGCAGAGGGGAACGATAATTAATTCCCCAAATCAGTTTGCCAGCGATTTTCAGGTGAATTGAATGAGTTTTCCAAAGCCAGTCAGCTGGGAGGGGTGGATGAATCCAGAAACAGCCTGTTTCCTTGTGATTAAATCAAGCCCACTATCAAAAAGGACTCTTGCATTTCTTTGGCTCTTTTCACATTTTTCTTCTTTATCATGGTTTGTAATGAATTTTCTGATGTGAGCTTTGATTTTGAGGCTGGAATATGGAGTTCAAGACACGGAAGGAATGGTCTTTTTCAATCAGGGCACAGCTGTTGGCTTGCTCCAATTCTGGTTTTCTGTCATGGTTTTGGGTGCCTCAGCCGAGTTTTGGTTTCTTGAGCGGCAATTTCCTAAATGCATTCCGGGTCTGAGTTGGTTTTGCCTTCTTCCTTCCCAAATTTTGTATTCTGACGCAACACAAACACGAGTTTAGACAGCAGATCCATTATGAAATAAAAAAAAAAAACCAAAACCAATTAGCGTGTCATGCTTAGAATACTAGAGGCAGCACGACCAACATGAGTTTTTGTGTTTTGGAAAAAGAAATGGAACCCTTTTGCAGAGGGGAACGATAATTAATTCCCCAAATCAGTTTGCCAGCGATTTTCAGGTGAATTGAATGAGTTTTCCAAAGCCAGTCAGCTGGGAGGGGTGGATGAATCCGGAAACAGCCTGTTTCCTTGTGACTAAATCAAGCCCACTATCAAAAAGGACTCTTGCATTTCTTTGGCTCTTTTCACATTTTTCTTCTTTATCATGGTTTGTAATGACTTTTCTGATGTGAGCTTTGATTTTGAGGCTGGAATATGGAGTTCAAGACCCGGAAGGAATGGTCTTTTTCAATCAGGGCACAGCTGTTGGCTTGCTCCAATTCTGGCTTTCTGTCATGGTTTTGGGTGCCTCAGCCGAGTTTTGGTTTCTTGAGCGGCAATTTCCTTAAGGATTTCCGGGTCTGAGTTGGTTTTGCCTTCTTCCTTCCCAAATTTTGTATTCTGACGCAATACAAACACGAGTTTAGACAGCAGATCCATTATGAAATAAAAAAAAAAAAAAAAAACCAATTAGCGTGTCATGTTTAGAATTCTAGAGGCAGCACGACTAACATGAGGTTTTGTGTTTTGGACAAAGAAATGGAACCCTTTTGCAGAGGGGCACGATCATTAATTCCCCAAATCAGTTTGCCAGCGATTTTCAGGTGAATTGAATGAGTTTTCCAAAGCCAGTCAGCTGGGAGGGGTGGATGAATCCGGAAACAGCCTGTTTCCTTGTGACTAAATCAAGCCCACTATCAAAAAGGACTCTTGCATTTCTTTGGCTCTTCTCACTTTTTTCTTCTTTATCATGGTTTGTAATGAATTTTCTGATGTGAGCTTTGATTTTGAGGCTGGAATATGGAGTTCAAGACACGGAAGGAATGGTCTTTTTCAATCAGGGCACAGCTGTTGGCTTGCTCCAATTCTGGCTTTCTGTCATGGTTTTGGGTGCCTCAGCCAAGTTTTGGTTTCTTGAGCGGCAATTTCCTAAAGGATTTCTGGGTCTGAGTTGGTTTTGCCTTCTTCCTTCCCAAATTTTGTATTCTGACGCAACACAAACACGAGTTTAGACAGCAGATCCATTATGAAATGAAAAAAACCAAAACCAATTAGCGTGTCATGCTTAGAATTCTAGAGGCAGCACGACCAACATGAGTTTTTGTGTTTTGGAAAAAGAAATGGAACCCTTTTGCAGAGTGGAACGATAATTAATTCCCCAAATCAGTATGCCAGCAATTTTCAGGTGAATTGAATGAGTTTTCCAAAGCCAGTCAGCTGGGAGGGGTGGATGAATGCAGAAACAGTCTGTTTCCTTGTGACTCAATCAAGCCCACTATCAAAAAGGACTCTTCCATTTCTTTGGCTCTTTTCACATTTTTCTTCTTTATCATGGTTTGTAATGAATTTTCTGATGTGAGCTTTGATTTTGAGGCTGGAATATGGAGTTCAAGACACGGAAGGAATGGTCTTTTTCAATCAGGGCACAGCTGTTGGCTTGCTCCAATTCTGGCTTTCTGTCATGGTTTTGGGTGCCTCAGCCGAGTTTTGGTTTCTTGAGCGGCAATTTCCTAAATGCATTCCGGGTCTGAGTTCGTTTTGCCTTCTTCCTTCCCAAATTTTGTATTCTGACGCAATACAAACACGAGTTTAGACAGCAGCTCCATTATGAAATAAAAAAAAAAAAAAAACCAATTAGCGTGTCATGCTTAGAATTCTAGAGGCAGCACGACCAACATGAGGTTTTGTGTTTTGGACAAAGAAATGGAACCCTTTTGCAGAGGGGAACGATAATTAATTCCCCCAATCAGTTTGCCAGCGATTTTCAGGTGAATTGAATGAGTTTTCCAAAGCCAGTCAGCTGGGAGGGGTGGATGAATGCGGAAACAGCCTGTTTCCTTGTGACTAAATCAAGCCCACTATCAAAAAGGACTCTTGCATTTCTTTGGCTCTTTTTACATTTTTCTTCTTTATCATGGTTTGTAATGACTTTTCTGATGTGAGCTTTGATTTTGAGGCTGGAATATGGAGTTCAAGACACGGAAGGAATGGTCTTTTTCAATCAGGGCACAGCTGTTGGCTTGCTCCAATTCTGGCTTTCTGTCATGGTTTTGGGTGCCTCAGCCGAGTTTTGGTTTCTTGAGCGGCAATTTCCTAAAGGATTTCTGGGTCTGAGTTGGTTTTGCCTTCTTCCTTCCCAAATTTTGTATTCTGACGCAACACAAACACGAGTTTAGACAGCAGACCCATTATGAAATAAGAAAAAAACCAAAACGAATTAGCGTGTCATGCTTAGAATTCTAGAGGCAGCACGACCAACATGAGTTTTTGTGTTTTGGACAAAGAAATGGAACCCTTTTGCAGAGGGGAACGATAATTAATTCCCCCAATCAGTTTGCCAGCGATTTTCAGGTGAATTGAATGAGTTTTCCAAAGCCAGTCAGCTGGGAGGGGTGGATGAATCCAGAAACAGCCTGTTTCCTTGTGATTAAATCAAGCCCACTATCAAAAAGGACTCTTGCATTTCTTTGGCTCTTTTCACATTTTTCTTCTTTATCATGGTTTGTAATGACTTTTCTGATGTGAGCTTTGATTTTGAGGCTGGAATATGGAGTTCAAGACACGGAAGGAATGGTCTTTTTCAATCAGGGCACAGCTGTTGGCTTGCTCCAATTCTGGCTTTCTGTCATGGTTTTGGGTGCCTCAGCCGAGTTTTGGTTTCTTGAGCGGCAATTTCCTAAATGCATTCCGGGTCTGAGTTGGTTTTGCCTTCTTCCTTCCCAAATTTTGTATTCTGACGCAACACAAACACGAGTTTAGACAGCAGACCCATTATGAAATAAAAAAAAAAACCAAAACCAATTAGCGTGTCATGCTTAGAATACTAGAGGCAGCACGACCAACATGAGTTTTTGTGTTTTGAAAAAAGAAATGGAACCCTTTTGCAGAGGGGCACGATCATTAATTCCCCAAATCAGTTTGCCAGCGATTTTCAGGTCAATTGAATGAGTTTTCCAAAGCCAGTCAGCTGGGAGGGGTGGATGAATGCAGAAACAGCCTGTTTCCTTGTGACTAAATCAAGCCCACTATCTAAAAGGACTCTTGCATTTCTTTGGCTCTTTTCACATTTTTCTTCTTTATCATGGTTTGTAATGAATTTTCTGATGTGAGCTTTGATTTTGAGGCTGGAATATGGAGTTCAAGACACGGAAGGAATGGTCTTTTTCAATCAGGGCACAGCTGTTGGCTTGCTCCAATTCTGGCTTTCTGTCATGGTTTTGGGTGCCTCAGCCAAGTTTTGGTTTCTTGAGCGGCAATTTCCTAAAGGATTTCTGGGTCTGAGTTGGTTTTGCCTTCTTCCTTCCCAAATTTTGTATTCTGACGCAACACAAACACGAGTTTAGACAGCAGATCCATTATGAAATGAAAAAAACCAAAACCAATTCACGTGTCATGCTTAGAATTCTAGAGGCAGCACGACCAACATGAGTTTTTGTGTTTTGGACAAATAAATGGAACCCTTTTGCAGAGGGGAACGATCATTAATTCCCCAAATCAGTTTGCCAGCGATTTTCAGGTGAATTGAATGAGTTTTCCAAAGCCAGTCAGCTGGGAGGGGTGGATGAATCCGGAAACAGCCTGTTTCCTTGTGACTCAATCAAGCCCACTATCAAAAAGGACTCTTCCATTTCTTTGGCTCTTTTCACATTTTTCTTCTTTATCATGGTTTGTAATGAATTTTCTGATGTGAGCTTTGATTTTGAGGCTGGAATATGGAGTTCAAGACACGGAAGGAATGGTCTTTTTCAATCAGGGCACAGCTGTTGGCTTGCTCCAATTCTGGCTTTCTGTCATGGTTTTGGGTGCCTCAGCCGAGTTTTGGTTTCTTGAGCGGCAATTTCCTAAATGCATTCCGGGTCTGAGTTCGTTTTGCCTTCTTCCTTCCCAAATTTTGTATTCTGACGCAATACAAACACGAGTTTCGACAGCAGCTCCACTATGAAATAAAAAAAAAAAAAACCAATTAGCGTGTCATGCTTAGAATTCTAGAGGCAGCACGACCAACATGAGGTTTTGTGTTTTGGACAAAGAAATGGAACCCTTTTGCAGAGGGGAACGATAATTAATTCCCCCAATCAGTTTGCCAGCGATTTTCAGGTGAATTGAATGAGTTTTCCAAAGCCAGTCAGCTGGGAGGGGTGGATGAATGCGGAAACAGCCTGTTTCCTTGTGACTAAATCAAGCCCACTATCAAAAAGGACTCTTGCATTTCTTTGGCTCTTTTTACATTTTTCTTCTTTATCATGGTTTGTAATGAATTTTCTGATGTGAGCTTTGATTTTGAGGCTGGAATATGGAGTTCAAGACACGGAAGGAATGGTCTTTTTCAATCAGGGCACAGCTGTTGGCTTGCTCCAATTCTGGCTTTCTGTCATGGTTTTGGGTGCCTCAGCCGAGTTTTGGTTTCTTGAGCGGCAATTTCTAAAGGATTTCTGGGTCTGAGTTGGTTTTGCCTTCTTCCTTCCCAAATTTTGTATTCTGACGCAACACAAGCACGAGTTTAGACAGCAGACCCATTATGAAATAAGAAAAAAACCAAAACGAATTAGCGTGTCATGCTTAGAATTCTAGAGGCAGCACGACCAACATGAGTTTTTGTGTTTTGGAAAAATAAATGGAACCCTTTTGCAGAGGGGAACGATAATTAATTCCCCAAATCAGTTTGCCAGCGATTTTCAGGTGAATTGAATGAGTTTTCCAAAGCCAGTCAGCTGGGAGGGGTGGATGAATCCAGAAACAGCCTGTTTCCTTGTGATTAAATCAAGCCCACTATCAAAAAGGACTCTTGCATTTCTTTGGCTCTTTTCACATTTTTCTTCTTTATCATGGTTTGTAATGACTTTTCTGATGTGAGCTTTGATTTTGAGGCTGGAATATGGAGTTCAAGACACGGAAGGAATGGTCTTTTTCAATCAGGGCACAGCTGTTGGCTTGCTCCAATTCTGGCTTTCTGTCATGGTTTTGGGTGCCTCAGCCGAGTTTTGGTTTCTTGAGCGGCAATTTCCTAAATGCATTCCGGGTCTGAGTTGGTTTTGCCTTCTTCCTTCCCAAATTTTGTATTCTGACGCAACACAAACACGAGTTTAGACAGCAGACCCATTATGAAATAAAAAAAAAACCAAAACCAATTAGCGTGTCATGCTTAGAATACTAGAGGCAGCACGACCAACATGAGTTTTTGTGTTTTGAAAAAAGAAATGGAACCCTTTTGCAGAGGGGAACGATAATTAATTCCCCAAATCAGTTTGGCAGCGATTTTCAGGTGAATTGAATGAGTTTTCCAAAGCCAGTCAGCTTTGAGGGGTGGATGAATCCGGAAACAGCCTGTTTCCTTGTGACTAAATCAAGCCCACTATCAACAAGGACTCTTCCATTTCTTTGGCTCTTTTCACATTTTTCTTCTTTATCATGGTTTGTAATGAATTTTCTGATGTGAGCTTTGATTTTGAGGCTGGAATATGGAGTTCAAGACATGGAAGGAATGGTCTTTTTCAATCAGGGCACAGCTGTTGGCTTGCTCCAATTCTGGCTTTCTGTCATGGTTTTGGGTGCCTCAGCCGAGTTTTGGTTTCTTGAGCGGCAATTTCCTAAAGGATTTCTGGGTCTGAGTTGGTTTTGCCTTCTTCCTTCCCAAATTTTGTATTCTGACGCAATACAAACACGAGTTTAGACAGCAGATCCATTATGAAATAAAAAAAAAAACCAAAACCAATTAGCGTGTCATGCTTAGAATACTAGAGGCAGCACGACCAACATGAGGTTTTGTGTTTTGGACAAAGAAATGGAACCCTTTTGCAGAGGGGAACGATAATTAATTCCCCAAATCAGTTTGCCAGCGATTTTCAGGTGAATTGAATGAGTTTTCCAAAGCCAGTCAGCTGGGAGGGGTGGATGAATGCGGAAACAGCCTGTTTCCTTGTGACTAAATCAAGCCCACTATCAAAAAGGACTCTTGCATTTCTTTGGCTCTTTTTACATTTTTCTTCTTTATCATGGTTTGTAATGAATTTTCTGATGTGAGCTTTGATTTTGAGGCTGGAATATGGAGTTCAAGACACGGAAGGAATGGTCTTTTTCAATCAGGGCACAGCTGTTGGCTTGCTCCAATTCTGGCTTTCTGTCATGGTTTTGGGTGCCTCAGCCGAGTTTTGGTTTCTTGAGCGGCAATTTCCTAAATGCAATCCGGGTCTGAGTTGGTTGTGCCTTCTTCCTTCCCAAATTTTGTATTCTGACGCAACACAAACACGAGTTTAGACAGCAGATCCATTATGAAATAAAAAAAAAAAAAACCAATTACCGTGTCATGTTTAGAATTCTAGAGGCAGCATGACCAACATGTGGTTTTGTGTTTTGGACAAAGAAATGGAACCCTTTTGCAGAGGGGAACGATAATTAATTCCCCAAATCAGTTTGCCAGCGATTTTCAGGTGAATTGAATGAGTTTTCCAAAGCCAGTCAGCTGGGAGGGGTGGATGAATGCGGAAACAGCCTGTTTCCTTGTGACTAAATCAAGCCCACTATCAAAAAGGACTCTTGCATTTCTTTGGCTCTTTTCACATTTTTCTTCTTTATCATGGTTTGTAATGAATTTTCTGATGTGAGCTTTGATTTTGAGGCTGGAATATGGAGTTCAAGACACGGAAGGAATGGTCTTTTTCAATCAGGGCACAGCTGTTGGCTTGCTCCAATTCTGGCTTTCTGTCATGGTTTTGGGTGCCTCAGCCAAGTTTTGGTTTCTTGAGCGGCAATTTCCTAAAGGATTTCTGGGTCTGAGTTGGTTTTGCCTTCTTCCTTCCCAAATTTTGTATTCTGACGCAACACAAACACGAGTTTAGACAGCAGATCCATTATGAAATAGGAAAAAAACAAAAACGAATTAGCGTGTCATGCTTAGAATTCTAGAGGCAGCACGACCAACATGAGTTTTTGTGTTTTGGAAAAATAAATGGAACCCTTTTGCAGAGGGGAACGATAATTAATTCCCCAAATCAGTTTGCCAGCGATTTTCAGGTGAATTGAATGAGTTTTCCAAAGCCAGTCAGCTGGGAGGGGTGGATGAATCCGGAAACAGCCTGTTTCCTTGGGACTAAATCAAGCCCACTATCAAAAAGGACTCTTGCATTTCTTTGGCTCTTTTCACATTTTTCTTCTTTATCATGGTTTGTAATGACTTTTCTGATGTGAGCTTTGATTTTGAGGCTGGAATATGGAGTTCAAGACACGGAAGGAATGGTCTTTTTCAATCAGGGCACAGCTGTTGGCTTGCTCCAATTCTGGCTTTCTGTCATGGTTTTGGGTGCCTCAGCCGAGTTTTGGTTTCATGAGCGGCAATTTCTAAAGGATTTCTGGGTCTGAGTTGGTTTTGCCTTCTTCCTTCCCAAATTTTGTATTCTGACGCAATACAAACACGAGTTTAGACAGCAGATCCATGATGAAAGAAAAAACAAAACCAATGAGCGTGTCATGCTTAGAATTCTAGAGGCAGCACGACCAACATGAGTTTTTGTGTTTTGGACAAAGAAATGGAACCCTTTTGCAGAGGGGCACGATAATTAATTCCCCAAATCAGTTTGCCAGCGATTTTCAGGTGAATTGAATGAGTTTTCCAAAGCCAGTCAGCTGGGAGGGGTGGATGAATCCGGAAACAGCCTGTTTCCTTGTGACTAAATCAAGACCACTATCAAAAAGGACTCTTGCATTTCTTTGGCTCTTTTCACATTTTTCTTCTTTATCATGGTTTGTAATGACTTTTCTGATGTGAGCTTTGATTTTGAGGCTGGAATATGGAGTTCAAGACACGGAAGGAATGGTCTTTTTCAATCAGGGCACAGCTGTTGGCTTGCTCCAATTCTGGCTTTCTGTCATGGTTTTGGGTGCCTCAGCCGAGTTTTGGTTTCTTGAGCGGCAATTTCCTAAATGCATTCCGGGTCTGAGTTGGTTTTGCCTTCTTCCTTCCCAAATTTTGTATTCTGACGCAACACAAACACGAGTTTAGACAGCAGACCCATTATGAAATAAAAAAAAAACCAAAACCAATTAGCGTGTCATGCTTAGAATACTAGAGGCAGCACGACCAACATGAGTTTTTGTGTTTTGAAAAAAGAAATGGAACCCTTTTGCAGAGGGGAACGATAATTAATTCCCCAAATCAGTTTGGCAGCGATTTTCAGGTGAATTGAATGAGTTTTCCAAAGCCAGTCAGCTTTGAGGGGTGGATGAATCCGGAAACAGCCTGTTTCCTTGTGACTAAATCAAGCCCACTATCAACAAGGACTCTTCCATTTCTTTGGCTCTTTTCACATTTTTCTTCTTTATCATGGTTTGTAATGAATTTTCTGATGTGAGCTTTGATTTTGAGGCTGGAATATGGAGTTCAAGACATGGAAGGAATGGTCTTTTTCAATCAGGGCACAGCTGTTGGCTTGCTCCAATTCTGGCTTTCTGTCATGGTTTTGGGTGCCTCAGCCGAGTTTTGGTTTCTTGAGCGGCAATTTCCTAAAGGATTTCTGGGTCTGAGTTGGTTTTGCCTTCTTCCTTCCCAAATTTTGTATTCTGACGCAATACAAACACGAGTTTAGACAGCAGATCCATTATGAAATAAAAAAAAAAACCAAAACCAATTAGCGTGTCATGCTTAGAATACTAGAGGCAGCACGACCAACATGAGGTTTTGTGTTTTGGACAAAGAAATGGAACCCTTTTGCAGAAGGGAACGATAATTAATTCCCCAAATCAGTTTGCCAGCGATTTTCAGGTGAATTGAATGAGTTTTCCAAAGCCAGTCAGCTGGGAGGGGTGGATGAATGCAGAAACAGCCTGTTTCCTTGTGACTAAATCAAGCCCACTATCAAAAAGGACTCTTGCATTTCTTTGGCTCTTTTTACATTTTTCTTCTTTATCATGGTTTGTAATGAATTTTCTGATGTGAGCTTTGATTTTGAGGCTGGAATATGGAGTTCAAGACACGGAAGGAATGGTCTTTTTCAATCAGGGCACAGCTGTTGGCTTGCTCCAATTCTGGCTTTCTGTCATGGTTTTGGGTGCCTCAGCCGAGTTTTGGTTTCTTGAGCGGCAATTTCCTAAATGCAATCCGGGTCTGAGTTGGTTGTGCCTTCTTCCTTCCCAAATTTTGTATTCTGACGCAACACAAACACGAGTTTAGACAGCAGATCCATTATGAAATAAAAAAAAAAAAAACCAATTACCGTGTCATGCTTAGAATTCTAGAGGCAGCATGACCAACATGTGGTTTTGTGTTTTGGACAAAGAAATGGAACCCTTTTGCAGAGGGGAACGATAATTAATTCCCCAAATCAGTTTGCCAGCGATTTTCAGGTGAATTGAATGAGTTTTCCAAAGCCAGTCAGCTGGGAGGGGTGGATGAATGCGGAAACAGCCTGTTTCCTTGTGACTAAATCAAGCCCACTATCAAAAAGGACTCTTGCATTTCTTTGGCTCTTTTCACATTTTTCTTCTTTATCATGGTTTGTAATGAATTTTTTGATGTGAGCTTTGATTTTGAGGCTGGAATATGGAGTTCAAGACACGGAAGGAATGGTCTTTTTCAATCAGGGCACAGCTGTTGGCTTGCTCCAATTCTGGCTTTCTGTCATGGTTTTGGGAGCCTCAGCCAAGTTTTGGTTTCTTGAGCGGCAATTTCCTAAAGGATTTCTGGGTCTGAGTTGGTTTTGCCTTCTTCCTTCCCAAATTTTGTATTCTGACGCAACACAAACACGAGTTTAGACAGCAGATCCATTATGAAATAAGAAAAAAACAAAAACGAATTAGCGTGTCATGCTTAGAATTCTAGAGGCAGCACGACCAACATGAGGTTCTGTGTTTTGGAAAAATAAATGGAACCCTTTTGCAGAGGGGAACGATAATTAATTCCCCAAATCAGTTTGCCAGCGATTTTCAGGTGAATTGAATGAGTTTTCCAAAGCCAGTCAGCTGGGAGGGGTGGATGAATCCGGAAACAGCCTGTTTCCTTGGGACTAAATCAAGCCCACTATCAAAAAGGACTCTTGCATTTCTTTGGCTCTTTTCACATTTTTCTTCTTTATCATGGTTTGTAATGACTTTTCTGATGTGAGCTTTGATTTTGAGGCTGGAATATGGAGTTCAAGACACGGAAGGAATGGTCTTTTTCAATCAGGGCACAGCTGTTGGCTTGCTCCAATTCTGGCTTTCTGTCATGGTTTTGGGTGCCTCAGCCGAGTTTTGGTTTCATGAGCAGCAATTTCCTAAATGCATTCTGGGTCTGAGTTGGTTTTGCCTTCTTCCTTCCCAAATTTTGTATTCTGACGCAATACAAACACGAGTTTAGACAGCAGATCCATTATGAAAGAAAAAACAAAACCAATGAGCGTGTCATGCTTAGAATTCTAGAGGCAGCACGACCAACATGAGTTTTTGTGTTTTGGACAAAGAAATGGAACCCTTTTGCAGAGGGGCACGATAATTAATTCCCCAAATCAGTTTGCCAGCGATTTTCAGGTGAATTGAATGAGTTTTCCAAAGCCAGTCAGCTGGGAGGGGTGGATGAATGCGGAAACAGCCTGTTTCCTTGTGACTAAATCAAGCCCACTATCAAAAAGGACTCTCCCATTTCTTTGGCTCTTTTCACATTTTTCTTCTTTATCATGGTTTGTAATGAATTTTCTGATGTGAGCTTTGATTTTGAGGCTGGAATATGGAGTTCAAGACACGGAAGGAATGGTCTTTTTCAATCAGGGCACAGCTGTTGGCTTGCTCCAATTCTGGCTTTCTGTCATGGTTTTGGGTGCCTCAGCCGAGTTTTGGTTTCTTGAGCGGCAATTTCCTAAAGGATTTCTGGGTCTGAGTTGGTTGTGCCTTCTTCCTTCCCAAATTTTGTATTCTGACGCAACACAAACACGAGTTTAGACAGCAGACCCATTATGAAATAAAAAAAAAACCAAATCCAATTAGCGTGTCATGCTTAGAATTCTAGAGGCAGCACGACCAACATGAGTTTTTGTGTTTTGGAAAAAGAAATGGAACCCTTTTGCAGAGGGGAACAATAATTAATTCCCCAAATCAGTTTGCCAGCGATTTTCAGGTGAATTGAATGAGTTTTCCAAAGCCAGTCAGCTGGGAGGGGTGGATGAATCCGGAAACAGCCTGTTTCCTTGTGACTAAATCAAGCCCACTATCAAAAAGGACTCTTGCATTTCTTTGGCTCTTTTCACATTTTTCTTCTTTATCATGGTTTGTAATGAATTTTCTGATGTGAGCTTTGATTTTGAGGCTGGAATATGGAGTTTAAGACACGGAAGGAATGGTCTTTTTCAATCAGGGCACAGCTGTTGGCTTGCTCCAATTCTGGCTTTCTGTCATGGTTTTGGGTGCCTCAGCCGAGTTTTGGTTTCTTGAGCGGCAATTTCCTAAAGGATTTCTGGGTCTGAGTTGGTTTTGCCTTCTTCCTTCCCAAATTTTGTATTCTGACGCAATACAAACATGAGTTTAGACAGCAGATCCATTATGAAATAAAAAAAAAAAAACAAAACCAATTAGCGTGTCATGCTTAGAATTCTAGAGGCAGCACGACCAACATGAGTTTTTGTGTTTTGGAAAAAGAAATGGAACCCTTTTGCAGAGGGGAACGATAACTAATTCCCCAAATCAGTTTGCCAGTGATTTTCAGGTGAATTGAATGAGTTTTCCAAAGCCAGTCAGCTGGGAGGGGTGGATGAATCCGGAAACAGCCTGTTTCCTTGTGACTAAATCAAGCCCACTATCAACAAGGACTCTTCCATTTCTTGGGCTCTTTTCACATTTTTCTTCTTTATCATGGTTTGTAATGAATTTTCTGATGTGAGCTTTGATTTTGAGGCTGGAATATGGAGTTCAAGACACGGAAGGAATGGTCTTTTTCAATCAGGGAACAGCTGTTGGCTTGCTCCAATTCTGGCTTTCTGTCATGCTTTTGGGTGCCTCAGCCGAGTTTTGGTTTCTTGAGCGGCAATTTCCTAAAGGATTTCTGGGTCTGAGTTGGTTTTGCCTTCTTCCTTCCCAAATTTTGTATTCTGACGCAATACAAACACGAGTTTAGACAGCAGATCCATTATGAAATATAAAACAAAACGAATTAGCGTGTCATGCTTAGAATTCTAGAGGCAGCACGACCAACATGAGTTTTTGTGTTTTGGAAAAAGAAATGGAACCCTTTTGCAGAGGGGAACGATAATTAATTCCCCAAATCAGTTTGCCAGCGATTTTCAGGGGAATTGAATGAGTTTTCCAAAGCCAGTCAGCTGGGAGGGGTGGATGAATCCGGAAACAGCCTGTTTCCTTGTGACTAAATCAAGCCCACTATCAAAAAGGACTCTTGCATTTCTTTGGCTCTTTTCACATTTTTCTTCTTTATCATGGTTTGTAATGAATTTTCTGATGTGAGCTTTGATTTTGAGGCTGGAATATGGAGTTCAAGACCCCGAAGGAATGGTCTTTTGCAATCAGGGCACAGCTGTTGGCTTGCTCCAATTCAGGCTTTCTGTCATGGTTTTGGGTGCCTCAGCCGAGTTTTGGTTTCTTGAGTGGCAATTTCCTAAAGGATTTCTGGGTCTGAGTTGGTTTTGCCTTCTTCCTTCCCAAATTTTGTATTCTGACGCAACACAAACACGAGTTTAGACAGCAGATCCATGATGAAATAAAAAAAAAAAAAACAAAACCAATTAGAGTGTCATGCTTAGAATTCTAGAGGCAGCACGACCAACATGAGTTTTTGTGTTTTGGACAAAGAAATGGAACCCTTTTACAGAGGGGAACGATAATTAATTCCCCAAATCAGTTTGCCAGGGATTTTCAGGTGAATTGAATGAGGTTTCCAAAGCCAGTCAGCTGGGAGGGGTGGATGAATCCGGAAACAGCCTGTTTCCTTGGGACTAAATCAAGCCCACTCTCAAAAAGGACTCTTGCATTTCTTTGGCTCTTTTCACATTTTTCTTCTTTATCATGGTTTGTAATGAATTTTCTGATGTGAGCTTTGATTTTGAGGCTGGAATATGGAGTTCAAGACACGGAAGGAATGGTCTTTTTCAATCAGGGCACAGCTGTTGGCTTGCTCCAATTCTGGCTTTCTGTCATGGTTTTGGGTACCTCAGCCGAGTTTTGGTTTCTTGAGCGGCAAGTTCCTAAAGGATTTCTGGGTCTGAGTTGGTTTTGCCTTCTTCCTTCCCAAATTTTGTATTCTGACGCAATACAAACACGAGTTTAGACAGCAGATCCATTATGAAATAAAAAAAACAAAACCAATTAGCGTGTCATGCTTAGAAATCTAGAGGCAGCACGACCAACATGAGTTTTTGTGTTTTGGACAAAGAAATGAAACCCTTTGCAGAGGGGAACGATCATGAATTCCCCAAATCAGTTTTCCAGCGATTTTCAGGTGAATTGAATGAGGTTTCCAAAGCCAGTCAGCTGGGAGGGGTGGATGAATGTGGAAACAGCCTGTTTCCTTGGGACTAAATCAAGCACACTATCAACAAGGACTCTTCCATTTCTTTGGCTCTTTTCACATTTTTCTTCTTTATCATGGTTTGTAATGAATTTTCTCATGTGAGCTTTGATTTTGAGGCTGGAATGTGGAGTTCAAGACACGGAAGGAATGGTCTTTTTCAATCAGGGCACAGCTGTTGGCTTGCTCCAATTCTGGCTTTCTGTCATGGTTTTGGGTGCCTCAGCCGAGTTTTGGTTTCTTGAGCGGCAATTTCCTAAATGATTTCTGGGTCTGAGTTGGTTTTGCATTCTTCCTTCCCAAATTTTGTATTCTGACCCAATACAAACACGAGTTTAGACAGCAGCTCCTTTATGAAATAAAAAAAAAAAAAAGAAAACCAATTAGCGTGTCATGCTTAGAATTCTAGAGGCAGCACGACCAACGTGATTTTTTGTGTTTTGGAAAAAGAAATGGAACCCTTTTGCAGAGGGGAACGATCATTAATTCCCCAAATCAGTTTGCCAGCGATTTTCAGGTGAATTGAATGAGGTTTCCAAAGCCAGTCAGCTGGGAGGGGTGGATGAATCCGGAAACAGCCTGATTCCTTGGGACTAAATCAAGCCCACTATCAAAAAGGACTCTTCCATTTCTTTGGCTCTTTTCACATTTTTCTTCTTTATCATGGTTTGTAATGAATTTTCTGATGTGAGTTTGATTTTGAGGCTGGAATATGGAGTTCAAGACCCGGAAGGAATGGTCTTTTTCAATCAGGGCACAGCTGTGGGCTTGCTCCAATTCTGGCTTTCTGTCATGGTTTTGGGTGCCTCAGCCGAGTTTTGGTTTCTTGAGCGGCAATTTCCTAAAGGATTTCTGGGTCTGAGTTGGTTTTGCCTTCTTCCTTCCCAAATTTTGTATTCTGACGCAATACAAACACGAGTTTAGACAGCAGATCCATTATGAAAGAAAAAAAAACAATACCAATTAGCGTGTCATGCTTAGAATTCTAGAGGCAGCACGACCAACATGAGTTTTTGTGTTTTGGCAAAAGAAATGGAACCCTTTTGCAGAGGGGAACGATCATTAATTCCCCAAATCAGTTTGCCAGCGATTTTCAGGTGAATTGAATGAGGTTTCCAAAGCCAGTCAGCTGGGAGGGGTGGATGAATCCGGAAACAGCCTGCTTCCTTGGGACTAAATCAAGCCCACTATCAAAAATGACTCTTCCATCTCTTTGGCTCTTTTCACATTTTTCTTCTTTATCATGGTTTGTAATGAATTTTCTGATGTGAGCTTTGATTTTGAGGCTGGAATATGGAGTTCAAGACACGGAAGGAATGGTCTTTTTCAATCAGGGCACAGCTGTTGGCTTGCTCCAATTCTGGCTTTCTGTCATGCTTTTGGGTGCCTCAGCCGAGTTTTGGTTTCTTGAGCGGCAAGTTCCTAAAGGATTTCTGGGTCTGAGTTGGTTTTGCCTTCTTCCTTCCCAAATTTTGTATTCTGACGCAATACACACACGAGTTTAGACAGCAACTCCATTATGAAATAAAAAAAAAAAACCAATTAGCGTGTCATGCTTAGAATTCTAGAGGCAGCACGACCAACATGAGTTTTTGTGTTTTGGACAAAGAAATGGAACCCTTTTGCAGAGGGGAACGATAATTAATTCCCCAAATCAGTTTGCCAGCGATTTTCAGGTGAATTGAATGAGGTTTCCAAAGCCAGTCAGCTGGGAGGGGTGGATGAATCCGGAAACAGCCTGTTTCCTTGGGACTAATCAAGCCCACTATCAAAAAGGACTCTTCCATTTCTTTGGCTCTTTTCACATTTTTCTTCTTTATCCTGGTTTGTAATGAATTTTCTGATGTGAGCTTTGATTTTGAGGCTGGAATATGGAGTTCAAGACACGGAAGGAATGGTCTTTTTCAATCAGGGCACAGCTGTTGGCTTGCTCCAATTCTGGCTTTCTGCCATGGTTTTGGGTGCCTCAGCCGAGTTTTGGTTTCTTGAGCGGCAATTTCCTAAATGATTTCTGGGTCTGAGTTGGTTTTGCCTTCTTCCTTCCCAAATTTTGTATTCTGACGCAATACAAACACGAGTTTAGACAGCAGATCCATTATGAAAGAAAAAAAAAAAACAAAACCAATTAGCGTGTCATGCTTCGAATTCTAGAGGCAGCACGACCAACATGAGTTTTTGTGTTTTGGACAAAGAAATGGAACCCTTTTGCAGAGGGGAACGATAATTAATTCCCCAAATCAGTTTGCCAGCGATTTTCAGGTGAATTGAATGAGTTTTCCAAAGCCAGTCAGCTGGGAGGGGTGGATGAATCCGGCAACAGCCTGTTTCCTTGTGACTAAATCAAGCCCACTCTCAAAAAGGACTCTTCCATTTCTTTGGCTCTTTTCACATTTTTCTTCTTTATCATGGTTTGTAGTGAATTTTCTGATGTGAGCTTTGATTTTGAGGCTGGAATATGGAGTTCAAGACCCGGAAGGAATGGTCTTTTTCAATCAGGGCACAGCTGTTGGCTTGCTCCAATTCTGGCTTTCTGCCATGGTTTTGGGTGCCTCAGCCGAGTTTTGGTTTCTTGAGCGGCAATTTCCTAAATGATTTCTGGGTCTGAGTTGGTTTTGCCTTCTTCCTTCCCAAATTTTGTATTCTGACGCAATACAAACACGAGTTTAGACAGCAGCTCCATTATGAAATAAAAAAAAAAAAAACAAAACCAATGAGCGTGTCATGCTTAGAATTCTAGAGGCAGCACGACCAACATGAGTTTTTGTGTTTTGGACAAAGAAATGGAACCCTTTTGCAGAGGGGAACGATAATTAATTCCCCAAATCAGTTTGCCAGCGATTTTCAGGTGAATTGAATGAGTTTTCCAAAGCCAGTCAGCTGGGAGGGGTGGATGAATCCGGAAACAGCCTGTTTCCTTGGGACTAAATCAAGCCCACTATCAAAAAGGACTCTTCCATTTCTTTGGCTCTTTTCACATTTTTCTTCTTTATCATGGTTTGTAATGAATTTTCTGATGTGAGTTTGATTTTGAGGCTGGAATATGGAGTTCAAGACACGGAAGGAATGGTCTTTTTCAATCAGGGCACAGCTGTTGGCTTGCTCCCATTCTGGCTTTCTGTCATGGTTTTGGGTGCCTCAGCCGAGTTTTGGTTTCTTGAGCGGCAATTTCCTAAAGGATTTCTGGGTCTGAGTTGGTTTGCCTTCTTCCTTCCCAAATTTTGTATTCTGACGCAATACAAACACGAGTTTAGACAGCAGCTCCATTATGAAATAAAAAAAAAAAAAACGAATTAGCGTGTCATGCTTAGAATTCTAGAGGCAGCACGACCAACATGAGTTTTTGTGTTTTGAAAAAAAATGGAACCCTTTTGCAGAGGGGAACGATAATTAATTCCCCAAATCAGTTTTCCAGCGATGTTCAGGTGAATTGAATGAGTTTTCCAAAGCCAATCAGCTGGGAGGGGTGGATGAATCCGGAAACAGCCTGTTTCCTTGTGACTAAATCAAGCACACTATCAAAAAGGACTCTTCCATTTCTTTGGCTCTTTTCACATTTTTCTTCTTTATCATGGTTTGTAATGAATTTTCTGATGTGAGCTTTGATTTTGAGGCTGGAATATGGAGTTCAAGACACGGAAGGAATGGTCTTTTTCAATCAGGGCACAGCTGTTGGCTTGCTCCAATTCTGGCTTTCTGTCATGGTTTTGGGTGCCTCAGCCGAGTTTTGGTTTCTTGAGCGGCAATTTCCTAAAGGATTTCTGGGTCTGAGTTGGTTTTGCCTTCTTCCTTCCCAAATTTTGTATTCTGATGCAAAACAAACACGAGTTTAGACAGCAGATCCATTATGAAAGAAAAAACAAAACCAATTAGCGTGTCATGCTTAGAATTCTAGAGGCAGCACGACCAACATGAGTTTTTGTGTTTTGGAAAAAGAAATGGAACCCTTTTGCAGAGGGGAACGATCATGAATTCCCCAAATCAGTTTGCCAGCGATTTTCAGGTGAATTGAATGAGTTTTCCAAAGCCAGTCAGCTGGGAGGGGTGGATGAATCCGGAAACAGCCTGTTTCCTTGTGACTAAATCAAGCCCACTATCAAAAAGGCCTCTTCCATTTCTTTGGCTCTTCTCACATTTTTCTTCTTTATCATGGTTTGTAATGAACTTTCTGATGTGAGCTTTGATTTTGAGGCTGGAATATGGAGTTCAAGACACGGAAGGAATGGTCTTTTTCAATCAGGGCACAGCTGTTGGCTTGCTCCAATTCTGGCTTTCTGTCATGGTTTTGGGTGCCTCAGCCGAGTTTTGGTTTCTTGAGCGGCAATTTCCGAAAGGATTTCTGGGTCTGAGTTGGTTTTGCCTTCTTCCTTCCCAAATTTTGTATTCTGATGCAATACAAACACGAGTTTAGACAGCAGATCCATTATGAAATAAAAAAAAAAAAAAACAAAACCAATTAGCGTGTCATGCTTAGAAATCTAGAGGCAGCACGACCAACATGAGTTTTTGTGTTTTGGACAAAAAATGGAACCCTTTTGCAGAGGGGAACGATAATTAATTCCCCAAATCAGTTTGCCAGCGATTTTCAGGTGAATTGAGTGAGTTTTCCAAAGCCAGTCAGCTGGGAGGGGTGGATGAATCCGGCAACAGCCTGTTTCCTTGTGACTAAATCAAGCCCACTCTCAAAAAGGACTCTTGCATTTCTTTGGCTCTTTTCACATTTTTCTTCTTTATCATGGTTTGTAATGAATTTTCTGATGTGAGCTTTGATTTTGAGGCTGGAATATGGAGTTCAAGACACGGAAGGAATGGTCTTTTTCAATCAGGGCACAGCTGTTGGCTTGCTCCAATTCTGGCTTTCTGTCATGGTTTTGGGTGCCTCAGCCGAGTTTTGGTTTCTTGAGCAGCAAGTTCCTAAAGGATTTCTGGGTCTGAGTTGGTTTTGCCTTCTTCCTTCCCAAATTTTGTATTCTGACGCAATACAAACACGAGTTTAGACAGCAGAACCATTATGAAAGAAAAAAAAAAAAACAAAACCAATGAGTGTGTCATGTTTAGAATTCTAGAGGCAGCACGACGAACATGAGTTTTTGTGTTTTGGACAAAGAAATGGAACCCTTTTACAGAGGGGAACGATAATTCATTCCCCAAATCAGTTTGCCAGCGATTTTCAGGTGAAATGAATGAGTTTTCCAAAGTCAGTCAGCTGGGAGGGGTGGATGAATGCGGAAACAGCCTGTTTCCTTGTGACTAAATCAAGCCCACTATCAAAAAGGACTCTTCCATTTCTTTGGCTCTTCTCACATTTTTCTTCTTTATCATGGTTTGTAATGAATTTTCTGATGTGAGCTTTGATTTTGAGGCTGGAATATGGAGTTCAAGACACGGAAGGAAAGGTCTTTTTCAATCAGGGCACAGCTGTTGGCTTGCTCCAATTCTGGCTTTCTGTCATGGTTTTGGGTGCCTCAGCCGAGTTTTGGTTTCTTGAGCGGCAATTTCCTAAAGGATTTCTGGGTCTGAGTTGGTTTTGCCTTCTTCCTTCCCAAATTTTGTATTCTGACGCAATACAAACACGAGTTTAGACAGCAGATCCATTATGAAAGAAAAAAAAAACAAAACCAATGAGCGTGTCATGCTTAGAATTCTAGAGGCAGCACGACCAACATGAGTTTTGTGTTTTGCAAAAAGAAATGGAACCCTTTTGCAGAGGGGAACGATAATTCATTCCCCAAATCAGTTTGCCAGCGATTTTCAGGTGAATTGAATGAGTTTTCCAAAGCCAGTCAGCTGGGAGGGGTGGATGAATGCGGAAACAGCCTGTTTCCTTGTGACTAAATCAAGCCCACTCTCAAAAAGTACTCTTGCATTTCTCTGGCTCTTCTCACATTTTTCTTCTTTATCATGGTTTGTAATGAATTTTCTGATGTGAGCTTTGATTTTGAAGCTGAAATATGGAGTTCAAGACACGGAAGGAAAGGTCTTTTTCAATCAGGGCACAGCTGTTGGCTTGCTCCAATTCTGGCTTTCTGTCATGGTTTTGAGTGCCTCAGCCGAGTTTTGGTTTCTTGGGTGGCAATTTCCTAAAGGATTTCTGGGTCTGAGTTGGTTTTGCCTTCTTCCTTCCCAAATTTTGTATTCTGACGCAATACAAACACGAGTTTAGACAGCAGATCCATTATGAAAGAAAAAAAAAACAAAACCAATGAGCGTGTCATGCTTAGAATTCTAGAGGCAGCACGACCAACATGAGTTTTTGTGTTTTGGACAAAAAATGGAACCCTTTTGCAGAGGGGAACGATAATTAATTCCCCAAATCAGTTTGCCAGCGATTTTCAGGTGAATTGAATGAGTTTTCCAAAGCCAGTCAGCTGGGAGGGGTGGATGAATCCGGAAACAGCCTGTTTCCTTGTGACTAAATCAAGCCCACTCTCAAAAAGGACTCTTCCATTTCTTTGGCTCTTTTCACATTTTTCTTCTTTTTCATGGTTTGTAATGAATTTTCTGATGTGAGCTTTGATTTTGAGGCTGGAATATGGAGTTCAAGACACGGAAGGAATGGTCTTTTTCAATCAGGGCACAGCTGTTGGCTTGCTCCAATTCTGGCTTTCTGTCATGGTTTTGGGTGCCTCAGCCGAGTTTTGGTTTCTTGAGCGGCAATTTCCTAAAGGATTTCTGGGTCTGAGTTGGTTTTGCCTTCTTCCTTCCCAAATTTTGTATTCTGACGCAATACACACACGAGTTTAGACAGCAGATCCATTATGAAATAAAAAAAAAAAAAGCCAATTAGCGTGTCATGCTTAGAATTCTAGAGGCAGCACGACCAACATGAGTTTTTGTGTTTTGGAAAAAGAAATGGAACCCTTTTTCAGAGGGGAACGATAATTAATTCCCCAAATCAGTTTGCCAGCGATTTTCAGGGGAATTGAATGAGTTTTCCAAAGCCAGTCAGCTGGGAGGGGTGCTTGAATCCAGAAACAGCCTGTTTCCTTGTGAATAAATCAAGCCCACTATCAAAAAGGACTCTTCCATTTCTTTTGCTCTTTTCACATTTTTCCTCTTTATCATGGTTTGTTATGAATTTTCTTATGTGAGCTTTGATTTTGAAGCTGGATTATGGAGTTCAAGACACAGAAGTAATGGTCTTTTTCAATCAGGGCACAGCTGTTGGCTTGCTCCAATTCTGGCTTTCTGTCATGGTTTTGGGTGCCTCAGCCGAGTTTTGGTTTCTTGAGCGGCAATTTCCTAAAGGATTTCTGGGTCTGAGTTCGTTTTGCCTTCTTCCTTCCCAAATTTTGTATTCTGACGCAATACAAACACGAGTTTAGACAGCAGATCCATTATGAAATAAATAAAACAAAACCAATTAGCGTGTCATGCTTAGAATTCTAGAGGCAGCACGACCAACATGAGTTTTTGTGTTTTGGACAAAGAAATGGAACCCTTTTGCAGAGGGGAACGATAATTAATTCCCCAAATCAGTTTGCCAGCGATTTTCAGGTGAATTGAATGAGTTTTCCAAAGCCAGTCAGCTGGGAGGGGTGGGTGAATGCGGAAACAGCCTGTTTCCTTGTGACTAAATCAAGCCCACTATCAAAAAGGACTCTTCCATTTTTTTGGCTCTTTTCACATTTTTCTTCTTTATCATGGTTTGTAATGAATTTTCTGAGGTGAGCTTTGATTTTGAGGCTGGAATATGGAGTTCAAGACCCGGAAGGAATGGTCTTTTTCAATCAGGTCACAGCTGTTGGCTTGCTCCAATTCTGGCTTTCTGTCATGGTTTTGGGTGCCTCAGCCGAGTTTTGGTTTCTTGAGCGGCAATTTCCTAAATGATTTCTGGGTCTGAGTTGGTTTTGCCTTCTTCCTTCCCAAATTTTGTATTCTGACGCAATACACACATGAGTTTAGACAGCAGATCCATTATGAAATAAAAAAAAAAAAACAATTAGCGTGTCATGCTTAGAATTCTAGAGGCAGCACGACCAACATGAGTTTTTGTGTTTTGAAAAAAGAAATGGAACCCTTTTTCAGAGGGGAACGATAATTAATTCCCCAAATCAGTTTGCCAGCGATTTTCAGGGGAATTGAATGAGTTTTCCAAAGCCAGTCAGCTGAGAGGGGTGGATGAATCCGGAAACAGCCTGTTTCCTTGTGAATAAATCAAGCCCACTATCAAAAAGGACTCTTCCATTTCTTTTGCTCTTTTCACATTTTTCCACTTTATCATGGTTTGTTATGAATTTTCTGATGTGAGCTTTGATTTTGAAGCTGGATTATGGAGTTCAAGACACGGAAGGAATGGTCTTTTTCAATCAGGGCACAGCTGTTGGCTTGCTCCAATTCTGGCTTTCTGTCATGGTTTTGGGTGCCTCAGCCGAGTTTTGGTTTCTTGAGCGGCAATTTCCTAAAGGATTTCTGGGTCTGAGTTGGTTTTGCCTTCTTCCTTCCCAAATTTTGTATTCTGACGCAATACAAACACGAGTTTAGACAGCAGCTCCATTATGAAATAAATAAAACAAAACCAATTAGCGTGTCATGCTTAGAATTCTAGAGGCAGCACGACCAACATGAGTTTTTGTGTTTTGGAAAAAGAAATGGAACCCTTTTGCAGAGGGGAACGATAATTAATTCCCCAAATCAGTTTGCCAGCGATTTTCAGGTGAAATGAATGAGTTTTCCAAAGCCAGTCAGCTGGGAGGGGTGGGTGAATGCGGAAACAGCCTGTTTCCTTGTGACTAAATCAAGCCCACTATCAAAAAGGACTCTTCCATTTCTTTTGCTCTTTTCACATTTTTCTTCTTTATCATGGTTTGTAATGAATTTTCTGAGGTGAGCTTTGATTTTGAGGCTGGAATATGGAGTTCAAGACCCGGAAGGAATGGTCTTTTTCAATCAGGTCACAGCTGTTGGCTTGCTCCAATTCTGGCTTTCTGTCATGGTTTTGGGTGCCTCAGCCGAGTTTTGGTTTCTTGAGCGGCAATTTCCTAAATGATTTCTGGGTCTGAGTTGGTTTTGCCTTCTTCCTTCCCAAATTTTGTATTCTGACGCAATACACACACGAGTTTAGACAGCAGATCCATTATGAAATAAAAAAAAAAAAAACAATTAGCGTGTCATGCTTAGAATTCTAGAGGCAGCACGACCAACATGAGTTTTTGTGTTTTGGAAAAAGAAATGGAACCCTTTTTCAGAGGGGAACGATAATTAATTCCCCAAATCAGTTTGCCAGCGATTTTCAGGGGAATTGAATGAGTTTTCCAAAGCCAGTCAGCTGGGAGGGGTGGATGAATCCAGAAACAGCCTGTTTCCTTGTGAATAAATCAAGCCCACTATCAAAAAGGACTCTTCCATTTCTTTGGCTCTTTTCACATTTTTCCACTTTATCATGGTTTGTTATGAATTTTCTGATGTGAGCTTTGATTTTGAAGCTGGATTATGGAGTTCAAGACACAGAAGGAATGGTCTTTTTCAATCAGGGCACAGCTGTTGGCTTGCTCCAATTCTGGCTTTCTGTCATGGTTTTGGGTGCCTCAGCCGAGTTTTGGTTTCTTGAGCGGCAATTTCCTAAAGGATTTCTGGGTCTGAGTTGGTTTTGCCTTCTTCCTTCCCAAATTTTGTATTCTGACGCAATACAAACACGAGTTTAGACAGCAGCTCCATTATGAAATAAATAAAACAAAACCAATTAGCGTGTCATGCTTAGAATTCTAGAGGCAGCACGACCAACATGAGTTTTTGTGTTTTGGAAAAAGAAATGGAACCCTTTTGCAGAGGGGAACGATAATTAATTCCCCAAATCAGTTTGCCAGCGATTTTCAGGTGAAATGAATGAGTTTTCCAAAGCCAGTCAGCTGGGAGGGGTGGGTGAATGCGGAAACAGCCTGTTTCCTTGTGACTAAATCAAGCCCACTATCAAAAAGGACTCTTCCATTTCTTTGGCTCTTTTCACATTTTTCTTCTTTATCATGGTTTGTAATGAATTTTCTGATGTGAGCTTTGATTTTGAGGCTGGAATATGGAGTTCAAGACCCGGAAGGAATGGTCGTTTTCAATCAGGGCACAGCTGTTGGCTTGCTCCAATTCTGGCTTTCTGTCATGGTTTTGGGTGCCTCAGCCGAGTTTTGGTTTCTTGAGCGGCAATTTCCTAAAGGATTTCTGGGTCTGAGTTGGTTTTGCCTTCTTCCTTCCCAAATTTTGTATTCTGACGCAATACACACACGAGTTTAGACAGCAGATCCATTATGAAATAAAAAAAAAAAAAAGCCAATTAGCCTGTCATGCTTAGAATTATAGAGGCAGCACGACCAACATGAGTTTATGTGTTTTGGAAAAAGAAATGGAACCCTTTTTCAGAGGGGAACGATAATTAATTCCCCAAATCAGTTTGCCAGCGATTTTCAGGGGAATTGAATGAGTTTTCCAAAGCCAGTCAGCTGGGAGGGGTGGATGAATGCAGAAACAGCCTGTTTCCTTGTGAATAAATCAAGCCCACTATCAAAAAGGACTCTTCCATTTCTTTTGCTCTTTTCACATTTTTCCTCTTTATCATGGTTTGTTATGAATTTTCTTATGTGAGCTTTGATTTTGAAGCTGGATTATGGAGTTCAAGACACAGAAGGAATGGTCTTTTTCAATCAGGGCACAGCTGTTGGCTTGCTCCAATTCTGGCTTTCTGTCATGGTTTTGGGTGCCTCAGCCGAGTTTTGGTTTCTTGAGCGGCAATTTCTTAAAGGATTTCTTCGTCTGAGTTCGTTTTGCCTTCTTCCTTCCCAAACTTTGTATTCTGACGCAATACAAACACGAGTTTAGACAGCAGATCCATTATGAAAGAAAAAACAAAACCAATTAGCGTGTCATGCTTAGAATTCTAGAGGCAGCACGACCAACATGAGTTTTTTTGTTTTGGACAAAGAAATGGAACCCTTTTGCAGAGGGGAACGATAATTAATTCCCCAAATCAGTTTGCCAGCGATTTTCAGGTGAAATGAATGAGTTTTCCAAAGCCAGTCAGCTGGGAGGGGTGGGTGAATGCGGAAACAGCCTGTTTCCTTGTGACTAAATCAAGCCCACTATCAAAAAGGACTCTTCCATTTCTTTGGCTCTTTTCACATTTTTCTTCTTTATCATGGTTTGTAATGAATTTTCTGATGTGAGCTTTGATTTTGAGGCTGGAATATGGAGTTCAAGACCCGGAAGGAATGGTCTTTTTCAATCAGGTCACAGCTGTTGGCTTGCTCCAATTCTGGCTTTCTGTCATGGTTTTGGGTGCCTCAGCCGAGTTTTGGTTTCTTGAGCGGCAATTTCCTAAATGATTTCTGGGTCTGAGTTGGTTTTGCCTTCTTCCTTCCCAAATTTTGTATTCTGACGCAATACACACATGAGTTTAGACAGCAGATCCATTATGAAATAAAAAAAAAAAAACAATTAGCGTGTCATGCTTAGAATTCTAGAGGCAGCACGACCAACATGAGTTTTTGTGTTTTGGAAAAAGAAATGGAACCCTTTTGCAGAGGGGAACGATAATTAATTCCCCAAATCAGTTTGCCAGCGATTTTCAGGTGAATTGAATGAGTTTTCCAAAGCCAGTCAGCTGGGAGGGGTGGATGAATGCGGAAACAGCCTGTTTCCTTGTGACTAAATCAAGCCCACTATCAAAAAGGACTCTTGCATTTCTTTGGCTCTTTTCACATTTTTCTTCTTTATCATGGTTTGTAATGAATTTTCTGATGTGAGCTTTGATTTTGAGGCTGGAATATGGAGTTCAAGACCCGGAAGGAATGGTCGTTTTCAATCAGGGCACAGCTGTTGGCTTGCTCCAATTCTGGCTTTCTGTCATGGTTTTGGGTGCCTCAGCCGAGTTTTGGTTTCTTGAGCGGCAATTTCCTAAAGGATTTCTGGGTCTGAGTTGGTTTTGCCTTCTTCCTTCCCAAATTTTGTATTCTGACGCAATACACACACGAGTTTAGACAGCAGATCCATTATGAAATAAAAAAAAAAAAAGCCAATTAGCCTGTCATGCTTAGAATTATAGAGGCAGCACGACCAACATGAGTTTATGTGTTTTGGAAAAAGAAATGGAACCCTTTTTCAGAGGGGAACGATAATTAATTCCCCAAATCAGTTTGCCAGCGATTTTCAGGTGAATTGAATGAGTTTTCCAAAGCCAGTCAGCTGGGAGGGGTGGATGAATGCGGAAACAGCCTGTTTCCTTGTGACTAAATCAAGCCTACTATCAAAAAGGACTCTTCCATTTCTTTTGCTCTTTTCACATTTTTCCTCTTTATCATGGTTTGTTATGAATTTTCTTATGTGAGCTTTGATTTTGAAGCTGGATTATGGAGTTCAAGACACAGAAGGAATGGTCTTTTTCAATCAGGGCACAGCTGTTGGCTTGCTCCAATTCTGGCTTTCTGTCATGGTTTTGGGTGCCTCAGCCGAGTTTTGGTTTCTTGAGCGGCAATTTCTTAAAGGATTTCTGGGTCTGAGTTCGTTTTGCCTTCTTCCTTCCCAAACTTTGTATTCTGATGCAATACAAACACGAGTTTAGACAGCAGATCCATTATGAAAGAAAAAACAAAACCAATTAGCGTGTCATGCTTAGAATTCTAGAGGCAGCACGACCAACATGAGTTTTTTTGTTTTGGACAAAGAAATGGAACCTTTTTGCAGAGGGGAACGATAATTAATTCCCCAAATCAGTTTGCCAGCGATTTTCAGGTGAAATGAATGAGTTTTCCAAAGCCAGTCAGCTGGGAGGGGTGGGTGAATGCGGAAACAGCCTGTTTCCTTGTGACTAAATCAAGCCCACTATCAAAAAGGACTCTTGCATTTCTTTGGCTCTTTTCACATTTTTCTTCTTTATCATGGTTTGTAATGAATTTTCTGAGGTGAGCTTTGATTTTGAGGCTGGAATATGGAGTTCAAGACCCGGAAGGAATGGTCTTTTTCAATCAGGTCACAGCTGTTGGCTTGCTCCAATTCTGGCTTTCTGTCATGGTTTTGGGTGCCTCAGCCGAGTTTTGGTTTCTTGAGCGGCAATTTCCTAAATGATTTCTGGGTCTGAGTTGGTTTTGCCTTCTTCCTTCCCAAATTTTGTATTCTGACGCAATACACACATGAGTTTAGACAGCAGATCCATTATGAAATAAAAAAAAAAAACAATTAGCGTGTCATGCTTAGAATTCTAGAGGCAGCACGACCAACATGAGTTTTTGTGTTTTGGAAAAAGAAATGGAACCCTTTTTCAGAGGGGAACGATAATTAATTCCCCAAATCAGTTTGCCAGCGATTTTCAGGGGAATTGAATGAGTTTTCCAAAGCCAGTCAGCTGAGAGGGGTGGATGAATCTGGAAACAGCCTGTTTCCTTGTGAATAAATCAAGCCCACTATCAAAAAGGACTCTTCCATTTCTTTTGCTCTTTTCACATTTTTCCACTTTATCATGGTTTGTTGTGAATTTTCTGATGTGAGCTTTGATTTTGAAGCTGGATTATGGAGTTCAAGACACAGAAGGAATGGTCTTTTTCAATCAGGGCACAGCTGTTGGCTTGCTCCAATTCTGGCTTTCTGTCATGGTTTTGGGTGCCTCAGCCGAGTTTTGGTTTCTTGAGCGGCAATTTCCTAAAGGATTTCTGGGTCTGAGTTGGTTTTGCCTTCTTCCTTCCCAAATTTTGTATTCTGACGCAATACAAACACGAGTTTAGACAGCAGCTCCATTATGAAATAAATAAAACAAAACCAATTAGCGTGTCATGCTTAGAATTCTAGAGGCAGCACGACCAACATGAGTTTTTGTGTTTTGGAAAAAGAAATGGAACCCTTTTGCAGAGGGGAACGATAATTAATTCCCCAAATCAGTTTGCCAGCGATTTTCAGGTGAAATGAATGAGTTTTCCAAAGCCAGTCAGCTGGGAGGGGTGGGTGAATGCGGAAACAGCCTGTTTCCTTGTGACTAAATCAAGCCCACTATCAAAAAGGACTCTTCCATTTCTTTGGCTCTTTTCACATTTTTCTTCTTTATCATGGTTTGTAATGAATTTTCTGAGGTGAGCTTTGATTTTGAGGCTAGAATATGGAGTTCAAGACCCGGAAGGAATGGTCTTTTTCAATCAGGTCACAGCTGTTGGCTTGCTCCAATTCTGGCTTTCTGTCATGGTTTTGGGTGCCTCAGCCGAGTTTTGGTTTCTTGAGCGGCAATTTCCTAAATGATTTCTGGGTCTGAGTTGGTTTTGCCTTCTTCCTTCCCAAATTTTGTATTCTGACGCAATACACACACGAGTTTAGACAGCAGATCCATTATGAAATAAAAAAAAAAAAAACAATTAGCGTGTCATGCTTAGAATTCTAGAGGCAGCACGACCAACATGAGTTTTTGTGTTTTGGAAAAAGAAATGGAACCCTTTTTCAGAGGGGAACGATAATTAATTCCCCAAATCAGTTTGCCAGCGATTTTCAGGGGAATTGAATGAGTTTTCCAAAGCCAGTCAGCTGGGAGGGGTGGATGAATCCAGAAACAGCCTGTTTCCTTGTGAATAAATCAAGCCCACTATCAAAAAGGACTCTTCCATTTCTTTTGCTCTTTTCACATTTTTCCACTTTATCATGGTTTGTTATGAATTTTCTGATGTGAGCTTTGATTTTGAAGCTGGATTATGGAGTTCAAGACACAGAAGGAATGGTCTTTTTCAATCAGGGCACAGCTGTTGGCTTGCTCCAATTCTGGCTTTCTGTCATGGTTTTGGGTGCCTCAGCTGAGTTTTGGTTTCTTGAGCGGCAATTTCCTAAAGGATTTCTGGGTCTGAGTTCGTTTTGCCTTCTTCCTTCCCAAATTTTGTATTCTGACGCAATACAAACACGAGTTTAGACAGCAGCTCCATTATGAAATAAATAAAACAAAACCAATTAGCGTGTCATGCTTAGAATTCTAGAGGCAGCACGACCAACATGAGTTTTTGTGTTTTGGAAAAAGAAATGGAACCCTTTTGCAGAGGGGAACGATAATTAATTCCCCAAATCAGTTTGCCAGCGATTTTCAGGTGAATTGAATGAGTTTTCCAAAGCCAGTCAGCTGGGAGGGGTGGATGAATGCGGAAACAGCCTGTTTCCTTGTGACTAAATCAAGCCCACTATCAAAAAGGACTCTTCCATTTCTTTGGCTCTTTTCACATTTTTCTTCTTTATCATGGTTTGTAATGAATTTTCTGAGGTGAGCTTTGATTTTGAGGCTGGAATATGGAGTTCAAGACCCGGAAGGAATGGTCTTTTTCAATCAGGGCACAGCTGTTGGCTTGCTCCAATTCTGGCTTTCTGTCATGGTTTTGGGTGCCTCAGCCGAGTTTTGGTTTCTTGAGCGGCAATTTCCTAAAGGATTTCTGGGTCTGAGTTGGTTTTGCCTTCTTCCTTCCCAAATTTTGTATTCTGACGCAATACACACACGAGTTTAGACAGCAGATCCATTATGAAATAAAAAAAAAAAAACAATTAGCGTGTCATGCTTAGAATTCTAGAGGCAGCACGACCAACATGAGTTTTTGTGTTTTGGACAAATAAATGGAACCCTTTTGCAGAGGGGAACGATAATTAATTCCCCAAATCAGTTTGCCAGCGATTTTCAGGGGAATTGAATGAGTTTTCCAAAGCCAGTCAGCTGGGAGGGGTGGATGAATCCAGAAACAGCCTGTTTCCTTGTGAATAAATCAAGCCCACTATCAAAAAGGACTCTTCCATTTCTTTTGCTCTTTTCACATTTTTCCTCTTTATCATGGTTTGTTATGAATTTTCTGATGTGAGCTTTGATTTTGAAGCTGGATTATGGATTTCAAGACACAGAAGGAATGGTCTTTTTCAATCAGGGCACAGCTGTTGGCTTGCTCCAATTCTGGCTTTCTGTCATGGTTTTGGGTGCCTCAGCTGAGTTTTGGTTTCTTGAGCGGCAATTTCCTAAAGGATTTCTGGGTCTGAGTTGGTTTTGCCTTCTTCCTTCCCAAATTTTGTATTCTGATGCAATACAAACACGAGTTTAGACAGCAGATCCATTATGAAAGAAAAAAAAAACAAAACCAATTAGCGTGTCATGCTTAGAATTCTAGAGGCAGCACGACCAATATGAGCTTTTGTGTTTTTGAAAAAAAATGGAACCCTTTTACAGAGGGGAACGATAATTAATTCCCCAAATCAGTTTGCCAGCGCTTTTCAGGTGAATTGAATGAGTTTTCCAAAGCCAGTCAGCTGGGAGGGGTGGATGAATCCGGAAACAGCCTGTTTCCTTGTGACTAAATCAAGCCCACTATCAACAAGGACTCTTCCATTTCTTTGGCTCTTTTCACATTTTTCTTCTTTATCATGGTTTGTAATGAATTTTCTGATGTGAGCTTTGATTTTGAGGCTGGAATATGGAGTTCAAGACACGGAAGGAATGGTCTTTTTCAATCAGGGCACAGCTGTTGGCTTGCTCCAATTCTGGCTTTCTGTCATGGTTTTGGGTGCCTCAGCCGAGTTTTGGTTTCTTGAGCGGCAATTTCCTAAAGGATTTCTGGGTCTGAGTTGGTTTTGCCTTCTTCCTTCCCAAATTTTGTATTCTGACGCAATACACACACGAGATCAGACAGCAGCTCCATTATGAAATAAATAAAACAAAACCAATTCGCGTGTCATGCTTAGAATTCTAGAGGCAGCACCACCAACATGAGTTTTTGTGTTTTGGATAAAGAAATGGAACCCTTTTTCAGAGGGGAACGATAATTAATTCCCCAAATCAGTTTGCCAGTGATTTTCAGGTGAATTGAATGAGTTTTCCAAAGCCAGTCAGCTGGGAGGGGTGGATGAATGCGGAAACAGCCTGTTTCCTTGTGACTAAATCAAGCACACTATCAAAAAGGACTCTTCCATTTCTTTGGCTCTTTTCACATTTTTCTTCTTTATCATGGTTTGTAATGAATTTTCTGATGTGAGCTTTGATTTTGAGGCTGGAATATGGAGTTCAAGACACGGAAGGAATGGTCTTTTTCAATCAGGGCACAGCTGTTGGCTTGCTCCAATTCTGGCTTTCTGTCATGGTTTTGGGTGCCTCAGCCGAGTTTTGGTTTCTTGAGCGGCAATTTCCTAAAGGATTTCTGGGTCTCAGTTGGTTTTGCCTTCTTCCTTCCCAAATTTTGTATTCTGACACAATACACACACGAGTTTAGACAGCAGCTCCACTATGAAATAAAAAACAAAACCAATTAGTGTGTCATGCTTAGAATTCTAGAGGCAGCACGACCAACATGAGTTTTTGTGTTTTGGAAAAAGAAATGGAACCCTTTTGCAGAGGGGAACGATAATTAATTCCTCAAATCAGTTTGTAAGGAATTTTCAGGTGAATTGAATGAGTTTTCCAAAGCAATTCAGCTGGGAGCATTGGATGAATGCGGAAACAGCCTGTTTCCTTGTGACTAAATCAAGCCCACTATCAAAAAGGACTCTTCCATTTCTTTGGCTCTTCTCACATTTTTCTTCTTTATCATGGTTTGTAATGAATTTTCTGAGGTGAGCTTTGATTTTAGGCTGGAATATGGAGTTCAAGACCCGGAAGGAAAGGTCTTTTTCAATCAGGGCACAACTGTTGGCTTGCTCCAATTCTGGCTTTCTGTCATGGTTTTGGGTGCCTCAGCCGAGTTTTGGTTTCTTGAGCGGCAATTTCCTAAATGATTTCTGGGTCTGAGTTCGTTTTGCCTTCTTCCTTCCCAAATTTTGTATTCTGACGCAATACACACACGAGATTAGACAGCAGATCCATTATGAAATAAAAAAAAAAAACCAATTAGCGTGTCATGCTTAGAATTCTAGAGGCAGCACGACCAACATGAGTTTTTGTGTTTTGGAAAAATAAATGGAACCCATTTTCAGAGGGGAACGATAATTAATTCCCCAAATGAGTTTGCCAGCGATTTTCAAGTGAATTGAATGAGTTTTCCAAAGCCAGTCAGCTGGGAGGGGTGGATGAATGCAGAAACAGCCTGTTTCCTTGTGAATAAATCAAGCCTACTATCAAAAAGGACTCTTCCATTTCTTTTGCTCTTTTCACATTTTTCCTCTTTATCATGGTTTGTTATGAATTTTCTTATGTGAGCTTTGATTTTGAAGCTGGATTATGGAGTTCAAGACACAGAAGGAATGGTCTTTTTCAATCAGGGCACAGCTGTTGGCTTGCTCCAATTCTGGCTTTCTGTCATGGTTTTGGGTGCCTCAGCCGAGTTTTGGTTTCTTGAGCGGCAATTTCCTGAATGATTTCTGGGTCTGAGTTGGTTTTGCCTTCTTCCTTCCCAAATTTTGTATTCTGACGCAATACAAACACGAGTTTAGACAGCAGATCCATTATGAAAGAAAAAACAAAACCAATTAGCGTGTCATGCTTAGAATTCTAGAGGCAGCACGACCAACATGAGTTTTTGTGTTTTGGAAAAAGAAATGGAACCCTTTTTCAGAGGGGAACGATAATTAATTCCCCAAATCAGTTTGCCAGCGATTTTCAGGTGAATTGAATGAGTTTTCCAAAGCCAGTCAGCTGGGAGGGGTGGATGAATGCGGAAACAGCCTGTTTCCTTGTGACTAAATCAAGCCCACTATCAAAAAGGACTCTTGCATTTCTTTGGCTCTTTTCACATTTTTCTTCTTTATCATGGTTTGTAATGAATTTTCTGAGGTGAGCTTTGATTTTGAGGCTGGAATATGGAGTTCAAGACCCGGAAGGAATGGTCTTTTTCAATCAGGTCACAGCTGTTGGCTTGCTCCAATTCTGGCTTTCTGTCATGGTTTTGGGTGCCTCAGCCGAGTTTTGGTTTCTTGAGCGGCAATTTCCTAAATGATTTCTGGGTCTGAGTTGGTTTTGCCTTCTTCCTTCCCAAATTTTGTATTCTGACGCAATACACACATGAGTTTAGACAGCAGATCCATTATGAAATAAAAAAAAAAAACAATTAGCGTGTCATGCTTAGAATTCTAGAGGCAGCACGACCAACATGAGTTTTTGTGTTTTGGAAAAAGAAATGGAACCCTTTTTCAGAGGGGAACGATAATTAATTCCCCAAATCAGTTTGCCAGCGATTTTCAGGGGAATTGAATGAGTTTTCCAAAGCCAGTCAGCTGAGAGGGGTGGATGAATCTGGAAACAGCCTGTTTCCTTGTGAATAAATCAAGCCCACTATCAAAAAGGACTCTTCCATTTCTTTTGCTCTTTTCACATTTTTCCACTTTATCATGGTTTGTTATGAATTTTCTGATGTGAGCTTTGATTTTGAAGCTGGATTATGGAGTTCAAGACACAGAAGGAATGGTCTTTTTCAATCAGGGCACAGCTGTTGGCTTGCTCCAATTCTGGCTTTCTGTCATGGTTTTGGGTGCCTCAGCCGAGTTTTGGTTTCTTGAGCGGCAATTTCCTAAAGGATTTCTGGGTCTGAGTTGGTTTTGCCTTCTTCCTTCCCAAATTTTGTATTCTGACGCAATACAAACACGAGTTTAGACAGCAGCTCCATTATGAAATAAATAAAACAAAACCAATTAGCGTGTCATGCTTAGAATTCTAGAGGCAGCACGACCAACATGAGTTTTTGTGTTTTGGAAAAAGAAATGGAACCCTTTTGCAGAGGGGAACGATAATTAATTCCCCAAATCAGTTTGCCAGCGATTTTCAGGTGAAATGAATGAGTTTTCCAAAGCCAGTCAGCTGGGAGGGGTGGGTGAATGCGGAAACAGCCTGTTTCCTTGTGACTAAATCAAGCCCACTATCAAAAAGGACTCTTCCATTTCTTTGGCTCTTTTCACATTTTTCTTCTTTATCATGGTTTGTAATGAATTTTCTGAGGTGAGCTTTGATTTTGAGGCTGGAATATGGAGTTCAAGACCCGGAAGGAATGGTCTTTTTCAATCAGGTCACAGCTGTTGGCTTGCTCCAATTCTGGCTTTCTGTCATGGTTTTGGGTGCCTCAGCCGAGTTTTGGTTTCTTGAGCGGCAATTTCCTAAATGATTTCTGGGTCTGAGTTGGTTTTGCCTTCTTCCTTCCCAAATTTTGTATTCTGACGCAATACACACACGAGTTTAGACAGCAGATCCATTATGAAATAAAAAAAAAAAAAACAATTAGCGTGTCATGCTTAGAATTCTAGAGGCAGCACGACCAACATGAGTTTTTGTGTTTTGGAAAAAGAAATGGAACCCTTTTTCAGAGGGGAACGATAATTAATTCCCCAAATCAGTTTGCCAGCGATTTTCAGGGGAATTGAATGAGTTTTCCAAAGCCAGTCAGCTGGGAGGGGTGGATGAATCCAGAAACAGCCTGTTTCCTTGTGAATAAATCAAGCCCACTATCAAAAAGGACTCTTCCATTTCTTTTGCTCTTTTCACATTTTTCCACTTTATCATGGTTTGTTATGAATTTTCTGATGTGAGCTTTGATTTTGAAGCTGGATTATGGAGTTCAAGACACAGAAGGAATGGTCTTTTTCAATCAGGGCACAGCTGTTGGCTTGCTCCAATTCTGGCTTTCTGTCATGGTTTTGGGTGCCTCAGCTGAGTTTTGGTTTCTTGAGCGGCAATTTCCTAAAGGATTTCTGGGTCTGAGTTCGTTTTGCCTTCTTCCTTCCCAAATTTTGTATTCTGACGCAATACAAACACGAGTTTAGACAGCAGCTCCATTATGAAATAAATAAAACAAAACCAATTAGCGTGTCATGCTTAGAATTCTAGAGGCAGCACGACCAACATGAGTTTTTGTGTTTTGGAAAAAGAAATGGAACCCTTTTGCAGAGGGGAACGATAATTAATTCCCCAAATCAGTTTGCCAGCGATTTTCAGGTGAATTGAATGAGTTTTCCAAAGCCAGTCAGCTGGGAGGGGTGGATGAATGCGGAAACAGCCTGTTTCCTTGTGACTAAATCAAGCCCACTATCAAAAAGGACTCTTCCATTTCTTTGGCTCTTTTCACATTTTTCTTCTTTATCATGGTTTGTAATGAATTTTCTGAGGTGAGCTTTGATTTTGAGGCTGGAATATGGAGTTCAAGACCCGGAAGGAATGGTCTTTTTCAATCAGGGCACAGCTGTTGGCTTGCTCCAATTCTGGCTTTCTGTCATGGTTTTGGGTGCCTCAGCCGAGTTTTGGTTTCTTGAGCGGCAATTTCCTAAAGGATTTCTGGGTCTGAGTTGGTTTTGCCTTCTTCCTTCCCAAATTTTGTATTCTGACGCAATACACACACGAGTTTAGACAGCAGATCCATTATGAAATAAAAAAAAAAAAACAATTAGCGTGTCATGCTTAGAATTCTAGAGGCAGCACGACCAACATGAGTTTTTGTGTTTTGGAAAAAGAAATGGAACCCTTTTTCAGAGGGGAACGATAATTAATTCCCCAAATCAGTTTGCCAGCGATTTTCAGGGGAATTGAATGAGTTTTCCAAAGCCAGTCAGCTGGGAGGGGTGGATGAATCCAGAAACAGCCTGTTTCCTTGTGAATAAATCAAGCCCACTATCAAAAAGGACTCTTCCATTTCTTTTGCTCTTTTCACATTTTTCCTCTTTATCATGGTTTGTTATGAATTTTCTGATGTGAGCTTTGATTTTGAAGCTGGATTATGGATTTCAAGACACAGAAGGAATGGTCTTTTTCAATCAGGGCACAGCTGTTGGCTTGCTCCAATTCTGGCTTTCTGTCATGGTTTTGGGTGCCTCAGCTGAGTTTTGGTTTCTTGAGCGGCAATTTCCTAAAGGATTTCTGGGTCTGAGTTGGTTTTGCCTTCTTCCTTCCCAAATTTTGTATTCTGATGCAATACAAACACGAGTTTAGACAGCAGATCCATTATGAAAGAAAAAAAAAACAAAACCAATTAGCGTGTCATGCTTAGAATTCTAGAGGCAGCACGACCAATATGAGCTTTTGTGTTTTTGAAAAAAAATGGAACCCTTTTACAGAGGGGAACGATAATTAATTCCCCAAATCAGTTTGCCAGCGCTTTTCAGGTGAATTGAATGAGTTTTCCAAAGCCAGTCAGCTGGGAGGGGTGGATGAATCCGGAAACAGCCTGTTTCCTTGTGACTAAATCAAGCCCACTATCAACAAGGACTCTTCCATTTCTTTGGCTCTTTTCACATTTTTCTTCTTTATCATGGTTTGTAATGAATTTTCTGAGGTGAGCTTTGATTTTGAGGCTGGAATATGGAGTTCAAGACCCGGAAGGAATGGTCTTTTTCAATCAGGGCACAGCTGTTGGCTTGCTCCAATTCTGGCTTTCTGTCATGGTTTTGGGTGCCTCAGCCGAGTTTTGGTTTCTTGAGCGGCAATTTCCTAAAGGATTTCTGGGTCTGAGTTGGTTTTGCCTTCTTCCTTCCCAAATTTTGTATTCTGACGCAATACACACACGAGATCAGACAGCAGCTCCATTATGAAATAAATAAAACAAAACCAATTCGCGTGTCATGCTTAGAATTCTAGAGGCAGCACCACCAACATGAGTTTTTGTGTTTTGGATAAAGAAATGGAACCCTTTTTCAGAGGGGAACGATAATTAATTCCCCAAATCAGTTTGCCAGTGATTTTCAGGTGAATTGAATGAGTTTTCCAAAGCCAGTCAGCTGGGAGGGGTGGATGAATGCGGAAACAGCCTGTTTCCTTGTGACTAAATCAAGCACACTATCAAAAAGGACTCTTCCATTTCTTTGGCTCTTTTCACATTTTTCTTCTTTATCATGGTTTGTAATGAATTTTCTGATGTGAGCTTTGATTTTGAGGCTGGAATATGGAGTTCAAGACACGGAAGGAATGGTCTTTTTCAATCAGGGCACAGCTGTTGGCTTGCTCCAATTCTGGCTTTCTGTCATGGTTTTGGGTGCCTCAGCCGAGTTTTGGTTTCTTGAGCGGCAATTTCCTAAAGGATTTCTGGGTCTCAGTTGGTTTTGCCTTCTTCCTTCCCAAATTTTGTATTCTGACACAATACACACACGAGTTTAGACAGCAGCTCCACTATGAAATAAAAAACAAAACCAATTAGTGTGTCATGCTTAGAATTCTAGAGGCAGCACGACCAACATGAGTTTTTGTGTTTTGGAAAAAGAAATGGAACCCTTTTGCAGAGGGGAACGATAATTAATTCCTCAAATCAGTTTGTAAGGAATTTTCAGGTGAATTGAATGAGTTTTCCAAAGCAATTCAGCTGGGAGCATTGGATGAATGCGGAAACAGCCTGTTTCCTTGTGACTAAATCAAGCCCACTATCAAAAAGGACTCTTCCATTTCTTTGGCTCTTCTCACATTTTTCTTCTTTATCATGGTTTGTAATGAATTTTCTGAGGTGAGCTTTGATTTTAGGCTGGAATATGGAGTTCAAGACCCGGAAGGAAAGGTCTTTTTCAATCAGGGCACAACTGTTGGCTTGCTCCAATTCTGGCTTTCTGTCATGGTTTTGGGTGCCTCAGCCGAGTTTTGGTTTCTTGAGCGGCAATTTCCTAAATGATTTCTGGGTCTGAGTTCGTTTTGCCTTCTTCCTTCCCAAATTTTGTATTCTGACGCAATACACACACGAGATTAGACAGCAGATCCATTATGAAATAAAAAAAAAAACCAATTAGCGTGTCATGCTTAGAATTCTAGAGGCAGCACGACCAACATGAGTTTTTGTGTTTTGGAAAAATAAATGGAACCCATTTTCAGAGGGGAACGATAATTAATTCCCCAAATGAGTTTGCCAGCGATTTTCAAGTGAATTGAATGAGTTTTCCAAAGCCAGTCAGCTGGGAGGGGTGGATGAATGCAGAAACAGCCTGTTTCCTTGTGAATAAATCAAGCCTACTATCAAAAAGGACTCTTCCATTTCTTTTGCTCTTTTCACATTTTTCCTCTTTATCATGGTTTGTTATGAATTTTCTTATGTGAGCTTTGATTTTGAAGCTGGATTATGGAGTTCAAGACACAGAAGGAATGGTCTTTTTCAATCAGGGCACAGCTGTTGGCTTGCTCCAATTCTGGCTTTCTGTCATGGTTTTGGGTGCCTCAGCCGAGTTTTGGTTTCTTGAGCGGCAATTTCTTAAAGGATTTCTGGGTCTGAGTTCGTTTTGCCTTCTTCCTTCCCAAACTTTGTATTCTGATGCAATACAAACACGAGTTTAGACAGCAGATCCATTATGAAAGAAAAAACAAAACCAATTAGCGTGTCATGCTTAGAATTCTAGAGGCAGCACGACCAACATGAGTTTTTGTGTTTTGGACAAAGAAATGGAACCCTTTTTCAGAGGGGAACGATAATTAATTCCCCAAATCAGTTTGCCAGCGATTTTCAGGGGAATTGAATGAGTTTTTCAAAGCCAGTCAGCTGGGAGGGGTGGATGAATGCGGAAACAGCCTGTTTCCTTGTGAATAAATCAAGCCCACTATCAAAAAGGACTCTTCCATTTCTTTTGCTCTTTTCACATTTTTCCACTTTATCATGGTTTGTTATGAATTTTCTGATGTGAGCTTTGATTTTGAAGCTGGATTATGGAGTTCAAGACACAGAAGGAATGGTCTTTTTCAATCAGGGCACAGCTGTTGGCTTGCTCCAATTCTGGCTTTCTGTCATGGTTTTGGGTGCCTCAGCTGAGTTTTGGTTTCTTGAGCGGCAATTTCCTAAAGGATTTCTGGGTCTGAGTTGGTTTTGCCTTCTTCCTTCCCAAATTTTGTATTCTGACGCAATACAAACACGAGTTTAGACAGCAGCTCCATTATGAAATAAATAAAACAAAACCAATTAGCGTGTCATGCTTAGAATTCTAGAGGCAGCACGACCAACATGAGTTTTTGTGTTTTGGAAAAAGAAATGGAACCCTTTTGCAGAGGGGAACGATAATTAATTCCCCAAATCAGTTTGCCAGCGATTTTCAGGTGAATTGAATGAGTTTTCCAAAGCCAGTCAGCTGGGAGGGGTGGATGAATGCGGAAACAGCCTGTTTCCTTGTGACTAAATCAAGCCCACTATCAAAAAGGACTCTTCCATTTCTTTGGCTCTTTTCACATTTTTCTTCTTTATCATGGTTTGTAATGAATTTTCTGATGTGAGCTTTGATTTTGAGGCTGGAATATGGAGTTCAAGACCCGGAAGGAATGGTCTTTTTCAATCAGGTCACAGCTGTTGGCTTGCTCCAATTCTGGCTTTCTGTCATGGTTTTGGGTGCCTCAGCCGAGTTTTGGTTTCTTGAGCGGCAATTTCCTAAATGATTTCTGGGTCTGAGTTGGTTTTGCCTTCTTCCTTCCCAAATTTTGTATTCTGACGCAATACACACACGAGTTTAGACAGCAGATCCATTATGAAATAAAAAAAAAAAACAATTAGCGTGTCATGCTTAGAATTCTAGAGGCAGCACGACCAACATGAGTTTTTGTGTTTTGGAAAAAGAAATGGAACCCTTTTTCAGAGGGGAACGATAATTAATTCCCCAAATCAGTTTGCCAGCGATTTTCAGGGGAATTGAATGAGTTTTCCAAAGCCAGTCAGCTGGGAGGGGTGGATGAATCCAGAAACAGCCTGTTTCCTTGTGAATAAATCAAGCCCACTATCAAAAAGGACTCTTCCATTTCTTTGGCTCTTTTCACATTTTTCCACTTTATCATGGTTTGTTATGAATTTTCTGATGTGAGCTTTGATTTTGAAGCTGGATTATGGAGTTCAAGACACAGAAGGAATGGTCTTTTTCAATCAGGGCACAGCTGTTGGCTTGCTCCAATTCTGGCTTTCTGTCATGGTTTTGGGTGCCTCAGCCGAGTTTTGGTTTCTTGAGCGGCAATTTCCTAAAGGATTTCTGGGTCTGAGTTCGTTTTGCCTTCTTCCTTCCCAAATTTTGTATTCTGACGCAATACAAACACGAGTTTAGACAGCAGCTCCATTATGAAATAAATAAAACAAAACCAATTAGCGTGTCATGCTTAGAATTCTAGAGGCAGCACGACCAACATGAGTTTTTGTGTTTTGGAAAAAGAAATGGAACCCTTTTGCAGAGGGGAACGATAATTAATTCCCCAAATCAGTTTGCCAGCGATTTTCAGGTGAAATGAATGAGTTTTCCAAAGCCAGTCAGCTGGGAGGGGTGGGTGAATGCGGAAACAGCCTGTTTCCTTGTGACTAAATCAAGCCCACTATCAAAAAGGACTCTTCCATTTCTTTGGCTCTTTTCACATTTTTCTTCTTTATCATGGTTTGTAATGAATTTTCTGAGGTGAGCTTTGATTTTGAGGCTGGAATATGGAGTTCAAGACCCGGAAGGAATGGTCGTTTTCAATCAGGGCACAGCTGTTGGCTTGCTCCAATTCTGGCTTTCTGTCATGGTTTTGGGTGCCTCAGCCGAGTTTTGGTTTCTTGAGCGGCAATTTCCTAAAGGATTTCTGGGTCTGAGTTGGTTTTGCCTTCTTCCTTCCCAAATTTTGTATTCTGACGCAATACACACACGAGTTTAGACAGCAGATCCATTATGAAATAAAAAAAAAAAAAGCCAATTAGCCTGTCATGCTTAGAATTATAGAGGCAGCACGACCAACATGAGTTTATGTGTTTTGGAAAAAGAAATGGAACCCTTTTTCAGATGGGAACGATAATTAATTCCCCAAATCAGTTTGCCAGCGATTTTCAGGGGAATTGAATGAGTTTTCCAAAGCCAGTCAGCTGGGAGGGGTGGATGAATGCAGAAACAGCCTGTTTCCTTGTGAATAAATCAAGCCCACTATCAAAAAGGACTCTTCCATTTCTTTTGCTCTTTTCACATTTTTCCTCTTTATCATGGTTTGTTATGAATTTTCTTATGTGAGCTTTGATTTTGAAGCTGGATTATGGAGTTCAAGACACAGAAGGAATGGTCTTTTTCAATCAGGGCACAGCTGTTGGCTTGCTCCAATTCTGGCTTTCTGTCATGGTTTTGGGTGCCTCAGCCGAGTTTTGGTTTCTTGAACGGCAATTTCTTAACGGATTTCTTCGTCTGAGTTCGTTTTGCCTTCTTCCTTCCCAAACTTTGTATTCTGACGCAATACAAACACGAGTTTAGACAGCAGATCCATTATGAAAGAAAAAACAAAACCAATTAGCGTGTCATGCTTAGAATTCTAGAGGCAGCACGACCAACATGAGTTTTTTTGTTTTGGACAAAGAAATGGAACCCTTTTGCAGAGGGGAACGATAATTAATTCCCCAAATCAGTTTGCCAGCGATTTTCAGGTGAAATGAATGAGTTTTCCAAAGCCAGTCAGCTGGGAGGGGTGGGTGAATGCGGAAACAGCCTGTTTCCTTGTGACTAAATCAAGCCCACTATCAAAAAGGACTCTTCCATTTCTTTGGCTCTTTTCACATTTTTCTTCTTTATCATGGTTTGTAATGAATTTTCTGATGTGAGCTTTGATTTTGAGGCTGGAATATGGAGTTCAAGACCCGGAAGGAATGGTCTTTTTCAATCAGGTCACAGCTGTTGGCTTGCTCCAATTCTGGCTTTCTGTCATGGTTTTGGGTGCCTCAGCCGAGTTTTGGTTTCTTGAGCGGCAATTTCCTAAATGATTTCTGGGTCTGAGTTGGTTTTGCCTTCTTCCTTCCCAAATTTTGTATTCTGACGCAATACACACATGAGTTTAGACAGCAGATCCATTATGAAATAAAAAAAAAAAAACAATTAGCGTGTCATGCTTAGAATTCTAGAGGCAGCACGACCAACATGAGTTTTTGTGTTTTGGAAAAAGAAATGGAACCCTTTTGCAGAGGGGAACGATAATTAATTCCCCAAATCAGTTTGCCAGCGATTTTCAGGTGAATTGAATGAGTTTTCCAAAGCCAGTCAGCTGGGAGGGGTGGATGAATGCGGAAACAGCCTGTTTCCTTGTGACTAAATCAAGCCCACTATCAAAAAGGACTCTTGCATTTCTTTGGCTCTTTTCACATTTTTCTTCTTTATCATGGTTTGTAATGAATTTTCTGATGTGAGCTTTGATTTTGAGGCTGGAATATGGAGTTCAAGACCCGGAAGGAATGGTCGTTTTCAATCAGGGCACAGCTGTTGGCTTGCTCCAATTCTGGCTTTCTGTCATGGTTTTGGGTGCCTCAGCCGAGTTTTGGTTTCTTGAGCGGCAATTTCCTAAAGGATTTCTGGGTCTGAGTTGGTTTTGCCTTCTTCCTTCCCAAATTTTGTATTCTGACGCAATACACACACGAGTTTAGACAGCAGATCCATTATGAAATAAAAAAAAAAAAAGCCAATTAGCCTGTCATGCTTAGAATTATAGAGGCAGCACGACCAACATGAGTTTATGTGTTTTGGAAAAAGAAATGGAACCCTTTTTCAGAGGGGAACGATAATTAATTCCCCAAATCAGTTTGCCAGCGATTTTCAGGGGAATTGAATGAGTTTTCCAAAGCCAGTCAGCTGGGAGGGGTGGATGAATCCAGAAACAGCCTGTTTCCTTGTGAATAAATCAAGCCTACTATCAAAAAGGACTCTTCCATTTCTTTTGCTCTTTTCACATTTTTCCTCTTTATCATGGTTTGTTATGAATTTTCTTATGTGAGCTTTGATTTTGAAGCTGGATTATGGAGTTCAAGACACAGAAGGAATGGTCTTTTTCAATCAGGGCACAGCTGTTGGCTTGCTCCAATTCTGGCTTTCTGTCATGGTTTTGGGTGCCTCAGCCGAGTTTTGGTTTCTTGAGCGGCAATTTCTTAAAGGATTTCTGGGTCTGAGTTCGTTTTGCCTTCTTCCTTCCCAAACTTTGTATTCTGATGCAATACAAACACGAGTTTAGACAGCAGATCCATTATGAAAGAAAAAACAAAACCAATTAGCGTGTCATGCTTAGAATTCTAGAGGCAGCACGACCAACATGAGTTTTTTTGTTTTGGACAAAGAAATGGAACCTTTTTGCAGAGGGGAACGATAATTAATTCCCCAAATCAGTTTGCCAGCGATTTTCAGGTGAAATGAATGAGTTTTCCAAAGCCAGTCAGCTGGGAGGGGTGGGTGAATGCGGAAACAGCCTGTTTCCTTGTGACTAAATCAAGCCCACTATCAAAAAGGACTCTTGCATTTCTTTGGCTCTTTTCACATTTTTCTTCTTTATCATGGTTTGTAATGAATTTTCTGATGTGAGCTTTGATTTTGAGGCTGGAATATGGAGTTCAAGACCCGGAAGGAATGGTCTTTTTCAATCAGGTCACAGCTGTTGGCTTGCTCCAATTCTGGCTTTCTGTCATGGTTTTGGGTGCCTCAGCCGAGTTTTGGTTTCTTGAGCGGCAATTTCCTAAATGATTTCTGGGTCTGAGTTGGTTTTGCCTTCTTCCTTCCCAAATTTTGTATTCTGACGCAATACACACATGAGTTTAGACAGCAGATCCATTATGAAATAAAAAAAAAAAAACAATTAGCGTGTCATGCTTAGAATTCTAGAGGCAGCACGACCAACATGAGTTTTTGTGTTTTGGAAAAAGAAATGGAACCCTTTTGCAGAGGGGAACGATAATTAATTCCCCAAATCAGTTTGCCAGCGATTTTCAGGTGAATTGAATGAGTTTTCCAAAGCCAGTCAGCTGGGAGGGGTGGATGAATGCGGAAACAGCCTGTTTCCTTGTGACTAAATCAAGCCCACTATCAAAAAGGACTCTTGCATTTCTTTGGCTCTTTTCACATTTTTCTTCTTTATCATGGTTTGTAATGAATTTTCTGATGTGAGCTTTGATTTTGAGGCTGGAATATGGAGTTCAAGACCCGGAAGGAATGGTCGTTTTCAATCAGGGCACAGCTGTTGGCTTGCTCCAATTCTGGCTTTCTGTCATGGTTTTGGGTGCCTCAGCCGAGTTTTGGTTTCTTGAGCGGCAATTTCCTAAAGGATTTCTGGGTCTGAGTTGGTTTTGCCTTCTTCCTTCCCAAATTTTGTATTCTGACGCAATACACACACGAGTTTAGACAGCAGATCCATTATGAAATAAAAAAAAAAAAAGCCAATTAGCCTGTCATGCTTAGAATTATAGAGGCAGCACGACCAACATGAGTTTATGTGTTTTGGAAAAAGAAATGGAACCCTTTTTCAGAGGGGAACGATAATTAATTCCCCAAATCAGTTTGCCAGCGATTTTCAGGGGAATTGAATGAGTTTTCCAAAGCCAGTCAGCTGGGAGGGGTGGATGAATCCAGAAACAGCCTGTTTCCTTGTGAATAAATCAAGCCTACTATCAAAAAGGACTCTTCCATTTCTTTTGCTCTTTTCACATTTTTCCTCTTTATCATGGTTTGTTATGAATTTTCTTATGTGAGCTTTGATTTTGAAGCTGGATTATGGAGTTCAAGACACAGAAGGAATGGTCTTTTTCAATCAGGGCACAGCTGTTGGCTTGCTCCAATTCTGGCTTTCTGTCATGGTTTTGGGTGCCTCAGCCGAGTTTTGGTTTCTTGAGCGGCAATTTCTTAAAGGATTTCTGGGTCTGAGTTCGTTTTGCCTTCTTCCTTCCCAAACTTTGTATTCTGATGCAATACAAACACGAGTTTAGACAGCAGATCCATTATGAAAGAAAAAACAAAACCAATTAGCGTGTCATGCTTAGAATTCTAGAGGCAGCACGACCAACATGAGTTTTTGTGTTTTGGAAAAAGAAATGGAACCCTTTTGCAGAGGGGAACGATAATTAATTCCCCAAATCAGTTTGCCAGCGATTTTCAGGTGAAATGAATGAGTTTTCCAAAGCCAGTCAGCTGGGAGGGGTGGGTGAATGCGGAAACAGCCTGTTTCCTTGTGACTAAATCAAGCCCACTATCAAAAAGGACTCTTCCATTTCTTTGGCTCTTTTCACATTTTTCTTCTTTATCATGGTTTGTAATGAATTTTCTGAGGTGAGCTTTGATTTTGAGGCTGGAATATGGAGTTCAAGACCCGGAAGGAATGGTCTTTTTCAATCAGGTCACAGCTGTTGGCTTGCTCCAATTCTGGCTTTCTGTCATGGTTTTGGGTGCCTCAGCCGAGTTTTGGTTTCTTGAGCGGCAATTTCCTAAATGATTTCTGGGTCTGAGTTGGTTTTGCCTTCTTCCTTCCCAAATTTTGTATTCTGACGCAATACACACACGAGTTTAGACAGCAGATCCATTATGAAATAAAAAAAAAAAAAACAATTAGCGTGTCATGCTTAGAATTCTAGAGGCAGCACGACCAACATGAGTTTTTGTGTTTTGGAAAAAGAAATGGAACCCTTTTTCAGAGGGGAACGATAATTAATTCCCCAAATCAGTTTGCCAGCGATTTTCAGGGGAATTGAATGAGTTTTCCAAAGCCAGTCAGCTGGGAGGGGTGGATGAATCCAGAAACAGCCTGTTTCCTTGTGAATAAATCAAGCCCACTATCAAAAAGGACTCTTCCATTTCTTTTGCTCTTTTCACATTTTTCCACTTTATCATGGTTTGTTATGAATTTTCTGATGTGAGCTTTGATTTTGAAGCTGGATTATGGAGTTCAAGACACAGAAGGAATGGTCTTTTTCAATCAGGGCACAGCTGTTGGCTTGCTCCAATTCTGGCTTTCTGTCATGGTTTTGGGTGCCTCAGCTGAGTTTTGGTTTCTTGAGCGGCAATTTCCTAAAGGATTTCTGGGTCTGAGTTGGTTTTGCCTTCTTCCTTCCCAAATTTTGTATTCTGATGCAATACAAACACGAGTTTAGACAGCAGATCCATTATGAAAGAAAAAAAAAACAAAACCAATTAGCGTGTCATGCTTAGAATTCTAGAGGCAGCACGACCAATATGAGCTTTTGTGTTTTTGAAAAAAAATGGAACCCTTTTACAGAGGGGAACGATAATTAATTCCCCAAATCAGTTTGCCAGCGCTTTTCAGGTGAATTGAATGAGTTTTCCAAAGCCAGTCAGCTGGGAGGGGTGGATGAATCCGGAAACAGCCTGTTTCCTTGTGACTAAATCAAGCCCACTATCAACAAGGACTCTTCCATTTCTTTGGCTCTTTTCACATTTTTCTTCTTTATCATGGTTTGTAATGAATTTTCTGATGTGAGCTTTGATTTTGAGGCTGGAATATGGAGTTCAAGACACGGAAGGAATGGTCTTTTTCAATCAGGGCACAGCTGTTGGCTTGCTCCAATTCTGGCTTTCTGTCATGGTTTTGGGTGCCTCAGCCGAGTTTTGGTTTCTTGAGCGGCAATTTCCTAAAGGATTTCTGGGTCTGAGTTGGTTTTGCCTTCTTCCTTCCCAAATTTTGTATTCTGACGCAATACACACACGAGATCAGACAGCAGCTCCATTATGAAATAAATAAAACAAAACCAATTCGCGTGTCATGCTTAGAATTCTAGAGGCAGCACCACCAACATGAGTTTTTGTGTTTTGGATAAAGAAATGGAACCCTTTTTCAGAGGGGAACGATAATTAATTCCCCAAATCAGTTTGCCAGTGATTTTCAGGTGAATTGAATGAGTTTTCCAAAGCCAGTCAGCTGGGAGGGGTGGATGAATGCGGAAACAGCCTGTTTCCTTGTGACTAAATCAAGCACACTATCAAAAAGGACTCTTCCATTTCTTTGGCTCTTTTCACATTTTTCTTCTTTATCATGGTTTGTAATGAATTTTCTGATGTGAGCTTTGATTTTGAGGCTGGAATATGGAGTTCAAGACACGGAAGGAATGGTCTTTTTCAATCAGGGCACAGCTGTTGGCTTGCTCCAATTCTGGCTTTCTGTCATGGTTTTGGGTGCCTCAGCCGAGTTTTGGTTTCTTGAGCGGCAATTTCCTAAAGGATTTCTGGGTCTCAGTTGGTTTTGCCTTCTTCCTTCCCAAATTTTGTATTCTGACACAATACACACACGAGTTTAGACAGCAGCTCCACTATGAAATAAAAAACAAAACCAATTAGTGTGTCATGCTTAGAATTCTAGAGGCAGCACGACCAACATGAGTTTTTGTGTTTTGGAAAAAGAAATGGAACCCTTTTGCAGAGGGGAACGATAATTAATTCCTCAAATCAGTTTGTAAGGAATTTTCAGGTGAATTGAATGAGTTTTCCAAAGCAATTCAGCTGGGAGCATTGGATGAATGCGGAAACAGCCTGTTTCCTTGTGACTAAATCAAGCCCACTATCAAAAAGGACTCTTCCATTTCTTTGGCTCTTCTCACATTTTTCTTCTTTATCATGGTTTGTAATGAATTTTCTGAGGTGAGCTTTGATTTTAGGCTGGAATATGGAGTTCAAGACCCGGAAGGAAAGGTCTTTTTCAATCAGGGCACAACTGTTGGCTTGCTCCAATTCTGGCTTTCTGTCATGGTTTTGGGTGCCTCAGCCGAGTTTTGGTTTCTTGAGCGGCAATTTCCTAAATGATTTCTGGGTCTGAGTTCGTTTTGCCTTCTTCCTTCCCAAATTTTGTATTCTGACGCAATACACACACGAGATTAGACAGCAGATCCATTATGAAATAAAAAAAAAAAACCAATTAGCGTGTCATGCTTAGAATTCTAGAGGCAGCACGACCAACATGAGTTTTTGTGTTTTGGAAAAATAAATGGAACCCATTTTCAGAGGGGAACGATAATTAATTCCCCAAATGAGTTTGCCAGCGATTTTCAAGTGAATTGAATGAGTTTTCCAAAGCCAGTCAGCTGGGAGGGGTGGATGAATGCAGAAACAGCCTGTTTCCTTGTGAATAAATCAAGCCTACTATCAAAAAGGACTCTTCCATTTCTTTTGCTCTTTTCACATTTTTCCTCTTTATCATGGTTTGTTATGAATTTTCTTATGTGAGCTTTGATTTTGAAGCTGGATTATGGAGTTCAAGACACAGAAGGAATGGTCTTTTTCAATCAGGGCACAGCTGTTGGCTTGCTCCAATTCTGGCTTTCTGTCATGGTTTTGGGTGCCTCAGCCGAGTTTTGGTTTCTTGAGCGGCAATTTCTTAAAGGATTTCTGGGTCTGAGTTCGTTTTGCCTTCTTCCTTCCCAAACTTTGTATTCTGATGCAATACAAACACGAGTTTAGACAGCAGATCCATTATGAAAGAAAAAACAAAACCAATTAGCGTGTCATGCTTAGAATTCTAGAGGCAGCACGACCAACATGAGTTTTTGTGTTTTGGACAAAGAAATGGAACCCTTTTTCAGAGGGGAACGATAATTAATTCCCCAAATCAGTTTGCCAGCGATTTTCAGGGGAATTGAATGAGTTTTTCAAAGCCAGTCAGCTGGGAGGGGTGGATGAATGCGGAAACAGCCTGTTTCCTTGTGAATAAATCAAGCCCACTATCAAAAAGGACTCTTCCATTTCTTTTGCTCTTTTCACATTTTTCCACTTTATCATGGTTTGTTATGAATTTTCTGATGTGAGCTTTGATTTTGAAGCTGGATTATGGAGTTCAAGACACAGAAGGAATGGTCTTTTTCAATCAGGGCACAGCTGTTGGCTTGCTCCAATTCTGGCTTTCTGTCATGGTTTTGGGTGCCTCAGCTGAGTTTTGGTTTCTTGAGCGGCAATTTCCTAAAGGATTTCTGGGTCTGAGTTGGTTTTGCCTTCTTCCTTCCCAAATTTTGTATTCTGACGCAATACAAACACGAGTTTAGACAGCAGCTCCATTATGAAATAAATAAAACAAAACCAATTAGCGTGTCATGCTTAGAATTCTAGAGGCAGCACGACCAACATGAGTTTTTGTGTTTTGGACAAAGAAATGGAACCCTTTTTCAGAGGGGAACGATAATTAATTCCCCAAATCAGTTTGCCAGCGATTTTCAGGTGAATTGAATGAGTTTTCCAAAGCCAGTCAGCTGGGAGGGGTGGATGAATGCGGAAACAGCCTGTTTCCTTGTGACTAAATCAAGCCCACTATCAAAAAGGACTCTTGCATTTCTTTGGCTCTTTTCACATTTTTCTTCTTTATCATGGTTTGTAATGAATTTTCTGAGGTGAGCTTTGATTTTGAGGCTGGAATATGGAGTTCAAGACCCGGAAGGAATGGTCTTTTTCAATCAGGTCACAGCTGTTGGCTTGCTCCAATTCTGGCTTTCTGTCATGGTTTTGGGTGCCTCAGCCGAGTTTTGGTTTCTTGAGCGGCAATTTCCTAAATGATTTCTGGGTCTGAGTTGGTTTTGCCTTCTTCCTTCCCAAATTTTGTATTCTGACGCAATACACACATGAGTTTAGACAGCAGATCCATTATGAAATAAAAAAAAAAAACAATTAGCGTGTCATGCTTAGAATTCTAGAGGCAGCACGACCAACATGAGTTTTTGTGTTTTGGAAAAAGAAATGGAACCCTTTTTCAGAGGGGAACGATAATTAATTCCCCAAATCAGTTTGCCAGCGATTTTCAGGGGAATTGAATGAGTTTTCCAAAGCCAGTCAGCTGAGAGGGGTGGATGAATCTGGAAACAGCCTGTTTCCTTGTGAATAAATCAAGCCCACTATCAAAAAGGACTCTTCCATTTCTTTTGCTCTTTTCACATTTTTCCACTTTATCATGGTTTGTTATGAATTTTCTGATGTGAGCTTTGATTTTGAAGCTGGATTATGGAGTTCAAGACACAGAAGGAATGGTCTTTTTCAATCAGGGCACAGCTGTTGGCTTGCTCCAATTCTGGCTTTCTGTCATGGTTTTGGGTGCCTCAGCCGAGTTTTGGTTTCTTGAGCGGCAATTTCCTAAAGGATTTCTGGGTCTGAGTTGGTTTTGCCTTCTTCCTTCCCAAATTTTGTATTCTGACGCAATACAAACACGAGTTTAGACAGCAGCTCCATTATGAAATAAATAAAACAAAACCAATTAGCGTGTCATGCTTAGAATTCTAGAGGCAGCACGACCAACATGAGTTTTTGTGTTTTGGAAAAAGAAATGGAACCCTTTTGCAGAGGGGAACGATAATTAATTCCCCAAATCAGTTTGCCAGCGATTTTCAGGTGAAATGAATGAGTTTTCCAAAGCCAGTCAGCTGGGAGGGGTGGGTGAATGCGGAAACAGCCTGTTTCCTTGTGACTAAATCAAGCCCACTATCAAAAAGGACTCTTCCATTTCTTTGGCTCTTTTCACATTTTTCTTCTTTATCATGGTTTGTAATGAATTTTCTGAGGTGAGCTTTGATTTTGAGGCTGGAATATGGAGTTCAAGACCCGGAAGGAATGGTCTTTTTCAATCAGGTCACAGCTGTTGGCTTGCTCCAATTCTGGCTTTCTGTCATGGTTTTGGGTGCCTCAGCTGAGTTTTGGTTTCTTGAGCGGCAATTTCCTAAAGGATTTCTGGGTCTGAGTTCGTTTTGCCTTCTTCCTTCCCAAATTTTGTATTCTGACGCAATACAAACACGAGTTTAGACAGCAGCTCCATTATGAAATAAATAAAACAAAACCAATTAGCGTGTCATGCTTAGAATTCTAGAGGCAGCACGACCAACATGAGTTTTTGTGTTTTGGAAAAAGAAATGGAACCCTTTTGCAGAGGGGAACGATAATTAATTCCCCAAATCAGTTTGCCAGCGATTTTCAGGTGAATTGAATGAGTTTTCCAAAGCCAGTCAGCTGGGAGGGGTGGATGAATGCGGAAACAGCCTGTTTCCTTGTGACTAAATCAAGCCCACTATCAAAAAGGACTCTTCCATTTCTTTGGCTCTTTTCACATTTTTCTTCTTTATCATGGTTTGTAATGAATTTTCTGAGGTGAGCTTTGATTTTGAGGCTGGAATATGGAGTTCAAGACCCGGAAGGAATGGTCTTTTTCAATCAGGGCACAGCTGTTGGCTTGCTCCAATTCTGGCTTTCTGTCATGGTTTTGGGTGCCTCAGCCGAGTTTTGGTTTCTTGAGCGGCAATTTCCTAAAGGATTTCTGGGTCTGAGTTGGTTTTGCCTTCTTCCTTCCCAAATTTTGTATTCTGACGCAATACACACACGAGTTTAGACAGCAGATCCATTATGAAATAAAAAAAAAAAAACAATTAGCGTGTCATGCTTAGAATTCTAGAGGCAGCACGACCAACATGAGTTTTTGTGTTTTGGAAAAAGAAATGGAACCCTTTTTCAGAGGGGAACGATAATTAATTCCCCAAATCAGTTTGCCAGCGATTTTCAGGGGAATTGAATGAGTTTTCCAAAGCCAGTCAGCTGGGAGGGGTGGATGAATCCAGAAACAGCCTGTTTCCTTGTGAATAAATCAAGCCCACTATCAAAAAGGACTCTTCCATTTCTTTTGCTCTTTTCACATTTTTCCTCTTTATCATGGTTTGTTATGAATTTTCTGATGTGAGCTTTGATTTTGAAGCTGGATTATGGATTTCAAGACACAGAAGGAATGGTCTTTTTCAATCAGGGCACAGCTGTTGGCTTGCTCCAATTCTGGCTTTCTGTCATGGTTTTGGGTGCCTCAGCTGAGTTTTGGTTTCTTGAGCGGCAATTTCCTAAAGGATTTCTGGGTCTGAGTTGGTTTTGCCTTCTTCCTTCCCAAATTTTGTATTCTGATGCAATACAAACACGAGTTTAGACAGCAGATCCATTATGAAAGAAAAAAAAAACAAAACCAATTAGCGTGTCATGCTTAGAATTCTAGCGGCAGCACGACCAATATGAGCTTTTGTGTTTTTGAAAAAAAATGGAACCCTTTTACAGAGGGGAACGATAATTAATTCCCCAAATCAGTTTGCCAGCGCTTTTCAGGTGAATTGAATGAGTTTTCCAAAGCCAGTCAGCTGGGAGGGGTGGATGAATCCGGAAACAGCCTGTTTCCTTGTGACTAAATCAAGCCCACTATCAACAAGGACTCTTCCATTTCTTTGGCTCTTTTCACATTTTTCTTCTTTATCATGGTTTGTAATGAATTTTCTGATGTGAGCTTTGATTTTGAGGCTGGAATATGGAGTTCAAGACACGGAAGGAATGGTCTTTTTCAATCAGGGCACAGCTGTTGGCTTGCTCCAATTCTGGCTTTCTGTCATGGTTTTGGGTGCCTCAGCCGAGTTTTGGTTTCTTGAGCGGCAATTTCCTAAAGGATTTCTGGGTCTGAGTTGGTTTTGCCTTCTTCCTTCCCAAATTTTGTATTCTGACGCAATACACACACGAGATCAGACAGCAGCTCCATTATGAAATAAATAAAACAAAACCAATTCGCGTGTCATGCTTAGAATTCTAGAGGCAGCACCACCAACATGAGTTTTTGTGTTTTGGATAAAGAAATGGAACCCTTTTTCAGAGGGGAACGATAATTAATTCCCCAAATCAGTTTGCCAGTGATTTTCAGGTGAATTGAATGAGTTTTCCAAAGCCAGTCAGCTGGGAGGGGTGGATGAATGCGGAAACAGCCTGTTTCCTTGTGACTAAATCAAGCACACTATCAAAAAGGACTCTTCCATTTCTTTGGCTCTTTTCACATTTTTCTTCTTTATCATGGTTTGTAATGAATTTTCTGATGTGAGCTTTGATTTTGAGGCTGGAATATGGAGTTCAAGACACGGAAGGAATGGTCTTTTTCAATCAGGGCACAGCTGTTGGCTTGCTCCAATTCTGGCTTTCTGTCATGGTTTTGGGTGCCTCAGCCGAGTTTTGGTTTCTTGAGCGGCAATTTCCTAAAGGATTTCTGGGTCTCAGTTGGTTTTGCCTTCTTCCTTCCCAAATTTTGTATTCTGACACAATACACACACGAGTTTAGACAGCAGCTCCACTATGAAATAAAAAACAAAACCAATTAGTGTGTCATGCTTAGAATTCTAGAGGCAGCACGACCAACATGAGTTTTTGTGTTTTGGAAAAAGAAATGGAACCCTTTTGCAGAGGGGAACGATAATTAATTCCTCAAATCAGTTTGTAAGGAATTTTCAGGTGAATTGAATGAGTTTTCCAAAGCAATTCAGCTGGGAGCATTGGATGAATGCGGAAACAGCCTGTTTCCTTGTGACTAAATCAAGCCCACTATCAAAAAGGACTCTTCCATTTCTTTGGCTCTTCTCACATTTTTCTTCTTTATCATGGTTTGTAATGAATTTTCTGAGGTGAGCTTTGATTTTAGGCTGGAATATGGAGTTCAAGACCCGGAAGGAAAGGTCTTTTTCAATCAGGGCACAACTGTTGGCTTGCTCCAATTCTGGCTTTCTGTCATGGTTTTGGGTGCCTCAGCCGAGTTTTGGTTTCTTGAGCGGCAATTTCCTAAATGATTTCTGGGTCTGAGTTCGTTTTGCCTTCTTCCTTCCCAAATTTTGTATTCTGACGCAATACACACACGAGATTAGACAGCAGATCCATTATGAAATAAAAAAAAAAAACCAATTAGCGTGTCATGCTTAGAATTCTAGAGGCAGCACGACCAACATGAGTTTTTGTGTTTTGGAAAAATAAATGGAACCCATTTTCAGAGGGGAACGATAATTAATTCCCCAAATGAGTTTGCCAGCGATTTTCAAGTGAATTGAATGAGTTTTCCAAAGCCAGTCAGCTGGGAGGGGTGGATGAATGCAGAAACAGCCTGTTTCCTTGTGAATAAATCAAGCCTACTATCAAAAAGGACTCTTCCATTTCTTTTGCTCTTTTCACATTTTTCCTCTTTATCATGGTTTGTTATGAATTTTCTTATGTGAGCTTTGATTTTGAAGCTGGATTATGGAGTTCAAGACACAGAAGGAATGGTCTTTTTCAATCAGGGCACAGCTGTTGGCTTGCTCCAATTCTGGCTTTCTGTCATGGTTTTGGGTGCCTCAGCCGAGTTTTGGTTTCTTGAGCGGCAATTTCTTAAAGGATTTCTGGGTCTGAGTTCGTTTTGCCTTCTTCCTTCCCAAACTTTGTATTCTGATGCAATACAAACACGAGTTTAGACAGCAGATCCATTATGAAAGAAAAAACAAAACCAATTAGCGTGTCATGCTTAGAATTCTAGAGGCAGCACGACCAACATGAGTTTTTGTGTTTTGGACAAAGAAATGGAACCCTTTTTCAGAGGGGAACGATAATTAATTCCCCAAATCAGTTTGCCAGCGATTTTCAGGGGAATTGAATGAGTTTTTCAAAGCCAGTCAGCTGGGAGGGGTGGATGAATGCGGAAACAGCCTGTTTCCTTGTGAATAAATCAAGCCCACTATCAAAAAGGACTCTTCCATTTCTTTTGCTCTTTTCACATTTTTCCACTTTATCATGGTTTGTTATGAATTTTCTGATGTGAGCTTTGATTTTGAAGCTGGATTATGGAGTTCAAGACACAGAAGGAATGGTCTTTTTCAATCAGGGCACAGCTGTTGGCTTGCTCCAATTCTGGCTTTCTGTCATGGTTTTGGGTGCCTCAGCTGAGTTTTGGTTTCTTGAGCGGCAATTTCCTAAAGGATTTCTGGGTCTGAGTTGGTTTTGCCTTCTTCCTTCCCAAATTTTGTATTCTGACGCAATACAAACACGAGTTTAGACAGCAGCTCCATTATGAAATAAATAAAACAAAACCAATTAGCGTGTCATGCTTAGAATTCTAGAGGCAGCACGACCAACATGAGTTTTTGTGTTTTGGAAAAAGAAATGGAACCCTTTTGCAGAGGGGAACGATAATTAATTCCCCAAATCAGTTTGCCAGCGATTTTCAGGTGAATTGAATGAGTTTTCCAAAGCCAGTCAGCTGGGAGGGGTGGATGAATGCGGAAACAGCCTGTTTCCTTGTGACTAAATCAAGCCCACTATCAAAAAGGACTCTTCCATTTCTTTGGCTCTTTTCACATTTTTCTTCTTTATCATGGTTTGTAATGAATTTTCTGATGTGAGCTTTGATTTTGAGGCTGGAATATGGAGTTCAAGACCCGGAAGGAATGGTCTTTTTCAATCAGGTCACAGCTGTTGGCTTGCTCCAATTCTGGCTTTCTGTCATGGTTTTGGGTGCCTCAGCCGAGTTTTGGTTTCTTGAGCGGCAATTTCCTAAATGATTTCTGGGTCTGAGTTGGTTTTGCCTTCTTCCTTCCCAAATTTTGTATTCTGACGCAATACACACACGAGTTTAGACAGCAGATCCATTATGAAATAAAAAAAAAAAACAATTAGCGTGTCATGCTTAGAATTCTAGAGGCAGCACGACCAACATGAGTTTTTGTGTTTTGGAAAAAGAAATGGAACCCTTTTTCAGAGGGGAACGATAATTAATTCCCCAAATCAGTTTGCCAGCGATTTTCAGGGGAATTGAATGAGTTTTCCAAAGCCAGTCAGCTGGGAGGGGTGGATGAATCCAGAAACAGCCTGTTTCCTTGTGAATAAATCAAGCCCACTATCAAAAAGGACTCTTCCATTTCTTTGGCTCTTTTCACATTTTTCCACTTTATCATGGTTTGTTATGAATTTTCTGATGTGAGCTTTGATTTTGAAGCTGGATTATGGAGTTCAAGACACAGAAGGAATGGTCTTTTTCAATCAGGGCACAGCTGTTGGCTTGCTCCAATTCTGGCTTTCTGTCATGGTTTTGGGTGCCTCAGCCGAGTTTTGGTTTCTTGAGCGGCAATTTCCTAAAGGATTTCTGGGTCTGAGTTCGTTTTGCCTTCTTCCTTCCCAAATTTTGTATTCTGACGCAATACAAACACGAGTTTAGACAGCAGCTCCATTATGAAATAAATAAAACAAAACCAATTAGCGTGTCATGCTTAGAATTCTAGAGGCAGCACGACCAACATGAGTTTTTGTGTTTTGGAAAAAGAAATGGAACCCTTTTGCAGAGGGGAACGATAATTAATTCCCCAAATCAGTTTGCCAGCGATTTTCAGGTGAAATGAATGAGTTTTCCAAAGCCAGTCAGCTGGGAGGGGTGGGTGAATGCGGAAACAGCCTGTTTCCTTGTGACTAAATCAAGCCCACTATCAAAAAGGACTCTTCCATTTCTTTGGCTCTTTTCACATTTTTCTTCTTTATCATGGTTTGTAATGAATTTTCTGAGGTGAGCTTTGATTTTGAGGCTGGAATATGGAGTTCAAGACCCGGAAGGAATGGTCGTTTTCAATCAGGGCACAGCTGTTGGCTTGCTCCAATTCTGGCTTTCTGTCATGGTTTTGGGTGCCTCAGCCGAGTTTTGGTTTCTTGAGCGGCAATTTCCTAAAGGATTTCTGGGTCTGAGTTGGTTTTGCCTTCTTCCTTCCCAAATTTTGTATTCTGACGCAATACACACACGAGTTTAGACAGCAGATCCATTATGAAATAAAAAAAAAAAAAGCCAATTAGCCTGTCATGCTTAGAATTATAGAGGCAGCACGACCAACATGAGTTTATGTGTTTTGGAAAAAGAAATGGAACCCTTTTTCAGATGGGAACGATAATTAATTCCCCAAATCAGTTTGCCAGCGATTTTCAGGGGAATTGAATGAGTTTTCCAAAGCCAGTCAGCTGGGAGGGGTGGATGAATGCAGAAACAGCCTGTTTCCTTGTGAATAAATCAAGCCCACTATCAAAAAGGACTCTTCCATTTCTTTTGCTCTTTTCACATTTTTCCTCTTTATCATGGTTTGTTATGAATTTTCTTATGTGAGCTTTGATTTTGAAGCTGGATTATGGAGTTCAAGACACAGAAGGAATGGTCTTTTTCAATCAGGGCACAGCTGTTGGCTTGCTCCAATTCTGGCTTTCTGTCATGGTTTTGGGTGCCTCAGCCGAATTTTGGTTTCTTGAGCGGCAATTTCTTAACGGATTTCTTCGTCTGAGTTCGTTTTGCCTTCTTCCTTCCCAAACTTTGTATTCTGACGCAATACAAACACGAGTTTAGACAGCAGATCCATTATGAAAGAAAAAACAAAACCAATTAGCGTGTCATGCTTAGAATTCTAGAGGCAGCACGACCAACATGAGTTTTTTTGTTTTGGACAAAGAAATGGAACCCTTTTGCAGAGGGGAACGATAATTAATTCCCCAAATCAGTTTGCCAGCGATTTTCAGGTGAAATGAATGAGTTTTCCAAAGCCAGTCAGCTGGGAGGGGTGGGTGAATGCGGAAACAGCCTGTTTCCTTGTGACTAAATCAAGCCCACTATCAAAAAGGACTCTTCCATTTCTTTGGCTCTTTTCACATTTTTCTTCTTTATCATGGTTTGTAATGAATTTTCTGATGTGAGCTTTGATTTTGAGGCTGGAATATGGAGTTCAAGACCCGGAAGGAATGGTCTTTTTCAATCAGGTCACAGCTGTTGGCTTGCTCCAATTCTGGCTTTCTGTCATGGTTTTGGGTGCCTCAGCCGAGTTTTGGTTTCTTGAGCGGCAATTTCCTAAATGATTTCTGGGTCTGAGTTGGTTTTGCCTTCTTCCTTCCCAAATTTTGTATTCTGACGCAATACACACATGAGTTTAGACAGCAGATCCATTATGAAATAAAAAAAAAAAACAATTAGCGTGTCATGCTTAGAATTCTAGAGGCAGCACGACCAACATGAGTTTTTGTGTTTTGGAAAAAGAAATGGAACCCTTTTGCAGAGGGGAACGATAATTAATTCCCCAAATCAGTTTGCCAGCGATTTTCAGGTGAATTGAATGAGTTTTCCAAAGCCAGTCAGCTGGGAGGGGTGGATGAATGCGGAAACAGCCTGTTTCCTTGTGACTAAATCAAGCCCACTATCAAAAAGGACTCTTCCATTTCTTTTGCTCTTTTCACATTTTTCCTCTTTATCATGGTTTGTTATGAATTTTCTTATGTGAGCTTTGATTTTGAAGCTGGATTATGGAGTTCAAGACACAGAAGGAATGGTCTTTTTCAATCAGGGCACAGCTGTTGGCTTGCTCCAATTCTGGCTTTCTGTCATGGTTTTGGGTGCCTCAGCCGAGTTTTGGTTTCTTGAGCGGCAATTTCTTAAAGGATTTCTGGGTCTGAGTTCGTTTTGCCTTCTTCCTTCCCAAACTTTGTATTCTGATGCAATACAAACACGAGTTTAGACAGCAGATCCATTATGAAAGAAAAAACAAAACCAATTAGCGTGTCATGCTTAGAATTCTAGAGGCAGCACGACCAACATGAGTTTTTTTGTTTTGGACAAAGAAATGGAACCTTTTTGCAGAGGGGAACGATAATTAATTCCCCAAATCAGTTTGCCAGCGATTTTCAGGTGAAATGAATGAGTTTTCCAAAGCCAGTCAGCTGGGAGGGGTGGGTGAATGCGGAAACAGCCTGTTTCCTTGTGACTAAATCAAGCCCACTATCAAAAAGGACTCTTGCATTTCTTTGGCTCTTTTCACATTTTTCTTCTTTATCATGGTTTGTAATGAATTTTCTGAGGTGAGCTTTGATTTTGAGGCTGGAATATGGAGTTCAAGACCCGGAAGGAATGGTCTTTTTCAATCAGGTCACAGCTGTTGGCTTGCTCCAATTCTGGCTTTCTGTCATGGTTTTGGGTGCCTCAGCCGAGTTTTGGTTTCTTGAGCGGCAATTTCCTAAATGATTTCTGGGTCTGAGTTGGTTTTGCCTTCTTCCTTCCCAAATTTTGTATTCTGACGCAATACACACATGAGTTTAGACAGCAGATCCATTATGAAATAAAAAAAAAAAAACAATTAGCGTGTCATGCTTAGAATTCTAGAGGCAGCACGACCAACATGAGTTTTTGTGTTTTGGAAAAAGAAATGGAACCCTTTTTCAGAGGGGAACGATAATTAATTCCCCAAATCAGTTTGCCAGCGATTTTCAGGGGAATTGAATGAGTTTTCCAAAGCCAGTCAGCTGAGAGGGGTGGATGAATCTGGAAACAGCCTGTTTCCTTGTGAATAAATCAAGCCCACTATCAAAAAGGACTCTTCCATTTCTTTTGCTCTTTTCACATTTTTCCACTTTATCATGGTTTGTTATGAATTTTCTGATGTGAGCTTTGATTTTGAAGCTGGATTATGGAGTTCAAGACACAGAAGGAATGGTCTTTTTCAATCAGGGCACAGCTGTTGGCTTGCTCCAATTCTGGCTTTCTGTCATGGTTTTGGGTGCCTCAGCCGAGTTTTGGTTTCTTGAGCGGCAATTTCCTAAAGGATTTCTGGGTCTGAGTTGGTTTTGCCTTCTTCCTTCCCAAATTTTGTATTCTGACGCAATACAAACACGAGTTTAGACAGCAGCTCCATTATGAAATAAATAAAACAAAACCAATTAGCGTGTCATGCTTAGAATTCTAGAGGCAGCACGACCAACATGAGTTTTTGTGTTTTGGAAAAAGAAATGGAACCCTTTTGCAGAGGGGAACGATAATTAATTCCCCAAATCAGTTTGCCAGCGATTTTCAGGTGAAATGAATGAGTTTTCCAAAGCCAGTCAGCTGGGAGGGGTGGGTGAATGCGGAAACAGCCTGTTTCCTTGTGACTAAATCAAGCCCACTATCAAAAAGGACTCTTCCATTTCTTTGGCTCTTTTCACATTTTTCTTCTTTATCATGGTTTGTAATGAATTTTCTGAGGTGAGCTTTGATTTTGAGGCTGGAATATGGAGTTCAAGACCCGGAAGGAATGGTCTTTTTCAATCAGGTCACAGCTGTTGGCTTGCTCCAATTCTGGCTTTCTGTCATGGTTTTGGGTGCCTCAGCCGAGTTTTGGTTTCTTGAGCGGCAATTTCCTAAATGATTTCTGGGTCTGAGTTGGTTTTGCCTTCTTCCTTCCCAAATTTTGTATTCTGACGCAATACACACACGAGTTTAGACAGCAGATCCATTATGAAATAAAAAAAAAAAAAACAATTAGCGTGTCATGCTTAGAATTCTAGAGGCAGCACGACCAACATGAGTTTTTGTGTTTTGGAAAAAGAAATGGAACCCTTTTTCAGAGGGGAACGATAATTAATTCCCCAAATCAGTTTGCCAGCGATTTTCAGGGGAATTGAATGAGTTTTCCAAAGCCAGTCAGCTGGGAGGGGTGGATGAATCCAGAAACAGCCTGTTTCCTTGTGAATAAATCAAGCCCACTATCAAAAAGGACTCTTCCATTTCTTTTGCTCTTTTCACATTTTTCCACTTTATCATGGTTTGTTATGAATTTTCTGATGTGAGCTTTGATTTTGAAGCTGGATTATGGAGTTCAAGACACAGAAGGAATGGTCTTTTTCAATCAGGGCACAGCTGTTGGCTTGCTCCAATTCTGGCTTTCTGTCATGGTTTTGGGTGCCTCAGCTGAGTTTTGGTTTCTTGAGCGGCAATTTCCTAAAGGATTTCTGGGTCTGAGTTGGTTTTGCCTTCTTCCTTCCCAAATTTTGTATTCTGATGCAATACAAACACGAGTTTAGACAGCAGATCCATTATGAAAGAAAAAAAAAACAAAACCAATTAGCGTGTCATGCTTAGAATTCTAGAGGCAGCACGACCAATATGAGCTTTTGTGTTTTTGAAAAAAAATGGAACCCTTTTACAGAGGGGAACGATAATTAATTCCCCAAATCAGTTTGCCAGCGCTTTTCAGGTGAATTGAATGAGTTTTCCAAAGCCAGTCAGCTGGGAGGGGTGGATGAATCCGGAAACAGCCTGTTTCCTTGTGACTAAATCAAGCCCACTATCAACAAGGACTCTTCCATTTCTTTGGCTCTTTTCACATTTTTCTTCTTTATCATGGTTTGTAATGAATTTTCTGATGTGAGCTTTGATTTTGAGGCTGGAATATGGAGTTCAAGACACGGAAGGAATGGTCTTTTTCAATCAGGGCACAGCTGTTGGCTTGCTCCAATTCTGGCTTTCTGTCATGGTTTTGGGTGCCTCAGCCGAGTTTTGGTTTCTTGAGCGGCAATTTCCTAAAGGATTTCTGGGTCTGAGTTGGTTTTGCCTTCTTCCTTCCCAAATTTTGTATTCTGACGCAATACACACACGAGATCAGACAGCAGCTCCATTATGAAATAAATAAAACAAAACCAATTCGCGTGTCATGCTTAGAATTCTAGAGGCAGCACCACCAACATGAGTTTTTGTGTTTTGGATAAAGAAATGGAACCCTTTTTCAGAGGGGAACGATAATTAATTCCCCAAATCAGTTTGCCAGTGATTTTCAGGTGAATTGAATGAGTTTTCCAAAGCCAGTCAGCTGGGAGGGGTGGATGAATGCGGAAACAGCCTGTTTCCTTGTGACTAAATCAAGCACACTATCAAAAAGGACTCTTCCATTTCTTTGGCTCTTTTCACATTTTTCTTCTTTATCATGGTTTGTAATGAATTTTCTGATGTGAGCTTTGATTTTGAGGCTGGAATATGGAGTTCAAGACACGGAAGGAATGGTCTTTTTCAATCAGGGCACAGCTGTTGGCTTGCTCCAATTCTGGCTTTCTGTCATGGTTTTGGGTGCCTCAGCCGAGTTTTGGTTTCTTGAGCGGCAATTTCCTAAAGGATTTCTGGGTCTCAGTTGGTTTTGCCTTCTTCCTTCCCAAATTTTGTATTCTGACACAATACACACACGAGTTTAGACAGCAGCTCCACTATGAAATAAAAAACAAAACCAATTAGTGTGTCATGCTTAGAATTCTAGAGGCAGCACGACCAACATGAGTTTTTGTGTTTTGGAAAAAGAAATGGAACCCTTTTGCAGAGGGGAACGATAATTAATTCCTCAAATCAGTTTGTAAGGAATTTTCAGGTGAATTGAATGAGTTTTCCAAAGCAATTCAGCTGGGAGCATTGGATGAATGCGGAAACAGCCTGTTTCCTTGTGACTAAATCAAGCCCACTATCAAAAAGGACTCTTCCATTTCTTTGGCTCTTCTCACATTTTTCTTCTTTATCATGGTTTGTAATGAATTTTCTGAGGTGAGCTTTGATTTTAGGCTGGAATATGGAGTTCAAGACCCGGAAGGAAAGGTCTTTTTCAATCAGGGCACAACTGTTGGCTTGCTCCAATTCTGGCTTTCTGTCATGGTTTTGGGTGCCTCAGCCGAGTTTTGGTTTCTTGAGCGGCAATTTCCTAAATGATTTCTGGGTCTGAGTTGGTTTTGCCTTCTTCCTTCCCAAATTTTGTATTCTGACGCAATACACACACGAGATTAGACAGCAGATCCATTATGAAATAAAAAAAAAAAACCAATTAGCGTGTCATGCTTAGAATTCTAGAGGCAGCACGACCAACATGAGTTTTTGTGTTTTGGAAAAATAAATGGAACCCATTTTCAGAGGGGAACGATAATTAATTCCCCAAATGAGTTTGCCAGCGATTTTCAAGTGAATTGAATGAGTTTTCCAAAGCCAGTCAGCTGGGAGGGGTGGATGAATGCAGAAACAGCCTGTTTCCTTGTGAATAAATCAAGCCTACTATCAAAAAGGACTCTTCCATTTCTTTTGCTCTTTTCACATTTTTCCTCTTTATCATGGTTTGTTATGAATTTTCTTATGTGAGCTTTGATTTTGAAGCTGGATTATGGAGTTCAAGACACAGAAGGAATGGTCTTTTTCAATCAGGGCACAGCTGTTGGCTTGCTCCAATTCTGGCTTTCTGTCATGGTTTTGGGTGCCTCAGCCGAGTTTTGGTTTCTTGAGCGGCAATTTCTTAAAGGATTTCTGGGTCTGAGTTCGTTTTGCCTTCTTCCTTCCCAAACTTTGTATTCTGATGCAATACAAACACGAGTTTAGACAGCAGATCCATTATGAAAGAAAAAACAAAACCAATTAGCGTGTCATGCTTAGAATTCTAGAGGCAGCACGACCAACATGAGTTTTTGTGTTTTGGACAAAGAAATGGAACCCTTTTTCAGAGGGGAACGATAATTAATTCCCCAAATCAGTTTGCCAGCGATTTTCAGGGGAATTGAATGAGTTTTTCAAAGCCAGTCAGCTGGGAGGGGTGGATGAATGCGGAAACAGCCTGTTTCCTTGTGAATAAATCAAGCCCACTATCAAAAAGGACTCTTCCATTTCTTTTGCTCTTTTCACATTTTTCCACTTTATCATGGTTTGTTATGAATTTTCTGATGTGAGCTTTGATTTTGAAGCTGGATTATGGAGTTCAAGACACAGAAGGAATGGTCTTTTTCAATCAGGGCACAGCTGTTGGCTTGCTCCAATTCTGGCTTTCTGTCATGGTTTTGGGTGCCTCAGCTGAGTTTTGGTTTCTTGAGCGGCAATTTCCTAAAGGATTTCTGGGTCTGAGTTGGTTTTGCCTTCTTCCTTCCCAAATTTTGTATTCTGACGCAATACAAACACGAGTTTAGACAGCAGCTCCATTATGAAATAAATAAAACAAAACCAATTAGCGTGTCATGCTTAGAATTCTAGAGGCAGCACGACCAACATGAGTTTTTGTGTTTTGGAAAAAGAAATGGAACCCTTTTGCAGAGGGGAACGATAATTAATTCCCCAAATCAGTTTGCCAGCGATTTTCAGGTGAATTGAATGAGTTTTCCAAAGCCAGTCAGCTGGGAGGGGTGGATGAATGCGGAAACAGCCTGTTTCCTTGTGACTAAATCAAGCCCACTATCAAAAAGGACTCTTCCATTTCTTTGGCTCTTTTCACATTTTTCTTCTTTATCATGGTTTGTAATGAATTTTCTGATGTGAGCTTTGATTTTGAGGCTGGAATATGGAGTTCAAGACCCGGAAGGAATGGTCTTTTTCAATCAGGTCACAGCTGTTGGCTTGCTCCAATTCTGGCTTTCTGTCATGGTTTTGGGTGCCTCAGCCGAGTTTTGGTTTCTTGAGCGGCAATTTCCTAAATGATTTCTGGGTCTGAGTTGGTTTTGCCTTCTTCCTTCCCAAATTTTGTATTCTGACGCAATACACACACGAGTTTAGACAGCAGATCCATTATGAAATAAAAAAAAAAAAACAATTAGCGTGTCATGCTTAGAATTCTAGAGGCAGCACGACCAACATGAGTTTTTGTGTTTTGGAAAAAGAAATGGAACCCTTTTTCAGAGGGGAACGATAATTAATTCCCCAAATCAGTTTGCCAGCGATTTTCAGGGGAATTGAATGAGTTTTCCAAAGCCAGTCAGCTGGGAGGGGTGGATGAATCCAGAAACAGCCTGTTTCCTTGTGAATAAATCAAGCCCACTATCAAAAAGGACTCTTCCATTTCTTTTGCTCTTTTCACATTTTTCCACTTTATCATGGTTTGTTATGAATTTTCTGATGTGAGCTTTGATTTTGAAGCTGGATTATGGAGTTCAAGACACAGAAGGAATGGTCTTTTTCAATCAGGGCACAGCTGTTGGCTTGCTCCAATTCTGGCTTTCTGTCATGGTTTTAGGTGCCTCAGCTGAGTTTTGGTTTCTTGAGCGGCAATTTCCTAAAGGATTTCTGGGTCTGAGTTGGTTTTGCCTTCTTCCTTCCCAAATTTTGTATTCTGACGCAATACAAACACGAGTTTAGACAGCAGCTCCATTATGAAATAAATAAAACAAAACCAATGAGCGTGTCATGCTTAGAATTCTAGAGGCAGCACGACCAATATGAGCTTTTGTGTTTTTGAAAAAAAATGGAACCCTTTTACAGAGGGGAACGATAATTAATTCCCCAAATCAGTTTGCCAGCGCTTTTCAGGTGAATTGAATGAGTTTTCCAAAGCCAGTCAGCTGGGAGGGGTGGATGAATCCGGAAACAGCCTGTTTCCTTGTGACTAAATCAAGCCCACTATCAACAAGGACTCTTCCATTTCTTTGGCTCTTTTCACATTTTTCTTCTTTATCATGGTTTGTAATGAATTTTCTGATGTGAGCTTTGATTTTGAGGCTGGAATATGGAGTTCAAGACACGGAAGGAATGGTCTTTTTCAATCAGGGCACAGCTGTTGGCTTGCTCCAATTCTGGCTTTCTGTCATGGTTTTGGGTGCCTCAGCCGAGTTTTGGTTTCTTGAGCGGCAATATCCTAAAGGATTTCTGGGTCTGAGTTGGTTTTGCCTTCTTCCTTCCCAAATTTTGTATTCTGACGCAATACACACACGAGATCAGACAGCAGCTCCATTATGAAATAAATAAAACAAAACCAATTCGCGTGTCATGCTTAGAATTCTAGAGGCAGCACGACCAACATGAGTTTTTGTGTTTTGGATAAAGAAATGGAACCCTTTTTCAGAGGGGAACGATAATTAATTCCCCAAATCAGTTTGCCAGTGATTTTCAGGTGAATTGAATGAGTTTTCCAAAGCCAGTCAGCTGGGAGGGGTGGATGAATGCGGAAACAGCCTGTTTCCTTGTGACTAAATCAAGCACACTATCAAAAAGGACTCTTCCATTTCTTTGGCTCTTTTCACATTTTTCTTCTTTATCATGGTTTGTAATGAATTTTCTGATGTGAGCTTTGATTTTGAGGCTGGAATATGGAGTTCAAGACCCGGAAGGAATGGTCTTTTTCAATCAGGTCACAGCTGTTGGCTTGCTCCAATTCTGGCTTTCTGTCATGGTTTTGGGTGCCTCAGCCGAGTTTTGGTTTCTTGAGCGGCAATTTCCTAAATGATTTCTGGGTCTGAGTTGGTTTTGCCTTCTTCCTTCCCAAATTTTGTATTCTGACGCAATACACACACGAGTTTAGACAGCAGATCCATTATGAAATAAAAAAAAAAAACAATTAGCGTGTCATGCTTAGAATTCTAGAGGCAGCACGACCAACATGAGTTTTTGTGTTTTGGAAAAAGAAATGGAACCCTTTTTCAGAGGGGAACGATAATTAATTCCCCAAATCAGTTTGCCAGCGATTTTCAGGGGAATTGAATGAGTTTTCCAAAGCCAGTCAGCTGGGAGGGGTGGATGAATCCAGAAACAGCCTGTTTCCTTGTGAATAAATCAAGCCCACTATCAAAAAGGACTCTTCCATTTCTTTTGCTCTTTTCACATTTTTCCACTTTATCATGGTTTGTTATGAATTTTCTGATGTGAGCTTTGATTTTGAAGCTGGATTATGGAGTTCAAGACACAGAAGGAATGGTCTTTTTCAATCAGGGCACAGCTGTTGGCTTGCTCCAATTCTGGCTTTCTGTCATGGTTTTGGGTGCCTCAGCTGAGTTTTGGTTTCTTGAGCGGCAATTTCCTAAAGGATTTCTGGGTCTGAGTTCGTTTTGCCTTCTTCCTTCCCAAATTTTGTATTCTGACGCAATACAAACACGAGTTTAGACAGCAGCTCCATTATGAAATAAATAAAACAAAACCAATGAGCGTGTCATGCTTAGAATTCTAGAGGCAGCACGACCAATATGAGCTTTTGTGTTTTTGAAAAAAAATGGAACCCTTTTACAGAGGGGAACGATAATTAATTCCCCAAATCAGTTTGCCAGCGCTTTTCAGGTGAATTGAATGAGTTTTCCAAAGCCAGTCAGCTGGGAGGGGTGGATGAATCCGGAAACAGCCTGTTTCCTTGTGACTAAATCAAGCCCACTATCAACAAGGACTCTTCCATTTCTTTGGCTCTTTTCACATTTTTCTTCTTTATCATGGTTTGTAATGAATTTTCTGATGTGAGCTTTGATTTTGAGGCTGGAATATGGAGTTCAAGACACGGAAGGAATGGTCTTTTTCAATCAGGGCACAGCTGTTGGCTTGCTCCAATTCTGGCTTTCTGTCATGGTTTTGGGTGCCTCAGCCGAGTTTTGGTTTCTTGAGCGGCAATATCCTAAAGGATTTCTGGGTCTGAGTTGGTTTTGCCTTCTTCCTTCCCAAATTTTGTATTCTGACGCAATACACACACGAGATCAGACAGCAGCTCCATTATGAAATAAATAAAACAAAACCAATTCGCGTGTCATGCTTAGAATTCTAGAGGCAGCACGACCAACATGAGTTTTTGTGTTTTGGATAAAGAAATGGAACCCTTTTTCAGAGGGGAACGATAATTAATTCCCCAAATCAGTTTGCCAGTGATTTTCAGGTGAATTGAATGAGTTTTCCAAAGCCAGTCAGCTGGGAGGGGTGGATGAATGCGGAAACAGCCTGTTTCCTTGTGACTAAATCAAGCACACTATCAAAAAGGACTCTTCCATTTCTTTGGCTCTTTTCACATTTTTCTTCTTTATCATGGTTTGTAATGAATTTTCTGATGTGAGCTTTGATTTTGAGGCTGGAATATGGAGTTCAAGACACGGAAGGAATGGTCTTTTTCAATCAGGGCACAGCTGTTGGCTTGCTCCAATTCTGGCTTTCTGTCATGGTTTTGGGTGCCTCAGCCGAGTTTTGGTTTCTTGAGCGGCAATTTCCTAAAGGATTTCTGGGTCTCAGTTGGTTTTGCCTTCTTCCTTCCCAAATTTTGTATTCTGACACAATACACACACGAGTTTAGACAGCAGCTCCACTATGAAATAAAAAACAAAACAATTAGTGTGTCATGCTTAGAATTCTAGAGGCAGCACGACCAACATGAGTTTTTGTGTTTTGGAAAAAGAAATGGAACCCTTTTGCAGAGGGGAACGATAATTAATTCCTCAAATCAGTTTGTAAGGAATTTTCAGGTGAATTGAATGAGTTTTCCAAAGCAATTCAGCTGGGAGCATTGGATGAATGCGGAAACAGCCTGTTTCCTTGTGACTAAATCAAGCCCACTATCAAAAAGGACTCTCCATTTCTTTGGCTCTTCTCACATTTTTCTTCTTTATCATGGTTTGTAATGAATTTTCTGAGGTGAGCTTTGATTTTAGGCTGGAATATGGAGTTCAAGACCCGGAAGGAAAGGTCTTTTTCAATCAGGGCACAACTGTTGGCTTGCTCCAATTCTGGCTTTCTGTCATGGTTTTGGGTGCCTCAGCCGAGTTTTGGTTTCTTGAGCGGCAATTTCCTAAATGATTTCTGGGTCTGAGTTCGTTTTGCCTTCTTCCTTCCCAAATTTTGTATTCTGACGCAATACACACACGAGATTAGACAGCAGATCCATTATGAAATAAAAAAAAAAAACCAATTAGCGTGTCATGCTTAGAATTCTAGAGGCAGCACGACCAACATGAGTTTTTGTGTTTTGGAAAAATAAATGGAACCCATTTTCAGAGGGGAACGATAATTAATTCCCCAAATGAGTTTGCCAGCGATTTTCAGGTGAATTGAATGAGTTTTCCAAAGCCAGTCAGCTGGGAGGGGTGGATGAATCCAGAAACAGCCTGTTTCCTTGTGAATAATTCAAGCCCACTATCAAAAGAACTCTTCCATTTCTTTTGCTCTTTTCACATTTTTCCTCTTTATCATGGTTTGTAATGAATTTTCTGAAGTGAGCTTTGATTTTGAAGCTGGATTATGGAGTTCAAGACACAGAAGGAATGGTCTTTTTCAATCAGGGCACAGCTGTTGGCTTGCTCCAATTCTGGCTTTCTGTCATGGTTTTGGGTGCCTCAGCCGAGTTTTGGTTTCTTGAGCGGCAATTTCCTAAAGGATTTCTGAGTCTGAGTTGGTTTTGCCTTCTTCCTTCCCAAATTTTGTATTCTGACGCAATACACACACGAGTTTAGACAGCAGATCCATTATGAAATAAAAAAAAAAAAACCAATTACCGTGTCATGCTTAGAATTCTAGAGGCAGCACGACCAACATGAGTTTTTGTGTTTTGGAAAAAGAAATGGAACCCTTTTTCAGAGGGGAACGATAATTAATTCCCCAAATCAGTTTGCCAGCGATTTTCAGGGGAATTGAATGAGTTTTCCAAAGCCAGTCAGCTGGGAGGGGTGGATGAATCCAGAAACAGCCTGTTTCCTTGTGAATAAATCAAGCCCACTATCAAAAAGGACTCTTCCATTTCTTAGGCTCTTCTCACATTTTTCCACTTTATCATGGTTTGTTATGAATTTTCTGATGTGAGCTTTGATTTTGAAGCTGGATTATGGATTTCAAGACACAGAAGGAATGGTCTTTTTCAATCAGGGCACAGCTGTTGGCTTGCTCCAATTCTGGCTTTCTGTCATGGTTTTGGGTGCCTCAGCTGAGTTTTGGTTTCTTGAGCGGCAATTTCCTAAAGGATTTCTGGGTCTGAGTTGGTTTTGCCTTCTTCCTTCCCAAATTTTGTATTCTGATGCAATACAAACACGAGTTTAGACAGCAGATCCATTATGAAAGAAAAAAAAAACAAAACCAATTAGCGTGTCATGCTTAGAATTCTAGAGGCAGCACGACCAAAATGAGCTTTTGTGTTTTTGAAAAAAAATGGAACCCTTTTGCAGAGGGGAACGATAATTAATTCCCCAAATCAGTTTGCCAGCGCTTTTCAGGTGAATTGAATGAGTTTTCCAAAGCCAGTCAGCTGGGAGGGGTGGATGAATCCGGAAACAGCCTGTTTCCTTGTGACTAAATCAAGCCCACTATCAACAAGGACTCTTCCATTTCTTTGGCTCTTTTCACATTTTTCTTCTTTATCATGGTTTGTAATGAATTTTCTGATGTGAGCTTTGATTTTGAGGCTGGAATATGGAGTTCAAGACACGGAAGGAATGGTCTTTTTCAATCAGGGCACAGCTGTTGGCTTGCTCCAATTCTGGCTTTCTGTCATGGTTTTGGGTGCCTCAGCCGAGTTTTGGTTTCTTGAGCGGCAATTTCCTAAAGGATTTCTGGGTCTGAGTTGGTTTTGCCTTCTTCCTTCCCAAATTTTGTATTCTGACGCAATACACACACGAGATCAGACAGCAGCTCCATTATGAAATAAATAAAACAAAACCAATTCGCGTGTCATGCTTAGAATTCTAGAGGCAGCACGACCAACATGAGTTTTTGTGTTTTGGATAAAGAAATGGAACACTTTTTCAGAGGGGAACGATAATTAATTCCCCAAATCAGTTTGCCAGTGATTTTCAGGTGAATTGAATGAGTTTTCCAAAGCCAGTCAGCTGGGAGGGGTGGATGAATGCGGAAACAGCCTGTTTCCTTGTGACTAAATCAAGCACACTATCAAAAAGGACTCTTCCATTTCTTTGGCTCTTTTCACATTTTTCTTCTTTATCATGGTTTGTAATGAATTTTCTGATGTGAGCTTTGATTTTGAGGCTGGAATATGGAGTTCAAGACACGGAAGGAATGGTCTTTTTCAATCAGGGCACAGCTGTTGGCTTGCTCCAATTCTGGCTTTCTGTCATGGTTTTGGGTGCCTCAGCCGAGTTTTGGTTTCTTGAGCGGCAATTTCCTAAAGGATTTCTGGGTCTCAGTTGGTTTTGCCTTCTTCCTTCCCAAATTTTGTATTCTGACACAATACACACACGAGTTTAGACAGCAGCTCCACTATGAAATAAAAAACAAAACCAATTAGTGTGTCATGCTTAGAATTCTAGAGGCAGCACGACCAACATGAGTTTTTGTGTTTTGGAAAAAGAAATGGAACCCTTTTGCAGAGGGGAACGATAATTAATTCCTCAAATCAGTTTGTAAGGAATTTTCAGGTGAATTGAATGAGTTTTCCAAAGCAATTCAGCTGGGAGCATTGGATGAATGCGGAAACAGCCTGTTTCCTTGTGACTAAATCAAGCCCACTATCAAAAAGGACTCTTCCATTTCTTTGGCTCTTCTCACATTTTTCTTCTTTATCATGGTTTGTAATGAATTTTCTGAGGTGAGCTTTGATTTTAGGCTGGAATATGGAGTTCAAGACCCGGAAGGAAAGGTCTTTTTCAATCAGGGCACAACTGTTGGCTTGCTCCAATTCTGGCTTTCTGTCATGGTTTTGGGTGCCTCAGCCGAGTTTTGGTATCTTGAGCGGCAATTTCCTAAATGATTTCTGGGTCTGAGTTCGTTTTGCCTTCTTCCTTCCCAAATTTTGTATTCTGACGCAATACACACACCAGATTAGACAGCAGATCCATTATGAAATAAAAAAAAAAAAAACCAATTAGCGTGTCATGCTTAGAATTCTAGAGGCAGCACGACCAACATGAGTTTTTGTGTTTTGGACAAAGAAATGGAACCCTTTTTCAGAGGGGAACGATAATTAATTCCCCAAATCAGTTTGCCAGCGATTTTCAGGGGAATTGAATGAGTTTTCCAAAGCCAGTCAGCTGGGAGGGGTGCATGAATCCAGAAACAGCCTGTTTCCTTGTGAATAAATCAAGCCCACTATCAACAAGGACTCTTCCATTTCTTTGGCTCTTTTCACATTTTTCCTCTTTATCATGGTTTGTTATGAATTTTCTGATGTGAGCTTTGATTTTGTAGCTGGATTATGGAGTTCAAGACACAGAAGGAATGGTCTTTTTCAATCAGGGCACAGCTGTTGGCTTGCTCCAATTCTGGCTTTCTGTCATGGTTTTGGGTGCCTCAGCCGAGTTTTGGTTTCTTGAGCGGCAATTTCTTAAAGGATTTCTGGGTCTGAGTTGGTTTTGCCTTCTTCCTTCCCAAATTTTGTATTCTGACGCAATACAAACACGAGTTTAGACAGCAGATCCATTATGAAAAAAAAACAAAACCAATTAGCGTGTCATGCTTAGAATTCTAGAGGCAGCACGACCAACATGAGGTTTTGTGTTTTGGAAAAAGAAATGGAACCCTTTTGCAGAGGGGAACGATAATTAATTCCCCAAATCAGTTTGCCAGCGATTTTCAGGTGAATTGAATGAGTTTTCCAAAGCCAGTCAGCTGGGAGGGGTGGATGAATCCGGAAACAGCCTGTTTCCTTGTGATTAAATCAAGCCCACTCTCAAAAAGGACTCTTCCATTTCTTTGGCTCTTCTCACATTTTTCTTTTTTATCATGGTTTGTAATGAATTTTCTGATGTGAGCTTTGATTTTGAGGCTGGAATATGGAGTTCAAGACACGGAAGGAAAGGTCTTTTTCAATCAGGGCACAGCTGTTGGCTTGCTCCAATTCTGGCTTTCTGTCATGGTTTTGGGTGCCTCAGCCGAGTTTTGGTTTCTTGAGCGGCAATTTCCTAAAGGATTTCTGGGTCTGAGTTGGTTTTGCCTTCTTCCTTCCCAAATTTTGTATTCTGACGCAATACAAACACGAGTTTAGACAGCAGATCCATTATGAAATAAAAAAAAAAACAAAACCAATTAGCGTGTCATTCTTAGAATTCTAGAGGCAGCACGACCAACATGAGTTTTTGTGTTTTGGACAAAAAATGGAACCCTTTTGCAGAGGGGAACGATAATTCATTCCCCAAATCAGTTTGCCAGCGATTTTCAGGTGAATTGAATGAGTTTTCCAAAGCCAGTCAGCTGGGAGGGGTGGATGAATGAGGAAACAGCCTGTTTCCTTGTGACGAAATCAAGCCCACTATCAAAAAGGACTCTTCCATTTCTTTGGCTCTTTTCACATTTTTCCTCTTTATCATGGTTTCTTATGAATTTTCTGATGTGAGCTTTGATTTTGAAGCTGGATTATGGAGTTCAAGACCGGAAGGAATGGTCTTTTTCAATCAGGGCACAGCTGTTGGCTTGCTCCAATTCTGGCTTACTGTCATGGTTTTGGGTGCCTCAGCCGAGTTTTGGTTTCTTGAGCGGCAATTTCCTAAAGGATTTCTGGGTCTGAGTTGGTTTTGCCTTCTTCCTTCCCAAATTTTGTATTCTGACGCAATACACACACGAGTTTAGACAGCAGATCCATTATGAAATAAAAAAAAAAAAACCAATTAGCGTGTCATGCTTAGAATTCTAGAGGCAGCACGACCAACATGAGTTTATGTGTTTTGGAAAAAGAAATGGAACCCTTTTGCAGAGGGGAACGATCATTAATTCCCCAAATCAGTTTGCCAGCGATTTTCAGGGGAATTGAATGAGTTTTCCAAAGCCAGTCAGCTGGGAGAGTTGGATGAATCCAGAAAGAGCCTGTTTCCTTGTGAATAAATCAAGCCCACTATCAAAAAGGACTCTTGCATTTCTTTGGCTCTTTTCACATTTTTCTTCTTTATCATGGTTTGTAATGAATTTTCTGATGTGAGCTTTGATTTTGAGGCTGGAATATGGAGTTCAAGACACGGAAGGAAAGGTCTTTTTCAATCTGGGCACAGCTGTTGGCTTGCTACCAATTCTGGCTTTCTGTCATGGTTTTGGGTGCCTCAGCCGAGTTTTGGTTTCTTGAGCGGCAATTTCCTAAAGGATTTCTGGGTCTGAGTTGGTTTTGCCTTCTTCCTTCCCAAATTTTGTATTCTGACGCAATACAAACACGAGTTTAGACAGCAGATCCATTATGAAAGAAAAAAAAAAAAAACAAAAAAAATGAGCATGTCATGCTTAGAATTCTAGAGGCAGCACGACCAACATGAGTTTTTGTGTTTTGGACAAAGAAATGGAACCCTTTTGCAGAGGGGAACAATAATTAATTCCCCAAATCAGTTTGCCAGCGATTTTCAGGTGAAATGAATGAGTTTTCCAAAGCCAGTCAGCTGGGAGGGGTGGATGAATCCGGAAACAGCCTGTTTCCTTGTGACTAAATCAAGCACACTATCAAAAAGGACTCTTGCATTTCTTTGGCTCTTCTCACATTTTTCTTCTTTATCATGGTTTGTAATGAATTTTCTGATGTGAGCTTTGATTTTGAGGCTGGAATATGGAGTTCAAGACACAGAAGGAAAGGTCTTTTTCAATCAGTGCACAGCTGTTGGCTTGCTCCAATTCTGGCTTTCTGTCATGGTTTTGGGTGCCTCAGCCGAGTTTTGGTTTCTTGAGCAGCAATTTCCTAAATGATTTCCGGGTCTGAGTTGGTTTTGCCTTCTTCCTTCCCAAATTTTGTATTCTGATGCAATACAAACACGAGTTTAGACAGCAGATCCATTATGAAATAAAAAAAAAAAAAAACAAAACCAATTAGCGTGTCATGCTTAGAATTCTAGAGGCAGCACGACCAACATGAGTTTTTGTGTTTTGGACAAAGAAATGGAACCCTTTTGCAGAGGGGAACGATAATTCATTCCCCAAATCAGTTTGCCAGCGATTTTCAGGGGAATTGAATGAGTTTTCCAAAGCCAGTCAGCTGGGAGGGGTGGATGAATCCGGAAACAGCCTGTTTCCTTGTGATTAAATCAAGCCCATTATCAAAAAGGACTCTTCCATTTCTTTGGCTCTTCTCACATTTTTCTTCTTTATCATGGTTTGTAATGAGTTTTCTGATGTGAGCTTTGATTTTGAGGCTGGAATATGGAGTTCAAGACCCGGAAGGAATGGTCTTTTTCAATCAGGGCACAGCTGTTGGCTTGCTCCAATTCTGGCTTTCTGTCATGGTTTTGGGTGCCTCAGCCGAGTTTTGGTTTCTTGAGCGGCAATTTCCTAAATGATTTCTGGGTCTGAGTTAGTTTTGCCTTCCTCCTTCCCAAATATTGTATTCTGACGCAATACAAACACGAGTTTAGACAGCAGATCCATTATGAAAGAAAAAACAAAACCAATTAGCATGTCATGCTTAGAATTCTAGAGGCAGCACGACCAACATGAGTTTTTGTGTTTTGGACAAAGAAATGGAACCCTTTTGCAGAGGGGAACGATAATTAATTCCCCAAATCAGTTTGCCAGCGATTTTCAGGGGAATTGAATGAGTTTTCCAAAGCCAGTCAGCTGGGAGAGGTGGATGAATCCAGAAACAGCCTGTTTCCTTGTGACTAAATCAAGCCCACTATCAAAAAGGACTCTCCCATTTCTTTGGCTCTTTTCACATTTTTCCTCTTTATCATGGTTTGTTATGAATTTTCTGATGTGAGCTTTGATTTTGAAGCTGGATTATGGAGTTCAAAGAACAGAAGGAATGGTCTTTTTCAATCAGGGCACAGCTGTTGGCTTGCTCCAATTCTGGCTTTCTGTCATGGTTTTGGGTGCCTCAGCCGAGTTTTGGTTTCTTGAGCGGCAATTTCCTAAAGGATTTCTGGGTCTGAGTTGGTTTTGCCTTCTTCCTTCCCAAATTTTGTATTCTGACGCAATACAAACACGAGTTTAGACAGCAGATCCATTATGAAATAAAAAAAAAAACAAAACCAATTAGCGTGTCATTCTTAGAATTCTAGAGGCAGCACGACCAACATGAGTTTTTGTGTTTTGGACAAAAAATGGAACCCTTTTGCAGAGGGGAACGATAATTCATTCCCCAAATCAGTTTGCCAGCGATTTTCAGGTGAATTGAATGAGTTTTCCAAAGCCAGTCAGCTGGGAGGGGTGGATGAATGAGGAAACAGCCTGTTTCCTTGTGACGAAATCAAGCCCACTATCAAAAAGGACTCTTCCATTTCTTTGGCTCTTTTCACATTTTTCCTCTTTATCATGGTTTCTTATGAATTTTCTGATGTGAGCTTTGATTTTGAAGCTGGATTATGGAGTTCAAGACCGGAAGGAATGGTCTTTTTCAATCAGGGCACAGCTGTTGGCTTGCTCCAATTCTGGCTTACTGTCATGGTTTTGGGTGCCTCAGCCGAGTTTTGGTTTCTTGAGCGGCAATTTCCTAAAGGATTTCTGGGTCTGAGTTGGTTTTGCCTTCTTCCTTCCCAAATTTTGTATTCTGACGCAATACACACACGAGTTTAGACAGCAGATCCATTATGAAATAAAAAAAAAAAAACCAATTAGCGTGTCATGCTTAGAATTCTAGAGGCAGCACGACCAACATGAGTTTATGTGTTTTGGAAAAAGAAATGGAACCCTTTTGCAGAGGGGAACGATCATTAATTCCCCAAATCAGTTTGCCAGCGATTTTCAGGGGAATTGAATGAGTTTTCCAAAGCCAGTCAGCTGGGAGAGTTGGATGAATCCAGAAAGAGCCTGTTTCCTTGTGAATAAATCAAGCCCACTATCAAAAAGGACTCTTGCATTTCTTTGGCTCTTTTCACATTTTTCTTCTTTATCATGGTTTGTAATGAATTTTCTGATGTGAGCTTTGATTTTGAGGCTGGAATATGGAGTTCAAGACACGGAAGGAAAGGTCTTTTTCAATCTGGGCACAGCTGTTGGCTTGCTACCAATTCTGGCTTTCTGTCATGGTTTTGGGTGCCTCAGCCGAGTTTTGGTTTCTTGAGCGGCAATTTCCTAAAGGATTTCTGGGTCTGAGTTGGTTTTGCCTTCTTCCTTCCCAAATTTTGTATTCTGACGCAATACAAACACGAGTTTAGACAGCAGATCCATTATGAAAGAAAAAAAAAAAAAACAAAAAAAATGAGCATGTCATGCTTAGAATTCTAGAGGCAGCACGACCAACATGAGTTTTTGTGTTTTGGACAAAGAAATGGAACCCTTTTGCAGAGGGGAACAATAATTAATTCCCCAAATCAGTTTGCCAGCGATTTTCAGGTGAAATGAATGAGTTTTCCAAAGCCAGTCAGCTGGGAGGGGTGGATGAATCCGGAAACAGCCTGTTTCCTTGTGACTAAATCAAGCACACTATCAAAAAGGACTCTTGCATTTCTTTGGCTCTTCTCACATTTTTCTTCTTTATCATGGTTTGTAATGAATTTTCTGATGTGAGCTTTGATTTTGAGGCTGGAATATGGAGTTCAAGACACAGAAGGAAAGGTCTTTTTCAATCAGTGCACAGCTGTTGGCTTGCTCCAATTCTGGCTTTCTGTCATGGTTTTGGGTGCCTCAGCCGAGTTTTGGTTTCTTGAGCAGCAATTTCCTAAATGATTTCCGGGTCTGAGTTGGTTTTGCCTTCTTCCTTCCCAAATTTTGTATTCTGATGCAATACAAACACGAGTTTAGACAGCAGATCCATTATGAAATAAAAAAAAAAAAACAAAACCAATTAGCGTGTCATGCTTAGAATTCTAGAGGCAGCACGACCAACATGAGTTTTTGTGTTTTGGACAAAGAAATGGAACCCTTTTGCAGAGGGGAACGATAATTCATTCCCCAAATCAGTTTGCCAGCGATTTTCAGGGGAATTGAATGAGTTTTCCAAAGCCAGTCAGCTGGGAGGGGTGGATGAATCCGGAAACAGCCTGTTTCCTTGTGATTAAATCAAGCCCATTATCAAAAAGGACTCTTCCATTTCTTTGGCTCTTCTCACATTTTTCTTCTTTATCATGGTTTGTAATGAGTTTTCTGATGTGAGCTTTGATTTTGAGGCTGGAATATGGAGTTCAAGACCCGGAAGGAATGGTCTTTTTCAATCAGGGCACAGCTGTTGGCTTGCTCCAATTCTGGCTTTCTGTCATGGTTTTGGGTGCCTCAGCCGAGTTTTGGTTTCTTGAGCGGCAATTTCCTAAATGATTTCTGGGTCTGAGTTAGTTTTGCCTTCCTCCTTCCCAAATATTGTATTCTGACGCAATACAAACACGAGTTTAGACAGCAGATCCATTATGAAAGAAAAAACAAAACCAATTAGCGTGTCATGCTTAGAATTCTAGAGGCAGCACGACCAACATGAGTTTTTGTGTTTTGGACAAAGAAATGGAACCCTTTTGCAGAGGGGAACGATAATTAATTCCCCAAATCAGTTTGCCAGCGATTTTCAGGGGAATTGAATGAGTTTTCCAAAGCCAGTCAGCTGGGAGAGGTGGATGAATCCAGAAACAGCCTGTTTCCTTGTGACTAAATCAAGCCCACTATCAAAAAGGACTCTCCCATTTCTTTGGCTCTTTTCACATTTTTCCTCTTTATCATGGTTTGTTATGAATTTTCTGATGTGAGCTTTGATTTTGAAGCTGGATTATGGAGTTCAAAGAACAGAAGGAATGGTCTTTTTCAATCAGGGCACAGCTGTTGGCTTGCTCCAATTCTGGCTTTCTGTCATGGTTTTGGGTGCCTCAGCCGAGTTTTGGTTTCTTGAGCGGCAATTTCCTAAAGGATTTCTGGGTCTGAGTTGGTTTTGCCTTCTTCCTTCCCAAATTTTGTATTCTGATGCAATACAAACACGAGTTTAGACAGCAGATCCATTATGAAATAAAAAACAAAACCAATTAGCGTGTCATGCTTAGAATTCTAGAGGCAGCACGACCAACATGAGTTTTTGTGTTTTGGACAAAGAACTGGAACCCTTTTGCAGAGGGGAACGATAATTAATTCCCCAAATCAGTTTGCCAGCGATTTTCAGGTGAATTGAATGAGGTTTCCAAAGCCAGTCAGCTGGGAGGGGTGGATGAATGCGGAAACAGCCTGTTTCCTTGTGACTAAATCAAGCCCACTATCAAAAAGGACTCTTCCATTTCTTTGGCTCTTCTCACATTTTTCTTCTTTATCATGGTTTGTAATGAATTTTCTGATGTGAGCTTTGATTTTGAGGCTGGAATATGGAGTTCAAGACACAGAAGGAAAGGTCTTTTTCAATCAGTGCACAGCTGTTGGCTTGCTCCAATTCTGGCTTTCTGTCATGGTTTTGGGTGCCTCAGCCGAGTTTTGGTTTCTTGAGCGGCAATTTCCTAAAGGATTTCTGGGTCTGAGTTGGTTTTGCCTTCTTCCTTCCCAAATTTTGTATTCTGACGCAATACAAACACGAGTTTAGACAGCAGATCCATTATGAAAGAAAAAAAAAAAAAAAAAACAAAAAAAATGAGCATGTCATGCTTAGAATTCTAGAGGCAGCACGACCAACATGAGTTTTTGTGTTTTGGACAAAGAAATGGAACCCTTTTTCAGAGGGGAACGATAATTAATTCCCCAAATCAGTTTGCCAGCGATTTTCAGGTGAAATGAATGAGTTTTCCAAAGCCAGTCAGCTGGGAGGGGTGGATGAATCCGGAAACAGCCTGTTTCCTTGTGACTAAATCAAGCACACTATCAAAAAGGACTCTTGCATTTCTTTGGCTCTTCTCACATTTTTCTTCTTTATCATGGTTTGTAATGAATTTTCTGATGTGAGCTTTGATTTTGAGGGTGGAATATGGAGTTCAAGACACGGAAGGAAAGGTCTTTTTCAATCAGGGCACAGCTGTTGGCTTGCTCCAATTCTGGCTTTCTGTCATGGTTTTGGGTGCCTCAGCCGAGTTTTGGTTTCTTGAGCGGCAATTTCCTAAAGGATTTCTGGGTCTGAGTTGGTTTTGCCTTCTTCCTTCCCAAATTTTGTATTCTGACGCAATACAAACACGAGTTTAGACAGCAGATCCATTATGAAATAAAAAAAAAACAAAATCTATGTGCGTGTCATGCTTAGAATTCTAGAGGCAGCACGACCAACATGAGTTTTTGTGTTTTGGAAAAAGAAATGGAACCCTTTTGCAGAGGGGAACGATAATTCATTCCCCAAATCAGTTTGCCAGCGCTTTTCAGGTGAATTGAATGAGTTTTCCAAAGTCAGTCAGCTGGGAGGTGTGGATGAATCCGGAAACAGCCTGTTTCCTTGTGACTCAATCAAGCCCACTATCAAAAAGGACTCTTCCATTTCTTTGGCTCTTTTCACATTTTTCTTCTTTATCATGGTTTGTAATGAGTTTTCTGATGTGAGCTTTGATTTTGAGGCTGGAATATAGAGTCAAGACACGGAAGGAAAGGTCTTTTTCAATCAGGGCACAGCTGTTGGCTTGCTCCAATTCTGGCTTTCTGTCATGGTTTTGGGTGCCTCAGCCGAGTTTTGGTTTCTTGAGCGTCAATTTCCTAAAGGATTTCTGCGTCTGAGTTGGTTTTGCCTTCTTCCTTCCCAAATTTTGTATTCTGACGCAATACAAACACGAGTTTAGACAGCAGATCCATTATGAAATAAATAAAAAAAAACCAATTCGCGTGTCATGCTTAGAATTCTAGAGGCAGCACGACCAACATGAGTTTTTGTGTTTTGGACAAAGAAATGGAACCCTTTTGCAGAGGGGAACGATAATTAATTCCCCAAATCAGTTTGCCAGCGATTTTCAGGTGAATTGAATGAGTATTCCAAAGCCAGTCAGCTGGGAGGGGTGGATGAATGCGGAAACAGCCTGTTTCCTTGTGACTAAATCAAGCACACTATCAAAAAGGACTCTTCCATTTCTTTGGCTCTTCTCACATTTTTCTTCTTTATCATGGTTTGTAATGAATTTTCTGATGTGAGCTTTGATTTTGAGGCTGGAATATGGAGTTCAAGACACGGAAGGAAAGGTCTTTTTCAATCAGGGCACAGCTTTTGGCTTGCTCCAATTCTGGCTTTCTGTCATGGTTTTGGGTGCCTCAGCCGAGTTTTGGTTTCTTGAGCGGCAATTTCCTAAAGGATTTCTGGGTCTGAGTTGGTTTTGCCTTCTTCCTTCCCAAATTTTGTATTCTGACGCAATACAAACACGAGTTTAGACAGCAGATCCATTATGAAATAAAAAAAAAAACAAAATCTATGTGCGTGTCATGCTTAGAATTCTAGAGGCAGCACGACCAACATGAGTTTTTGTGTTTTGGAAAAAGAAATGGAACCCTTTTTCAGAGGGGAACGATAATTAATTCCCCAAATCAGTTTGCCAGCGATTTTCAGGTGAATTGAATGAGTTTTCCAAAGTCAGTCAGCTGGGAGGTGTGGATGAATCCGGAAACAGCCTGTTTCCTTGTGACTAAATCAAGCCCACTATCAAAAAGGACTCTTCCATTTCTTTGGCTCTTTTCACATTTTTCTTCTTTATCATGGTTTGTAATGAATTTCCTGATGTGAGCTTTGATTTTGAGGCTGGAATATGGAGTTCAAAAAACGGAAGGAATGGTCTTTTTCAATCAGGGCACAGCTGTTGGCTTGATCCAATTCTGGCTTTCTGTCATGGTTTTGGGTGCCTCAGCCGGGTTTTGGTTTCTTGAGCAGCAATTTCCTAAAGGATTTCTGGGTCTGAGTTGGTTTTGCCTTCTTCCTTCCCAAATTTTGTATTCTGACGCAATACAAACACGAGTTTAGACAGCAGATCCATTATGAAAGAAAAAAAAAAAAACAAAACCAATTAGCGTGTCATGTTTAGAATTCTAGAGGCAGCATGACCCACATGAGTTTTTGTGTTTTGGACAAAGAAATGGAACCCTTTTACAGAGGGGAACGATAATTAATTCCCCAAATCAGTTTGCCAGCGATTTTCAGGGGAATTGAATGAGTTTTCCAAAGCCAGTCAGCTGGGAGGGGTGGATGAATCCAGAAACAGCCTGTTTCCTTGTGAATAAATCAAGCCCACTATCAAAAAGGACTCTCCCATTTCTTTGGCTCTTTTCCCATTTTTCCTCTTTATCATGGTTTGTTATGAATTTTCTGATGTGAGCTTTGATTTTGAAGCTGGATTATGGAGTTCAAAGCACAGAAGGAATGGTCTTTTTCAATCAGGGCACAGCTGTTGGCTTGCTCCAATTCTGGCTTTCTGTCATGGTTTTGGGTGCCTCAGCTGAGTTTTGGTTTCTTGAGCGGCAATTTCCTAAAGGATTTCTGGGTCTGAGTTGGTTTTGCCTTCTACCTTCCCAAATTGTGTATTCTGACGCAAAACAAACACGAGTTTAGACAGCAGATCCATTATGAAATAAAAAACAAATCCAATTAGCGTGTCATGCTTAGAATTCTAGAGGCAGCACGACCAACATGAGTTTTTGTGTTTTGGACAAAGAACTGGAACCCTTTTGCAGAGGGGAACGATAATTAATTCCCCAAATCAGTTTGCCAGCGATTTTCAGGTGAATTGAATGAGTTTTCCAAAGCCAGTCAGCTGGGAGGGGTGGATGAATCCGGAAACAGCCTGTTTCCTTGTGACTAAATCAAGCCCACTATCAAAAAGGACTCTTCCATTTCTTTGGCTCTTCTCACATTTTTCTTCTTTATCATGGTTTGTAATGAATTTTCTGATGTGAGCTTTGATTTTGAGGCTGGAATATGGAGTCAAGACACGGAAGGACAGGTCTTTTTCAATCAGGGCACAGCTGTTGGCTTGCTCCAATTCTGGCTTTCTGTCATGGTTTTGGGTGCCTCAGCCGAGTTTTGGTTTCTTGAGCGGCAATTTCCTAAAGGATTTCTGGGTCTGAGTTGGTTTTGCCTTCTTCCTTCCCAAATTTTGTATTCTGACGCAATACAAACACGAGTTTAGACAGCAGATCCATTATGAAAGAAAAACAAAAAAAAAAAAAAACAAAAAAAATGAGCATGTCATGCTTAGAATTCTAGAGGCAGCACGACCAACATGAGTTTTTGTGTTTTGGACAAAGAAATGGAACCCTTTTTCAGAGGGGAACGATAATTAATTCCCCAAATCAGTTTGCCAGCGATTTTCAGGTGAAATGAATGAGTTTTCCAAAGCCAGTCAGCTGGGAGGAGTGGATGAATCCGGAAACAGCCTGTTTCCTTGTGACTAAATCAAGCACACTATCAAAAAGGACTCTTCCATTTCTTTGGCTCTTCTCACATTTTTCTTCTTTATCATGGTTTGTAATGAATTTTCTGATGTGAGCTTTGATTTTGAGGGTGGAATATGGAGTTCAAGACACGGAAGGAAAGGTCTTTTTCAATCAGGGCACAGCTGTTGGCTTGCTCCAATTCTGGCTTTCTGTCATGGTTTTGGGTGCCTCAGCCGAGTTTTGGTTTCTTGAGCGGCAATTTCCTAAAGGATTTCTGGGTCTGAGTTGGTTTTGCCTTCTTCCTTCCCAAATTTTGTATTCTGACGCAATACAAACACAAGTTTAGACAGCAGATCCATTATGAAATAAAAAAAAACAAAATCTATGTGCGTGTCATGCTTAGAATTCTAGAGGCAGCACGACCAACATGAGTTTTTCTGTTTTGGAAAAAGAAATGGAACCCTTTTGCAGAGGGGAACGATAATTCATTCCCCAAATCAGTTTGCCAGCGCTTTTCAGGTGAATTGAATGAGTTTTCCAAAGTCAGTCAGCTGGGAGGTGTGGATGAATCCGGAAACAGCCTGTTTCCTTGTGACGAAATCAAGACCACTATCAAAAAGGACTCTTCCATTTCTTTGGCTCTTTTCACATTTTTCTTCTTTATCATGGTTTGTAATGAATTTCCTGATGTGAGCTTTGATTTTGAGGCTGGAATATGGAGTTCAAGACACGGAAGGAATGGTCTTTTTCAATCAGGGCACAGCTGTTGGCTTGCTCCAATTCTGGCTTTCTGTCATGGTTTTGGGTGCCTCAGCCGAGTTTTGGTTTCTTGAGCGGCAATTTCCTAAATGATTTCTGGGTCTGAGTTGGTTTTGCCTTCTTCCTTCCCAAATATTGTATTCTGACGCAATACAAACATGAGTTTAGACAGCAGATCCATTATGAAAGAAAAAACAAAACCAATTAGCGTGTCATGCTTAGAATTCTAGAGGCAGCACGACCAACATGAGTTTTTGTGTTTTGGACAAAGAAATGGAACCCTTTTGCAGAGGGGAACAATAATTAATTCCCCAAATCAGTTTGCCAGGGATTTTCAGGTGAATTGAATGAGTTTTCCAAAGCCAGTCATCTGGGAGGTGTGGATGAATGCGGAAACAGCTTGTTTCCTTGTGACTAAATCAAGCCCACTATCAACAAGGACTCTTCCATTTCTTTGGCTCTTCTCACATTTTTCTTCTTTATCATGGTTTGTAATGAAGTTTCTGATGTGAGCTTTGATTTTGAGGCTGGAATATGGAGTCAAGACATGGAAGGAAAGGTCTTTTTCAATCAGGGCACAGCTGTTGGCTTGCTCCAATTCTGGCTTTCTGTCATGGTTTTGGGTGCCTCAGCCGAGTTTTGGTTTCTTGAGCGGCAATTTCCTAAAGGATTTCTGCGTCTGAGTTGGTTTTGCCTTCTTCCTTCCCAAATTTTGTATTCTGACGCAATACAAACACGAGTTTAGACAGCAGATCCGTTATGAAATAAATAAAACAAAACCAATTCGCGTGTCATGCTTAGAATTCTAGAGGCAGCACAACCAACATGAGTTTTTGTGCTTTGGACAAAGAAATGGAACCCTTTTGCAGAGGGGAACGATAATTAATTCCCCAAATCAGTTTGCCAGCGATTTTCAGGTGAATTGAATGAGTATTCCAAAGCCAGTCAGCTGGGAGGTGTGGATGAATGCGGAAACAGCCTGTTTCCTTGTGACTAAATCAAGCCCACTATCAAAAAGGACTCTTCCATTTCTTTGGCTCTTTTCACAGTTTTCTTCTTTATCATGGTTTGTAATGAGTTTTCTGATGTGAGCTTTGATTTTGAGGCTGGAATATGGAGTTCAAGACCCGGAAGGAATGGTCTTTTTCAATCAGGGCACAGCTGTTGGCTTGCTCCAATTCTGGCTTTCTGTCATGGTTTTGGGTGCCTCAGCCGAGTTTTAGTTTCTTGAGCGGCAATTTCCTAAATGATTTCTGGGTCTGAGTTGGTTTTGCCTTCTTCCTTCCCAAATTTTGTATTCTGACGCAATACAAACACGAGTTTAGACAGCAGCTCCATTATGAAATAAATAAAACAAAACCAATTCGCGTGTCATGCTTAGAATTCTAGAGGCAGCACGACCAACATGAGTTTTTGTGTTTTGGACAAAGAAATGGAACCCTTTTGCAGAGGGGAACGATAATTAATTCCCCAAATCAGTTTGCCAGCGATTTTCAGGGGAATTGAATGAGTTTTCCAAAGCCAGTCAGCTGGGAGGGGTGGATGAATCCAGAAACAGCCTGTTTCCTTGTGACTAAATCAAGCCCACTATCAAAAAGGACTCTCCCATTTCTTTGGCTCTTTTCACATTTTTCCTCTTTATCATGGTTTGTTATGAATTTTCTGATGTGAGCTTTGATTTTGAAGCTGGATTATGGAGTTCAAAGCACAGAAGGAATGGTCTTTTTCGATCAGGGCACAGCTGTTGGCTTGCTCCAATTCTGGCTTTCTGTCATGGTTTTGGGTGCCTCAGCTGAGTTTTGGTTTCTTGAGCGGCAATTTCCTAAAGGATTTCTGGGTCTGAGTTGGTTTTGCCTTCTTCCTTCCCAAATTTTGTATTCTGATGCAATACAAACACGAGTTTAGACAGCAGATCCATTATGAAATAAAAAACAAAACCAATTAGCGTGTCATGCTTAGAATTCTAGAGGCAGCACGACCAACATGAGTTTTTGTGTTTTGGACAAAGAAATGGAACCCTTTTGCAGAGGGGAACGATAATTAATTCCCCAAATCAGTTTGCCAGCGATTTTCAGGTGAATTGAGTGAGTTTTCCAAAGCCAGTCAGCTGGGAGGGGTGGATGAATCCGGAAACAGCCTGTTTCCTTGTGACTAAATCAAGCCCACTATCAAAAAGGACTCTTCCAGTTCTTTGGCTCTTCTCACATTTTTCTTCTTTATCATGGTTTGTAATGAATTTTCTGATGTGAGCTTTGCTTTTGAGGCTGGAATATGGAGTCAAGACACGGAAGGAAAGGTCTTTTTCAATCAGGGCACAGCTGTTGGCTTGCTCCAATTCTGGCTTTCTGTCATGGTTTTGGGTGCCTCAGCCGAGTTTTGGTTTCTTGAGCGGCAATTTCCTAAAGGATTTCTGGGTCTGAGTTGGTTTTGCCTTCTTCCTTCCCAAATTTTGTATTCTGACGCAATACAAACATGAGTTTAGACAGCAGATCCATTATGAAATAAATAAAACAAAACCAATTCGCGTGTCATGTTCAGAATTCTAGAGGCAGCACGACCAACATGAGTTTTTGTGTTTTGGACAAAGAAATGGAACCCTTTTGCAGAGGGGAACGATAATTAATTCCCCAAATCAGTTTGCCAGCGATTTTCAGGTGAATTGAATGAGTATACCAAAGCCAGTGAGCTGGGAGGGGTGGATGAATGCGGAAACAGCCTGTTTCCTTGTGACTAAATCAAGCACACTATCAAAAAGGACTCTTCCATTTCTATGGCTCTTTTCACAGTTTTCTTCTTTATCATGGTTTGCAATGAGTTTTCTGATGTGAGCTTTGATTTTGAGGCTGGAATATGGAGTTCAAGACACGGAAGGAATGGTCTTTTTCAATCAGGGCACAGCTGTTGGCTTGCTCCAATTCTGGCTTTCTGTCATGGTTTTGGGTGCCTCAGCCGAGTTTTGGTTTCTTGAGCGGCAATTTCCTAAATGATTTCTGGATCTGAGTTGGTTTTGCCTTCCTCCTTCCCAAATTTTGTATTCTGACGCAATACAAACACGAGTTTAGACAGCAGCTCCATTTTGAAATAAATAAAACAAAACCAATTCGCGTGTCATGCTTAGAATTCTAGAAGCAGCACGACCAACATGAGTTTTTGTGTTTTGGAAAAAGAAATGGAACCCTTTTTCAGAGGGGAACGATAATTAATTCCCCAAATCAGTTTGCCAGCGATTTTCAGGGGAATTGAATGAGTTTTCCAAAGCCAGTCAGCTGGGAGGGGTGGATGAATCCAGAAACAGCCTGTTTCCTTGTGAATAAATCAAGCCCACTATCAAAAAGGACTCTTCCATTTCTTTGGCTCTTTTCACATTTTTCCTCTTTATCATGGTTTGTTATGAATTTTCTGATGTGAGCTTTGATTTTGAAGCTGGATTATGGAGTTCAAGACACGGAAGGCATGGTCTTTTTCAATCAGGGCACAGCTGTTGGCTTGCTCCAATTCTGGCTTTCTGTCATGGTTTTGGGTGCCTCAGCCGAGTTTTGGTTTCTTGAGCGGCAATTTCCTAAAGGATTTCTGGGTCTGAATTGGTTTTGCCTTCTTCCTTCCCAAATTTTGTATTCTGACGCAATACAAACACGAGTTTAGACAGCAGATCCATTATGAAATAAAAAACAAAACCAATTAGCGTGTCATTCTTAGAATTCTAGAGGCAGCACGACCAACATGAGTTTTTGTGTTTTGGACAAAGAACTGGAACCCTTTTGCAGAGGGGAACGATAATTAATTCCCCCAAATCAGTTTGCCAGCGATTGTCAGGTGAATTGAATGAGTTTTCCAAAGCCAGTCAGCTGGGAGGGGTGGATGAATCCGGCAACAGCCTGTTTCCTTGTGACTAAATCAAGCCCACTATCAAAAAGGACTCTTGCATTTCTTTGGCTCTTTTCACATTTTTCTTCTTTATCATGGTTTGTAATGAATTTTCTGATGTGAGCTTTGATTTTGAGGCTGGAATATGGAGTTCAAGACCCGGAAGGAATGGTCTTTTTCAATCAGGGCACAACTGTTGGCTTGCTCCAATTCTGGCTTTCTGTCATGGTTTTGGGTGCCTCAGCCGAGTTTTGGTTTCTTGAGCGGCAATTTCCTAAAGGATTTCTGGGTCTGAGTTGGTTTTGCCTTCTTCCTTCCCAAATGTTGTATTCTGACGCAATACACACAGGAGTTTAGACAGCAGCTCCATTATGAAATAAATAAAACAAAACCAATTAGCGTGTCATGCTTAGAATTCTAGAGGCAGCACGACCAACATGAGTTTTTGTGTTTTGGACAAAGAAATGGAACCATTTTGCAGAGGGGAACGATAATTAATTCCCCAAATCAGTTTGCCAGCGATTTTCAGGTGAATTGAATGAGTTTTCCAAAGCCAGTCAGCTGGGAGGGGTGGATGAATCCGGAAACAGCCTGTTTCCTTGTGACTAAATCAAGCCCACTATCAAAAAGGACTCTTCCATTTCTTTGGCTCTTTTCGCATTTTTCTTCTTTATCATGGTTTGTAATGAATTTTCTGATGTGAGCTTTGATTTTGAGGCTGGAATATGGAGTTCAAGATGCGGAAGGAATGGTCTTTTTCAATCAGGGCACAACTGTTGGCTTGCTCCAATTCTGGCTTTCTGTCATGGTTTTGGGTGCCTCAGCCGAGTTTTGGTTTCTTGAGCGGCAATTTCCTAAAGGATTTCTGCGTCTGAGTTGGTTTTGCCTTCTTCCTTCCCAAAATTTGTATTCTGACTCAATACACACAGGAGTTTAGACAGCAGATCCATTATGAAATAAAAAAAACAAAACCAATTCGCGTGTCATGCTTAGAATTCTAGAGGCAGCACGACCAACATGAGTTTTTGTGTTTTGGAAAAAGAAATGGAAGCCTTTTGCAGGGGGGAACGATAATTAATTCCCCAAATCAGTTTGCCAGCGATTTTCAGGTGAATTGAATGAGTTTTCCAAAGCCAGTCAGCTGGGATGGGTGGAAGAATCCGGAAACAGCCTGTTTCCTTGTGACTTATACAAGCCCACTACAAAAAGGACTCTTCCAGTTCTTTGGCTCTTTTCACATTTTTCTTCTTTATCATGGTTTGTAATGAATTTTCTGATGTGAGCTTTGATTTTGAGGCTGGAATGTGGAGTTCAAGACCCGGAAGGAATGGTCTTTTTCAATCAGGGCACAGCTGTTGGCTTGCTCCAATTCTGGCTTTCTCTCATGGTTTTGGGTGCCTCAGCCGAGTTTTGGTTTCTTGAGCGGCAATTTCCTAAAGGATTTCTGGGTCTGAGTTGCTTTTGCCTTCTTCCTTCCCAAATTTTGTATTCTGACGCAATACAAACATGAGTTTAGGCAACAGGTCCATTATGAAAGAAAAAAGAAAAAAACAAAACCAATTAGTGTGTCATGCTTAGAATTCTAGAGGCAGCATGACCAACATGAGTTTTTGTGTTTTGGACAAAGAAATGGAACCCTTTTGCAGAGGGGAATGATAATTAATTCCCCAAATATGTTTTCCAGGGATTTTCAGGTGAATTGATTGAGTTTTCCAAAGCCTTCAGCTGGGAGGGGTGGATGAATCCGGAAACAGCCTGTTTCCTTGTGACTAAATCAAGCCCACTATCAAAAAGGACTCTTCCAGTTCTTTGGCTCTTTACACAGTTTTCATCATTATCATGGTTTGTAATGAATTTTCTGACGTGAGCTTTGATTTTGAGGCTGGAATATGGAGTTCAAAACACGGAAGGAATGGTCTTTTTCAATCAGGGCACAGCTGTTGGCTTGCTCCGATTCTGGCTTTCTGTCATGGTTTTGGGTGCCTCAGCTGAGTTTTGGTTTCTAGTGCGGCAATTTCCTAAATGAATTCTGGGTCTGAGTTGGGTTTGCCTTCTTCCTTCCCAAATTTTGTATTCTGACGCAATACAAACACGAGTTTAGACAGCAGATCCATTATGAAATAAAAAAAAGAAAAACCAATTAGCGTGTCATGCTTAGAATTCTAGATGCAGCATGACCAACATGAGTTTTTGTGTTTTGGACAAAGAAATGGAACCCTTTTGCAGAGGGGGGACGATAATTAATTCCCCAAATCAGTTTGCCAGCGATTTTCAGGTGAATTGAATGAGTTTTCCAAAGCCAGTCAGCTGGGAGGGGTGGACGAATCCGGAAACAGCCTGTTTCCTTGTGACTAAATCAAGCCCACTCTCAAAAAGGACTCTTGCATTTCTTTGGCTCTTTTCACATTTTTCTTCTTTATCATGGTTTGTAATGAATTTTCTGATGTGAGATTTGATTTTGAGGCTGGAATATGGAGTTCAAGACACGGAAGGAATGGTCTTTTTCAATCAGGGCACAGCTGTTGGCTTCCTCCGATTCTGGCTTTCTGTCATGGTTTTGGGTGCCTCATCCAATTTTGGTTTCTTGAGCAGCAATTTCCTAAAGGATTTCTGGGTCTGAGTTGGTTTTGCCTTCTTCCTTCCCAAATTTTGTATTCTGACGCAATACAAACACGAGTTTAGACAGCAGATCCATGATGAACGAAAAAACAAAATCAATTAGCGTGTCATGCTTAGAATGCTAGAGGCAGCACGACCAACATGAGTTTTTGTGTTTTGGACAAAGAACTGGAACCCTTTTGCAGAGGGGAACGATAATTAATTCCCCAAATCAGTTTGCCAGCGATTTTCAGGGGAATTGAATGAGTTTTCCAAAGCCAGTCAGCTGGGAGGGGTGGATGAATCCGGAAACAGCCTGTTTCCTTGTGACTAAATCAAGCCCAGTATCAAAAAGGACTCTTCCATTTCTTTGGCTCTTCTCACATTTTTCTTCTTTATCATGGTTTGTAATGAATTTTCTGATGTGAGCTTTGATTTTGAGGCTGGAATATGGAGTTCAAGACACGGAAGGAATGGTCTTTTTCAATCAGGGCAAAGATGTTGGCTTGCTCCAATTCTGGCTTTCTGTCATGCTTTTGGGTGCCTCAGCCGAGTTTTGGTTTCTTGAGCGGCAATTTCCTAAAGGATTTCTGGGTCTGAGTTGGTTTTGCTTTCTTCCTTCCCAAATTTTGTATTCTGATGCAATACAAACACGAGTTTAGACAGCAGATCCATTATGAAAGAAAAAACAAAACCAATTAGCGTGTCATGCTTAGAATTCTAGAGGCAGCACGACCAACATGAGTTTTTGTGTTTTGGACAAAGAAATGGAACCCTTTTTCAGAGGGGAACGATAATTAATTCCCCAAATCAGTTTGCCAGCGATTTTCAGGTGAATTGAATGAGTTTTCCAAACCCAGTCAGCTGGGAGGGGTGGACGAATCCGGAAACAGCCTGTTTCCTTGTGACATATACAAGCCCACTACAAAAAGAACTCTTCCAGTTCTTTGGCTCTTTTCACATTTTTCTTCTTTCTCATGGTTTGTAATGAATTTTCTGATGTGAGCTTTGATTTTGAGGCTGGAATATGGAGTTCAAGACACGGAAGGAATGGTCTTTTTCAATCAGGGCCCAGCTGTTGCCTTGCTCCAATTATGGCTTTCTGTCATGGTTTTGGGTGCCTCAGCCGAGTTTTGGTTTCTTAAGCGGCAATTTCCTAAAGGATTTCTGGGTCTGAGTTGGTTTTGCCTTCTTCCTTCCCAAATTTTGTATTTTGACGCAATAAAAACATGAGTTTAGGCAACAGGTCCATTATGAAAGAAAAAAGAATAAAACGAAACCAATTAGTGTGTCATGCTTAGAATTCTAGAGGCAGCATGACCAACATGAGTTTTTGTGTTTTGGACAAAGAAATGGAACCCTTTTGCAGAGGGGAATGATAATTAATTCCCCAAATCAGTTTTCCAGGGATTTTCAGGTGAATTGATTGAGTTTTCCAAAGCCTTCAACTGGGAGGGGTGGATGAATCCGGAAACAGCCTGTTTCCTTGGGACTAAATCAAGCACACTATCAAAAAGGACTCTTCCAGTTCTTTGGCTCTTTACACAGTTTTCATCATTCTCATGGTTTGTAATGAATTTTCTGATGTGAGCTTTGATTTTGAGGCTGGAATATGGAGTTCAAGACACGGAAGGAATGGTCTTTTTCAATCAGGGCACAGCTGTTGGCTTGCTCCGATTCTGGCTTTCTGTCATGGTTTTGGGTGCCTCAGCTGAGTTTTGGTTTCTAGTGCGGCAATTTCCTAAATGAATTCTGGGTCTGAGTTGGGTTTGCCTTCTTCCTTCCCAAATTTTGTATTCTGATGCAATACAAACACGAGTTTAGACAGCAGATCCATTATGAAATAAAAAAAAAAAACAATTAGCGTGTCATGCTTAGAATTCTAGAGGCAGCACGACCAACATGAGTTTTTGTGTTTTGGATAAAGAAATGGAACCCTTTTGCAGAGGGGAACGATAATTAATTCCCCAAATCAGTTTGCCAGCGATTTTCAGGTGAATTGAATGAGTTTTCCAAAGCCAGTCAGCTGGGAGGGGTGGATGAATGCGGAAACAGCCTGTTTCCTTGGGACTAAATCAAGCCCACTCTCAAAAGGGACTCTTCCATTTCTTTGGCTCTTTTCACATTTTTCTTCTTTATCATGGTTTGTAATGAATTTTCTGATGTGAGCTTTGATTTTGAGGCTGGAATATGGAGTTCAAGACCCGGAAGGCATGGTCTTTTTCAATCAGGGCACAGCTGTTGGCTTGCTCCAATTCTGGCTTTCTGTCATGGTTTTGGGTGCCTCAGCCGAGTTTTGGTTTCTTGAGCGGCAATTTCCTAAATGCAATCCGGGTCTGAGTTGGTTTTGCCTTCTTCCTTCCCAAATTTTGTATTCTGACGCAATACAAACACGAGTTTAGACAGCAGCTCCATTATGAAATAAAAAAAAACAAAATCAATTAGCGTGTCATGCTTAGAATTCTAGAGGCAGCACGACCAACATGAGTTTTTGTGTTTTGGAAAAAGAAATGGAACCCTTTTGCAGAGGGGGGACGATAATTAATTCCCCAAATCAGTTTGCCAGCGATTTTCAGGTGAATTGAATGAGTTTTCCAAAGCCAGTCAGCTGGGAGGGGTGGATGAATCCGGAAACAGCCTGTTTCCTTGTGACTTAACAAGCCCACTCTCAAAAAGGACTCTTGCATTTCTTTGGCTCTTTTCACATTTTTCTTCTTTATCATGGTTTGTAATGAATTTTCTGATGTGAGCTTTGATTTTGAGGCTGGAATATGGAGTTCAAGACACGGAAGGAATGGTCTTTTTCAATCAGGGTAAAGATGTTGGCTTGCTCCAATTCTGGCTTTCTGTCATGCTTTTGGGTGCCTCAGCCGAGTTTTGGTTTCTTGAGCGGCAATTTCCTAAAGGATTTCTGGGTCTGAGTTGGTTTTGCTTTCTTCCTTCCCAAATTTTGTATTCTGATGCAATACAAACACGAGTTTAGACAGCAGATCCATTATGAAAGAAAAAACAAAACCAATTAGCGTGTCATGCTTAGAATTCTAGAGGCAGCACGACCAACATGAGTTTTTGTGTTTTGGACAAAGAAATGGAACCCTTTTGCAGAGGGGAACGATAATTAATTCCCCAAATCAGTTTGCCAGCGATTTTCAGGTGAATTGAATGAGTTTTCCAAAGCCAGTCAGCTGGGAGGGGTGGACGAATCCGGAAACAGCCTGTTTCCTTGTGACTTATACAAGCCCACTACAAAAAGGACTCTTCCAGTTCTTTGGCTCTTTTCACATTTTTCTTCTTTCTCATGGTTTGTAATGAATTTTCTGATGTGAGCTTTGATTTTGAGGCTGGAATATGGAGTTCAAGACACGGAAGGAATGGTCTTTTTCAATCAGGGCACAGCTGTTGCCTTGCTCCAATTCTGGCTTTCTGTCATGGTTTTGGGTGCCTCAGCCGAGTTTTGGTTTCTTAAGCGGCAATTTCCTAAAGGATTTCTGGGTCTGAGTTGGTTTTGCCTTCTTCCTTCCCAAATTTTGTATTTTGACGCAATAAAAACATGAGTTTAGGCAACAGGTCCATTATGAAAGAAAAAAGAATAAAACGAAACCAATTAGTGTGTCATGCTTAGAGTTCTAGAGGCAGCATGACCAACATGAGTTTTTGTGTTTTGGACAAAGAAATGGAACCCTTTTGCAGAGGGGAATGATAATTAATTCCCCAAATCAGTTTTCCAGGGATTTTCTGGTGAATTGATTGAGTTTTCCAAAGCCTTCAGCTGGGAGGGGTGGATGAATCCGGAAACAGCCTGTTTCCTTGGGACTAAATCAAGCCCACTATCAAAAAGGACTCTTCCAGTTCTTTGGCTCTTTACACAGTTTTCATCATTCTCATGGTTTGTAATGAATTTTCTGATGTGAGCTTTGATTTTGAGGCTGGAATATGGAGTTCAAGACACGGAAGGAATGGTCTTTTTCAATCAGGGCACAGCTGTTGGCTTGCTCCGATTCTGGCTTTCTGTCATGGTTTTGGGTGCCTCAGCTGAGTTTTGGTTTCTAGTGCGGCAATTTCCTAAATGAATTCTGGGTCTGAGTTGGGTTTGCCTTCTTCCTTCCCAAATTTTGTATTCTGACGCAATACAAACACGAGTTTAGACAGCAGATCCATTATGAAATAAAAAAAAAAAAAACAATTAGCGTGTCATGCTTAGAATTCTAGAGGCAGCACGACCAACATGAGTTTTTTGTGTTTTGGATAAAGAAATGGAACCCTTTTGCAGAGGGGAACGATAATTAATTCCCCAAATCAGTTTGCCAGCGATTTTCAGGTGAATTGAATGAGTTTTCCAAAGCCAGTCAGCTGGGAGGGGTGGATGAATGCGGAAACAGCCTGTTTCCTTGGGACTAAATCAAGCCCACTCTCAAAAGGGACTCTTGCATTTCTGTGGCTCTTTTCACATTTTTCTTCTTTATCATGGTTTGTAATGAATTTTCTGATGTGAGCTTTGATTTTGAGGCTGGAATATGGAGTTCAAGACCCGGAAGGCATGGTCTTTTTCAATCAGGGCACAGCTGTTGGCTTGCTCCAATTCTGGCTTTCTGTCATGGTTTTGGGTGCCTCAGCCGAGTTTTGGTTTCTTGAGCGGCAATTTCCTAAAGGATTTCTGGGTCTGAGTTGGTTTTGCCTTCTTCCTTCCCAAATTTTGTATTCTGACGCAATACAAACACGAGTTTAGACAGCAGATCCATTATGAAATAAAAAAAAAATCAAAACCAATTAGCGTGTCATGCTTAGAATTCTAGAGGCAGCACGACCAACATGAGTTTTTGTGTTTTGGAAAAAGAAATGGAACCCTTTTGCAGAGGGGAACGATAATTAATTCCCCCAAATCAGTTTGCCAGCGATTTTCAGGTGAATTGAATGAGTTTTCCAAAGCCAGTCAGCTGGGAGGGGTGGATGAATCCGGAAACAGCCTGTTTCCTTGTGATTATATCAAGCCCACTATCAAAAAGGACTCTTCCATTTCTTTGGCTCTTTTCACATTTTTCTTCTTTATCATGGTTTGTAATGAATTTTCTGAAGTGAGCTTTGATTATGAGGCTGGAATATGGAGTTCAAGACACGGAAGGAATGGTCTTTTTCAATCAGGGCACAGCTGTTGGCTTGCTCCAATTCTGGCTTTCTGTCATGGTTTTGGGTGCCTCAGCCGAGTTTTGGTTTCTTGAGCGGCAATTTCCTAAAAGATTTCTGGGTCTGAGTTGGTTTTGCCTTCTTCCTTCCCAAATTTTGTATTCTGACGCAATACAAACACGAGTTTAGACAGCAGATCCATTTTAAAATAAAAAAAACAAAACCAATGAGCGTGTCATGCTTAGAATTCTAGAGGCAGCACGACCAACATGAGTTTTTGTGTTTTGGACAAAGAAATGGAACCCTTTTGCAGAGGGGAACGATCATTAATTCCCCAAATCAATTTGCCAGCGATTTTCAGGTGAATTGAATGAGTTTTCCAAAGCCAGTCAGCTGGGAGGGGTGGATGAATCCGGAAACAACCTGTTTCCTTGGGACTAAATCAAGCCCACTATCAAAAAGGACTCTTCCATTTCTTTGGCTCTTTTCACATTTTTCTTCTTTATCATGGTTTGTAATGAATTTTCTGATGTGAGCTTTGATTTTGAGGCTGGAATATGGAGTACAAGACACGGAAGGTATGGTCTTTTTCAATCAGGGCACAGCTGTTGGCTTGCTCCAATTCTGGCTTTCTGTCATGGTTTTGGGTGCCTCAGCCGAGTTTTGGTTTCTTGAGCGGCAATTTCCTAAAGGATTTCTGGGTCTGAGTTGGTTTTGCCTTCTTCCTTCCCAAATTTTGTATTCTGACGCAATACAAACACGAGTTTAGACAGCAGATCCATTATGAAATAAAAAAAAAAAACAAAACCAATTAGCGTGTCATGCTTAGAATTCTAGAGGCAGCACGACCAACATGAGTTTTTGTGTTTTGGACAAAGAAATGGAACCCTTTTGCAGAGGGGAACGATAATTAATTCCCCCAAATCAGTTTGCCAGCGATTTTCAGGTGAATTGAATGAGTTTTCCAAAGCCAGTCAGCTGGGAGGGGTGGATGAATCCGGAAACAGCCTGTTTCCTTGTGACTAAATCAAGCCCACTATCAAAAAGGACTCTTCCAGTTCTTTAGCTCTTCTCACATTTTTCTTCTTTATCATGGTTTGTAATGAATTTTCTGATGTGAGCTTTGATTTTGAGGCTGGAATATGGAGTTCAAGACACGGAAGGCATGGTCTTTTTCAATCAGGGCACAGCTGTTGGCTTGCTCCAATTCTGGCTTTCTGTCATGGTTTTGGGTGCCTCAGCCGAGTTTTGGTTTCTTGAGCGGCAATTTCCTAAAGGATTTCTGGGTCTGAGTTGGTTTTGCCTTCTTCCTTCCCAAATGTTGTATTCTGACGCAATACAAACACGAGTTTAGACAGCAGCTCCATTATGAAATAAAAAAAAAAAAAAAAAACGAATTAGCGTGTCATGCTTAGAATTCTAGAGGCAGCACGACCAACATGAGTTTTTGTGTTTTGGACAAAGAAATGGAACCCTTTTGCAGAGGGGAACGATAATTAATTCCCCCAAATCAGTTTGCCAGCGATTTTCAGGTGAATTGAATGAGTTTTCCAAAGCCAGTCAGCTGGGAGGGGTGGATGAATGCGGAAACAGCCTGTTTCCTTGTGACTAAATCAAGCCCACTATCAACAAGGACTCTTCCATTTCTTTGGCTCTTTTCACATTTTTCTTCTTTATCATGGTTTGTAATGAATTTTCTGATGTGAGCTTTGATTTTGAGGCTGGAATATGGAGTTCAAGACACGGAAGGAATGGTCTTTTTCAATCAGGACACAGCTGTTGGCTTGCTCCAATTCTGGCTTTCTGTCATGGTTTTGGGTGCCTCAGCCAAGTTTTGGTTTCTTGAGCGGCAATTTCCTAAAGGATTTCTGGGTCTGAGTTGGTTTTGCCTTCTTCCTTCCCAAATTTTGTATTCTGACGCAATACAAACACGAGTTTAGACAGCAGATCCATTATGAAATAAAAAAAAAAAAAACAATTAGCGTGTCATGCTTAGAATTCTAGAGGCAGCATGACCAACATGAGTTTTTGTGTTTTGGACAAAGAAATGGAACCCTTTTGCAGAGGGGAACGATAATTAATTCCCCCAAATCAGTTTGCCAGCGATTTTCAGGTGAATTGAATGAGTTTTCCAAAGTCAGTCATCTGGGAGGGGTGGATGAATGCGGAAACAGCCTGTTTCCTTGTGACTAAATCAAGCCCACTATCAAAAAGGACTCTTCCATTTCTTTGGCTCTTTTCACATTTTTCTTCTTTATCATGGTTTGTAATGAATTTTCTGATGTGAGCTTTGATTTTGAGGCTGGAATATGGAGTTCAAGACCCGGAAGGAATGGTCTTTTTCAATCAGGGCACAGCTGTTGGCTTGCTCCAATTCTGGCTTTCTGTCATGGTTTTGGGTGCCTCAGCCGAGTTTTGGTTTCTTGAGCGGCAATTTCCTAAAGGATTTCTGGGTCTGAGTTGGTTTTGCCTTCTTCCTTCCCAAATGTTGTATTCTGACGCAATACAAACACGAGTTTAGACAGCAGATCCATTATGAAATAAAAAAAAAAAAAAAAACAAAACCAATTAGCGTGTCATGCTTAGAATTCTAGAGGCAGCACGACCAACATGAGTTTTTGTGTTTTGGACAAAGAAATGGAACCCTTTTGCAGAGGGGAACGATAATTAATTACCGCAAATCAGTTTGCCAGCGATTTTGAGGTGAATTGAATGAGTTTTCCAAGGCCAGTCATCTGGGAGGGGTGGATGAATCCGGAAACAGCCTGTTTCCTTGTGACTCAATCAAGCCCACTATCAAAAAGGACTCTTCCATTTCTTTGGCTCTTTTCACATTTTTCTTCTTTATCATGGTTTGTAATGAATTTTCTGATGTGAGCTTTGATTTTGAGGCTGGAATATGGAGTTCAAGACCCGGAAGGAATGCTCTTTTTCAATCAGGGCACAGCTGTTGGCTTGCTCCAATTCTGGCTTTCTGTCATGGTTTTGGGTGCCTCAGCCGAGTTTTGGTTTCTTGAGCGGCAATTTCCTAAAGGATTTCTGGGTCTGAGTTGGTTTTGCCTTCTTCCTTCCCAAATTTTGTATTCTGACGCAATACAAACACGAGTTTAGACAGCAGATCCATTTTGAAATTAAAAAAAAAAAACAATTAGCGTGTCATGCTTAGAATTCTAGAGGCAGCACGACCAACGTGAGTTTTTGTGTTTTGGAAAAAGAAATGGAACCCTTTTGCAGAGGGGAACGATAATTAATTCCCCCAAATCAGTTTGCCAGCGATTTTCAGGTGAATTGAATGAGTTTTCCAAAGCCAGTCAGCTGGGAGGGGTGGATGAATCCGGAAACAGCCTGTTTCCTTGTGACTCAATCAAGCCCACTATCAACAAGGACTCTTCCATTTCTTTGGCTCTTTTCACATTTTTCTTCTTTATCATGGTTTGTCATGAATTTTCTGATGTGAGCTTTGATTTTGAGGCTGGAATATGGAGTTCAAGACCCGGAAGGAATGGTCTTTTTCAATCAGGGCACAGCTGTTGGCTTGCTCCAATTCTGGCTTTCTGTCATGGTTTTGGGTGCCTCAGCCGAGTTTTGGTTTCTTGAGCGGCAATTTCCTAAAGGATTTCTGGGTCTGAGTTGGTTTTGCCTTCTTCCTTCCCAAATGTTGTATTCTGACGCAATACAAACACGAGTTTAGACAGCAGATCCATTATGAAATAAAAAAAAAAAAACAAAACCAATTCGCGTGTCATGCTTAGAATTCTAGAGGCAGCACGACCAACATGAGTTTTTGTGTTTTGGACAAAGAAATGGAACCCTTTTGCAGAGGGGAACGATAATTAATTCCCCCAAATCAGTTTGCCAGCGATTTTCAGGTGAATTGAATGAGTTTTCCAAAGCCAATCAGCTGGGAGGGGTGGATGAATCCGGAAACAGCCTGTTTCCTTGTGACTCAATCAAGCCCACTATCAACAAGGACTCTTCCATTTCTTTGGCTCTTTTCACATTTTTCTTCTTTATCATGGTTTGTAATGAATTTTCTGATGGGAGCTTTGATTTTGAGGCTGGAATATGGAGTTCAAGACCCGGAAGGAATGGTCTTTTTCAATCAGGGCACAGCTGTTGGCTTGCTCCAATTCTGGCTTTCTGTCATGGTTTTGGGTGCCTCAGCCGAGTTTTGGTTTCTTGAGCGGCAATTTCCTAAAGGATTTCTGGGTCTGAGTTGGTTTTGCCTTCTTCCTTCCCAAATGTTGTATTCTGACGCAATACAAACACGAGTTTAGACAGCAGATCCATTATGAAAGAAAAAAAAAAAACAAAACTAATGAGCGTGTCATGCTTAGAATTCTAGAGGCAGCACGACCAACATGAGTTTTTGTGTTTTGGACAAAGAAATGGAACCCTTTTGCAGAGGGGAACGATAATTAATTACCGCAAATCAGTTTGCCAGCGATTTTCAGGTGAATTGAATGAGTTTTCCAAAGCCAGTCATCTGGGAGGGGTGGATGAATCCGGAAACAGCCTGTTTCCTTGTGACTCAATCAAGCCCACTATCAAAAAGGACTCTTCCATTTCTTTGGCTCTTTTCACATTTTTCTTCTTTATCATGGTTTGTAATGAATTTTCTGATGGGAGCTTTGATTTTGAGGCTGGAATATGGAGTTCAAGACCCGGAAGGAATGGTCTTTTTCAATCAGGGCACAGCTGTTGGCTTGCTCCAATTCTGGCTTTCTGTCATGGTTTTGGGTGCCTCAGCCGAGTTTTGGTTTCTTGAGCGGCAATTTCCTAAAGGATTTCTGGGTCTGAGTTGGTTTTGCCTTCTTCCTTCCCAAATTTTGTATTCTGACGCAATACAAACACGAGTTTAGACAGCAGATCCATTACTAAATAAAAAGAAAAACCAAAACCAATGAGCGTGTCATGCTTAGAATTCTAGAGGCAGCACGACCAACATGAGTTTTTGTGTTTGGGAAAAAGAAATGGAAGCCTTTTGCAGAGGGGAACGATAATTCATTCCCCAAATCAGTTTTCCAGCGATTTTCAGGTGAATTGAATGGGTTTTCCAAAGCCAGTCAGCTGGGAGGGGTGGATGAATCCGGAAACAGCCTGTTTCCTTGTGACTAAATCAAGCCCACTATCATAAAGGACTCTTCCATTTCTTTGGCTCTTTTCACATTTTTCTTCTTTATCATGGTTTGTAATGAATTTTCTGATGTGAGCTTTGATTTTGAGGCTGGAATATGGAGTTCAAGACACGGAAGGCATGGTCTTTTTCAATCAGGGCACAGCTGTTGGCTTGCTCCAATTCTGGCTTTCTGTCATGGTTTTGGTGCCTCAGCCGAGTTTTGGTTTCTTGAGCGGCAATTTCCTAAAGGATTTCTGGGTCTGAGTTGGTTTTGCCTTCTTCCTTCCCAAATTTTGTATTCTGACGCAATACAAACACGAGTTTAGACAGCAGATCCATTATGAAATAAAAAAAACAAAACCAATTAGCGTGTCATCCTTAGAATTCTAGAGGCAGCACGACCAACATGAGTTTTTGTGTTTTGGACAAAGAAATGGAACCCTTTTGCAGAGGGGAACGATAATTCATTCCCCAAATCAGTTTGCCAGCGATTTTCAGGTGAATTGAATGAGTTTTCCAAAGCCAGTCAGCTGGGATGGGTGGATGAATCCGGAAACAGCCTGTTTCCTTGTGACTAAATCAAGCCCACTCTCAAAAAGGACTCTTCCATTTCTTTGGCTCTTTTCACATTTTTCTTCTTTATCATGGTTTGTAATGAATTTTCTGATGTGAGCTTTGATTTTGAGGCTGGAATATAGAGTTCAAGATACGGAAGGAATGGTCTTTTTTAATCAGGGCACAGCTGTTGCCTTGCTCCAATTCTGGCTTTCTGTCATGGTTTTGGGTGCCTCAGCCGAGTTTTGGTTTCTTGAGCGGCAATTTCCTAAAGGATTTCTGGGTCTGAGTTGGTTTTGCCTTCTTCCTTCCCAAATTTTGTATTCTGACGCAATACAAACACGAGTTTAGACTGCAGATCCATTATGAAATAAAAAACAAAAACAAAACCAATTAGCGTGTCATGCTTAGAATTCTAGAGGCAGCACGACCAACATGAGTTTTTGTGTTTTGGACAAAGAAATGGAACCCTTTTGCAGAGGGGAACGATAATTAATTCCCCCAAATCAGTTTGCCAGCGATTTTCAGGTGAATTGAATGAGTTTTCCAAAGCCAGTCAGCTGGGAGGGGTGGATGAATCCGGAAACAGCCTGTTTCCTTGGGACTCAATCAAGCCCACTCTCAAAAAGGACTCTTCCATTTCTTTGGCTCTTTTCACATTTTTCTTCTTTCTCATGGTTTGTAATGAATTTTCTGATGTGAGCTTTGATTTTGAGGCTGGAATATGGAGTTCAAGATACGGAAGGAATGGTCTTTTTCAATCAGGGCACAGCTGTTGCCTTGCTCCAATTCTGGCTTTCTGTCATGGTTTTGGGTGCCTCAGCCGAGTTTTGGTTTCTTGAGCGGCAATTTCCTAAAGGATTTCTGGGTCTGAGTTGGTTTTGCCTTCTTCCTTCCCAAATTTTGTATTCTGACGCAACACAAACAGGAGTTTAGACAGCAGATCCATTATGAAATAAAAAAAAACAAAACCAATTAGCGTGTCATGCTTAGAATTCTAGAGGCAGCACGACCAACATGAGTTTTTGTGTTTTGGAAAAAGAAATGGAACCCTTTTGCAGAGGGGAACGATCATGAATTCCCCAAATCAGTTTGCCAGCGATTTTCAGGTGAATTGAATGAGTTTTCCAAAGCCAGTCAGCTGGGAGGGGTGGATGAATCCGGAAACAGCCTGTTTCCTTGGGACTAAATCAAGCCCACTCTCAAAAAGGACTCTTCCATTTCTTTGGCTCTTCTCACATTTTTCTTCTTTATCATGGTTTGTAATGAACTTTCTGATGTGAGCTTTGATTTTGAGGCTGGAATATGGAGTTCAAGACACGGAAGGAATGGTCTTTTTCAATCAGGGCACAGCTGTTGGCTTGCTCCAATTCTGGCTTTCTGTCATGGTTTTGGGTGCCTCAGCCGAGTTTTGGTTTCTTGAGCGGCAATTTCCTAAAGGATTTCTGGGTCTGAGTTGGTTTTGCCTTCTTCCTTCCCAAATGTTGTATTCTGACGCAATACAAACACGAGTTTAGACAGCAGCTCCATTATGAAATAAAAAAAACAAAACCAATGAGCGTGTCATGCTTAGAATTCTAGAGGCAGCACGACCAACATGAGTTTTTGTGTTTTGGAAAAAGAAATGGAAGCCTTTTGCAGAGGGGAACGATCATGAATTCCCCAAATCAGTTTGCCAGCGATTTTCAGGTGAATTGAATGAGTTTTCCAAAGCCAGTCAGCTGGGAGGGGTGGATGAATCCGGAAACAGCCTGTTTCCTTGTGACTCAATCAAGCCCACTATCAACAAGGACTCTTCCATTTCTTTGGCTCTTTTCACATTTTTCTTCTTTATCATGGTTTGTAATGAATTTTCTGATGGGAGCTTTGATTTTGAGGCTGGAATATGGAGTTCAAGACACGGAAGGAATGGTCTTTTTCAATCAGGGCACAGCTGTTGGCTTGCTCCAATTCTGGCTTTCTGTCATGGTTTTGGGTGCCTCAGCCGAGTTTTGGTTTCTTGAGCGGCAATGTCCTAAAGGATTTCTGGGTCTGAGTTGGTTTTGCCTTCTTCCTTCCCAAATTTTGTATTCTGACGCAATACAAACACGAGTTTAGACAGCAGCTCCATTATGAAATAAAAAAAACAAAACCAATGAGCGTGTCATGCTTAGAATTCTAGAGGCAGCAAGACCAACATGAGTTTTTGTGTTTTGGAAAAAGAAATGGAAGCCTTTTGCAGAGGGGAACGATAATTCATTCCCCAAATCAGTTTGCCAGCGATTTTCAGGTGAAATGAATGAGTTTTCCAAATCCAGTCAGCTGGGAGGGGTGGATGAATGCGGAAACAGCCTGTTTCCTTGTGACTAAATCAAGCCCACTATCAAAAAGGACTCTTCCATTTCTTTGGCTCTTTTCACATTTTTCTTCTTTATCATGGTTTGTAATGAATTTTCTGATGTGAGCTTTGATTCTGAGGCTGGAATATGGAGTTCAAGACCCGGAAGGAATGGTCTTTTTCAATCAGGGCACAGCTGTTGGCTTGCTCCAATTCTGGCTTTCTGTCATGGTTTTGGGTGCCTCAGCCGAGTTTTGGTTTCTTGAGCGGCAATTTCTTAAAGGATTTCTGGGTCTGAGTTGGTTTTGCCTTCTTCCTTCCCAAATTTTGTATTCTGATGCAATGCAAACACGAGTTTAGACAGCAGATCCATTATGAAAGAAAAAACAAAAACAAAACCAATTAGCGTGTCATGCTTAGAATTCTAGAGGCAGCACGACCAACATGAGTTTTTGTGTTTTGGACAAAGAAATGGAACCCTTTTGCAGAGGGGAACGATAATTCATTCCCCCAAATCAGTTTGCCAGCGATTTTCAGGTGAATTGAATGAGTTTTCCAAAGCCAGTCAGCTGGCAGGGGTGGATGAATCCGGAAACAGCCTGTTTCCTTGTGACTAAATCAAGCCCACTATCAAAAAGGACTCTTCCATTTCTTTGGCTCTTTTCACATTTTTCTTCTTTATCATGGTTTGTAATGAATTTTCTGATGTGAGCTTTGATTTTGAGGCTGGAATATGGAGTTCAAGACCCGGAAGGAATGGTCTTTTTCAATCAGGGCACAGCTGTTGGCTTGCTCCAATTCTGGCTTTCTGTCATGGTTTTGGGTGCCTCAGCCGAGTTTTGGTTTCTTGAGCGGCAATTTCCTAAAGGATTTCTGGGTCTGAGTTGGTTTTGCCTTCTTCCTTCCCAAATTTTGTATTCTGACGCAATACAAACACGAGTTTAGACAGCAGATCCATTATGAAATAAAAAACAAAAACAAAACCAATGAGCGTGTCATGCTTAGAATTCTAGAGGCAGCACGACCAACATGAGTTTTTGTGTTTTGGACAAAGAAATGGAACCCTTTTGCAGAGGGGAACGATAATTAATTCCCCCAAATCAGTTTGCCAGCGATTTTCAGGTGAATTGAATGAGTTTTCCAAAGCCAGTCAGCTGGGAGGGGTGGATGAATCCGGAAACAGCCTGTTTCCTTGGGACTCAATCAAGCCCACTCTCAAAAAGGACTCTTCCATTTCTTTGGCTCTTTTCACATTTTTCTTCTTTATCATGGTTTGTAATGAATTCTCTGATGTGAGCTTTGATTCTGAGGCTGGAATATGGAGTTCAAGACACGGAAGGAATGGTCTTTTTCAATCAGGGCACAGCTCTTGGCTTGCTCCAATTCTGGCTTTCTGTCATGGTTTTGGGTGCCTCAGCCGAGTTTTGGTTTCTTGAGCGGCAATTTCCTAAAGGATTTCTGGGTCTGAGTTGGTTTTGCCTTCTTCCTTCCCAAATTTTGTATTCTGGCGCAATACAAACACGAGTTTAGACAGCAGCTCCATTATGAAATAAAAAACAAAAACAAAACCAATTCGCGTGTCATGCTTAGAATTCTAGAGGCAGCACGACCAACATGAGTTTTTGTGTTTTGGAAAAAGAAATGGAAGCCTTTTGCAGAGGGGAACGATCATGAATTCCCCCAAATCAGTTTGCCAGCGATTTTCAGGTGAATTGAATGAGTTTTCCAAAGCCAGTCAGCTGGGAGGGGTGGATGAATCCGGAAACAGCCTGTTTCCTTGTGACTAAATCAAGCCCACTATCAACAAGGACTCTTCCATTTCTTTGGCTCTTTTCACATTTTTCTTCTTTATCATGGTTTGTAATGAATTTTCTGATGTGAGCTTTGATTTTGAGGCTGGAATATGTAGTTCAAGATATGGAAGGAATGGTCTTTTTTAATCAGGGCACAGCTGTTGCCTTGCTCCAATTCTGGCTTTCTGTCATGGTTTTGGGTGCCTCAGCCGAGTTTTGGTTTCTTGAGCGGCAATTTCCTAAAGGATTTCTGGGTCTGAGTTGGTTTTGCCTTCTTCCTTCCCAAATTTTGTATTCTGACGCAATACAAACACGAGTTTAGACAGCAGATCCATTTTGAAATAAAAAAAAAAAAACCAATTAGCGTGTCATGCTTAGAATTCTAGAGGCAGCACAACCAACATGAGTTTTTGTGTTTTGCAAAAAGAAATGGAACCCTTTTGCAGAGGGGAACGATCATGAATTCCCCAAATCAGTTTGCCAGCGATTTTCAGGTGAATTGAATGAGTTTTCCAAAGCCAGTCAGCTGGGAGGGGTGGATGAATTCGGAAACAGCCTGTTTCCTTGTGACTCAATCAAGCCCACTCTCAAAAAGGACTCTTCCATTTCTTTGGCTCTTTTCACATTTTTCTTCTTTATCATGGTTTGTAATGAATTTTCTGATGTGAGCTTTGATTTTGAGGCTGGAATATGGAGTTCAAGACCCGGAAGGAATGGTGTTTTTCAATCAGGGCACAGCTGTTGGCTTGCTCCAATTCTGGCTTTCTGTCATGGTTTTGGGTGCCTCAGCCGAGTTTTGGTTTCTTGAGCGGCAATTTCCTAAAGGATTTCTGGGTCTGAGTTGGTTTTGCCTTCTTCCTTCCCAAATTTTGTATTCTGACGCAATACAGACACGAGTTTAGACAGCAGATCCATTACTAAATAAAAAGAAAAACCAAAACCAATTCGCGTGTCATGCTTAGAATTCTAGAGGCAGCACGACCAACATGAGTTTTTGTGTTTTGGAAAAAGAAATGGAAGCCTTTTGCAGAGGGGAACGATAATTCATTCCCCAAATCAGTTTGCCAGCGATTTTCAGGTGAATTGAATGAGTTTTCCAAAGCCAGTCAGCTGGGAGGGGTGGATGAATCCGGAAACAGCCTGTTTCCTTGTGACTAAATCAAGCCCACTCTCAAAAAGGACTCTTCCATTTCTTTGGCTCTTTTCACATTTTTCTTCTTTATCATGGTTTGTAATGAATTTTCTGATGTGAGCTTTGATTTTGACGCTGGAATATGGAGTTCAAGACCCGGAAGGAATGGTCTTTTTCAATCAGGGCACAGCTGTTGGCTTGCTCCAATTCTGGCTTTCTGTCATGGTTTTGGGTGCCTCAGCCGAGTTTTGGTTTCTTGAGCGGCAATTTCCTAAAGGATTTCTGGGTCTGAGTTGGTTTTGCATTCTTCCTTCCCAAATTTTGTATTCTGACGCAATACAAACACGAGTTTAGACAGCAGATCCATTATGAAAGAAAAAACAAAACCAATTAGCGTGTCATGCTTAGAATTCTAGAGGCAGCACGACCAACATGAGTTTTTGTGTTTTGGACAAAGAAATGGAAGCCTTTTGCAGAGGGGAACGATCATGAATTCCCCAAATCAGTTTGCCAGCGATTTTCAGGTGAATTGAATGAGTTTTCCAAAGCCAGTCAGCTGGGAGGGGTGGATGAATCCGGAAACAGCCTGTTTCCTTGGGACTAAATCAAGCCCACTCTCAAAAAGGACTCTTCCATTTCTTTGGCTCTTCTCACATTTTTCTTCTTTATCATGGTTTGTAATGAACTTTCTGATGTGAGCTTTGATTTTGAGGCTGGAATATGGAGTTCAAGACACGGAAGGAATGGTCTTTTTCAATCAGGGCACAGCTGTTGGCTTGCTCCAATTCTGGCTTTCTGTCATGGTTTTGGGTGCCTCAGCCGAGTTTTGGTTTCTTGAGCGGCAATTTCCTAAAGGATTTCTGGGTCTGAGTTGGTTTTGCCTTCTTCCTTCCCAAATTTTGTATTCTGACGCAATACAAACACGAGTTTAGACAGCAGCTCCATTATGAAATAAAAAAAACAAAACCAATCAGCGTGTCATGCTTAGAATTCTAGAGGCAGCACGACCAACATGAGTTTTTGTGTTTTGGAAAAAGAAATGGAAGCCTTTTGCAGAGGGGAACGATCATGAATTCCCCAAATCAGTTTGCCAGCGATTTTCAGGTGAATTGAATGAGTTTTCCAAAGCCAGTCAGCTGGGAGGGGTGGATGAATCCGGAAACAGCCTGTTTCCTTGTGACTAAATCAAGCCCACTATCATAAAGGACTCTTCCATTTCTTTGGCTCTTTTCACATTTTTCTTCTTTATCATGGTTTGTAATGAATTTTCTGATGTGAGCTTTGATTTTGAGGCTGGAATATGGAGTTCAAGACACGGAAGGCATGGTCTTTTTCAATCAGGGCACAGCTGTTGGCTTGCTCCAATTCTGGCTTTCTGTCATGGTTTTGGGTGCCTCAGCCGAGTTTTGGTTTCTTGAGCGGCAATGTCCTAAAGGATTTCTGGGTCTGAGTTGGTTTTGCCTTCTTCCTTCCCAAATTTTGTATTCTGACGCAATACAAACACGAGTTTAGACAGCAGCTCCATTATGAAATAAAAAAAAACAAAACCAATTAGCGTGTCATGCTTAGAATTCTAGAGGCAGCACGACCAACATGAGTTTTTGTGTTTGGGAAAAAGAAATGGAACCCTTTTGCAGAGGGGAACGATATTGAATTCCCCAAATCAGTTTGCCAGCGATTTTCAGGTGAATTGAATGAGTTTTCCAAAGCCAGTCAGCTGGGAGGGGTGGATGCATCCAGAAACAGCCTGTTTCCTTGTGACTAAATCAAGCCCACTCTCAAAAAGGACTCTTGCATTTCTTTGACTCTTTTCACATTTTTCTTCTTTATCATGGTTTGTAATGAATTTTCTGATGGGAGCTTTGATTCTGAGGCTGGAATATGGAGTTCAAGACACGGAAGGAATGGTCTTTTTCAATCAGGGCACAGCTGTTGGCTTGCTCCAATTCTGGCTTTCTGTCATGGTTTTGGGTGCCTCAGCCGAGTTTTGGTTTCTTGAGCGGCAATTTCCTAAAGGATTTCTGGGTCTGAGTTGGTTTTGCCTTCTTCCTTCCCAAATTTTGTATTCTGACGCAATACAAACACGAGTTTAGACAGCAGATCCATTATGAAAGAAAAAAAACAAAACCAATTAGCGTGTCATGCTTAGAATTCTAGAGGCAGCACGACCAACATGAGTTTTTGTGTTTTGGAGAAAGAAATGGAACCCTTTTGCAGAGGGGAACGATAATTCATTCCCCAAATCAGTTTGCCAGCGATTTTCAGGTGAATTGAATGAGTTTTCCAAAGCCAGTCAGCTGGGAGGGGTGGATGAATCCTGAAACAGCCTGTTTCCTTGGGACTAAATCAAGCCCACTCTCAAAAAGGACTCTTCCATTTCTTTGGCTCTTTTCACATTTTTCTTCTTTATCATGGTTTGTACTGAATTTTCTGATGTGAGCTTTGATTTTGAGGCTGGAATATGGAGTTCAAGACCCGGAAGGAATGGTCTTTTTCAATCAGGACACAGCTGTTGGCTTGCTCCAATTCTGGCTTTCTGTCATGGTTTTGGGTGCCTCAGCCGAGTTTTGGTTTCTTGAGCGGCAATTTCCTAAAGGATTTCTGGGTCTGAGTTGGTTTTGCCTTCTTCCTTCCCAAATGTTGTATTCTGACGCAATACAAACACGAGTTTAGACAGCAGATCCATTATGAAAGAAAAAACAAAACCAATTAGCGTGTCATGCTTAGAATTCTGGAGGCAGCACGACCAACATGAGTTTTTGTGTTTTGGAAAAAGAAATGGAACCCTTTTGCAGAGGGGAACGATATTGAATTCCCCAAATCAGTTTGCCAGCGATTTTCAGGTGAATTGAATGAGTTTTCCAAAGCCAGTCAGCTGGGAGGGGTGGATGAATCCGGAAACAGCCTGTTTCCTTGTGACTCAATCAAACCCACTATCATAAAGGACTCTTCCATTTCTTTGGCTCTTTTCACATTTTTCTTCTTTATCATGGTTTGTAAGGAATTTTCTGATGGGAGCTTTGATTTTGAGGCTGGAATATGGAGTTCAAGACACGGAAGGCATGGTCTTTTTCAATCAGGGCACAGCTGTTGGCTTGCTCCAATTCTGGCTTTCTGTCATGGTTTTGGGTGCCTCAGCCGAGTTTTGGTTTCTTGAGCGGCAATTTCCTAAAGGATTTCTGGGTCTGAGTTGGTTTTCCTTCTTCCTTCCCAAATTTTGTATTCTGACGCAATACAAACACGAGTTTAGACAGCAGCTCCATTATGAAATAAAAAAAAAACAAAACCAATTAGCGTGTCATGCTTAGAATTCTAGAGGCAGCACGACCAACATGAGTTTTTGTGTTTTGGAAAAAGAAATGGAACCCTTTTGCAGAGGTGAAAGATAATTAATTCCCCAAATCAGTTTGCCGGCGATTTTCAGGTGAATTGAATGAGTTTTCCAAAGCCAGTCAGCTGGGAGGGGTGGATGAATCCGGAAACAGCCTGTTTTCTTGTGATTAAATCAAGCCCACTCTCAAAAAGGACTCTTCCATTTCTTTGGCTCTTTTCACATTTTTCTTCTTTATCATGGTTTGTAATGAATTTTCTGATGTGAGCTTTGATTCTGAGGCTGGAATATGGAGTTCAAGACACGGAAGGAATGGTCTTTTTCAATCAGGGCACAGCTGTTGGCTTGCTCCAATTCTGGCTTTCTGTCATGGTTTTGGGTGCCTCAGCCGAGTTTTGGTTTCTTGAGCGGCAATTTCCTAAAGGATTTCTGGGTCTGAGTTGGTTTTGCCTTCTTCCTTCCCAAATTTTGTATTCTGACGCAATACAAACACGAGTTTAGACAGCAGATCCATTATGAAAGAAAAAAAAAAAAACAATTAGCGAGTCATGCTTAGAATTCTAGAGGCAGCACGACCAACATGAGTTTTTGTGTTTTGGACAAAGAAATGGAACCCTTTTGCAGAGGGGAACGATAATTCATTCCCCAAATCAGTTTGCCAGCGATTTTCAGGTGAATTGAATGAGTTTTCCAAAGCCAGTCAGCTGGGAGGGGTGGATGAATGCGGAAACAGCCTGTTTCCTTGTGACTAAATCAAGCCCACTATCAAAAAGGACTCTTCCATTTCTTTGGCTCTTTTCACATTTTTCTTCTTTATCATGGTTTGTAATGAATTTTCTGATGGGAGCTTTGATTTTGAGGCTGGAATGTGGAGTTCAAGACCCGGAAGGCATGGTCTTTTTCAATCAGGGCACAGCTGTTGGCTTGCTCCAATTCTGGCTTTCTGTCATGGTTTTGGGTGCCTCAGCGGAGTTTTGGTTTCTTGAGCGGCAATTTCCTAAAGGATTTCTCAGTCTGAGTTGGTTTTGCCTTCTTCCTTCCCATATTTTGTATTCTGACGCAATACAAACACGAGTTTAGACAGCAGATCCATTATGAAAGAAAAAACAAAACCAATGAGCGTGTCATGCTTAGAATTCTAGAGGCAGCATGACCAACATGAGTTTTTGTGTTTTGGAAAAAGAAATGGAACCCTTTTGCAGAGGGGAACGATATTTAATTCCCCAAATCAGTTTCCCAGCCATTTTCAGGTGAATTGAATGAGTTTTCCAAAGCCAGTCAGCTGGGAGGGGTGGATGAATCCGGAAACAGCCTGTTTCCTTGTGACTCAATCAAGCCCACTCTCAAAAAGGACTCTTCCATTTCTTTGGCTCTTTTCACATTTTTCTTCTTTATCATGGTTTGTACTGAATTTTCTGATGTGAGCTTTGATTTTGAGGCTGGAATATGGAGTTCAAGACCCGGAAGGCATGGTCTTTTTCAATCAGGGCACAGCTGTTGGCTTGCTCCAATTCTGGCTTTCTGTCATGGTTTTGGGTGCCTCAGCCGAGTTTTGGTTTCTTGAGCGGCAATTTCCTAAAGGATTTCTGGGTCTGAGTTGGTTTTGCCTTCTTCCTTCCCAAATTTTGTATTCTGACGCAATACAAACACGAGTTTAGACAGCAGATCCATGATGAAAGAAAAAACAAAACCAATGAGCGTGTCATGCTTAGAATTCTAGAGGCAGCACGACCAACATGAGTTTTTGTGTTTTGGACAAAGAAATGGAAGCCTTTTGCAGAGGGGAACGATAATTCATTCCCCAAATCAGTTTGCCAGCGATTTTCAGGTGAATTGAATGAGTTTTCCAAAGCCAGTCAGCTGGGAGGGGTGGATGAATCGGGAAACAGCCTGTTTCCTTGTGACTAAATCAAGCCCACTATCAAAAAGGACTCTTCCATTTCTTTGGCTCTTTTCACATTTTTCTTCTTTATCATGGTTTGTACTGAATTTTCTGATGGGAGCTTTGATTTTGAGGCTGGAATATGGAGTTCAAGACCCGGAAGGAATGGTCTTTTTCAATCAGGGCACAGCTGTTGGCTTGCTCCAATTCTGGCTTTCTGTCATGGTTTTGGGTGCCTCAGCCGAGTTTTGGTTTCTTGAGCGGCAATTTCCTAAAGGATTTCTGGGTCTGAGTTGGTTTTGCCTTCTTCCTTCCCAAATTTTGTATTCTGACGCAATACAAACACGAGTTTAGACAGCAGATCCATGATGAAAGAAAAAACAAAACCAATGAGCGTGTCATGCTTAGAATTCTAGAGGCAGCACGACCAACATGAGTTTTTGTGTTTTGGACAAAGAAATGGAACACTTTTGCAGAGGGGAACGATAATTAATTCCCCAAATCAGTTTGCCAGCGATTTTCAGGGGAATTGAATGAGTTTTCCAAAGCCAGTCAGCTGGGAGGGGTGGATGAATCCGGAAACAGCCTGTTTCCTTGTGACTAAATCAAGCCCACTATCAAAAAGGACTCTTGCATTTCTTTGGCTCTTTTCACATTTTTCTTCTTTATCATGGTTTGTAATGAATTTTCTGATGTGAGCTTTGATTTTGAGGCTGGAATATGGAGTTCAAGACATGGAAGGCATGGTCTTTTTCAATCAGGGCACAGCTGTTGGCTTGCTCCAATTCTGGCTTTCTGTCATGGTTTTGGGTGCCTCAGCCGAGTTTTGGTTTCTTGAGCGGCAATTTCCTAAAGGATTTCTGGGTCTGAGTTGGTTTTGCCTTCTTCCTTCCCAAATTTTGTATTCTGACGCAATACAAACACGAGTTTAGACAGCAGATCCATGATGAAAGAAAAAACAAAACCAATGAGCGTGTCATGCTTAGAATTCTAGAGGCAGCACGACCAACATGAGTTTTTGTGTTTTGGACAAAGAAATGGAACCCTTTTGCAGAGGGGAACGATATTTAATTCCCCAAATCAGTTTGCCAGCGATTTTCAGGTGAATTGAATGAGTTTTCCAAAGCCAGTCAGCTGGGAGGGGTGGATGAATCCGGAAACAGCCTGTTTCCTTGTGACTCAATCAAGCCCACTCTCAAAAAGGACTCTTCCATTTCTTTGGCTCTTTTCACATTTTTCTTCTTTATCATGGTTTGTAATGAATTTTCTGATGTGAGCTTTGATTTTGAGGCTGGAATATGGAGTTCAAGACCCGGAAGGCATGGTCTTTTTCAATCAGGGCACAGCTGTTGGCTTGCTCCAATTCTGGCTTTCTGTCATGGTTTTGGGTGCCTCAGCCGAGTTTTGGTTTCTTGAGCGGCAATTTCCTAAAGGATTTCTGGGTCTGAGTTGGTTTTGCCTTCTTCCTTCCCAAATTTTGTATTCTGACGCAATACAAACACGAGTTTAGACAGCAGATCCATGATGAAAGAAAAAACAAAACCAATGAGCGTGTCATGCTTAGAATTCTAGAGGCAGCACGACCAACATGAGTTTTTGTGTTTTGGACAAAGAAATGGAAGCCTTTTGCAGAGGGGAACGATAATTCATTCCCCAAATCAGTTTGCCAGCGATTTTCAGGTGAATTGAATGAGTTTTCCAAAGCCAGTCAGCTGGGAGGGGTGGATGAATCGGGAAACAGCCTGTTTCCTTGTGACTCAATCAAGCCCACTCTCAAAAAGGACTCTTCCATTTCTTTGGCTCTTTTCACATTTTTCTTCTTTATCATGGTTTGTAATGAATTTTCTGATGTGAGCTTTGATTTTGAGGCTGGAATATGGAGTTCAAGACCCGGAAGGCATGGTCTTTTTCAATCAGGGCACAGCTGTTGGCTTGCTCCAATTCTGGCTTTCTGTCATGGTTTTGGGTGCCTCAGCCGAGTTTTGGTTTCTTGAGCGGCAATTTCCTAAAGGATTTCTGGGTCTGAGTTGGTTTTGCCTTCTTCCTTCCCAAATTTTGTATTCTGACGCAATACAAACACGAGTTTAGACAGCAGATCCATGATGAAAGAAAAAACAAAACCAATGAGCGTGTCATGCTTAGAATTCTAGAGGCAGCACGACCAACATGAGTTTTTGTGTTTTGGACAAAGAAATGGAAGCCTTTTGCAGAGGGGAACGATAATTCATTCCCCAAATCAGTTTGCCAGCGATTTTCAGGTGAATTGAATGAGTTTTCCAAAGCCAGTCAGCTGGGAGGGGTGGATGAATCGGGAAACAGCCTGTTTCCTTGTGACTAAATCAAGCCCACTATCAAAAAGGACTCTTCCATTTCTTTGGCTCTTTTCACATTTTTCTTCTTTATCATGGTTTGTACTGAATTTTCTGATGGGAGCTTTGATTTTGAGGCTGGAATATGGAGTTCAAGACCCGGAAGGAATGGTCTTTTTCAATCAGGGCACAGCTGTTGGCTTGCTCCAATTCTGGCTTTCTGTCATGGTTTTGGGTGCCTCAGCCGAGTTTTGGTTTCTTGAGCGGCAATTTCCTAAAGGATTTCTGGGTCTGAGTTGGTTTTGCCTTCTTCCTTCCCAAATTTTGTATTCTGACGCAATACAAACACGAGTTTAGACAGCAGATCCATGATGAAAGAAAAAACAAAACCAATGAGCGTGTCATGCTTAGAATTCTAGAGGCAGCACGACCAACATGAGTTTTTGTGTTTTGGACAAAGAAATGGAACACTTTTGCAGAGGGGAACGATAATTAATTCCCCAAATCAGTTTGCCAGCGATTTTCAGGGGAATTGAATGAGTTTTCCAAAGCCAGTCAGCTGGGAGGGGTGGATGAATCCGGAAACAGCCTGTTTCCTTGTGACTAAATCAAGCCCACTATCAAAAAGGACTCTTGCATTTCTTTGGCTCTTTTCACATTTTTCTTCTTTATCATGGTTTGTAATGAATTTTCTGATGTGAGCTTTGATTTTGAGGCTGGAATATGGAGTTCAAGACATGGAAGGCATGGTCTTTTTCAATCAGGGCACAGCTGTTGGCTTGCTCCAATTCTGGCTTTCTGTCATGGTTTTGGGTGCCTCAGCCGAGTTTTGGTTTCTTGAGCGGCAATTTCCTAAAGGATTTCTGGGTCTGAGTTGGTTTTGCCTTCTTCCTTCCCAAATTTTGTATTCTGACGCAATACAAACACGAGTTTAGACAGCAGATCCATGATGAAAGAAAAAACAAAACCAATGAGCGTGTCATGCTTAGAATTCTAGAGGCAGCACGACCAACATGAGTTTTTGTGTTTTGGACAAAGAAATGGAACCCTTTTGCAGAGGGGAACGATATTTAATTCCCCAAATCAGTTTGCCAGCGATTTTCAGGTGAATTGAATGAGTTTTCCAAAGCCAGTCAGCTGGGAGGGGTGGATGAATCCGGAAACAGCCTGTTTCCTTGTGACTCAATCAAGCCCACTCTCAAAAAGGACTCTTCCATTTCTTTGGCTCTTTTCACATTTTTCTTCTTTATCATGGTTTGTAATGAAGTTTCTGATGTGAGCTTTGATTTTGAGGCTGGAATATGGAGTTCAAGACCCGGAAGGCATGGTCTTTTTCAATCAGGGCACAGCTGTTGGCTTGCTCCAATTCTGGCTTTCTGTCATGCTTTTGGGTGCCTCAGCCGAGTTTTGGTTTCTTGAGCGGCAATTTCCTAAAGGATTTCTGGGTCTGAGTTGGTTTTGCCTTCTTCCTTCCCAAATTTTGTATTCTGACGCAATACAAACACGAGTTTAGACAGCAGATCCATGATGAAAGAAAAAACAAAACCAATGAGCGTGTCATGCTTAGAATTCTAGAGGCAGCACGACCAACATGAGTTTTTGTGTTTTGGACAAAGAAATGGAAGCCTTTTGCAGAGGGGAACGATAATTCATTCCCCAAATCAGTTTGCCAGCGATTTTCAGGTGAATTGAATGAGTTTTCCAAAGCCAGTCAGCTGGGAGGGGTGGATGAATCCGGAAACAGCCTGTTTCCTTGTGACTCAATCAAGCCCACTCTCAAAAAGGACTCTTGCATTTCGTTGGCTCTTTTCACATTTTTCTTCTTTATCATGGTTCGTAATGAATTTTCTGATGTGAGCTTTGATTTTGAGGCTGGAATATGGAGTTCAAGACATGGAAGGCATGGTCTTTTTCAATCAGGGCACAGCTGTTGGCTTGCTCCAATTCTGGCTTTCTGTCATGGTTTTGGGTGCCTCAGCCGAGTTTTGGTTTCTTGAGCGGCAATTTCCTAAAGGATTTCTGGGTCTGAGTTGGTTTTGCCTTCTTCCTTCCCAAATTTTGTATTCTGACGCAATACAAACACGAGTTTAGACAGCAGATCCATGATGAAAGAAAAAACAAAACCAATGAGCGTGTCATGCTTAGAATTCTAGAGGCAGCACGACCAACATGAGTTTTTGTGTTTTGGACAAAGAAATGGAACACTTTTGCAGAGGGGAACGATAATTAATTCCCCAAATCAGTTTGCCAGCGATTTTCAGGGGAATTGAATGAGTTTTCCAAAGCCAGTCAGCTGGGAGGGGTGGATGAATCCGGAAACAGCCTGTTTCCTTGTGACTAAATCAAGCCCACTATCAAAAAGGACTCTTGCATTTCTTTGGCTCTTTTCACATTTTTCTTCTTTATCATGGTTTGTAATGAATTTTCTGATGTGAGCTTTGATTTTGAGGCTGGAATATGGAGTTCAAGACATGGAAGGCATGGTCTTTTTCAATCAGGGCACAGCTGTTGGCTTGCTCCAATTCTGGCTTTCTGTCATGGTTTTGGGTGCCTCAGCCGAGTTTTGGTTTCTTGAGCGGCAATTTCCTAAAGGATTTCTGGGTCTGAGTTGGTTTTGCCTTCTTCCTTCCCAAATTTTGTATTCTGACGCAATACAAACACGAGTTTAGACAGCAGATCCATGATGAAAGAAAAAACAAAACCAATGAGCGTGTCATGCTTAGAATTCTAGAGGCAGCACGACCAACATGAGTTTTTGTGTTTTGGACAAAGAAATGGAACCCTTTTGCAGAGGGGAACGATATTTAATTCCCCAAATCAGTTTGCCAGCGATTTTCAGGTGAATTGAATGAGTTTTCCAAAGCCAGTCAGCTGGGAGGGGTGGATGAATCCGGAAACAGCCTGTTTCCTTGTGACTAAATCAAGCCCACTCTCAAAAAGGACTCTTCCATTTCTTTGGCTCTTTTCACATTTTTCTTCTTTATCATGGTTTGTAATGAAGTTTCTGATGTGAGCTTTGATTTTGAGGCTGGAATATGGAGTTCAAGACCCGGAAGGCATGGTCTTTTTCAATCAGGGCACAGCTGTTGGCTTGCTCCAATTCTGGCTTTCTGTCATGCTTTTGGGTGCCTCAGCCGAGTTTTGGTTTCTTGAGCGGCAATTTCCTAAAGGATTTCTGGGTCTGAGTTGGTTTTGCCTTCTTCCTTCCCAAATTTTGTATTCTGACGCAATACAAACACGAGTTTAGACAGCAGATCCATGATGAAAGAAAAAACAAAACCAATGAGCGTGTCATGCTTAGAATTCTAGAGGCAGCACGACCAACATGAGTTTTTGTGTTTTGGACAAAGAAATGGAAGCCTTTTGCAGAGGGGAACGATAATTCATTCCCCAAATCAGTTTGCCAGCGATTTTCAGGGGAATTGAATGAGTTTTCCAAAGCCAGTCAGCTGGGAGGGGTGGATGAATCGGGAAACAGCCTGTTTCCTTGTGACTAAATCAAGCCCACTATCAAAAAGGACTCTTCCATTTCTTTGGCTCTTTTCACATTTTTCTTCTTTATCATGGTTTGTAATGAATTTTCTGATGTGAGCTTTGATTTTGAGGCTGGAATATGGAGTTCAAGACCCGGAAGGCATGGTCTTTTTCAATCAGGGCACAGCTGTTGGCTTGCTCCAATTCTGGCTTTCTGTCATGGTTTTGGGTGCCTCAGCCGAGTTTTGGTTTCTTGAGCGGCAATTTCCTAAAGGATTTCTGGGTCTGAGTTGGTTTTGCCTTCTTCCTTCCCAAATGTTGTATTCTGACGCAATACAAACACGAGTTTAGACAGCAGATCCATGATGAAAGAAAAAACAAAACCAATGAGCGTGTCATGCTTAGAATTCTAGAGGCAGCACGACCAACATGAGTTTTTGTGTTTTGGACAAAGAAATGGAACCCTTTTGCAGAGGTGAACGATATTTAATTCCCCAAATCAGTTTGCCAGCGATTTTCAGGTGAATTGAATGAGTTTTCCAAAGCCAGTCAGCTGGGAGGGGTGGATGAATCGGGAAACAGCCTGTTTCCTTGTGACTCAATCAAGCCCACTCTCAAAAAGGACTCTTCCATTTCTTTGGCTCTTTTCACATTTTTCTTCTTTATCATGGTTTGTAATGAATTTTCTGATGTGAGCTTTGATTTTGAGGCTGGAATATGGAGTTCAAGACACGGAAGGCATGGTGTTTTTCAATCAGGGCACAGCTGTTGGCTTGCTCCAATTCTGGCTTTCTGTCATGGTTTTGGGTGCCTCAGCCGAGTTTTGGTTTCTTGAGCGGCAATTTCCTAAAGGATTTCTGGGTCTGAGTTGGTTTTGCCTTCTTCCTTCCCAAATTTTGTATTCTGACGCAATACAAACACGAGTTTAGACAGCAGATCCATGATGAAAGAAAAAACAAAACCAATGAGCGTGTCATGCTTAGAATTCTAGAGGCAGCACGACCCACATGAGTTTTTGTGTTTTGGACAAAGAAATGGAACCCTTTTGCAGAGGGGAACGATAATTCATTCCCCAAATCAGTTTGCCAGCGATTTTCAGGTGAATTGAATGAGTTTTCCAAAGCCAGTCAGCTGGGAGGGGTGGATGAATCGGGAAACAGCCTGTTTCCTTGTGACTAAATCAAGCCCACTATCAAAAAGGACTCTTGCATTTCTTTGGCTCTTTTCACATTTTTCTTCTTTATCATGGTTCATAATGAATTTTCTGATGGGAGCTTTGATTTTGAGGCTGGAATATGGAGTTCAAGACACGGAAGGCATGGTCTTTTTCAATCAGGGCACAGCTGTTGGCTTGCTCCAATTCTGGCTTTCTGTCATGGTTTTGGGTGCCTCAGCCGAGTTTTGGTTTCTTGAGCGGCAATTTCCTAAAGGATTTCTGGGTCTGAGTTGGTTTTGCCTTCTTCCTTCCCAAATTTTGTATTCTGACGCAATACAAACACGAGTTTAGACAGCAGATCCATTATGAAAGAAAAAACAAAACCAATTAGCGTGTCATGCTTAGAATTCTAGAGGCAGCACGACCAACATGAGTTTTTGTGTTTTGGACAAAGAAATGGAACCCTTTTGCAGAGGGGAACGATATTTAATTCCCCAAATCAGTTTGCCAGCGATTTTCAGGTGAATTGAATGAGTTTTCCAAAGCCAGTCAGCTGGGAGGGGTGGATGAATCGGGAAACAGCCTGTTTCCTTGTGACTAAATCAAGCCCACTATCAAAAAGGACTCTTGCATTTCTTTGGCTCTTTTCACATTTTTCTTCTTTATCATGGTTCGTAATGAATTTTCTGATGGGAGCTTTGATTTTGAGGCTGGAATATGGAGTTCAAGACACGGAAGGCATGGTCTTTTTCAATCAGGGCACAGCTGTTGGCTTGCTCCAATTCTGGCTTTCTGTCATGGTTTTGGGTGCCTCAGCCGAGTTTTGGTTTCTTGAGCGGCAATTTCCTAAAGGATTTCTGGGTCTGAGTTGGTTTTGCCTTCTTCCTTCCCAAATTTTGTATTCTGACGCAATACAAACACGAGTTTAGACAGCAGATCCATGATGAAAGAAAAAACAAAACCAATGAGCGTGTCATGCTTAGAATTCTAGAGGCAGCACGACCAACATGAGTTTTTGTGTTTTGGACAAAGAAATGGAACCCTTTTGCAGAGGGGAACGATAATTAATTCCCCAAATCAGTTTGCCAGCGATTTTCAGGTGAATTGAATGAGTTTTCCAAAGCCAGTCAGCTGGGAGGGGTGGATGAATCCGGAAACAGCCTGTTTCCTTGTGACTAAATCAAGCCCACTATCATAAAGGACTCTTCCATTTCTTTGGCTCTTTTCACATTTTTCTTCTTTATCATGGTGTGTAATGAATTTTCTGATGGGAGCTTTGATTTTGAGGCTGGAATATGGAGTTCAAGACCCGGAAGGCATGGTCTTTTTCAATCAGGGCACAGCTGTTGGCTTGCTCCAATTCTGGCTTTCTGTCATGGTTTTGGGTGCCTCAGCCGAGTTTTGGTTTCTTGAGCGGCAATTTCCTAAAGGATTTCTGGGTCTGAGTTGGTTTTGCCTTCTTCCTTCCCAAATGTTGTATTCTGACGCAATACAAACACGAGTTTAGACAGCAGATCCATTATGAAAGAAAAAACAAAACCAATGAGCGTGTCATGCTTAGAATTCTAGAGGCAGCACGACCCACATGAGTTTTTGTGTTTTGGAAAAAGAAATGGAAGCCTTTTGCAGAGGGGAACGATAATTCATTCCCCAAATCAGTTTGCCAGCGATTTTCAGGTGAATTGAATGAGTTTTCCAAAGCCAGTCAGCTGGGAGGGGTGGATGAATCGGGAAACAGCCTGTTTCCTTGTGACTAAATCAAGCCCACTATCAAAAAGGACTCTTGCATTTCTTTGGCTCTTTTCACATTTTTCTTCTTTATCATGGTTCGTAATGAATTTTCTGATGGGAGCTTTGATTTTGAGGCTGGAATACGGAGTTCAAGACACGGAAGGCATGGTCTTTTTCAATCAGGGCACAGCTGTTGGCTTGCTCCAATTCTGGCTTTCTGTCATGGTTTTGGGTGCCTCAGCTGAGGTTTGGTTTCTTGAGCGGCAATTTCCTAAAGGATTTCTGGGTCTGAGTTGGTTTTGCCTTCTTCCTTCCCAAATGTTGTATTCTGACGCAATACAAACACGAGTTTAGACAGCAGATCCATTATGAAAGAAAAAACAAAACCAATGAGCGTGTCATGCTTAGAATTCTAGAGGCAGCACGACCAACATGAGTTTTTGTGTTTGGGAAAAAGAAATGGAAGCCTTTTGCAGAGGGGAACGATATTTAATTCCCCAAATCAGTTTCCCAGCGATTTTCAGGTGAATTGAATGAGTTTTCCAAAGCCAGTCAGCTGGGAGGGGTGGATGAATCGGGAAACAGCCTGTTTCCTTGTGACTAAATCAAGCCCACTATCAAAAAGGACTCTTCCATTTCTTTGGCTCTTTTCACATTTTTCTTCTTTATCATGGTTTGTAATGAATTTTCTGATGGGAGCTTTGATTTTGAGGCTGGAATATGGAGTTCAAGACCCGGATGGAATGGTCTTTTTCAATCAGGGCAGAGCTGTTGGCTTGCTCCAGTTCTGGCTTTCTGTCATGGTTTTGGGTGCCTCAGTCGAGTTTTGGTTTCTTGAGCGGCAATTTCCTAAAGGATTTCTGGGTCTGAGTTGGTTTTGCCTTCTTCCTTCCCAAATTTTGTATTCTGACGCAATACAAACACGAGTTTAGACAGCAGATCCATTACTAAATAAAAAAAAAAAAAAAACCAATGAGCGTGTCATGCTTAGAATTCTAGAGGCAGCACGACCAACATGAGTTTTTGTGTTTTGGAAAAAGAAATGGAACCCTTTTGCAGAGGGGAACGATAATTCATTCCCCAAATCAGTTTGCCAGCGATTTTCAGGTGAATTGAATGAGTTTTCCAAAGCCAGTCAGCTGGGAGGGGTGGATGAATCCGGAAACAGCCTGTTTCCTTGTGACTAAATCAAGCCCACTATCAACAAGGACTCTTCCATTTCTTTGGCTCTTTTCACATTTTTCCTCTTTATCATGGTTTGTAATGAATTTTCTGATGTGAGGTTTAATTTTGAAGCTGGAATATGGAGATCAAGACACGGAAGGAATGGTGTTTTTCAATCAGGGCACAGCTGTTGGCTTGCTCCAATTCTGGCTTTCTGTCATGGTTTTGGGTGCCTCAGCCGAGTTTTGGTTTCTTGAGCGGCAATTTCCTAAAGGATTTCTTGGTCTGAGTTGGTTTTGCCTTCTTCCTTCCCAAATTTTGTATTCTTTTTTTTTTTTAATGATGATGAAATCAGATCAGACCTATTGTCATGTTTAATCCCAGTGTGAGTCAAGTTGGGAGTTGATAGTTTCTTTTATTTTCTTTTCTTTTTTTTTTTTTTTACAGAGGATCAGTTTAGTATGCATTAAGTAAAGATTTCAACAGTTTGCACCCCCATAGAAACACAAAGTGAAATATATTATTTAAGTACTCATTATAGCATTAAATCTCAATGCACAGCACATTAAGGACAGAGATCCTACATGAGGAGTAAGTGCACAGTGACTCCTGTTGTTGACTTTACCAATTGACACTCCTGTCTATGGCATCAGTAATCTCCCTATGCTCCAGTCATGAGTTTCCAAGGCTATGGAAGCCCTCTGAGTTCTCCGACTCTTATCTTGTTTAGACAAGGTCATAGTCAAAGTGGAGGTTCTCTCCTCCCTTCAGAGAAAGTTACCTCCTTCTTTGAAGACCTGTTCTTTCCACTGAGATCTCACTCACAGAGATCTTTTGCAAGAGTGTCTTGGCTTTCCATTCCTGGAATACTCTCATGGGAGGCATTGGTGGTATAGTGGTGAGCATAGCTGCCTTCCAAATTTTGTATTCTGACGCAATACAAACACGAGTTTAGACAGCAGATCCATTATGAAAAAAAAAAAAAACAATTGGCGTGTCATGCTTAGAATTCTAGAGGCAGCACGACCAACATGAGTTTTTGTGTTTTGGACAAAGAAATGGAACCCTTTTGCAGAGTGGAACGATAATTAATTCCCCAAATCAGTTTGCCAGCGATGTTCAGGTGAATTGAATGAGTTTTCCAAAGCCAGTCAGCTGGGAGGGGTGGATGAATCCGGAAACAGCCTGTTTCCTTGTGACTCAATCAAGCCCACTATCAAAACGGACTCTTGCATTTCTTTGGCTCTTTTCACATTTTTCTTCGTTATCATGGTTTGTAATGAATTTTCTGATGTGAGCTTTGATTGTGAGGCTGGAATATGGAGTTCAAGACACGGAAGGAATGGTCTTTTTCAATCAGGGCACAGCTGTTGGCTTGCTCCAATTCTGGCTTTCTGTCATGGTTTTGGGTGCCTCAGCCGAGTTTTGGTTTCTTGAGCGGCAATTTCCTAAAGGATTTCTGGGTCTGAGTTGGTTTTGCCTTCTTCCTTCCCAAATTTTGTATTCTGACGCAATACAAACACGAGTTTAGACAGCAGATCCATGATGAAAGAAAAAACAAAACCAATGAGCGTGTCATGCTTAGAATTCTAGAGGCAGCACGACCAACATGAGTTTTTGTGTTTTGGACAAAGAAATGGAAGCCTTTTGCAGAGGGGAACGATAATTCATTCCCCAAATCAGTTTGCCAGCGATTTTCAGGTGAATTGAATGAGTTTTCCAAAGCCAGTCAGCTGGGAGGGGTGGATGAATCGGGAAACAGCCTGTTTCCTTGTGACTAAATCAAGCCCACTATCAAAAAGGACTCTTCCATTTCTTTGGCTCTTTTCACATTTTTCTTCTTTATCATGGTTTGTACTGAATTTTCTGATGGGAGCTTTGATTTTGAGGCTGGAATATGGAGTTCAAGACCCGGAAGGAATGGTCTTTTTCAATCAGGGCACAGCTGTTGGCTTGCTCCAATTCTGGCTTTCTGTCATGGTTTTGGGTGCCTCAGCCGAGTTTTGGTTTCTTGAGCGGCAATTTCCTAAAGGATTTCTGGGTCTGAGTTGGTTTTGCCTTCTTCCTTCCCAAATTTTGTATTCTGACGCAATACAAACACGAGTTTAGACAGCAGATCCATGATGAAAGAAAAAACAAAACCAATGAGCGTGTCATGCTTAGAATTCTAGAGGCAGCACGACCAACATGAGTTTTTGTGTTTTGGACAAAGAAATGGAACACTTTTGCAGAGGGGAACGATAATTAATTCCCCAAATCAGTTTGCCAGCGATTTTCAGGGGAATTGAATGAGTTTTCCAAAGCCAGTCAGCTGGGAGGGGTGGATGAATCCGGAAACAGCCTGTTTCCTTGTGACTAAATCAAGCCCACTATCAAAAAGGACTCTTGCATTTCTTTGGCTCTTTTCACATTTTTCTTCTTTATCATGGTTTGTAATGAATTTTCTGATGTGAGCTTTGATTTTGAGGCTGGAATATGGAGTTCAAGACATGGAAGGCATGGTCTTTTTCAATCAGGGCACAGCTGTTGGCTTGCTCCAATTCTGGCTTTCTGTCATGGTTTTGGGTGCCTCAGCCGAGTTTTGGTTTCTTGAGCGGCAATTTCCTAAAGGATTTCTGGGTCTGAGTTGGTTTTGCCTTCTTCCTTCCCAAATTTTGTATTCTGACGCAATACAAACACGAGTTTAGACAGCAGATCCATGATGAAAGAAAAAACAAAACCAATGAGCGTGTCATGCTTAGAATTCTAGAGGCAGCACGACCAACATGAGTTTTTGTGTTTTGGACAAAGAAATGGAACCCTTTTGCAGAGGGGAACGATATTTAATTCCCCAAATCAGTTTGCCAGCGATTTTCAGGTGAATTGAATGAGTTTTCCAAAGCCAGTCAGCTGGGAGGGGTGGATGAATCCGGAAACAGCCTGTTTCCTTGTGACTCAATCAAGCCCACTCTCAAAAAGGACTCTTCCATTTCTTTGGCTCTTTTCACATTTTTCTTCTTTATCATGGTTTGTAATGAAGTTTCTGATGTGAGCTTTGATTTTGAGGCTGGAATATGGAGTTCAAGACCCGGAAGGCATGGTCTTTTTCAATCAGGGCACAGCTGTTGGCTTGCTCCAATTCTGGCTTTCTGTCATGCTTTTGGGTGCCTCAGCCGAGTTTTGGTTTCTTGAGCGGCAATTTCCTAAAGGATTTCTGGGTCTGAGTTGGTTTTGCCTTCTTCCTTCCCAAATTTTGTATTCTGACGCAATACAAACACGAGTTTAGACAGCAGATCCATGATGAAAGAAAAAACAAAACCAATGAGCGTGTCATGCTTAGAATTCTAGAGGCAGCACGACCAACATGAGTTTTTGTGTTTTGGACAAAGAAATGGAAGCCTTTTGCAGAGGGGAACGATAATTCATTCCCCAAATCAGTTTGCCAGCGATTTTCAGGTGAATTGAATGAGTTTTCCAAAGCCAGTCAGCTGGGAGGGGTGGATGAATCCGGAAACAGCCTGTTTCCTTGTGACTCAATCAAGCCCACTCTCAAAAAGGACTCTTGCATTTCGTTGGCTCTTTTCACATTTTTCTTCTTTATCATGGTTCGTAATGAATTTTCTGATGTGAGCTTTGATTTTGAGGCTGGAATATGGAGTTCAAGACATGGAAGGCATGGTCTTTTTCAATCAGGGCACAGCTGTTGGCTTGCTCCAATTCTGGCTTTCTGTCATGGTTTTGGGTGCCTCAGCCGAGTTTTGGTTTCTTGAGCGGCAATTTCCTAAAGGATTTCTGGGTCTGAGTTGGTTTTGCCTTCTTCCTTCCCAAATTTTGTATTCTGACGCAATACAAACACGAGTTTAGACAGCAGATCCATGATGAAAGAAAAAACAAAACCAATGAGCGTGTCATGCTTAGAATTCTAGAGGCAGCACGACCAACATGAGTTTTTGTGTTTTGGACAAAGAAATGGAACCCTTTTGCAGAGGGGAACGATATTTAATTCCCCAAATCAGTTTGCCAGCGATTTTCAGGTGAATTGAATGAGTTTTCCAAAGCCAGTCAGCTGGGAGGGGTGGATGAATCCGGAAACAGCCTGTTTCCTTGTGACTAAATCAAGCCCACTCTCAAAAAGGACTCTTCCATTTCTTTGGCTCTTTTCACATTTTTCTTCTTTATCATGGTTTGTAATGAAGTTTCTGATGTGAGCTTTGATTTTGAGGCTGGAATATGGAGTTCAAGACCCGGAAGGCATGGTCTTTTTCAATCAGGGCACAGCTGTTGGCTTGCTCCAATTCTGGCTTTCTGTCATGCTTTTGGGTGCCTCAGCCGAGTTTTGGTTTCTTGAGCGGCAATTTCCTAAAGGATTTCTGGGTCTGAGTTGGTTTTGCCTTCTTCCTTCCCAAATTTTGTATTCTGACGCAATACAAACACGAGTTTAGACAGCAGATCCATGATGAAAGAAAAAACAAAACCAATGAGCGTGTCATGCTTAGAATTCTAGAGGCAGCACGACCAACATGAGTTTTTGTGTTTTGGACAAAGAAATGGAAGCCTTTTGCAGAGGGGAACGATAATTCATTCCCCAAATCAGTTTGCCAGCGATTTTCAGGGGAATTGAATGAGTTTTCCAAAGCCAGTCAGCTGGGAGGGGTGGATGAATCGGGAAACAGCCTGTTTCCTTGTGACTAAATCAAGCCCACTATCAAAAAGGACTCTTCCATTTCTTTGGCTCTTTTCACATTTTTCTTCTTTATCATGGTTTGTAATGAATTTTCTGATGTGAGCTTTGATTTTGAGGCTGGAATATGGAGTTCAAGACCCGGAAGGCATGGTCTTTTTCAATCAGGGCACAGCTGTTGGCTTGCTCCAATTCTGGCTTTCTGTCATGGTTTTGGGTGCCTCAGCCGAGTTTTGGTTTCTTGAGCGGCAATTTCCTAAAGGATTTCTGGGTCTGAGTTGGTTTTGCCTTCTTCCTTCCCAAATGTTGTATTCTGACGCAATACAAACACGAGTTTAGACAGCAGATCCATGATGAAAGAAAAAACAAAACCAATGAGCGTGTCATGCTTAGAATTCTAGAGGCAGCACGACCAACATGAGTTTTTGTGTTTTGGACAAAGAAATGGAACCCTTTTGCAGAGGTGAACGATATTTAATTCCCCAAATCAGTTTGCCAGCGATTTTCAGGTGAATTGAATGAGTTTTCCAAAGCCAGTCAGCTGGGAGGGGTGGATGAATCGGGAAACAGCCTGTTTCCTTGTGACTCAATCAAGCCCACTCTCAAAAAGGACTCTTCCATTTCTTTGGCTCTTTTCACATTTTTCTTCTTTATCATGGTTTGTAATGAATTTTCTGATGTGAGCTTTGATTTTGAGGCTGGAATATGGAGTTCAAGACACGGAAGGCATGGTGTTTTTCAATCAGGGCACAGCTGTTGGCTTGCTCCAATTCTGGCTTTCTGTCATGGTTTTGGGTGCCTCAGCCGAGTTTTGGTTTCTTGAGCGGCAATTTCCTAAAGGATTTCTGGGTCTGAGTTGGTTTTGCCTTCTTCCTTCCCAAATTTTGTATTCTGACGCAATACAAACACGAGTTTAGACAGCAGATCCATGATGAAAGAAAAAACAAAACCAATGAGCGTGTCATGCTTAGAATTCTAGAGGCAGCACGACCCACATGAGTTTTTGTGTTTTGGACAAAGAAATGGAACCCTTTTGCAGAGGGGAACGATAATTCATTCCCCAAATCAGTTTGCCAGCGATTTTCAGGTGAATTGAATGAGTTTTCCAAAGCCAGTCAGCTGGGAGGGGTGGATGAATCGGGAAACAGCCTGTTTCCTTGTGACTAAATCAAGCCCACTATCAAAAAGGACTCTTGCATTTCTTTGGCTCTTTTCACATTTTTCTTCTTTATCATGGTTCATAATGAATTTTCTGATGGGAGCTTTGATTTTGAGGCTGGAATATGGAGTTCAAGACACGGAAGGCATGGTCTTTTTCAATCAGGGCACAGCTGTTGGCTTGCTCCAATTCTGGCTTTCTGTCATGGTTTTGGGTGCCTCAGCCGAGTTTTGGTTTCTTGAGCGGCAATTTCCTAAAGGATTTCTGGGTCTGAGTTGGTTTTGCCTTCTTCCTTCCCAAATTTTGTATTCTGACGCAATACAAACACGAGTTTAGACAGCAGATCCATTATGAAAGAAAAAACAAAACCAATTAGCGTGTCATGCTTAGAATTCTAGAGGCAGCACGACCAACATGAGTTTTTGTGTTTTGGACAAAGAAATGGAACCCTTTTGCAGAGGGGAACGATATTTAATTCCCCAAATCAGTTTGCCAGCGATTTTCAGGTGAATTGAATGAGTTTTCCAAAGCCAGTCAGCTGGGAGGGGTGGATGAATCGGGAAACAGCCTGTTTCCTTGTGACTAAATCAAGCCCACTATCAAAAAGGACTCTTGCATTTCTTTGGCTCTTTTCACATTTTTCTTCTTTATCATGGTTCGTAATGAATTTTCTGATGGGAGCTTTGATTTTGAGGCTGGAATATGGAGTTCAAGACACGGAAGGCATGGTCTTTTTCAATCAGGGCACAGCTGTTGGCTTGCTCCAATTCTGGCTTTCTGTCATGGTTTTGGGTGCCTCAGCCGAGTTTTGGTTTCTTGAGCGGCAATTTCCTAAAGGATTTCTGGGTCTGAGTTGGTTTTGCCTTCTTCCTTCCCAAATTTTGTATTCTGACGCAATACAAACACGAGTTTAGACAGCAGATCCATGATGAAAGAAAAAACAAAACCAATGAGCGTGTCATGCTTAGAATTCTAGAGGCAGCACGACCAACATGAGTTTTTGTGTTTTGGACAAAGAAATGGAACCCTTTTGCAGAGGGGAACGATAATTAATTCCCCAAATCAGTTTGCCAGCGATTTTCAGGTGAATTGAATGAGTTTTCCAAAGCCAGTCAGCTGGGAGGGGTGGATGAATCCGGAAACAGCCTGTTTCCTTGTGACTAAATCAAGCCCACTATCATAAAGGACTCTTCCATTTCTTTGGCTCTTTTCACATTTTTCTTCTTTATCATGGTGTGTAATGAATTTTCTGATGGGAGCTTTGATTTTGAGGCTGGAATATGGAGTTCAAGACCCGGAAGGCATGGTCTTTTTCAATCAGGGCACAGCTGTTGGCTTGCTCCAATTCTGGCTTTCTGTCATGGTTTTGGGTGCCTCAGCCGAGTTTTGGTTTCTTGAGCGGCAATTTCCTAAAGGATTTCTGGGTCTGAGTTGGTTTTGCCTTCTTCCTTCCCAAATGTTGTATTCTGACGCAATACAAACACGAGTTTAGACAGCAGATCCATTATGAAAGAAAAAACAAAACCAATGAGCGTGTCATGCTTAGAATTCTAGAGGCAGCACGACCCACATGAGTTTTTGTGTTTTGGAAAAAGAAATGGAAGCCTTTTGCAGAGGGGAACGATAATTCATTCCCCAAATCAGTTTGCCAGCGATTTTCAGGTGAATTGAATGAGTTTTCCAAAGCCAGTCAGCTGGGAGGGGTGGATGAATCGGGAAACAGCCTGTTTCCTTGTGACTAAATCAAGCCCACTATCAAAAAGGACTCTTGCATTTCTTTGGCTCTTTTCACATTTTTCTTCTTTATCATGGTTCGTAATGAATTTTCTGATGGGAGCTTTGATTTTGAGGCTGGAATACGGAGTTCAAGACACGGAAGGCATGGTCTTTTTCAATCAGGGCACAGCTGTTGGCTTGCTCCAATTCTGGCTTTCTGTCATGGTTTTGGGTGCCTCAGCTGAGGTTTGGTTTCTTGAGCGGCAATTTCCTAAAGGATTTCTGGGTCTGAGTTGGTTTTGCCTTCTTCCTTCCCAAATGTTGTATTCTGACGCAATACAAACACGAGTTTAGACAGCAGATCCATTATGAAAGAAAAAACAAAACCAATGAGCGTGTCATGCTTAGAATTCTAGAGGCAGCACGACCAACATGAGTTTTTGTGTTTGGGAAAAAGAAATGGAAGCCTTTTGCAGAGGGGAACGATATTTAATTCCCCAAATCAGTTTCCCAGCGATTTTCAGGTGAATTGAATGAGTTTTCCAAAGCCAGTCAGCTGGGAGGGGTGGATGAATCGGGAAACAGCCTGTTTCCTTGTGACTAAATCAAGCCCACTATCAAAAAGGACTCTTCCATTTCTTTGGCTCTTTTCACATTTTTCTTCTTTATCATGGTTTGTAATGAATTTTCTGATGGGAGCTTTGATTTTGAGGCTGGAATATGGAGTTCAAGACCCGGATGGAATGGTCTTTTTCAATCAGGGCAGAGCTGTTGGCTTGCTCCAGTTCTGGCTTTCTGTCATGGTTTTGGGTGCCTCAGTCGAGTTTTGGTTTCTTGAGCGGCAATTTCCTAAAGGATTTCTGGGTCTGAGTTGGTTTTGCCTTCTTCCTTCCCAAATTTTGTATTCTGACGCAATACAAACACGAGTTTAGACAGCAGATCCATTACTAAATAAAAAAAAAAAAAAAACCAATGAGCGTGTCATGCTTAGAATTCTAGAGGCAGCACGACCAACATGAGTTTTTGTGTTTTGGAAAAAGAAATGGAACCCTTTTGCAGAGGGGAACGATAATTCATTCCCCAAATCAGTTTGCCAGCGATTTTCAGGTGAATTGAATGAGTTTTCCAAAGCCAGTCAGCTGGGAGGGGTGGATGAATCCGGAAACAGCCTGTTTCCTTGTGACTAAATCAAGCCCACTATCAACAAGGACTCTTCCATTTCTTTGGCTCTTTTCACATTTTTCCTCTTTATCATGGTTTGTAATGAATTTTCTGATGTGAGGTTTAATTTTGAAGCTGGAATATGGAGATCAAGACACGGAAGGAATGGTGTTTTTCAATCAGGGCACAGCTGTTGGCTTGCTCCAATTCTGGCTTTCTGTCATGGTTTTGGGTGCCTCAGCCGAGTTTTGGTTTCTTGAGCGGCAATTTCCTAAAGGATTTCTTGGTCTGAGTTGGTTTTGCCTTCTTCCTTCCCAAATTTTGTATTCTTTTTTTTTTTTAATGATGATGAAATCAGATCAGACCTATTGTCATGTTTAATCCCAGTGTGAGTCAAGTTGGGAGTTGATAGTTTCTTTTATTTTCTTTTCTTTTTTTTTTTTTTTACAGAGGATCAGTTTAGTATGCATTAAGTAAAGATTTCAACAGTTTGCACCCCCATAGAAACACAAAGTGAAATATATTATTTAAGTACTCATTATAGCATTAAATCTCAATGCACAGCACATTAAGGACAGAGATCCTACATGAGGAGTAAGTGCACAGTGACTCCTGTTGTTGACTTTACCAATTGACACTCCTGTCTATGGCATCAGTAATCTCCCTATGCTCCAGTCATGAGTTTCCAAGGCTATGGAAGCCCTCTGAGTTCTCCGACTCTTATCTTGTTTAGACAAGGTCATAGTCAAAGTGGAGGTTCTCTCCTCCCTTCAGAGAAAGTTACCTCCTTCTTTGAAGACCTGTTCTTTCCACTGAGATCTCACTCACAGAGATCTTTTGCAAGAGTGTCTTGGCTTTCCATTCCTGGAATACTCTCATGGGAGGCATTGGTGGTATAGTGGTGAGCATAGCTGCCTTCCAAATTTTGTATTCTGACGCAATACAAACACGAGTTTAGACAGCAGATCCATTATGAAAAAAAAAAAAAACAATTGGCGTGTCATGCTTAGAATTCTAGAGGCAGCACGACCAACATGAGTTTTTGTGTTTTGGACAAAGAAATGGAACCCTTTTGCAGAGTGGAACGATAATTAATTCCCCAAATCAGTTTGCCAGCGATGTTCAGGTGAATTGAATGAGTTTTCCAAAGCCAGTCAGCTGGGAGGGGTGGATGAATCCGGAAACAGCCTGTTTCCTTGTGACTCAATCAAGCCCACTATCAAAACGGACTCTTGCATTTCTTTGGCTCTTTTCACATTTTTCTTCGTTATCATGGTTTGTAATGAATTTTCTGATGTGAGCTTTGATTGTGAGGCTGGAATATGGAGTTCAAGACACGGAAGGAATGGTCTTTTTCAATCAGGGCACAGCTGTTGGCTTGCTCCAATTCTGGCTTTCTGTCATGGTTTTGGGTGCCTCAGCCGAGTTTTGGTTTCTTGAGCGGCAATTTCCTAAAGGATTTCTGGGTCTGAGTTGGTTTTGCCTTCTTCCTTCCCAAATTTTGTATTCTGACGCAATACAAACACGAGTTTAGACAGCAGATCCATCATGAAATAAAAAAAAAACAAAACCAATTAGTGTGTCATGCTTAGAATTCTAGAGGCAGCACGACCAACATGAGTTTTTGTGTTTTGGACAAAGAAATGGAACCCTTTTGCAGAGGGGAATGATAATTAATTCCCCAAATCAGTTTGCCAGCGATTTTCAGGTGAATTGAATGAGTTTTCCAAAGCCAGTCAGCTGGCAGGGGTGGATGAATCCGGAAACAGCCTGTTTCCTTGTGACTAAATCAAGCCCACTATCAAAAAGGACTCTTGCATTTCTTTGGCTCTTTTCACATTTTTCTTCTTTATCATGGTTTGTAATGAATTTTCTGATGTGAGCTTTGATTTTGAGGCTGGAATATGGAGTTCAAGACATGGAAGGCATGGTCTTTTTCAATCAGGGCACAGCTGTTGGCTTGCTCCAATTCTGGCTTTCTGTCATGGTTTTGGGTGCCTCAGCCGAGTTTTGGTTTCTTGAGCGTCTATTTCCTAAAGGATTCCTGGGTCTGAGTTGGTTTTGCCTTCTTCCTTCCCAAATTTTGTATTCTGACGCAATACACACACGAGTTTAGACAGCAGATCCATTATGAAATAAAAAACAAAACCAATTAGCGTGTTATGCTTAGAATTCTAGAGGCAGCATGACCAACATGAGTTTTTGTGTTTTGGAAAAAGAAATGGAACCCTTTTGCAGAGGGGAACGATAATTAATTCCCCAAATCAGTTTGCCAGCGATTTTTAGGGGAATTGAATGAGTTTTCCAAAGCCAGTCAGCTGGGAGGGGTGGATGAATCCGGAAACAGCCTGTTTCCTTGGGACTAAATCAAGCCCACTATCAACAAAGACTCTTCCATTTCTTTGGCTCTTTTCACATTTTTCCTCTTTATCATGGTTTGTAATGAATTTTCTGATGTGAGGCTTGATTTTGAAGCTGGAATATGGAGTGCAAGACCCGGAAGGCATGGTCTTTTTCAATCAGGGCACAGCTGTTGGCTTGCTCCAATTCTGGCTTTCTGTCATGGTTTTGGGTGCCTCAGCCGAGTTTTGGTTTCTTGAGCGGCAATTTCCTAAATGATTTCTGGGTCTGAGTTGGTTTTGCCTTCTTCCTTCCCAAATTTTGTATTCTGACGTAATACACACACGAGTTTGGACAGCAGATCCATTATGAAATAAAAAAAACAAAACCAATTAGCCTGCCATGCTTAGAATTCTAGAGGCAGCACGACCAACATGAGTTTTTGTGTTTTGGACAAAGAAATGGAACCCTTTTGCAGAGGGGAACGATAATTCATTCCCCAAATCAGTTTGCCAGCGATTTTCAGGTGAATTGAATGAGTTTTCCAAAGCCAGTCAGCTGGGAGGGGTGGATGAATCCGGAAACAGCCTGTTTCCTTTGACTAAATCAAGCCCACTATCAAAAAGGACTCTTCCATTTCTTTGACTCTTTTCACATTTTTCCTCTTTATCATGGTTTGTAATGAATTTTCTGATGTGAGCTTTGATTTTGAGGCTGGAATATGGAGTTCAAGACACGGAAGGAATGGTCTTTTTCAATCAGGGCACAGCTGTTGGCTTGCTCCAATTCTGGCTTTCTGTCATGGTTTTGGGTGCCTCAGCCGAGTTTTGGTTTCTTGAGCAGCAATTTCCTAAAGGATTTCTGGGTCTGAGTTGGTTTTGCCTTCTTCCTTCCCAAATTTTGTATTCTGACGCAATACAAACACGAGTTTAGACAGCAGATCCATCATGAAATAAAAAAAACAAAACCAATTAGTGTGTAATGCTTAGAATTCTAGAGGCAGCACGACCAACATGAGTTTTTGTGTTTTGGACAAAGAAATGGAACCCTTTTGCAGAGGGGAACGATAATTAATTCCCCAAATCAGTTTGCCAGCGATTTTCAGGTGAATTGAATGAGTTTTCCAAAGCCAGTCAGCTGGGAGGGGTGGATGAATCCGGAAACAGCCTGTTTCCTTGTGACTAAATCAAGCCCACTATCAACAAGGACTCTTCCATTTCTTTGGCTCTTTTCACATTTTTCCTCTTTATCATGGTTTGTAATGAATTTTCTGATGTGAGGTTTAATTTTGAAGCTGGAATATGGAGATCAAGACACGGAAGGAATGGTCTTTTTCAATCAGGGCACAGCTGTTGGCTTGCTCCAATTCTGGCTTTCTGTCATGGTTTTGGGTGCCTCAGCCGAGTTTTGGTTTCTTGAGCGGCAATTTCCTAAAGGATTTCTTGGTCTGAGTTGGTTTTGCCTTCTTCCTTCCCAAATTTTGTATTCTTTTTTTTTTTTTTAATGATGATGAAATCAGATCAGACCTATTGTCATGTTTAATCCCAGTGTGAGTCAAGTTGGGAGTTGATAGTTTCTTTTATTTTCCTTTCTTCTTTTTTTTTTTTTTTTTACAGAGGATCAGTTTAGTATGCATTAAGTAAAGATTTCAACAGTTTGCACCCCCATAGAAACACAAAGTGAAATATATTATTTAAGTACTCGTTATAGCATTAAATCTCAATGCACAGCACATTAAGGACAGAGATCCTACATGAGGAGTAAGTGCACAGTGACTCCTGTTGTTGACTTTACCAATTGACACTCCTGTCTATGGCATCAGTAATCTCCCTATGCTCCAGTCATGAGTTTCCAAGGCTATGGAAGCCCTCTGAGTTCTCCGACTCTTATCTTGTTTAGACAAGGTCATAGTCAAAGTGGAGGTTCTCTCCTCCCTTCAGAGAAAGGTACCTCCTTCTTTGAAGACCTGTTCTTTCCACTGAGATCTCACTCACAGAGATCTTTTGCCAGAGTGTCTTGGCTTCCCATTCCTGGAATACTCTCATGGGAGGCGTTGGTGGTATAGTGGTGAGCATAGCTGCCTTCCAAATTTTGTATTCTGATGCAATACAAACACGAGTTTAGACAGCAGATCCATTATGAAAAAAAAAAAAACAATTGGCGTGTTATGCTTAGAACTCTAGAGGCAGCACGACCAACATGAGTTTTTGTGTTTTGGACAAAGAAATGGAACCCTTTTGCAGAGTGGAACGATAATTAATTCCCCAAATCAGTTTGCCAGCGATGTTCAGGTGAATTGAATGAGTTTTCCAAAGCCAGTCAGCTGGGAGGGGTGGATGAATCCGGAAACAGCCTGTTTCCTTGTGACTCAATCAAGCCCACTATCAAAAAGGACTCTTGCATTTCTTTGGCTCTTTTCACATTTTTCTTCTTTATCATGGTTTGTAATGAATTTTCTGATGTGAGCTTTGATTGTGAGGCTGGAATATGGAGTTCAAGACATGGAAGGCATGGTCTTTTTCAATCAGGGCACAGCTGTTGGCTTGCTCCAATTCTGGCTTTCTGTCATGGTTTTGGGTGCCTCAGCCGAGTTTTGGTTTCTTGAGCGGCAATTTCCTAAAGGATTTCTGGGTCTGAGTTGGTTTTGCCTTCTTCCTTCCCAAATTTTGTATTCTGACGCAATACACACACGAGTTTAGACAGCAGATCCATTATGAAATAAAAAACAAAACCAATTAGCGTGTTATGCTTAGAATTCTAGAGGCAGCACGACCAACATGAGTTTTTGTGTTTTGGAAAAAGAAATGGAACCCTTTTGCAGAGGGGAACGATAATTAATTCCCCAAATCAGTTTGACAGCGATTTTTAGGGGAATTGAATGAGTTTTCCAAAGCCAGTCAGCTGGGAGGGGTGGATGAATCCGGAAACAGCCTGTTTCCTTGTGACTCAATCAAGCCCACTATCAACAAAGACTCTTCCATTTCTTTGGCTCTTTTCACATTTTTCCTCTTTATCATGGTTTGTAATGAATTTTCTGATGTGAGGCTTGATTTTGAAGCTGGAATATGGAGTGCAAGACCCGGAAGGCATGGTCTTTTTCAATCAGGGCACAGCTGTTGGCTTGCTCCAATTCTGGCTTTCGGTCATGGTTTTGGGTGCCTCAGCCGAGGTTTGGTTTCTTGAGCGGCAATTTCCTAAAGGATTTCTGGGTCTGAGTTGGTTTTGCCTTCTTCCTTCCCAAATTTTGTATTCTGACGCAATACACAGACGAGTTTAGACAGCAGATCCATTATGAAATAAAAAACAAAACCAATTAGCGTGTTATGCTTAGAATTCTAGAGGCAGCACGACCAACATGAGTTTTTGTGTTTTGGAAAAAGAAATGGAACCCTTTTGCAGAGGGGAACGATAATTAATTCCCCAAATCAGTTTGCCAGCGATTTTTAGGGGAATTGAATGAGTTTTCCAAAGCCAGTCAGCTGGGAGGGGTGGATGAATCCGGAAACAGCCTGTTTCCTTGGGACTAAATCAAGCCCACTATCAAAAAGGACTCTTGCATTTCTTTGGCTCTTTTCACATTTTTCCTCTTTATCATGGTTTGTAATGAATTTTCTGATGTGAGGCTTGATTTTGAAGCTGGATTATGGAGTGCAAGACCCGGAAGGCATGGTCTTTTTCAATCAGGGCACAGCTGTTGGCTTGCTCCAATTCTGGCTTTCTGTCATGGTTTTGGGTGCCTCAGCCGAGTTTTGGTTTCTTGAGCGACAATTTCCTAAAGGATTTCTGGGTCTGAGTTGGTTTTGCCTTCTTCCTTCCCAAATTTTGTATTCTGACGCAATACACACGCGAGTTTGGACAGCAGATCCATTATGAAATAAAAAAAACAAAACCAATTAGCCTGTCATGCTTAGAATTCTAGAGGCAGCACGACCAACATGAGTTTTTGTGTTTTGGAAAAAGAAATGGAACCCTTTTGCAGAGGGGAACGATATTTAATTCCCCAAATCAGTTTGCCAGCGATTTTCAGGTGAATTGAATGAGTTTTCCAAAGCCAGTCAGCTGGGAGGGGTGGATGAATGCGGAAACAGCCTGTTTCCTTGTGACTAAATCAAGCCCACTCTCAAAAAGGACTCTTCCATTTCTTTGGCTCTTTTCACATTTTTCTTCTTTCTCATGGTTTGTAATGAATTTTCTGATGTGAGCTTTGATTTTGAGGCTGGAATATGGAGTTCAAGACCCGGAAGGAATGGTCTTTTACAATCAGGGCACAACTGTTGGCTTGCTCCAATTCTGGCTTTCTGTCATGGTTTTGGGTGCCTCAGCCGAGTTTTCGTTTCTTGAGCGGCAATTTCCTAAAGGATTTCTGGGTCTGAGTTGGTTTTGCCTTCTTCCTTCCCAAATTTTGTATTCTGACGCAATACACAGACGAGTTTAGACAGCAGATCCATTATGAAATAAAAAACAAAACCAATTAGCGTGTTATGCTTAGAATTCTAGAGGCAGCACGACCAACATGAGTTTTTGTGTTTTGGAAAAAGAAATGGAACCCTTTTGCAGAGGGGAACGATAATTAATTCCCCAAATCAGTTTGCCAGCGATTTTTAGGGGAATTGAATGAGTTTTCCAAAGCCAGTCAGCTGGGAGGGGTGGATGAATCTGGAAACAGCCGGTTTCCTTGTGACTAAATCAAGCCCACTATCAACAAGGACTCTTCCATTTCTTTGGCTCTTTTCACATTTTTCCTCTTTATCGTGGTTTGTATTGAATTTTCTGATGTGAGGTTTGATTTTGAAGCTGGAATATGGAGTTCAAGACCCTTAAGGAATGGTCCTTTTCAATCAGGGCACAGCTGTTGGCTTGCTCCAATTCAGGCTTTCTGTCATGGTTTTGGGTGCCTCAGCCGAGTTTTGGTTTCTTGAGTGGCAATTTCCTAAAGGATTTCTGGGTGTGAGTTGGTTTTGCCTTCTTCCTTCCCAAATTTTGTATTCTGACGCAATACAAACACGAGTTTAGACAGCAGATCCATTATGAAATAAAAAAAAACGAAACCAATGAGTGTGTCATGCTTAGAATTCTAGAGGCAGCACGACCAACATGAGTTTTTCTGTTTTGGAAAAAGAAATGGAACCCTTTTGCAGAGGGGAACGATAATTAATTCCCCAAATCAGTTTGCCAGCGATTTTCAGGTGAATTGAATGAGTTTTCCAAAGCCAGTCAGCTGGGAGGGGTGGATGAATCCGGAAACAGCCTGTTTCCTTGTGACTAAATCAAGCCCACTATCAACAAGGACTCTTCCATTTCTTTGGCTCTTTTCACATTTTTCCTCTTTATCATGGTTTGTAATGAATTTTCTGATGTGAGGTTTAATTTTGAAGCTGGAATATGGAGATCAAGACACGGAAGGAATGGTGTTTTTCAATCAGGGCACAGCTGTTGGCTTGCTCCAATTCTGGCTTTCTGTCATGGTTTTGGGTGCCTCAGCCGAGTTTTGGTTTCTTGAGCGGCAATTTCCTAAATGATTTCTTGGTCTGAGTTGGTTTTGCCTTCTTCCTTCCCAAATTTTGTATTCTTTTTTTTTTTTTAATGATGATGAAATCAGATCAGACCTATTGTCATGTTTAATCCCAGTGTGAGTCAAGTTGGGAGTTGATAGTTTCTTTTCTTTTCTTTTTTTTTTTTTTTACAGAGGATCAGTTTAGTATGCATTAAGTAAAGATTTCAACAGTTTGCACCCCCATAGAAACACAAAGTGAAATATATTATTTAAGTACTCGTTATAGCATTAAATCTCAATGCAGAGCACATTAAGGACAGAGATCCTACATGAGGTGTAAGTGCACAGTGACTCCTGTTGTTGACTTTACCAATTGACACTCCTGTCTATGGCATCAGTAATCTCCCTATGCTCCAGTCATGAGTTTCCAAGGCTATGGAAGCCCTCTGAGTTCTCCGACTCTTATCTTGTTTAGACAAGGTCATAGTCAAAGTGGAGGTTCTCTCCTCCCTTCAGAGAAAGGTACCTCCTTCTTTGAAGACCTGTTCTTTCCACTGAGATCTCACTCACAGAGATCTTTTGCCAGAGTGTCTTGGCTTTCCATTCCTGGAATACTCTCATGGGAGGCGTTGGTGGTATAGTGGTGAGCATAGCTGCCTTCCAAATTTTGTATTCTGACGCAATACAAACACGAGTTTAGACAGCAGATCCATTATGAAAAAAAAAAAAAAACCAATTGGCGTATCATGCTTAGAATTCTAGAGGCAGCACGACCAACATGAGTTTTTGTGTTTTGGACAAAGAAATGGAACCCTTTTGCAGAGTGGAACGATAATTAATTCCCCAAATCAGTTTGCCAGCGATGTTCAGGGGAATTGAATGAGTTTTCCAAAGCCAGTCAGCTGGGAGGGGTGGATGAATCCGGAAACAGCCTGTTTCCTTGTGACTCAATCAAGCCCACTATCAAAAAGGACTCTTGCATTTCTTTGGCTCTTTTCACATTTTTCTTCGTTATCATGGTTTGTAATGAATTTTCTGATGTGAGCTTTGATTGTGAGGCTGGAATATGGAGTTCAAGACACGGAAGGAATGGTCTTTTTCAATCAGGGCACAGCTGTTGGCTTGCTCCAATTCTGGCTTTCTGTCATGGTTTTGGGTGCCTCAGCCGAGTTTTGGTTTCTTGAGCGGCAATTTCCTAAAGGATTTCTGGGTCTGAGTTGGTTTTGCCTTCTTCCTTCCCAAATTTTGTATTCTGACGCAATACAAACACGAGTTTAGACAGCAGATCCATCATGAAATAAAAAAAAACAAAACCAATTAGTGTGTCATGCTTAGAATTCTAGAGGCAGCACGACCAACATGAGTTTTTGTGTTTTGGACAAAGAAATGGAACCCTTTTGCAGAGGGGAACGATAATTAATTCCCCAAATCAGTTTGCCAGCGATTTTCAGGTGAATTGAATGAGTTTTCCAAAGCCAATCAGCTGGGAGGGGTGGATGAATCCGGAAACAGCCTGTTTCCTTGTGACTAAATCAAGCCCACTATCAACAAGGACTCTTCCATTTCTTTGGCTCTTTTCACATTTTTCTTCTTTATCATGGTTTGTAATGAATTTTCTGATGTGAGCTTTGATTTTGAGGCTGGAATATGGAGTTCAAGACACGGAAGGAATGGTCTTTTTCAATCAGGGCACAGCTGTTGGCTTGCTCCAATTCTGGCTTTCTGTCATGGTTTTGGGTGCCTCAGCCGAGTTTTGGTTTCTTGAGCGGCAATTTCCTAAAGGATTTCTGGGTCTGAGTTGGTTTTGCCTTCTTCCTTCCCAAATGTTGTATTCTGACGCAATACAAACACGAGTTTAGACAGCAGATCCATTATGAAAGAAAAAACAAAACCAATTAGCGTGTCATGCTTAGAATTCTAGAGGCAGCACGACCAACATGAGTTTTTGTGTTTTGGACAAAGAAATGGAACCCTTTTGCAGAGGGGAACGATAATTAATTACCCCAAATCAGTTTGCCAGCGATTTTCAGGGGAATTGAATGAGTTTTCCAAAGCCAGTCAGCTGGGAGGGGTGGATGAATCCGGAAACAGCCTGTTTCCTTGTGACTAAATCAAGCCCACTATCAAAAAGGACTCTTGCATTTCTTTGGCTCTTTTCACATTTTTCTTCTTTATCATGGTTTGTAATGAATTTTCTGATGTGAGCTTTGATTTTGAGGCTGGAATATGGAGTTCAAGACCCGGAAGGAATGGTCTTTTTCAATCAGGGCACAGCTGTTGGCTTGCTCCAATTCTGGCTTTCTGTCATGGTTTTGGGTGCCTCAGCCAAGTTTTGGTTTCTTGAGCGGCAATTTCCTAAAGGATTTCTGGGTCTGAGTTGGTTTTGCCTTCTTCCTTCCCAAATTTTGTATTCTGACGCAATACACACACGAGTTAAGACAGCAGATCCATTATGAAATAAAAAAAACAAAACCAATTAGCGTGTCATGCTTAGAATTCTAGAGGCAGCACGACCAACATGAGTTTTTGTGTTTTGGAAAAAGAAATGGAACCCTTTTGCAGAGGGGAACGATAATTCATTCCCCAAATCAGTTTGCCAGCGATTTTCAGGTGAATTGAATGAGTTTTCCAAAGCGAGTCAGCTGGGAGGGGTGGATGAATCTGGAAACAGCCTGTTTCCTTGTGACTAAATCAAGCCCACTATCAACAAGGACTCTTCCATTTCTTTGGCTCTTTTCACATTTTTCCTCTTTATCGTGGTTTGTATTGAATTTTCTGATGTGAGGTTTGATTTTGAAGCTGGAATATGGAGTTCAAGACCCGGAAGTAATGGTCCTTTTCAATCAGGGCACAGCTGTTGGCTTGCTCCAATTCTGGCTTTCTGTCATGGTTTTGGGTGCCTCAGCCGAGTTTTGGTTTCTTGAGTGGCAATTTCCTAAAGGATTTCTGGGTGTGAGTTGGTTTTGCCTTCTTCCTTCCCAAATTTTGTATTCTGACGCAATACAAACACGAGTTTAGACAGCAGATCCATTATGAAATAAAAAAAAACAAAACCAATGAGCGTGTCATGCTTAGAATTCTAGAGGCAGCACGACCAACATGAGTTTTTCTGTTTTGGAAAAAGAAATGGAAGCCTTTTGCAGAGGGGAACGATCATGAATTCCCCAAATCAGTTTGCCAGCGATTTTCAGGTGAATTGAATGAGTTTTCCAAAGCCAGTCATCTGGGAGGGGTGGATGAATGCGGAAACAGCCTGTTTCCTTGTGACTAAATCAAGCCCACTATCAACAAGGACTCTTCCATTTCTTTGGCTCTTTTCACATTTTTCCTCTTTATCATGGTTTGTAATGAATTTTCTGATGTGAGGTTTAATTTTGAAGCTGGAATATGGAGATCAAGACACGGAAGGAATGGTGTTTTTCAATCAGGGCACAGCTGTTGGCTTGCTCCAATTCTGGCTTTCTGTCATGGTTTTGGGTGCCTCAGCCGAGTTTTGGTTTCTTGAGCGGCAATTTCCTAAATGATTTCTTGGTCTGAGTTGGTTTTGCCTTCTTCCTTCCCAAATTTTGTATTCTTTTTTTTTTTTAATGATGATGAAATCAGATCAGACCTATTGTCATGTTTAATCCCAGTGTGAGTCAAGTTGGGAGTTGATAGTTTCTTTTCTTTTTTTTTTTTTTTTTTTACAGAGGATCAGTTTAGTATGCATTAAGTAAAGATTTCAACAGTTTGCACCCCCATAGAAACACAAAGTGAAATATATTATTTAAGTACTCGTTATAGCATTAAATCTCAATGCAGAGCACATTAAGGACAGAGATCCTACATGAGGAGTAAGTGCACAGTGACTCCTGTTGTTGACTTTACCAATTGACACTCCTGTCTATGGCATCAGTAATCTCCCTATGCTCCAGTCATGAGTTTCCAAGGCTATGGAAGCCCTCTGAGTTCTCCGACTCTTATCTTGTTTAGACAAGGTCATAGTCAAAGTGGAGGTTCTCTCCTCCCTTCAGAGAAAGGTACCTCCTTCTTTGAAGACCTGTTCTTTCCACTGAGATCTCACTCACAGAGATCTTTTGCCAGAGTGTCTTGGCTTTCCATTCCTGGAATACTCTCATGGGAGGCGTTGGTGGTATAGTGGTGAGCATAGCTGCCTTCCAAATTTTGTATTCTGACGCAATACAAACACGAGTTTAGACAGCAGATCCATCATGAAATAAAAAAAAACAAAACCAATTAGTGTGTCATGCTTAGAATTCTAGAGGCAGCACGACCAACATGAGTTTTTGTGTTTTGGACAAAGAAATGGAACCCTTTTGCAGAGGGGAACGATAATTTATTCCCCAAATCAGTTTGCCAGCGATTTTCAGGTGAATTGAATGAGTTTTCCAAAGCCAATCAGCTGGGAGGGGTGGATGAATCCGGAAACAGCCTGTTTCCTTGTGACTCAATCAAGCCCACTATCAAAAAGGACTCTTCCATTTCTTTGGCTCTTTTCACATTTTTCTTCTTTATCATGGTTTGTAATGAATTTTCTGATGTGAGCTTTGATTTTGAGGCTGGAATATGGAGTTCAAGACACGGAAGGAATGGTCTTTTTCAATCAGGGCACAGCTGTTGGCTTGCTCCAATTCTGGCTTTCTGTCATGGTTTTGGGTGCCTCAGCCGAGTTTTGGTTTCTTGAGCGGCAATTTCCTAAAGGATTTCTGGGTCTGAGTTGGTTTTGCCTTCTTCCTTCCCAAATGTTGTATTCTGACGCAATACAAACACGAGTTTAGACAGCAGATCCATTATGAAAGAAAAAACAAAACCAATTAGCGTGTCATGCTTAGAATTCTAGAGGCAGCACGACCAACATGAGTTTTTGTGTTTTGGACAAAGAAATGGAACCCTTTTGCAGAGGGGAACGATAATTAATTACCCCAAATCAGTTTGCCAGCGATTTTCAGGTGAATTGAATGAGTTTTCCAAAGCCAGTCAGCTGGGAGGGGTGGATGAATCCAGAAACAGCCTGTTTCCTTGTGACTAAATCAAGCCCACTATCAAAAAGGACTCTTGCATTTCTTTGGCTCTTTTCACATTTTTCTTCTTTATCATGGTTTGTAATGAATTTTCTGATGTGAGCTTTGATTTTGAGGCTGGAATATGGAGTTCAAGACACGGAAGGAATGGTCTTTTTCAATCAGGGCACAGCTGTTGGCTTGCTCCAATTCTGGCTTTCTGTCATGGTTTTGGGTGCCTCAGCCAAGTTTTGGTTTCTTGAGCGGCAATTTCCTAAAGGATTTCTGGGTCTGAGTTGGTTTTGCCTTCTTCCTTCCCAAATTTTGTATTCTGACGCAATACACACACGAGTTAAGACAGCAGATCCATTATGAAATAAAAAAAACAAAACCAATTAGCGTGTCATGCTTAGAATTCTAGAGGCAGCACGACCAACATGAGTTTTTGTGTTTTGGAAAAAGAAATGGAACCCTTTTGCAGAGGGGAACGATAATTCATTCCCCAAATCAGTTTGCCAGCGATTTTCAGGTGAATTGAATGAGTTTTCCAAAGCGAGTCAGCTGGGAGGGGTGGATGAATCTGGAAACAGCCTGTTTCCTTGTGACTAAATCAAGCCCACTATCAACAAGGACTCTTCCATTTCTTTGGCTCTTTTCACATTTTTCCTCTTTATCGTGGTTTGTATTGAATTTTCTGATGTGAGGTTTGATTTTGAAGCTGGAATATGGAGTTCAAGACCCGGAAGTAATGGTCCTTTTCAATCAGGGCACAGCTGTTGGCTTGCTCCAATTCTGGCTTTCTGTCATGGTTTTGGGTGCCTCAGCCGAGTTTTGGTTTCTTGAGTGGCAATTTCCTAAAGGATTTCTGGGTGTGAGTTGGTTTTGCCTTCTTCCTTCCCAAATTTTGTATTCTGACGCAATACAAACACGAGTTTAGACAGCAGATCCATTATGAAATAAAAAAAAACAAAACCAATGAGCGTGTCATGCTTAGAATTCTAGAGGCAGCACGACCAACATGAGTTTTTCTGTTTTGGAAAAAGAAATGGAAGCCTTTTGCAGAGGGGAACGATCATGAATTCCCCAAATCAGTTTGCCAGCGATTTTCAGGTGAATTGAATGAGTTTTCCAAAGCCAGTCATCTGGGAGGGGTGGATGAATGCGGAAACAGCCTGTTTCCTTGTGACTAAATCAAGCCCACTATCAACAAGGACTCTTCCATTTCTTTGGCTCTTTTCACATTTTTCCTCTTTATCATGGTTTGTAATGAATTTTCTGATGTGAGGTTTAATTTTGAAGCTGGAATATGGAGATCAAGACACGGAAGGAATGGTGTTTTTCAATCAGGGCACAGCTGTTGGCTTGCTCCAATTCTGGCTTTCTGTCATGGTTTTGGGTGCCTCAGCCGAGTTTTGGTTTCTTGAGCGGCAATTTCCTAAATGATTTCTTGGTCTGAGTTGGTTTTGCCTTCTTCCTTCCCAAATTTTGTATTCTTTTTTTTTTTTAATGATGATGAAATCAGATCAGACCTATTGTCATGTTTAATCCCAGTGTGAGTCAAGTTGGGAGTTGATAGTTTCTTTTCTTTTTTTTTTTTTTTTTTACAGAGGATCAGTTTAGTATGCATTAAGTAAAGATTTCAACAGTTTGCACCCCCATAGAAACACAAAGTGAAATATATTATTTAAGTACTCGTTATAGCATTAAATCTCAATGCAGAGCACATTAAGGACAGAGATCCTACATGAGGAGTAAGTGCACAGTGACTCCTGTTGTTGACTTTACCAATTGACACTCCTGTCTATGGCATCAGTAATCTCCCTATGCTCCAGTCATGAGTTTCCAAGGCTATGGAAGCCCTCTGAGTTCTCCGACTCTTATCTTGTTTAGACAAGGTCATAGTCAAAGTGGAGGTTCTCTCCTCCCTTCAGAGAAAGGTACCTCCTTCTTTGAAGACCTGTTCTTTCCACTGAGATCTCACTCACAGAGATCTTTTGCCAGAGTCTCTTGGCTTTCCATTCCTGGAATACTCTCATGGGAGGCGTTGGTGGTATAGTGGTGAGCATAGCTGCCTTCCAAATTTTGTATTCTGACGCAATACAAACACGAGTTTAGACAGCAGATCCATTATGAAAAAAAAAAAAAAACAATTGGCGTGTCATGCTTAGAATTCTAGAGGCAGCACGACCAACATGAGTTTTTGTGTTTTGGACAAAGAAATGGAACCCTTTTGCAGAGTGGAACGATAATTAATTCCCCAAATCAGTTTGCCAGCGATGTTCAGGGGAATTGAATGAGTTTTCCAAAGCCAGTCAGCTGGGAGGGGTGGATGAATCCGGAAACAGCCTGTTTCCTTGTGACTCAATCAAGCCCACTATCAAAAAGGACTCTTCCATTTCTTTGGCTCTTTTCACATTTTTCTTCTTTATCATGGTTTGTAATGAATTTTCTGATGTGAGCTTTGATTTTGAGGCTGGAATATGGAGTTCAAGACACGGAAGGAATGGTCTTTTTCAATCAGGGCACAGCTGTTGGCTTGCTCCAATTCTGGCTTTCTGTCATGGTTTTGGGTGCCTCAGCCGAGTTTTGGTTTCTTGAGCGGCAATTTCCTAAATGCATTCCGGGTCTGAGTTGGTTTTGCCTTCTTCCTTCCCAAATTTTGTATTCTGACGCAATACAAACACGAGTTTAGACAGCAGATCCATCATGAAATAAAAAACAAAAACAAAACCAATTAGCGTGTCATGCTTAGAATTCTAGAGGCAGCACGACCAACATGAGTTTTTGTGTTTTGGACAAAGAAATGGAACCCTTTTTCAGAGGGGAACGATCATGAATTCCCCAAATCAGTTTGCCAGCGATTTTCAGGTGAATTGAATGAGTTTTCCAAAGCCAGTCAGCTGGGAGGGGTGGATGAATCCGGAAACAGCCTGTTTCCTTGTGACTAAATCAAGCCCACTATCAACAAGGACTCTTCCATTTCTTTGGCTCTTTTCACATTTTTCTTCTTTATCATGGTTTGTACTGAATTTTCTGATGTGAGGTTTGATTTTGAAGCTGGAATATGGAGTTCAAGACACGGAAGGAACGGTCTTTTTCAATCAGGGCACAGCTGTTGGCTTGCTCCAATTCTGGCTTCCTGTCATGGTTTTGGGTGCCTCAGCCGAGTTTTGGTTTCTTGAGCGGCAATTTCCTAAAGGATTTCTGGGTCTGAGTTGGTTTTGCCTTCTTCCTTCCCAAATTTTGTATTCTGACGCAATACACACACGAGTTAAGACAGCAGATCCATTATGAAATAAATAAAACAAAACCAATTAGCGTGTCATGCTTAGAATTCTAGAGGCAGCACGACCAACATGAGTTTTTGTGTTTTGGAAAAAGAAATGGAACCCTTTTGCAGAGGGGAACGATAATTAATTACCCAAATCAATTTGCCAGCGATTTTCAGGTGAATTGAATGAGTTTTCCAAAGCCAGTCAGCTGGGAGGGGTGGATGAATCCGGAAACAGCCTGTTTCCTTGTGACTAAATCAAGCCCACTATCAACAAGGACTCTTCCATTTCTTTGGCTCTTCTCACATTTTTCTTCTTTATCATGGTTTGTAATGAATTTTCTGATGTGAGCTTTGATTTTGAGGCTGGAATATGGAGTTCAAGACCCGGAAGGAATGGTCCTTTTCAATCAGGGCACAGCTGTTGGCTTGCTCCAATTCAGGCTTTCTGTCATGGTTTTGGGTGCCTCAGCCGAGTTTTGGTTTCTTGAGTGGCAATTTCCTAAAGGATTTCTGGGTCTGAGTTGGTTTTGCCTTCTTCCTTCCCAAATGTTGTATTCTGACGCAATACAAACACGAGTTTAGACAGCAGATCCATTATGAAAGAAAAAAAAACAAAACCAATGAGCGTGTCATGCTTAGAATTCTAGAGGCAGCACGACCAACATGAGATTTGTGTTTTGGAAAAAGAAATGGAACCCTTTTGCAGAGGGGAACGATATTTAATTCCCCAAATCAGTTTGCCAGCGATTTTCAGGTGAATTGAATGAGTTTTCCAAAGCCAGTCAGCTGGGAGGGGTGGATGAATCCGGAAACAGCCTGTTTCCTTGTGACTAAATCAAGCCCACTATCAACAAGGACTCTTGCATTTCTTTGGCTCTTTTCACATTTTTCCTCTTTATCATGGTTTGTAATGAATTTTCTGATGTGAGGTTTAATTTTGAAGCTGGAATATGGAGATCAAGACACGGAAGGAATGGTGTTTTTCAATCAGGGCACAGCTGTTGGCTTGCTCCAATTCTGGCTTTCTGTCATGGTTTTGGGTGCCTCAGCCGAGTTTTGGTTTCTTGAGCGGCAATTTCCTAAAGGATTTCTGGGTCTGAGTTGGTTTTGCCTTCTTCCTTCCCAAATTTTGTATTCTGACGCAATACACACACGAGTTAAGACAGCAGATCCATTATGAAATAAAAAAAACAAAACCAATTAGCCTGTCATGCTTAGAATTCTAGAGGCAGCACGACCAACATGAGTTTTTGTGTTTTGGAAAAAGAAATGGAACCCTTTTGCAGAGGGGAACGATAATTCATTCCCCAAATCAGTTTGCCAGCGATTTTCAGGTGAATTGAATGAGTTTTCCAAACCCAGTCAGCTGGGAGGGGTGGATGAATCTGGAAACAGCCTGTTTCCTTGTGACTAAATCAAGCCCACTATCAACAAGGACTCTTCCATTTCTTTGGCTCTTTTCACATTTTTCCTCTTTATCGTGGTTTGTATTGAATTTTCTGATGTGAGGTTTGATTTTGAAGCTGGAATATGGAGTTCAAGACCCGGAAGGAATGGTCCTTTTCAATCAGGGCACAGCTGTTGGCTTGCTCCAATTCTGGCTTTCTGTCATGGTTTTGGGTGCCTCAGCCGAGTTTTGGTTTCTTGAGTGGCAATTTCCTAAAGGATTTCTGGGTGTGAGTTGGTTTTGCCTTCTTCCTTCCCAAATTTTGTATTCTGACGCAATACAAACACGAGTTTAGACAGCAGATCCATTATGAAATAAAAAAAAACAAAACCAATGAGCGTGTCATGCTTAGAATTCTAGAGGCAGCACGACCAACATGAGTTTTTGTGTTTTGGAAAAAGAAATGGAAGCCTTTTGCAGAGGGGAACGATCATGAATTCCCCAAATCAGTTTGCCAGCGATTTTCAGGTGAATTGAATGAGTTTTCCAAAGCCAGTCATCTGGGAGGGGTGGATGAATGGGGAAACAGCCTGTTTCCTTGTGACTAAATCAAGCCCACTATCAACAAGGACTCTTCCATTTCTTTGGCTCTTTTCACATTTTTCCTCTTTATCATGGTTTGTAATGAATTTTCTGATGTGAGGTTTAATTTTGAAGCTGGAATATGGAGATCAAGACACGGAAGGAATGGTGTTTTTCAATCAGGGCACAGCTGTTGGCTTGCTCCAATTCTGGCTTTCTGTCATGGTTTTGGGTGCCTCAGCCGAGTTTTGGTTTCTTGAGCGGCAATTTCCTAAATGATTTCTTGGTCTGAGTTGGTTTTGCCTTCTTCCTTCCCAAATTTTGTATTCTTTTTTTTTTTTAATGATGATGAAATCAGATCAGACCTATTGTCATGTTTAATCCCAGTGTGAGTCAAGTTGGGAGTTGATAGTTTCTTTTTTTTTTTTTTTTTTTTTTTTTTTACAGAGGATCAGTTTAGTATGCATTAAGTAAAGATTTCAACAGTTTGCACCCCCATAGAAACACAAAGTGAAATATATTATTTAAGTACTCGTTATAGCATTAAATCTCAATGCAGAGCACATTAAGGACAGAGATCCTACATGAGGAGTAAGTGCACAGTGACTCCTGTTGTTGACTTTACCAATTGACACTCCTGTCTATGGCATCAGTAATCTCCCTATGCTCCAGTCATGAGTTTCCAAGGCTATGGAAGCCCTCTGAGTTCTCCGACTCTTATCTTGTTTAGACAAGGTCATAGTCAAAGTGGAGGTTCTCTCCTCCCTTCAGAGAAAGGTACCTCCTTCTTTGAAGACCTGTTCTTTCCACTGAGATCTCACTCACAGAGATCTTTTGCCAGAGTCTCTTGGCTTTCCATTCCTGGAATACTCTCATGGGAGGCGTTGGTGGTATAGTGGTGAGCATAGCTGCCTTCCAAATTTTGTATTCTGACGCAATACAAACACGAGTTTAGACAGCAGATCCATTATGAAAAAAAAAAAAAACAATTGGCGTGTCATGCTTAGAATTCTAGAGGCAGCACGACCAACATGAGTTTTTGTGTTTTGGACAAAGAAATGGAACCCTTTTGCAGAGTGGAACGATAATTAATTCCCCAAATCAGTTTGCCAGCGATGTTCAGGGGAATTGAATGAGTTTTCCAAAGCCAGTCAGCTGGGAGGGGTGGATGAATCCGGAAACAGCCTGTTTCCTTGTGACTCAATCAAGCCCACTATCAAAAAGGACTCTTGCATTTCTTTGGCTCTTTTCACATTTTTCTTCGTTATCATGGTTTGTAATGAATTTTCTGATGTGAGCTTTGATTTTGAGGCTGGAATATGGAGTTCAAGACCCGGAAGGAATGGTCTTTTTCAATCAGGGCACAGCTGTTGGCTTGCTCCAATTCTGGCTTTCTGTCATGGTTTTGGGTGCCTCAGCCGAGTTTTGGTTTCTTGAGCGGCAATTTCCTAAAGGATTTCTGGGTCTGAGTTGGTTTTGCCTTCTTCCTTCCCAAATTTTGTATTCTGACGCAATACAAACACGAGTTTAGACAGCAGATCCATTATGAAAGAAAAAACAAAAACAAAACCAATTAACGTGTCATGCTTAGAATTCTAGAGGCAGCAGGACCAACATGAGTTTTTGTGTTTTGGAAAAAGAAATGGAACCCTTTTGCAGAGGGGAACGATCATGAATTCCCCAAATCAGTTTGCCAGCGATTTTCAGGTGAATTGAATGAGTTTTCCAAAGCCAGTCAGCTGGGAGGGGTGGATGAATCCAGAAACAGCCTGTTTCCTTGTGACTAAATCAAGCCCACTCTCAAAAAGGTCTCTTGCATTTCTTTGGCTCTTTTCACATTTTTCTTCTTTATCATGGTTTGTAATGAATTTTCTGATGTGAGGTTTGATTTTGAAGCTGGAATATGGAGTTCAAGACACGGAAGGAACGGTCTTTTTCAATCAGGGCACAGCTGTTGGCTTGCTCCAATTCTGGCTTTCTGTCATGGTTTTGGGTGCCTCAGCCGAGTTTTGGTTTCTTGAGCGGCAATTTCCTAAAGGATTTCTGGGTCTGAGTTGGTTTTGCCTTCTTCCTTCCCAAATTTTGTATTCTGACGCAATACACACACGAGTTAAGACAGCAGATCCATTATGAAATAAATAAAACAAAACCAATTAGCGTGTCATGCTTAGAATTCTAGAGGCAGCACGACCAACATGAGTTTTTGTGTTTTGGAAAAAGAAATGGAACCCTTTTGCAGAGGGGAACGATAATTAATTACCCAAATCAATTTGCCAGCGATTTTCAGGTGAATTGAATGAGTTTTCCAAACCCAGTCAGCTGGGAGGGGTGGATGAATCCGGAAACAGCCTGTTTCCTTGTGACTAAATCAAGCCCACTATCAAAAACGACTCTTCCATTTCTGTGGCTCTTTTCACATTTTTCTTCTTTATCATGGTTTGTAATGAATTTTCTGATGTGAGCTTTGATTTTGAGGCTGGAATATGGAGTTCAAGACACGGAAGGAATGGTCTTTTTCAATCAGGGCACAGCTGTTGGCTTGCTCCAATTCTGGCTTTCTGTCATGGTTTTGGGTGCGTCAGCCGAGTTTTGGTTTCTTGAGCGGCAATTTCCTAAAGGATTTCTGGGTCTGAGTTGGTTTTGCCTTCTTCCTTCCCAAATTTTGTATTCTGACGCAATACAAACACGAGTTTAGACAGCAGATCCATCATGAAATAAAAAACAAAAACAAAACCAATTAACGTGTCATGCTTAGAATTCTAGAGGCAGCACGACCAACATGAGTTTTTGTGTTTTGGACAAAGAAATGGAACCCTTTTTCAGAGGGGAACGATCATGAATTCCCCAAATCAGTTTGCCAGCGATTTTCAGGTGAATTGAATGAGTTTTCCAAAGCCAGTCAGCTGGGAGGGGTGGATGAATCCGGAAACAGCCTGTTTCCTTGTGACTAAATCAAGCCCACTATCAAAAAGGACTCTTCCATTTCTTTGGCTCTTTTCACATTTTTCTTCTTTATCATGGTTTGTACTGAATTTTCTGATGTGAGCTTTGATTTTGAAGCTGGAATATGGAGTTCAAGACACGGAAGGAACGGTCTTTTTCAATCAGGGCACAGCTGTTGGCTTGCTCCAATTCTGGCTTCCTGTCATGGTTTTGGGTGCCTCAGCCGAGTTTTGGTTTCTTGAGCGGCAATTTCCTAAAGGATTTCTGGGTCTGAGTTGGTTTTGCCTTCTTCCTTCCCAAATTTTGTATTCTGACGCAATACACACACGAGTTAAGACAGCAGATCCATTATGAAATAAATAAAACAAAACCAATTAGCGTGTCATGCTTAGAATTCTAGAGGCAGCACCACCAACATGAGTTTTTGTGTTTTGGAAAAAGAAATGGAACCCTTTTGCAGAGGGGAACGATAATTAATTACCCAAATCAATTTGCCAGCGATTTTCAGGTGAATTGAATGAGTTTTCCAAAGCCAGTCAGCTGGGAGGGGTGGATGAATCCGGAAACAGCCTGTTTCCTTGTGACTAAATCAAGCCCACTATCAACAAGGACTCTTCCATTTCTTTGGCTCTTCTCACATTTTTCTTCTTTATCATGGTTTGTAATGAATTTTCTGATGTGAGCTTTGATTTTGAGGCTGGAATATGGAGTTCAAGACCCGGAAGGAATGGTCCTTTTCAATCAGGGCACAGCTGTTGGCTTGCTCCAATTCAGGCTTTCTGTCATGGTTTTGGGTGCGTCAGCCGAGTTTTGGTTTCTTGAGTGGCAATTTCCTAAAGGATTTCTGGGTCTGAGTTGGTTTTGCCTTCTTCCTTCCCAAATGTTGTATTCTGACGCAATACAAACACGAGTTTAGACAGCAGATCCATTATGAAAGAAAAAAAAACAAAACCAATGAGCGTGTCATGCTTAGAATTCTAGAGGCAGCACGACCAACATGAGTTTTTGTGTTTTGGAAAAAGAAATGGAACCCTTTTGCAGAGGGGAACGATATTTAATTCCCCAAATCAGTTTGCCAGCGATATTCAGGTGAATTGAATGAGTTTTCCAAAGCCAGTCAGCTGGGAGGGGTGGATGAATCCGGAAACAGCCTGTTTCCTTGTGACTAAATCAAGCCCACTATCAACAAGGACTCTTCCATTTCTTTGGCTCTTTTCACATTTTTCCTCTTTATCATGGTTTGTAATGAATTTTCTGATGTGAGGTTTAATTTTGAAGCTGGAATATGGAGATCAAGACACGGAAGGAATGGTGTTTTTCAATCAGGGCACAGCTGTTGGCTTGCTCCAATTCTGGCTTTCTGTCATGGTTTTGGGTGCGTCAGCCGAGTTTTGGTTTCTTGAGCGGCAATTTCCTAAAGGATTTCTGGGTCTGAGTTGGTTTTGCCTTCTTCCTTCCCAAATGTTGTATTCTGACACAATACAAACACGAGTTTAGACAGCAGATCCATTATGAAATAAAAAAAAAAAAAACAATTAGCGTGTCATGCTTAGAATTCTAGAGGCAGCACGACCAACATGAGTTTTTGTGTTTTGGACAAAGAACTGGAACCCTTTTGCAGAGGGGAACGATAATTAATTCCCCCAAATCAGTTTGCCAGCGATTTTCAGGTGAATTGAATGAGTTTTCCAAAGCCAGTCATCTGGGAGGGGTGGATGAATGCGGAAACAGCCTGTTTCCTTGTGACTAAATCAAGCCCACTCTCAAAAAGGACTCTTCCATTTCTTTGGCTCTTTTCACATTTTTCTTCTTTATCATGGTTTGTAATGAATTTTCTGATGTGAGCTTTGATTTTGAGGCTGGAATATGGAGTTCAAGACACGGAAGGAATGGTCTTTTTCAATCAGGGCACAGCTGTTGGCTTGCTCCGATTCTGGCTTTCTGTCATGGTTTTGGGTGCCTCAGCTGAGTTTTGGTTTCTTGAGCGGCAATTTCCTAAAGGATTTCTGGGTCTGAGTTGGTTTTGCCTTCTACCTTCCCAAATTTTGTATTCTGACGCAATACAAACACGAGTTTAGACAGCAGATCCATTATGAAATAAAAAACAAAACCAATTAGCGTGTCACGCTTAGAATTCTAGAGGCAGCACGACCAACATGAGTTTTTGTGTTTTGGACAAAGAAATGGAACCCTTTTGCAGAGGGGAACGATAATTAATTCCCCAAATCAGTTTGCCAGCGATTTTCAGGTGAATTGAATGAGTTTTCCAAAGCCAGTCAGCTGGGAGGGGTGGATGAATCCGGAAACAGCCTGTTTCCTTGTGACTAAATCAAGCCCACTATCAACAAGGACTCTTGCATTTCTTTGGCTCTTTTCACATTTTTCTTCTTTCTCATGGTTTGTAATGAATTTTCTGATGTGAGCTTTGATTTTGAGGCTGGAATATGGAGTTCAAGACACGGAAGGAATGGTCTTTTTCAATCAGGGCACAGCTGTTGGCTTGCTCCAATTCTGGCTTTCTGTCATGGTTTTGGGTGCCTCAGCCGAGTTTTGGTTTCTTGAGCGGCAATTTCCTAAAGGATTTCTGGGTCTGAGTTGGTTTTGCCTTCTTCCTTCCCAAATGCTGTATTCTGACGCAATACAAACACGAGTTTAGACAGCAGATCCATTATGAAATAAAAAACAAAAACAAAACCAATGAGCGTGTCATGCTTAGAATTCTAGAGGCAGCACGACCAACATGAGTTTTTGTGTTTTGGACAAAGAAATGGAACCCTTTTGCAGAGGGGAACGATAATTAATTCCCCAAATCAGTTTGACAGCGATTTTCAGGTGAATTGAATGAGTTTTCCAAAGCCAGTCAGCTGGGAGGGGTGGATGAATCCGGAAACAGCCTGTTTACTTGTGACTAAATCAAGCCCACTATCAAAAAGGACTCTTCCATTTCTTTGGCTCTTTTCACATTTTTCTTCTTTATCATGGTTTGTAATGAATTTTCTGATGTGAGCTTTGATTTTGAGGCTGGAATATGGAGTTCAAGACCCGGAAGGAATGGTGTTTTTCAATCAGGGCACAGCTGTTGGCTTGCTCCAATTCTGGCTTTCTGTCATGGTTTTGGGTGCCTCAGCCGAGTTTTGGTTTCTTGAGCGGCAATTTCCTAAAGGATTTCTGGGTCTGAGTTGGTTTTGCCTTCTTCCTTCCCAAATGTTGTATTCTGACGCAATACAAACACGAGTTTAGACAGCAGATCCATTATGAAATAAAAAAAAAAACAAAACCAATTAGCGTGTCATGCTTAGAATTCTAGAGGCAGCACGACCAACATGAGTTTTTGTGTTTTGGACAAAGAAATGGAACCCTTTTGCAGAGGGGAACGATAATTAATTACCGCAAATCAGTTTGCCAGCGATTTTCAGGTGAATTGAATGAGTTTTCCAAGGCCAGTCATCTGGGAGGGGTGGATGAATCCGGAAACAGCCTGTTTCCTTGTGACTCAATCAAGCCCACTCTCAAAAAGGACTCTTCCATTTCTTTGGCTCTTTTCACATTTTTCTTCTTTATCATGGTTTGTAATGAATTTTCTGATGGGAGCTTTGATTTTGAGGCTGGAATATGGAATTCAAGACACGGAAGGAATGGTCTTTTTCAATCAGGGCACAGCTGTTGGCTTGCTCCAATACTGGCTTTCTGTCATGGTTTTGGGTGCCTCAGCCGAGTTTTGGTTTCTTGAGCGGCAATTTCCTAAAGGATTTCTGGGTCTGAGTTGGTTTTGCCTTCTTCCTTCCCAAATGTTGTATTCTGACGCAATACAAACACGGGTTTAGACAGCAGATCCATTATGAAAGAAAAAACAAAACCAATTAGCGTGTCATGCTTAGAATTCTAGAGGCAGCACGACCAACATGAGTTTTTGTGTTTTGGACAAAGAAATGGAACCCTTTTGCAGAGGGGAATGATAATTAATTACCCCAAATCAGTTTGCCAGCGATTTTCAGGTGAATTGAATGAGTTTTCCAAGGCCAGTCATCTGGGAGGGGTGGATGAATCCGGAAACAGCCTGTTTCCTTGTGACTAAATCAAGCCCACTCTCAAAAAGGACTCTTCCATTTCTTTGGCTCTTTTCACATTTTTCTTCTTTATCATGGTTTGTACTGAATTTTCTGATGTGAGCTTTGATTTTGAGGCTGGAATATGGAGTTCAAGACCCGGAAGGCATGGTCTTTTTCAATCAGGGCACAGCTGTTGGCTTGCTCCAATTCTGGCTTTCTGTCATGGTTTTGGGTGCCTCAGCCGAGTTTTGGTTTCTTGAGCGGCAATTTCCTAAAGGATTTCTGGGTCTGAGTTGGTTTTGCCTTCTTCCTTCCCAAATGTTGTATTCTGACGCAATACAAACACGAGTTTAGACAGCAGATCCATTATGAAATAAAAAAAAAAAACAATTAGCGTGTCATGCTTAGAATTCTAGAGGCAGCACGACCAACATGAGTTTTTGTGTTTTGGACAAAGAAATGGAACCCTTTTGCAGAGGGGAACGATAATTCATTCCCCAAATCAGTTTGCCAGCGATTTTCAGGTGAATTTAATGAGTTTTCCAAGGCCAGTCATCTGGGAGGGGTGGATGAATCCGGAAACAGCCTGTTTCCTTGTGACTCAATCAAGCCCACTATCAAAAAGGACTCTTCCATTTCTTTGGCTCTTTTCACATTTTTCTTCTTTATCATGGTTTGTAATGAATTTTCTGATGTGAGCTTTGATTTTGAGGCTGGAATATGGAGTTCAAGACCCGGAAGGAATGGTCTTTTTCAATCAGGGCACAGCTGTTGCCTTGCTCCAATTCTGGCTTTCTGTCATGGTTTTGGGTGCCTCAGCCGAGTTTTGGTTTCTTGAGCGGCAATTTCCTAAAGGATTTCTGGGTCTGAGTTGGTTTTGCCTTCTTCCTTCCCAAATTTTGTATTCTGACGCAATACAAACACGAGTTTAGACAGCAGATCCATTATGAAATAAAAAAAAAAAAAAAACAATTAGCGTGTCATGCTTAGAATTCTAGAGGCAGCACGACCAACATGAGTTTTTGTGTTTTGGAAAAAGAAATGGAACCCTTTTGCAGAGGGGAACGATAATTAATTACCGCAAATCAGTTTGCCAGCGATTTTCAGGTGAATTGAATGAGTTTTCCAAGGCCAGTCATCTGGGAGGGGTGGATGAATCCGGAAACAGCCTGTTTCCTTGTGACTAAATCAAGCCCACTATCAAAAAGGACTCTTCCATTTCTTTGGCTCTTTTCACATTTTTCTTCTTTATCATGGTTTGTAATGAATTTTCTGATGTGAGCTTTGATTTTGAGGCTGGAATATGGAGTTCAAGACCCGGAAGGAATGGTCTTTTTCAATCAGGGCACAGCTGTTGCCTTGCTCCAATTCTGGCTTTCTGTCATGGTTTTGGGTGCCTCAGCCGAGTTTTGGTTTCTTGAGCGGCAATTTCCTAAAGGATTTCTGGGTCTGAGTTGGTTTTGCCTTCTTCCTTCCCAAATGTTGTATTCTTACGCAATACAAACACGAGTTTAGACAGCAGATCCATTTTGAAATAAAAAAAAACAAAACCAATTAGCGTGTCATGCTTAGAATTCTAGAGGCAGCACGACCAACATGAGTTTTTGTGTTTTGGACAAAGAAATGGAACCCTTTTGCAGAGGGGAACGATAATTAATTCCCCCAAATCAGTTTGCCAGCGATTTTCAGGTGAATTGAATGAGTTTTCCAAAGCCAGTCAGCTGGGAGGGGTGGATGAATCCGGAAACAGCCTGTTTCCTTGTGACTAAATCAAGCCCACTATCAACAAGGACTCTTGCATTTCTTTGGCTCTTTTCACATTTTTCTTCTTTCTCATGGTTTGTAATGAATTTTCTGATGTGAGCTTTGATTTTGAGGCTGGAATATGGAGTTCAAGACACGGAAGGAATGGTCTTTTTCAATCAGGGCACAGCTGTTGGCTTGCTCCAATTCTGGCTTTCTGTCATGGTTTTGGGTGCCTCAGCCGAGTTTTGGTTTCTTGAGCGGCAATTTCCTAAAGGATTTCTGGGTCTGAGTTGGTTTTGCCTTCTTCCTTCCCAAATGCTGTATTCTGACGCAATACAAACACGAGTTTAGACAGCAGATCCATTATGAAATAAAAAACAAAAACAAAACCAATGAGCGTGTCATGCTTAGAATTCTAGAGGCAGCACGACCAACATGAGTTTTTGTGTTTTGGACAAAGAAATGGAACCCTTTTGCAGAGGGGAACGATAATTAATTCCCCAAATCAGTTTGACAGCGATTTTCAGGTGAATTGAATGAGTTTTCCAAAGCCAGTCAGCTGGGAGGGGTGGATGAATCCGGAAACAGCCTGTTTCCTTGTGACTAAATCAAGCCCACTATCAAAAAGGACTCTTCCATTTCTTTGGCTCTTTTCACATTTTTCTTCTTTATCATGGTTTGTAATGAATTTTCTGATGTGAGCTTTGATTTTGAGGCTGGAATATGGAGTTCAAGACCCGGAAGGAATGGTGTTTTTCAATCAGGGCACAGCTGTTGGCTTGCTCCAATTCTGGCTTTCTGTCATGGTTTTGGGTGCCTCAGCTGAGTTTTGGTTTCTTGAGCGGCAATTTCCTAAAGGATTTCTGGGTCTGAGTTGGTTTTGCCTTCTTCCTTCCCAAATGTTGTATTCTGACGCAATACAAACACGAGTTTAGACAGCAGATCCATTATGAAATAAAAAAAAAAACAAAACCAATTAGCGTGTCATGCTTAGAATTCTAGAGGCAGCACGACCAACATGAGTTTTTGTGTTTTGGACAAAGAAATGGAACCCTTTTGCAGAGGGGAACGATAATTAATTACCGCAAATCAGTTTGCCAGCGATTTTCAGGTGAATTGAATGAGTTTTCCAAGGCCAGTCATCTGGGAGGGGTGGATGAATCCGGAAACAGCCTGTTTCCTTGTGACTCAATCAAGCCCACTCTCAAAAAGGACTCTTCCATTTCTTTGGCTCTTTTCACATTTTTCTTCTTTATCATGGTTTGTAATGAATTTTCTGATGGGAGCTTTGATTTTGAGGCTGGAATATGGAATTCAAGACACGGAAGGAATGGTCTTTTTCAATCAGGGCACAGCTGTTGGCTTGCTCCAATACTGGCTTTCTGTCATGGTTTTGGGTGCCTCAGCCGAGTTTTGGTTTCTTGAGCGGCAATTTCCTAAAGGATTTCTGGGTCTGAGTTGGTTTTGCCTTCTTCCTTCCCAAATGTTGTATTCTGACGCAATACAAACACGGGTTTAGACAGCAGATCCATTATGAAAGAAAAAACAAAACCAATTAGCGTGTCATGCTTAGAATTCTAGAGGCAGCACGACCAACATGAGTTTTTGTGTTTTGGACAAAGAAATGGAACCCTTTTGCAGAGGGGAATGATAATTAATTACCCCAAATCAGTTTGCCAGCGATTTTCAGGTGAATTGAATGAGTTTTCCAAGGCCAGTCATCTGGGAGGGGTGGATGAATCCGGAAACAGCCTGTTTCCTTGTGACTAAATCAAGCCCACTCTCAAAAAGGACTCTTCCATTTCTTTGGCTCTTTTCACATTTTTCTTCTTTATCATGGTTTGTACTGAATTTTCTGATGTGAGCTTTGATTTTGAGGCTGGAATATGGAGTTCAAGACCCGGAAGGCATGGTCTTTTTCAATCAGGGCACAGCTGTTGGCTTGCTCCAATTCTGGCTTTCTGTCATGGTTTTGGGTGCCTCAGCCGAGTTTTGGTTTCTTGAGCGGCAATTTCCTAAAGGATTTCTGGGTCTGAGTTGGTTTTGCCTTCTTCCTTCCCAAATGTTGTATTCTGACGCAATACAAACACGAGTTTAGACAGCAGATCCATTATGAAATAAAAAAAAAAAACAATTAGCGTGTCATGCTTAGAATTCTAGAGGCAGCACGACCAACATGAGTTTTTGTGTTTTGGACAAAGAAATGGAACCCTTTTGCAGAGGGGAACGATAATTCATTCCCCAAATCAGTTTGCCAGCGATTTTCAGGTGAATTTAATGAGTTTTCCAAGGCCAGTCATCTGGGAGGGGTGGATGAATCCGGAAACAGCCTGTTTCCTTGTGACTCAATCAAGCCCACTATCAAAAAGGACTCTTCCATTTCTTTGGCTCTTTTCACATTTTTCTTCTTTATCATGGTTTGTAATGAATTTTCTGATGTGAGCTTTGATTTTGAGGCTGGAATATGGAGTTCAAGACCCGGAAGGAATGGTCTTTTTCAATCAGGGCACAGCTGTTGCCTTGCTCCAATTCTGGCTTTCTGTCATGGTTTTGGGTGCCTCAGCCGAGTTTTGGTTTCTTGAGCGGCAATTTCCTAAAGGATTTCTGGGTCTGAGTTGGTTTTGCCTTCTTCCTTCCCAAATTTTGTATTCTGACGCAATACAAACACGAGTTTAGACAGCAGATCCATTATGAAATAAAAAAAAAAAAAAACAATTAGCGTGTCATGCTTAGAATTCTAGAGGCAGCACGACCAACATGAGTTTTTGTGTTTTGGAAAAAGAAATGGAACCCTTTTGCAGAGGGGAACGATAATTAATTACCGCAAATCAGTTTGCCAGCGATTTTCAGGTGAATTGAATGAGTTTTCCAAGGCCAGTCATCTGGGAGGGGTGGATGAATCCGGAAACAGCCTGTTTCCTTGTGACTAAATCAAGCCCACTATCAAAAAGGACTCTTCCATTTCTTTGGCTCTTTTCACATTTTTCTTCTTTATCATGGTTTGTAATGAATTTTCTGATGTGAGCTTTGATTTTGAGGCTGGAATATGGAGTTCAAGACCCGGAAGGAATGGTCTTTTTCAATCAGGGCACAGCTGTTGCCTTGCTCCAATTCTGGCTTTCTGTCATGGTTTTGGGTGCCTCAGCCGAGTTTTGGTTTCTTGAGCGGCAATTTCCTAAAGGATTTCTGGGTCTGAGTTGGTTTTGCCTTCTTCCTTCCCAAATGTTGTATTCTTACGCAATACAAACACGAGTTTAGACAGCAGATCCATTTTGAAATAAAAAAAAACAAAACCAATTAGCGTGTCATGCTTAGAATTCTAGAGGCAGCACGACCAACATGAGTTTTTGTGTTTTGGAAAAAGAAATGGAACCCTTTTGCAGAGGGGAACGATAATTAATTCCCCCAAATCAGTTTGCCAGCGATTTTCAGGTGAATTGAATGAGTTTTCCAAAGCCAGTCAGCTGGGAGGGGTGGATGAATCCGGAAACAGCCTGTTTCCTTGTGACTAAATCAAGCCCACTATCAACAAGGACTCTTCCATTTCTTTGGCTCTTTTCACATTTTTCTTCTTTCTCATGGTTTGTAATGAATTTTCTTATGTGAGCTTTGATTTTGAGGCTGGAATATGGAGTTCAAGACACGGAAGGAATGGTCTTTTTCAATCAGGGCACAGCTGTTGCCTTGCTCCAATTCTGGCTTTCTGTCATGGTTTTGGGTGCCTCAGCCGAGTTTTGGTTTCTTGAGCTGCAATTTCCTAAAGGATTTCTGGGTCTGAGTTGGTTTTGCCTTCTTCCTTCCCAAATTTTGTATTCTGATGCAATAAAAACACGAGTTTAGACAGCAGATCCATTATGAAATAAAAAAAAAAAAACAAAACCAATTCGCGTGTCATGCTTAGAATTCTAGAGGCAGCACGACCAACATGAGTTTTTGTGTTTTGGACAAAGAAATGGAACCCTTTTGCAGAGGGGAACGATAATTCATTCCCCAAATCAGTTTGCCAGCGATTTTCAGGTGAATTGAATGAGTTTTCCAAAGCCAGTCAGCTGGGAGGGGTGGATGAATCCGGAAACAGCCTGTTTCCTTGTGACTCAATCAAGCCCACTATCAAAAAGGACTCTTCCATTTCTTTGGCTCTTTTCACATTTTTCTTCTTTATCATGGTTTGTAATGAATTTTCTGATGGGAGCTTTGATTTTGAGGCTGGAATATGGAATTCAAGACACGGAAGGAATGGTCTTTTTCAATCAGGGCACAGCTGTTGGCTTGCTCCAATACTGGCTTTCTGTCATGGTTTTGGGTGCCTCAGCCGAGTTTTGGTTTCTTGAGCGGCAATTTCCTAAAGGATTTCTGGGTCTGAGTTGGTTTTGCCTTCTTCCTTCCCAAATGTTGTATTCTGACGCAATACAAACACGGGTTTAGACAGCAGATCCATTATGAAAGAAAAAACAAAACCAATTAGCGTGTCATGCTTAGAATTCTAGAGTCAGCACGACCAACATGAGTTTTTGTGTTTTGGACAAAGAAATGGAACCCTTTTGCAGAGGGGAATGATAATTAATTACCCCAAATCAGTTTGCCAGCGATTTTCAGGTGAATTGAATGAGTTTTCCAAGGCCAGTCATCTGGGAGGGGTGGATGAATCCGGAAACAGCCTGTTTCCTTGTGACTAAATCAAGCCCACTCTCAAAAAGGACTCTTCCATTTCTTTGGCTCTTTTCACATTTTTCTTCTTTATCATGGTTTGTACTGAATTTTCTGATGTGAGCTTTGATTTTGAGGCTGGAATATGGAGTTCAAGACCCGGAAGGCATGGTCTTTTTCAATCAGGGCACAGCTGTTGGCTTGCTCCAATTCTGGCTTTCTGTCATGGTTTTGGGTGCCTCAGCCGAGTTTTGGTTTCTTGAGCGGCAATTTCCTAAAGGATTTCTGGGTCTGAGTTGGTTTTGCCTTCTTCCTTCCCAAATGTTGTATTCTGACGCAATACAAACACGAGTTTAGACAGCAGATCCATTATGAAATAAAAAAAAAAAACAATTAGCGTGTCATGCTTAGAATTCTAGAGGCAGCACGACCAACATGAGTTTTTGTGTTTTGGACAAAGAAATGGAACCCTTTTGCAGAGGGGAACGATAATTCATTCCCCAAATCAGTTTGCCAGCGATTTTCAGGTGAATTTAATGAGTTTTCCAAAGCCAGTCATCTGGGAGGGGTGGATGAATCCGAAAACAGCCTGTTTCCTTGTGACTCAATCAAGCCCACTATCAAAAAGGACTCTTCCATTTCTTTGGCTCTTTTCACATTTTTCTTCTTTATCATGGTTTGTAATGAATTTTCTGATGGGAGCTTTGATTTTGAGGCTGGAATATGGAGTTCAAGACCCGGAAGGCATGGTCTTTTTCAATCAGGGCACAGCTGTTGGCTTGCTCCAATTCTGGCTTTCTGTCATGGTTTTGGGTGCCTCAGCCGAGTTTTGGTTTCTTGAGCGGCAATTTCCTAAAGGATTTCTGGGTCTGAGTTGGTTTTGCCTTCTTCCTTCCCAAATTTTGTATTCTGACGCAATACAAACACGAGTTTAGACAGCAGATCCATTATGAAATAAAAAAAAAAAAAAAAAAAACAATTCGCGTGTCATGCTTAGAATTCTAGAGGCAGCACGACCAACATGAGTTTTTGTGTTTTGGACAAAGAAATGGAACCCTTTTGCAGAGGGGAACGATAATTCATTCCCCAAATCAGTTTGCCAGCGATTTTCAGGTGAATTGAATGAGTTTTCCAAAGCCAGTCAGCTGGGAGGGGTGGATGAATCCGGAAACAGCCTGTTTCCTTGTGACTCAATCAAGCCCACTATCAAAAAGGACTCTTCCATTTCTTTGGCTCTTTTCACATTTTTCTTCTTTATCATGGTTTGTAATGAATTTTCTGATGGGAGCTTTGATTTTGAGGCTGGAATATGGAATTCAAGACACGGAAGGAATGGTCTTTTTCAATCAGGGCACAGCTGTTGGCTTGCTCCAATACTGGCTTTCTGTCATGGTTTTGGGTGCCTCAGCCGAGTTTTGGTTTCTTGAGCGGCAATTTCCTAAAGGATTTCTGGGTCTGAGTTGGTTTTGCCTTCTTCCTTCCCAAATGTTGTATTCTGACGCAATACAAACACGGGTTTAGACAGCAGATCCATTATGAAAGAAAAAACAAAACCAATTAGCGTGTCATGCTTAGAATTCTAGAGGCAGCACGACCAACATGAGTTTTTGTGTTTTGGACAAAGAAATGGAACCCTTTTGCAGAGGGGAATGATAATTAATTACCCCAAATCAGTTTGCCAGCGATTTTCAGGTGAATTGAATGAGTTTTCCAAGGCCAGTCATCTGGGAGGGGTGGATGAATCCGGAAACAGCCTGTTTCCTTGTGACTAAATCAAGCCCACTCTCAAAAAGGACTCTTCCATTTCTTTGGCTCTTTTCACATTTTTCTTCTTTATCATGGTTTGTACTGAATTTTCTGATGTGAGCTTTGATTTTGAGGCTGGAATATGGAGTTCAAGACCCGGAAGGCATGGTCTTTTTCAATCAGGGCACAGCTGTTGGCTTGCTCCAATTCTGGCTTTCTGTCATGGTTTTGGGTGCCTCAGCCGAGTTTTGGTTTCTTGAGCGGCAATTTCCTAAAGGATTTCTGGGTCTGAGTTGGTTTTGCCTTCTTCCTTCCCAAATGTTGTATTCTGACGCAATACAAACACGAGTTTAGACAGCAGATCCATTATGAAATAAAAAAAAAAAACAATTAGCGTGTCATGCTTAGAATTCTAGAGGCAGCACGACCAACATGAGTTTTTGTGTTTTGGACAAAGAAATGGAACCCTTTTGCAGAGGGGAACGATAATTAATTCCCCAAATCAGTTTGCCAGCGATTTTCAGGTGAATTTAATGAGTTTTCCAAAGCCAGTCATCTGGGAGGGGTGGATGAATCCGGAAACAGCCTGTTTCCTTGTGACTCAATCAAGCCCACTATCAAAAAGGACTCTTCCATTTCTTTGGCTCTTTTCACATTTTTCTTCTTTATCATGGTTTGTAATGAATTTTCTGATGGGAGCTTTGATTTTGAGGCTGGAATATGGAGTTCAAGACCCGGAAGGCATGGTCTTTTTCAATCAGGGCACAGCTGTTGGCTTGCTCCAATTCTGGCTTTCTGTCATGGTTTTGGGTGCCTCAGCCGAGTTTTGGTTTCTTGAGCGGCAATTTCCTAAAGGATTTCTGGGTCTGAGTTGGTTTTGCCTTCTTCCTTCCCAAATTTTGTATTCTGACGCAATACAAACACGAGTTTAGACAGCAGATCCATTATGAAATAAAAAAAAAAAAAAAAAAACAATTCGCGTGTCATGCTTAGAATTCTAGAGGCAGCACGACCAACATGAGTTTTTGTGTTTTGGACAAAGAAATGGAACCCTTTTGCAGAGGGGAACGATAATTAATTCCCCAAATCAGTTTGCCAGCGATTTTCAGGTGAATTGAATGAGTTTTCCAAAGCCAGTCAGCTGGGAGGGGTGGATGAATCCGGAAACAGCCTGTTTCCTTGTGACTCAATCAAGCCCACTATCAAAAAGGACTCTTCCATTTCTTTGGCTCTTTTCACATTTTTCTTCTTTATCATGGTTTGTAATGAATTTTCTGATGGGAGCTTTGATTTTGAGGCTGGAATATGGAGTTCAAGACCCGGAAGGCATGGTCTTTTTCAATCAGGGCACAGCTGTTGGCTTGCTCCAATTCTGGCTTTCTGTCATGGTTTTGGGTGCCTCAGCCGAGTTTTGGTTTCTTGAGCGGCAATTTCCTAAAGGATTTCTGGGTCTGAGTTGGTTTTGCCTTCTTCCTTCCCAAATTTTGTATTCTGACGCAATACAAACACGAGTTTAGACAGCAGATCCATTATGAAAGAAAAAAAAAAAAAACAAAACCAATTAGCGTGTCATGCTTAGAATTCTAGAGGCAGCACGACCAACATGAGTTTTTGTGTTTTGGAAAAAGAAATGGAAGCCTTTTGCAGAGGGGAACGATCCTGAATTCCCCAAATCAGTTTGCCAGCGATTTTCAGGTGAATTGAATGAGTTTTCCAAAGCCAGTCATCTGGGAGGGGTGGATGAATGCGGAAACAGCCTGTTTCCTTGTGACTAAATCAAGCCCACTATCAACAAGGACTCTTCCATTTCTTTGGCTCTTTTCACATTTTTCTTCTTTATCATGGTTTGTACTGAATTTTCTGATGTGAGCTTTGATTTTGAGGCTGGAATATGGAGTTCAAGACACGGAAGGAATGGTCTTTTTCAATCAGGGCACAGCTGTTGGCTTGCTCCAATTCTGGCTTTCTGTCATGGTTTTGGGTGCCTCAGCTGAGTTTTGGTTTCTTGAGCGGCAATTTCCTAAAGGATTTCTGGGTCTGAGTTGGTTTTGCCTTCTTCCTTCCCAAATGTTGTATTCTGACGCAATACAAACACGAGTTTAGACAGCAGATCCATTATGAAATAAAAAAAAAAAAAAACAATTAGCGTGTCATGCTTAGAATTCTAGAGGCAGCACGACCAACATGAGTTTTTGTGTTTTGGACAAAGAACTGGAACCCTTTTGCAGAGGGGAACGATAATTAATTCCCCCAAATCAGTTTGCCAGCGATTTTCAGGTGAATTGAATGAGTTTTCCAAAGCCAGTCAGCTGGGAGGGGTGGATGAATGCGGAAACAGCCTGTTTCCTTGTGACTAAATCAAGCCCACTATCAAAAAGGACTCTTCCATTTCTTTGGCTCTTTTCACATTTTTCTTCTTTATCATGGTTTGTAATGAATTTTCTGATGTGAGCTTTGATTTTGAGGCTGGAATATGGAGTTCAAGACACGGAAGGAATGGTGTTTTTCAATCAGGGCACAGCTGTTGGCTTGCTCCAATTCTGGCTTTCTGTCATGGTTTTGGGTGCCTCAGCCGAGTTTTGGTTTCTTGAGCGGCAATTTCCTAAAGGATTTCTGGGTCTGAGTTGGTTTTGCCTTCTACCTTCCCAAATTTTGTATTCTGACGCAATACAAACACGAGTTTAGACAGCAGATCCATTATGAAATAAAAAACAAAACCAATTAGCGTGTCACGCTTAGAATTCTAGAGGCAGCATGACCAACATGAGTTTTTGTGTTTTGGACAAAGAAATGGAACCCTTTTGCAGAGGGGAACGATAATTAATTCCCCAAATCAGTTTGCCAGCGCTTTTCAGGTGAATTGAATGAGTTTTCCAAAGCCAGTCAGCTGGGAGGGGTGGATGAATCCGGAAACAGCCTGTTTCCTTGTGACTCAATCAAGCCCACTATCAAAAAGGACTCTTCCATTTCTTTGGCTCTTTTCACATTTTTCTTCTTTATCATGGTTTGTAATGAATTTTCTGATGTGAGCTTTGATTTTGAGGCTGGAATATGGAGTTCAAGACATGGAAGGCATGGTCTTTTTCAATCAGGGCACAGCTGTTGGCTTGCTCCAATTCTGGCTTTCTGTCATGGTTTTGGGTGCCTCAGCCGAGTTTTGGTTTCTTGAGCGGCAATTTCCTAAATGATTTCTGGGTCTGAGTTGGTTTTGCCTTCTACCTTCCCAAATTTTGTATTCTGACGCAATACAAACACGAGTTTAGACAGCAGATCCATTATGAAATAAAAAAAAAACCAATTAGCGTGTCACGCTTAGAATTCTAGAGGCAGCATGACCAACATGAGTTTTTGTGTTTTGGACAAAGAAATGGAACCCTTTTGCAGAGGGGAACGATCATTAATTCCCCAAATCAGTTTGCCAGCGATTTTCAGGTGAATTGAATGAGTTTTCCAAAGCCAGTCAGCTGGGAGGGGTGGATGAATCCGGAAACAGCCTGTTTCCTTGTGACTAAATCAAGCCCACTATCAAAAAGGACTCTTCCATTTCTTTGGCTCTTTTCACATTTTTCTTCTTTATCATGGTTTGTAATGAATTTTCTGATGTGAGCTTTGATTTTGAGGCTGGAATATGGAGTTCAAGACACGGAAGGAATGGTCTTTTTCAATCAGGGCACAGCTGTTGGCTTGCTCCAGTTCTGGCTTTCTGTCATGGTTTTGGGTGCCTCAGCCGAGTTTTGGTTTCTTGAGCGGCAATTTCCTAAAGGATTTCTGGGTCTGAGTTGGTTTTGCCTTCTTCCTTCCCAAATGTTGTATTCTGACGCAATACAAACACGAGTTTAGACAGCAGATCCATTATGAAAGAAAAAAAAAAAAAACAAAACCAATTAGCGTGTCATGCTTAGAATTCTAGAGGCAGCACGACCAACATGAGTTTTTGTGTTTTGGAAAAAGAAATGGAACCCTTTTGCAGAGGGGAACGATAATTAATTACCGCAAATCAGTTTGCCAGCGATTTTCAGGTGAATTGAATGAGTTTTCCAAGGCCAGTCATCTGGGAGGGGTGGATGAATCCGGAAACAGCCTGTTTCCTTGTGACTAAATCAAGCCCACTATCAAAAAGGACTCTTCCATTTCTTTGGCTCTTTTCACATTTTTCTTCTTTATCATGGTTTGTAATGAATTTTCTGATGGGAGCTTTGATTTTGAGGCTGGAATATGGAGTTCAAGACCCGGAAGGAATGGTCTTTTTCAATCAGGGCACAGCTGTTGGCTTGCTCCAATTCTGGCTTTCTGTCATGGTTTTGGGTGCCTCAGCCGAGTTTTGGTTTCTTGAGCGGCAATTTCCTAAAGGATTTCTGGGTCTGAGTTGGTTTTGCCTTCTTCCTTCCCAAATGTTGTATTCTGACGCAATACAAACACGAGTTTAGACAGCAGATCCATTATGAAATAAAAAAAAAAAACAAAACCAATTAGCGTGTCATGCTTAGAATTCTAGAGGCAGCACGACCAACATGAGTTTTTGTGTTTTGGAAAAAGAAATGGAAGCCTTTTGCAGAGGGGAACGATCCTGAATTCCCCAAATCAGTTTGCCAGCGATTTTCAGGTGAATTGAATGAGTTTTCCAAAGCCAGTCATCTGGGAGGGGTGGATGAATGCGGAAACAGCCTGTTTCCTTGTGACTAAATCAAGCCCACTATCAACAAGGACTCTTCCATTTCTTTGGCTCTTTTCACATTTTTCTTCTTTATCATGGTTTGTACTTAATTTTCTGATGTGAGCTTTGATTTTGAGGCTGGAATATGGAGTTCAAGACACGGAAGGAATGGTCTTTTTCAATCAGGGCACAGCTGTTGGCTTGCTCCAATTCTGGCTTTCTGTCATGGTTTTGGGTGCCTCAGCTGAGTTTTGGTTTCTTGAGCGGCAATTTCCTAAAGGATTTCTGGGTCTGAGTTGGTTTTGCCTTCTTCCTTCCCAAATGTTGTATTCTGACGCAATACAAACACGAGTTTAGACAGCAGATCCATTATGAAATAAAAAAAAAAAAAAACAATTAGCGTGTCATGCTTAGAATTCTAGAGGCAGCACGACCAACATGAGTTTTTGTGTTTTGGACAAAGAACTGGAACCCTTTTGCAGAGGGGAACGATAATTAATTCCCCCAAATCAGTTTGCCAGCGATTTTCAGGTGAATTGAATGAGTTTTCCAAGGCCAGTCAGCTGGGAGGGGTGGATGAATGCGGAAACAGCCTGTTTCCTTGTGACTAAATCAAGCCCACTATCAAAAAGGACTCTTCCATTTCTTTGGCTCTTTTCACATTTTTCTTCTTTATCATGGTTTGTAATGAATTTTCTGATGTGAGCTTTGATTTTGAGGCTGGAATATGGAGTTCAAGACACGGAAGGAATGGTGTTTTTCAATCAGGGCACAGCTGTTGGCTTGCTCCAATTCTGGCTTTCTGTCATGGTTTTGGGTGCCTCAGCCGAGTTTTGGTTTCTTGAGCGGCAATTTCCTAAAGGATTTCTGGGTCTGAGTTGGTTTTGCCTTCTACCTTCCCAAATTTTGTATTCTGACGCAATACAAACACGAGTTTAGACAGCAGATCCATTATGAAATAAAAAACAAAACCAATTAGCGTGTCACGCTTAGAATTCTAGAGGCAGCATGACCAACATGAGTTTTTCTGTTCTGGACAAAGAAATGGAACCCTTTTGCAGAGGGGAACGATAATTAATTCCCCAAATCAGTTTGCCAGCGCTTTTCAGGTGAATTGAATGAGTTTTCCAAAGCCAGTCAGCTGGGAGGGGTGGATGAATCCGGAAACAGCCTGTTTCCTTGGGACTAAATCAAGCCCACTCTCAAAAAGGACTCTTCCATTTCTTTGGCTCTTTTCACATTTTTCTTCTTTATCATGGTTTGTAATGAATTTTCTGATGTGAGCTTTGATTTTGAGGCTGGAATATGGAGTTCAAGACATGGAAGGCATGGTCTTTTTCAATCAGGGCACAGCTGTTGGCTTGCTCCAATTCTGGCTTTCTGTCATGGTTTTGGGTGCCTCAGCCGAGTTTTGGTTTCTTGAGCGGCAATTTCCTAAATGATTTCTGGGTCTGAGTTGGTTTTGCCTTCTACCTTCCCAAATTTTGTATTCTGACGCAATACAAACACGAGTTTAGACAGCAGATCCATTATGAAATAAAAAAAAAACCAATTAGCGTGTCACGCTTAGAATTCTAGAGGCAGCATGACCAACATGAGTTTTTGTGTTTTGGACAAAGAAATGGAACCCTTTTGCAGAGGGGAACGATAATTAATTCCCCAAATCAGTTTGCCAGCGATTTTCAGGTGAATTGAATGAGTTTTCCAAAGCCAGTCAGCTGGGAGGGGTGGATGAATCCGGAAACAGCCTGTTTCCTTGTGACTAAATCAAGCCCACTATCAAAAAGGACTCTTCCATTTCTTTGGCTCTTTTCACATTTTTCTTCTTTATCATGGTTTGTAATGAATTTTCTGATGTGAGCTTTGATTTTGAGGCTGGAATATGGAGTTCAAGACACGGAAGGAATGGTCTTTTTCAATCAGGGCACAGCTGTTGGCTTGCTCCAGTTCTGGCTTTCTGTCATGGTTTTGGGTGCCTCAGCCGAGTTTTGGTTTCTTGAGCGGCAATTTCCTAAAGGATTTCTGGGTCTGAGTTGGTTTTGCCTTCTTCCTTCCCAAATGTTGTATTCTGACGCAATACAAACACGAGTTTAGACAGCAGATCCATTATGAAAGAAAAAAAAAAAAAAACAAAACCAATTAGCGTGTCATGCTTAGAATTCTAGAGGCAGCACGACCAACATGAGTTTTTGTGTTTTGGAAAAAGAAATGGAACCCTTTTGCAGAGGGGAACGATAATTAATTACCGCAAATCAGTTTGCCAGCGATTTTCAGGTGAATTGAATGAGTTTTCCAAGGCCAGTCATCTGGGAGGGGTGGATGAATCCGGAAACAGCCTGTTTCCTTGTGACTAAATCAAGCCCACTATCAAAAAGGACTCTTCCATTTCTTTGGCTCTTTTCACATTTTTCTTCTTTATCATGGTTTGTAATGAATTTTCTGATGGGAGCTTTGATTTTGAGGCTGGAATATGGAGTTCAAGACCCGGAAGGAATGGTCTTTTTCAATCAGGGCACAGCTGTTGGCTTGCTCCAATTCTGGCTTTCTGTCATGGTTTTGGGTGCCTCAGCCGAGTTTTGGTTTCTTGAGCGGCAATTTCCTAAAGGATTTCTGGGTCTGAGTTGGTTTTGCCTTCTTCCTTCCCAAATTTTGTATTCTGACGCAATACAAACACGAGTTTAGACAGCAGATCCATTATGAAAGAATAAACAAAACCAATTAGCGTGTCATGCTTAGAATTCTAGAGGCAGCACGACCAACATGAGTTTTTGTGTTTTGGAAAAAGAAATGGAACCCTTTTGCAGAGGGGAACGATCATGAATTTCCCAAATCAGTTTGCCAGCGATTTTCAGGTGAATTGAATGAGTTTTCCAAAGCCAGTCAGCTGGGAGGGGTGTATGAATCCGGAAACAGCCTGTTTCCTTGGGACTAAATCAAGCCCACTCTCAAAAAGGACTCTTCCATTTCTTTGGCTCTTTTCACATTTTTCTTCTTTATCATGGTTTGTAATGAATTTTCTGATGTGAGCTTTGATTTTGAGGCTGGAATATGGAGTTCAAGACCCGGAAGGAATGGTGTTTTTCAATCAGGGCACAGCTGTTGGCTTGCTCCAATTCTGGCTTTCTGTCATGGTTTTGGGTGCCTCAGCCGAGTTTTGGTTTCTTGAGCGGCAATTTCCTAAAGGATTTCTGGGTCTGAGTTGGTTTTGTCTTCTTCCTTCCCAAATTTTGTATTCTGACGCAATACAAACACGAGTTTAGACAGCAGATCCATTATGAAATAAAAAAAAAAAAACAAAACCAATTAGCGTGTCATGCTTAGAATTCTAGAGGCAGCACGACCAACATGAGTTTTTGTGTTTTGGACAAAGAAATGGAACCCTTTTGCAGAGGGGAACGATAATTAATTCCCCAAATCAGTTTTCCAGCGATTTTCAGGTGAATTGAATGAGTTTTCCAAAGCCAGTCAGCTGGGAGGGGTGGATGAATCCGGAAACAGCCTGTTTCCTTGTGACTAAATCAAGCCCACTATCAAAAAGGACTCTTCCATTTCTTTGGCTCTTTTCACATTTTTCTTCTTTATCATGGTTTGTAATGAATTTTCTGATGTGAGCTTTGATTTTGAGGCTGGAATATGGAGTTCTAGACCCGGAAGGAATGGTCTTTTTCAATCTGGGCACAGCTGTTGGCTTGCTCCAATTCTGGCTTTCTGTCATGGTTTTGGGTGCCTCAGCCGAGTTTTGGTTTCTTGAGCGGCAATTTCCTAAAGGATTTCTGGGTCTGAGTTGGTTTTGCCTTCTTCCTTCCCAAATGTTGTATTCTGACGCAATACAAACACGAGTTTAGACAGCAGATCCATTATGAAAGAAAAAACAAAACCAATTAGCGTGTCATGCTTAGAATTCTAGAGGCAGCACGACCAACATGAGTTTTTCTGTTTTGGACAAAGAAATGGAACCCTTTTGCAGAGGGGAACAATAATTAATTCCCCAAATCAGTTTGCCAGCGATTTTCAGGTGAATTGAATGAGTTTTCCAAAGCCAGTCAGCTGGGAGGGGTGGATGAATCCGGAAACAGCCTGTTTCCTTGTGACTAAATCAAGCCCACTATCAAAAAGGACTCTTCCATTTCTTTGGCTCTTTTCACATTTTTCTTCTTTATCATGGTTTGTAATGAATTTTCTGATGTGAGCTTTGATTTTGAGGCTGGAATATGGAGTTCAAGACACGGAAGGAATGGTCTTTTTCAATCAGGGCACAGCTGTTGGCTTGCTCCAGTTCTGGCTTTCTGTCATGGTTTTGGGTGCCTCAGCCGAGTTTTGGTTTCTTGAGCGGCAATTTCCTAAAGGATTTCTGGGTCTGAGTTGGTTTTGCCTTCTTCCTTCCCAAATGTTGTATTCTGACGCAATACAAACACGAGTTTAGACAGCAGATCCATTATGAAAGAAAAAAAAAAAAACAAAACCAATTAGCGTGTCATGCTTAGAATTCTAGAGGCAGCACGACCAACATGAGTTTTTGTGTTTTGGAAAAAGAAATGGAACCCTTTTGCAGAGGGGAACGATAATTAATTACCGCAAATCAGTTTGCCAGCGATTTTCAGGTGAATTGAATGAGTTTTCCAAGGCCAGTCATCTGGGAGGGGTGGATGAATCCGGAAACAGCCTGTTTCCTTGTGACTAAATCAAGCCCACTATCAAAAAGGACTCTTCCATTTCTTTGGCTCTTTTCACATTTTTCTTCTTTATCATGGTTTGTAATGAATTTTCTGATGGGAGCTTTGATTTTGAGGCTGGAATATGGAGTTCAAGACCCGGAAGGAATGGTCTTTTTCAATCAGGGCACAGCTGTTGGCTTGCTCCAATTCTGGCTTTCTGTCATGGTTTTGGGTGCCTCAGCCGAGTTTTGGTTTCTTGAGCGGCAATTTCCTAAAGGATTTCTGGGTCTGAGTTGGTTTTGCCTTCTTCCTTCCCAAATTTTGTATTCTGACGCAATACACACACGAGTTTAGACAGCAGCTCCATTATGAAAGAAAAAACAAAACCAATTAGCGTGTCATGCTTAGAATTCTAGAGGCAGCACGACCAACATGAGTTTTTGTGTTTTGGACAAAGAAATGGAACCCTTTTGCAGAGGGGAACGATAATTAATTCCCCAAATCAGTTTTCCAGCGATTTTCAGGTGAATTGAATGAGTTTTCCAAAGCCAGTCAGCTGGGAGGGGTGGATGAATCTGGAAACAGCCTGTTTCCTTGTGACTAAATCAAGCCCACTATCAAAAAGGACTCTTCCATTTCTTTGGCTCTTTTCACATTTTTCTTCTTTATCATGGTTTGTAATGAATTTTCTGATGTGAGCTTTGATTTTGAGGCTGGAATATGGAGTTCTAGACCCGGAAGGAATGGTCTTTTTCAATCTGGGCACAGCTGTTGGCTTGCTCCAATTCTGGCTTTCTGTCATGGTTTTGGGTGCCTCAGCCGAGTTTTGGTTTCTTGAGCGGCAATTTCCTAAAGGATTTCTGGGTCTGAGTTGGTTTTGCCTTCTTCCTTCCCAAATGTTGTATTCTGACGCAATACAAACACGAGTTTAGACAGCAGATCCATTATGAAATAAAAAAAAAAAAAACAAAACCAATTCGCGTGTCATGCTTAGAATTCTAGAGGCAGCACGACCAACATGAGTTTTTCTGTTTTGGACAAAGAAATGGAACCCTTTTGCAGAGGGGAACGATAATTAATTCCCCAAATCAGTTTGCCAGCGATTTTCAGGTGAATTGAATGAGTTTTCCAAAGCCAGTCAGCTGGGAGGGGTGGATGAATCCGGAAACAGCCTGTTTCCTTGTGACTCAATCAAGCCCACTATCAAAAAGGACTCTTCCATTTCTTTGGCTCTTTTCACATTTTTCTTCTTTATCATGGTTTGTAATGAATTTTCTGATGGGAGCTTTGATTTTGAGGCTGGAATATGGAGTTCAAGACCCGGAAGGAATGGTGTTTTTCAATCAGGGCACAGCTGTTGGCTTGCTCCAATTCTGGCTTTCTGTCATGGTTTTGGGTGCCTCAGCCGAGTTTTGGTTTCTTGAGCGGCAATTTCCTAAAGGATTTCTGGGTCTGAGTTGGTTTTGCCTTCTTCCTTCCCAAATGTTGTATTCTGACGCAATACAAACACGAGTTTAGACAGCAGATCCATTATGAAATAAAAAAAAAAAAACAAAACCAATTAGCGTGTCATGCTTAGAATTCTAGAGTCAGCACGACCAACATGAGTTTTTGTGTTTTGGACAAAGAAATGGAACCCTTTTGCAGAGGGGAACGATAATTAATTCCCCAAATCAGTTTGCCAGCGATTTTCAGGTGAATTGAATGAGTTTTCCAAGGCCAGTCATCTGGGAGGGGTGGATGAATCCGGAAACAGCCTGTTTCCTTGTGACTAAATCAAGCCCACTCTCAAAAAGGACTCTTCCATTTCTTTGGCTCTTTTCACATTTTTCTTCTTATCATGGTTTGTAATGAATTTTCTCATGTGAGCTTTGATTTTGAGGCTGGAATATGGAGTTCAAGACACGGAAGGAATGGTCTTTTTCAATCAGGGCACAGCTGTTGGCTTGCTCCAATTCTGGCTTTCTGTCATGGTTTTGGGTGCCTCAGCCGAGTTTTGGTTTCTTGAGCGGCAATTTCCTAAAGGATTTCTGGGTCTGAGTTGGTTTTGCCTTCTTCCTTCCCAAATGTTGTATTCTGACGCAATACAAACACGAGTTTAGACAGCAGATCCATTATGAAATAAAAAAAAAAAAACAAAACCAATTAGCGTGTCATGCTTAGAATTCTAGAGTCAGCACGACCAACATGAGTTTTTGTGTTTTGGAAAAAGAAATGGAACCCTTTTGCAGAGGGGAACGATAATTAATTACCGCAAATCAGTTTGCCAGCGATTTTCAGGTAAATTGAATGAGTTTTCCAAGGCCAGTCATCTGGGAGGGGTGGATGAATCCGGAAACAGCCTGTTTCCTTGTGACTAAATCAAGCCCACTATCAAAAAGGATTCTTCCATTCCTTTGGCTCTTTTCACATTTTTCTTCTTTATCATGGTTTGTAATGAATTTTCTGATGGGAGCTTTGATTTTGAGGCTGGAATATGGAGTTCAAGACCCGGAAGGAATGGTCTTTTTCAATCAGGGCACAGCTGTTGGCTTGCTCCAATTCTGGCTTTCTGTCATGGTTTTGGGTGCCTCAGCCGAGTTTTGGTTTCTTGAGCGGCAATTTCCTAAAGGATTTCTGGGTCTGAGTTGGTTTTGCCTTCTTCCTTCCCAAATTTTGTATTCTGACGCAATACACACACGAGTTTAGACAGCAGCTCCATTATGAAAGAAAAAACAAAACCAATTAGCGTGTCATGCTTAGAATTCTAGAGGCAGCACGACCAACATGAGTTTTTGTGTTTTGGACAAAGAAATGGAACCCTTTTGCAGAGGGGAACGATAATTAATTCCCCAAATCAGTTTTCCAGCGATTTTCAGGTGAATTGAATGAGTTTTCCAAAGCCAGTCAGCTGGGAGGGGTGGATGAATCTGGAAACAGCCTGTTTCCTTGTGACTAAATCAAGCCCACTATCAAAAAGGACTCTTCCATTTCTTTGGCTCTTTTCACATTTTTCTTCTTTATCATGGTTTGTAATGAATTTTCTGATGTGAGCTTTGATTTTGAGGCTGGAATATGGAGTTCAAGACCCGGAAGGAATGGTCTTTTTCAATCTGGGCACAGCTGTTGGCTTGCTCCAATTCTGGCTTTCTGTCATGGTTTTGGGTGCCTCAGCCGAGTTTTGGTTTCTTGAGCGGCAATTTCCTAAAGGATTTCTGGGTCTGAGTTGGTTTTGCCTTCTTCCTTCCCAAATGTTGTATTCTGACGCAATACAAACACGAGTTTAGACAGCAGATCCATTATGAAATAAAAAAAAAAAAAAACAAAACCAATTCGCGTGTCATGCTTAGAATTCTAGAGGCAGCACGACCAACATGAGTTTTTCTGTTTTGGACAAAGAAATGGAACCCTTTTGCAGAGGGGAACGATAATTAATTCCCCAAATCAGTTTGCCAGCGATTTTCAGGTGAATTGAATGAGTTTTCCAAAGCCAGTCAGCTGGGAGGGGTGGATGAATCCGGAAACAGCCTGTTTCCTTGTGACTCAATCAAGCCCACTATCAAAAAGGACTCTTCCATTTCTTTGGCTCTTTTCACATTTTTCTTCTTTATCATGGTTTGTAATGAATTTTCTGATGGGAGCTTTGATTTTGAGGCTGGAATATGGAGTTCAAGACCCGGAAGGAATGGTGTTTTTCAATCAGGGCACAGCTGTTGGCTTGCTCCAATTCTGGCTTTCTGTCATGGTTTTGGGTGCCTCAGCCGAGTTTTGGTTTCTTGAGCGGCAATTTCCTAAAGGATTTCTGGGTCTGAGTTGGTTTTGCCTTCTTCCTTCCCAAATGTTGTATTCTGACGCAATACAAACACGAGTTTAGACAGCAGATCCATTATGAAATAAAAAAAAAAAACAAAACCAATTAGCGTGTCATGCTTAGAATTCTAGAGTCAGCACGACCAACATGAGTTTTTGTGTTTTGGACAAAGAAATGGAACCCTTTTGCAGAGGGGAACGATAATTAATTCCCCAAATCAGTTTGCCAGCGATTTTCAGGTGAATTGAATGAGTTTTCCAAGGCCAGTCATCTGGGAGGGGTGGATGAATCCGGAAACAGCCTGTTTCCTTGTGACTAAATCAAGCCCACTCTCAAAAAGGACTCTTCCATTTCTTTGGCTCTTTTCACATTTTTCTTCTTATCATGGTTTGTAATGAATTTTCTCATGTGAGCTTTGATTTTGAGGCTGGAATATGGAGTTCAAGACACGGAAGGAATGGTCTTTTTCAATCAGGGCACAGCTGTTGGCTTGCTCCAATTCTGGCTTTCTGTCATGGTTTTGGGTGCCTCAGCCGAGTTTTGGTTTCTTGAGCGGCAATTTCCTAAAGGATTTCTGGGTCTGAGTTGGTTTTGCCTTCTTCCTTCCCAAATGTTGTATTCTGACGCAATACAAACACGAGTTTAGACAGCAGATCCATTATGAAATAAAAAACAAAAACAAAACCAATTAGCGTGTCATGCTTAGAATTCTAGAGTCAGCACGACCAACATGAGTTTTTGTGTTTTGGACAAAGAAATGGAACCCTTTTGCAGAGGGGAACGATAATTAATTCCCCAAATCAGTTTGCCAGCGATTTTCAGGTGAATTGAATGAGTTTTCCAAGGCCAGTCATCTGGGAGGGGTGGATGAATCCGGAAACAGCCTGTTTCCTTGTGACTAAATCAAGCCCACTATCAAAAAGGACTCTTCCATTTCTTTGGCTCTTTTCACATTTTTCTTCTTATCATGGTTTGTAATGAATTTTCTCATGTGAGCTTTGATTTTGAGGCTGGAATATGGAGTTCAAGACACGGAAGGAATGGTCTTTTTCAATCAGGGCACAGCTGTTGGCTTGCTCCAATTCTGGCTTTCTGTCATGGTTTTGGGTGCCTCAGCCGAGTTTTGGTTTCTTGAGCGGCAATTTCCTAAAGGATTTCTGGGTCTGAGTTGGTTTTGCCTTCTTCCTTCCCAAATTTTGTATTCTGACGCAATACAAACACGAGTTTAGACAGCAGCTCCATTATGAAATAAAAAAAAACAAAACCAATTAGCGTGTCATCCTTAGAATTCTAGAGGCAGCACGACCAACATGAGTTTTTGTGTTTTGGACAAAGAAATGGAAGCCTTTTGCAGAGGGGAACGATAATTCATTCCCCAAATCAGTTTGCCAGCGATTTTCAGGTGAATTGAATGAGTTTTCCAAAGCCAGTCAGCTGGGATGGGTGGATGAATCCGGAAACAGCCTGTTTCCTTGTGACTAAATCAAGCCCACTCTCAAAAAGGACTCTTCCATTTCTTTGGCTCTTTTCACATTTTTCTTCTTTATCATGGTTTGTAATGAATTTTCTGATGTGAGCTTTGATTTTGAGGCTGGAATATGGAGTTCAAGACACGGAAGGCATGGTCTTTTTCAATCAGGGCACAGCTGTTGGCTTGCTCCAATTCTGGCTTTCTGTCATGGTTTTGGGTGCCTCAGCCGAGGTTTGGTTTCTTGAGCGGCAATTTCCTAAATGATTTCTGGGTCTGAGTTGGTTTTGCCTTCTTCCTTCTTAAATTTTGTATTCTGACGCAATACAAACACGAGTTTAGACAGCAGATCCATTATGAAAGAAAAAACAAAACCAATTAGCGTGTCATGCTTAGAATTCTAGAGGCAGCACGACCAACATGAGTTTTTGTGTTTTGGAAAAAGAAATGGAACCCTTTTGCAGAGGGGAACGATCATGAATTCCCCAAATCAGTTTGCCAGCGATTTTCAGGTGAATTGAATGAGTTTTCCAAAGCCAGTCAGCTGGGAGGGGTGGATGAATCCGGAAACAGCCTGTTTCCTTGGGACTAAATCAAGCCCACTATCAAAAAGGACTCTTGCATTTCTTTGGCTCTTTTCACATTTTTCTTCTTTATCGTGGTTTGTAATGAATTTTCTGATGTGAGCTTTGATTTTGAGGCTGGAATATGGAGTTCAAGACACGGAAGGAATGGTCTTTTTCAATCAGGGCACAGCTGTTGGCTTGCTCCAATTCTGGCTTTCTGTCATGGTTTTGGGTGCCTCAGCCGAGTTTTGGTTTCTTGAGCGGCAATTTCCTAAAGGATTTCTGGGTCTGAGTTGGTTTTGTCTTCTTCCTTCCCAAATTTTGTATTCTGACGCAATACAAACACGAGTTTAGACAGCAGATCCATTATGAAATAAAAAAAAAAAACAAAACCAATTAGCGTGTCATGCTTAGAATTCTAGAGGCAGCACGACCAACATGAGTTTTTGTGTTTTGGACAAAGAAATGGAACCCTTTTGCAGAGGGGAACGATAATTAATTCCCCAAATCAGTTTGCCAGCGATTTTCAGGTTAATTGAATGAGTTTTCCAAAGCCAGTCAGCTGGGAGGGGTGGATGAATCCGGAAACAGCCTGTTTCCTTGTGACTAAATCAAGCCCACTCTCAAAAAGGACTCTTCCATTTCTTTGGCTCTTTTCACATTTTTCTTCTTTCTCATGGTTTGTAATGAATTTTCTGATGTGAGCTTTGATTTTGAGGCTGGAATATGGAGTTCAAGACCCGGAAGGAATGGTCTTTTTCAATCAGGGCACAGCTGTTGGCTTGCTCCAATTCTGGCTTTCTGTCATGGTTTTGGGTGCCTCAGCCGAGTTTTGGTTTCTTGAGCGGCAATTTCCTAAAGGATTTCTGGGTCTGAGTTGGTTTTGCCTTCTTCCTTCCCAAATTTTGTATTCTGACGCAATACAAACACGAGTTTAGACAGCAGATCCATTATGAAAGAAAAAACAAAACCAATTAGCGTGTCATGCTTAGAATTCTAGAGGCAGCACAACCAACATGAGTTTTTGTGTTTTGGAAAAAGAAATGGAACCCTTTTGCAGAGGGGAACGATCATGAATTCCCCAAATCAGTTTGCCAGCGATTTTCAGGTGAATTGAATGAGTTTTCCAAAGCCAGTCAGCTGGGAGGGGTGGATGAATCCGGAAACAGCCTGTTTCCTTGTGACTAAATCAAGCCCACTCTCAAAAAGGACTCTTCCATTTCTTTGGCTCTTTTCACATTTTTCTTCTTTATCATGGTTTGTAATGAATTTTCTGATGTGAGCTTTGATTTTGAGGCTGGAATATGGAGTTCAAGACCCGGAAGGAATGGTCTTTTTCAATCAGGGCACAGCTGTTGGCTTGCTCCAATTCTGGCTTTCTGTCATGGTTTTGGGTGCCTCAGCCGAGTTTTGGTTTCTTGAGCGGCAATTTCCTAAAGGATTTCTGGGTCTGAGTTGGTTTTGCCTTCTTCCTTCCCAAATTTTGTATTCTGACGCAATACAAACACGAGTTTAGACAGCAGATCAACTACTAAATAAAAAGAAAAACCAAAACCAGTTCGCGTGTCATGCTTAGAATTCTAGAGGCAGCACGACCAACATGAGTTTTTGTGTTTTGGAAAAAGAAATGGAAGCCTTTTGCAGAGGGGAACGATAATTCATTCCCCAAATCAGTTTGCCAGCGATTTTCAGGTGAATTGAATGGGTTTTCCAAAGCCAGTCAGCTGGGAGGGGTGGATGAATCCGGAAACCGCCTGTTTCCTTGTGACTAAATCAAGCCCACTATCATAAAGGACTCTTCCATTTCTTTGGCTCTTTTCACATTTTTCTTCTTTCTCATGGTTTGTAATGAATTTTCTGATGTGAGCTTTGATTTTGAGGCTGGAATATGGAGTTCAAGACACGGAAGGAATGGTCTTTTTCAATCAGGGCACAGCTGTTGGCTTGCTCCAATTCTGGCTTTCTGTCATGGTTTTGGGTGCCTCAGCCGAGTTTTGGTTTCTTGAGCGGCAATTTCCTAAAGGATTTCTGGGTCTGAGTTGGTTTTGCCTTCTTCCTTCCCAAATTTTGTATTCTGACGCAATACAAACACGAGTTTAGACAGCAGCTCCATTATGAAATAAAAAAAAACAAAACCAATTAGCGTGTCATCCTTAGAATTCTAGAGGCAGCACGACCAACATGAGTTTTTGTGTTTTGGACAAAGAAATGGAAGCCTTTTGCAGAGGGGAACGATAATTCATTCCCCAAATCAGTTTGCCAGCGATTTTCAGGTGAATTGAATGAGTTTTCCAAAGCCAGTCAGCTGGGATGGGTGGATGAATCCGGAAACAGCCTGTTTCCTTGTGACTAAATCAAGCCCACTCTCAAAAAGGACTCTTCCATTTCTTTGGCTCTTTTCACATTTTTCTTCTTTATCATGGTTTGTACTGAATTTTCTGATGTGAGCTTTGATTTTGAGGCTGGAATATGGAGTTCAAGACACGGAAGGAATGGTCTTTTTCAATCAGGGCACAGCTGTTGGCTTGCTCCAATTCTGGCTTTCTGTCATGGTTTTGGGTGCCTCAGCCGAGGTTTGGTTTCTTGAGCGGCAATTTCCTAAAGGATTTCTGGGTCTGAGTTGGTTTTGCATTCTTCCTTCCCAAATTTTGTATTCTGACGCAATACAAACACGAGTTTAGACAGCAGATCCATTATGAAAGAAAAAACAAAACCAATTCGCGTGTCATGCTTAGAATTCTAGAGGCAGCACGACCAACATGAGTTTTTGTGTTTTGGAAAAAGAAATGGAAGCCTTTTGCAGAGGGGAACGATCATGAATTCCCCAAATCAGTTTGCCAGCGATTTTCAGGTGAATTGAATGAGTTTTCCAAAGCCAGTCAGCTGGGAGGGGTGGATGAATCCGGAAACAGCCTGTTTCCTTGTGACTAAATCAAGCCCACTATCATAAAGGACTCTTCCATTTCTTTGGCTCTTTTCACATTTTTCTTGTTTATCATGGTTTGTAATGAATTTTCTGATGTGAGCTTTGATTCTGAGGCTGGAATATGGAGTTCAAGACACGGAAGGCATGGTCTTTTTCAATCAGGGCACAGCTGTTGGCTTGCTCCAATTCTGGCTTTCTGTCATGGTTTTGGGTGCCTCAGCCGAGTTTTGGTTTCTTGAGCGGCAATTTCCTAAAGGATTTCTGGGTCTGAGTTGGTTTTGCCTTCTTCCTTCCCAAATTTTGTATTCTGACGCAATACAAACACGAGTTTAGACAGCAGATCCATTATGAAATAAAAAACAAAAACAAAACCAATTAGCGTGTCATGCTTAGAATTCTAGAGGCAGCACGACCAACATGAGTTTTTGTGTTTTGGACAAAGAAATGGAACCCTTTTGCAGAGGGGAACGATAATTAATTCCCCCAAATCAGTTTGCCAGCGATTTTCAGGTGAATTGAATGAGTTTTCCAAAGCCAGTCAGCTGGGAGGGGTGGATGAATCCGGAAACAGCCTGTTTCCTTGTGACTAAATCAAGCCCACTATCAAAAAGGACTCTTCCATTTCTTTGGCTCTTTTCACATTTTTCTTGTTTATCATGGTTTGTAATGAATTTTCTGATGTAAGCTTTGATTTTGAGGCTGGAATATGGAGTTCAAGATACGGAAGGAATGGTCTTTTTTAATCAGGGCACAGCTGTTGGCTTGCTCCGATTCTGGCTTTCTGTCATGGTTTTGGGTGCCTCAGCCGAGTTTTGGTTTCTTGAGTGGCAATTTCCTAAAGGATTTCTGGGTCTGAGTTGGTTTTGCCTTCTTCCTTCCCAAATTTTGTATTCTGACGCAATACAAACACGAGTTTAGACAGCAGATCCATTATGAAATAAAAAACAAAAACAAAACCAATTAGCGTGTCATGCTTAGAATTCTAGAGGCAGCACGACCAACATGAGTTTTTGTGTTTTGGAAAAAGAAATGGAACCCTTTTGCAGAGGGGAACGATAATTAATTCCCCCAAATCAGTTTGCCAGCGATTTTCAGGTGAATTGAATGAGTTTTCCAAAGCCAGTCAGCTGGGAGGGGTGGATGAATCCGGAAACAGCCTGTTTCCTTGTGACGAAATCAAGCCCACTCTCAAAAAGGACTCTTCCATTTCTTTGGCTCTTTTCACATTTTTCTTCTTTATCATGGTTTGTACTGAATTTTCTGATGGGAGCTTTGATTTTGAGGCTGGAATATGGAGTTCAAGACCCGGAAGGAATGGTCTTTTTCAATCAGGGCACAGCTGTTGGCTTGCTCCAATTCTGGCTTTCTGTCATGGTTTTGGGTGCCTCAGCCGAGTTTTGGTTTCTTGAGCGGCAATTTCCTAAAGGATTTCTGGGTCTGAGTTGGTTTTGCCTTCTTCCTTCCCAAATTTTGTATTCTGACGCAATACAAACACGAGTTTAGACAGCAGATCCATTACTAAATAAAAAGAAAAACCAAAACCAATTCGCGTGTCATGCTTAGAATTCTAGAGGCAGCACGACCAACATGAGTTTTTGTGTTTTGGAAAAAGAAATGGAAGCCTTTTGCAGAGGGGAACGATAATTCATTCCCCAAATCAGTTTGCCAGCGATTTTCAGGTGAATTGAATGGATTTTCTAAAGCCAGTCAGCTGGGAGGGGTGGATGAATCCGGAAACAGCCTGTTTCCTTGTGACTAAATCAAGCCCACTCTCAAAAAGGACTCTTCCATTTCTTTGGCTCTTTTCACATTTTTCTTCTTTATCATGGTTTGTAATGAATTTTCTGATGGGAGCTTTGATTTTGAGGCTGGAATATGGAGTTCAAGACCCGGAAGGAATGGTCTTTTTCAATCAGGGCACAGCTGTTGGCTTGCTCCAATTCTGGCTTTCTGTCATGGTTTTGGGTGCCTCAGCCGAGTTTTGGTTTCTTGAGCGGCAATTTCCTAAAGGATTTCTCGGTCTGAGTTGGTTTTGCATTCTTCCTTCCCAAATTTTGTATTCTGACGCAATACAAACACGAGTTTAGACAGCAGGTCCATTATGAAATAAAAAACAAAACCAATTAGCGTGTCATGCTTAGAATTCTAGAGGCAGCACGACCAACATGAGTTTTTGTGTTTTGGAAAAAGAAATGGAACCCTTTTGCAGAGGGGAACGATCATGAATTCCCCAAATCAGTTTGCCAGCGATTTTCAGGTGAATTGAATGAGTTTTCCAAAGCCAGTCAGCTGGGAGGGGTGGATGAATCCGGAAACAGCCTGTTTCCTTGGGACTAAATCAAGCCCACTCTCAAAAAGGACTCTTCCATTTCTTTGGCTCTTCTCACATTTTTCTTCTTTATCATGGTTTGTACTGAATTTTCTGATGTGAGCTTTGATTCTGAGGCTGGAATATGGAGTTCAAGACACGGAAGGCATGGTCTTTTTCAATCAGGGCACAGCTGTTGGCTTGCTCCAATTCTGGCTTTCTGTCATGGTTTTGGGTGCCTCAGCCGAGTTTTGGTTTCTTGAGCGGCAATTTCCTAAAGGATTTCTGGGTCTGAGTTGGTTTTGCCTTCTTCCTTCCCAAATTTTGTATTCTGACGCAATACAAACACGAGTTTAGACAGCAGATCCATTATGAAAGAAAAAACAAAACCAATTAGCGTGTCATGCTTAGAATTCTAGAGGCAGCACGACCAACATGAGTTTTTGTGTTTTGGAAAAAGAAATGGAACCCTTTTGCAGAGGGGAACGATAATTAATTCCCCCAAATCAGTTTGCCAGCGATTTTCAGGTGAATTGAATGAGTTTTCCAAAGCCAGTCAGCTGGCAGGGGTGGATGAATCCGGAAACAGCCTGTTTCCTTGTGACTCAATCAAGCCCACTATCAAAAAGGACTCTTCCATTTCTTTGGCTCTTTTCACATTTTTCTTCTTTATCATGGTTTGTAATGAATTTTCTGATGTGAGCTTTGATTTTGAGGCTGGAATATGGAGTTCAAGATACGGAAGGAATGGTCTTTTTGAATCAGGGCACAGCTGTTGTCTTGCTCCAATTCTGGCTTTCTGTCATGGTTTTGGGTGCCTCAGCCGAGTTTTGGTTTCTTGAGCGGCAATTTCCTAAAGGATTTCTGGGTCTGAGTTGGTTTTGCCTTCTTCCTTCCCAAATTTTGTATTCTGATGCAATACAAACACGAGTTTAGACAGCAGATCCATTATGAAATAAAAAACAAAAACAAAACCAATTAGCGTGTCATGCTTAGAATTCTAGAGGCAGCACGACCAACATGAGTTTTTGTGTTTTGGAAAAAGAAATGGAACCCTTTTGCAGAGGGGCACGATAATTAATTCCCCCAAATCAGTTTGCCAGCGATTTTCAGGTGAGTTGAATGAGTTTTCCAAAGCCAGTCAGCTGGGAGGGGTGGATGAATCCGGAAACAGCCTGTTTCCTTGTGACTAAATCAAGCCCACTATCAAAAAGGACTCTTGCATTTCTTTGGCTCTTTTCACATTTTTCTTCTTTATCATGGTTTGTAATGAATTTTCTGATGGGAGCTTTGATTTTGAGGCTGGAATATGGAGTTCAAGACCCGGAAGGAATGGTCTTTTTCAATCAGGGCACAGCTGTTGGCTTGCTCCAATTCTGGCTTTCTGTCATGGTTTTGGGTGCCTCAGCCAAGTTTTGGTTTCTTGCGTGGCAATTTCCTAAAGGATTTCTGGGTCTGAGTTGGTTTTGCCTTCTTCCTTCCCAAATTTTGTATTCTGACGCAATACAAACACGAGTTTAGACAGCAGATCCATTATGAAAGAAAAAACAAAACCAATGAGCGTGTCATGCTTAGAATTCTAGAGGCAGCACGACCAACATGAGTTTTTGTGTTTTGGACAAAGAAATGGAACCCTTTTGCAGAGGGGAACGATCATGAATTCCCCAAATCAGTTTGCCAGCGATTTTCAGGTGAATTGAATGAGTTTTCCAAAGCCAGTCAGCTGGGAGGGGTGGATGAATCGGGAAACAGCCTGTTTCCTTGTGACTAAATCAAGCCCACTATCAAAAAGGACTCTTCCATTTCTTTGGCTCTTTTCACATTTTTCTTCTTTATCATGGTTCGTAATGAATTTTCTGATGGGAGCTTTGATTTTGAGGCTGGAATATGGAGTTCAAGACACGGAAGGCATGGTCTTTTTCAATCAGGGCACAGCTGTTGGCTTGCTCCAATTCTGGCTTTCTGTCATGGTTTTGGGTGCCTCAGCCGAGTTTTGGTTTCTTGAGCGGCAATTTCCTAAAGGATTTCTGGGTCTGAGTTGGTTTTGCCTTCTTCCTTCCCAAATTTTGTATTCTGACGCAATACAAACACGAGTTTAGACAGCAGATCCATTATGAAATAAAAAAAACAAAACCAATTAGCGAGTCATGCTTAGAATTCTAGAGGCAGCACGACCAACATGAGTTTTTGTGTTTTGGAAAAAGAAATGGAACCCTTTTGCAGAGGGGAACGATAATTAATTCCCCAAATCAGTTTGCCAGCGATTTTCAGGTGAATTGAATGAGTTTTCCAAAGCCAGTCAGCTGGGAGGGGTGGATGAATCCGGAAACAGCCTGTTTCCTTGTGACTAAATCAAGCCCACTATTAAAAAGGACTCTTGCATTTCTTTGGCTCTTTTCACATTTTTCTTCTTTATCGTGGTTCGTAATGAATTTTCTGATGGGAGCTTTGATTTTGAGGCTGGAATATGGAGTTCAAGACTCGGAAGGCATGGTCTTTTTCAATCAGGGCACAGCTGTTGGCTTGCTCCAATTCTGGCTTTCTGTCATGGTTTTGGGTGCCTCAGCCGAGTTTTGGTTTCTTGAGCGGCAATTTCCTAAAGGATTTCTGGGTCTGAGTTGGTTTTGCCTTCTTCCTTCCCAAATTTTGTATTCTGACGCAATACAAACACGAGTTTAGACAGCAGATCCATGATGAAAGAAAAAACAAAACCAATGAGCGTGTCATGCTTAGAATTCTAGAGGCAGCACGACCAACATGAGTTTTTGTGTTTTGGAAAAAGAAATGGAACCCTTTTGCAGAGGGGAACGATAATTCATTCCCCAAATCAGTTTGCCAGCGATTTTCAGGTGAATTGAATGAGTTTTCCAAAGCCAGTCAGCTGGGAGGGGTGGATGAATCCGGAAACAGCCTGTTTCCTTGGGACTAAATCAAGAACACTATCAAAAAGGACTCTTCCATTTCTTTGGCTCTTTTCACATTTTTCTTCTTTATCATGGTTTGTAAGGAATTTTCTGATGGGAGCTTTGATTTTGAGGCTGGAATATGGAGTTCAAGACACGGAAGGCATGGTCTTTTTCAATCAGGGCACAGCTGTTGGCTTGCTCCAATTCTGGCTTTCTGTCATGGTTTTGGGTGCCTCAGCCGAGTTTTGGTTTCTTGAGCGGCAATTTCCTAAAGGATTTCTGGGGCTGAGTTGGTTTTCCTTCTTCGTTCCCAAATTTTGTATTCTGACGCAATACAAACACGAGTTTAGACAGCAGCTCCATTATGAAATAAAAAAAACAAAACCAATTAGCGTGTCATGCTTAGAATTCTAGAGGCAGCACGACCAACATGAGTTTTTGTGTTTTGGAAAAAGAAATGGAACCCTTTTGCAGAGGGGAATGATAATTAATTCCCCAAATCAGTTTGCCAGCGATTTTCAGGTGAATTGAATGAGTTTTCCAAAGCCAGTCAGCTGGGAGGGGTGGATGAATCCTGAAACAGCCTGTTTCCTTGTGATTAAATCAAGCCCACTCTCAAAAAGGACTCTTCCATTTCTTTGGCTCTTTTCACATTTTTCTTCTTTATCATGGTTTGTACTGAATTTTCTGATGTGAGCTTTGATTCTGAGGCTGGAATATGGAGTTCAAGACACGGAAGGCATGGTCTTTTTCAATCAGGGCACAGCTGTTGGCTTGCTCCAATTCTGGCTTTCTGTCATGGTTTTGGGTGCCTCAGCCGAGTTTTGGTTTCTTGAGCGGCAATTTCCTAAAGGATTTCTGGGTCTGAGTTGGTTTTGCCTTCTTCCTTCCCAAATTTTGTATTCTGACACAATACAAACACGAGTTTAGACAGCAGCTCCATTATGAAATAAAAAAAACAAAACCAATTAGCGAGTCATGCTTAGAATTCTAGAGGCAGCACGACCAACATGAGTTTTTCTGTTTTGGACAAAGAAATGGAACCCTTTTGCAGAGGGGAACGATAATTCATTCCCCAAATCAGTTTGCCAGCGATTTTCAGGTGAATTGAATGAGTTTTCCAAAGCCAGTCAGCTGGGAGGGGTGGATGAATGCGGAAACAGCCTGTTTCCTTGTGACTAAATCAAGCCCACTATCAAAAAGGACTCTTGCATTTCTTTGGTTCTTTTCACATTTTTCTTCTTTATCATGGTTTGTAATGAATTTTCTGATGGGAGCTTTGATTTTGAGGCTGGAATATGGAGTTCAAGACACGGAAGGCATGGTCTTTTTCAATCAGGGCACAGCTGTTGGCTTGCTCCGATTCTGGCTTTCTGTCATGGTTTTGGGTGCCTCAGCCGAGTTTTGGTTTCTTGAGCGGCAATTTCCTAAAGGATTTCTCGGTCTGAGTTGGTTTTGCCTTCTTCCTTCCCATATTTTGTATTCTGACGCAATACAAACACGAGTTTAGACAGCAGATCCATTATGAAAGAAAAAACAAAACCAATTAGCGTGTCATGCTTAGAATTCTAGAGGCAGCATGACCAACATGAGTTTTTGTGTTTTGGAAAAGAAATGGAACCCTTTTGCAGAGGGGAACGATATTTAATTCCCCAAATCAGTTTGCCAGCGATTTTCAGGTGAATTGAATGAGTTTTCCAAAGCCAGTCAGCTGGGAGGGGTGGATGAATCGGGAAACAGCCTGTTTCCTTGTGACTAAATCAAGCCCACTCTCAAAAAGGACTCTTCCATTTCTTTGGCTCTTTTCACATTTTTCTTCTTTATCATGGTTTGTACTGAATTTTCTGATGTGAGCTTTGATTTTGAGGCTGGAATATGGAGTTCAAGATACGGAAGGAATGGTCTTTTTCAATCAGGGCACAGCTGTTGGCTTGCTCCAATTCTGGCTTTCTGTCATGGTTTTGGGTGCCTCAGCCGAGTTTTGGTTTCTTGAGCGGCAATTTCCTAAAGGATTTCTGGGTCTGAGTTGGTTTTGCCTTCTTCCTTCCCAAATTTTGTATTCTGACGCAATACAAACACGAGTTTAGACAGCAGATCCATTATGAAATAAAAAAAAAAACCAAAACCAATTAGCGTGTCATGCTTAGAATTCTAGAGGCAGCACGACCAACATGAGTTTTTGTGTTTTGGAAAAAGAAATGGAAGCCTTTTGCAGAGGGGAACGATAATTCATTCCCCAAATCAGTTTGCCAGCGATTTTCAGGTGAATTGAATGGGTTTTCTAAAGCCAGTCAGCTGGGAGGGGTGGATGAATCCGGAAACAGCCTGTTTCCTTGTGACTAAATCAAGCCCACTCTCAAAAAGGACTCTTCCATTTCTTTGGCTCTTTTCACATTTTTCTTCTTTATCATGGTTTGTAATGAATTTTCTGATGGGAGCTTTGATTTTGAGGCTGGAATATGGAGTTCAAGACCCGGAAGGAATGGTCTTTTTCAATCAGGGCACAGCTGTTGGCTTGCTCCAATTCTGGCTTTCTGTCATGGTTTTGGGTGCGTCAGCCGAGTTTTGGTTTCTTGAGCGGCAATTTCCTAAAGGATTTCTGGGTCTGAGTTGGTTTTGCCTTCTTCCTTCCCAAATTTTGTATTCTGACGCAATACAAACATGAGTTTAGACAGCAGCTCCATTATGAAATAAAAAAAACAAAACCAATTAGCGTGTCATCCTTAGAATTCTAGAGGCAGCACGACCAACATGAGTTTTTGTGTTTTGGAAAAAGAAATGGAACCCTTTTGCAGAGGGGAACGATAATTAATTCCCCAAATCAGTTTGCCAGCGATTTTCAGGTGAATTGAATGAGTTTTCCAAAGCCAGTCAGCTGGGATGGGTGGAAGAATCCGGAAACAGCCTGTTTCCTTGTGACTAAATCAAGCCCACTCTCAAAAAGGACTCTTCCATTGCTTTGGCTCTTTTCACATTTTTCTTCTTTATCATGGTTTGTAATGAATTTTCTGATGTGAGCTTTGATTTTGAGGCTGGAATATGGAGTTCAAGACCCGGAAGGCATGGTCTTTTTCAATCAGGGCACAGCTGTTGGCTTGCTCCAATTCTGGCTTTCTGTCATGGTTTTGGGTGCCTCAGCCGAGTTTTGGTTTCTTGAGCGGCAATTTCCTAAAGGATTTCTGGGTCTGAGTTGGTTTTGCATTCTTCCTTCCCAAATTTTGTATTCTGACGCAATACAAACACGAGTTTAGACAGCAGATCCATTATGAAATAAAAAACAAAACCAATTAGCGTGTCGTGCTTAGAATTCTAGAGGCAGCACAACCAACATGAGTTTATGTGTTTTGGAAAAAGAAATGGAACCCTTTTGCAGAGGGGAACGATCATGAATTCCCCAAATCAGTTTGCCAGCGATTTTCAGGTGAATTGAATGAGTTTTCCAAAGCCAGTCAGCTGGGAGGGGTGGATGAATCCGGAAACAGCCTGTTTCCTTGGGACTAAATCAAGCCCACTCTCAAAAAGGACTCTTCCATTTCTTTGGCTCTTCTCACATTTTTCTTCTTTATCATGGTTTGTAATGAACTTTCTGATGTGAGCTTTGATTTTGAGGCTGGAATATGGAGTTCAAGACCCGGAAGGAATGGTCTTTTTCAATCAGGGCACAGCTGTTGGCTTGCTCCAATTCTGGCTTTCTGTCATGGTTTTGGGTGCCTCAGCCGAGTTTTGGTTTCTTGAGCGGCAATGTCCTAAAGGATTTCTGGGTCTGAGTTGGTTTTGCCTTCTTCCTTCCCAAATTTTGTATTCTGACACAATACAAACACGAGTTTAGACAGCAGCTCCATTATGAAATAAAAAAAACAAAACCAATTAGCGAGTCATGCTTAGAATTCTAGAGGCAGCACGACCAACATGAGTTTTTCTGTTTTGGACAAAGAAATGGAACCCTTTTGCAGAGGGGAACGATAATTCATTCCCCAAATCAGTTTGCCAGCGATTTTCAGGTGAATTGAATGAGTTTTCCAAAGCCAGTCAGCTGGGAGGGGTGGATGAATGCGGAAACAGCCTGTTTCCTTGTGACTAAATCAAGCCCACTATCAAAAAGGACTCTTGCATTTCTTTGGTTCTTTTCACATTTTTCTTCTTTATCATGGTTTGTAATGAATTTTCTGATGGGAGCTTTGATTTTGAGGCTGGAATATGGAGTTCAAGACACGGAAGGCATGGTCTTTTTCAATCAGGGCACAGCTGTTGGCTTGCTCCGATTCTGGCTTTCTGTCATGGTTTTGGGTGCCTCAGCCGAGTTTTGGTTTCTTGAGCGGCAATTTCCTAAAGGATTTCTCGGTCTGAGTTGGTTTTGCCTTCTTCCTTCCCATATTTTGTATTCTGACGCAATACAAACACGAGTTTAGACAGCAGATCCATTATGAAAGAAAAAACAAAACCAATTAGCGTGTCATGCTTAGAATTCTAGAGGCAGCATGACCAACATGAGTTTTTGTGTTTTGGAAAAGAAATGGAACCCTTTTGCAGAGGGGAACGATATTTAATTCCCCAAATCAGTTTGCCAGCGATTTTCAGGTGAATTGAATGAGTTTTCCAAAGCCAGTCAGCTGGGAGGGGTGGATGAATCGGGAAACAGCCTGTTTCCTTGTGACTAAATCAAGCCCACTCTCAAAAAGGACTCTTCCATTTCTTTGGCTCTTTTCACATTTTTCTTCTTTATCATGGTTTGTACTGAATTTTCTGATGTGAGCTTTGATTTTGAGGCTGGAATATGGAGTTCAAGATACGGAAGGAATGGTCTTTTTCAATCAGGGCACAGCTGTTGGCTTGCTCCAATTCTGGCTTTCTGTCATGGTTTTGGGTGCCTCAGCCGAGTTTTGGTTTCTTGAGCGGCAATTTCCTAAAGGATTTCTGGGTCTGAGTTGGTTTTGCCTTCTTCCTTCCCAAATTTTGTATTCTGACGCAATACAAACACGAGTTTAGACAGCAGATCCATTATGAAATAAAAAAAAAAACCAAAACCAATTAGCGTGTCATGCTTAGAATTCTAGAGGCAGCACGACCAACATGAGTTTTTGTGTTTTGGAAAAAGAAATGGAAGCCTTTTGCAGAGGGGAACGATAATTCATTCCCCAAATCAGTTTGCCAGCGATTTTCAGGTGAATTGAATGGGTTTTCTAAAGCCAGTCAGCTGGGAGGGGTGGATGAATCCGGAAACAGCCTGTTTCCTTGTGACTAAATCAAGCCCACTCTCAAAAAGGACTCTTCCATTTCTTTGGCTCTTTTCACATTTTTCTTCTTTATCATGGTTTGTAATGAATTTTCTGATGGGAGCTTTGATTTTGAGGCTGGAATATGGAGTTCAAGACCCGGAAGGAATGGTCTTTTTCAATCAGGGCACAGCTGTTGGCTTGCTCCAATTCTGGCTTTCTGTCATGGTTTTGGGTGCGTCAGCCGAGTTTTGGTTTCTTGAGCGGCAATTTCCTAAAGGATTTCTGGGTCTGAGTTGGTTTTGCCTTCTTCCTTCCCAAATTTTGTATTCTGACGCAATACAAACATGAGTTTAGACAGCAGCTCCATTATGAAATAAAAAAAACAAAACCAATTAGCGTGTCATCCTTAGAATTCTAGAGGCAGCACGACCAACATGAGTTTTTGTGTTTTGGAAAAAGAAATGGAACCCTTTTGCAGAGGGGAACGATAATTAATTCCCCAAATCAGTTTGCCAGCGATTTTCAGGTGAATTGAATGAGTTTTCCAAAGCCAGTCAGCTGGGATGGGTGGAAGAATCCGGAAACAGCCTGTTTCCTTGTGACTAAATCAAGCCCACTCTCAAAAAGGACTCTTCCATTGCTTTGGCTCTTTTCACATTTTTCTTCTTTATCATGGTTTGTAATGAATTTTCTGATGGGAGCTTTGATTTTGAGGCTGGAATATGGAGTTCAAGACCCGGAAGGCATGGTCTTTTTCAATCAGGGCACAGCTGTTGGCTTGCTCCGATTCTGGCTTTCTGTCATGGTTTTGGGTGCCTCAGCCGAGTTTTGGTTTCTTGAGCGGCAATTTCCTAAAGGATTTCTCGGTCTGAGTTGGTTTTGCCTTCTTCCTTCCCATATTTTGTATTCTGACGCAATACAAACACGAGTTTAGACAGCAGATCCATTATGAAAGAAAAAACAAAACCAATTAGCGTGTCATGCTTAGAATTCTAGAGGCAGCATGACCAACATGAGTTTTTGTGTTTTGGAAAAGAAATGGAACCCTTTTGCAGAGGGGAACGATATTTAATTCCCCAAATCAGTTTGCCAGCGATTTTCAGGTGAATTGAATGAGTTTTCCAAAGCCAGTCAGCTGGGAGGGGTGGATGAATCGGGAAACAGCCTGTTTCCTTGTGACTAAATCAAGCCCACTCTCAAAAAGGACTCTTCCATTTCTTTGGCTCTTTTCACATTTTTCTTCTTTATCATGGTTTGTACTGAATTTTCTGATGTGAGCTTTGATTTTGAGGCTGGAATATGGAGTTCAAGATACGGAAGGAATGGTCTTTTTCAATCAGGGCACAGCTGTTGGCTTGCTCCAATTCTGGCTTTCTGTCATGGTTTTGGGTGCCTCAGCCGAGTTTTGGTTTCTTGAGCGGCAATTTCCTAAAGGATTTCTGGGTCTGAGTTGGTTTTGCCTTCTTCCTTCCCAAATTTTGTATTCTGACGCAATACAAACACGAGTTTAGACAGCAGATCCATTATGAAATAAAAAAAAAAACCAAAACCAATTAGCGTGTCATGCTTAGAATTCTAGAGGCAGCACGACCAACATGAGTTTTTGTGTTTTGGAAAAAGAAATGGAAGCCTTTTGCAGAGGGGAACGATAATTCATTCCCCAAATCAGTTTGCCAGCGATTTTCAGGTGAATTGAATGGGTTTTCTAAAGCCAGTCAGCTGGGAGGGGTGGATGAATCCGGAAACAGCCTGTTTCCTTGTGACTAAATCAAGCCCACTCTCAAAAAGGACTCTTCCATTTCTTTGGCTCTTTTCACATTTTTCTTCTTTATCATGGTTTGTAATGAATTTTCTGATGGGAGCTTTGATTTTGAGGCTGGAATATGGAGTTCAAGACCCGGAAGGAATGGTCTTTTTCAATCAGGGCACAGCTGTTGGCTTGCTCCAATTCTGGCTTTCTGTCATGGTTTTGGGTGCGTCAGCCGAGTTTTGGTTTCTTGAGCGGCAATTTCCTAAAGGATTTCTGGGTCTGAGTTGGTTTTGCCTTCTTCCTTCCCAAATTTTGTATTCTGACGCAATACAAACATGAGTTTAGACAGCAGCTCCATTATGAAATAAAAAAAACAAAACCAATTAGCGTGTCATCCTTAGAATTCTAGAGGCAGCACGACCAACATGAGTTTTTGTGTTTTGGAAAAAGAAATGGAACCCTTTTGCAGAGGGGAACGATAATTAATTCCCCAAATCAGTTTGCCAGCGATTTTCAGGTGAATTGAATGAGTTTTCCAAAGCCAGTCAGCTGGGATGGGTGGAAGAATCCGGAAACAGCCTGTTTCCTTGTGACTAAATCAAGCCCACTCTCAAAAAGGACTCTTCCATTGCTTTGGCTCTTTTCACATTTTTCTTCTTTATCATGGTTTGTAATGAATTTTCTGATGGGAGCTTTGATTTTGAGGCTGGAATATGGAGTTCAAGACCCGGAAGGCATGGTCTTTTTCAATCAGGGCACAGCTGTTGGCTTGCTCCAATTCTGGCTTTCTGTCATGGTTTTGGGTGCCTCAGCCGAGTTTTGGTTTCTTGAGCGGCAATTTCCTAAAGGATTTCTGGGTCTGAGTTGGTTTTGCATTCTTCCTTCCCAAATTTTGTATTCTGACGCAATACAAACACGAGTTTAGACAGCAGATCCATTATGAAATAAAAAACAAAACCAATTAGCGTGTCGTGCTTAGAATTCTAGAGGCAGCACAACCAACATGAGTTTTTGTGTTTTGGAAAAAGAAATGGAACCCTTTTGCAGAGGGGAACGATCATGAATTCCCCAAATCAGTTTGCCAGCGATTTTCAGGTGAATTGAATGAGTTTTCCAAAGCCAGTCAGCTGGGAGGGGTGGATGAATCCGGAAACAGCCTGTTTCCTTGGGACTAAATCAAGCCCACTCTCAAAAAGGACTCTTCCATTTCTTTGGCTCTTCTCACATTTTTCTTCTTTATCATGGTTTGTAATGAACTTTCTGATGTGAGCTTTGATTTTGAGGCTGGAATATGGAGTTCAAGACCCGGAAGGAATGGTCTTTTTCAATCAGGGCACAGCTGTTGGCTTGCTCCAATTCTGGCTTTCTGTCATGGTTTTGGGTGCCTCAGCCGAGTTTTGGTTTCTTGAGCGGCAATGTCCTAAAGGATTTCTGGGTCTGAGTTGGTTTTGCCTTCTTCCTTCCCAAATTTTGTATTCTGATGCAATACAAACACGAGTTTAGACAGCAGATCCATTATGAAATAAAAAAAACAAAACCAATGAGCGTGTCATGCTTAGAATTCTAGAGGCAGCAAGACCAACATGAGTTTTTGTGTTTTGGAAAAAGAAATGGAAGCCTTTTGCAGAGGGGAACGATAATTCATTCCCCAAATCAGTTTGCCAGCGATTTTCAGGTGAAATGAATGAGTTTTCCAAAGCCAGTCAGCTGGGAGTGGTGGATGAATGCGGAAACAGCCTGTTTCCTTGTGATTAAATCAAGCCCACTATCAAAAAGGACTCTTCCATTTCTTTGGCTCTTTTCACATTTTTCTTCTTTATCATGGTTTGTACTGAATTTTCTGATGTGAGCTTTGATTCTGAGGCTGGAATATGGAGTTCAAGACACGGAAGGCATGGTCTTTTTCAATCAGGGCACAGCTGTTGGCTTGCTCCAATTCTGGCTTTCTGTCATGGTTTTGGGTGCCTCAGCCGAGTTTTGGTTTCTTGAGCGGCAATTTCCTAAAGGATTTCTCGGTCTGAGTTGGTTTTGCCTTCTTCCTTCCCATATTTTGTATTCTGACGCAATACAAACACGAGTTTAGACAGCAGATCCATTATGAAAGAAAAAACAAAACCAATTAGCGTGTCATGCTTAGAATTCTAGAGGCAGCATGACCAACATGAGTTTTTGTGTTTTGGAAAAGAAATGGAACCCTTTTGCAGAGGGGAACGATATTTAATTCCCCAAATCAGTTTGCCAGCGATTTTCAGGTGAATTGAATGAGTTTTCCAAAGCCAGTCAGCTGGCAGGGGGGGATGAATCCGGAAACAGCCTGTTTCCTTGTGACTAAATCAAGCCCACTCTCAAAAAGGACTCTTCCATTTCTTTGGCTCTTTTCACATTTTTCTTCTTTATCATGGTTTGTAATGAATTTTCTGATGGGAGCTTTGATTTTGAGGCTGGAATATGGAGTTCAAGACCCGGAAGGAATGGTCTTTTTCAATCAGGGCACAGCTGTTGGCTTGCTCCAATTCTGGCTTTCTGTCATGGTTTTGGATGCCTCAGCCGAGTTTAGGTTTCTTGAGCGGCAATTTCCTAAAGGATTTCTGGGTCTGAGTTGGTTTTGCCTTCTTCCTTCCCAAATTTTGTATTCTGACGCAATACAAACACGAGTTTAGACAGCAGATCCATGATGAAAGAAAAAACAAAACCAATGAGCGTGTCATGCTTAGAATTCTAGAGGCAGCACGACCAACATGAGTTTTTGTGTTTTGGACAAAGAAATGGAAGCCTTTTGCAGAGGGGAACGATAATTCATTCCCCAAATCAGTTTGCCAGCGATTTTCAGGTGAATTGAATGAGTTTTCCAAAGCCAGTCAGCTGGGAGGGGTGGATGAATCGGGAAACAGCCTGTTTCCTTGTGACTAAATCAAGCCCACTCTCAAAAAGGACTCTTCCATTTCTTTGGCTCTTCTCACATTTTTCTTCTTTATCATGGTTTGTACTGAATTTTCTGATGTGAGCTTTGATTTTGAGGCTGGAATATGGAGTTCAAGATACGGAAGGAATGGTCTTTTTCAATCAGGGCACAGCTGTTGGCTTGCTCCAATTCTGGCTTTCTGTCATGGTTTTGGGTGCCTCAGCCGAGGTTTGGTTTCTTGAGCGGCAATTTCCTAAAGGATTTCTGGGTCTGAGTTGGTTTTGCCTTCTTCCTTCCCAAATTTTGTATTCTGACGCAATACAAACACGAGTTTAGACAGCAGATCCATTACTAAATAAAAAGAAAAACCAAAACCAATTCGTGTGTCATGCTTAGAATTCTAGAGGCAGCACGACCAACATGAGTTTTTGTGTTTTGGAAAAAGAAATGGAAGCCTTTTGCAGAGGGGAACGATAATTCATTCCCCAAATCAGTTTGCCAGCGATTTTCAGGTGAATTGAATGGGTTTTCTAAAGCCAGTCAGCTGGGAGGGGTGGATGAATCCGGAAACAGCCTGTTTCCTTGGGACTAAATCAAGCCCACTCTCAAAAAGGACTCTTCCATTTCTTTGGCTCTTTTCACATTTTTCTTCTTTATCATGGTTTGTAATGAATTTTCTGATGGGAGCTTTGATTTTGAGGCTGGAATATGGAGTTCAAGACCCGGAAGGAATGGTCTTTTTCAATCAGGGCACAGCTGTTGGCTTGCTCCAATTCTGGCTTTCTGTCATGGTTTTGGGTGCCTCAGCCGAGTTTTGGTTTCTTGAGCGGCAATTTCCTAAAGGATTTCTGGGTCTGAGTTGGTTTTGCCTTCTTCCTTCCCAAATTTTGTATTCTGACGCAATACAAACATGAGTTTAGACAGCAGCTCCATTATGAAATAAAAAAAACAAAACCAATTAGCGTGTCATCCTTAGAATTCTAGAGGCAGCACGACCAACATGAGTTTTTGTGTTTTGGAAAAAGAAATGGAACCCTTTTGCAGAGGGGAACGATCATGAATTCCCCAAATCAGTTTGCCAGCGATTTTCAGGTGAATTGAATGAGTTTTCCAAAGCCAGTCAGCTGGGAGGGGTGGATGAATCTGGAAACAGCCTGTTTCCTTGGGACTAAATCAAGCCCACTCTCAAAAAGGACTCTTCCATTTCTTTGGCTCTTTTCACATTTTTCTTCTTTATCATGGTTTGTAATGAACTTTCTGATGTGAGCTTTGATTTTGAGGCTGGAATATGGAGTTCAAGACCCGGAAGGAATGGTCTTTTTCAATCAGGGCACAGCTGTTGGCTTGCTCCAATTCTGGCTTTCTGTCATGGTTTTGGGTGCCTCAGCCGAGTTTTGGTTTCTTGAGCGGCAATGTCCTAAAGGATTTCTGGGTCTGAGTTGGTTTTGCCTTCTTCCTTCCCAAATTTTGTATTCTGACGCAATACAAACACGAGTTTAGACAGCAGATCCATTATGAAATAAAAAAAACAAAACCAATGAGCGTGTCATGCTTAGAATTCTAGAGGCAGCAAGACCAACATGAGTTTTTGTGTTTTGGAAAAAGAAATGGAAGCCTTTTGCAGAGGGGAACGATAATTCATTCCCCAAATCAGTTTGCCAGCGATTTTCAGGTGAAATGAATGAGTTTTCCAAAGCCAGTCAGCTGGGAGTGGTGGATGAATGCGGAAACAGCCTGTTTCCTTGTGATTAAATCAAGCCCACTATCAAAAAGGACTCTTCCATTTCTTTGGCTCTTTTCACATTTTTCTTCTTTATCATGGTTTGTACTGAATTTTCTGATGTGAGCTTTGATTCTGAGGCTGGAATATGGAGTTCAAGACACGGAAGGCATGGTCTTTTTCAATCAGGGCACAGCTGTTGGCTTGCTCCAATTCTGGCTTTCTGTCATGGTTTTGGGTGCCTCAGCCGAGTTTTGGTTTCTTGAGCGGCAATTTCCTAAAGGATTTCTCGGTCTGAGTTGGTTTTGCCTTCTTCCTTCCCATATTTTGTATTCTGACGCAATACAAACACGAGTTTAGACAGCAGATCCATTATGAAAGAAAAAACAAAACCAATTAGCGTGTCATGCTTAGAATTCTAGAGGCAGCATGACCAACATGAGTTTTTGTGTTTTGGAAAAGAAATGGAACCCTTTTGCAGAGGGGAACGATATTTAATTCCCCAAATCAGTTTGCCAGCGATTTTCAGGTGAATTGAATGAGTTTTCCAAAGCCAGTCAGCTGGCAGGGGGGGATGAATCCGGAAACAGCCTGTTTCCTTGTGACTAAATCAAGCCCACTCTCAAAAAGGACTCTTCCATTTCTTTGGCTCTTTTCACATTTTTCTTCTTTATCATGGTTTGTAATGAATTTTCTGATGGGAGCTTTGATTTTGAGGCTGGAATATGGAGTTCAAGACCCGGAAGGAATGGTCTTTTTCAATCAGGGCACAGCTGTTGGCTTGCTCCAATTCTGGCTTTCTGTCATGGTTTTGGGTGCCTCAGCCGAGTTTTGGTTTCTTGAGCGCCAATTTCCTAAAGGATTTCTGGGTCTGAGTTGGTTTTGCCTTCTTCCTTCCCAAAGTTTGTATTCTGACGCAATACAAACACGAGTTTAGACAGCAGATCCATTATGAAAGAAAAAAAAAAAAAACAAAACCAATTAGCGTGTCATGCTTAGAATTCTAGAGGCAGCACGACCAACATGAGTTTTTGTGTTTTGGAAAAAGAAATGGAACCCTTTTGCAGAGGGGAACGATAATTAATTCCCCAAATCAGTTTGCCAGCGATTTTCAGGTGAAATGAATGAGTTTTCCAAAGCCAGTCAGCTGGGAGGGGCGGATGATGGCGAAAACAGCCTGTTTCCTTGTGACTAAATCAAGCCCACTCTCAAAAAGGACTCTTCCATTTCTTTGGCTCTTTTCACATTTTTCTTCTTTATCATGGTTTGTAATGAATTTTCTGATGGGAGCTTTGATTCTGAGGCTGGAATATGGAGTTCAAGACTCGGAAGGCATGGTCTTTTTCAATCAGGGCACAGCTGTTGGCTTGCTCCAATTCTGGCTTTCTGTCATGGTTTTGGGTGCCTCAGCCGAGTTTTGGTTTCTTGAGCGGCAATTTCCTAAAGGATTTCTGGGTCTGAGTTGGTTTTGCCTTCTTCCTTCCCAAATTTTGTATTCTGACGCAATACAAACACGAGTTTAGACAGCAGATCCATTATGAAAGAAAAAACAAAACCAATTAGCGTGTCATGCTTAGAATTCTAGAGGCAGCACGACCAACATGAGTTTTTGTGTTTTGGAAAAAGAAATGGAACCCTTTTGCAGAGGGGAACGATAATTCATTCCCCAAATCAGTTTGCCAGCGATTTTCAGGTGAATTGAATGAGTTTTCCAAAGCCAGTCAGCTGGGAGGGGTGGATGAATCCTGAAACAGCCTGTTTCCTTGGGACTAAATCAAGCCCACTCTCAAAAAGGACTCTTCCATTTCTTTGGCTCTTTTCACATTTTTCTTCTTTATCATGGTTTGTACTGAATTTTCTGATGTGAGCTTTGATTTTGAGGCTGGAATATGGAGTTCAAGACCCGGAAGGAATGGTCTTTTTCAATCAGGGCACAGCTGTTGGCTTGCTCCAATTCTGGCTTTCTGTCATGGTTTTGGGTGCCTCAGCCGAGTTTTGGTTTCTTGAGCGGCAATTTCCTAAAGGATTTCTGGGTCTGAGTTGGTTTTGCCTTCTTCCTTCCCAAATTTTGTATTCTGACGCAATACAAACACGAGTTTAGACAGCAGATCCATTATGAAATAAAAAAAACAAAACCAATTAGCGAGTCATGCTTAGAATTCTAGAGGCAGCACGACCAACATGAGTTTTTGTGTTTTGGAAAAAGAAATGGAACCCTTTTGCAGAGGGGAACGATAATTCATTCCCCAAATCAGTTTGCCAGCGATTTTCAGGTGAATTGAATGAGTTTTCCAAAGCCAGTCAGCTGGGAGGGGTGGATGAATCCGGAAACAGCCTGTTTCCTTGTGACTAAATCAAGCCCACTATTAAAAAGGACTCTTGCATTTCTTTGGCTCTTTTCACATTTTTCTTCTTTATCATGGTTTGTAATGAATTTTCTGATGGGAGCTTTGATTTTGAGGCTGGAATATGGAGTTCAAGACTCGGAAGGCATGGTCTTTTTCAATCAGGGCACAGCTGTTGGCTTGCTCCAATTCTGGCTTTCTGTCATGGTTTTGGGTGCCTCAGCCGAGTTTTGGTTTCTTGAGCGGCAATTTACTAAAGGATTTCTGGGTCTGAGTTGGTTTTGCCTTCTTCCTTCCCAAATTTTGTATTCTGACGCAATACAAACACGAGTTTAGACAGCAGATCCATGATGAAAGAAAAAACAAAACCAATGAGCGTGTCATGCTTAGAATTCTAGAGGCAGCACGACCAACATGAGTTTTTGTGTTTTGGACAAAGAAATGGAACCCTTTTGCAGAGGGGAACGATAATTCATTCCCCAAATCAGTTTGCCAGCGATTTTCAGGTGAATTGAATGAGTTTTCCAAAGCCAGTCAGCTGGGAGGGGTGGATGAATCGGGAAACAGCCTGTTTCCTTGTGACTAAATCAAGCCCACTATCAAAAAGGACTCTTGCATTTCTTTGCTCTTTTCACATTTTTCTTCTTTATCATGGTTTGTAAGGAATTTTCTGATGGGAGCTTTGATTTTGAGGCTGGAATATGGAGTTCAAGACCCGGAAGGAATGGTCTTTTTCAATCAGGGCACAGCTGTTGGCTTGCTCCAATTCTGGCTTTCTGTCATGGTTTTGGGTGCCTCAGCCGAGTTTTGGTTTCTTGAGCGGCAATTTCCTAAAGGATTTCTGGGTCTGAGTTGGTTTTGCCTTCTTCCTTCCCAAATTTTGTATTCTGACGCAATACAAACACGAGTTTAGACAGCAGATCCATTATGAAAGAAAAAACAAAACCAATTAGCGTGTCATGCTTAGAATTCTAGAGGCAGCACGACCAACATGAGTTTTTGTGTTTTGGAAAAAGAAATGGAACCCTTTTGCAGAGGGGAACGATAATTCATTCCCCAAATCAGTTTGCCAGCGATTTTCAGGTGAATTGAATGAGTTTTCCAAAGCCAGTCAGCTGGGAGGGGTGGATGAATCCTGAAACAGCCTGTTTCCTTGTGACTAAATCAAGCCCACTCTCAAAAAGGACTCTTCCATTTCTTTGGCTCTTTTCACATTTTTCTTCTTTATCATGGTTTGTACTGAATTTTCTGATGTGAGCTTTGATTTTGAGGCTGGAATATGGAGTTCAAGACCCGGAAGGAATGGTCTTTTTCAATCAGGGCACAGCTGTTGGCTTGCTCCAATTCTGGCTTTCTGTCATGGTTTTGGGTGCCTCAGCCGAGTTTTGGTTTCTTGAGCGGCAATTTCCTAAAGGATTTCTGGGTCTGAGTTGGTTTTGCCTTCTTCCTTCCCAAATTTTGTATTCTGACGCAATACAAACATGAGTTTAGACAGCAGATCCATTATGAAATAAAAAAAACAAAACCAATTAGCGAGTCATGCTTAGAATTCTAGAGGCAGCACGACCAACATGAGATTTTGTGTTTTGGAAAAAGAAATGGAACCCTTTTGCAGAGGGGAACGATAATTCATTCCCCAAATCAGTTTGCCAGCGATTTTCAGGTGAATTGAATGAGTTTTCCAAAGCCAGTCAGCTGGGAGGGGTGGATGAATCCGGAAACAGCCTGTTTCCTTGTGACTAAATCAAGCCCACTATTAAAAAGGACTCTTGCATTTCTTTGGTTCTTTTCACATTTTTCTTCTTTATCGTGGTTCGTAATGAATTTTCTGATGGGAGCTTTGATTTTGAGGCTGGAATATGGAGTTCAAGACTCGGAAGGCATGATCTTTTTCAATCAGGGCACAGCTGTTGGCTTGCTCCAATTCTGGCTTTCTGTCATGGTTTTGGGTGCCTCAGCCGAGTTTTGGTTTCTTGAGCGGCAATTTACTAAAGGATTTCTGGGTCTGAGTTGTTTTTGCCTTCTTCCTTCCCAAATTTTGTATTCTGACGCAATACAAACACGAGTTTAGACAGCAGATCCATGATGAAAGAAAAAACAAAACCAATGAGCGTGTCATGCTTAGAATTCTAGAGGCAGCACGACCAACATGAGTTTTTGTGTTTTGGACAAAGAAATGGAACCCTTTTGCAGAGGGGAACGATAATTCATTCCCCAAATCAGTTTGCCAGCGATTTTCAGGTGAATTGAATGAGTTTTCCAAAGCCAGTCAGCTGGGAGGGGTGGATGAATCGGGAAACAGCCTGTTTCCTTGTGACTAAATCAAGCCCACTATCAAAAAGGACTCTTGCATTTCTTTGCTCTTTTCACATTTTTCTTCTTTATCATGGTTTGTAAGGAATTTTCTGATGGGAGCTTTGATTTTGAGGCTGGAATATGGAGTTCAAGACACGGAAGGAATGGTCTTTTTCAATCAGGGCACAGCTGTTGGCTTGCTCCAATTCTGGCTTTCTGTCATGGTTTTGGGTGCCTCAGCCGAGTTTTGGTTTCTTGAGCGGCAATTTCCTAAAGGATTTCTGGGGCTGAGTTGGTTTTCCTTCTTCCTTCCCAAATTTTGTATTCTGACGCAATACAAACACGAGTTTAGACAGCAGCTCCATTATGAAATAAAAAAAACAAAACCAATTAGCGTGTCATGCTTAGAATTCTAGAGGCAGCACGACCAACATGAGTTTTTGTGTTTTGGAAAAAGAAATGGAACCCTTTTGCAGAGGGGAATGATAATTAATTCCCCAAATCAGTTTTCCAGCGATTTTCAGGTGAATTGAATGAGTTTTCCAAAGCCAGTCAGCTGGGAGGGGTGGATGAATCCTGAAACAGCCTGTTTCCTTGTGATTAAATCAAGCCCACTATCAAAAAGGACTCTTCCATTTCTTTGGCTCTTTTCACATTTTTCTTCTTTATCATGGTTTGTAATGAATTTTCTGATGGGAGCTTTGATTCTGAGGCTGGAATATGGAGTTCAAGACACGGAAGGAATGGTCTTTTTCAATCAGGGCACAGCTGTTGGCTTGCTCCAATTCTGGCTTTCTGTCATGGTTTTGGGTGCCTCAGCCGAGTTTTGGTTTCTTGAGCGGCAATTTCCTAAAGGATTTCTGGGTCTGAGTTGGTTTTGCCTTCTTCCTTCCCAAATTTTGTATTCTGACACAATACAAACACGAGTTTAGACAGCAGCTCCATTATGAAATAAAAAAAACAAAACCAATTAGCGAGTCATGCTTAGAATTCTAGAGGCAGCACGACCAACATGAGTTTTTCTGTTTTGGACAAAGAAATGGAACCCTTTTGCAGAGGGGAACGATAATTCATTCCCCAAATCAGTTTGCCAGCGATTTTCAGGTGAATTGAATGAGTTTTCCAAAGCCAGTCAGCTGGGAGGGGTGGATGAATGCGGAAACAGCCTGTTTCCTTGTGACTAAATCAAGCCCACTATCAAAAAGGACTCTTGCATTTCTTTGGTTCTTTTCACATTTTTCTTCTTTATCATGGTTTGTAATGAATTTTCTGATGGGAGCTTTGATTTTGAGGCTGGAATATGGAGTTCAAGACACGGAAGGCATGGTCTTTTTCAATCAGGGCACAGCTGTTGGCTTGCTCCAATTCTGGCTTTCTGTCATGGTTTTGGGTGCCTCAGCCGAGTTTTGGTTTCTTGAGCGGCAATTTCCTAAAGGATTTCTCGGTCTGAGTTGGTTTTGCCTTCTTCCTTCCCATATTTTGTATTCTGACGCAATACAAACACGAGTTTAGACAGCAGATCCATGATGAAAGAAAAAACAAAACCAATTAGCGTGTCATGCTTAGAATTCTAGAGGCAGCATGACCAACATGAGTTTTTGTGTTTTGGAAAAGAAATGGAACCCTTTTGCAGAGGGGAACGATATTTAATTCCCCAAATCAGTTTGCCAGCGATTTTCAGGTGAATTGAATGAGTTTTCCAAAGCCAGTCAGCTGGGAGGGGTGGATGAATCCTGAAACAGCCTGTTTCCTTGTGACTAAATCAAGCCCACTCTCAAAAAGGACTCTTCCATTTCTTTGGCTCTTTTCACATTTTTCTTCTTTATCATGGTTTGTACTGAATTTTCTGATGTGAGCTTTGATTTTGAGGCTGGAATATGGAGTTCAAGACCCGGAAGGAATGGTCTTTTTCAATCAGGGCACAGCTGTTGGCTTGCTCCAATTCTGGCTTTCTGTCATGGTTTTGGGTGCCTCAGCCGAGTTTTGGTTTCTTGAGCGGCAATTTCCTAAAGGATTTCTGGGTCTGAGTTGGTTTTGCCTTCTTCCTTCCCAAATTTTGTATTCTGACGCAATACAAACACGAGTTTAGACAGCAGCTCCATTATGAAATAAAAAAAACAAAACCAATTAGCGAGTCATGCTTAGAATTCTAGAGGCAGCACGACCAACATGAGTTTTTGTGTTTTGGAAAAAGAAATGGAACCCTTTTGCAGAGGGGAACGATAATTCATTCCCCAAATCAGTTTGCCAGCGATTTTCAGGTGAATTGAATGAGTTTTCCAAAGCCAGTCAGCTGGGAGGGGTGGATGAATCCGGAAACAGCCTGTTTCCTTGTGACTAAATCAAGCCCACTATTAAAAAGGACTCTTGCATTTCTTTGGCTCTTTTCACATTTTTCTTCTTTATCGTGGTTCATAATGAATTTTCTGATGGGAGCTTTGATTTTGAGGCTGGAATATGGAGTTCAAGACTCGGAAGGCATGGTCTTTTTCAATCAGGGCACAGCTGTTGGCTTGCTCCAATTCTGGCTTTCTGTCATGGTTTTGGGTGCCTCAGCCGAGTTTTGGTTTCTTGAGCGGCAATTTACTAAAGGATTTCTGGGTCTGAGTTGGTTTTGCCTTCTTCCTTCCCAAATTTTGTATTCTGACGCAATACAAACACGAGTTTAGACAGCAGATCCATGATGAAAGAAAAAACAAAACCAATGAGCGTGTCATGCTTAGAATTCTAGAGGCAGCACGACCAACATGAGTTTTTGTGTTTTGGACAAAGAAATGGAACCCTTTTGCAGAGGGGAACGATAATTCATTCCCCAAATCAGTTTGCCAGCGATTTCCAGGGGAATTGAATGAGTTTTCCAAAGCCAGTCAGCTGGGAGGGGTGGATGAATCGGGAAACAGCCTGTTTCCTTGTGACTAAATCAAGCCCACTATCAAAAAGGACTCTTGCATTTCTTTGCTCTTTTCACATTTTTCTTCTTTATCATGGTTTGTAAGGAATTTTCTGATGGGAGCTTTGATTTTGAGGCTGGAATATGGAGTTCAAGACACGGAAGGCATGGTCTTTTTCAATCAGGGCACAGCTGTTGGCTTGCTCCAATTCTGGCTTTCTGTCATGGTTTTGGGTGCCTCAGCCGAGTTTTGGTTTCTTGAGCGGCAATTTCCTAAAGGATTTCTGGGGCTGAGTTGGTTTTCCTTCTTCCTTCCCAATTTTTGTATTCTGACGCAATACAAACACGAGTTTAGACAGCAGCTCCATTATGAAATAAAAAAAACAAAACCAATTAGCGTGTCATGCTTAGAATTCTAGAGGCAGCACGACCAACATGAGTTTTTGTGTTTTGGAAAAAGAAATGGAACCCTTTTGCAGAGGGGAATGATAATTAATTCCCCAAATCAGTTTTCCAGCGATTTTCAGGTGAATTGAATGAGTTTTCCAAAGCCAGTCAGCTGGGAGGGGTGGATGAATCCTGAAACAGCCTGTTTCCTTGTGATTAAATCAAGCCCACTCTCAAAAAGGACTCTTCCATTTCTTTGGCTCTTTTCACATTTTTCTTCTTTATCATGGTTTGTAATGAATTTTCTGATGGGAGCTTTGATTCTGAGGCTGGAATATGGAGTTCAAGACCCGGAAGGAATGGTCTTTTTCAATCAGGGCACAGCTGTTGGCTTGCTCCAATTCTGGCTTTCTGTCATGGTTTTGGGTGCCTCAGCCGAGTTTTGGTTTCTTGAGCGGCAATTTCCTAAAGGATTTCTGGGTCTGAGTTGGTTTTGCCTTCTTCCTTCCCAAATTTTGTATTCTGACGCAATACAAACACGAGTTTAGACAGCAGCTCCATTATGAAATAAAAAAAACAAAACCAATTAGCGAGTCATGCTTAGAATTCTAGAGGCAGCACGACCAACATGAGTTTTTCTGTTTTGGACAAAGAAATGGAACCCTTTTGCAGAGGGGAACGATAATTCATTCCCCAAATCAGTTTGCCAGCGATTTTCAGGTGAATTGAATGAGTTTTCCAAAGCCAGTCAGCTGGGAGGGGTGGATGAATGCGGAAACAGCCTGTTTCCTTGTGACTAAATCAAGCCCACTATCAAAAAGGACTCTTGCATTTCTTTGGTTCTTTTCACATTTTTCTTCTTTATCGTGGTTCGTAATGAATTTTCTGATGGAAGCTTTGATTTTGAGGCTGGAATATGGAGTTCAAGACACGGAAGGCATGGTCTTTTTCAATCAGGGCACAGCTGTTGGCTTGCTCCAATTCTGGCTTTCTGTCATGGTTTTGGGTGCCTCAGCCGAGTTTTGGTTTCTTGAGCGGCAATTTCCTAAAGGATTTCTCGGTCTGAGTTGGTTTTGCCTTCTTCCTTCCCATATTTTGTATTCTGACGCAATACAAACACGAGTTTAGACAGCAGATCCATTATGAAAGAAAAAACAAAACCAATTAGCGTGTCATGCTTAGAATTCTAGAGGCAGCATGACCAACATGAGTTTTTGTGTTTTGGAAAAGAAATGGAACCCTTTTGCAGAGGGGAACGATATTTAATTCCCCAAATCAGTTTGCCAGCGATTTTCAGGTGAATTGAATGAGTTTTCCAAAGCCAGTCAGCTGGGAGGGGTGGATGAATCCGGAAACAGCCTGTTTCCTTGTGACTAAATCAAGCCCACTCTCAAAAAGGACTCTTCCATTTCTTTGGCTCTTTTCACAGTTTTCTTCTTTATCATGGTTCGTAATGAATTTTCTGATGGGAGCTTTGATTTTGAGGCTGGAATATGGAGTTCAAGACACGGAAGGCATGGTCTTTTTCAATCAGGGCACAGCTGTTGGCTTGCTCCAATTCTGGCTTTCTGTCATGGTTTTGGATGCCTCAGCCGAGTTTAGGTTTCTTGAGTGGCAATTTCCTAAAGGATTTCTCGGTCTGAGTTGGTTTTGCCTTCTTCCTTCCCAAATTTTGTATTCTGACGCAATACAAACACGAGTTTAGACAGCAGATCCATTATGAAAGAAAAAACAAAACCAATTAGCGTGTCATGCTTAGAATTCTAGAGGCAGCACGACCAACATGAGTTTTTGTGTTTTGGACAAAGAAATGGAAGCCTTTTGCAGAGGGGAACGATCATTAATTCCCCAAATCAGTTTGCCAGCGATTTTCAGGTGAATTGAATGAGTTTTCCAAAGCCAGTCAGCTGGCAGGGGGGGATGAATCCGGAAACAGCCTGTTTCCTTGTGACTCAATCAAGCCCACTCTCAAAAAGGACTCTTCCATTTCTTTGGCTCTTTTCACATTTTTCCTCTTTATCGTGGTTTGCATTGAATTTTCTGATGTGAGGTTTGATTTTGAAGCTGGAATATGGACTTCAAGACCCGGAAGGAATGGTCCTTTTCAATCAGGGCACAGCTGTTGGCTTGCTCCAATTCTGGCTTTCTGTCATGGTTTTGGGTGCCTCAGCCGAGTTTTGGTTTCTTGAGCGGCAATTTCCTAAAGGATTTCTGGGTGTGAGTTGGTTTTGCCTTCTTCCTTCCCAAATTTAGTATTCTGACGCAATACAAACACGAGTTTAGACAGCAGATCCATTATGAAATAAAAAAAAACAAAACCAATGAGCGTGTCATGCTTAGAATTCTAGAGGCAGCACGACCAACATGAGTTTTTGTGTTTTGGAAAAAGAAATGGAACCCTTTTGCAGAGGGGAACGATAATTAATTCCCCAAATCAGTTTGCCAGCGATTTTCAGGTGAATTGAATGAGTTTTCCAAAGCCAGTCAGCTGGGAGGGGTGGATGAATCCGGAAACAGCCTGTTTCCTTGTGACTAAATCAAGCCCACTATCAACAAGGACTCTTCCATTTCTTTGGCTCTTTTCACATTTTTCCTCTTTATCATGGTTTGTAATGAATTTTCTGATGTGAGGTTTAATTTTGAAGCTGGAATATGGAGATCAAGACACGGAAGGAATGGTCTTTTTCAATCAGGGCACAGCTGTTGGCTTGCTCCAATTCTGGCTTTCTGTCATGGTTTTGGGTGCCTCAGCCGAGTTTTGGTTTCTTGAGCGGCAATTTCCTAAATGATTTCTTGGTCTGAGTTGGTTTTGCCTTCTTCCTTCCCAAATTTTGTATTCTTTTTTTTTTTTTAATGATGATGAAATCAGATCAGACCTATTGTCATGTTTAATCCCAGTGTGAGTCAAGTTGGGAGTTGGTAGTTTCTTTTCTTTTCTTTTTTTTTTTTTTCTTTTTTTTTTTTTTTTACAGAGGATCAGTTTAGTATGCATTAAGTAAAGATTTCAACAGTTTGCACCCCCATAGAAACACAAAGTGAAATATATTATTTAAGTACTCGTTATAGCATTAAATCTCAATGCACAGCACATTAAGGACAGAGATCCTACATGAGGAGTAAGTGCACAGTGACTCCTGTTGTTGACTTTACCAATTGACACTCCTGTCTATGGCATCAGTAATCTCCCTATGCTCCAGTCATGAGTTTCCAAGGCTATGGAAGCCCTCTGAGTTCTCCGACTCTTATCTTGTTTAGACAAGGTCATAGTCAAAGTGGAGGTTCTCTCCTCCCTTCAGAGAAAGGTACCTCCTTCTTTGAAGACCTGTTCTTTCCACTGAGATCTCACTCACAGAGATCTTTTGCCAGAGTGTCTTGGCTTTCCATTCCTGGAATACTCTCATGGGAGGCGTTGGTGGTATAGTGGTGAGCATAGCTGCCTTCCAAATTTTGTATTCTGACGCAATACAAACACGAGTTTAGACAGCAGATCCATTATGAAAAAAAAAAAAACCAATTGGCGTGTCATGCTTAGAATTCTAGAGGCAGCACGACCAACATGAGTTTTTGTGTTTTGGACAAAGAAATGGAACCCTTTTGCAGAGGGGAACGATAATTTATTCCCCAAATCAGTTTGCCAGCGATTTTCAGGTGAATTGAATGAGTTTTCCAAAGCCAGTCAGCTGGGAGGTGTGGATGAATCCGGAAACAGCCTGTTTCCTTGTGACGAAATCAAGCCCACTCTCAAAAAGGACTCTTCCATTTCTTTGGCTCTTTTCACATTTTTCTTCTTTATCATGGTTTGTAATGAATTTTCTGATGTGAGCTTTGATTTTGAGGCTGGAATATGGAGTTCAAGACACGGAAGGAATGGTCTTTTTCAATCAGGGCACAGCTGTTGGCTTGCTCCAATTCTGGCTTTCTGTCATGGTTTTGGGTGCCTCAGCCGAGTTTTGGTTTCTTGAGCGGCAATTTCCTAAAGGATTTCTGGGTCTGAGTTGGTTTTGCCTTCTTCCTTCCCAAATTTTGTATTCTGACGCAATACACACACGAGTTTAGACAGCAGATCCATTATGAAATAAAAAACAAAACCAATTAGCGTGTTATGCTTAGAATTCTAGAGGCAGCAGGACCAACATGAGTTTTTGTGTTTTGGAAAAAGAAATGGAACCCTTTTGCAGAGGGGAACGATAATTAATTCCCCAAATCAGTTTGCCAGCGATTTTTAGGGGAATTGAATGAGTTTTCCAAAGCCAGTCAGCTGGGAGGGGTGGATGAATCGGGAAACAGCCTGTTTCCTTGGGACTCAATCAAGCCCACTATCAACAAAGATTCTTCCATTTCTTTGGCTCTTTTCACATTTTTCCTCTTTATCGTGGTTTGTATTGAATTTTCTGATGTGAGGTTTGATTTTGAAGCTCGAATATGGAGCTGAAGACCCAGAAGGAATGGTCCTTTTCAATCAGGGCACAGCTGTTGGCTTGCTCCAATTCTGGCTTTCTTTCATGGTTTTGGGTGCCTCAGCCGAGTTTTGGTTTCTTGAGTGGCAATTTCCTAAAGGATTTCTGGGTGTGAGTTGGTTTTGCCTTCTTCCCAAATTTTGTATTCTGACGCAATACACACACGAGTTTAGACAGCAGATCCATTATGAAATAAAAAAAAAACAAAACCAATTAGCGTGTCATGCTTAGAATTCTAGAGGCAGCACGACCAACATGAGTTTTTGTGTTTTGGAAAAAGAAATGGAACCCTTTTGCAGAGGGGCACGATAATTAATTCCCCAAATCAGTTTCCCAGCGATTTTCAGGTGAATTGAATGAGTTTTCCAAAGCCAGTCAGCTGGGAGGGGTGGATGAATCCGGAAACAGCCTGTTTCCTTGTGACTAAATCAAGCCCACTATCAAAAAGGACTCTTGCATTTCTTTGGCTCTTTTCACATTTTTCTTCTTTATCATGGTTTGTTATGAATTTTCTGATGTGAGGTTTGATTTTGAAGCTGGAATATGGAGTTCAAGACACGGAAGGAACGGTCTTTTTCAATCAGGGCACAGCTGTTGGCTTGCTCCAATTCTGGCTTCCTGTCATGGTTTTGGGTGCCTCAGCCGAGTTTTGGTTTCTTGAGCGGCAATTTCCTAAAGGATTTCTGGGTCTGAGTTGGTTTTGCCTTCTTCCTTCCCAAATTTTGTATTCTGACGCAATACAAACACGAGTTTAGACAGCAGATCCATTATGAAATAAATAAAACAAAACCAATTAGCCTGTCATGCTTAGAATTCTAGAGGCAGCACGACCAACATGAGTTTTTGTGTTTTGGAAAAAGAAATGGAACCCTTTTGCAGAGGGGAACGATATTTAATTCCCCAAATCAGTTTGCCAGCGATTTTCAGGTGAATTGAATGAGTTTTCCAAAGCCAGTCAGCTGGGAGGGGTGGATGAATCCGGAAACAGCCTGTTTCCTTGTGACTAAATCAAGCCCACTATCAAAAAGGACTCTTCCATTTCTTTGGCTCTTTTCACAGTTTTCTTCTTTATCATGGTTTTTAATGAATTTTCTGATGTGAGCTTTGATTTTGAGGCTGGAATATGGAGTTCAAGACCCGGAAAGAATGGTCTTTTTCAATCAGGGCACAGCTGTTGGCTTGCTCCAATTCTGGCTTTCTGTCATGGTTTTGGGTGCCTCAGCCGAGTTTTGGTTTCTTGAGCGGCAATTTCCTAAAGGATTTCTGGGTCTGAGTTGGTTTTGCCTTCTTCCTTCCCAAATTTTGTATTCTGATGCAATACACAGACGAGTTTAGACAGCAGATCCATTATGAAATAAATAAAACAAAACCAATTAGCGTGTCATGCTTAGAATTCTAGAGGCAGCACGACCAACATGAGTTTTTGTGTTTTGGACAAAGAAATGGAACCCTTTTGCAGAGGGGAACGATCATTAATTCCCCAAATCAGTTTGCCAGCGATTTTTAGGGGAATTTAATGAGTTTTCCAAAGCCAGTCAGCTGGGAGGGGTGGATGAATCCGGAAACAGCCTGTTTCCTTGGGACTGAATCAAGCCCACTATCAACAAGGATTCTTCCATTTCTTTGGCTCTTTTCACATTTTTCCTCTTTATCATGGTTTGTAATGAATTTTCTGATGTGAGGCTTGATTTTGAAGCTGGAATATGGAGTGCAAGACATGGAAGGCATGGTCTTTTTCAATCAGGGCACAGCTGTTGGCTTGCTCCAATTCTGGCTTTCTGTCATGGTTTTGGGTGCCTCAGCCGAGTTTTGGTTTCTTGAGCGGCAATTTCCTAAAGGATTTCTGGGTCTGAGTTGGTTTTGCCTTCTTCCTTCCCAAATTTTGTATTCTGACGCAATACACACACGAGTTTGGACAGCAGATCCATTATGAAATAAAAAAAACAAAACCAATTAGCCTGTCATGCTTAGAATTCTAGAGGCAGCACGACCAACATGAGTTTTTGTGTTTTGGAAAAAGAAATGGAACCCTTTTGCAGAGGGGAACGATAATTAATTCCCCAAATCAGTTTGCCAGCGATTTTCAGGTGAATTGAATGAGTTTTCCAAAGCCAGTCAGCTGGGAGGGGTGGATGAATCCGGAAACAGCCTGTTTCCTTGTGACTCAATCAAGCCCACTATCAACAAGGACTCTTCCATTTCTTTGGCTCTTTTCACATTTTTCCTCTTTATCATGGTTTGTAATGAATTTTCTGATGTGAGGTTTAATTTTGAAGCTGGAATATGGAGATCAAGACACGGAAGGAATGGTGTTTTTCAATCAGGGCACAGCTGTTGGCTTGCTCCAATTCTGGCTTTCTGTCATGGTTTTGGGTGCCTCAGCCGAGTTTTGGTTTCTTGAGCGGCAATTTCCTAAATGATTTCTTGGTCTGAGTTGGTTTTGCCTTCTTCCTTCCCAAATTTTGTATTCTTTTTTTTTTTTTAATGATGATGAAATCAGATCAGACCTATTGTCATGTTTAATCCCAGTGTGAGTCAAGTTGGGAGTTGATAGTTTCTTTTCTTTTCTTTTTTTTTTTTTTTTTTTTTTTACAGAGGATCAGTTTAGTATGCATTAAGTAAAGATTTCAACAGTTTGCACCCCCATAGAAACACAAAGTGAAATATATTATTTAAGTACTCGTTATAGCATTAAATCTCAATGCAGAGCACATTAAGGACAGAGATCCTACATGAGGAGTAAGTGCACAGTGACTCCTGTTGTTGACTTTACCAATTGACACTCCTGTCTATGGCATCAGTAATCTCCCTATGCTCCAGTCATGAGTTTCCAAGGCTATGGAAGCCCTCTGAGTTCTCCGACTCTTATCTTGTTTAGACAAGGTCATAGTCAAAGTGGAGGTTCTCTCCTCCCTTCAGAGAAAGGTACCTCCTTCTTTGAAGACCTGTTCTTTCCACTGAGATCTCACTCACAGAGATCTTTTGCCAGAGTGTCTTGGCTTTCCATTCCTGGAATACTCTCATGGGAGGCGTTGGTGGTATAGTGGTGAGCATAGCTGCCTTCCAAATTTTGTATTCTGACGCAATACAAACACGAGTTTAGACAGCAGATCCATTATGAAAAAAAAAAAAAAAACAATTGGCGTGTCATGCTTAGAATTCTAGAGGCAGCACGACCAACATGAGTTTTTGTGTTTTGGACAAAGAAATGGAACCCTTTTGCAGAGGGGAACGATAATTAATTCCCCAAATCAGTTTGCCAGCGATTTTCTGGTGAATTGAATGAGTTTTCCAAAGCCAGTCAGCTGGCAGGGGTGGATGAATCCGGAAACAGCCTGTTTCCTTGTGACTAAATCAAGCCCACTATCAACAAGGACTCTTCCATTTCTTTGGCTCTTTTCACATTTTTCTTCTTTATCATGGTTTGTAATGAATTTTCTGATGTGAGCTTTGATTTTGAGGCTGGAATATGGAGTTCAAGACATGGAAGGAATGGTCTTTTTCAATCAGGGCACAGCTGTTGGCTTGCTCCAATTCTGGCTTTCTGTCATGGTTTTGGGTGCCTCAGCCGAGTTTTGGTTTCTTGAGCGGCAATTTCCTAAATGATTTCTGGGTCTGAGTTGGTTTTGCCTTCTTCCTTCCCAAATTTTGTATTCTGACGCAATACACACACGAGTTTAGACAGCAGATCCATTATGAAATAAAAAACAAAACCAATTAGCGTGTTATGCTTAGAATTCTAGAGGCAGCACGACCAACATGAGTTTTTGTGTTTTGGAAAAAGAAATGGAACCCTTTTGCAGAGGGGAACGATAATTAATTCCCCAAATCAGTTTGCCAGCGATTTTCAGGTGAATTGAATGAGTTTTCCAAAGCCAGTCAGCTGGGAGGGGTGGATGAATCCGGAAACAGCCTGTTTCCTTGGGACTAAATCAAGCCCACTATCAACAAGGACTCTTCCATTTCTTTGGCTCTTTTCACATTTTTCTTCTTTATCATGGTTTGTTATGAATTTTCTGATGTGAGTTTTGATTTTGAAGCTGGAATATGGAGTTCAAGACACGGAAGGAACGGTCTTTTTCAATCAGGGCACAGCTGTTGGCTTGCTCCAATTCTGGCTTTCTGTCATGGTTTTGGGTGCCTCAGCCGAGTTTTGGTTTCTTGAGCGGCAAGTTCCTAAAGGATTTCTGGGTCTGAGTTGGTTTTGCTTTATTCCTTCCCAAATTTTGTATTCTGACGCAATACAAACACGAGTTTAGACAGCAGATCCATTATGAAATAAAAAAAAAAAAACAAAACCAATTAGCGTGTCATGCTTAGAATTCTAGAGGCAGCACGACCAACATGAGTTTTTGTGTTTTGGAAAAAGAAATGGAACCCTTTTGCAGAGGGGAACGATAATTAATTCCCCAAATCAGTTTGCCAGGGATTTTCAGGTGAATTGAATGAGTTTTCCAAAGCCAGTCAGCTGGGAGGGGTGGATGAATGCGGAAACAGCCTGTTTCCTTGTGACTAAATCAAGCCCACTATCAACAAGGACTCTTCCATTTCTTTGGCTCTTTTCACATTTTTCTTCTTTATCATGTTTTGTAATGAATTTTCTGATGTGAGCTTTGATTTTGAGGCTGGAATATGCAGTCCAAGACACGGAAGGAATGGTCTTTTTCAATCAGGGCACAGCTGTTGGCTTGCTCCAATTCTGGCTTTCTGTCATGGTTTTGGGTGCCTCAGCCGAGTTTTGGTTTCTTGAGCGGCAATTTCCTAAAGGATTTCTGGGTCTGAGTTGGCTTTGCCTTCTTCCTTCCCAAATTTTGTATTCTGACACAATACACACACGAGTTTAGACAGCAGATCCATTATGAAAGAAAAAAAAAATCAAAACAAATGAGCGTGTCATGCTTAGAATTCTAGAGGCAGCACGACCAACATGAGTTTTTGTGTTTTGGACAAAGAAATGGAACCCTTTTGCAGAGGGGAACGATAATTCATTCCCCAAATCAGTTTGCCAGTGATTTTCAGGTGAATTGAATGAGTTTTCCAAAGCCAGTCAGCTGGGAGGGGTGGATGAATCCGGAAACAGCCTGTTTCCTTGGGACTAAATCAAGCCCACTATCAACAAAGACTCTTGCATTTCTTTGGCTCTTTTCATATTTTTCTTCTTTATCATGGTTTGTAATGAATTTTCTGATGTGCGCTTTGATTTTGAGGCTGGAATATGGAGTTCAAGACACGGAAGGAATGGTCTTTTTCAATCAGGGCACAGCTGTTGGCTTGCTCCAATTCTGGCTTTCTGTCATGGTTTTGGGTGCCTCAGCCGAGTTTTGGTTTCTTGAGCGGCAATTTCCTAAAGGATTTCTGGGTCTGAGTTGGTTTTGCCTTCTTCCTTCCCAAATTTTGTATTCTGACGCAATACAAACACGAGTTTAGACTGCAAATCCATTAGGGAAGAAAAAACAAAACCAATTAGCATGTCATGCTTAGAATTCTAGAGGCAGCACGAACAACGTTTGAAGCTACAAGTAACATGACCAATGTGAGATTTTTTGTTTTGAAAAATAAAATGGAACACTTTGGCTGTGGTGACAGATAGTAATTGCCTCCGTTCAGGTTATTTCAGTCAATATTCCACAGGCAGTCAGCTGGAGCGGTGGATGAATCGGGGAATAGCCGCTTTCCTTGCGACTAAATCAAGCCCAATATCATTATTGATTCTTGAATTTTTGGCTTTTTTCTCATTTTTCTTATTTATCATGGTTTGTAATGAATTTTCTGATGTGAGCTTTGGTTTTGAGGCTGGCATATTGAGTTCAGTGCACAAGAGGGAAGTTCTTTTTCAATCAGGGCACAGCTGTTGGCTTGCTCCAATTCTGGCTTCCTTTCATTGCTTTGGGTGCCTCAGCTGACCTTTGGTTTCTTGAGTGGCAATTTCCTTAATGTTTTCTGGGTCTGAATTGGTTTTGCCTTGATCCTTCCCAAATTTTGTATTCTGACACAATACAAACAAGAGTTTGGACAGAGTAGCCATTATGAAATAAAAAACACAACACATAAGCATTTGAAGCTTATACATCTACAGGTAACACGAGCAAGGTGAGTTTTTGTGTTTTGGAAAATAAAATGGAACACTTTGGCTGAGGTGACAGATATTAATTGACTCCAAACTGAGTTTCACTGCAATTTTCAGGTTAATTCAGTCAGAATTCCACAGGCAGTCAGCTGGAGGGGTGGATGCATCTGGGAACAGCCGGTTTCCTTGCGACTAAATCAAGCCCAATATAATTATGGATTCTTGCATTTCTTTGGGTTTATTCTGATTTTTCTTATTTATCATTGTTTTTAATGAATTTTCTGATGTGAGCTTTGGTTTTGAGGCTGCAATATGGAGTTCAGGGCACCAGAGTAATGGTCTTTTTCAATCAGAGCACAGCTGTAGGCTTGCTCAAATTCTGGCTTGCTGTCATTGTTTTGGGTGCCTCCGCCGATTTGAGGTTTCTTGAGTGGCAATTTCCTAAACGTTTTCTGAGTCTCAGTTGGTTTTGACTTCTTTCCTTTCCAAATTTTGTATTCTGACGCAATACAAACAAGAGTTTGGACAGACTAGCCATTATGAAAAAAAAAAAAAAAACATCAAATGGGCTTTTGAAGCTACAGGTAACACGAACAAGGTGACATTTTGTGTTTTGGAAAATAAAATGAACACGTTGGCTGCGGTAACAGATATTAACTGCCTCTATTCAGGTTAATTCAGTCAGAATTCCACAGGCAGTCAGCTGGAGAGGTGGATGAATCCGGGAACAGCCGGTTTCCTTGCGACTAAATCCAGCCCAATATCATTATGGATTCTTGCATTTCTTTGTCTTTTTTTCTCTTTTTTCTTATTTATCATGGTTTGCAATGAATTTTCTGATGTGAGCTTTGGTTTTGAGGCTGCAATATGGAGTTCAGGGCATGGGAGGAATGGTCTTTTTCAAACAGGGCACAGCTGTTGGCTTGCTCAAATTCTGGCTTGCTGTCATTGGTTTGGGTGCCTCAGCTGACTTTTAGTTTCTTGAACGGCAATTTCCTAAATGTTTTCTGGGTCTGAGTTGGTTTTGCCTTCTTCCTTCCCAAATTTTGTATTCTGATGCAATACAAACAAGACTTTGGACAGAGTACCATTATGAAAGAAAAAAAAAATTGCCCTTTCAGGAGTAGAAATCTACAGGTAACACGACCAAGATGAGTTTTTGTGTTTTGGAAAAAGACATGGAACACTTTGGCTGAGGTGACAGATATTAATTGTCTCCAAACCGAGTTTCACTGCGAATTTCATTTTAATTCAGTCAGAAACCACAGACACTCAGCTGGGAGGTGTGGAAGAATCTGGAAACAAACATTAACAAGGGAGTAAATCAAGCCCAATATCACTAAGAACTACTGCATTTCTTTGGATTTTTTCTGATTTTTCTTATTTATCATGGTTTGTAATGAATTTCCTGATGTGAGGTTTGGTTTTGAGGTTGCAATATCGAGTTCAGGGCACAAGAGGAAGGTTCTTTTTCAATCAGGGCACAGCTGTTGGCTTGCTCCAATTCTGGCTTGCTTTCAAGGTTTTGGATGCCTCCGCGGCCCTTTGTTTCTTGAGCGGCAATTTCCTTAATGTTTTCTGGGTCTGAGTTGGTTTTGCCTTCTTCCTTCCCAAAATTTGTATTCTGCCCAAATACAAACAAGAGTTTGGGCAGAGTAGCCATTATGAAACAAAAAACACAACAAATAGGCGTTTGAAGCTTAGAAATCTACAGGTAACACGACCAAGGTGAGTTTTTGTGTTTTGGAAAATCAAATGGAACACTTTGGCTGAGGTGGCAGATATTAATTGCCTCCAAACTGAGTTTCACTGCGATTTTCAGGTTAACTCAGTCCGAATTCCACAGGCAGTCAGCTGGAGACGTGGATGAATCCGGGAACAGCCGGTTTCCTTGCGACTAAATCAAGCCCAATATCATTATGGATTCTTGCATTTCTTTGGCTTTTTTCTCATCTTTCTTATTTATCATGGTTTGTAATGAATTTTCTGATGTGAGCTTTGGTTTTGAGGTTGGCATATTGAGTTCAGGTCACTTTTTCCATCAGGGCACAGCTGTTTGCTTGCTCCAATTCTGGCTTGCTGTCATTGTTTTGGATGTCTCAGCTGACTTCTGGTTCCTTGAGCGTCAATTTCCTAAATGTTTTCTGGTTCTGAGTTGGTTTTACCTTCTTCCTTCCCAAATTTTGTATTCTGACCCAATACAAACAAGAGTTTGGACACAGGAGCCATTAAGAAATAAAAAACACAACAAATAAGCATTTGAAGCTTATACATCTACAGGTAATACAACCAAGGTGAGTTTTTGTGTTTTGGAAAATCAAATGGAACACTTTGGCTGAGGTAACAGATAGTAATTGCCTCCAAACTGAGTTTCACTGCGATTTTCAGGTTAATTCAGTCAGAATTCCACAGGGAGTCAGCTGGAGGGGTGGATGAATCCGGGAACAGCCGGTTTCCTTTAGCCTAAATCAAGCCCAATATCATTATGGATTCTTGCATTTCTTTGGCTTTTTTTTCATTTTTCTTATTTACCATGGTTTGTAATGAATTTTCTGATGTGAACTTTGGTTTTGAGGCTGCAATATGGAGTTCAGGGCACCGGAGGAATGGTCTTTTTCAAACAGCCACAGCTGTTGGCCTGCTCCAATTCTGGCTTGCTGTCATTGTTTTGAGTGCCTCAGCCGATCTGTGTTTCCTTGAGCAGCAATTTCCTAAATGTTTTCTGGGTCTGAGTTGGTTTTGCCTCCTTCCTTCCCAAATTTTGTATTCTGATGCAATAGAAACAAGAGTTTGGGCAGAGTTTCCATTATGAAATTAAAACACAACAAATAGGCGTTTGAAGCTTATACATCTACAGGTAACACGACCAAGGTGAGTTTTTGTGTTTTGGAAAATCAAATGGAACACTTTGGCTGAGGTGACAGATATTAATTGCCTCCAAACTGAGTTTCACTGCGATTTTCAGATTAATTCAGTCAGAATTCTACGGGCAGTCACCTGGAGGGGTGGATGAATCCTGGAACAGCCAGTTTCCTTGCGACTAAATCAAGCCCAATATCATTATGGATTCTTGAATTTCTTTGGCTTTTTTCTCCGTTTTGTTATTTATCATGGTTTGTAATGAATTTTCTAATGTGAGTTTTGGTTTTGAGGCTGCAATATGGAGTTCAGGGCACCGGGGGAATGGTCTTTTTCAAACAGGGCACAGCTGTTGGCTTGCTCCAATTCTGGCTTTCTGTCATGGTTTTGGGTGCCTCAGCCGAGTTTTGGTTTACTGAGCGGCAATTTCCTAAATGATTTCTGGGTCTGAGTTGGTTTTGCCTTCTTCCTTCCCAAATTTTGTATTCTGACGGCATACATACAAAGTTTCTGCAGAGTAGCCATTATGAAATAAAAAACACAACAAATAGGCATTTGAAGCATTGAAATCTACAGGTCACACGACCTAGGTGAGTTTTTGTGTTTTGGAAAATAAATTGGAACACTTTGGCTGAGGTGACAGATAGTAATTGCCTCCAAACTGAGTTTCACTGCGATTTTCAGGTTAATTCTGTCCGAATTCCACAGGCAGTCAGCTGGGAGGTGTGGATGCATCTGGGAACAGCCGGTTTCCATGCTACTAAATCCAGCCCAATATCATTATGGATTCTTGCATTTCTTTGGCTTTTTTCTCATCTTTCTTATTTATCATCGTTTGTAATGAATTTTCTGATGTGAGCTTTGGTTTTGAGGTTGGCATATTGAGTTCAGGTCACTTTTTCCATCAGGGCACAGCTGTTTGCTTGCTCCAATTCTGGCTTGCTGTCATTGTTTTGGATGTCTCAGCTGACTTCTGGTTCCTTGAGCGTCAATTTCCTAAATGTTTTCTGGTTCTGAGTTGGTTTTACCTTCTTCCTTCCCAAATTTTGTATTCTGACCCAATACAAACAAGAGTTTGGACACAGGAGCCATTAAGAAATAAAAAACACAACAAATAAGCATTTGAAGCTTATACATCTACAGGTAACACAACCAAGGTGAGTTTTTGTGTTTTGGAAAATCAAATGGAACACTTTGGCTGAGGTGACAGATAGTAATTGCCTCCAAACTGAGTTTCACTGCGATTTTCAGGTTAATTCAGTCAGAATTCCACAGGCAGTCAGCTGGAGGTGTGGATGAATCCGGGAACAGCAGGTTTCTTGTGACTAAATCCAGCCTAACATCATTATGGATTCTTTCATTTCTTTGGCTTTTTTCTCTTTTTTCTTATTTACCATGGTTTGTAATGAATTTTCTAATGTGAGTTTTGGTTTTGAGGCTGCAATATGTAGTTCAGGGAACAAGAGGAAGGTTCTTTTTCAATCAGGGCACAGCTGTTGGCTTGCTCCAATTCTGGCTTGCTGTCATTGTTTTGAGTGCCTCAGCCGATTATTGGTTTCTTGAGCGGCAATTTCCTAAATGTTTTCTGGGTCTGAGTTGGTTTTGCATTCTTCCTTCCCAAATTTTGTATTCTGCCGCAATACAAACAAGAGTTTGGACAGAGTAGCCATTATGAAATAAAAAACACAACAAATAGGCTTTTGAAGCTTAGAAATCTACAGGTAATATGACCAAGGTGAGTTTTTGTGTTTTGGAAAATCAAATGGAACACTTTGGCTGAGGTGACAGATATTAATTGCCTCCAAACTGAGTTTCACTGCGATATTCAGGTTAATTCAGTCAAAATTCCACAGGCAGTCAGCTGGAGGGGTGGATGAATCCGGGAACAGCCAGTTTCCTTGCGACTGAATCAAGCCCAATATCATTATGGATTCTTGCATTTCTTTGGCTTTTTTCTCATTTTTCTTATTTATCGTGGTTTCTAATTAATTTTCTGATGTGAGCTTTGGTTTTGAGGCTGGCATATGGAGTTCAGGGCACAAGAGAAAGGTTCTTTCAATCAGGGCACAGCTGTTGGCTTGCTCAAATTCTGGCTTGCTGTCATTGTTTTGGGTGCCTCAGCTGACTTTTGGTTTCTTGAGCGGCAATTTCCTAAATGTTTTCTGGGTCTGAGTTGGTTTTGCCTTCTTCCTTCCCAAATTTTGTATTCTGACGCCATACAAACAAGAGTTTGGACAGAGTAGCCATTATGAAATAAAAAACACAACAAATAGGCGTTTGAAGCTTAGAAATCTACAGGTAACACGATGAAGGTGAGTTTTTGTGTTTTGGAAAATAAAGTGGAACACTTTGGCTCAGGTTGCAGATATTAATTGCCTCCACAATGAGTTTCACTGCGATTTTCAGGTGAATTCCGTCAGAATTCCACAGGCAGTCAGCTGGAGGCGTGGATGAATCTGGGAACAGCCAGTTTCCTTGCGACTAAATCAAGCCCAATATCATTATGGATTCTTGCATTTCTTTGGCTTTTTTCTCATATTCTTATGTATCATGGTTTGTAATGAATTTTCTGATGTGAGCTTTGGTTTTGAGGCTGGCATATTGAGTTCAGAGCACCGGAGGAATGGTCTTTTTCAAACAGGGCACAGCTGTTGGCCTGCTCCAATTCTGGCTTGCTGTCATGGTTTTGTGGGCCTCAGCCGATTATTCGTTTCTTGAGCGGCAATTTCCTAAATGTTTTCTGGGTCTGAGTTGGTTTTGCCTTCTTCCTTCCCAAATGTTGTATTCTGATGCAATACAAACAAGACTTTGGACAGAGTACCATTATGAAAGAAAAAAAAATTTGCCCTTTCAGGAGTAGAAATCTACAGGTAACATCACCAAGATGAGTTTCTGTGTTTTGGAAAAAGACATGGAACACTTTGGCTGAGGTGACAGATATTAATTGCCTCCAAACCGAGTTTCACTGCGAATTTCATTTTAATTCAGTCAGAAACCACAGACACTCAGCTGGGAGGTGTGGAAAAATCTGGAAACAGACATTAACAAGGGAGTAAATCAAGCCCAATATCACTAAGAACTACTGCATTTCTTTGGATTTTTTCTGATTTTTCTTATTTATCATGGTTTGTAATGAATTTCCTGATGTGAGGTTTGGTTTTGAGGTTGCAATATCGAGATCAGGGCACAAGAGGAAGGTTCTTTTTCAATCAGGGCATAGCTGTTGGCTTGCTCCAATTCTGTCTTGCTTTCAAGGTTTTGGATGCCTCCGCGGCCCTTTGTTTCTTGAGCGGCAATTTCCTAAATGTTTTCTGGGTCTGAGTTGGTTTTGCTTTCTTCCTTCCCAAAATTTATATTCTGCCCAAATACAAACAAGAGTTTGGGCAGAGTAGCCATTATGAAACAAAAAACACAACAAATAGGCGTTTGAAGCTTAGAAATCTACAGGTAACACGACCAAGGTGAGTTTTTGTGTTTTGGAAAATCAAATGGAACACTTTGGCTGAGGTGGCAGATATTAATTGCCTCCAAACTGAGTTTCACTGCGATTTTCAGGTTAATTCAGTCAGAATTACACAGGAACTCAGCAGGAGGGTTGGATGAATCTGGGAATATCCGGTTTCCTTGCGACTAAATCAAGCCCAATATCATTATGGATTCTTGCGTTTCTTTGGCTTTTTTCTCATTTTTCTTATTTATCATGGTTTGTAATGAATTTTCTGATGTGAGCTTTGGTTTTGAGGCTGCAATATCGAGTTCAAGGCACAAGAGGAAGGTTCTTTTTCAATCAGGGCACAGCTGCTGGCTTGCTCCAATTCTGGCTTGCTGTCATTGTTTTGGATGCCTCAGCCAATTTGTGGTTTCTAATGTGGCAATTTCCTAAATGTTTTCTGAGTCTCAGTTGATTTTGCCTTCTTCCTTCCCAAATTTTGTATTCTGACCCAATACAAACAAGAGTTTGAACAGAATAGCCATTATGAAATAAAAAAAACAACAAATAGGCTTTTGAAGCTACAGGTAACATGACCAAGGTGAGATTTTTTGTTTTGGAAAATAAAATGGAACACTCTTGCTGTGGTGACAGATATTAACTGCCTCCAAACTGAGTTTCACTGCGATTTTCAGGTTAATTCAGTCAGAATTCCACAGGCAGTCAGTTGGAGGAGTGGATGCATCTGGGAACAGCCGGTTTACTTGCGACTAAATCCAGCCCAATATCATCATGGATTCTTGCATTTCTTTGGCTTTTTTCTCATTTTTCTTATTTTTCGTGGTTTGTAATGAATTTTCTGATGTGAGCTTTGGATTTGAGGCTGCCATATGGACTTAAGGGCATAAGAGGAAGGTTCTTATTCAATCAGGGCACAGCTGTTGGCTAGCTCCAATTTTGGCTTGCTGTCATTGTTTTGGGTGCCTCAGCTGACTTTTGGGTTCTTGAACGGCAATTATCTAAACGTTTTCTGGGTCTGAGTCGGTTTTGCCTTCTTCCTTCCCAAATTTTGTATTCTCACGCAATACAAACAAGAGTTTGGACAGAGTAGCAATTATGAAATAAAAAACACAACAAATAGGCATTTGAAGCTTTGAAATCTACAGGTAACACGACCAAGTGAGTTTTTGTGTTTTGGAAAATCAAATGGAACACGTTGGCTGAGGTGACAGATATTAACTGCCTCCGTTCAGGTTAATTCAGTCAATATTCCAGAGGCAGTCAGCTGGATGGGTGGATGAATCCGGGAATAGCCGGTTTCCTTGCGACTAAATCAAGCCCAATATCATTATGGATTCTTGCATTTCTTTCTCTTTTTTCTCATATTCTTATGTATCATGGTTTGTAATGGATTTTCTGATGTGAGCTTTGGTTTTGAGGCTGCAATATGGAGTTCAGGGCACCGGGGGAATGGTCTTTTTCAAACAGGGCACAGCTGTTGGCCTGCTCCAATTCTGGCTTGCTGTCATTGTTTTGAGTGCCTCAGCTGACTTTTGGTTTGTTGAGCAGCAATTTCCTAAATGTTTTCTGGGTCTGAGTTGGTTTTGCCTTCTTCCTTCTCAAATTTTGTATTCTGCCACAATACAAACAAGAGTTTGGGCAGAGTTTCCATTATGAAATAAAAAACACAACCAATAAGCGTTTGAAGCTTATACATCTACAGGTAACACGACCAAGGTGAGTTTTTGTGTTTTGGAAAATCAAATGGAACACTTTGGCTGAGGTGACAGATATTAATTTCCTCCAAACTGAGTTTCACTGCGATTTTCAGGTTAATTCAGTCAGAATTCCACAGGCAGTCAGCTGGAGGGGTGGATGAATCTGGGAACAGCCAGTTACCTTGCGACTAAATCAAGACCAATATCATTATAGATTCTTGCATTTCTTTGGCTTTTTTCTCATTTTTCTTATTTACCATGGTTTGTAATGAATTTTCTGATGTGAACTATGATTTTGAGGCTGCAATATGGAGTTCAGGGCACCGGAGGAATCGTCTTTTTCAAACAGCCACAGCTGTTGGCCTGCTCCAATTCTGGCTTGCTGTCATTGTTTTGAGTGCCTCAGCCGATCTTTGTTTCCTTGAGTGGTAATTTCCTAAATGTTTTCTGGGTCTGAGTTGGTTTTGCCTTCTTCCTTCCCAAATTTTGTATTTTGCCGCAATACAAACAAGAGTTTGGGCAGAATTTCCATTATGAAATAAAAAACAAAACCAATAAGCGTTTGAAGCTTATACATCTACAGGTAACACGACCTAGGTGAGTTTTTGTGTTTTGGAAAATCAAATGGAACACTTTGGCTGAGGTGACAGATATTAATTTCCTCCAAACTGAGTTTCACTGCGATTTTCAGGTTAATTCAGTCGGAATTCTACGGGCAGTCAGCAGGAGGGGTGGATGAATCTGGGAACAGCCAGTTACCTTGCGACTAAATCAAGCCCAATATCATTATGGATTCTAGAATTTATTTGGCTTTTTTCTCTGTTTTGTTATTTATAATGGTTTGTAATGAATTTTCTAATGTGAGTTTTGGTTTTGAGGCTGCAATATGGAGTTCAGGGCACCGGGGGAATGGTCTTTTTCAAACAGGGCACAGCTGTTGGCCTGCTCCAATTCTGGCTTGCTGTCATTGTTTTGGGTGCTTCAGCTGACTTTTGGTTTCCTGAGCGGAAATTTTAAATGTTTTCTGGGTCCGAGTTGGTTTTGCCTTCTTCCTTTCCAAATTTTGTATTCTGACGCAATACAAACAAGAGTTTCTGCAGAGTACCATTATGAAATAAAAAACACAACAAATAGGCATTTGAAGCTTTGATATCTACAGGTAACACGACCTAGGTGAGTTTTTGTGTTTTGGAAAATCAAATGTAACAATTTGGCTGAGGTGACAGATATTAATTGCCTCCAATTAATATTTTCAGGTTAATTCTGTCCGAATTCCACAGGCAGTCAGCTGGAGGGGTGGATGAATCCGGGAACAGCCGGTTTCCTTGCGACTGAATCAAGGCCAATATCATTATGGTTTCTTGCATTTCTTTCTCTTTTTTCTCATTTTTCTTATTTATCATGGTTTGTAATGAATTTTCTGATGTGAGCTTTGGTTTTGAGGCTGCAATATGGAGTTCAGGGCACCGGGGGAATGGTCTTTTTCAAACAGGGCACAGCTGTTGGCCTGCTCCAATTCTGGCTTGCTGTCATTGTTTTGGGTGCCTCAGCTGACTTTTGGGTTCTTGAGCAGCAATTTCCTAAATGTTTTCTGGGTCTGAGTTGGTTTTGCCTTCTTCCTTCCCAAATTTTGTATTCTCACGCAATACAAACAAGAGTTTGGACAGAGTAGCAATTATGAAATAAAAAACACAACAAATAGGCATTTGAAGCTTTGAAATCTACAGGTAACACGACCAAGTGAGTTTTTGTGTTTTGGAAAATCAAATGGAACACGTTGGCTGAGGTGACAGATATTAACTGCCTCCGTTCAGGTTAATTCAGTCAATATTCCAGAGGCAGTCAGCTGGATGGGTGGATGAATCCGGGAATAGCCGGTTTCCTTGCGACTAAATGAAGCCAAATATCATTATGGATTCTTGCATTTCTTTCTCTTTTTTCTCATATTCTTATGTATCATGGTTTGTAATGGATTTTCTGATGTGAGCTTTGGTTTTGAGGCTGCAATATGGAGGTCAAGGCACCGGGGGAATGGTCTTTTTCAAACAGGGCACAGCTGTTGGCCTGCTCCAATTCTGGCTTGCTGTCATTGTTTTGAGTGCCTCAGCTGACTTTTGGTTTGTTGAGCAGCAATTTCCTAAATGTTTTCTGGGTCTGAGTTGGTTTTGCCTTCTTCCTTCTCAAATTTTGTATTCTGCCACAATACAAACAAGAGTTTGGGCAGAGTTTCCATTATGAAATAAAAAACACAACCAATAAGCGTTTGAAGCTTATACATCTACAGGTAACACGACCAAGGTGAGTTTTTGTGTTTTGGAAAATCAAAGGGAACACTTTGGCTGAGGTGACAGATATTAATTTCCTCCAAACTGAGTTTCACTGCGATTATCAGGTTAATTCAGTCGGAATTCCACAGGCAGTCAGCTGGAGGGGTGGATGAATCTGGGAACAGCCAGTTACCTTGCGACTAAATCAAGACCAATATCATTATAGATTCTTGCATTTCTTTGGCTTTTTTCTCATTTTTCTTATTTACCATGGTTTGTAATGAATTTTCTGATGTGAACTATGATTTTGAGGCTGCAATATGGAGTTCAGGGCACCGGAGGAATCGTCTTTTTCAAACAGCCACAGCTGTTGGCCTGCTCCAATTCTGGCTTGCTGTCATTGTTTTGAGTGCCTCAGCCGGTCTTTGTTTCCTTGAGTGGTAATTTCCTAAATGTTTTCTGGGTCTGAGTTGGTTTTGCCTTCTTCCTTCCCAAATTTTGTATTCTGCCGCAATACAAACAAGAGTTTGGGCAGAGTTTCCATTATGAAATAAAAAACAAAACCAATAAGCGTTTGAAGCTTATACATCTACAGGTAACACGACCTAGGTGAGTTTTTGTGTTTTGGAAAATCAAATGGAACACTTTGGCTGAGGTGACAGATATTAATTTCCTCCAAACTGAGTTTCACTGCGATTTTCAGGTTAATTCAGTCGGAATTCTACGGGCAGTCAGCAGGAGGGGTGGATGAATCTGGGAACAGCCAGTTACCTTGCGACTAAATCAAGCCCAATATCATTATGGATTCTAGAATTTATTTGGCTTTTTTCTCTGTTTTGTTATTTATAATGGTTTGTAATGAATTTTCTAATGTGAGTTTTGGTTTTGAGGCTGCAATATGGAGTTCAGGGCACCGGGGGAATGGTCTTTTTCAAACAGGGCACAGCTGTTGGCCCGCTCCAATTCTGGCTTGCTGTCATTGTTTTGGGTGCTTCAGCTGACTTTTGGTTTCTTGAGCGGAAATTTTAAATGTTTTCTGGGTCCGAGTTGGTTTTGCCTTCTTCCTTTCCAAATTTTGTATTCTGACGCAATACAAACAAGAGTTTCTGCAGAGTAGCCATTATGAAATAAAAAACACAACAAATAGGCATTTGAAGCTTTGATATCTACAGGTAATTCGACCTAGGTGAGTTTTTGTGTTTTGGAAAATCAAATGTAACAATTTGGCTGAGGTGACAGATATTAATTGCCTCCAATTAATATTTTCAGGTTAATTCTGTCCGAATTCCACAGGCAGTCAGCTGGAGGGGTGGATGATCCGGGAACAGCCGGTTTCCTTGCGACTAAATCAAGGCCAATATCATTATGGTTTCTTGCATTTCTTTCTCTTTTTTCTCATTTTTCTTATTTATCATGGTTTGTAATGAATTTTCTGATGTGAGCTTTGGTTTTGAGGCTGCAATATGGAGTTCAGGGCACCGGGGGAATGGTCTTTTTCAAACAGGGCACAGCTGTTGGCCTGCTCCAATTCTGGCTTGCTGTCATTCTTTTGGGTGCTTCAGCACTTTTGGTTTGTTGAGCAGCAATTTCCTAAATGTTTTCTGGGTCTGAGTTGGTTTTGCCTTCTTCCTTCCCAAATTTTGTATTCTGACGCAATACAAACAAGAGTTTCGGCAGAGTAGCCATTATGAAATAAAAAACAAAACAAATAGGCGTTTGAAGCTTAGAAATCTACAGGTAACACAACCAATGTGAGTTTTTGTGTTTTGGAAAATCAAATGGAGCACTTTGGCTGAGGTGACAGATAGTAATTGCCTCCAAACTGAGTTTCACTGCGATTATCAGGTTAATTCAGTCAGAAATCCACAGGCAGTCAGCTGGAGGGGTGCATGAATCCGGGAACAGCCGGTTTCCTTTCGACTAAATCAAGCCCAATATCATTATAGATTCTTGCATTTCTTTGTAATGAATTTTCTGATGTGAGCTTTGGTTTTTAGGCTGCAATATGGAGTTCAGGGCACCGGAGGAATGGTCTTTTTCAAACAGGGCACAGATGTTGGCCAGCTCCAATTCTGGCTTGCTGTCATTGTTTTGAGTGCCTCAGCCGATTTGTGGTTTCTTGAGTGGAAATTTTAAATGTTTTCTGGATCCAAGTTGGTTTTGCCTTCTTCCTTCCCAAATTTTGTATTCTGACAGCATACAAACAAGAGTTTCGGCAGAGTAGCCATTATGAAATAAAAAACACAACAAATAGGCATTTGAAGCTTTGAAATCTACAGGAAACACGACCTAGGTGAGTTTTTGTGTTTTGGAAAATAAAGTGGAACACTTTGGCTGAGGTGACAGATATTGATTGCCTCCAAACTTAGTTTCACTGTGATTTTCAGGTTAATTCTGTCCGAATTCCACAGGCAGTCAGCTGGAGGGGTGGATGAATCCGGGAACAGCCGGTTTTCTTGCGACTGAATCAAGGCCAATATCATTATGGTTTCTTGCATTTCTTTCTCTTTTTTCTCATTTTTCTTATTTATCATGATTTGGAATGAATTTTCAGATGTAAGCTTTGGTTTTGAGGCTGCAATATGGAGTTCAGGGCACCAGGGGAATGGTCTTTTTCAAACAGGGCACAGCTGTTGGCCTGCTCCAATTCTGGCTTGCTGTCATTGTTTTGAGTGCCTCAGCCGATTTGTGGTTTCTTGAGCAGCAATTTCCTAAATGTTTTCTGGGTCTGAGTTGGTTTTGCCTTCTTCCTTCCCAAATTTTGTATTCTGACGCCATAGAAACAAGAGTTTGGGCAGAGTAGCAATTATGAAATAAAAAACACAACAAATAGGCTTTTGAAGCTTTGAAATCTACAGGTAACACGACCAAGGTGAGTTTTTGTATTTTGGAAAATCAAATGGAACACTTTGGCTGAGGTGCCAGATATTAATTACCTCCAAACTGAGTTTCACTGCGATTATCAGGTTAATTCAGGCAGAATTCCACAGGCAGTCAGCTGGAGGGGTGGATGAATCCGGGAACAGCCGGTTTCCTTTCGACTAAATCAAGCCCAATATCATTATAGATTCTTGCATTTCTTTGGCTTTTTTCTCATTTTTCTTATTTACCATGGTTTGTAATGAATTTTCTGATGTGAGCTTTGGTTTTGAGGCTGCAATATGGAGTTCAGGGCACCGGAGGAATGGTCTTTTTCAAACAGCCACAGCTGTTGGCCTGCTCCAATTCTGGCTTGCTGTCATTGTTTTGAGTGCCTCAGCCGATTTTGTTTCCTTGAGTGGTAATTTCCTAAATGTTTTCTGGGTCTGAGTTGGTTTTGCCTTCTTCCTTCCCAAATTTTGTATTCTGCCGCAATACAAACAAGAGTTTGGGCAGAGTTTCCATTATGAAATAAAAAACAAAACCAATAAGCGTTTGAAGCTTATACATCTACAGGTAACACGACCAAGGTGAGTTTTTGTGTTTTGGAAAATCAAATGGAACACTTTGGCTGAGGTGACAGATATTAATTTCCTCCAAACTGAGTTTCACTGCGATTTTCAGGTTAATTCAGTCGGAATTCTACGGGCAGTCAGCTGGAGGGGTGGATGAATCTGGGAACAGCCAGTTACCTTGCGACTAAATCAAGCCCAATATCATTATAGATTCTAGAATTTATTTGGTATTTTTCTCCGTTTTGTTATTTATCATGGTTGTAATGAATTTTCTAATGTGAGTTTTGGTTTTGAGGCTGCAATATGGAGTTCAGGGCACCGGGGGAATGGTCTTTTTCAAACAGGGCACAGCTGTTGGCCTGCTCCAATTCTGGCTTGCTGTCATTGTTTTGGGTGCCTCAGCTGACTTTTGGTTTCTTGAGCGGAAATTTTAAATGTTTTCTGGGTCTGAGTTGGTTTTGCCTTCTTCCTTTCCAAATTTTGTATTCTGACGGCATACAAACAAAGTTTCTGCAGAGTAGCCATTATGAAATAAAAAACACAACAAATAGGCATTTGAAGCTTTGAAATCTACAGGTCACACGACCTAGGTGAGTTTTTGTGTTTTGGAAAATAAATTGGAACACTTTGGCTGAGGTGACAGATAGTAATTGCCTCCAAACTGAGTTTCACTGCGATTTTCAGGTTAATTCTGTCCGAATTCCACAGGCAGTCAGCTGGAGGGGTGGATGAATCTGGGAACAGCAGGTTTCTTGTGACTAAATCCAGCCTAACATCCTTATGGATTCTTGCATTTCTTTGGCTTTTTTCTCTTTTTTCTTATTTATCATGGTTTGTAATGAATTTTCTGATGTGAGCTTTGGTTTTGAGGCTGGCATATGGAGTTCAGGGAAAAAGAGGAAGGTTCTTTTTCAATCAGGGCACAGCCGTTGGCCTGCTCCAATTCTGGCTTGCTGTCATTGTTTTCAGTGCCTCAGCCGATTTGTGGTTTCTTGAGTGGCAATTTCCTAAATGTTTTCTAGGTCTGAGTTGGTTTTGCCTCCTTCCTTCCCAAATTTTGTATTCTGACGGCATACAAACAAGAGTTTGGACAGAGTTGCCTTTATGAAATAAAAAAACACAACAAATAGGCGTTTGAAGCTTAGAAATCTACAGGTAACACGACCAAGGTGAGTTTTTGTGTTTTGGAAAATCAAATGGAACACTTTGGCTGAGGTGACAGATAGTAATTGACTCCAAACTGAGTTTCACTGCGATTATCAGGTTAATTCAGTCAGAATTCCACAGGCAGTCAGCTGGAGGGATGGATGAATCCGGGAACAGCCCGTTTCCTTGCAACTAAATGAAGCCGAATATCATTATGGATTCTTGCATTTCTTTGGCTTTTTTCTCATATTCTTATGTATCACGGTTTGTAATGAATTTTCTGATGTGAGCTTTGGTTTTGAGGCTGGCATATTGAGTTCAGGGCACCGGAGGAATGGTCTTTTTCAAACTGGGCACAGCTGTTGGCCTGCTCCAATTCTGGCTTGCTGTCATGGTTTTGTGGGCCTCAGCCGATTTGTGGTTTCTTGAGCGGCAATTTCCTAAATGTTTTCTGGGTCTGAGTTGGTTTTGCCTCCTTCCTTCCCAAATTTTGTATTCTGATGCAATACAAACAAGAGTTTTGGCAGAGTAGCCATTATGAAATAAAAAACAAAACAAATAGGCGTTTGAAGCTTTGAAATCTACAGGTAACACAACCAAGGTGAGTTTTTGTGTTTTGGAAAATCAAATGGAACACTTTGGCTGAGGTGACAGATATTAATTGCCTCCAAACTGAGTTTCACTGCTATTTTCAGGTTAATTCTGTCCAAATTCCACAGGCAGTCAGCTGGAGGGGTGGATGAATCCGGGAACAGCCGGTTTCCTTGTGACTGAATCAAGCCCAATATCATTATGGATTCTTGCATTTCTTTGGCTTTTTTCTCCTTTTTCTTATTTATCATGGTTTGTAATGAATTTTCTGATGTGAGCTTTGGTTTTGAGGTTGGCATATTGAGTTCAGGTCACTTTTTCAATCAGGGCACAGCTGTTTGCTTGCTCCAATTCTGGCTTGCTGTCATGGTTTTGAGTGCCTTAGCTAACTTTGGTTTCTTGAGGGCAATTTCCTAAATGTTTTCTGGGTCTGAGTTGGTTTTACCTTCTTCCTTCCCAAATTTTCTATTCTGAGGCCACACAAACAAGAATTTGGGCAGAGTAGCCATTATGAAATAAAAAACACAACAAATAGGCGTTTGAAGCTTAGACATCTACAGGTAACACGACCAACGTTAGTTTTGGAGTTTTGGAAAATCAAATGGAACACTTTGGATGAGGTGACAGATATTAATTGCCTCCAAACTGAGTTTCACTGCAATTTTCAGGTTAATTCTGTCCGAATTCCACAGGCAGTCAGCTGGAGGGGTGGATGAATCCGGGAACAGCCGGTTTCCTTGCGACTAAATCAAGCCCAATATCATTATGGATTCTTGCATTTCTTTGGCTTTTTTCTCCTTTTTCTTATTTATCATTGTTTTTAATGAATTTTCTGATGTGAGCTTTGGTTTTGAGGCTGCAATATGGAGTTCAGGGCACCGGGGGAATGGTCTTTTTCAAACAGGGCACAGCTGTTGGCCTGCTCCAATTCTGGCTTGCTGTCATTGTTTTGAGTGCCTCAGCTGACTTTTGGTTTCTTGAGAGGCAATTTCCTAAATGTTTTCTGGGTCTGAGTTTGTTTTGCCTCCTTCCTTCCCAAATTTTCTTTTCTGATGCCATACAAACAAGAGTTTGGGCAGAGTAGCCATTATGAAATAAAAAACACAAGAAATAGGCATTTGAAGCTTAGAAATCTACAGGTAACACGACCAAGGTGAGGTTTTTTGGTTTGGAATATCAAATGGAACACTTTGGCTGAGGTGACAGATATTAATTGCCTCCAAACTGAGTTTCACTGCGATTTTCAGGTTAATTAGGTCAGAATTCCACAGGCAGTCAGCTGGAGGGGTGGATGAATCCGGGAACAGCCGGTTTCCTTGCGACTAAATCAAGCCCAATATCTTTATGGATTCTTGCATTTCTTTGGCTTTTTTCTCCTTTTTCTTATGTATCATGGTTTGTAATGAATTTTATGATGTGAGCTTTGGTTTTGAGGCTGCAATATGGAGTTTAGGGCACTGGAGGAATTGTCTTTTTGAAACAGGTCACAGCTTTTGGCTTGCTCCAATTCTGGCTTGCTGTACTGTTTTGGGTGCCTCAGCTGACTTTTGGTTTCTTGAGCAGCAATTTCCTACATGTTTTCTGGGTCTGAGTCGGTTTTGCATTCTTATTCTCAAATTTTGTATTCTGATTCAATACAAGCAAGATTTTGGACAGAGTAGCCATTAGGAAAGAAAAAAAAAAACACAGCAAATTGCCCTTTCGGGATTAAAAATCTACAGGCAACACGACCAAGATGAGTTTCTGTTTTTGGGAAATGACATGGAACCCTTTTCCTGAGGGGACAAATTCTAACTCCCTAAAAATTGAGTGTGAGTGTGATTTTGAGGTGAATTCACTCAGAATTCCAAAGTCAGTCTGAGGAAGGGGGCAATGAATCTGGAAACAGCCAGTTTCCTTGTGTCTAAATCCAGCCAAATATCACAAAGGACTCTTGCATTTCTTTGGCTTTTTCACATTTCCCTTATTTATCATGGTTTGTAATGAATTTTCTGATGTGAGCTTTGGTTTTGAGGCTGGCATATTGAGTTCAGGGCACCGGAGGAATGGTCTTTTTCAAACTGGGCACAGCTGTTGGCCTGCTCCAATTCTGGCTTGCTGTCATGGTTTTGTGGGCCACAGCCGATTATTCGTTTCTTGAGCGGCAATTTCCTACATGTTTTCTGGGTCTGAGTCGGTTCTTGCCTTCTTATTCCCAAATTTTGTATTCTGATGCAATACAAACAAGAGTTTGGACAGAGTAGCCATTATGAAATAAAAAACACAACAAATAGGCGTTTGAAGCTTAGAAATCTACAGGTAACATGACCAAGGTGAGTTTTTGTGTTTTGGAAAATCAAATGGAACACTTTGGCTGAGGTGATACATATTTATTGCCTCTAAACTGAGCTTCCCTGCGATTTTCATGTTAATTCAGTCAGAATTCCACAGGCAATCAGCCGGAGGGGTGGATGAATCCGGGAATGGCTGGTTTCCTTGTGACTAAATCAAGTCCAATATCATTATGGATTCTTGCATTTCTATGGCTTTTTTCTCTTTTTTCTTATGTATCATGGTTTGTAATGAATTTTCTGATGTGAGCTTTGGTTTTGAGGCTGCAATATGGAGTTCAGGGCACAAGAGGAAGGTTCTTTTTCAATCAGGGCACAGCTGTTGGCTTACACCAATTCTGGGTTGCTGTCATTGTTTTGGGTGCCTCAGCCGATTTGTGGTTTCTTGAGTGGCAATTTCCTACATATTTTCTGGGCCTGAGTCGGTTTTGCCTTCTTATTCCCAAATTTTGTATTCTAATGCAATACAAGCAAGATTTTGGACAGAGTAGCCTTTAGGAAAGAAGAAAAAAACACAGTAAATTGGCCTTTCAGGATTAGAAATCTACAGGCAACACGACCAAGATGAGTTTCTGTGTTTTGGAAAATGACTTGGAACCCTTCTGCTGAGGGGACAGATACTAATACCCTCCAAATTGAGTGTGAGTGTGATTTTCAGGTGAATTCAATCAGATTCCAAAATCAGTCTGTGGAAGGGGGACGAATCTGAAAACAGCCAGTTTCCTTGTGTCTAAATCCAATCAAATATTACAAAGGACTCTTGCATTTCATTGGTTTTTTTCACATTTCCCTTATTTATCATGGTTTGTAATGAATTTTGTGATGTGAGCTTTGGTTTTGAAGCTGGAATATGGAGTTCAGGGCATGGGAGGAATGGTCTTTTTCAAACAGGGCACAGCTGTTGGCTTGCTCCAATTCTGGCTTGCTGTCATGGTTTTGGGTGCCTCAGCTGATTTTGGTTTCTTGAGCGTCAATTTCCTAAATGTTTTCTGGGTCTGAGTTGGTTTTGCCTCCTTCCTTCCCAAATTTTGTATTCTGACACAATACAAACAAGAGTTTGGACAGAGTAGCCATTATGAAATAAAAAACACAACAAATAGGCGTTTGAAGCTTAGGAATCTACAGGAAACACGACCAAGGTGAGCTTTTGTGTTTTGGAAAATCAAATGGAACACTTTGGCTGAGGTGACAGATATTAATTGCCTCCAAATTGAGTTTCACTGTGATTTTCAGATTAATTCAGTCAGAATTCCACAGGCAGTCAGCTGGAGCGGTGGATGAATCCGGGAACGGTCAGTTTCCCTGCGACTAAATCAAGCCCAATAACATTACGGATTCTTGCATTTCTTTGGATTTTTTCTCTTTTTTCTTATGTATCATGGTTTGTAATGAATTTTCTGATGTGAGCTTTGGTTTTGAGGCGGCAATATTGAGTTCAGGGCACAAGAGTAATGGTCTTTTTCAATCAGGGCACAGCTGTTTGCTTGCTCCAATTCTGGCTTGCTGTCATTGTTTTGGGTGCCTCAGGTGACTTTTGGTTTCTTGAGCGTCAATTTCCTACATGTTTTCTGGGTCTGAGTCGGTTTTGCCTTCTTCTTTCCCAAATTTTGTATTCTGATGCAATACAAGCAAGATTTTGGATAGTGTTAGCTCTGTGTCCATTCTTCTGTTTCTGCACTAGATGAATAAAAAGACAATGTAAAATGATTTGAAAAGAACTATAAGGGGTCGGCGCTGTGGTGCTGCTGCCAATTGGGGAGTGAACCAGCAGATGGAAAACACCTCTCTCTCTCTCTCTCTCTCTCTCTCTGTGCCTCTCCTTCCCTGTAACTCTGAGTTCCAAATAAATAAATGAATCTTAAAGGAAGTATAAACATCAATAAAACACAAATGAAAATTGTATTCTCAAAACTGGATATTAAACCATGCCTTCTACACCTCTGTTAAAAGTTACATTCTATCATAGTCATTTATGATTTCTAGGGCCAAAGTAGTAAATAAGATTTTTCTGGAAGAGAAAGAGGTTATGAGGGAGCCAGGATTTGGGGTCAGTTAGCAGCAGTGAGTGTCACTCTTTCAGATTTGATGCAGGAAAGGAACAGCAACTGATCCCTGAGATTTTGGGTTGGGAAGGAAAGGAAGGAGGGACTTAACAAAAGCAAATGCCCTCTGGTTGTGGGCACCCACCCCTGACTGCAGCTTTTCAGAGGAACAGCTGGTGTCTCTATGAATGCTGCAGCCTGGACTCCATTTCCCAGAGTTCCCAGTAGCTCTGAGGTATTCTGCTTTCCAAATACCTGTGGGCATGCACCTGCCACTGCCAGTCCCTGGGGCTCAGAGTTGGACCAGGGGAGTTCATTCCTTGATCAGTGTCAGCCCTGGGGGCTGTGCTGCTCCTTCTCTGGCATTTACTGCAACTCCTGCTCTGCATGTGCGATCCCAGGCAGTTTCCGAGTGCTCACCCTGAGCCTGCCTCCTGCTGCTTCTTCCCTCTTCATCCACCAACTGTGGGTCCCACATGTCAGGGCCTCTCTTCCCCACACTCCCAATTTCACTCCCCGTGTGTCCGGAAGAAAGGGTACCTGCTCCAGGGACTTTCTGCTGCAGGTTTGGCATGCAGGAAGGGGCGGAGACACATGTGGGAGAAGTGTGCCAGCGATCCTGGCAGCTTCTCCCGAGGTCAGGGCTGGGACCCAGGCTGCTCTGTCTCCCACCTCTATTTCCCAGGCTCAAAGTGCCCAGACTCTCTCCTGCAGAACCTCACCTAAACTGTCCCTAATGCACTTTATTTAGTGGTTACAGGAGAGAGGGGGCAGCGTTCTGGGAACCTGCACTCACAGGGAAGGAAGGCAGAAAGACTCCTGATCTCCACAGTTAAATAAGCCAGGTTCCCACTGTGGGTGTTTTCAGAATGCAGTCTGGCCTGGTCTCTTGATGTTTCCTGGGCTGGTTCCTGCAGGTTGGGGCTGGATGGCCCTCAGGAGGGAGCCTGGGGCAGCAGAGGGGTGGGCAGGAGGATCTGTCTAGGATCTGCCCCACTCCTCTCATCCTGCACCTCATCTTCCTGGTGGGGATCAGTGTGAAGCGTGAATAGCTGCTTTGTGTGTTGATCCCTCTCAAGTATTAATTATCAAATTTTTCCAATGTGGAATTTGAAGCTGTTCCAGAAACCTGGGGTGGGAAAACTCCCTTCTTTCAAACAGGCACAAAGACAGTGGAGGATCCAAGGAGTTTCTATTAATGGACCTAGGCTCAGCTGGAATGATTTCCTGAGAATTGAGCATCAAATTCAAGTTTCTTAGCTGTTACAGCATTGGTGGGTTTAAATGGCAGCCTACATGATTAGAACCACATTTCCAATGGTCAATGGGTCCAGTATGTTTGTAAAAGAGATTTGGAATCTTACCCAAAACTGTTGTCTATGCTTATGTTTTATAGTTTCTCATATGTTTACTTAGTTTCTGGTTTTATATTTAGACTTTTAATTCACCTTGAGTTGCTTTTACATAGTGTATGAGGTTTTGGGTATATTTTCAGGCTTCTACATATGGATTTATTAGGACAGATTTATGACTGGAGTTTACAAAAGCAGAACTTAGGACATCTTCCCTCCCTAGACAAGATTTCAGTGGGCAGCTGTTTCACTCATTAATTGTGAGCATCCACTTTTAAAGGTTTGTGTTGGATGGGGTCCACTTCTCTTTCTTTGATGATGTATTTGGCTGCTTTTCATTTTCTGTCTTCAGCTATCACTTCTCCTGTTAGCAAGGCTGTCAACTGTTTTGACCTGCCACTGATCCCTTTGCAAAGTGAGAAGGGAACCAAAATTAATGCAAGTCTACTGTGTTGTCAATAACTGGAGCTACTTTTTTAAAGATTTATTTATTCATTTGAAAGAGTTACACAGAGAGAGGAGAGAGAGAGAGAGAGAGAGAGAGAGAGGTCTTCCATCCGATGGTTCATTCCCCAATTGGCAGCAATAGCTGGAGGTATGCCAATTTGAAGCCAGTAGCCAGGAGCTCCTTCTGAGATGAAGCTGTTTTTTTAAATAATTATTTATTTATTTGAAAGGCAGAACTTTGTCCAGGTCTCATAGGTGGGTGCAGGAATTGAGGGATTTGGGCCAACTTCTACTGTTTTCCCAGTCCACAGCAGAGAGCTGGATGGGAAGTGCAGCAGCCAGGATCCCAACCGGCACCCATATAGGATGATGACAAGGCAGGCAGTAGCTTTACCCACTATGCAATAGTGCTGCCCACTAACGGGAGCTCTTTTAATCTGAGTTTGCATAAAGAGAAGAATTACAGCATCATAAATACAGATAAGTAACAGTTTTTCTCTGCCCAGCACTTTACATTACCCAGTGCTCCACTGAGAATCTTACATTTCACACTGTGTAATGAAGAAGGCCAGTTACTTATCTTATTTTGGGTTCTGTGTTTAAACCCATGACACTTTTGACATGGGAGGATATTAGTTCTACAATTTCATAGAGACTGGTCTTTGGAAGCATCGATAGAAGTTATAACTGTGAGAGTGGTAAGAAAGAAGAGGGGAAGAAATAAGTGCCCCTTAACCTACACAGAGATGTCCACAAGTGCAGTAGAAGATATGGCCTATGGTTGACTTTCTGGGACAAACTGTGTTTGAGTGCTTCACATGTTCTGATAGAAAGGTGTTGCCACCAGGTTTTTAGTATATTTATTTAGTTAGTTTTTAAAGATTTATTTATTTATTTGAAAATCAGAGTTACACAGAGAGAGAAGGAGAGGCAGAGAGAGAGAGAGAGAGAGAGAGAGAGAGGTCTTCCATCAGGTTCATTTCCCCAATGGCTTCATCATTGTGAACTTTGCTCAGTTCCTGACCTATACCTTTCCTTTAACCTAGTACTTTGCCATGTAGTAGCCCATGAAAACTGCAGACTTCATAAATGAATGAATACTTGGAGGGTTGTGATTTCTTAGAGGAACATCATGAGACAGAAGGAATAAAACAAAACAAAAGTATCCTCCATATATAGAAGGTACACTGTTTTTACAAGCCACAGAGAAGAGGAAGAAGCAGGAAAGTAGTGAGACTGGAAAGTTTGTGGCAAAGGTAATAGGCACTGGTCAAGAATTTAACAAGCCCATTAGGAAAACATTAAGGTTTCCTTACTTCCATGTAGACTCTGCCCTCTTATGGTGAACAGGGTCCTCTAAACCCACTTGTTGCACAAATGAAAACCCAAGCATTGTCTTCTCCCACAGATGGAGTCTGCTATTGGTTTTGATTTACATTTCCCTAATAGCTAGTGATATTGGGCATGTTCATATATGTCTTGACCATTGAGATTTCTTCTTCTGAGAAACATCTGTTTTGATCCTTGCCCATTTCTTAGCTGTACATTTTGCTTCTTATTTGGAGATTTTCCCAGTTCTATATATGTATGTTCTGGCTATCAATCTTTTGTCATAATCAGAGTTTTCAATGTTTCCTGCCATTCTGTCCATTGTATGTTCACTCTGTTGATTACTTTGTAGTGAAGATGTATCTTAATATGATATGCTCAAATTTCTATATTTTATTTTTTTTACTTGTGATTTGGAATCTTATCCAAAACTGTTGTCTATGCTTATGTTTTATAGTTTCTCATATGTTTACTTAGTTTCTGGTTTTCTATTTAGACTTTTAATTCACCTTGAGTTGCTTTTACATAGTGTATGAGGTTTTGGGTATATTTTCAGGCTTATACATATGTATAATCACTTTCCTTTAAACCATTTGCTAAAGGGGTTCTTCTTTCTCCTGTTTGTTTTCTTTCCTTTGTTATATAGGAGTTGCCTGTAGAAAAGTCGGTTTATTTCAGCTGCCTATACTTTTACATTGAACTATGAGTCTGTTTTCCAACAGTGCTAACATTGTTTCTATATTTTTAAGATTTATTTATTTATTGGAAAGGCCAGATGCTTCTTCCAAGTCTCTCATGTGGGTGCCAGCACCGTAGAACACAATCCATCTTCCACCAATTTCCCAGGTGCATTAGTAGGGAGCTGGATTGGAAGTGGAGCACCTGGTCTCCTAGCAGCAACATATGGGACGCATGCACAGCAGATCAAGGCTTTAACCCACTACACCACAGAACCAAACCCTTCCTTATTTACTTCTGCTGTGATCTTTCATTATTCACTTTTTTCTACTGCCCTGCATCTTGACTCCTTCCTGTTTTTTTTCTGGGTCCTGGAGAATGGTAGTAGGTGGCTTCTGGGATATCTTTTTGTGTTAGTAGATACTTGGTAATCTAAAATCACAGTTTTTAGTTTCTATATTTCTCTGCTAATCACTAGGACCTTCTGGATGACAATAGAAAATGCTGGCAGAAATGAGGATATATTAATTTGCTAAGAAAATACCACAGAGAATATGATTTAAATCATGGAATTTTACTTCTCAGAGTTGTAGAGCTTGAAAATATCAGATCAAGGTGCTTAAATAGGCTCGATTTTTCCAGAAGCCTTTCTCCGATGTGACAGACACATCTACCATTTGATCTACTTAAAAGCACTTTCTTCAGGTAGAGTCATGTTGCTGGTTAGCACTTCCGTGTTAGAGTTTTAGGGAGGCACATTTCAGTCCATAACAGCAAAAGGGACCCTGTGGTCTACTTCAATGACAGCCATCTCTGCGGAGGACAGAAAGTTTGAAATCAGCGTTAGGATTTCTCACAGTATTAGTGTCAGTGCTATCTCCATCAAATGTGCATTCATGTACACACAAATCTACCTGTACTCATAAACACATTCAACAGTGGAAATGCCTGATGGTTGTGTATGGGTAACATCAATATAATAATCCATAAGATGGCCTATTAGCAGACATTAAAAAGAGAATTAGAAAGAATGACAACAAAATCTGCAGTTACCTATATTTATGTCTATATGTATGATATTCAGTATTTATAGTTGCTAAAAGATGAATACTGATGTGTGGGAATAAAAGCTAAACCTTACCTTGCAATATTGCAGCCTAGTCTACATGAAAGCTGTCTTCCTAAAACCATTCACTGGGCCCACTCTGTGGCATAGTAGATTAAGCATCCACCTGCAGCACCAGCATCCCACATGGGCACCAGTTTGAGTCCCTGCTCCTGCACTTCCAATCCAGCTCTTTACTAATGGCCTAGGAAAGCAGTGCAATATGCCCTGAGTGCTTGGGCCCCTGCACCCATGTGAGAGACCTGCAGGAAGCTGCTGACTCCTGGATTTTGGCACCTGGCTTCAGATCAGCCCAGCTCCAGCCATTCTGGCCATTTAGGGGTGAACCAGTCGATAGAAGACCTCTCTTTCTCTTCCTCTCTATATCTGTAACTCTGCCTCACAATAAAGAAATACATTTTTTAAAAACCTTTCACATGTTAAATTTCTTAATTGTTTTAAAGATTTATTTATTTATGTACAAGTCGAGTTACAGAGAGGAGATCCAGAGAGAAAGAGAGAGGTCTTCCATCTGATGTTCACTCCCTAATTGATTGCAACTGCCAGAGCTGTGCTGATCCGAAGCCAGGAGCCAGGAGCTAGTTCCCAGTCTCCCAGATGGGTACAGGGGCCCAAAGACTTGGGCCATCTTGTAATACTTTGCCAGGCCATAGCAGAGAGCAGGATCAGAAGTGGAGCAGCTGAGTATTGAACCAGCCCCCATATGGGATGCTGGCGCTTCAGACCAGGGAGTTAACCTGCTCCACCACAGCACCAGTCCAACATTTTAAATTTCTGATACTCTAAAGTAGTACAGGACTGCATTACATCTAGGAAAGATGCATTTAAAAATTATAAATCTAGTGCATTTTAGCAGAAGTTTTAACAAATACTTCTGATTTTCTCAGCATTATATATAAATAAATGACATAATGAGTCATTGTCAGATTTTTAGCTTTTGACAGCCACTTATAATATTTCACAGCTTTTTGAAATGTATTGCTAGTGTGTTTTTCTCAACACATGCACTGGATTTTACCTATAAGGTTGCCTCTTATAGGATTTACATTTTAATGGGTTTTCATGGCACATGTAATCAACATCTGCAAAGCCTCTAAAACACATAAATAATAACATGAATCAGGCTTTTTTCTTAAATATTAATTTATTTATTTGAAAGAGTTGCACAAATAGAGGAGAGGTAGAGAGAGAGAGACAGACAGACAGAGACAGAGAGGTCTTCCATCTGCTGGTTTACTCCCAGTTGGCCGCAATGGGTGGTCTGTGTCAATCTGAAGCCAGGAGCTTCTTCAGGGTCTTTCACATGTGTGCAAGGCCCCAAGGACTTGGGCCACCTTCTACTGCTTTCCCAGGCCATAGCAGAGAGCTGGTTCAGAAGTGGAGCAGCCACAACTTGAACTGGCACCCATATGGCTTGCCAGCACTGCAGGCAACAACTTTATCTGTTATGCCACAGCGCCAGCCCCACATTGCATCTTTTTAAGATGATATGGATTTAAGTTCATGAGAAATTATTAGCATAGTGGGAACTGATAGATATGGATGAAGCAGGATGGACTTGTTAGGAATGGTGATGTTAATTTTTTTATAAAATAAATAAGAAATTAAATATGGTCAGACATAAATGAAGACTAAATTTTATTAGTGGTAATCCAGAAAACACTGATCTCTGGTCTTTTTCTTCCAGTGTTAAGTTTATATTTTTAAATGCATATTAAGTGAACAAATTTCATGTAATTTATATATACAGATTGAAGAGCAAACTGATAACATCCTATCCTATCTTCCCTTGTTCTCATATTTCCAGCTCCCTCCTTCTTGTTTTATTTTCTTTTAATTTTGACAGCTGCATGCTTTGATTTTATTTTAGAATCACAAGCTTTAACCCTCTACAAAATAAAGAATTCAGCAAGTAGTAGCAGAAATATCAATGAGTATATGTTGTGTACTCTATCAAAGAGTACAGAAAAGTGCTATGAACAATACTCAAATCTCAAAATGTCAATTTAACTCATATGCTGCTTTTTGTTGTCTATATATTAATTACCACCAGTCAGAGAAAACATATGGTGTGGGGAGCAACTCGGACTAGACTAAGTTACTGGAATTAAGACTTATTCTATGCATCTGCTCTCCCACAATATGGCGCTGGGAGAGGAGAAAACAGCTTCTACACAGCTGCCTCCAGTTCAGCCAATAAACTGTAGGACTTGCTCCTGATTGGAGGAGAGCAGCGTACTCGGCATGTGGGCAGCCAAGTTGGGATTGGCAGAGGAGGACTATAAAGGAGGAGAGAGACGGCATGCACCAGGAACATCTAAGGGGAACATCTAAGGGGAACACCTTTGCAGCCCCTGAGAGAGCCAGCCGGTGGTGTGCCGCTCCCCCACGGAAGTGGGGAAGGTGGCAGGGGGAACTCCCTTCCACGGAGGTGGAAGGGACAGTAGCCAACCCGGGAAGAACCAGCAGCAAACCTGGGGAGGGCCGAGCAGACGAAAGAACAGCGCAGGGTACTGTGTCATTCCTCCACGAAGACGGGGAGCGACATAATGGTGCAGTGACTCGGATATGAAGCCTAGGCAGGACTTAGTGTCGTTCCTCCATGAAGAGGGGGAGCGACAATATGGTATTTGTCTTTTGGGGACTGGCTTCTTTCATGAAGCATACTTGTTTCCAGTTCATCCATTTAGTTACAGAAGATGGGATTTCATTCTCAATTATGGCTGAATAGTATTTTACACTGTATATATAGCTCATATTTTTGTTCCAGTCACCAGCTGATGGACATCTGGGTTGATTCCATGTTAGCTATTGTGAATTGAGCTGTAATAAACATGAGGGTACAGATAACTCATGCCTGTGCATATTCTATTTCATTTCATGCGGATAAATTCCCAGTAGTCAGATGGCAGGATCACATGGTATGTTTGTTTTCAGATTTCTGAGGAACTTTGATACTGCCTTCCATAATGGTTGCACTAGCTTCATTCCCACCAACAGTGGGTTAGGGTACCTTTTTCTCTCCCTCTCCACCAGCCTTTATTGTTTGTTGACCTTTTCAAAAGAATTATTTATTTGAAAGATTGAGTTACAGAGATGGAGAGGCAGAGGCAGAGAGACATAAGTATTTTATCTGCTTGTTTATGCTCCATATGGCCCAACAGGTAGTGCTGGTCCAATCGGAAGCCAGAGTCAGGAGCATCTCCCTGGTCACCCATGCGGGTGCAGGGACCCAGGCACTTGGGCCATCCTCCACTGCCCTCCCAGTCCAGTGCAGAAAGCTGGACTGGAAGAGGAGCAACCGGGACCAGAACTGGCACCCATATGGGATGCCGTCTCCACGGGTGGAGGATCAACCCAGTGTGCTATGGCACTGGCCCCCATCAGGGATATTTTTCTATAGTACTCTCTATCCACTGTATCTTTTTCTAGTTGAAGAATTAAGGTGATGCAGGATTAATCGAAGGAGTTTGAGAGCATTGTCTCTCTTTCAATTGTGTTGAATAGTTTGAGAAGCATTAGTTCTTTAAAAGTCCTGTAGAATTCAATAGTGAGGCTGTCTGATCCTGGACTTTTCCTTGTTGGGAGGGTCTTTATTACTCATCCAATCTCTGTCTTGGTTTTTGATTTGTTTAGCTTTTCTATGTGTCTTCATGACTCAATTTTGGTATATTGTGTATGTCCAGGAATCTGTTGATTTTTCCTCTAGGATTTCCAATTTGTTAGCAGTCACAACAGATGCCCACATCCTATATTGCAGTGCTAATCTGAGTTTTGGGTACTACACTTCCAAATCAGCTTCATGTTAATATCCCTGGAAAGCAATGTATAATAGCTCAAATTCTTTCATTCCTGTCGTCAAATTGGAGAACTGTAACCTATATGGGGACTTGAGAACCTGGTCTTGCACAGTGGTAGCCATATAGAAAGTGAACCAGCAGATGGGAGATCTCTCTGCTTCTCTTTCCTTCTCTCTTTGTCTCTGTGTCTCTCTGCCTTTTTTATCATATTAAAATATTTAATTACTTACTTGAAAGAGTTACAGAGAGAGGGAGAGACAGAAATTTTCCACCACCTAATTCATTTTTGAGATGACTTTAATAGCCAGAGTGTGGCCAGGTTGAAGCCAGGAGCTTTCCCTCCGATGTGCATGGCAGCAAGGAGCTTTTCCTGCAATGTGCATGGCAGCATCCCAGGCACTTGGGCCATCTTCCCCTGCTTTTTCAGTCCATTGGTAAGGAGCTGGATCAGAAATGGAATAGCTGGTACTTGAACTGGTGCACATACAGGATGCCAATGTAACAGATAGCAGCTTTGTCCACTGCACCACAACCACCAGCTCTTCTATCTGCCTTTCCAATAAATAAATCTTTTGAAAAAGAACTGAAGGTAGTAAAAGTCATCATGACTGAGCAATGGCAAATTTATTGAAGTGATCTATTTTCTTAAAGATCCTTTTATGAATTTGAAAGGCAGCACTAGAAAGAGAGAGTGGGAGAGATGGATCTTCCTCCTGGTTTGTTCACTCCTCAAATGGCTGCAATGGCTGCGGCTAGGCCAGACTGATATCAGGAGCCAGGGGCTTCTTCCAGGTCTCTCACAAGGGTGCAGGAGCCCCAATATTTGAGTCACCCTGTGCTGCTTTTCCAGACACATTAGCAGAGAACTGGATCCGTTTGGAGCATTAATGTCTATGATACTCTCCTTGCAGTTGAAGGATTTAGAATCCATTTTGATTATGGGTGGGCCAAGTACAATGTCTTCCAATTGTCCAAGGTTTGGATTAGATGGGTTCTGAGAAATTTTGTTAAAATAGTTATTAATCATAACTCTCAGTTTAAGCTTTTCTTACCAAATTTTCATGTTTGCTGATGTTTATATCTATGGGAAAATTGGGTCTCTGGATTGCAACCAATGAAAGCATCCAGACTAACAGTAATAAGGTCAACAGTCAGCAGAATGATGTCCAGCTGAACTGAAATAGCTTTTCTTATTTGGTAGAGGGGTTACCTCCTGCATTATGCTGACATACTGACATAGACAGTAGATATTGGAGCCTTTCCCTTCTGCCAAATGGAGAATACCATATTTTGGTCCATCATATATATATTTATATATTATAATATATATTATATTATATATTTCTATACATAATATAGAATTACATATAATAACTATAAATATATAATTGTATATAATTATTATATATGAATTTGTTATTTATATATAAATAATTATTTCTGATCCAGCTCCTTACCAATGGATTGAAAAAGCAGTGAAAGATGCTCCAAGTACCTGGGTTCCTGGGACACACATCAGAGGAAAAGCTGGTTTCAACCTGGCCACACTCTGGCTATTGAAGTCATCTCAATAATATATATATATTTTATATATATATAATACATATATAAATTATATAATATTATCTGTTTATAATTACATATTATATAATATATTGTATGATAAATTATAATATATTTTATATATGAATATATTTATATACATAAATATATAAATAAATGTAAATATATATATAAAGAATTTATTTATGTAGTTGACAGGTTTACTTACAGAGAGTGAGAAGAAGAGACACAGAAAGGTCTTCCATATGCTCATTTACTCCCCTAATGACTGCAATGTCTGCAGCTGGGCCAATCTGAGCTAGGAGCTTCCAGGTCTCCCATATTTTGGCAGGGACCAAAGCACTTGGAACAGCTTCTACTGCTTTCCCAGGCTATTTCAGAGAGCTGGATGGGAAAAGGAGAAATGGGGACTAGAACTGGTGCTCATATGGGGTGCCAGCACTGCAGGTAAAGGATTACACCACTGCACCACAGTGCTGGCCCCAGTCTATCCTTTATTAAGGAGATCTCAGTAATCATGTTCAGGTATTGCTGTCCTATATTCATGGCCAAAGTCCTAGCAGACAACATGGTTTGGAGAATCGTAAGCACAAGGTGTGTAGGAGACTTCATTTCTCATACAGCACAGTTAATAACAAGGTTCCAAGAGGGGAAATTACTTGCATCATAGTCTTTGAGAACTAATGGACATCACAGGTGATCTAAAGAATTTAGAAGGTTTGTGAGCCCCTAGAGTGAAAAAGTCACTGGGAGCACAAGGACAGTGCCTAGAGTTTATTTTGATGGATTTTAGCCCCTTGCATTGGAGGGAGGCCCAAAGAAGCTGGACTGATTTGTAAACCTCAGAAGTGTCTTTTCAAGGTGAAGGCAAACTTAAGACTGAGGGGTTTTTGGAAAAACTTGGAGCAAAATGCATTTGCACACTTGGTTAAGACACATCATTTATCTATTGATTTTCATCAGATCTGTTAACATTAAATATAAGGTACAGGGGACATGGTGGATTTCATATAGCAATATGATTTTAGTAACATATCATGAGGTGCTTTTTTCTTTTAATGGATTTAGCAGGTAAAATTGGGCTACCTAATGGGATATAGCTGGAATAATCACCTTTTTGTTAAATAAATCTGAGGTAATAAATGTTAGTATATGAATACATTGAGTTTTCTTTTATTGGGCCTTCTTGGCTATTTTAATCTGGGATCTGCGAATTCTCATTTTCTCTAGGCAAGTTGTAACTGAAAATCTTTATTTTATTCTTCATCATGTTGGACCAACTGTGCTGCTTCTGGGATTTTTTTAGTACACCTGACAATTGGAAATTTAGACAATAGTATAGTTAATATGAGATGTACCAAGTAAAGTACTTATTTTTATTCAGATAACATATTTTTGAATTCTTCTAAAATTCCTATTGAGTATCCTTGTTAAATTTAGTTGCATCCCAGGTTAAGACTTATTGGAGACAGGTGCCATGGCTCAATAGGCTAATCCTCCACCTGCGGTGTAGGCACACCGAGTTCTAGTCCTGGTGGGAGCACCAGATTCTGTCCCAGTTGCTCCTCTTCCAGTCCAGCTCTCTGCTATGGCCCAGGAGTGCAGTGGAGGATGGCCCAAGTGCTTGGGCCCTGCACCTCCATGGGAGATCAGGAGGAAGCACCCCGCTCCTGCTTTTGGATCAGCGCAGTGTGCCGGCCGCAGCACACTGGCCGCAGCGGCCACTGGGGGGTAAACCAACAGAAAAAGGAAGACCTTTCTCTCTGTCTCTCTCTCTCACTGTCCACTCTGCCTGTCAAACTAAAAAATAATTTTTATAAAAAGACTTATTGGAGCCACTCTAGTGATTATACCCATGAAACTTTGTTAATTAATGCAAATAGAACCTGGGAAAATTCATGTATATCTTATGCTGTAGAGACTTAAGATTGAACATCTTTTTTTATCTTTTTTAATTATATAATTTAAAAACAAATTTGAGATTTTTTTTTTTCACTTTACTAAGCCACAGCTCTGGCCCCATTAATATGTCTTAACAATGTTTTTTCCTCTCAGACTTATCTCTATTGGTTCAGTTAACTGCATGCCTTTTCTTTAGATTCAGATTCTCTCAGCTGTCAAAGCTTATTCATCTTAATTCTGTTGTTCCTATTTCCCTCCATTTTATTCTGTCCCTAGGCTAATTGAGGTCATGATTCTCCATTCCTTCTGTGTGGTGTCACAGTAGCCTTGAAGTGTTCTTTTTCTCTTCTGATTTCTAAAGAAAGAAATTATGTATTCACCCAGTTTAGATATTTTAATAATTCATTCTAAAACAAAGGTTAAATGTTCTTAATTTGACAAGAATTTTTGGGGCCAGTGGTGTGGCATAGTGGGTAGAGCCACCACTTGTAGTGCTGGCAGCTCATATGGATCCAGATCTCTGCTAAAGTCTGGGAAAGCAGTAGAAGATGGCCCAAGTCCTTGGCCCCTGCACCCATGTGGGAGACCTGGAAGAAGCTCCTTGCTCCTGGCTTTGGATCGGCGCAACTCTAGCCATTGCAGCCAACTGGGGAGTGAACCAGTCAATGGAAGACCCCTCTCTCTTCTCTGCCTCTCTCTGTGTAACTCTGACTTTCAAATAAATAAATAAATCTTTAAAAAAAGAAGTTTTTCTAATTTTAGATTTGTTCTAATTCATTGCCACTTCATTGTATGTGTAAAGAGTGCATATCCAGTTTTTCTATTTTAGATTTTTGGGATTTTGTATTAGCTCTGCTGTGTATTCATTTTTCTTGAGCATTGGTGATATCTTCTCCTTAGTTGTATTAAGAGAGAGAGCAATAGCCCTCATGTCTTTTTAGGTAAGTAAGACATATTAAAAACAGAGCATTCAGTATACATTCATAGTAGTTTGACTTGTTCAATTGATTTTCCTGAACTCCCTTGGATATTCTTGGTTTTTGCTGTACAAGTTTGTATACTCATTAATTCTTTGATATTCCCAAATCCAGGAAATAAATGACTCAACAGCTGTGTTCCTGTATTTGCTGGGACTCAGGGTAAGAAGCAAAGTGGAGGTGTTCAGGAATCTACAGGTACATGCTACATAGCAAAGCACATCATTTCCTATACAAAGTGACTGGGAAATCCAGAATCTTTTGCACACATATTGGATCCTGAACTATTACTGGACATTAAGATTTTAATGTATTTATTTTCTGTGTGTGTGTTTGTATTTCTAAATAAACTCTGCTGCGCTACTTAACATTAACATGTATTGCAGAATTCTTTCATCAGTTTTTACTTTTAAAAAGTTTCTCTTTCAGTTTTATGGGAGAGGGTAGAAGTTTTCTGGTATGTAACTGAAAATTCATTCATTCATTAAACTTAAAATATTTGTTGGAAATGGGTGGAATACTATTAATTCTTGTGTGATTTTCATGAAACTAAATACATTCTCTATTTTGTTTTGCTTAAAATTTCTGCATGTGTGGACTTCTTTTTTCCTTCTTGCCCCAAATCCCTTTGTGTATTGGGATGGCAAATGGGTTTTACACTGGAGAAAACATGTTATTTTGGCAAAGAAGTACTTAGCCTTTCTGCTTCAAGTATTCAAATATTACATGAGAAATCAGTATATTTGTTTACTGTACAAATGTCCTTCATACAATTTTGTAATCTTCTGGGATGGGAGAGGGAGCAGGAAATAGGAGGGTTATGGGTGGGGGGGTAGTTATGATTGTCAGTATAAATTATTGCCCTACACTTTTTATAGACACTCTTCAAAGCATATCCTCAAACTAATTCAATTAATTTAAAGGATTTATTAAATGATAGACTACATGAAATTTATCGATGTATTTTATCAAGCAATCATCCAATGTAAATGATTACCATATGTTTGCACTTCAGGGAATCATTCTATTGTGAATATTTTGGCATCAATATAATTTTGTTTAAAATTTCTTTATGAAAAAATATCTGGACTAGAATTCAATTGAATGCATTGCATGGTTTTGTTACCTAATGACAAATTGCCTTCACTGAGGTTTATAATTATTTATTCTTTCAACACTAATGTTATGTATTTACCAAATACAGTAATGTTAATATACATTTGGGGTTGGCACTGTGGCATAGCAGGTAAAGCTGCAGCCTGGCAGTGCTAGCATCCCAAATGGATGCCAGTTTGAGTCCCAGCTGCTCCATTTCTAAGCCACCTCTCTGCTAAGGCCTGGGAAAGCACTGGAAGATGGTCCAAGTCCATGAGCCCCAGAACTCGCATGGGGGACCCAGAAGATGCTCCTGGCTCCTGGCTTTGGGTCGGTGCAGCTCTAGTCATTGCAGCCAATTGGGGAGTGAACCAGCAGATGGAAGACCTCCCTCACTCCTTTCTGCCTCTTCTCTCTCTGTGTAACTCTGGCTTTCAAATAAATAAGTAAATAGATAAATAATTTTTAAAAAGATACATTTGTTTGCAAACAATATGTGACATCAATACAACTACTTAAATTTTCTCATACAAGTAGTTTAATTTGGAGGCCTGAATTATGGCTGATTGGTTCTGTAGTCTAATGATATCTTTGAACCCAACTATTTTCCCCTTCTTTATGAATTTCAGTGTTGTATATTACTAGAATTCTGAAAAAAATTCACAGAAACTTTAGGCATCATCTAAACATCATAATCTCCAAAGAGCAAAAATCATTGCAAACTATGATTTTCTAGAATTATTTCTTTGGATAATGCTACAATTTTATTGTAGCTTTAAATTGAGCACACACACACACACACACACACCCATGTACCATACATACATTCACAAATGTACATACACAATCAGCAAGTCTCCAATGCATTTACCAAAGTGCATCAATGTGCTAGTTTAAGATTACTGCCAAAGAATAGTCCCTTTCTTTAAATACCAATTTACTCTATTGATTTATTTTTGACCAAAAATGATGCAGTTTAGTTACTGTTTTGACAAAGAGGCAGGTATCATCACAAAGCACAAATGAGTGAATAAGTTACATTATCCAGGGAATTAGATAAGAAATGGCTCACTCATCAAATTAAAAGGAATTGAATCTAGTTTGAGTTACCATGTCAAGCAAAATATGAAGTTTTACAAAACTTGAATGTATATAATTTCAAATAAATTTTGAGTTGTATCTAAATGTGTACACTACAACATTAAGCATAAAGGCACAGATATTTAAATACCTTTATTTAGGAAAATGTGAATAGATAATAATAATAATTGCTAACATTTATTTTATACCAGGTGATGTTTCCTGAATTTTATGTTTCCAGAAAAATGGAGGTAGCTCCTGTTATTTTAACTTTAAAGAAAATGCAACTGAGGCATGAAGAGGTAAGTAACTGGTTTGCCCAAGGATATATAATCATGAAGTGGCAAAGCCTTAGACTTGGCATGATCTGAATGGCAGCCATTTTTTTTTCACAAATTCAATGTTTGATCTATTTCATATATTCACTAAAAGGATTTACTATCAAATGATACTTTCTGATAAAACCTATGAAAACTGCAGATGAGTATTGCTCCAAAGCAAATACTTGAGGCTAGCATTACGTGTAGCAGGTAAAGCCATTGTCTTTAAATTTAGCAAAGATATGCCTTGTTAGATGAGTGTACTTTGTGTAATTCTTCTTGTCAGTGTATACACTTTAGAAATTGATTACAGGGGCCAGTGCTGTGGCACAGCATGTTAAAACCCCAACCTAGGGTGCCAGCATCCCATATGGGTGCTGGTTTGAGTTCCAGTTGCTCCACTTCTGATCTGGCTCCTTGCTAATGCACCTGGGAAAGCATCAGAGGATGGCTCAAGTCCTTGGGCTCCTGCACCCGTGTGGGAGACCTGAGAAAAGCTCCTGGCTCCGGGCTTCAGATCAGCTCAGCTCCGGCTTTTGCAGTCAATTGGGAAGTGAACCAGCAGATTGAAGACTTTTCTCTCTGTCTCTACCTCTCTATATAACTCTGTCTTTCAAATAAATAAAAATAAATCTAGAAAAAAAAGAAATTGATTACATCAGGCAACACATATGAACTTTTTTATAGAAAGATTGACCTTTAGAAAAATTTTAGACCTACAGAAAAAAAATGTGGTACAAATGTGAACTTTTGAATAAAAATCTATTTTTCATGAAAGCATGGTGTTATAAAACAGAGCAATACCTCACTGAGAACCAAAAATAAATTGGACTATCTCATTCTGTGATTTGAAATCTAGGGACAAATGTCCTTTATTTTTCTTACAGAGAATGTAAATAGTGTTGTGATATCCAACTCATTCTAAGTTTAGGTACCCCATGGAAAGTTTGATCTAATGAAAACAAATCTGTTGGATCATTTACCTCATACATTCCACTACCATGAAAATAATATATCTGTCATGATACATCAAGAAGAAAACATATTTATGCCTAAAAATACAAATTCAACTATTACAAGCTGTTCAGCAAAATTTAAATTGTATGTTTTCAATATTCTAAAATGGAACATTTTTCTTTGCTTCTCAATAAAAATGTGAAACACTTTAACATCTTCAGAATAAGAACTGAGAGTGTACAAGGCAAAATTTATTTATTTATTTATTTTTTGCCAGGCAGAGTTAGACAGTGAGAGAGACAGAGAGAAAGGTCTTCCTTCCATTGGTTCACCCACCAAATGGCCACCATGGCCTCCTGATCTCCCATGTGGGTGCAGGGCCCAAGCACTTGGGCCATCCTCCATTGCTCTCCTGGGCCACAGCAGAGAGATGGACTGGAAGAGGAGCAACCGGGACTAGAACCTGGGGTGCCAGCACTGCAGGCGGAGGATTAGCCTTGTGAGCCACGTACCCAGTGAAATATAGTTTAAGGAGAGAATTTATAACGTTCATTTTTAAAGTAACAAAAACATTTTTCACTTCTTGGTTTGCATTTTAAATTTGTACATATATATATATATATATTAGCCATCCTTACTGGTTATTGCAAATTACCACATCCCAAAATTAATTGCTTCTCAACATTTACAATTTGTTTCTTCACTTTAAAGAAAAATATTTGTGTCTCTTGAGTAAACAAGTAAATATAATGATTTGGCATCATTTTATAAAACTCAAATCTGTAAGAACTCAAAAACCACTGCAGAAATATTCTATAAGAATGTACTCATGCATATTGTTCTTACAATAGATTCACCCATGTCATAGGAGAGCAACTCCTTGCTCAACATTCAAAATGTTCACAGTCTTCGAAATATTCCTTTTAGCATAGTGACCACAGTTGGACACAAGAGAGTCTTTAAAATTAAAAGAAACAATTTGGGTATGCTGACTTTCCTAGTCTTCTTGTTTTCCTGGGACAGAGTATCTTTTTTGAATGTAGGCTGACAAGGATACAACCCTCTCCACAAAGTAAAATGCCTAAACATTAGAGCACTGCTCCTGACCCCTGCTCACTTGTTCCTCTATGTGGGATTTATGAATGACTTGCATGAATGGAGAGATGAAAGAGGCAATGAGCTACCACCCCCCTGCTGCACAAGGGCCCAGTGTGCCTCCAGCACCCTCCTACCAAACGCTTCCCCCTGTCTGCCCATGCAGACCACATAGATGCTGCGTCAGTGAGCAAATTAGCACCACACACTTGGTTTTCCTGCTGAGACTCAGCCTTCATTGCTTCCCCAACTGCAGCACATGCTGCAAGCCTCAGCCAGCAGGGCTGGTGGGAGAGGTGGGCAGTTGCACTCACCAGGTCTGTCTCTTCTTCTCCTGCCCCTCCTGACTCTCGGGCCACCACCTGCATTCTAGCCACAAGGTACAAAATGGGACGGCCAAGAACCTAACACCACCCACATCACCCACACACACCACAACTACTAGCTGCCCACCAATGACCACCGCCTTTATAGCCAGCCTATCATGGGGTGGGTCTTGCAGCTCTAGTCCTGCCCCAGGGCAGCAATGATTGGCCTGATGCCCCCTGCTGGGCTGAGCCTGAGCTGCCCTGCAGCAGATTCTGGAAGCAAGAGAGCTGCTGATGGCTGTGGCCCTGGCTCAGAGCACACTTAGGGAGAACCCATGACCGGCAAGGGTGCTGGGGCTCTGGACTTTCCTAGGGTGGAGGCTGGCTCAGCCCTTCTTCCCCCAGCCCTGCCCGCAGGTGGAGCGGGGTTCCCACGGGGGCATCATCCCTCGTGGGAGAACGGGTGAACCCCAAATGCCGCAACTGCGAGTGCTGGGTGCTGGCCTACACCCTTCCGGGAGGGAGTAGAAGACAGTGACTTTGTGGGGAAGTGACACTTGAGCTGGGCCTGTATTTTGGGTTAGCTCTGGACACACATTCCAGTCTGCAGGTCTGTTGCAGGCTTCCTGGAGGCTCTGGGAGCCGAATTCCTGGTGGGGAGGGCAGGAGGGCGGGAAGTCGAGGCGCTGAGCTCCCGCTGGGTGCACCAGGCACTTTGGAGCTGTTCAGAGTAAGGAGTCGAGGTCACCTCCTGAACCACTGCTGGTCCCAAACTCCTGGTTTGGGATTTGCCAGAACCCTGAAGTAGGGGTGTGGTGGGGGTGGTAGTGGTTGGCTTCAATGCACTGTATTTGTGAATTCTTCAAACACAGCTTCTCCCTACTCCTGCAGGCTTTCAGGTAATTGACGAGAACAGAGTCCCTCTGCTGCAAAGTGACTGAAGTTTGGAAACTACGTCCAGAACTTCAGTGTGTATTCAGCTGGTCATCCTTCAGGCAAGCAAGTGGACAGCAAGAGCAACAGTAAGATATTTATTACTGTAGATACACTCCTTTCTTTCCGGTAGACCCACCAAAAGAGAATGGGAGATGAGTACTTGAACATTGGAACCAGTCAGTTTACTAGGGTGAGCTGCCAGTACTGGGAGCTCAGGAGTGGACATGGAGAGCAAAACATGCACTGTTACTAAAGAGGACAGTTAGGTATTTTATTGTGAAAAGGGAAATCATTTAGAAGTGAGCAAGACACCTTAAGAAAAGGTCTGTATAGTTATTTTTGTTTATTTGCAAGGCAGAGAGAGCCCTTCCATTTACTGCTCATTCCTCAAATGTCTGCACCAACCAGAGCTGGTTCAAGCTAAAGCCAGGAACTCAGTGTGGGTCTCCCACACAGGTGGCAGAGACTCAAGTACTTGAGCCATCAGCTGCTGCCTCCCAGGGTTCTGTTAGCAGGAAGCCAGAAGCAGAAGCAGGGCTAGGGCTTGAGGCCTGGGCATTCTGACTGGGATGTGGAAGGCTTTATCACTATGCCAAACACATGCTCCAGTAAGGTGTTTCAACACGTTTGCAAAATGTAAGAATGTGGTTTTAAATATATGCTGTTTATGTTAAAAATTTGCATAATCTTATATTCAGTTTCATGTGATTCAATACTTATTATTAAATACAAGTAACATTTAGACACATGCTTTCCTCACCAATACAAACCTCAGTAATTTTTTCACTTAGAACCTTGAATATTAGCATTCATTCAGACTAAAGTTCACTCACAGGCTGGGAATTCTGACAGAGACAGTAGGGAAAAAAAATCTAGATGTGTATCTGATACCTAATAAGATTCTGAACCTGACTGACAGAATCTGAGTAACTGTTCAGAGAGTGACTTCATACCTCTCCCCTCTGTAATGAGAAGACTGTGTCCTTTGGCCACTTTCACACGATGTTATGTAAATCTTACCTGAAAAGCCTTTTATAAATTCTGAAGTACCATACAGAAGCATATTATGCATTTCCATATGAGTGAAAAAAAGCAATGTCAAAGGCATAGCTTTTCCAGAGAGAAGTTAGGAGGATTAGCTCAGTTTGTAAGTGTGTAAGTACCATTAAATATCTACATATTTGAAATAGATTTATAGAGTGTGGAGTTCATGATAGATATTGAATAAATGCACTCTGGATAATAAGCAAATATCAGAAATAATGCCACACCCATCAGTGTTTAAACTCTTCAGACAGCTCCATGCCAGGGAAGTGCAGTGATCCCTGTAAATTAACAAAAATCAATCTGTGTATATCCATGGAAGCCACTGGTTTATATGCAGCCTATACTAGAGGTTTTTGTGTTTAGTAAAATAACTTGATTTTTTAATGAATGCTTTCAGACTCATACCTGATGCTGAGTGGCAGACAATTTTTTCTGAAAAGTATGTGGTTGAGAAATATAAATATAAATCAGTTTATAATTTTTGTGTATGAATATTTTTATGCATTGAGACAATACCTGCAATAATCAGAAGACTTTTCCTCAACAAGTTGCTATATTGATGCATCTTCATTTACGTATGTAATGTATGCTTAGGTAAAAGGAATAGAGAGAGAGATCTCTATCTTCCATCTGCTGGCTCACTTCCAGATGGCCACAAAAGCTGGGGCTGAGCCAGGCTGAAGCCAGGACCCTGGAACTCTGTCCCAGTCCCCCATGTGGGTGCAGGAACCCAAACTCTTGGGCAATCTTTGCTGCTTTCCCAAGCAAAGAGCTGGATGAGAAGTGAAGGTGGTGAGTCTCAAAGCAGTGCCATAAGGCATGCTGCTGTTGCAGTTGGCAACTTACCTCTTTGTACCACAATGCTGTCCCTGGATTGATGACATATTGAAGTGCTGCCACTGGCTTTTGGCTAAATAGGATGACTTAACATGTTTTCCACTCTGTGGAAGAGGAACAAATAAGGCAGTTGGTTGTAAAAGTTGCCCATGGAAACCACAGCCTGAGAAAGATGAATCAACTCACCTTGCATTTTCCACCTTGCATCTACACCACCCTTTTCTGGACAAACATCTGATTGTATGCCCTTGTGATGGAGGTTCTCAGGGTGCTGGAACATTTTGTAATTTTTTAAAAATATAGATTAAGAAGAAGGCAAATAAACAAAAAATTACAAACTGCTGCCAATACCAAGAAGAGATTATTGAGAGTAAAAGGTCACCTGTTGGAGCCAGCACTGTGGCACATCAGGTTAAAGCCCTGGCCTGAAATACAGGCATCCCATATGAGTGCTGGTAGAGTTCCGGCTGCTCCACTTCCAGTCCAGCCTCCTGCTAATGCACCTGGGAAAGCAGTAGAGGATGGCCCAAGTCCTTGGGCCCTTTTGCTCATGTGGGAGACCCAGAAGAAGCTCCTGGCTCCTGGCTTCAGAGCAGCTCAGCTCTGTCCATTGTAGCCATTTGGGCAGTGAACCAGCAGACAGAATATTCTCTCTCTCTTTCTCTCTCTCTCTCTCTACATCTCTATATAACATTTTCAAATAAATAAAATATTTTTTCTAATAAAAAGGTATCCTGCCATACTTCTTTCATCCCTGTGAATTCCTAGGAATTAAAAATTGTCGGGGCCAGCACTGTGGCAAAAATGGGTTATACCAACAGCTGCAGCACTAGCATCCTCTATGGGCACCAATTGCATGTTCTACTTCTGATCCAGCTCCCTGCTAACATACCTGGGAAAGCAGCAGAATATGGTACAAATCCTTGGGTCCTGCACCCAAGCGAGGGACCTGGATGAAATTTCCCTGACTCCTGGCTTTTTTTTTTTTAAAGATTTGTTTATTTATTTGAAAGAGTTACAGACACACACACACACACACAGAGAGAGAGAGAGAGAGAGAGAGAGAGAGGTCTTCCATCTGATGGTTTACCCCCAACTGGTTGCAATGGCTGGAGCTGTGCTGATCTGAAGCCAGGAACCAGGAGCTTCTTCCAGGTCTCCCACTTAGGTGCAGGGGCCCAAGGACTTGGGCCATCTCCTACTGCTTTCCCAGACCATAAGCTGTAAGCTTGATCAGAAGTGGAGCAGCCCCGTCTTTCACCAGCACCCTTATGGGAGCCAGTGCTTCAAGCTAAGGTTGTAAATCTGCTGTGCCATAGCATTGGCCCCTACTCCTGGCTTTGCCCTGGCCCAGCCCCAGGTTTTCAGTAAGTTGGGGAGTGAAGCCACAGATGGAAGACCTTTCTCAAGTAAATAAAACAATTCTTAAAAATATATAAATATATTTATGTAATAATCATGTTCATGGTTTAGAAATTTAGGGATCAAAATATATGCTTTTGAAAACCCACTCAGTATCATTCTGTATATTGCTCTTTGCTTTGCTTTTTTCACTCATGAAGATGGTTCAGGTCCTGAATTTATCAGTGCTGTATACTTCTTTCTTGTATACCTTTGAAAGCTTAAATGGTTTTCGTTTTTATTTTTTAAAGGAAGATTGATGCATATATTTGAAAATGTAGCAGAGTGGAAGAGACAGATTATCTATCTGCTGGTGTACTCCTCAGGTGGCTGCAGTGGCCTGGGCTGGGCCAGACTGAAGACAGGAACTTCATCTGGGTGTCCCATTGGGTGGCAGGGCCCCAGTTATCTTCTGTTGCTTTTCTGGGACCATTAGCAGGAAGCCGGATTGGAAGGGGAGCTGCTGGGACTCAGCTAGCACCCATATGGGATACCCACATTGCAGGCAGTGTCTTACCTCATGCTACAGCACTGGCACCAAGTGGTCACATTTTACCTAGGGAAAAGAAAAATTAAAACCTAGGAAATTAAATGCCATGGGCAAAGGATGTGGTGAGTGGAAAAACTGAAAACTTTTAGTACCTAGTTGTTGGTCATATGAAAGAAGTGGGACACTTACCTATATTATTTCCTTTAGTCCAGTTTGAGTGTCTTTAATTTTTTTTTACTTAATTAGGAGGCAGAGGGAGAGAGAATGAAAATGCACTCTGATTCTCTGCTTTACTCCCCAAAATGCCTGCAACAGCCAGAACTGGGTCAGGCTGAAGCCAGGAGTGTGAACTCAATTTTTTTGATTATTTGACAGGTAGAGATAAAGACAGTGAGAGAAACAGAAAGAAAGGCCTTCCATCTGCTGGTTCATTCCCCAAATGGCCACTACAGCTGGCATTATGCCAATTCAAAGCCCGGAGCCAGGTGCTTCTTCCTGGTTTTCCATGAAGGTGCAGGAGCCCAAGCACTTGGGCCATCCTCCACTGCCCTCCCATGCCACAGCAGAGAGCTGGACTGGAAGAAGAATAACCAGGACTAGAACACGGCACACAAATGGAATGCTGGTGCTGCAGGCAGAGGATTTACCAAGTGAGCCATTGCGCCAGCCCATGAACTCATTCTTAATCTCCCATGTGTGGGCAGAAACCTGAATACTTGAGCCATCAGTGCTGCCTTATAGGATCAGTATTTGCATGAAGCTGGAGTTAGGAACCAGAGCTAGGCACTGAAGCCCAGTACTCTGATGTAAGACTTGGACATCTTTTTTTTTCCCAAAGATTGATTTATTTATTTGAAAGGCAGAGTTGCATAGAGAGAGAGAAGTCTTCCATCTGCTGGTTCACTTTCCAGTTGGCTGCAACAGCTGGAGCTGGGCTCATCCGAAGCCAAGAGCCAGGAGCTTCAAGGTCTCCCATGCATGTGCATGGGCCCAAGCACTTGGGCCATTTTCTACTGCTTTCCCAGGCCATAGCAAGGAGCTGCATTAGAAGTGGAGCAGCAAGGACTCCAACCAGTGCCCATATGGGATGCCCATAATGTTTTCTTTAATTGGAGAAATGTTCCTTTGATAGAATGAGCGTATGACCCCACAATATTCTCTACTTACTCATAATAGGGTCTGAGATGTAAAAGTCATGATTAATTTCTTAGAAGAAAATTTACATACCCAGAAGCAAAGAGTGAAAATTAACCTTTTGTTTTTCTCATGAATGAATCAGAGTTTCAAAACTAATACTTAACTTGTATTTTAGAGGAGTTAATGACTTAACCAACTCTTCTATTAGAAATACTACATTGTGGCCAGTGCTGTGGCACAGTGGGTTAAAGCACTGGCCTGAAGTGTCAGCATCCCATATGGGCTCCGGCTCTAGTCCCGGCTGCTCCTCTTCTGATCCAGCTCTCTGCTATGGCCTGGGAAAGCAGTAGAAGATGGCCCAAGTCTTTGGGCTGTTCTGAGGCTCTTAGCATAGTGAAGATATTTTAGATTCTCATTAGTGAAATCTTTAGAAATTTCATAAAGCATCAACTTTCTTTAATGATCTGAAACAGAGATGAGATCCATAAGGGCAGAACTGCTCAGCAGCCACACTGCAGGAATATGTATCTTTCTGATGATATCTTCATCTGCTTCTTGCAGTTGCAGCCAGTCTATGAGCTCTTGGTCAGTTTTCTGCCCTTGGGAGGACCTAGGGTGCTCTATATTATCTGTAAGGATTCAAAATTTGTTGTATATTAGTGTCTAATCATAAAATTTCCAAAGTGACAAGCTGGATATAGTAAACTATGCCAGACTGCCAAAAAAAAAAAAAAAATACAAACATGGTGTACTGTCTATAAAGTACAGCGGTAAATCTCTATTATAGAGATACACATCTCTACACTATTCTCTCTTTCTTTCAATTTGAAAGTCTACATTCAGCTCTCGATGTTATGATTACTTAGGAAGAGATTTCTTATACTTACTTTCATAATCAGTGAACTCCGAAATATTAGTGTAGTATTGAGGATTGTACTGACTAAAACACTATGTTTATTCCATGTTAAATAACATCATCGTATATTTGGATTCCATTTGTTCTGCTACTGATGTATTCACAGGAGAGGGGAGGTGGGAGGAAAACCCAAGATCCATCGGGGTGGAGGAGGAATGTCAGAGGCTGCGGTTCTATTGTACTGCAGCTTGGGTTCTGGAAGAACACATTAATGGACCCAGATGGTTTGAAGCTAACTGAGGGCCTATGTTCTGTACACTTGTCTGTGGTACTGCATTTTCATTTATGTAAAATTTATTTTCTTCAAGCAATATATTAATTTGGATGAAAATGAAGATGTTAAGGAATTTTCAGAATGGGTCTGTTTAACCCTCATTGGCTTTGTTTTTAGGCACTTAACTCAGAAAAGAAAAGATAGAAAAATACATTTTGGGTTCTCTTCATCTGTACCACGGCACTCTTTGGTTAAGATTTGTCATTTTGTCATATTTGATTCTCTAGACTCCCTGAAAAATCCCCTACTTCATTAGATGGAGTCCGTGTCTCACCATGGCAGTGAAAAGTTTAAAATGTTCCAGCTGTGCATTTAGCTAGGTCATGGACACATGCCATGGCACTTGCCAGCCAATTGTGTCAGGGGCATCATCTGAATCAGAATTACTTGCATGAAAACAAGGAGTTGCAGATTCTTGCAGTGAAAGTGGAGAGGAGCAGGAGCTGCAGAACATTGCCAGGGGTGAGTGTGCCATGGGATGCCATGTGGTGGCTGGTGTCTGGGGTGCTGGTTCTGCAGAAGATAGGGCTTATGGGGGCTGGTGCTGTGGTGTAGCAGGTAAGGCTGCCTCCTGCAGTGCCAGCATCCCATATGGTCACTGGTTCAAGTCCCAGCTGCTCCTCTTATGATCCAGCTGTGCTATGGCCTGAGAAAGCAATATAAGATGACCCACGTCTTTGCACCCCTGAACCCACATGGGAGACCTGGAAGAAACTCCTAGCTCCTGGCTTTGGATCAGCTCAGCTCTGGCCATTGCATCCAATTGGGGAGTAAACCAGCAGATGGAAGATTCTCTCTCTCTCTCTCTCTCTCTCTGTGCCTCTCCTCTCTCTGTGTAACTCTGACTTTCAAATAAATAAATCTTTTTTTAAAGAGCTTATGCTTATGGATAGTGGTCATGGAAAATGTATGGGACATTTTTCAGCAAGATTTTGGATGAATTTTCCAACCCCTGAACCTCCTAGAGATTAGAATAGACTTGTAATGCGTAACTTCCTCTTATGCTTAATTAGGTTTTTGTTTTGAATTGTTTTTGATGAAACAGCAAGGAATTCTGAGTTATAGACTTCCTATTTCAGAGACAGGAGAACACTGATGCCTGCATTATAATTAAATAATGCCTATCACCCTTTCTTAAGCAACAAATGATCACAGATTCCCTCTTTGCTGCTAAGTAATGAGCATGGTGATTCTTCCCACCATAACCACCTCCCCACCTACACTCCCTCCCCTCTTCCTCCTTCCTCTCCTATTGACATGGAGTGCCATACATAGCTAGGGTGAACATTTATCCCGCTTGGCCCTAGGTGTTCATACACTTCAACTGTGTGTAATTATTCATATTCCCTTTTTATGACCAAGCTTATGTCAGAACGACAAATTATATATTCACCTAATACTGAGAGTCATCAAATTGATTTCTATTTTCTTCTCTCTTAGGCAGTTCTTGAGGGGCAGAAATATTTATTTTGTATATCATGTATTTATTCAACTAAAAGACTGACTGTCAAGATGCTGAGTTTTAGTGTCAAAGCAAATATGTTTCTAGACCCCATGAAGTTTACAGTCTGGCAAGAAAGAGCCATCTACCCCAAGAATATTGTTTAACATAGTAAATACTGGTGTGAAGCCAGTGGATAAAGATTGAAGCATTCTTAATCTAGCACCACCTCTAATCCCATGATCTCTAATTGAGAGAAGTAATCAGAAACACAGAACTCCATGTTACCCAGTTATCTCTTTGAATTTCTGCTTAAAAATAAAACATATCAAACAACACACAAATACCTAGGAGTGCATAATATTTATATACTATCTTGATATTAAAAATAAGAAAAAATAACCATGAAATAATAGCAACTTTGAATCTCCTTTGTTTTCTAGACAAGTTATAATCCTATATGGTTCTTTACAGCAAATTATTACAGTAAATTACAGTACATCATTGCAGTAAATAATTACAGTAAATAATTACAGTAAATTATTTTTGTCGGTATACTTCATCTCTCTCACATTTTTTCCCTTTGAGAAATCAGATTTTAAAAACTGAGACCCAAGACAAAAGAAAGATTTTTATGCTAGTGTTATATGTTGATTGGCTCTCTAAAAAAGATTTATTTATTTATTTGAAAGTCAGAGTTACACAGAGTAGAAAGGGAGAGAGAGAGAGAGAGACATCTTCCATCTTTTGGTTCACCCACCAATTGGTTACAATGGCTGGAGCTGTACAGCTCCAATGCCAGCAGCCAGGAGCTTCTTCTGGGTCTCTCACACAGGTGCAGCTGCCCAAGGACTTGGGCCATCTTCCACTGCTTTCCCTGGCCATAGCAGAGAGTTGGATTGAAAGCAGAGTAGCCGGGCTCAACCTCCACCCATATGGAATGTCCATGCTGGCAGTAGCTTTACCTGCTATTTCACAGTGCTGGCCCCTTGATTGGCCTTTTTAATGATATTAAAAAACACCGTATTTTTCTAAGCTCTTTCCATTCAGTTTCTACTTTGTAAACTCCAGATAATACTGTCCCCAGAATTAATCTAAGGTATAAATGATATGATATGAGGCATTTAACCCCTTAACCTGTCTCCTTGAATACTCAGCTATGTTAGCTCTGTGTCCATTCTTCTGTCTCTGTACTAGATGAATAAAAAGACAGTGTAAAATGATTTGAAAAGAACTATAAGGAGTCGGTGCTGTGGTGCTGCTGCCAATTGGGGAGTGAACCAGCAGATGGAAAACACCTCTCTCTCTCTCTCTCTCTCTGCCTCTCCTTCTCTGTAACTCTGACTTCCAAATAAATCAATAAATCTTAAAAGAACTATAAACATCAATAAAATACAAATGAAAATTGTATTCTCAAAACTGGATATTAACCCATGCCTTCCACACCTCTGTTAAAAGTTACATTCTATCATAGTCATTTATGATTTCTAGGGCCAAAGTAGTAAATAAGATTTTTCTGGAAGAGACAGAGGTTATGAGGGAGCCAGGATTTGGGGTCAGTTAGCAGCAGTGAGTGTCACTCTTTCAGATTTGATTCAGGAAAGGAAGAATAGCAACTGATCCCTGAGATTTTGGGTTGGGAAGGAAAGGAAGGAGGGACTTAACAAAAGCAAAGGCCCTCTGGTTGTGGGCACCCACCCCCGACTGCAGCCTTGGGGAGGGCCAGCTGGTGTCTCTATGAATGCTACAGCCTGGACTCCATTTCCCAGAGTTCCCAGGAGCTCCAACCTATTCTGCCTTCCAAATGCCTGTGCCCATGTGCCTGCTAACAGCCAGTCCCTGGGGGTCTGAGTTGGACCAGAGGGAGTTCATTCCCTGATCAGGGTCAGCCCTAGGGGCTGTGCTGCTCCTTCTCTGGCATTTACTGCAACTCCTGCTCTGCACGTGCAATCCCAGGCAGTTTCCAAGTGCTCACCCGAGCCTGCCTCCTGCTGCTTCTTCCCTCTTCATCTTCTGCCTGTGGGTCCCATGTACCAGGGACTCTCTTCCCCACACTGCCCGCTTCACTCCCCATGTTTCTGGAAGAAAGCGTACCTGCTCCAGGGACTTTCTGCTGCAGATTTGACATGCAGTAAGGGGTGGGGACATGTGTGGGAGAAGGGTGGGTGCCAGGGCACCAGTGATCCTGGCAATTTCCCCTGAGGTCAGGGCTGGGACCTGGGCTGTTCTGTCTCCCACCTCTGCTTCTCAGGCTCCCAGTGCCTGGACTCTCTCCTGCAGAACCTCATCCAAACTGTCCCTAATGTGCTTTATTTAGTGGTTACAGGAGAGAGAGGGCAGCGTTCTGGGAACCTGCATATGCAGGGAAGAAAGGCAGAAAGACTCCCACTCTCTACAGTTAAATAAGCTGGGTTCCCACTGTGGGTGTTTTCAGAATGCAGTCTGGCCTGGTCTCTTGATGTTTTCTGGGCTGGTTCCTGCAGGGTGGGGCTGGATGGTCTTCAGCAGGGAGCCTGGGGCAGCAGAGGGGTGGGAAGGAGGATCTGACAAGGATCTGCCCCACTGCTCTCATCCTGCACCTCATCTTCCTGGTGGGGAGCAGTGTGAAGCGTGAATAGCTGCTTTGTGCATTGATCCCTCTCAAGTATTAATTATCAGATTTTTCCAATGTGGAATTTGAAGCTGTTCCAGAAACCTGGGGTGGGAAAACTCTCTTCTTTCAAACAGGCACAGAGACAGTGGAGGATCCAAGGAGTTTCTATTAATGGCCCTAGGCACAGCTGGAATGATTTCCTGAGAACTGAGCATCAAATTCAAGTTTCTTAGCTGTTACAGCATTGGTGGGTTTAAATGGCAGCCTACATGACTTAGGACCACAATTTCCAATGGTCAGTGGGTCCAGTATGTTTGTAAAAGAGATGCCAGGGACAGATTTATTAGGACAGATTTATGACTGGAGTTTACAGAAGCAGAACTTAGGATATCTTCCCTCCCTAGACAAGATTTCAGTGGGCAGCTGTTTCACTCGTTAATTGTGAGCATCCACTTTTAAAGGTTTGTGTTGGATGGGGTCCACTTCTCTTTCTTTGATGATGTATTTGGCTGCTTTTCATATTCTGTCTTCAGCTATCTCTTCTCCTGTTAGCAAGGCTGTCAACTGTTTTGACCTGCCTTGATCCCTTTGCAAAGTGAGAAGGGAACTAAAATTAATGCAAGTCTACTGTGTTGTCAATAACTGGAGCTACATTTTTAAAGATTTATTTATTCATTTGAAAGAGTTACACAGAGAGAGGAGAGAGACAGAGAGAGAGAGAGAGAGACGTCTTCCGTCCGATGGTTCACTCCCCAATTGGCAGCAACAGCTGGAGCTGTGCCAGTCTGAAGCCTGTAGCCAGGAGCTTCTTCTGGGATGAAGCTGCTTTTTGAAATAATTATTTATTTAATTGAAAGGCAGAGTTACAGAGTGGCAGAAACAGAAATCAATGGCTGGAGCTGTTTGGATCCAAAACCAGAAGCCAGGAGCTTTGTCCAGGTCTCATAGGTGGGTGCAGGAGATGAGGGATTTGGGCCATCTTCTACTGTTTTCCCAGGCCACAGCAGAGAGCTGGATGGGAAGTGCAGCAGCCAGGATCCCAACCGGCACCCATATAGGATGCTGACACTGCAGGCAGTAGCTTTACCCACTAAGCAACAGTGCTGCCCACTAACGGGAGCTCATTTAATCTGAGTATGCATAAAGTGGAGAATTACAGCATCATAAATACAGATAAGTTACAGTTTTTCTCTGCGCAGTACTTTACAGTTACCCAGTGATCCACTGAGAATCTTACTTTCCACACTGTGTAAATAAGAAGGTCAGTTACTTGTCTTATTTTGGGTTCTGTGTTTAAACCCATGACATTTTTGACATGGGAGGATATTAGTTCTACAATTTCATAGAGACTGGTCTGTGGAAGCATCGATAGAAGTTATAACTGTGAGAGTGGTAAGAAAGAAGAGGGGAAGAAATAAGTGCCCCTTACGCCACACAGAGACACAGAGGTGTCCACAAATGGAGTAGAAGACGTGCCCTTGAAAACTATGGCTGACTTTCTGGGACAAACTGTGTTTGAGTGCTTCACATGTTCTGATAGAAAGGTGTTGCCACCAGGTTATTAGTATATTTATTTAGTTAGTTTTTAAAGATTTATTTATTTATTTGAAAATCAGAGCTACACAGAGAGAGAAGGAGAGGCAGAGAGAGAGAGAGAGAGAGGTCTTCCATCAGGTTCATTTCCCCAATGGCTTCATCATTGTGAACTTTGCTCAGTTCCTGACCTATACCTTTCCTTTAACCTAGTACTTTGCCATGTAGTAGCCCATGAAAACTGCAGACTGCATAAATGAATGAATACTTGGAGGGTTGTGATTTCTTAGAGGAACATCATGAGACAGAAGGAATAAAACAAAACAAAAGTATCCTCCGTATATAGAAGGTATACTGTTTTTGCAAGCCACAGCGAAGAGGAAGAAGCAGGAAAGTAGTGAGACTGGAAAGTTTGTGGCAAAGGTAATAGGCACTGGTCAAGAATTTAACAAGCCCATTAGGAAAACATTAAGGTTTCCTTACTTCCATGTAGACTCTGCCCTCTTATGGTGAACAGGGTCCTCTAAACCCACTTGTTGCACAAATGAAAACCCAAGCATTGTCTTCTCCCACAGATGGAGTCTGCTATTGGTTTTGATTTACATTTCCCTAATGGCTAGTGATATTGGGCATGTTCATCTATGTCTTGACCATTGAGATTTCTTCTTCTGAGAAACATCTATTCTGATCATTGCCCATTTCTTAGCTGTACATTTTGCTTCTTATTTGGAGATTTTCCAGTTCTATATATGTATGTTCTGGCTATCAATCTTTTGTCATAGTCAGAGTTTTCAATGTTTCCTGCCATTCTGTCCATTGTATCTTCACTCTGTTGAATACTTTGTTGTGAAGATGTATCTTAATTTGATATGCTCAAATTTCTATATTTTATTTTTTTTACTTGTGCTTTTGGAATCTTACGCAAACTGTTGTCTCTGCTAATGTTTTACAGTTTCTCATATGTTTACTTAGTTTTTGGTTTTATATTTAGACTTTTAATTCACCATGAGTTGCTTTTACATATTGTATGAGGTGTTGGGTATATTTTCAGGCTTATACATATGGATAATCACTTTCCTTTAAACCATTTGCTAAAGGGATTCTTCTTTTTCCTGTTTGTTTTCTTTCCTTTGTTAAATAGGAGTTGCCTGTAGAAAAGTCGGTAAATTTTAGCTGCCTATTGTTTTCCATTGAACTATGTGTCTGTTTTCCAATAGTGCTAACACTGCTTCTATTTTTTTAAGATTTATTTATTTATTTGCAAGGCCAGATGCTTCTTCCAAGTCTCTCATGTGGGTGCCAGCACCGTAGAACACGGTCCATCTTCCACCAATTTCCCAGGTGCATTAGTAGGGAGCTGGATTGGAAGTGGAGCACCTGGTCTCCTAGCAGCAACATATGGGATGCATGCACAGCAGGTCAAGGCTTTAACCCACTACACCACAGCACCAAACCCTTCCTTATTTACTTCTGCTGTGATCTTTCATTATTCACTTTTTTCTACTGCCCTGCATCTTGACTCATTCATTTTTTTTTTTTTCTGGGTCCTGGAGGATGGTAGTAGGTTGCTTCTGGGATATCTTTTTTGTGTTAGTAGATAATTGGTAATCAAAAATCATAGTTATTAGTTTCTATATTTCTCTGCTAATCACGAGGACCTTCTAGATGACAGCAGAAAATGCTGGCAGAAATGAGGATATATTAATTTGCTAAGAAAATACCACAGAGAATATGATTTACATCATAGTTGTAGAGGTTGAAAATATCAGATCAAGGTGCTAATAGGCTCGAGTTTTCCAGAAGCCTTTCTCCGATGTGACAGACACATCTATCATTTCATCTGCTTAAAACTACTTTCTTCAGGTAAAGTCATGTTGGTGATTAGCACTTCAGTGTTTGAGTTTTAGGGAGGCACATTTCAGTTCACAACAGCAAAAGGGGCCCTGTGGTCTACTTCAATGACAGTCATCTCTGCGGAGGACAGAAAGTTTGAAATCAGCGTTAGGAATTCTCACAGTATTACTGTCAGTGCTATCGCCATCAAATGTGCATTCATGTACACACAAATCTACCTGTACTCATAAACACATTCAACAGTGGAAATGCCTGATGGTTGTGTATGGGTAACATCAATATAATAATCCATAAGATGGCCTATTAGCAGACATTAAAAAGAGAATTAGAAAGAATGACAACAAAATCTGCAGTTACCTATATTTATGTCTATATGTATGATATTCAGTATTTATAGTTGCTAAAAGATGAATACTGATGTGTGGGAATAAAAGCTAAACCTTACCTTGCAATATTGCAGCCTAGTCTACATGAAAGATGTCTTCCTAAAACCTTTCCCTGGGCCCACTCTGTGGCATAGTAGATTAAGCATCCACCTGCAGCACCAGCATCCCACATGGGCACCAGTTTGAGTCCCTGCTCCTGCACTTCCAATCCAGCTCTTTGCTAATGGCCTAGGAATGCAGTGGAATATGCCCTGAGTGCTTGGGCCCCTGCACCCATGTGAGAGACCTGGAGGAAGCTGCTGACTCCTGGCTTCTGGCACCTGGCTTCCAAACGGCCCAGCTCCAGCCATTCTGGCCATTTAGGGGTGAACCAGTCGATAGAAGACCTCTCCTTCTCTTCCTCTCTATATCTGTAACTCTGCCTCACAATAAATAAATACATATTTTAAAAATCTTTCCCTTTTTAAATTTCTTAATTGTTTTAAAGATTTATTTATTTATTTATTTACAAGTCGAGTTACAGACAGAGAGGAGAGCCAGAGAGAAAGAGAGAGGTCTTCCATCTGATGTTCACTCCCTAATTGATTGCAACTGCCAGAGCTGTGCTGATCCGAAGCCAGGAGCCAGGAGCTAGTTCCAGGTCTCCCAGATGGGTACAGGGGCCCAAGAACTTGGGCCACCTTCTACTACTTTCCCAGTCCATAGCAGAGAGCAGGATCAGAAGTGGAGCAGCTGAGTATTGAACCGGCCCCCATATGGGATGCTGGTGCTTCAGGCCAGGGAGTTAACCTGCTCCACCCCAGCACAAGTCCAGCATTTTAAATTTCTGATACTCTAAAATAGCACAGCACTGCATTACATCTAGGAAAGATGCATTTAAAAATTATAAATCTAGTGCATTTTAGCAGAAGTTTTAACAAATACTTCTGATTTTCTCAGCATTATGTATAAATAAATGACATAATAAGTCATTGTCAGATTTTTAGCTTTTGACAGCCACTTATAATATTTCACAGCTTTTTGAAATGTATTGCTACTGTGTTTTTCTCAACACGCACTGGATTTTATCAGTTTAGTGCACATGGAGTTGCCTCTTATAGGATTTGCATTTTGATGGGTTTTCATGGCACATGTAATCAACATCTGCAAAGCCTCTAAAACACATAAATAATGACATGATTCAGGCTTTTTTCTTAAAGATTTATTTATTTGAAAGAGTTGCACAAATAGGGGAGAGGTGGAGAGAGAGAGAGACAGACAGAAACAGAGAGGTCTTCCATCTGCTGGTTTACTCCCAGTTGGCCGCAATGGGTGGTGTGTGTCGATCCGAAGCCAGGAGCTACTTCCAGATCTCTCATGTGTGCAAGGCCCCAAGGACTTGGGCCACCTTCTACTGCTTTCCAAGGCCATAGCAGAGAGATGGTTCAGAAGTGGAGCAGCCACGTCTTGAACTGGCACCCACATGGCTTGCCAGCATTGCAGGAAGCAACTTTATCTGCTATGCCACAGCGCCTGCCCCACATTACATCACTTTAAGATGATATGGATTTAAGTTCATGAGAAATTATTAGCATAGTGGGAACTGATAGACATGGATGAAGCAGGATGGACTTGTTAGGAATGGTGATGTTAATTTTCTTATAAAATAAATAAATAAGAAATTAAATATGATCAGACATAAATGAAGACTAAATTTTTTTAATGGTGATCCAGAAAACACTGATCTCAGGTCTTTTTCTTCCAGTGTTAAGTTTATATTTTTAAATGCATATTAAGTGAGCAAACTTCATGTAATTTATATATACAGATTGAAGAGCTAACTGATAACATCCTACCCTAACTTCCCTTGGTCTCATATTTCCAACTCCCTCCTTCTCGTTTTATTTTCTTTTAATTTTGACAGCTGCATGCTTTGATTTTATTTTAGAATCACAAGCTTTAACCCTCTACAAAATAAAGAATTCAGCAAGTAGTAGCAGAAATATCAATGAGTATATGTTGTATACTCTATCAAAGAGTTCAGAAAAGTGCTATGAACAATACTCAAATCTGAAAATATCAATTTAACTCATATACTACTTTTTGTTGTCTATATATTAATTACCACCAGTCAGAGAAAACATATGGTATTTGTCTTTTGGGGGCTGGCTTCTTTCATGAAGCATACTTGTTTCCAGTTCATCCATTTAGTTACAGAAGATGGGATTTGATTCACAATTATGGCTGAATAGTATTTTACACTGTATATATAGCTCATATTCTTTTTCCAGTCACCAGTTGATGGACTTCTGGGTTGATTCCATGTTAGCTATTGTGAATTGAGCTGTAATAAACATGAGGGTACAGATAACTCATGCCTATGCATATTCTATTTCATTTCATGTGGATAAATTCTCAGGAGTCAGATGGCAGGATCATATGGTATGTTTGTTTTCAGATTTCTGAGGAACTTTGATACTGCCTTCCATAATGGCTTCATTCCCACCAACAGTGGGTTAGGGTACCTTTTTCTCTCCCTCTCCACCAGCCTTTATTGTTTGTTGACTTTTTCAAAAGAATTATTTATTTGAAAGGTGGAGTTAATTATAGGGAGAGGCAGTGGCAGAGAGACATAAGTATTTTATCTGCTTGTTTATTCTCCATATGGCACAACAGTTGGTGCTGGTCCAATCGGAAGCCAGAGTTAGGAGCATCTCCCTGGTCACCCATGCGGGTGCAGGGACCCAGGCACTTGGGCCATCCTCCACTGCCCTCCCAGTGCAGAGCAGAAAGCTGGACTGGAAGAGGAGCAACCGGGACCAGAACTGGCGCCCATATGGAATGCCGTCTCCATGGGTGGAGGATCAACCCAGTGTGCCATGGCACTGGCCCCCATCAGGGATATTTTTCTATAGTACTCTCTCTCCACTGTATCTTTTTCTAGTTTAAGAATTAAGGTGATGCAGGATTAATCGAAGGAGTTTGAGAGCATTGTCTCTCTTTCAATTGTGTTGAATAGTTTGAGAAGCATTAGTTCTTTAAAAGTCCTGTAGAATTCAATAGTGAGGCTGTCTGATCCTGGACTTTTCCTTGTTGGGAGGGTCTTTATTACTCATCCAATCTCTGTCTTGGTTTTTGATTTGTTTAGCTTTTCTATGTGTCTTCATGACTCAATTTTGATATATTGTGTATGTCCAGGAATCTGTTGATTTTTCCTCTAGGATTTCCAATTTGTTAGCAGTCACAACCGATGCCCACATCCTATATTGCAGTGCTAATCTGAGTTTTGGGTACTCCACTTCCAAACCAATTTCATGTTAATACCCCTAGGAAGCAACGGATAATAGCTCAAATTCTTTCCTTCTTGTCATCTAATTTGGAGAACTGTAACCTCAATGGGGACTTGAGAACCTGGTCTTGCACAGTTGTAGCCATATAGAAAGTGAACCAGCAGATGGGAGACCTCTCTGCTTCTCTTTCCTTCTCTCTTTGTCTATGTGTCTCTCTGCCTTTTTTTTAATCATATTAAAATATTTAATTACTTATTTGAAAGAGTTACAGAGAGAGGGAGAGACAGAAATCTTCCACCACCTAATTCATTTTTGAGATGACTTTAATAGCCAGAGTGTGGCCAGGTTGAAGCCAGGAGCTTTTCCTCCGATGTGTGTGGCAGCATCCCAGGCACTTGGGCCATCTTCCCCTGCTTTTTCAGTCCATTGGTAAGGAGCTGGATCAGATATGGAATAGCTGGTACTTCAACTGGTGCACGGAGAGGATGGCAATGTAACAGATAGCAGCTTTGTCCACTGCACCACAACCACCAGCTCCTCTATCTGCCTTTCCAATAAATAAATCTTTTGAAAAAGAACTGAAGGTAGTAAAAGTCATCATGACTGAGCAATGGCAAATTTATTGAAGTGATCTATTTTCTTAAAGATCTATTTATGAATTTGAAAGGCAGCACTAGAAAGAGAGAGTGGGAGAGATGGATCTTCCTCCTGGTTTGTTCACTCCTCAAATGGCTGCAATGACTGTGGCTAGGCCAGACTGATATCAGGAGCCAGGGGCTTCTTCCAGGTCTCTCACATGGGTGCAGGAGCCCCAATATTTGAGTCACCCTGTGCTGCTTTTCCAGACACATTAGCAGGGAACTGGATCCATTTGGAGCATTAATGTCTATGATACTCTCCTTGCAGTTGAAGGATTTAGAATCCATTTCAATTATGGGTGGGCCAAGTACAATGTATTCCAATTGTCCTAGGTTTGGATTAGATGGGTTCTGATAAATTTTGTTAAAATAGTTATTAAAAAATATATATTATATATAATACTTATAATAAATTATATAATATTATCTGTTTTAATTAACATATATTATATAATATATTATATGCTAAATTATAATATATTTTATATATGAATATATTTATATACATAAATATATATGAATAAATGTAAATATATATATAAAGAATTTATTTATGTATTTGACAGGTGTACTTACAGACAGTAGAGGAAGAGACAGAGAGAAAGGTCTTCCATATGCTCATTTACTCCCCTAATGACTGCAATGTCTGCAGCTGGGCCAATCTGAGCTAGGAGCTTCCAGGTCTCCCATATTTCGGCAGGGACCAAAGCACTTGGAACAGCTTCTACTGTTTTCCCAGGCTATTGCAGAGAACTGGATGGGAAAAGGAGAAATGGGGACTAGAACTGGTGCTCATATGGGGTGCCAGCACTGCAGGTAAAGGATTACACCACTGCACCACAGTGCTGGCCCCAGTCTATCCTTTATTAAGGAGATCTCAGTAATCATGTTCAGGTATTGCTGTCCTATATTCATGGCCAAAGTCCTAGCAGACAACATGGTTTGGAGAATCGTAAGCACAAGGTGTGTAGGAGACTTCATTTCTCATACAGCACAGTTAATAACAAGGTTCCAAGAGGGGAAATTACTTGCATCATAGTCTTTGAGAACTAATGGACATCACAGGTGATCTAAAGAATTTAGAAGGTTTGTGAGCCCCTAGAGTGAAAAAGTCACTGGGAGCACAAGGACAGTGCCTAGAGTTTATTTTGATGGATTTTAGCCCCTTGCATTGGAGGGAGGCCCGAAAAAGCTAGACTGATTTGTAAACCTCAAAAGTGTCTTTTCAAGGTGAAGGCAAACTGAGACTCAGGATTTTTGGAAAAACTTTGAACAAAACGCATTTGTCACACTTGGTTAAGACACATCATTTATCTATTGATTTTCATCAGATCTGTTAACATTAGGTATAAGGTTCAGTGGACATTGTGGATGGTATATAGCAGTATGATTTTAGTAATATATCATGAGGTGCTTTTTTTTTAATTGGATTTAGCAGCTAAAATTGGGTTACCTAATGGGATATAGCTGGAATAATCACCTTTTTGTTAAACACATCTGAGGTAATAAATGTTAGTATATGAAGACATTGAGTTTTCTTTTATTGGGCCTTCTTGGTTATTTTAATCTGGGATCTGAGAATTCTCATTTTCTCTAGGTAAGTTGTAACTGAAAAACTTAATTGTATTCCTCATCATGTCGGACCAACTCTGCTGCTTCTGGGATTTTTTTAGTACATCTGACAATTGGAAATTTGGACAATAGTATAGTTAAAAAGAGATGTACCAAGTAAAGTATTTATTTTTATTCTGATAAATATTTTTGAATTATTCTAAAATTCCTATTGAGTATCCTTGTTAAATTTAGTTGCATCTCAGGTTAAGAGTTATTGGAGGCTGGCGCCATGGCTCAATAGGCTAATCCTCCACCTGCAGCACAGGCACACCGAGTTCTAGTCCTGCTGGGAGCACCAGATTCTGTCCCAGTTGCTCCTCTTCAAGTCCAGCAAACTGGCTGCAGCAGCCACTGGGGGGTAATCCAACAGAAAAAAGGAAGACCTTTCTCTCTGTCTCTCTCACTATCCATTCTGCCTGTCAAAATAAAAAATAATTTTTATAAAAAGACTTATTGGAGTCACTGTAGTGATTATACCCATGTAACTTTGTTAATAAATGCAAATAGAACCTGGGAAAATTGATGTATATCTTATGCTATAGAGACTTAAGATTGAACATCTTTTTTTATCTTTTTTAATTATATAATTTAAAAAAAATTTTTGATTTTTTTTGACTTTACTAAGTCACAGCTCTGGCCCCATTAATATGTCTTAACAATGTTTTTTCCTCTCAGACTTATCTCTATTGGTTCAGTTAACTGCATGTCTTTTCTTTAGATTCAGATTCTCTCAGCTGTCAAAGCTTATTCATCTTAATTCTGTTGTTCCTATTTCCCTCCATTTTATTCTGTCCCTAGGCTAATTGAGGTCATGATTCTCCATTCCTTCTGTGTGGTGTCACAGTAGCCTTGAAGTGTTCTTTTTCTCTTCTGATTTCTAAAGAAAGAAATTATGTATTCACCCAGTTTAGATATTTTAATAATTCATTCCAAAACAAAGGTTAAATGTTCTTAATTTGACAAGAATTTTCAGGGCCAGCGGTGTGGCGTAGTGGGTAGAGCCACCACTTGCAGTGCTGGCATCTCATATGGATCCAGATCTCTGCTAAAGCCTGAGAAAGCAGTAGAAGATGGCCCAAGTCCTGGGCCCCTGCACCCATGTGGGACACCTGGAAGAAGCTCCTTGCTCCTGGCTTTGGATTGGCACAACTCTGGCCATTGCAGCCAACTGGGCAGTAAACCAGTGAATGGAAGACCCCTCTCTCTTCTCTGCCTCTCTCTGTGTAACTCTGACTTTCAAATAAATAAATAAATCTTTAAAAAAAGAAGTTTTTCTAATTTTAGATTTGTTCTACTTCATTGTCACTTCAGGGTGTGTGTAAAGAGTGTATATCCAGTTTTTCTATTTTAGATTTTTGGGATTTTGTATTAGCTCTGCTGTCTATTAATTTTTCTTGAGAATTGGTGATATCTTCTCCTTAGTTGTATTAAGAGAGAGAGAGCAATAGCCCTCATGTCTTTTTAGGTAAGTAAGACATATTAAAAACAGAGCATTCAGTATACATTCATAGTAGTTTGACTTGTTCAATTGATTTACGTGACCTCCCTTGGACATTCTTGGTCTCTGCTGTACAATTTTCTATACTGATTAATTCTTTCATATTCCCAAATCCAGAAAATGAATGACTCAACAGCTGTGTTCCTGTATTTGCTAGGACTCAGGGTAAGAAGCAAAGTGGAGGTGTTCAGGAATCTACAGGTACATGCTACATAGCAAAGCACATCATTTCCTATACAAAGTGACTGGGAAATCCAGAATCTTTTGCACACTATATTGGATCCTGAACTATTACTGGACTATTCAGTAAGATTTTAATGTATTTATTTTCTGTGTTTGTGTTTGTATTTCTAAATAAACTCTGCTGCGCTACTTAACATTAACATGTATTGCAGAATTCTTTCATCAGCTTTTACTTTTAAAAAGTTTCTCTTTCAGTTTTATGGGAGAGGGTAGAAGTTTTCTGCTATGTAACTGAAAATTCATTCATTCATTAAACTTAAAAATATTTGTTGGAAATGAGTGGAATACTATTAATTCTTGTGTGATTTTCATGAAACTAAATACATTCTCTATTTTGTTTTGCTTAAAATTTCTGCATGTGTGGACTTCTTTTTTCCTTCTTGCCCCAAATCCCTTTGTGTATTGGGATGGCAAATGGGTTTTACACTGGAGAAAACATGTTATTTTGGCAAAGAAGTACTTAGCCTTCCTGCTTCAAGTATTCAAATATTACATTAGAAATCAGTAAATTTGTTTACTGTACAAATGTCTTTTATACAATTTTGTAATATTCTGGGATATGAGAGGGAGCAGGAAATAGGAGGGTTATGGGTGGGAGGGAAGTTATGGGGTAGGGGAACCTACTGTAATCCAAAAGCTGTACTTTGGAAATTTATATTTATTAAATAAAAGTTAAACAATTTTATAATATTCATCTTCCTTTTTATTTCGTCCTTTTTTTAAAAAAAGATTCATTTATTTTCCTTGAAAGTCAGCGTTACACACACAGAGAAGGAGAGAGAGAGAGAGAGCAGTCTTCCAACCACTAGTTCACTCCCCATTTGGCCACAATGGCTGGAGCTGTGCCGATCCATAGCCAGGAGCTAGCAGCATCTTTTGGGTCTCCTATGCAGGTGCAGGAGCCCAAGGGCCTGGGCCATCCTCTACTGCTGGATAGTAAGTCTTACTTGCCTAAAAAGATGGATAGTAATTTGAGTAGCCAGGACTTGAACTGGCACCCATGTGGGATGTCAGCACTGCAAGCGACAGCTTTACTTGCTACACCACAGCATCGGATCCTTTATTCTTATGACTATTGCTACACTATTGGAATTTATAATTGATAATGCTGAACAATTGAAACTGTCTTATTTACAATTGTAGGACTGGATATGGCAATTTTACTTGAAGTACAGTATGTAGCCTGCTTATTGTATGATTTTTGGAAAAGCATGTATTTATATATAACAGCAGATCTGTTAATCATTTAAAAGTGAATTATCATGATTACCCAGATGTAAAGAATGCAATATGTGCTAATGAGTTAGCAGTCACAGACATTTAGAATTAGAGGGATTTTGGAACCTTTTCAATACTGCAGTTTTTATGAAAAACTAATAATTTTTTTATTTGACAGGTAGAGTTATAGACAGTGAGAAAGACAGAAAGGTCTTCCTTCCGTTGGTTCACTCCCCAAATGGCTGCCACAGTTGGAGCTGTGCCCATCCAAAGCCAGGAGTCAGGTGCTTTCTCCTGGTCTCCCATCCGGGTGCAGGGCCCAAGCACTTGGGCCATCCTCCACTGCCTTCCTGGGCCATAGCAGAGAGCTGGACTGAAAGAGGAGCAACCAGGACTAGAACCCTTTGCCCATATGGGATACCCACACTACAGGCGGAGAATTAACCAAGTGAGCCATGGCGCTGGCCTCCGATAAATTTACTTTTAACAAAATATCAAAATATCTTATTCAGTATAAAGTTAGTAGTGAAAAAGAGACTACCTTGTTGAACACAGAAATTTGAGATTATATTTCTTGGTATTAATTTGCATCTTAAGGCTTATTGCCTAGTTTATTTCAACATTTTAATCTAATATTACTAATAATATCTTGTACTTAGTGGTTCACTGTGTGCCAGACAATATTCTTTTGATTTTTTAAAGGATTTATTTATTTATTTGGAAGTCAGAGTTACACAGATAGTGAACAAGAGGAAGAGAGAAAGAGAGGTCCTCCATCTGCTGGTTCACTCCCCAGATGGCCTAAAAGGTCAGAGATATGCCAATCTGAAGCCAGGAGCCAGGATCTCTTCAGGGTCTCCCATGCAGATTCAGGGGCCCAAGGACTTGGGCCAACTTCCTACTGCTCTCCCAGGCTATAGCAGAGAGCTGGATGGAAAGTGGAGCAGCTGGGACTTGAACCAGCCTCCATATGGGATGCCCCCACTGCATGCAGTGGCTTTACTGGCTACACCACAGCACTGGCCTCAAGACAATGCTCTAAAATGATGCATTAATTATTCCCAAATATTGAAAAGTGGCATGGTACACATTTGAATGTGTTGTTTTGTACTAGTTGTAGAAAGAGTTTAAAATATATTTAGATTTAAAAATGTAAGCTTTGATCTAAAGGTTTACTTTCCCCTAAGGTGCCTGTTCGGAAACTGAGAGATCATTGAAGTCTCAAGATAGAGTACAACTGATCTTATCCAAGCCTTCTTTATCACATGAGGATGCTAAATGCCAAGGCCCAGAGAAGTAAAGTGAATTGTTCAAGGTCACATAGGTAAGTTGTAGCAGGGATAATTCTGTATTAGCATTAGGTATCCTAATACATAGGCCACTGTTCTGTCAATTTCGTACTCCTTCTGGAGTTAAAGATTCTAAGTTGTGGAAAATTAAGTTTGGAAATTTAGTGGTTGCAATGTTGTTATGGTGAGAAATTTCTGTGTATAGCTATGAGTTGCTTAAATTTTATTCAATATATTTTTCTAGTATGTTTGCTATTTATTTGAAATGTATAACAAGTAGCTTCATCTATTTGCCAAAAGAATTTTTTAAAGATTTATTTATATTATTTGAAAATCAGAATTACACAGAGAGAGAAGGAGAGGCAGAGAGAGTGGTCTTCCATTCACTGGTTCACTCCACAGTTGGCCTCCATGGCTGGAGCTGTGCTGACTGGAAGGCAGGAGCCAGGAGCCTCTTCCTGGTCTCCTATGCAGGTGCAGGGGCCCAAGGATTTGGACCATTTTATAGTGCTTTCCCAGGCCATAGCAGAGAGCTGGATAGGAAGTGGAGCAGCCAGGTCTTGAACTGATGCCCCTATGGAATACCAGCACTGCAGGTGGCAGCCTCACCCACTATGGCACAGTGCCAGCCCTTGCCAAAAGAATTTATAGAAGCTATTCCATATATACACTTCACAATTATTTAGTTACTTGACACGAACTATCCCTGCATATTTGAAAATTTTGAATGGTATCACTTGGGTTTTAAGAATGTTATATTGTAGGTCTCTTAATATTTTTAGTGATGATGTTTTAAAGGCCCTTTCTGTTTTATGAAAAATGATAAGGATTTTGTTTTACAATGGCCATAGTATTACCACTTAAAGCAATAGATTAAATAACACTTTTAAACAAAGTCATTTAATACTGAATTCTAAAACACTGGTATATTTTAAGTGAGAAGCCGGATTTCTTTCAGATATTCTAAATAAGAATGATAATCAAAATTGAAGACATCTACAGTTTTTAATCACTTCTTTTAAATATTAGTCATAATGGTCCAATTTAGAGTTTTAATTTTCATTAGCTTTTAAAAGATTCAGCACGGTTTATAGAAAAAATTAAGAGAACATAATTATATACTCAACCTCCCTCCCTTCTTTTTCCTTCTTTGTCATTTTTTTTTAGCTTATGATATGACATTTTCCATTTACATTACATTAAAAAAGGGTGTTGAATCAAGGGACAAGTTTAACAGGCAAAAAGCAGAAAGATCGTAATTTAGAGGGAATACAGACAATGGCTCTAAACAATATTTGAATATCACATCTAAACAATATTTGAAGAAATTGATAAAATAAATATTTTAATTTCTCCTACTAAAATGCTCAAAGTCTTTCATTATTTATCAAATATTAGTGCAAATATATGGATTTAAATGATCCCAAAAAGTGGTAATTTTTGTGTAATAAAGTCCAATTATTGTCAAGGCTTTTTGACAGTCTCACAGAAAACTTGTGTTTGTGAATGGGAAGAATAATATCAAAATGTCCATACTACCAAAAGCAATTTGCAAATTCAATGCAATTCCAATCAACATACCAACGATGTTCTCAGAGCTAGAAAAAATGATGCTAAAATTCATATAGAAACATGAGAGATGCTTAACATCTAAAGAAATATTATAAAACAAAAAAAAAGCTGGAGACATCACACCATATTTTAAGACATATTACAGGGGTCAGCACTATGACAAAGCAGGTAAAGTCACCGTCTGCAGTGCCGGCATCTCATATGGGTGCCAGTATGTTTCCCAGCTGCTCCACTTCTTATACCGCTCTCTGGTATAGCCTGAGAAAAAAGTAGAAAATGGCCAAAGTCTTTGGGCCCCTGCACCTGCATAGAGACCTGGAAGAAGCTCCTGACACTTGGATTCAGATCAACAGAGCTCTGGCCATTGTGGCCATTTGGGGAGTAAACCAGTGGATGGAAGACCTCTCTCTCTCTCTGCCTCTACCTCTCTGTGACCCTGCCTTTCAAATAAATAAATAAACTGCAAAAAAAAAACACAAAAAGAAGAAGTGTTAGCACTGATATAATAACAGACACATAGTTCAATGGAAAAAACTAGGTAGCATAGAAATAAACCCAAATTTCTACCAGCAACTCATATTTAACAAAGGAACTAAAATGAACTGGAGAAAGAAGAATCTCTTTCACAAGTGGTGCAGAGGAACTTGATGATCCAAATGTAGAAGCCTGAAAATAAACTCCAACATCACTTACACTATGTGAAAGTGAACTCACAGTGAATGAAAAATCTAATCATAAGACCCAAACCCAAGTAAGCATAGGGAAACTCTAAATTTTGTCAACACACAATAGCTTTTCGGTAAGATTCCAATAGCAATAGTCACAAAAATAAAAACAGAGACATCTGAGTATATCCAACTAAGATACTTCTTCACAACAAAGTAAACATCAAAGTGTAGATACAATGAACAGATTGGCAGGAAAAATTAAAACTCTGAATGTTTACAGATTTCCAGAACATTTACATGAATTGGAAAAACTCCAAAAAATACAGTGAAGAAACAGGCAAGGATCTGAATAGACATTTCTCAGAAGAAATGTAAATGGTCAAAACATGTGAATATGCCCGATGTCACTAGCCATTATGTAAATATAAATCAGAACACCATATCAGTCTCCAACACCTGTGGGAGAATACAACACTCAGGTGTTTGTGTGTGCAGCAAGTGGGTTTAGAGGACCCTGTTCACCACTGGAGAGCAGAGTCTACGGGGAGACAAAGAAACCTTACTGCTTTCCTAATGGGCTTATTAAGTTCTTGACCAGTGCCTGTTAGTCTTGCCACAAACTTTCTAGTCTCACTACTTTCCTTCTTCTTCCTCTTCTCTGTGACTTGTAAAATAGTATACATTCTGTATGCTGTGGATACTTTAGATTTATTTTATTCCTGCGGTCTCCTATGAAGTTCCTCCACAAAAACACAGCCCTCAAAATATTCATTCATTTATGCAGTCTGCAGATTTCATGAGCTACTAAATTCCAAATAGTATATTAAAGGCAAGATCTAGGCCTAAGAGAAAAGTGGTCTGAATTCTGTGCCTAGAAGAGGATTTGGGACATAGTAGAATTTCGGTGAAGTGCTATGTGAATGACATGCACTCAGTAAATGAGTAATCTAAAGCATACACTGCATTCAAGCAACACAGCAGCCCTACTCACCTCAGGTAGAGCAATTGAGAGGAATAATGTGAACAAAAATAAGACATCAATAAGTTGAATAATAACAGAGAAAAAACAAAATGAGATAGATGCCAACATTACTGACCTATTTTTGAGGAATTAAATTGATAGAGGGGCTGGCATTGTGGCTAAGTGGGGTAAGCTGCAATCTGTGAGGCCAGCATATCATGTGAGTTCCACTTTGAGCTTAGGAATCTCCACTTCCAATTTAGCTCACTGCTAAACACCTGGGAAACCAGCAGAAGATGGACGAAGGACTTGGGTCCTTGCCACTGATGTGGGAGACTTGGATGAAGCTCCTGACTTCAGCATGCCCCAGGCTCAACTGTTGAAACTCTCTGGGGTGTGAGCCAGCAGATGAAAGCTATCTCTGTCTTTCCCCCTCTCTCTAAATCCACTTTTCAAATAAACAAAGATTTAATAAACAAATTAACTGATTTCAAAATACACAAAAACATAAACAATACTATATCATCTTGATGCCAAACTGATAAAAAATAACAAATGCTAGAGAGCACATGGGAAAAGAAAACCGTCATATATGGTGGGTGAAAACACAAGTTAGTACAGATGTTATGCAGAACAGTATGGCCATTCCTTAAAAAGGATAAAAATTGGGCCGGCGCTGTTGTGCAGCGCCTGAGGGGCCAGCATCCCATTTGGGTGCCAGTTCTAGTTCCAGCTGCTCTTCTTCCAATACAGCTCTCTGCTATCTCCTGGGATAGCAGTAGAAGATGGCCCAAGTCCTTGGGCCCATGCACCCATGTGGGAGACCCAGAGGAAGCTCCTGTCTCCAGGTTTCAGAATGGCATAACTCTGGCCTTTGTAGTCATCTGTAGAGCGAACCAGCTAATGGAGGACCTCTGTGTCCCTATCTCTATTGTAACTCTTTCAAATAAATAACAAAAATTTAAAATAAGATAAAAATTGACCTACCATTTGAGAGTTATCTTGCTCTTGGCTATATATAATAAGGAACTTTTATTAGCAGGAAAGGAGAAGAGCATATCAAAGATACAGCAATTTTCCCATAACACAGCCACTATAACACAGTTCACTGCAGCCAGGATTTGAAACCAATCTAGCTATCCATCAATGAAAAAAATGGACAGGGGAACTTCATTTAGATACAAAAAAGAACAAAATATTATTAAATTAATTGAAATAAGCCAGAAGCAGGAACACAAATGTCACCTGGTCCTTGTCACATGTGGAAGTGAAAGAAAATAATGGATCTGAACACAGAACTGTGATTACTAGAGGCTGAGAAGGGAAGCAGCTAGGGATAGAGGGGGATTGGATAATAGGTAACAAAATACAAAGAGGCAGAAAGAACTTCTGGTGTCCCATAATATAATGAGATGACTACATTCAACCATATTAGGTTCTGTGTAAAGAACTGAAAGAGAGGAGCTGGTAGTCTCAAATCATGGAGAAGAATTAGAAACTGTACTTGCTTGGGGGCCAGCATTATGGCACAGTGGGCTAACACCCTGGCCTGAAGCACCAGCATCCCCTGTGGGTACCAGTTCTAGTCCTGGCTGCTCCTCTTCTGATCCAACTCTCTTCTATGGCCTGGGAAAGCAGTAGAAGATGGCCCAAGTCCTTGGGTCCCTGCACCCAAGTGGGAGATCTGGAAGAAGCTCCTGGTTCCTGGCATCAGATTGGCAGAGCTCCGGCCATTGCGGCCATCTGGGGAGTGAACCAGCAGAGGAAGACCTCTCTCTCTCTCTGCTGCTACTTCTCTCTGTAACTCTGTCTTTCAAATAAATAACTCTTTAAAAATTTAATAAAACTGTAGTTGCTTAGCTTGATCACTTTTTACTGCATAAATGTGTGCAAATATTGCACTACACCCTGTAATAATGCATGACTAGGACACATTCATCACAAATTATTTCAATGAAATTTTAAAAATTAGAAGCATTTCTTTATATTAACAATGAACTATTTGAAAATGAAATTAGAGAAACATTTCCATGCATAGCAGCATAAGAACCAGGAACCAATGTCTTCAATGTTATCAGTGATGAATCAGATTCACAGACCCCAGCACTCAGTTTTTGCCATAGACCTTACCATGGCAATTGTGGGCATATAGTAGTAAATCAATGGACAGGAATCCTTTGTCTCTATATCTGTTAAATAAATAAACAAGGAATTCATCAAAGAAAAAGAGATATCAATTTGGATGCCAGGTCACAAAAACACATGCACTTGAGCTATCCTCCAGTTTGTGATGCCAACAAATCTTTCAGACATCATTTTCAGAGACTTTTCTGTAATCTTGCTAAGCTTTCTGGAAATCTGCCTTATAGCAAAGCGATTCCCAATTCCATTACACTCATGATTTTTCTTTTGTGTGAGTTATTAGTTTACCATCTAGAGATAATTTATGGTACAAAACTTTTCTATGCATGCATGTTTTCTCATTTGTGAGTCTATTCATGGGAATTGAAGACTGATTTATAGCAGAAATACATTTTCCAAATTCATTGCATAGACTTTTGTTCCTTATGAATTCTCTGAAGTCTGTTGATGTCTAATTTCTGGCTAAAGGTTTTATCGTATTTACAGCATGCAAAGAGTACCACCTTTTGTGAATTCTGTATCTATACAAGCCTGAAACAAAGAAAATGTTTTTATACAATCAGTATACTCCTAAGAAACCACCTGTGTCAATTCTCTGATGTACCATTGACTTCTGACAAACAACCTTTTCACACTAATAATATTTATAAGCTTTCTCCTTTACATGAGTCTCTGTTGGATAGGATGTGATTTCCAGCAAAAGGTTTTGTCACAATACTTACATGAATTTTGGAGAAAAGCTCTTCCACATTCATTATATTGTTAAGGTCTCTCCCTTGTTCAAATTCCATGATGGATTATGAGGCATTACCTATGTGAAATGACTTTCTCACATTTATTTCATTCATTAGATATATATGTTGTGCATTCTGATATAAGGAGAGATTTGGGCAGAGCTTTCCAACACTCATTACACCCATAAGGTTTCTCTCCCACGTGAATTCCCTGTTGTCGTATGAGGTATGGCTTCTAATTAAAGGGATTTTACTTTCAAAGGAGTTTTTCCCTATATGAATTTGATGATGTACAATGAGGGCTGAATTATGGTAAAAGGCTCTGAGTCATTACATTCATAAAATTGCTCCCCATGAGAATTCTTTTATGTTTGATGAGGTCTGATTTGCACCACAAAGGCTTATTCACATGTATTACATTCATGCATTTCTCCCCTTGGTGAATTCTCTAATATTTCATGAGATATAACTTGCACAAAAAGGTCATGTAGAAAATTCCTTGTGTGGATTCTCTGATATCTTATGAGTTATGAAGTAGAGCAAAGAGGCTTTCCACCATCCTTCCATCCATAAAACCTACCTAAATTGAGCAACAAAGATATAGAAAACGTAAACACACACATAACCGGATGGAAATGATATCAGTAATAAAGACCCTCGCCGCCAAGAAAACCCCAGGACTGGATGGCTTCACTGCTGAATTCTAACAGACATTTAAAGCACTAACTGCAATTCTTCTCAAGTTATTCAAAACAATTGAGAGAGAGGCGATTCTCCCAAATTCTTTCTATGAAGCCAGCATCACCTTCATTCCTAAACCTGAAAAAAGTGCAACAAAGAAAGTAATTATAGACCAACTTCCCTGATGAACATACATGCAAAGATCTGCAACAGAATTCTGGCCAATTGAATCCAACAATGCATCAGAAAGATCATCCACCCAGACCAAGTGGGATTTATCCTTGGTATGCAAGGATGGGACCAAAGGCATTTCCACAGTCATTTCCTTTATAAGCTTTCTCCATGGTGTGAAGGCTCTGATACTTTCTGAGGTTTGACTTCTCAGCAAAGGTTTTTCCACAGTCATTGCACTCATAAGGTTTCCCCCAGTACAAATTGTCTGATGCTTTGTGAGCTTTGACTTCTCAGCAAAGGCATTTCCACAATGATTGCATTCATAAGGTTTCTCCCCTGTGTGACTTCTCTGATGCATTTTGAGTTGTGATTTCTGGCCAAAGCTTTTTCCGCAGGCATTGCATTCATAATGCTTGTCTTCTGTGTGAATTCTCTGATGCTTTCTGAGGTTTGAATTCTGGCCTAAGGTTTTTCCACAGTCATTGCATTCATAAGCTTTCTCCCCTGTGTGAATTCTCTGATGCTTTCTGAGGTTTGCCTTCTGGCCAAAAGCTTTTCCACAGTCATTGCATTCATAAGGCATATCCCCTGTGTGAATTATCTGATGATTTATGAGGTGTGGCTTCTGGCCAAAGAGTTTTACATAGTCATTGCACTCATAAACGCTTATCCCCTGTGTGACTTCTCTGATGATTTATGAGGTTTGACTTCTGGCCCAAGGTTTTTCCACAGTCATTGCATTCATAAGGTTTCTCCCCTGTGTGACTTCTCTGATGATTTGTGAGTGTTGATTTCTGGCCAAAAGCTTTTCCACAATGATTACACTCATAAGGTTTCTCCCCTGTGTGAATTCTCTGATGATTTAGGAGGTTTGCCTTCTGGCCAAAGGATTTTCCACAGTCATTACATTCATAAGGTTTCTCACCTGTGTGAATTCTCTGATGATTTATGAGGTGTTTCTTCTGGCCAAAGAACTTCCCACAGTCATTACATTTATAAGATTTCAACCCTGTGTGAATTCTCTGATGTCTAATGAGATCTGACTTCTGGTGAGTGGTTTCTCCACAATCATTACACACATGAGGGTTTTCCACTTATATGAGTGCTGTGATGGAGGGTATGGCAGAATTTAATACTGAATGACTTCCCACAAGGTTTACATGCATAGGATTTCTTCCCTATATTTGGTCTATGATTCAGTCTAACATGTGATTGGTAAATAACAGGTTCCACAGGCCCAATATACTTATAAACGTTCTCTCTTTTGGGACTTTGTTGATGTATACTGAGGTTAGAATTCTTATGGAAATCTTCTACTATTTGAGTTGTCTTGCCAATAGTGGCAATTGACTTATTACAGGTTTCTACCATAAAAAGCTTCTCAGATTCACAGAATATATTCTTGCTTTTGAAGACTTTCCCTTGTCCAATTTGTTCAAGTGCCTGCTCCATGGTCTGAATATTGTGCTGTTGATTAAGAGGTTCACAGAACTGGAGAGTGTTCCCAGGTACCTTAGTAGCACAAAATTTCTCTCCAGCTTGTAGTTGATCAGGCCCACAATGGGGACACATATTGTGACATATACTGCATTCTTCAGGTTTTATTCCTGAATAGTTTCTCTTTTTGATACTCAGTTTTGGAATATGGCTTATACTTAAATTAAGTGTTTTTCTGAATTCATGTTAGTCATAACATCCTGATTCAGATTTTTCTCCAGACTGTTCTGGTTGGTCTTAATCAGTTCATCCAGTTTCATGGCAACTGAAGTGAGGAAAAAAATGATGTCACTACATCAAATATAATTGTTTCTTCTAGCATACTCGTGTAAAAGGAATGAAGTTACTTGTATTTAAGAGGGATAAGATGTTAGGAAAAGTTCTGCATTTGTGCCTCCTCACACAGGGCACCAAAATGTTAGGAAAAGAGTTGTAGAATAGAGGAGAAAGTGTATGAATTTACAGCCAGACAGAATTTATTCAGAGAAAATTAATCCACAGAGGTGGGTGACCAACTGCCTGTCTGTACAAGATGGAGCATGAAGGCCCCAATTCCCAGGGGCCAGACCTTTTTGAGGAGGGCTAAGGCTGGGCATGAGGGTAGGGGGCAGCAGTGGAGGGGAATTCCAGGAACTGGGTGGGGGCCTTAGGAACCTGGAAAATAATGCAGGGTGGGGTATGAAGGCAATAGGCTGTGAGACCCAATTGAGTTTCAAGGGCAAGGAATACATTCCAAAGTTTATCTACTTTGGGCAATGAGGGAGAATGGCTCAGGCTTATATCCTCATTCCATCATAAGATTTTCAAAAAATGATTAGAAGATACATATTTATGAATATACAGGTTTTCTCCATTATACATTAATATATTAAATTGTATCCATAGATTTTCCAATGTTCATCCATGATCCTGTTTACTACCAGAATTTTTTCCAAGTATGAGTGAATGGTTTTTGTGGTAAGATGTCTTAAGTCACTGCTTGGGATGCCTGTATCTCAAAACAGTGCCAGTTTAAGCCGAGGCTACTCTGCTTCCAATACAGCTCTGAGATAATAGATACTGGAAAGCAGCAGATAATGGTTCATGTGCTTGGGACCCTGTGATAGAGATGAGTAGGTGAAATTCCAGGCTTCTGGCTTCAGATTAGTCATAACTGTTGATAGTATTTGGGGAGAGAGTTAATAGAAAATCTATTCCTCACTGTTTCTCTCTCACTTTCTACTTTCACTAAAATGAATAAGACTTCACAGAATGGACTAATATTTGATAAATATATTCACCTGTAATCTAGAAACCAATTTTTCCCTGTCCATTTTTTCAGTTCATTTTTTAATGTATTTTTATTTCTTTATTTGTGAGAGTTAGACTGTGAGAGACAGAGACAAAGATCTTCCTTCCATTGGCTCACCCCTCAAATGGCAAATACATTTGGATCTATGCCAATCCAAATCCAGGAGCCAGGTGCTTCCTCCTTATCTCCATTGTAGGTGCAGGGGCCCAAGCATTTGGGCCATCCTCCACTGCCCTCCCGGGCCACAGCAGAGAGCTGGACTGGAAGAGGAGCAACCAGGACTAGAACCCGGGGCCCATATGGGATGCTGGTGCTGCAGGGGGAGGATTAACCATGTGAGCCACGGCGCCAGCCCCTTTTTCAATTCATTTTTAAAAAATTGTGGGTTTTGTACTTCTGTGCTATTTCAACCATAAATATGGGGAAGTTTTACTAGATCATTTCCTTGAAGGTAAAGAGTGAAATGTGTCTATACTCTAAGCAGGATCACATTCATGGGACAAGATTTGAATATGTGGTTGTCTTGTGTTCTGTCTTCCCAGGCAAACAGCATTTGTGGGATTTTTCTAATGAAAATCTCTGTTTTATCTGCACTATTATAGTTTCCCCATATTTCTAAGGAAACCTGACATCCCAATCTTCTTAGAACTACAACAGTTACAGAAAGTTCCAATATACCACCTTGGCTATACATTCCCACCAGTTGAAATAATTTATTCCTGCAACCCAGAGTCTGCTCAATTATTGAAAATTGATTTCTAACTCATTGTGAAGACGTCAGCCCTGGTTACCTCCTCTTGTTTCTTTCTATAAACACTCCTCTATGATAATTTGAGTTTCTGGAGGTTTGTTGATTTTCACAGAAAACTTCATTTCCTTTGCCTTTACCAGAGATACTGATCTCCATAGATACTGTAGAATGTCTGTGTCTGAATCACAGGACCAGCTGTCTTCAGGAGTAAGACTTGGGAAAAACTCGTGGAAAGAACACCAGTCAATATCTGTTGCACTGCTTCTGCTTTGGCCTCCCTGCCTGTTATGTACACACTGATATGGAAGGCTCTGATGTAGGCATTCTTCCCCCATCCATGGCTCTGCTCCTTGCTCCAACTTGAAGATCAAGTCAGGTTTGGTCCTGCAGTGCCCTACTAATGGAAACAATATAGACTTTGTGAAATCACTATCTTGGGTTAATGAAAGGAGTACAGCTTGGTCCAGGAGCTATGCAACAAATGTTCCAATGTGAAATCCTTCCCAGGTGGTAGATATTCAGATTCTTCATGGACTCAAATTCTATACCTGTCCCTCATTCAACTTTATGCATAGTGCTCACTTAGTTGTCAAATAGCAAGAAAATGTTACCATTGGGCATGCGATGAGTGTCACTCACCCAGGGAGAACAGGCTGCTGTAGGTCTCCAGCATTACATCCCTGTACAGGATTTTCTGAGCTTGGTTCATGTTCTGCCATTCCTCCCAGGTAAAGTACACAGCCAGGTCTTCAAATGCTATCATCACCTGTGACAGAACACTCCTGGTCAACATGTCAACTCTGTCACCTAACAAACAATGGCAGTTGTATATCTTCTACATGGGTATGGATGAAGAAGCAAGAATGCCATTTCATTTCAGATTTGTGAGCATTTGGGCAGCCACACAGAAGCATTCAACAGGGGATCAAACCTATGGTATAAAGGCTGTGAAAATTGCCCAAGCTGGAGGGAAACAGGAATTTCTGTTCACAAAGGCCAGACTATGTCAAGGGCAATTGCACAGTAGGCTGAAAGGGGGACAAGAGTCACTCTGGAATGAGCAGTGTTCAGAAGAATGTAGAAGTATTCAGGAAAAAAGACAAGAAACCATCAGGGAAGTTATGAAGGGATTGAACAGCGAAGAATTTCCAGAAAAATACTGTACACAGTCAATGCAATTATGGCAGAGAAAAAAATTTTTAAAAGAGACAGTAGGCATTTAACTTAGTGTTTATGATGCCAGCTCAGATACTCTCTCTCTGCATCAAATTTCCAAAGTTGGATTTCAGTGCCAGCTCCAGTTTCCAGCTCCCAGCTAATGCAGACCAGGGGAAGCAATGGTGATGCCAACCAAGAGGGAGGCCTAGATTCCATTCCTGACTCTTGGCTTCAGTTGTGCCCCACCTCTGCTTGATATTTTTATTTAGGCAGTGAAGAAGTGCATGGGAGCTTTCTAGCTTTCTCTCACTGCATCAATTTCTTTCTCTATCAGGCTCATAAATATTTTAAGTAAGGGAGGAGATTCAAGAAAGAATAGAAAGTAGCTTTTGCTTTTTCTATAATTATTCTACTCATAAACATTTAAAGAACTGAAATAACATGATAACAAATTAAAGTAAAAGCTATGGAGTTATTTACCCAAGAACAGAACCTGAGAAATTCTGTACTGTAATCTGCATTTGTGACTGAGGGAAATACAGAGAGCTTTGAGAACCTGCAGTAGGCACCAGCATTGTGGTACAGCAGGTAAGTCTCCACCTGCAATTCAGGCATCCCATGTGGACAGACAATTTGAGTCCTTAGTGCTCCACTTCCAATTGAGTTCCCTGCTAAAGTGGCTGAAAGAGCAGTGAAAGATGGCCTGAGTATTTGGGCCAATTCCACAAATATGGGAGACCCAGATAGAGTTCCAGACTCCTGGCTTTGGCCTGGCCAACCATTGTGGCCATTTGTTGAATGAACCAGCAGATGGAAGATATCTCTTTCTCACTACCCATCTCTCCCTATCTCTATTACTCTGCCTTTCAAATAAGTTAATAAATAAACCTTGGGGCTGGCACTGTGGCACAGTGGGTTAATGCCCTGGCCTAAAGCACCAGCATCCCATATGGGCACCGTTTCAAGACCCAGCTGCTCTACTTTTGATCCAGCTCTCTGCTATGACCTGGGAAAGCAGTAGAAGAAGGCCCACGGATTTGGGCCTTTGTAGCTGTGTGGGAGACCCAGAAAAACCTCCTGGCTCCTGGCTTTAGATGGGTGCAGACCGGCCAGTGCAGCCAATTGGAGAGTGAAATGTTGAATGAAAGATCTCTCCTCTGTCTCTTTCTCTCTGCCTCTCCTCTCTCTGTGTAACTCTTTTAAATAAATAAATAAATTGTTAAATACAATCTTAAAACCTGAAAGAACATGCAGTAGATTATTTTCCCCACTGTGTTCTTACTCTAGCTGGGAATCAAGTTCATCTCCTCAAACTATTAAGGACTGCATTACTCTAACAATTAAAAAAATAAATGCGGCTGGCCCCACGGCTCACTAGGCTAATCCTCCGCCTTGTGGCGCTGGCACACTTCATTCTAGTCCCAGTCGGGTTGCCAGATTCTGTCCCAGTTGCCCCTCTTCCAGGCCAGCTCTCTGCTGTGACCAGGGAGTGCAGTGGAGGATGGCCCAAGTCCTTGGGCCCTGCACCCCATGGGAGACCAGGATAAGTACCTGGTTCCTGCCATCAGATCAGCACAGTGGGCCGGCTGCAGTGCACCAGCCATGGTGGCCATTGGAGGGTGAACCAACGGCAAAGGAAGACCTTTCTCTCTGTCTCTCTCTCTCTCACTGTCCACTCTGCCTGTCAAAAAAAATAATAAATGTCACTGATTTGTGGTTTAGCCCTAGGTAAGTAATTCTCTTGCAGAATGCTAAGTGTTTATTTCCAGGGTGGAACTAAAACACTGCCCACTACATCATCTGTATAACACTAAAGAATGTGTTGGACATTATGACCCCAAAATTTAGAATATTGTCCTTGACTTCAATTGAAATCATATAACAAATATATATTTTGCTATGGCAACAGAAAATGAGAGATGACATTGCCTTTTCTTGGATAAATGCAATGATTGATAGTCATGACAAATTCATCATACATCTTGTTTCTATATATTCCCTGAGAATAAAATTTACCTTCCTACATCCATTTTCATTAATAAATTATTATAAATCTAAAAACAAAACAGACAGAAAGCTGGGAATAATTCAGAAAACCACTTACAGGGGCCAGTGCTATCGCACGGTGGGTTAAAGCCACAGTCCGCAGAACCACCACCAGATATTAATTCCCACCAAATCAGGTGTGAGTGCGATTTTCAGGTGAATTCAATCAGAATTCCACAGCCATTCAGCTGGGAGGGGTGGATGAATCCAGAAACAGCCAGTTTACATGGGACTAAATCAAGCCTAATATCACAAAGGACTCTTGCATTTCTTTGGCTTTTTTCACATTTGTCTTATTTATCATGATTTGTAATGAATTTTCTGATGTGAGCTTTAGTTTTCAGACTGGAATATGGAGCCCAGGGCACGGGAGGAATGGTCTTTTTCATTCAGGGCACAGATGTTGGCTTGCTCCAATTCTGGCTTGCTGTCACTGTTTTGGGTGCCTCAGCCAATTTTTGGTTTTGAGCAGCAATTTTCTAAATGTTTTCTTGGTCTGAGTTTCTTTTGCCTTCTTCCATCCCAAATTTTGTATTCTGACGCAGTACAAACAAGAAGTTAGACAGAGGATCCATTATGAAATAAAAAAAAAAACACAATAAATTGGCTTTTCAGGCTTAGAAATCTACAGGCAGGATGACTAAGATGAATTTTTGTGTTTTGGAAAATGAAATGGAACCAATTTGCTGTGGGGACAATATTAATTCCCTCCAAATCGAGTTTGACTGTGATTTTCAGGAATATTCAATCAGAATTCCACAGCAAGTCAGCTGGGAGGGGTGGATGTATCCAGAAACAGCCGGTTTCCTTGTGACTAAATCAAGCCCAATATCACTAAGGACTCTTGCATTTCTTTGGCTTTTTTCACAGTTTTCTTATTTATCATGGTTTGTAATGAATTTTATGATGTTAGCTTTGGTTTGGAGGCTGGAATAAGGAGTTCAGGGTACAGCAGGAATCGTCTTTTTGAATCAGGGCATAGCTGTTGGCTTGCTCCAATTCTGGCTTTCTGTCACTGTTTTGTGTGCCTCTGCTAATTTTGGTACTTAAGCAGCAATTTTCTAAATGTTTTCTGGGTCTGAGTTGGTTTTGCCTTCTTCCTCCCAAAATTTTGTATTCTGATGCAATACAAACAAGAGTTCAGACAGAGTAGCTATTATGAAATAAAAAAAAAAAATTGGTGTTTCATGAATAGAAATTTACAGGCAACGCAACCAACATGAGTTTTTGTGGTTTGGAAAAAGAAATGGAACCCTTTTACTTAGGGGACAGATATTAATTCCCTCCAAATCGAGTGGGAGTGGGATTTTCAGGTGAATTCAATCAGAATTCCACAGCCAGTCAGCTGGGAGGGGTGGATGAATCCAGAAACAGCCGGTTTCCTTGTGACTAAATCAAGCTGCTGCTCCCTGTGGACTTGTCCTCCTCAGCCTCTGACTAGAGCACAGCCACCTCTCCAATGTTGACATCCTCTGACACATGTTTCACTCTTCTGTTCTCTCTAAACTGCAGACTCTTGGGCAACATATGTAACTCTAATGCATCAACTTGCATAGAAGCACACACCTGAGGACTCCACAGTCTTGGATTTCAGGTTGTAATTAACTTTCCTTTTCAGAGGACTGGTGAAAAAACAAGTCTGGAAGCCAGGGTGTAGCCTTGTGGTTCAAATGCCTATGTCTCATATTGGAGTTTCTTGGTTTGATTCCTGGTTCCAGTACCTGCCTCCAAATTCCTGATAATGTAGACCCTGGGAGCTAGCAAGAAATGGCTCAGATGATTGGGTTCCCTACTCCTGGGACAGCCCTGGCCACTGGGGACATTTCAGCAGTGAACTAGAGGGTGAATACTACTTCTCTGTCTACTTGTTCATTTCTTTGCATCTCCAATTAAAAAACAAAAAAGTATGTTTGTATCATCCATTAAAATAACTTCCTCAATGGAAAAAAAGAGTTTCATTGTTAAATTGGGGAAAAATAATGCTTCTTGGTTGTGATATTAGAATAATGCATAACTGTACATCGGACATCCATTGTGGACAAGGAAGAGAAAGATGGAAGCAATAATTTTTATTTCTGGCTTTGGTACTTGTCATGTAATCTTGAAAAATTCATTTAAACTCATGGTGCCTGAGTGTCCTTAAAATTACAGGCTCATCTAGTTGAGGCAGGTGGTGTAAGGGGAGGTGGCAGGAAGCTGAGAGCTTTCCTTGTTTCTGTGCCAACAGAGCTAAGTGACATTAGCAAGTCATTTGACCCCTCTGGATCTTCCTCCCTTGTGAGATAAGATTGCCTTTATAGTTAAAGGATTTATTCTACACAGTCCTATCATATGGTTAGGCTCACATGACTGTGAAGTGTTTTATAAACTGGCAGTGTAATAATCAAGTTGGCACTGAAGATGAAATGCTAAACAGCATAGAACTTCTAAGGCTTGTAGTTCTATGAGGAGCTACACAGAAACATTCAAGTTCATGGGCATTTTTAAATTTAAAAACAGAATCATTGAATCACTGTTCAGAATCAGTATAGTTGCTAAAATTCTTATTTATAATCACTGAGATTGGCAGTGTAATTACTGATAGCATACTCCTAGTGTTGTATATTTTAGTTTATACAATACTTAGACTATATAAAATATAGGTAGCATGGGAAGTGCGATACACAGCAGTCTTGTAGAATGGCAGATATCCTAAACAGCACTCTGGCCTCAGAATCAGCCCTTAAGGCACTCAGATCTAGCTGAAGAGCCCATGAGAGTATTTTAGGTATGGAAAGCCACTCTGGCAAAAAAGAAAAAAAAGGACCTAAATAAAAGATCTCTGTGAGTGAGATCCCAGTAGAAAGAACGGGCCATCAAAGAAGGAGGTACCTTTCTCTGAAGGGAGGAGAGAACTTCCACTTTGACTATGACCTTGTCTAAATAAGATTGAAGTCAGTGAACTCAAGAGGCTTCCATAGCCTTGGCAACTCATGACTAGAGCCCAGGGAGATTTCTGATGCCATAAACAAGAGTGTCAGATTGTTCAGTCAACAACAGGAATCACTGTGTGCTTACTCCTTTTGTGGGATCTCTGTCCTTAATGTGTTGTCCAATGTGAAGTAATGCTATAACTAGTACTCAAACAGTATTTTACACTTTATGTTCTGTGTGCTGCAAACTGATGAAAACTTAATATAAACTAAATCGATCTTCTTTGTATAAAGATGATTGAAAAAGAATCTTGATGTAAATGGAATGGGAGAGGGAGTGGGAGATGGGCGGGGTGCTGGTGGGAGGGGAGTTATGGGGGGAAGCCTTTGTAATCCATACACTGTACTTTGGAAAATTATATTCACTAAATAAAAGTTTAAAAATATTAAAAAATAAAAATATAGGTAGCAATATTTAATGCTTCTCTTACTGTTCCTGGATTGGATTATAGCATACATTAATAAACCTTTTTTAAAGATTTATTTATTTATTTATTTGAAAGACAGCATTATAGAGAGTGACACATAAATAGAGATGATCTGTCTGCTGTTTTAATCCCCACGTGGCTGCAAGCAGCTGGAGCTGGGCTAATCCAAAGCCAGGTGCTTCTTCCAGCTCTCTCACATGGATTCAGGCACCCAAGTATTTGGGCCACCTCCTGCTGCTTTCCCAGGCACATTAGCAGGGAGCTAGATTAGAAGCAGAGCAGCTGGGACATGAACTAGTGCCCATAGGGGATGCCAGCACTGCAGGTGGTGGCTTTACCTTATATGCAACAGCACCAGCTACAGCCTATTCATTTTAAATTAATAACTAAAGATTATCTGCTGTTCAGCCTCAAGGCTTTGGCTTGGCCCAGCCTCTGCTGTTGTGGACATTTGGGGAGTGAACCAGAGGTTGAAAGATCTCTCTTCTTATGTCTCTCCCTCTCTAACCTTGCCTTTCAAATAAATAAATGAGTCTTTGAAATAAAAATACAGGCATAAATACACACACACACATACACACACACACACGGTACCAACACAGTGGGTAAAGCCATGGCCTGCTGTGCCAGCATCCCATATGGGTGCTGATTCAACTCCCAGCTGCTCCACTTCCAATCTAGCTCCCTGCTAATGTGCCTGGGAAAGCATCAGAAGGTGGCCCAAGTGCTCGAACCACTGCATTCATGTGGGAGGCCTGGCAGAAGCGCCTGGCTTTAGATTGGCTCAGCTGAGGCCAATTTGGGAAGTGAACCAGCAGATGGAAGATCTGTCTCTACCCCTTCTCTATAACTCTGCCTTTCAAATAAATAATAGATTTTTAAAATGGGGGAAAAGGGCAGTTTTGTTGCCTTCCCTTTACCTAGAGTAACATAATCAAAATCTGTTAGGCAAAGAATAAGGGAAATTCTGAGATCATGTATTGACCACAGAAGAGAATGGACTCCTTGTGCATTTTCTGCAAGACCATGCTAGTTGGAACCAAGGGAAGCATAACAAAAAAGGGGAGGCCTATATCCCTCTTATTTGTCTTCTTTGTTCATTGGAGCAGTGGAGAGTTGAGTAATGTAATATTGGTGTTTGTCTCCATACAGTTCATGTCTATTTAGCTGGTTCTTTTTATTTGCATTTCTTTTTTATTTATTTTAAGAGATTTATTTGAAAGGCATAGAGACAGGGGTCTTCGATCTGCTGGTTTGATTCCCCAGTGTTTGGGTGAGGCTGAAGGCCCATGAGCCCCCTCCCATCTCCATGTCGTGTGGGGTCCAAGCACCTGTCCATCACCACTGCACTCGTTGGCTGGAGTTGGAGAGGAAGTAGGGCGTCAGGGAATGGAACTGGTGCCCATGATGCGGGCCCTGCAGGCTGTGGTTGCACCCCCATGCCATGAGTCCGTCCTCGATGAACCTTTCTTTAAAGTGGAATTAGGGGTAAAAATTGTCTCAGGTGCATGCACGTTTCTGTTTTGAGAGAGGCTGAGGCCCCGTGGGTGCCTGGGGGCCAACAGAAACACCTGAAGCCTTGGCCCCCAGGTCCCGGTTTCTCCCCTCTGCTTCTGCCCTGCCTGCAGGCCTGGCCCCCTGCTCCAGTGGTGCCTCAGGGATTTCGGCACCAAACTGGTCACTTTAGGTCACTTTGTGATGCCTGACTTCTGCCCAAAGAAGGAAGCAAGAAGGGGCCCAGCAGGCTTCCCCCGACCTCTGGAGCCCCGAGCCATGGTGCCGGCCCACAACCCAGGGAGCCCGTGATGATTCTGGACCAGCCATTGGGACCCACGACCCCTGACCCCAGGCTCCAACCCCTTCGAGGTCACCACCGCAGCCTCCTATTTAGCTGGTTCTTAATCCTCAAGAAGGGATTTAGGTCAATGTTCTATTCTCATCAAAGACCTTAATGTTTAATTAAAGATTCTGTTAGTAATTTTAACCCTGGGTCGTTCTAAAGATGTGCTGTGACTTAGGTTTAGAAAAGAGCATCTTCCTTGCCACCCTCATCTCAGCTCTGGGGGCTGTCAGTTCTCCCTGCACAGATTCAGTAATGCATGCTTCTTCTCTACTACAAAGATCTTATGTTGGTCATATTTCCAGTTACCAAAATCAAATCAACTCACACCTGGACTCTGAGTATTCAATGACATTAGTTATCAAAATAAATGTATTCAAATATTCAAAGACCACTTCAAAGCTTAACTGCCTTCAAGAGTGTTTGGCACTTGGAACAGCCACTGTGGTTTTCTACACATGAGCACTCACTATTTTATATACCGTTTAACAATTCAAACATCACTTCAGCTTCAGCAATACACAACAATAGAATGGATGATTCTACATAATAAACATGTTACATTAGTTTGGACTTAAAACCTAGAATTAAAACCATGTGGTAATATGGATGGATTTAAGGAAAGATGTATAGCTAGGTAGCTAAGGCTACAGAATCCCAGACCTATTGATTTTAAGTGAGTCTGGAACAACAGCATTCCATTGCATTATCTTCCATCTCAGAGTCCTGCTTTTCCAGTGAGACCCACCCCACTCAGACCACGTATTTCCTGCCTGTGTCTTCACGGTGGTGGAAGCTGTTCTCATACAGGCATCTCCTGGACAGTCACCAGCTTCCTGATTTACTACCTGAACTGGAATCCCCAGTTGCGACGTATATTTCCCAAACACCCAGGCTGAACTGAATGTTCGTCTCTGGCAGTCAAAAACTTCTGCCTTAGGAAACAGAACATGTCCTCTACTCTGGGGCTCCTTTTTCTTCTCATGGGGTTCTGTGGTGATCTGTGGTTTTCAACACAAGTCTGGGAGCATTCTGACTCAAAAGAAAGACCAGGGATAAGAGTTCTTTCTGGGGGCTGGTGTTGTGGCATAGCAAGTTACACTGCTGCCTGCAGCACTAACAACCCACATGGATGCCGGTTTGACTCCCAGCTGCTCTACTTCTTCCACAACTCCTTGCTGGGTAAAGCAGCAGAGAATGGCCCAAGCGCTTGGTCCTCTGCCCCCACATGGGAGACCTGGAGGAAGCTGCTGGCTTCAGCCTGACCCAGCCCTGGCCATTGTGGCCATTTAGGGAGTGAGCCAGCAGATGGACCGCTGTCTTTCCCTCTCTTTTTCTCTCTGTAACTCTGCCTTGCAAATAAATACAACTTCAAAAAGTTATTCTCCATCAAGCAATACACCCTTTTCCAGGCAGTTGTAAAGCTGGGAGTCATAGCTTCTCTTATATTTTGGATAATAAGAGTTTTGTTTTGAAAGCATGTTCATCTGAAACAAAGATCACTCATTATCCTTTGTTAGAGAAGGGGACTCTGCTCTTTGAAAGTGAAAATCAGAAGCTGTAATGTGTGATGAGCTCCACCTGCCAGGTCTGGGGAGACTTATTTGAAAGACAGGGCATCAGGAGAGGAAGCTTTTCAGATTCCCTGGCCCTTGCTTTAGTCTTATGTCTTTACTTCTTTTCTTGCTTCTTGATGTCAAGAGTGTACACTTTATGCTGAAATGAGCAATTGTGTCTAACCTCTTTTGAGCCTTTTTCTAAGAACAGTGTATATATTTTTCTTGCATATAAGGATAGCTTCTGGGGTGGGTGGATTTTTTTGGAAGTTTTCACAAGCCATCCAGTAGCCTATATTTTCTTCACAGAATTCAGTTTTTAAAAAAGCTTCCAATACAGCCAGACCATCTGTAGGTAGGGAAGAGCAGGCAGAAAAATAAAAAGAAACATGAGGAATATGAGGAAGCTAATGATCAAACATTCCCTTGTGCTTTTCTAGTACTAGGATTAGCTATTCTCTTCTTTTTACTCAATCCTGTAATCCTGCGGATTTAGCTCTTTAAAGACAAAGATGCCTGTAGGTAAAATACTTCAGTTGGTTCCATACTACTAAAACAGAAATACTTCAGTTTGTTTTAGTGCCAAAAATGTATTTACAGGAGAGGCATAAATCCTCAGGGAACTAAGTCTCTTGCAAACACTGCATGCAATGGAAAGCATCCTCAGCCTCAACCAAGAGCACTGCCATTACAGAGCTTAAGGCTGATTTATCTTCCCCACCTGGTGTGAATATGTTGAGAAATAAGCGGAGATAAACAGACCTTCTAGGTTAAGTCAAATTCTCCTTGGTGAGCTGCTCATTTCAGGACACAGCCTTTCTGCACTCTTGTGATATTTGCAATGGATTCAATTCAAGCCTAATTCACAATTGCTGGCCAGCAGCTCCTGGAATGCTTCTGACCACAACAGTGCTTCCTTCGGGGAAGGTCTGCAAGAGCAGTTCTCTAATGAGTTGTGCTCAGAGCAGTTGCCCTCCCAGCTCAGCAGTGAGCTCTTCAGATTGCAAACACAGGAATCTCAACTTACTTGATGAAAGCTTGCTACCTGCTTTTCTTGCCAATTGTGGCCTTCCCAGGAATGGTGGAGTTTTGCCATAGGTAGCTCAACCCAGTCTTCAATACTCTTATTCTTACAAAAAAAAAAAAAAAGACAATTCACTAAGTGGTCATCCTTGAATACACTACTGAGCCTGAATGCATTTTTACCAAATAAAGTTGCCCAATAGCTATAAACCAAAAGCCAACAACAGGCTTGCCCACCTAATATTACACTCAGCCCTGAAGTACTGAGCAGTTTCATCAGTTCCTCAGAATGTAACTACGCTGTGAGGACTACAGATAGGGATACCCAAATTTTAATTATCAATACACTGCACAGCTAATAAAGCAGATGCTGTCTCTGGCCCACAAAAGGAGACAGTTTCTCTGCAAGGTTAACCGCAATCGGGAGACATTTTGCACCTGATGGAACCCGCAGCGGGACTGCTTTGAGCCAGCTCCTCTCCTTCCCTTTCCACCTTCGGTCCAGGATGGGACAGAGACCATGCACAGGAGGTGCCACCAGTCACCCGTTTCCCCCTGTCCACCTGCAATGCTTCTGGGAGGCAGATGCCACAAAACAGTGATTTGTTCCATGATTGTCACTGTGTGAGATCAGCCCATCATGAGAAAATGACCATGGATTCCAATGAGATATGAACCGCAGAAGCACTGTCCCCAGCATCAGTACAGGAGGGTGGATGATGGAAGGCACAGCATGGCCAGGATCTCTAGGGACCCCGCAGGACTCTGCTGCCCTGGATGCCTACAGCAGGCAGCAGCACAAAGGCCCAGTGCACCTCCAGCACCCTTCTACCAAACCCTTCCCCCTGTCTGCCCATGCAGACCACACAGATGCTGTGTCAGTGAGTAAATCAGCACCACACACTTGGTTTTCCTGATGAGACTTGGCCTTCATTGCTTCCCCAAGTGCAGCACGTGCTGCAAGCCTCAGCCAGCAGGGCTGGCAGGAGAGGTGGGCAGTCGCACTCACCAGGTCTGTCTCTTCTTCTCCTGCCCCTCCTGACTCAGGGGCCACCGCCGGCATTTTAGCCCCAAGGCACGAAACGGGATGGCCAAGAACCTAACACCACCCATGTCATGTGCACACACTGCAAATACCAGCTGCCCACCAATGTCCACCAACTTTATAGCCAGCCTAGCATGGGGCGGGTCTGGCAGCACTGGTCCTGCCTCAGGGCAGCAACGATTGTCCTGTGGCCCCCTGCTGGACTGAGCCTGAACTGCCCTGCAGCAGATTCTGGAAGCAAGAGAGCTGCTGATGGCTGAGGCCCTGGCTCAGAGTACACTTAGAGAGACCCTATGCCTGGCAAGGGCACTGGGGCCCTGGACTTTCCCAGGCTGCAGTCCTAGGGTGGAGGCTGGCTTGGCCTTTCCTCCCCCAGCCCTGCCGCAGGTGGAGCGGGGTTCTCACGGGGGCATCTTCCTTCGAGGGAGAGCGGGTGAACCCCAAATGCCATGACTCCCGGTGCCGGGTGCTGGCCTGCAGCCTTCCGGGAGGGAGTAGGTGACAGTGACTTTGTGGGGAGGTGACACTTAAGCTGGGCCTGTATTTTGGGTTAGTTCTGGATGCACATCCCAGTGCACCTGGACCTGTGGGTCTGCTGCAGGCCTCCTGGAGGCTCTGGGAGCTGGGCATCCTGGTGACAAGGGCAGGAGGGTGGGAGTTCGAGGTGCTGAGCTCCCGCTGGGTGCACCAGACACTTTGGAGCTGTTCAGAGTAAGGAGTCGAGGTCACCTCCTGAACCACTGCTGGTCCCAAACTCCTGATTTGGGATTTGCCAGAACCCTGAAGTAGGGGTGTGGTGGGGGTGGTAGTGGTTGGCTTCAATGCACTGTATTTGTGAATTCTTCAAACACAGCTTCTCCCTACTCCTGCAGGCTTTCAAGTGATTGACGAGGACAGAGTCCCTCAGCTGCAAAGTGACTGAAGTTTGAAAACTACGTCCAGAACTTCACAGTGTGTATTCAGGTGGTCATCCTTCAGGCCTGCAAGTGGACAGCAAGAGCCACAGTAAGATATTAATTACTGTAGATACTCTCCTTTCTTTCCGGTAGACCCACCAAAAGAGAATGGGAGATGAGTACTTGAACATTGGAACCAGTCAGTTTACTAGGGTGAGCTGCCAGTACTGGGAGCTCAGGAGTGGACATGGAGAGCAAAACATGCATTGTTACTAAAGAGGACAGTTAGGCATTTTACTGTGAAAAGGGAAATCATTTAGATGTGAACAAGACACCTTAAGAAAAGGTCTGTATAGATATTTTTGTTTATTTGCAAGGCAGAGAGAGCCCTTCCATTTACTGCTCATTCCTCAAATGTCTGCACCAACCAGAGCTGGGTCAGGCTGAAGCCAGGAACTCAATGTGGGTCTCCCACACAGGTGGCAGGGACTCAAGTACTTGAGCCATCAGCTGCTGCCTCCCAGGGTTCTGTTAGCAGGAAGCCAGAAGCAGAAGCAGGGCTAGGGCTTGAGGCCTGGGCATTCTGACTGGGATGTGGAAGGCTTTACCACTATGCCAAACACATGCTCCAGTAAGCTGTTTCAACACATTTGCAAAATGTAAGAATGTGGTTTTAAATATATGCTCTTCATCTTAAAAATTTGCATAATCTTATATTCAGTTTCATATGATTCAATACTTATTATTAAATACAAGTAACATTTAGACACATGCTTTCCTCACCAATACAAACCTCAGTAATTTTTTCACTTAGAACCTTGAATATTAGCATTCATTCAGACTGAAGTTCACTCATAGGCTGGGAATTCTGACAGAGACAGTAGGGAAAAAAATCTAGATGTGTATCTGATACCTAATAAGATTCTGAACCTGACTGATAGAATCTCAGTAACTGTTCAGAGAGTCACTTCATACCTCTCCCCTCTGTAATGAGAAGACTGTGTCCTTTGGCCACTTTCACATGATGTTATGTAAATCTAACCTGAAAAGCCTTTTATAAATTCTGAAGTACCATACAGAAGCATATTATGCATTTCCATATGTGTGAAAAAAGGCAATGTCAAAGGCATAGCTATTCCAGAGAGAAGTTAGGAGGATTAGCTCAGTTTGTAAATGTGTAAGTACCATTAAATATCTACATATTTGAAATAGATTTATAGAGTGTGGAGTTCAAGATAGATATTGAATAAATGCACTCTGGATAATAAGCAAATATCAGAAATAATGCCACACCCATCAGTGTTTAAACTCTTCAGACAGCTCCATGCCAGGGAAGTGCAGTGATCCCTGTAAATTAACAAAAATCAATCTGTGTATACCCATGGAAGCCACTGGTTTATATGCAGTCTATACTAGAGGTTTTTGTGTTTAGTAAAATAACTTGATTTTTTAATGAATGCTTTCACACTCATACCTGATGCTGAGTGGCAGACAATTTTTTCTGAAAAGTATGTGGTTGAGAAATATAAATATAAATCAGTTTATAATTTTTGTGTCTGAATATTTTTCTGCATTGAAACAAAACCTGCAATAATCAGAAGACTTTTCCTCAACAAGTTGCTATATTGATGCATCTTCATTTATGTATGTAATGTATGCTTAGGTAAAAGGAATAGAGAGAGAGATCTCTATCTTCCATCTGCTGGCTCACTTCCAGATGGCCACAAAAGCTGGGGCTGAGCCAGGCTGAAGCCAGGACCCTGGAACTCTGTCCCAGTCCCCCATGTGGGTGCAGGAACCCAAACTCTTGGGCAATCTTTGCTGCTTTCCCAAGCAAAGAGCTGGATGAGAAGTGAAGGTGGTGAGTCTCAAAGCAGTGCCATAAGGCATGCTGCTGTTGCAGTTGGCAACTTACCTCTTTGTACCACAATGCTGTCCCTGGATTGATGACATATTGAAGTGCTGCCACTGGCTTTTGGCTAAATAGGATGACTTAACATGTTTTCCACTCTGTGGAAGAGGAACAAATAAGGCAGTTGGTTGTAAAAGTTGCCCATGGAAACCACAGCCTGAGAAAGATGAATCAACTCACCTTGCATTTTCCACCTTGCATCTACACCACCCTTTTCTGGACAAACATCTGATTGTATGCCCTTGTGATGGAGGTTCTCAGGGTGCTGGAACATTTTGTAATTTTTTAAAAATATAGATTAAGAAGAAGGCAAATAAACAAAAAATTACAAACTGCTGCCAATACCAAGAAGAGATTATTGAGAGTAAAAGGTCACCTGTTGGAGCCAGCACTGTGGCACATCAGGTTAAAGCCCTGGCCTGAAATACAGGCATCCCATATGAGTGCTGGTAGAGTTCCGGCTGCACCACTTCCAGTCCAGCCTTCTGCTAATGCACCTGGGAAAGCAGTAGAGGATGGCCCAAGTCCTTGAGACCTTTTGCACATGTGGGAGACCCAGAAGAAACTCCTGGCTCCTGGCTTCAGTTCAGCTCAGCTCTGTCCATTGTAGCCATTTGGGCAGTGAACCAGCAGATAGAAGATTCTCTCTCTCTCTCTCTCTCTCCCTATCTATATAACTTTTTCAAATAAATAAGATAATTTTTCTAAAAAAAGGTATCCTGCCATAATTCTTTCTTCCCTGTTAATTACTAGGAATTATAAATTGTTATGGGGCCAGCACTGTGGCAAAATGGGTTATACCAACAACTGCAGCACTAGCATCCTCTATGGGCACCAATTGCATGTTCTACTTCTGATCCAGCTCCCTGCTAACATACCTGGGAAAGCAGCAGAATATGGTACAAATCCTTGGGTCCTGCACCCAAGCTGGGACCTGGATGAAATTTCCCTGACTCCTGGCTTTTTTTTAAAAGATTTGTTTATTTATTTGAAAGAGTTACACACACACAGAGAGAGAGAGAGAGAAAGAGAGAGAGAGGGAGGGAAGACTTCCATCTGATGGTTTACTCCCCAACTGGTTGTAATGGCTGGAGCTGCACTGATCTGAAGCCAGGAACGAGGAACTTCTTCCACGTCTCCCACTTAGGCTTGGGCCCAAGGACTTGGGCCTTCTCCTACTGCTTTCCCAGGCCATAAGCTGAAAGCTTGATCAGAAGTTGAGCAGCCCGGTCTTGAACCAGCGCCCTTATGGGATGCCAGTGCTTCAGGCCAGGGTGTTAATCTGCTGGGCCATAGCTCTGGCCTCCCATGCATGTGCATGGGCCCAAGCACTTGGCCATTTTCTACTGCTTTCCCAGGCCATAGCAAGTAGCTGGATCAGAAGTGGAGCAGCAAGAAGCAAGGACTCAAACCAGTTCCCAAATGGGATGCCCATAATGTTTTCTTTAATTGGAGAAATGTTCCTTTGATAGAATGAGCATATGACCCCACAATATTCTCTACTTACTCATAATAGGGTCTGAGATGTAAAAGTCATGATTAATTTCTTAGAAGAAAATTTACATACCCAGAAGCAAAGAGAGAAAATTAACCTTTTGTTTTTCTCATGATTGAATCAGAGTTTCAAAACTAATACTTAACTTGTATTTTAGAGGAGTTAATGACTTAACCATCTCTTCTATTAGAAATACTATGTTGTGGCCAGTGCTGTGGCACAGTAGGTTAAAGCACTGGCCTGAATGCCAGCATCCCATATGGGCTCCGGTTCTAGTCCCGGCTGCTACTCTTCTGATCCAGCTCTCTGCTATGGCCTGGGAAAGCAGTAGAAGATGGCCCAAGTCTTTGGGCTGTTCTGAGGCTCTTAGCGTAGTGAAGATATCTTAGATTCTCATTAGTGAAATCTTTAGAAATGTCAGAAAGCATGTAACTTTCTTTAACGATCTGAAACAGAGATGAGATCCATAAGGGCAGAACTGCTCAGCAGCCACAATGCAGGAATATGTATCTTTCTGACGATATCTTCATCTGCTTCTTGCAGTTGCAGCCAATCTGTGAGCTTTGGTCTGTTTTCTGCCCTTGGGAGGACCTAGGGTGCTCTATATTATCTGTAAGGATTCAAAATTTGTTGCATATTAGTGTCTAATCATAAAATTTCCAAAGTGACAAGCTGCATGTAATAAAATATGCAGGACTACAAAAAAAATACAAACATGGTGTACTGTCTATAAATTACAGCGGTAAATCTCTATTATAGAGATACACATCTCTACACAATTCTCTCTTTCTTTCCCTCTGAAAGTCTACATTCAGCTCTCGATGGTGTGATTACTTAGGAATAGATTTCATATACTTACTTTCATAATCAGTGAACTCGGAATTATTATTGTAGTATTGAGGATTGTACTGACTAAAACACTATGTTTATTCCATGTTAAATAACATCATCCTATCTTTGGATTCCATTTGTCCTGCTACTGATGTATTCACAGGAGAGGGGAGGTGGGAGGAAAACCCAAGATCCATCAGGGTAGAGGAGGAATGTCAGAGGCTGTGGTTCTATTGTACTGCAACTTGGGTTCTGGAAGAACACATGAATGGACCCAGATGGTTTGAAGCTAACTGAGGGCCTATGTTCTGTACGCTTGTCTGTGGTACTGCATTTTCATTTATGTAAAATTTATTTTCTTCAAGCAATATATTAATTTGGATGAAAATGAAGATGTTAAGGAATTTTCAGAATGGGTCTGTTTAACCCTCATTGGCTTTGTTTTTAGGCACTTAACTCAGAAAAGAAAAGATAGAAAAATACATTTTGGGTTCTCTTCATCTATACCACGGCACTCTTTGGTTAAGATTTATCATTTTGTCATATTTGATTCTCTAGACTCCCTGAAAAATCCCCTACTTCATTAGATGGAGTCCGTGTCTCACCATGGCAGTGAAAAGTTTAAAATGTTCCAGCTGTGCATTTAGCTAGGCCATGGACACCTGCCATGGCACTTGCCAGCCAATTGTGTCAGGGGCATCATCTGAATCAGAATTACTTGCATGAAAACAAGGAGTTGCAGATTCTTGCAGTGAAAGTGGAGAGGAGCAGGAGCTGCAGAACATTGCCAGGGGTGAGTGTGCCATGGGATGCCATGTGGTGGCTGGTGTCTGGGGTGCTGGTTCTGCAGAAGATAGGGCTTATGGGGGCTGGTGCTGTGGTGTAGCAGGTAAGTCTGCCGCCTGCAGTGCCAGCATCCCATATGGTCACTGGTTCAAGTCCCGCTGCTCCATTTCTGATCCAGCTCTACTATGGCCTGAGACAGCATTAGAAGATTGCCCACATCCTTGGACTCCTGAACCCACATGGGAGACCTGGAAGAAGCTCCTAACTCCTGGGTTTGGATCAGCTCAGCTCTGGCCATTGCATCCAATTGGGGAGTAAACCAGCAGATGGAAGATTCTCTCTCTCTCTCTCTCTCTCTCTCTCTCTCTGCCTCTCTTCTCTCTCTGTAACTCTGACTTTCAAATAAATAAATCTTTCTTTTTTTTTAAAATAGCTTATGCTGATGGGTAGTGGTCATGGAAAATGTATGGGACATTTTGCAGCAAGATTTTGGATGAATTTTCCAACCCCTGAACCTCCTAGAGATTGGAATAGACTTCTAATGCGTAACTTCCTCTTATGCTTAATTAGGTTTTTGTTTTGAATTGTTTTTGATGAAACAGCAAGGAATTCTGAGTTATAGACTTCCTATTTCAGAGAGGAAAACACTGATGCCTGCATTATAATTAAATAATGCCTATCACCCTTTCTTAAGCAACAAATGATCACAGATTCTCTCTTTGCTGCTAAGTAATGAGCATGGTGATTCTTCCCTCCATAACCATCTTCCCACCTACACTCCCTCCCCTCTTCCTCCTTCCTCTCCTATTGACATGGAATGCCTTACATTGCTAGGGTGAACATTTAACCCGCTGGCCCTAGGTGTTCATACACTTCAACTGTGTGTAATTATTCATATTCCCTTTTTATGACCAAGCTTATGTCAGAACGACAAATTATATATTCACCTAATACTGAGAGTCATCAAATTGATTTCTATTTTCTTCTCTCTTAGGCAGTTCTTGAGGGGCAGAAATATTTATTTTGTATATCATGTATTTATTCAACTAAAAGACTGACTGTCAAGATGCTGAGTTTTAGTGTCAAAGCAAATATGTTTCTAGACCCCATGAAGTTTACAGTCTGACAAGAAAGAGCAATCTACCCAAAGAATATTGTTTAACATAGTAAATGCTGGTGTGAAGCCAGTGGATAAAGATTGAAGCATTCTTAATCTAGCACCACCTCTAATCCCATGATCTCTAATTGAGAGAAGTAATCAGAAACACAGAACTCCATGTTACCCAGTTATCTCTTTGAATTTCTGATTAAAAAATAAAACATATCAAACAACACACAAATACCCAGGAGTGCATAATATTTATATACTATCTTGATATTAAAAATAAGAAAAACTAACCATTAAATAATAGCAACTTTGAATCTCCTTTGTTTTCTAGACAAGTTATAATCCTATGTGGTTCTTTACAGTAAATTATTACAGTAAATTACAGTACATATTACAGTAAATTATTACAGTAAATAACTATAGTAAATTATTTTTGTAGGTACACTTCATCTCTCTCACATTTTTCCATTTGATAAATCAGATTATAAAAACTGAGACCCAAGAGAAAAGAAAGATTTTTAAGCTAGTGTTATATGTTGATTGGCTCTCTAAAAAAGATTTATTTATTTATTTGAAAGTCAGAGTTACACAGAGTAGAAGGTGAGAGAGAGATATCTTCCATCTTTTGGCTCACTCAGCAGTTGGTCACAATGGCTGGAGCTGTACTGCTGCAAGGCCAGCAGCCAGGAGCTTCTTCTGGGTCTCCCACACAGGTGCAGCTTCCCAAGGACTTCGGCCATCTTCCACCACTTTCCCTGGCCATAGCAGAGAGTTGGATCAAAAGCAGAGTAGCCGGGACTCAACCTCCACCCATATGGAATGTCCATGCTGGCAGTAGCTTTACCTGCTATTTCACAGTGCTGGCCCCTTGATTAGACTTTATCTTAGACTTTTTAATGATATTAAAAAACACCATGCTTTTCTAAGCTCTTTCCATTCAGTTTCTACTTTGTAAACTCCAGATAATACTGTCCCCAGAATTAATCTAAGGTATAAATGCTATGATATAAGGCATTTAACCCCTTAACCTGTCTCCTTGAATACTCAGCTATGTTAGCTCTGTGTCCATTCTTCTGTCTCTGTACTAGATGAATAAAAAGACAGTGTAAAATGATTTGAAAAGAACTATAAGGGGTCAGCGCTGTGGTGCTGCTGCCAATTGGGGAGTGAACCAGCAGATGGAAAACACCTCTCTCTCTCTCTCTCTCTCTCTGTCTCTGCCTCTCCTTCTCTGTAACTCTGACTTCCAAATAAATCAATAAATCTTAAAAGAACTATAAACATCAATAAAACACAAATGAAAATTGTATTCTCAAAACTGGATATTAAACCATGCCTTCTACACCTCTGTTAAAAGTTACATTCTATCATAGTCATTTATGATTTCTAGGGCCAAAGTAGTAAATAAGATTTTTCTGGAAGAGACAGAGGTTATGAGGGAGCCAGGATTTGGGGTCAGTTAGCAGCAGTGAGTGTCACTCTTTCAGATTTGATTCAGGAAAGGAAGAACAGCAACTGATCCCTGAGATTTTGGGTTGGGAAGGAAAGGAAGGAGGGACTGAATAAAAGCAAAGGCCCTCTGGTTGTGGGCACCCACCCCCGACTGCAGCCTTTGGGGAGGGCCAGCTGGTGTCTCTAGGGATGCTGCGGACTGGACTCCATTTCCCAGAGTTCCCAGGAGCTCCAACATATTCTGCTTCCCGAATGCCTGTGCACATGTGTGTAAAACTGCCAGTCCCTGGGGCTCTGAGTTGGACCAGAGGGAGTTCATTCCCTGATCAGGGTCAGCCCTGGGGGCTGTGGTGCTCCTTCTCTCTCATTTACTGCATCACCTGCTCTGCACGTGCAATCCCAGGCAGTTTCCAAGTGCTCACCCGAGCCTGCCTCCTGCTGCTTCTTCCCTCTTCATTGTCCACCTGTGGGACCCAGTTACCAGGGACTCTGTTCCCCACACTCCCTGCTTTGCTCCCCGTGTTTCTGGAAGAAAGCGTACCTGCTCTGGGACTTTCTGCTGCAGGTTTGGCATGCAGGAAGGGGCGGCAACATGTGTGGGAGAAGGGTGGGTGCCAGGGCACCAGCGATCCTGGCAGTTTCCCCCGAGGTCAGGGCTGGGACCTGGGCTGTTCTGTCTCCCACCTCTGCTTCTCAGGCTCCCAGTGCCTGGACTCTCTCCTGCAGAACCTCACCCAAACTGTCCCTAATGTGCTTAATTTAGTGGTTACAGGAGAGAGAGGGCAGCGTTCTGGGAACCTGCACACGCAGAGAAGGAAGGCGGAAAGACTCCCACTCTCCACAGTTAAATAAGCTGGGTTCCCACTGTGGGTGGTCTCAGAATACAGTCGGGCTGGGCCTCTTGATGTTTCCTGGGCTCATTTCTGCAGGGTGGGGCTGGATGGCCTTCAGCAGGGAGCCTGTGGCAGCAGAGGGGTGGGAAGAAGGATCTGACAAGGATCTGCCCCACTGCTCTCATCCTGCATCTCATCTTCCTGGTGGGGAGCAGTGTGAAGCGTGAATAGTTGCTTTGTGTGTTTATCCCTCTCATATTAATTATCAGATTTTTCCAATGTGGAATTTGAAGCTGTTCCAGAAACCTGGGGTGGGAAAACTCTCTTCTTTCAAACAGGCACAGAGACAGTGGAGGATCCAAGGAGTTTCTATTAATGGCCCTAGGCTCAGCTGGAATGATTTCCTGAGAACTGAGCATCAAATTCAAGTTTCTTAGCTGTTACAGCATTGGTGGGTTTAAATGGCAGCCTACATGACTTAGGACCACAATTTCCAATGGTCAGTGGGTCCAGTATGTTTGTAAAAGAGATGCTGGGGACAGATTTATTAGGACAGATTTATGACTGGAGTTTACAGAAGCAGAACTTAGGACATCTTCCCTCCCTAGATAAGATTTCAGTGGGCAGCTGTTTCACTCGTCAATTGTGAGCATCCACTTTTAAAGGTTTGTGTTGGATGAGGTCCACTTCTCTTTCTTTGATGATGTATTTGGCTGCTTTTCATTTTCTGTCTTCAGCTATCTCTTCTCCTGTTAGCAAGGCTGTCAACTGTTTTGACCTGCCACTGATCCCTTTGCAAAGTGAGAAGGGAACTAAAATTAATGCAAGTCTACTGTGTTGTCAATAACTGGAGCTACTATTTTAAAGATTTATTTATTCATTTGAAAGAGTTACACAGAGAGAGGAGAGAGACAGAGAGAGAGAGAGAGAGAGAGAGAGACATCTTCCATCCGATTGTTCCCTCCCCAATTGGTAGCAACAGCTGGAGCTGTGCCAGTCTGAAGCCTGTAGCCAGGAGCTTCTTCTGGGATGAAGCTGTTTTTTGAAATAATTATTTATTTATTTGAAAGGCAGAGTTACAGAGTGGCAGAAACAGAGATCAATGGCTGGAGCTGTTTGGATCCAAAACCAGAAGCCAGGAGCTTTGTCCAGGTCTCATAGGCGGGTGCAGGAGATGAGGGATTTGGGCCATCTTCTACTGTTTTCCCAGGCCACAGCAGAGAGCTGGATGGGAAGTGCAGCAGCCAGGATCATAACCGGCACCCATATAGGATGCTGACACTGCAGGCAGTAGCTTTACCCACTATGCAACAGTGCTGCCCACTAACGGGAGCTCATTTAATCTGAGTATGCATAAAGTGGAGAATTACAGCATCATAAATACAGATAAGTTACAGTTTTTCTCTGCGCAGTACTTTACAGTTACCCAGTGATCCACTGAGAATCTTACTTTCCACACTGTGTAAATAGGAAGGTCAGTTACTTGTCTTATTTTGGGTTCTGTGTTTAAACCCATGACATTTTTGACATGGGAGGATATTAGTTCTACAATTTCATAGAGACTGGTCTGTGGAAGCATCGATAGAAGTTATAACTGTGAGAGTGGTAAGAAAGAAGAAGGGAAGAAATAAGTGCCCCTTACGCCACACAGAGGTGTCCACAAATGGAGTAGAAGACGTGCCCTTGAAAACTATGGCTGACTTTCTGGGACAAACTGTGTTTGAGTGCTTCACATGTTCTGATAGAAAGGTGTTGCCACCAGGTTATTAGTATATTTATTTAGTTAGTTTTTAAAGATTTATTTATTTATTTGAAAATCAGAGCTACACAGAGAGAGAAGGAGAGGCAGAGAGAGAGAGAGAGAGAGGTCTTCCATCAGGTTCATTTCCCCAATGGCTTCATCATTGTGAACTTTGCTCAGTTCCTGACCTATACCTTTCCTTTAACCTAGTACTTTGCCATGTAGTAGCCCATGAAAACTGCAGACTGCATAAATGAATGAATACTTGGAGGGTTGTGATTTCTTAGAGGAACATCATGAGACAGAAGGAATAAAACAAAACAAAAGTATCCTCCGTATATAGAAGGTATACTGTTTTTGCAAGCCACAGCGAAGAGGAAGAAGCAGGAAAGTAGTGAGACTGGAAAGTTTGTGGCAAAGGTAATAGGCACTGGTCAAGAATTTAACAAGCCCATTAGGAAAACATTAAGGTTTCCTTACTTCCATGTAGACTCTGCCCTCTTATGGTGAACAGGGTCCTCTAAACCCACTTGTTGCACAAATGAAAATCCAAGCATTGTCTTCTCCCACAGATGGAGTCTGCTATTGGTTTTGATTTACATTTCCCTAATGGCTAGTGATATTGGGCATGTTCATATATGTCTTGACCATTGAGATTTCTTCTTCTGAGAAACATCTATTCTGATCATTGCCCATTTCTTACGTGTACATTTTGCTTCTTATTTGGAGATTTTCCAGTTCTATATATGTATGTTCTGGCTATCAATCTTTTGTCATAGTCAGAGTTTTCAATGTTTCCTGCCATTCTGTCCATTGTATCTTCACTCTGTTGAATACTTTGTTGTGAAGATGTATCTTAATTTGATATGCTCAAATTTGTATATTTTATTTTGTTACTTGTGCTTTTGGAATCTGACCCAAAACTGTTGTCTATGCTAATATTTTACAGTTTCTCATATGTTTACTTAGTTTTTGGTTTTATATTTAGACTTTTAATTCACCTTGAGTTGCTTTTATATAGTGTATAAGGTGTTGGGGTATATTTTCAGGCTTCTACATATGGATAATCACTTTCCTTTAAACCATTTGCTAAAGGGATTCTTCTTTCTCCTGTTTGTTTTCTTTCCATTGTTAAATAGGAGTTACCTGTAGAAAAGTCGGTTTATTTCAGCTGCCTATTCTTTACCATTGAACTATGTGTCTGTTTTTGCAACAGGGCTAACACTGCTTCTATTTTTTTAAGATTTATTTATTTATTGGAAAGGCCAGATGCTTCTTCCAAGTCTCTCATGTGGGTGCCAGCACCGTAGAACACAGTCCATCTTCCACCAATTTCCCAGGTGCATTAGTAGGGAGCTGGATTGGAAGTGGAGCACCTGGTCTCCTAGCAGCAACATATGGGATGCATGCACAGCAGGTCAAGGCTTTAACCCACTACACCATAGCACCAAACCCTTCCTTATTTACTTCTGCTGTGATCTTTCATTATTCACTTTTTTCTACTGCCCTGCATCTTGACTCATTCCTGTTTCTTTCTGGGTCCTGGAGGATGGTAGTAGGTTGCTTCTGGGATATCTTTTTTGTGTTAGTAGATACTTGGTAATCTGAAATCACAGTTTTTAGTTTCTATATTTCTCTGCTATCACAAGGACCTTCTAGATGACAGCAGAAAATGCTGGCAGAAATGAGGATATATTAATTTGCTAAGAAAATACCACAGAGAATATGATGTAAATCATGGAATTTTACTTCTCAGAGTTCTAGAGGTTGAAAATGTGGATCAAGGGGCTTAAATAGGCTCGATTCTTCCAGAAGCCTTTCTCCGATGTGACAGACACATCTATCATTTTATCTACCTAAAAGCACTTTCTTCAGGTAGAGTCATGTTGGTGGTTAGCACTTCAGTGTTTGAGTTTTAGGGAGGCACATTTCAGTTCACAACAGCAAAAGGGGCCCTGTGGTCTACTTCAGTGACAGCCATCTCTGCGGAGGACAGAAAGTTTAAAATCAGCGTTAGGAATTCTCACAGTATTAATGTCTGCTATCTCCATCAAATGTGCATTCATGTACACACAAACAAAACTACCTGTACACATAAACACATTCAACAGTGGAAATGCCTGATGGTTATGTACAGGTAACATCAATATAATAATCCATAAGATGGCCTATTAGCAGACATTAAAAAAAGAATTAGAAAGAATGACAACAAAATCTGCAATTACCTATATTTATGGCTATATGTATGATATTCAGTATTTATAGTTGTTAAAAGATGAATACTGATGTGTGGGAATTAAAGATAAACCTTACCTTGCAATATTGCAGCCTAGTCTACATGAAAGATGTCTTCCTAAAACCTTTCCCTGGGCCCACTCTGTGGCATAGTAGATTAAGCATCCACCTGCAGCACCAGCATCCCACATGGGCACCAGTTTGAGTCCCTGCTCCTGCACTTCCAATCCAGCTCTTTGCTAATGGCCTAGGAAAACAGTGGAATATGCCCTGAGTGCTTGGGCCCCTGCACCCATGTGAGAGACCTGGAGGAAGCTGCTGACTCCTGGCTTCTGGCACCTGGCTTCAGATCAGCCCAGCTCCAGCCATTCTGGCCATTTAGGGGTGAACCAGTCGATAGAAGACCTCTCTTTCTCTTCCTCTCTATATCTGTAACTCTGCCTCACAATAAAGAAATACATTTTTTAAAAACCTTTCACATTTTAAATTTCTTAATTGTTTTAAAGATTCATTTATTTATTTATTTACAAGTCGAGTTACAGACAGAGAGGAGAGCCAGAGAGAAAGAGAGAGGTCTTCCATCTGATGTTCACTCCCTAATTGATTGCAACTGCCAGAGCTGTGCTGATCTGAAGCCAGGAGCCAGGAGCTAGTTCCAGGTCTCCCAGATGGGTACAGGGGCCCAAGGCCCAAGGCCATCTTCTACTACTTTGCCAGGCAATAGCAGAGAGCAGGATCAGAAGTGGAGCAGCTGAGTATTGAACCGGCCCCCATATGGGATGCTGGCACTTCAGTCCAGGGTGTTAACCTGCTCCACCACAGCACCAGTCCAACATTTTAAATTTCTGATACTCTAAAATAGCACAGGACTCCATTATATCTAGGAAAGATGCATTTAAAAATTATAAATCTAGTGCATTTTAGCAGAAGTTTTAACAAATACTTCTGATTTTCTCAGCATTATGTACTAAATAAATGACATGAGTCATTGTCAGATTTTTAGCTTTTGACAGCCACTTATAATATTTCACAGCTTTTTGAAATGTATTGCTAGTGTATTTTTCTCAACACATGCACTGGATTTTACCTATAAGGTTGCCTCTTATAGGATTTGCATTTTAATGGGTTTTCATGGCACATGTAATCAACATCTGGAAAGCCTCTAAAACACATAAATAATAACATGAATCAGGCTTTTTTCTTAAAGATTTATTTATTTATTTGAAAGTGCTGCACAAATAGAGGAGAGGTAGAGAGAGAGACAGACAGACAGACAGAGACAGAGAGGTCTTCCATCTGCTGGTTTACTTCCAGTTAGCCGCAATGGCTGGTCTGTGTCAATCCGAAGCCAGGAGCTACTTCCGGATCTCTCATGTGTGCAAGGCCCCAAGGACTTGGGCCACCTTCTACTGCTTTCCCAGGCCATAGCAGAGAGCTGGTTCAGAAGTGGAGCAGCCACAACTTGAACTGGCACCCATATGGCTTGCCAGCACTGCAGGCAGCAACTTTATCTGCTATGCCACAGCGCCTGCCCCACATTGCATCTCTTTAAGATGATATGGATTTAAGTTCATGAGAAATTATTAGCATCGTGGGAACTGATAGATATGGATGAAGCAGGATGGACTTGTTAGGAAGGGTGATGTTAATTTTCTTATAAAATAAATAAATAAGAAATTAAATATGGTCAGACATAAATGAAGACTAAATTTTATTAGTGGTGATCCAGAAAACACAGATCTCAGGTCTTTTTCTTCCAGTGTTAAGTTTACATTTTTAAATGCATATTAAGTGAACAAATTTCATGTAATTTATATATACAGTTTGAAGAGCAAACTGATAACATCCTATCCTATCTTCCCTTGGTCTCATATTTCCAACTTGCTCCTTCTCGTTTTATTTTCTTTTAATTTTGACAGCTGCATGCTTTGATTTTATTTTAGAATCACAAGCTTTAACCCTCTACAAAATAAAGAATTCAGCAAGTAGTAGAAGAAATATCAATGAGTATATGTTGTTTACTCTATCAAAGAGTACAGAAAAGTGCTATGAACAATACTCAAATCTCAAAATGCCATATTAACTCATGCTACTTTTCGTTGTCTATATATTAATTACCACCAGTCAGAGAAAACATATGGTATTTGTCTTTTGGGGGCTAGCTTTTTTCATGAAGCATACTTTTTTCCAGTTCATCCATTTAGTTACAAAAGATAGGATTTCATTCACAATTATGGCTGAATAGTATTTTACACTGTATTTATAGCTCATATTCTTTTTCCAGTCACCAGTTGATGGACTTCTGGGTTGATTCCATGTTAGCTATTGTGAATTGAGTTGTAATAAACATGAGGTACAGATAACTCATGCCTATGCATATTCTATTTCATTTCATGTGGATAAATTCCTAGGAGTCAGATGGCAGGATCATATGGTATGTTTGTTTTCAGATTTCTGAGGAACTGCCTTCCATAATACTGCCTTCCATAATGGCTGTACTAGCTTCATTCCCACCAACAGTGGGTTAGGGTACCTTTTTCTCTCCCTCTCCACCAGCCTTTATTGTTTGTTGACTTTTTCAAAAGAATTATTTATTTGAAAGGTGGAGTTAATTATAGGGAGAGGCAGTGGCAGAGAGACAGAAGTATTTTATCTGCCTGTTTATTCTCCATATGGCACAACAGGTGGTGCTGGTCCAATCGGAAGCCAGAGTTAGGAGCATCTCCCTGGTCACCCAAGTGGGTGCAGGGACCCAGGCACTTGGGCCATCCTCCACTGCCCTCCCAGTGCAGAGCAGAAAGCTGGACTGGAAGAGGAGCAACCGGGACCAGAACTGGCACCCATATGGAATGCCGTCTCCACGGGTGGAGGATCAACCCAGTGTGCCACGGCACTGGCCCCCATCAGGGATATTTTTCTATAGTACTCTCTATCCACTGTATCTTTTTCTAGTTTAAGAATTAGGGTGATGCAGGATTAATCGAAGGAGTTTGAGAGGATTGTCTCTCTTTCAATTCTTTTGAATAATTTGAGAAGTATTGGAATTAGTTCTTTAAAAGTCCTGTAGAATTCAATAGTGAGGCTGTCTGATCCTGGACTTTTCCTTGTTGGGAGGGTCTTTATTACGCATCCAATCTCTGTCTTGGTTTTGGTTTGTTTAGCTTTTCTATGTGTCTTCATGACTCAATTTTGATATATTGTGTATGTCCAGGAATCTGTTGATTTTTCCTCTAGGATTTCCAATTTGTTAGCCATCACAACCGATGCCCACATCCTATATTGCAGTGCTAATCTGAGTTTTGGGTACTCCACTTCCAAACCAATTTCATGTTAATACCCCTAGGAAGCAACGGATAATAGCTCAAATTCTTTCCTTCTTGTCATCTAATTTGGAGAACTGTAACCTCAATGGGGACTTGAGAACCTGGTCTTGCACAGTTGTAGCCATATAGAAAGTGAACCAGCAGATGGGAGACCTCTCTGCTTCTCTTTCCTTCTCTCTTTGTCTCTGTGTCTCTCTGCCTTTTTTATCATATTAAAATATTTAATTACTTACTTGAAAGAGTTACAGAGAGAGGGAGAGACAGAAATCTTCCACCACCTAATTCATTTTTGAGATGACTTTAATAGCCAGAGTGTGGCCAGGTTGAAGCCAGGAGCTTTTCCTCCGATATGTGTGGCAGCATCCCAGCACTTGGGCCATCTTTCCCTGCTTTTTCAGTCCATTGGTAAGGAGCTGGATCAGAAATGGAATAGCTGGTACTTGAACTGGTGCACATACAGGATGCCAATGTAACAGATAGCAACTTTGTCCACTGCACCACAACCACCAGCTCCTCTTTCTGCCTTTCCAATAAATAAATCTTTTGAAAAAGAACTTAAGGTAGTAAAAGTCATCATGACTGAGCAATGGCAAATTTATTGAAGTGATCTATTTTCTTAAAGATCCTTTTATGAATTTGAAAGGCAGCACTAGAAAGAGAGAGTGGGAGAGATGGATCTTCCTCCTGGTTTGTTCACTCCTCAAATGGCTGCAATGACTGTGGCTAGGCAAGACTGATATCAGGAGCCGGGGGCTTCTTCCAGGTCTCTCACATGGGTGCAGGAGCCCCAATATTTGAGTCACCCTGTGCTGCTTTTCCAGACACATTAGCAGGGAACTGGATCCATTTGGAGATTAATGTCTATGATACTCTCCTTGCAGTTGAAGGATTTAGAATCCGTTTCAATTATGGGTGGGCCAAGTACAACAGCTTCCAATTGTCCAAGGTTTGGATTAGATGGGATCTGAGAAATTTTGTTAAAATAGTTATTAATCATAACTCTGAGCTTAAGCATTTCTTACCAAATTTTCGTGTTTGCTGATGTTTATATCTATGGGAAAATTGGGTCTCTGGATTGCAACCAATGAAAGCATCCAGACTAACAGTAATAAGGTCAACAGTCAGCAGAATGATGTCCAGCTGAACTGAAATAGCTTTTCTTATTTGGTAGAGGGGTTACCTCCTGCATTATACTGACATACTGACATAGACAGTAGATGTTGGAGCCTGTCCCTTCTGCCAAATAGAGAATACTACATTTTGGTCCATCATATATATATTTATATATTATAATATATATTATATTATATATTTCTATACATAATATAGAATTACATATAATTATTATAAATATATAATTATATATGAATTTATTATTTATATATAAATCTATAATTATTTCTGATCCAGCTCCTTACCAATGGATTGAAAAAGCCGTGAAAGATGGTTCAAGTGCCTGGGTTGCTGTGACAAAGAGCGGAGGAGAAGCTCCTGGTTTCAAACTGGCCACACGCTGGCTTTTGAAGTCATCTCAATAATATATATGTATATTATATATAATATTAATAATAAATTATATAATATCTGATTATAATTAGTATATATTATATAATATATTGTATGTTAAACTATAATATATTTTATATTGAATATATTTATATACATAAATATATAAATAAATGTATATATATAAATTATTTATTTATGTATTTGACAGGTGTACTTACAGACAGTGAGAGGAAGAGACAGAGAAAGGTCTTCCATATGCTCATTTACTCCCCTAATGACTGCTGGGAGCACAAGGACAGTGCCTAGAGTTTATTTTGATGGATTTTAGCCCCTTTCATTGGAGGGAGGCCCAATGAAGCTGGACTGATTTGTAAACCTCAGAAGTGTCTTTTCAAGGTGAAGGCAAACTGAGACTGAGGGGTTTTTGGAAAAACTTGGAACAAAATGCATTTGCCACACTTGGTTAAGACACATCATTTATTTATTGATTTCATCAGATCTGTTAACATTGAGTATAAGGTACAGGGGACATGGTGGATGGCATATAGCAATATGATTTTAGTAATATATCATGAGGTGCTTTTTCTTTTAATGGATTTAGCAGGTAAAATTGGGCTACCTAATGGGATATAGCTGGAATAATCACCTTTTTACTAAATAAATCTGAGGTAATAAATATTAGTATATGATGACATTGAGTTTTCTTTTATTGGGCCTTCTTGGTTATTTTAATCTGGGATTTGTGAATTCTCATTTTCTCTAGGCAAGTTTTAACTGAAAAATTTTATTTTATTCTTCATCATGTTGGACCAACTCTGCTGCTTCTGGGATTTTTTTAGTACATCTGACAATTGGAAATTTAGACAATAGTATAGTTAAAAAGAGATGTACCAAGTAAAGTACTTATTTTTATTCAGATACATATTTTCTAAAATTCCTATTGAGTATCCTTGTTAAATTTAGTTGCATCCCAGGTTAAGACTTATTGGAGACAGGTGCCATGGCTCAATAGGCTAATCCTCCACCTGCGGCGCAGGCACACTGAGTTCTAGTCCTGCTGGGAGAGCCAGATTCTGTCCCAGTTGCTCCTCTTCCAGTCCAGCTCTCTGCTATGGCCCAGGAGTGCAGTGGAGGATGCACAAGTGCTTGGGCCCTGCACCTGCATGGGAGATCAGGAGGAAGCACCTGGCTCCTGCTTTTGGATCAGCGCAGTGTGCCAGCCGCAGCACACTGGCCGCAGCGGCCACTGGGGGTAAACCAACAGAAAAAGGAAGACCTTTCTCTCTGTCTCTCTCTCTCACTGTCCACTCTGCCTGTCAAACTAAAAAATAATTTTTATAAAAAAGACTTATTGGAGCCACTCTAGTGATTATACCCATGAAACTTTGTTAATTAATGCAAATAGAACCTGGGAAAATTGATGTATATCTTATGCTGTAGAGACTTAAGATTGAACATCTTTTTTTTAATCTTTTTTAATTATATAATTTAAAAACAAATTTTAGATTTTTTTTGACTTTACTAAGCCACAGCTCTGGCCCCATTAATATGTCTTAACAATGTTTTTTCCTCTCAGACTTATCTCTATTGGTTCAGTTAACTGCATGTCTTTTCTTTAGATTCAGATTCTCTCAGCTGTCAAAGCTTATTCATCTTAATTCTGTTGTTCCTATTTCCCTCCCTTTTATTCTGTCCCTAGGCTAATTGAGGTCATGATTCTCCATTCCTTCTGTGTGGTGTCACAGTAGGCTTGAAGTGTTCTTTTTCTCTTCTGATTTCTAAAGAAAGAAATTATGTATTCCCCCAGTTTAGATATTTTAATAATTCATACCAAAACAAAGGTTAAATGTTCTTAATTTGACAAGAATTTTCAGGGCCAGTGGTGTAGCATAGTGGGTAGAGCCACCACTTGTAGTGCTGGCAGCTCATATGGATCCAGATCTCTGCTAAAGCCTGGGAAAGCAGTAGAAGATGGCCCAAGTCCTGGGCCCCTGCACCCATGTGGGAGACCTGGAAGAAGCTCCTTGCTCCTGGCTTTGGATTGGCACAACTCTGGCCATTGCAGCCAACTGGGGAGTGAACCAGTCGATGGAAGACCCCTCTCTCTTCTCTGCCTCTCTCTGTGTAACTCTGACTTTCAAATAAATAAATAAATCTTTAAAAAAAGAAGTTTTTCTAATTTTAGATTTGTTCTCCTTCATTGTCACTTCAGGGTGTGTGTAAAGAGTGCATATCCAGTTTTTCTATTTTGGATTTTTGGGATTTTGTATTAGCTCTGCTGTGTATTCATTTTTCTCGAGCATTGGTGATATCTTCTCCTTAGTTGTATTAAGAGAGAGAGCAATAGCCCTCATGTCTTTTTAGGTAAGTAAGACATATTAAAAACAGAGCATTCAGTATACATTCATAGTAGTTTGACTTGTTCAATTGATTTACATGACCTCCCTTGGACATTCTTGGTCTCTGCTGTACAACTTTCTATACTCATTAATTCTTTGATATTCCCAAATCCAGAAAATGAATGACTCAACAGCTGTGTTCCTGTTCTAAGCTGGGACTCAGGGTAAGAAGCAAAGTGGAGGTGTTCAGGAATCTAAAGGTACATGCTACATAGCAAAGCACATCATTTCCTATACAAAGTGACTGGGAAATCCAGAATCTTTTGCACACATATTGGATCCTGAACTATTACTGGACTATTCAGTAAGATTTTAATGTATTTATTTTCTGTGTGTGTGTTTGTATTTCTAAATAAACTCTGCTGGGCTACTTAACATTAACATGTATTGCAGAATTCTTTCATCAGTTTTTACTTTTAAAAAATTTCTCTTTCAGTTTTATGGGAGAGGGTAGAAGCTTTCCGCTATGTAACTGAAAATTCATTGATTCATTAAAGTTAAAAATATTTGTTGGAAATGAGTGGAATACTATTAATTCTTGTGTGATTTACATGAAACTAAATACATTCTCTATTTTGTTTTGCTTAAAATTTCTGCATGTGTGGACTTCTTTTTTCCTTCTTGCCCCAAATCCCTTTGTGTATTGGGATGGCAAATGGGTTTTACACTGGAGAAAACATGTTATTTTGGCAAAGAAGTACTTAGCCTTCCTGCTTCAAGTATTCAAATATTGCATTAGAAATCAGTATATTTGTTTACTGTACAAATGTCCTTCATACAATTTTGTAATCTTCTGGGATGGGAGAGGGAGCAGGAAATAGGAGGGTTATGGGTGGGTGGGGGAAGTTATGATTGTCAGTATAAATTATTGCCCTACACTTTTTATAGACACTCTTCAAAGCATATCCTCAAACTAATTCAATTAATTTAAAGGATTTATTAAATGATAGACTACATGAAATTTATCGATGTATTTTATCAAGCAATCATCCAATGTAAATGATTACCATATGTTTGCACTTCAGTGAATCATTCTATTGTGAATATTTTGGCATCAATATAATTTTGTTTAAAATTTCTTTATGAAAAAATATCTGGACTAGAATTCAATTGAATGCATTGCATGGTTTTGTTACCTAATGACAAATTGCCTTCACTGAGGTTTATAATTATTTATTCTTTCAACACTAATGTTATGTGTTTACCAAATACAGTAATATTAATATACATTTGGGGTTGGCACTGTGGCATAGCGGGTAAAGCTGCAGCCTGGCAGTGCTAGCATCCCAAATGGATGCCGGTTTGAGTCCCGGCTGCTCCATTTCTAAGCCACCTCTCTGCTAAGGCCTGGGAAAGCAATGGAAGATGGTCTAAGTCCATGAGCCCCAGAACTCACATGGGGGACCCAGAAGATGCTCCTGGCTCCTGGCTTTGGGTCAGTGCAGCTCTAGTCATTGCAGCCAATTGGGGAGTGAACCAGCAGATGGAAGACCTATCTCTCTTCTTTCTGCCTCTTCTTCTCTCTCTGTGTAACTCTGGCTTTCAAATAAATAAGTAAATAGATAAATAATTTTTAAAAAGATACATTTGTTTGCAAACAATATGTGACATCAATACAACTACTTAAATTTTCTCATACAAGTAGTTTAATTTGGAGGCCTGAATTATGGCTGATTGGTTCTGTAGTCTAATGATATCTTTGAACCCAACTATTTTCCCCTTCTTTATGAATTTCAGTGTTGTATATTACTAGAATTCTGAAAAAAATTCACAGAAACTTTAGGCATCATCTAAACATCATAATCTCCAAAGAGCAAAAATCATTGCAAACTATGATTTTCTAGAATTATTTCTTTGGATAATGCTACAATTTTATTGTAGCTTTAAATTGAGCACACACACACACACACACACACCCATGTACCATACATACATTCACAAATGTACATACACAATCAGCAAGTCTCCAATGCATTTACCAAAGTGCATCAATGTGCTAGTTTAAGATTACTGCCAAAGAATAGTCCCTTTCTTTAAATACCAATTTACTCTATTGATTTATTTTTGACCAAAAATGATGCAGTTTAGTTACTGTTTTGACAAAGAGGCAGGTATCATCGCAAAGCACAAATGAGTGAATAAGTTACATTATCCAGATAAGAAATGGCTCACTCATCAAATTAAAAGGAATTGAATCTAGTTTGAGTTACCATGTCAAGCAAAATATGAAGTTTTACAAAACTTGAATGTATATAATTTCAAATAAATTTTGAGTTGTATCTAAATGTGTACACTACAACATTAAGCATAAAGGCACAGATATTTAAATAACTTTATTTAGGAAAATGTGAATAGATAATAATAATAATTGCTAACATTTATTTTATACCAGGTGATGTTTCCTGAATTTTATGTTTCCAGAAAAATGGAGGTAGCTCCTGTTATTTTAACTTTAAAGAAAATGCAACTGAGGCATGAAGAGGTAAGTAACTGGTTTGCCCAAGGATATATAATCATGAAGTGGCAAAGCCTTAGACTTGGCATGATCTGAATGGCAGCCATTTTTTTTCACAAATTCAATGTTTGATCTATTTCATATATTCACTAAAAGGATTTACTATCAAATGATACTTTCTGATAAAACCTATGAAAACTGCAGATGAGTATTGCTCCAAAGCAAATACTTGAGGCTAGCATTACGTGTAGCAGGTAAAGCCATTGTCTTTAAATTTAGCAAAGATATGCCTTGTTAGATGAGTGTACTTTGTGTAATTCTTCTTGTCAGTGTATACACTTTAGAAATTGATTACAGGGGCCAGTGCTGTGGCACAGCATGTTAAAACCCCAACCTAGGGTGCCAGCATCCCATATGGGTGCTGGTTTGAGTTCCAGTTGCTCCACTTCTGATCTGGCTCCTTGCTAATGCACCTGGGAAAGCATCAGAGGATGGCTCAAGTCCTTGGGCTCCTGCACCTGTGTGGGAGACCTGAGAAAAGCTCCTGGCTCCGGGCTTCAGATCAGCTCAGCTCCGGCTTTTGCAGCCAATTGGGAAGTGAACCAGCAGATTGAAGACTTTTCTCTCTGTCTCTACCTCTCTATATAACTCTGTCTTTCAAATAAATAAAAATAAATCTAGAAAAAAAGAAATTGATTACATCAGGCAACACATATGAACTTTTTTATAGAAAGATTGACCTTTAGAAAAATTTTAGACCTACAGAAAAAAAAATGTGGTACAAATGTGAACTTTTGAATAAAAATCTATTTTTCATGAAAGCATGGTGTTATAAAACAGAGCAATACCTCACTGAGAACCAAAAATAAATTGGACTATCTCATTCTGTGATTTGAAATCTAGGGACAAATGTCCTTTATTTTTCTTACAGAGAATGTAAATAGTGTTGTGATATCAAACTCATTCTAAGTTTAGGTACCCCATGGAAAGTTTGATCTAATGAAAACAAATCTGTTGGATCATTTACCTCATACATTCCACTACCATGAAAATAATATATCTGTCATGATACATCAAGAAGAAAACATATTTATGCCTAAAAATACAAATTCAACTATTACAAGCTGTTCAGCAAAATTTAAATTGTATGTTTTTAATATTCTAAAATGGAACATTTTTCTTTGCTTCTCAATAAAAATGTGATACACTTTAACATCTTCAGAATAAGAACTGAGAGTGTACAAGGCAAAATTTATTTATTTACTTATTTATTTTTTGCCAGACAGAGTTAGACAGTGAGAGAGACAGAGAGAAAGGTCTTCCTTCCATTGGTTCACCCACCAAATGGCCACCATGGCCTCCCGATCTCCCATGTGGGTGCAGGGCCCAAGCACTTGGGCCATCCTCCATTGCTCTCCTGGGCCACAGCAGAGAGATGGACTGGAAGAGGAGCAACCGGGACTAGAACCTGGGGTGCCAGCACTGCAGGCGGAGGATTAGCCTTGTGAGCCACGTACCCGGTGAAATATAGTTTAAAGAGAGAATTTATAACGTTCATTTTTAAAGTAACAAAAACATTTTTCACTTCTTGGTTTGCATTTTAAATTTGTACATATATATATATATATATATATATTAGCCATCCTTACTGGTTATTGCAAATTACCACATCCCAAAATTAATTGCTTCTCAACATTTACAATTTGTTTCTTCACTTTAAAGAAAAATATTTGTGTCTCTTGAGTAAACAAGTAAATATAATGATTTGGCATCATTTTATAAAACTCAAATCTGTAAGAACTCAAAAACCACTGCAGAAATATTCTATAAGAATGTACTCATGCATATTGTTCTTACAATAGATTCACCCATGTCATAGGAGAGCAACTCCTTGCTCAACATTCAAAATGTTCACAGTCTTTGAAATATTCCTTTTAGCATAGTGACCACAGTTGGACACAAGAGAGTCTTTAAAATTAAAAGAAACAATTTGGGTATGCTGACTTTCCTAGTCTTCTTGTTTTCCTGGGACAGAGTATCTTTTTTGAATGTAGGCTGACAAGGATACAACTCCCACCACAAAGTAAAATGCCTAAACATTAGAGCACTGCTCCTGACCCCTGCTCACTTGTTCCTCTATGTGGGATTTATGAATGACTTGCATGAATGGAGAGATGAAAGAGGCAATGAGCTACCAACCCCCCTTTTCTTTATTTAGCACTTTTCTAGGATGCCTATGAGAACATGGGTTCTTGTCTGCCCTTTTTTATACTGTAAATTTAGCAAAAAACCTGTGCTCTGTAAGTGACTAGGTAAGGATGCAATGTAATGTACTAGGGCAATGGAAAGGAATTTTTGTTGCTAAGCACCAAGACCAACAACTCTGTGGGCTAGAAAGCTTACATTTTGACTTCTTTCCATGTCCAGCTTGAACCATTCAGAATTCAGAGAAAGTAGGAATGTAAGTTATGAACACACTTCACTGCCACAAATGTTATGATACTCATCAGTTTGTAATCAGGAATGACTTAAAATTTAACCAAAAATACCACAGTAAACTATGGCAGATTCATCAACACCTACACTTATAACTAACATCCACATTTATAATTGCATCTTTCTATGAAGGATCTGACAGGAATTATTATCTGGGATGGATAATTAACAACTCCTTATACAATTTTTATAATGTACCAAAAAAGTGAACTTTGAATCCTTTGGGAATTGGATAAGCTAAATATATTTGTATTTGATGAATTCAGGCTGAGAACTTGTAAGTATAATACCAACCATAATACCTACGAAAAATTAAATACCTTGGAATAAATTTAAGAATTTGAAAGATCTTCACAATGAAAATTACAAAACATTAAAGGAAGAAATAGAAGAACACACACAAAAATGGAAAAATATTTCATGTTTGTGCACTGGAAAAAATAATATCATCAAAATGTTCATACTACCCAAAGCGATTTATAGATTCAATGAGACCCCAATCAAAACTCCAAGAACATTCTTCTAAGATCTAGAAAAAAAGAATGCTTAAATTTGTGTAGAAACACAAGAGACCCCCAAATAACTAAAGCAACATTAAACAAGAAAAAGTTGGAAGTATCAGAAGACCAGATTTCAAGACATACTACAGGGCAGTTACAAACAAAACAGCCTGGGACTGGAACAGAAAAAGACATGTATACCAATGAAACAAAATATAAACCAAAAAAATTAATCCATGCAGCTACAACCAACTAGTCTTTGACAAATGAGCTAAAATCAATCCCTGGAGAAAGGACAGTCTCTTCAACAAATAGTGTTGGGAAAATTGGATCTCAACATGCAGACATATGAAACAAAACCTGTACTTACACCCATACAAAAATCAACTCACAACTGATCATGACTCTAAATCTATGGCCTGATATCAACAAATTACTAGAGGAAAATATTGGGAAAACTGCAAGATATTATCATAGGAAAGACTTCTTGGTAAAGACCACAGAAGCACAGGCAATGAAAGCAGAAAGAGACAAAAGGGATTACATCAAGCTTAGAAGATTTGTGCTGCAAAGGAAACACTAAACAAAGTGAAGAGTGGTAGAAAATATTTGCAAACTATATAACTGATAAAGGGTTAATATCTTGAAGTAACCCCTTGACAGTAGGGACTCCACACCATGAGACTCTGGTCTGAGACTATGATCTAAAACAGTTGAATAATAGCAGTCCACTACATCACACTTGGCAGAGCACAGAAACCCCATAGTATGATCGCTCAAGCTTGGAAGTGAATAGACTACACCTGGGTTAATGATAAAAATGTAATTTGTCTATGTCCTATGTATGATTAAAACCAATACCTGGATTAATGTCAACATTATAATTGGAATTGTTAAGATTGTAACTGGTATTGTCAATATTATAATTGATACTAGCTTATTGATACTAGCTTATTGATAGTAGATTATAATTGATACTGGTTTCACATAGGTTTTAGGTCAGTAACCAGTAACCAGTAACCATGTATTCCCCCCTATTCCTAGCAACCATGAATTCCCCTCCCAATTTTGTGGTTTTTGCCTTTATAAACCCTGTTGCTTTCGGCTTCAGGGTCGAGAGTTCTTTAGGGCATCAGCACACTCTCCACCACCTGCAATAAAGGACCACCAAATTTTATCAATCTGTGGAGCTCTTTTGTTCGCAGTCACTCAGGTACAAACAGCAATCTGATGTTTATAAAGATCTTAAGAGACTCAACTTCAACAAAATAATGCAGTTAAGAAATGGGCAAAGGACATGCACAGAAAATTTTCAAAGGATGCAATCAATACAAATGGCCTACAGACACATGAAAAGATACTCAACATCACTAACCATCAGGGAAATGCAAAGAAAACCATAAAGTTTCATCTCATCCCAGTTAGAATGTCTATCATCCAAAAATGAAAAAATAATAAATGCTGGTAAGGATGTTGGAGAAAAGGCACACTTATACGCTATTCATAGGAATGTAAAGTAGTACAACCATTATGGAAGACAGTAAGGATATTCCTCAGAAATCTGAAAATAGATCTACTATATGACCCAGCCATCCCACCCATGGGAATTTACCCAAACAAGATGAAATCAGGCTTTGAAAGAGTTACTTATAACCCCCATGTTTACTGCACCTCAATTGGCAATAATTAAGATAAGCAATCAAATCAGATTCCCATTAACTGATGTCTGGAAAAAGAAAATGAGTAGTATGGAATACTGCTCAGTCATAAAAAAGAATGAAACCCTGTCTTTGCAATACATGAATGCAACTGGAAACCATTATGCTTACTGAAATGAGCAATTCAAGAAAGATAAATGTCATTTCTTCCCTGATAAGTTCTGATTAATATAGGATACAAGAGTAGATAAGAATGAAATGGACTTATGATTTGATTATTGTTTTAAGCCCTTGTGGATACTCTAGTCAAACTGTGGTTTTGGATTTTTTTTATTTGTTGAATAGTATGGTTAGTGGTGCACTAAACCCAAGGTTCAAAAGAAAATTGTGAAATTATGTTTTTTTGAATTTATGTTTTTTGCAAAAATTATAGAGAAAAAGGAAAGGTGAATGGGGATTGATGGAGGGAGTGAGGGGACTATGGATATCTTCTTAGCATTGTATTTATAAAATACATGATATCTGTTCTCTTTATATTAATAAAAAAATTTTGGAGAGCCTAAAGGTAAACATCTCCTACGAGCTGATCTTCAACAGAAATGCTAAGAATATTCACTGCAGAAAGGACAGTCTTTTCAATGAATGGTGCTTTGAATATTGAATATTCACACATAGAAGATTTAAACTTTATCTCTCATCATATACAAAACTGAACTCAAAGGTGTTCATTTACCCTAGGCATTAAGATGTCAGTTAAGATGCTAGTGTCTCATATCAAAGTACCTAGTAGATACCCAGCTCTGACTCCTGACTCCAGTTTCCTGCTAATGCAGATACTGGGAGGGAGTAGGGATAACTCAAGTACTGGGTTCCTTCCACCATGCAGGAAAGCTGGGTTGAATTCCACACTATTGGCTTCTGTTTGGCCCAGTCCTGTCGTTTGTGGGCATTTGTGGAGTCAATCAACATGAGAGCTCTCTCTTTTTGTTTATCTGCTCTCAAATAAATAATTTTACACTCAATTCAAAATTATTTAAAGACTTAAATGTAAGACCTGAAACTACTGGAAAAAAAATGCTTCAGGACATTGGATTGAGTAAGTATTTGAAGGATACGACGACAAAGCACTAGAAGAAAAAAAGCAAAAATAGTCAAATGGACTTTTTTTATTTATTTAACAGGTAGAGTTATAGACAGTGAGAGACAGAGACAAAGAGAAAGGTCTCCCTTCCATTGGTTCACTCCAGAAATGGCCACTATGGCTGGCGCTGTGCCGATGCAAAGCCAGGAGCAAGGTGCTTCCTTGTGGTCTCCCATATGGGTGCAGGGCCCAAGCACTTGGGCCATCCTCCACTGCCATTCTGGGATGCAGCAGAGAGCTGGACTGGAAGAGGAGCCACTGGGACTAGAACCCAGCGCCCATATGGAATGCTGGCACTGCAGCAAGTGAGCCATGGCACTGGCCCTGGAATTTTACCAAATTAAAAAACTTCTGCAAAGAAACAAAATAATCAACATAACAAAGAGACAATATGAAATTGGAGAAAATACTTAGAAAATATACACCTACTAAGGTGTATACACCCTTTAAGACATTTTAAAAACTCAATGAAAAATGAACAGATTTTAAAATTGGCATTAGATCTAAATGCTCATTTTTTAAAGAAAGGCATACAAATGGCCAAGAAGTACATGAAAAATGTTCAGCATCACTAATTAACAGGGAAATACAAATACAAATCAAAACCACAATTAGACACCAAGTTACTCCAGTTAGAATGCTTATTATCAAAGACAAAACAGTGGCTGGCATTGTCACACAGCAGGTTAAGCCATGCTCTGTGACACTGGCATCCCATATGAGCACTAGTTCAACTCCACATCCCATCCAGCTCCCTGCTAATGTGTCTGGGGAAGCAGCAGAAGGTGACCCAAGTGCTTGGGCCCCTGTCATCCACATGGGAGACCCAGATGGAGTTCCAGGCTTCTGGCTTCAGTCTGGCACAGACCAGCCATTGTGGTCATTTGTAGAGTGAACCAGTGATGAAAAATCTGTCTCTGTCTCACTATGTGTCTCTCTCTTTGTAACTGTTCCTTTCAAATAAATAAATTAATCTTATAAAAAAGAAAAATACACACTTGAAGGAATTGTATGCAAATTTAACAAAAACTTGGAGAACTCAGTAACAGGAAAATAAATGCCTTCAAATTTAACTACTGCCAGAATACATAGAGACACACGTAAAATGCATAATAAAATAAACATATACGGGGCTGGCACCATGGCTCACTTGGTTAATCCTCCACTTGTAGTGCTGGCATCCCATATGGGCACAGGGTTCTAGTCCCAGTTGCTCCTCTTCCAGTCCAGCTCTCTGTTGTGGCCTGGGAGTGCAGTGGAGGATGGCCCAAGTGCTTGGGCTCTGCACCCACATCAGAGACCAGGAGGAAGCACCTGGCTCCTGGCTTCGGATCAGCATAGTTCCAGCCATAGTGGCCATTGGGGGGTGCACCAATGGAAGGAAGACCTTTCTCTCTGTCCCTCTCTTTCTTTCTCATTGTCTAACTCTATCTGTCAAATAAATAAAAAAGCATATAAACCAATCTGAATATTAGAGAATTCTGAGAAAAAGAAATGTACTGTACATAAAGGAAGAGCACATTTAGACAGCAACAAGATGGATACACTGTGTATCAGGATGGTTACACTTAAAAACACACATTACAAATGCTTTCAGGATAGAGTAGCAGAACATCTCATTCATTCCTGGTGAGAATGCATCATGGGGCAGATGCTTTATCAGACATCTTGGCATGTTATTAGGAATCCAACACCGTGTCATACACCATACATGTTCTAATATATTTACAGAGCTGGTGTGAAAATGTATGGCTTGATAAAAACTGACATGAAAATATATATAGCAGCTTTATTCACAATGGCTAAAGCTCATAGAAAACCACATTGTTCCTCAACAGTTAACCACATAACCAAACCTTCAAAGTGCGTGGAGACCCTGGGAAGAGAACAGGAGATGAAGACACATGTGATGCTTAGGGTATAGGCATTTAGCATGGGGACACAAGAGAAAAGCCGAGGCTGAAGTCATAGGGGATCTAGAAGCCTAAGGAAGACAACAACTTCAAGCAAAGGGCAGAGAGGTATCTGAAGACTGCCATGAGCTGAAGTCACAGGCAATGAAGTCACTCTAGGGTAGCAGGATAATACTCCAGAGTAGAGATGCAGATAACTGATGGGAGATCACGGCTTCATGCAGTGGGGCTGGAGGACCTGACAGCTGGCTTGGGATGCAGGCACAGATGGACACTCAAGGAAAGATGTGATGGAGGGTCTGGCATTGTGGTGCAGTGGGTTACACCACTGCCTATAATGTTGGCATTCCATATGGGTGCTGGTTTGTATGCTGGCTGTTCCCGTTCAGATCCAGCTCCCTGCCAAAGACCTGGGAAAGCAGTGGAAGATGGCCTTACTGTTTTGTCCTCTGCCACCCACGTAGGAGACCCAGAAGAAGCTCCAAAGGCCTGGCTCCTGGCTTCAGATGGGCCCAACCCTGGCCATTGCAACCAATTGGGGAGTGAGCCAGAGGATGGAAGCTCTTTCTGTCTCTCTATGCCTCTGTCTCTCCCTCTATGTGATAAGGAAATAACTTGAGATATTAAATTTCATGGGTTTTTTTTTGGACAGAGTTAGGCAATGAGAGAGAGATAAAGATCTTCCTTCCATTGATTCACACCCCAAATGGTTACCATGGCCAGTGCATAGTGGCAATCCAAAGCCAGGAGCCAGGTGTTCCCTCCTGGTCTCCATGCGGGTGCAGGGTCCAAGTAGTTGAACCATCCTCCACTGCCTTCCCGGGCCACAGCAGAGAACTGGACTGGAAGAGGAGCAACCAGGACTAGAACCTAGTGTGCCAGTGCCACAGCCAGAGGATTAGCCTAGTGAGCCATGGCACTGGCCCTCTATATAATTTTCAAATAAATCTTTTTTAAAAAGAGGTGCTGGAGACACAGGGGATGGAGACTTATGAAGGCACATGGAATAAGACTGTGTCTAGGGAGGCCGTTCATGCATCAGAATTCTGCTTCTCCACTGTCTGTCATGATAAAGCCTCCATTGAGCAACCACCATTTAAAGATGCCACGTGACAGACTCCTTGTCTCTGAGGCTAATATGTGTCTGTAAAGCCTACTTTAGAAGTAAGAAGTACAGATAATCATAACAAAAATTTGTGACTGCCTCTGGAAGACTGAGGGACAAGGGGGTGTGGAAAAACACAAAATTGGGGCCAGTGCCGTGGCTCACTTGGTTAATCCTCCACATGTAGTGCCAGCATCCTATATGGGTACTGGGTTCTAGTCCTGGCTACTCCTCTTGCAGTCCAGCTCTCCGCTGTGGCCCAGGAAGGCAGTGGAAGATGGCCCAACTGCTTGGGCCCTGCACCCACATGGGAGGCCATGAGGAGGTACCTGGCAGCTGGATTTGGATCAGTGCTGCACACCGGCCGTAGCAGCCATTTGGGTGGTGAACCAATGGAAGGAAGATTTTTCTCTATATCTCTCTCTCACCGTCTAACTTTGCCAAAAAATAAAAATAAAAAACACAAAATTTAATATCTCAATTTATTTCCTATGAATTCTTTTTTTAAAAATTTTCACAGCAATGTCTTGCAATCACTTGGAAACAGGTAACAACATAGGGACCTAACATATAGACTGAAAGGATTGCAGACTCAAAACGCAAACCTGGTTATTCACATCGAATGCACCTTTGCTCTAGAGTGACACTGACTGCTGACTGTGAGTTTCCAGCAGTTCTTAGGATGCCAAGTCTTCTGAAAACACTTTGAAACCTGTCTTCCCAGACTGAGAACCCATGGATAACAGGACTGGAGAGAGCAGTGCTCTAAGACTAGCTCAGTATCTGCTTCCACCCTTGGCAGTGAAGTGTCAGGGTCACCCCACACTGAGGGGGAGTAGCTGCATTCTCTGTGCCCTCCAGCAGGCGTGTGTACCAGGGTTCACTCCCAGCCCTGGGGCCTCCAGAAACCCTGCAGCCAGCCTTCCTCCACAGCCATGTGGTGGGGTCGTGGGTGGGCTCCCACAGGGTGTACGGGGCACCTGGTGGCCCTTACCCCCCACCATTCCCTGACCTCTGGTCTGGTGCCCCCACCTCCGGGTTGGAAAAATCCCAGAATCAGTTGAGAGCCACAGATAAGAAGGGAGGATTGGCACAGCACTGGCTGGGAGAGACCCAGAGGGGCCCAGTGGCACCCACGGGGTTGGCCTCAAGGTCCCAGGGTGGCTGCAGCAGGGCCTGCACAGGTCACCCCTGCACTCTCCCCAGACCCAGCTATCTGGAGTTCACAAGTACAGAGATCCTGCATCCTTCAGTGCTGGGAGCACACTTCCTCAGGGTCTCCCACAGCCAGAAGTTCACAAAGGGCCACCACTTCCTCCTGTGCATCCATTTCCTCACTCCTGAGTCAGCACCATCCATTTATGCTGAGTCATCATGAAATTTCTGCTGACTCATCATTACCACCTACCTGGTCCCCACATGTTCTCTTTAGAGACCTGAGCCCTGTCAAGGGGTCCTGAGAGATAGGGTGGTCCCCAGCAACTCCATCCTGGTCTCTAGCAGGTATACATTGCCCCATCTGGGTCCCCAGGGCTCCATTCAGTCTCTAGGGCCTTCATACAGATCTGGTCTCCATCTGGGTCTCCAGGCCTCCAGCCAGGTCCCCAGGTCCTCCATCCAGGCACCGGGGCCTCCATCCAGGTCTCTAGGGCTCCATCCGGGTCTCTAGCAGGTGCACAGGGATCCATACAGTCTCTAGGAGCCTCATCTGGGTTTCCATGGCTCCATCTGGTTCTCCAGTGCTCCATCTGGGTCTCCAGAGCTCAATTTGGGTCCCCAGGGGCTCCATCCTGGTTTCCAGCAGGTGCATGGGGTCCTCAGGACCTCCATCCAGTCCCAGCAGGTGCAAGGGGCCCCTCCTTCCTTCCTTGCAACCTTGGGTTAGATTTAGGGGTAGAAGCATGACTCAGCTGGCCTGGTGCCATGACTCAGCAGGTTAGGTTTGATGTCAAGGTTAGGGTGGGGATGGGATTCAGGTTAGGGTTCATGTTTGAAGCATGACTCACCAAGTTTAGAAGCACGACTCAGGAGGTCTGGAAGCATGATTCGGCAATTTTAGAAGTGCGACTCACTGGCCTAAGAGTATGACTTGGCAGGTGTAGTTGTCTACCTTTGTGGGTAAGGATGCCTGGTAGGTAATGATGACTCAGCAGGTATAAAATGGTGACTCAGCAGAAGTTTCTCAATGACTCACCAGGTCTGGGATAATGAGGATTAAGTGGGTATGTATAATGATGGCTCACGAGGTGTGTGCTAGTGATGATTCAGCAGAATTTCCTGATGACTCAGCAGGAGTCTCAGCATGACTCATCCCTTCCTTCCTTCCCTCCCCTCTTTGCATTCATTTCTGGTCCACTTTCAATTTCCTAAACCCACTTCTGGTCATTCTAGACCCACTTCCAGTCCACTTCTGCATTCCCAGAGTCAATTCCAGTCAACTTCCCGATTCCTACAGTCACTAACTTCCAGCTAATTTATGTCACTTCGGGGTTCTCAGACTCACTTTAGTCTACTTCTGGGTTCCTAAGTCACTTCCGGTCCACTTCCGGCCATTGTATACCCATTTTCAGTCACTTTGGTTCTGTTTATACCCATTTTTGGGTACTTCTGGTGTACTTCCAGGTTCTTATAGTCACTTCCCAGAGGGTCTCTGTTGGTCCCTGGGGGTCTCTGTGGGTCCCAGTTGTCTCTGGGGTTCTCTCAGTGTCTTTCAGCATCTCTGGGGGTCTCTGAGGGTCTCTGGGGTCTCAGGTTTTCTGGGGGTTCTGGGGTTCTCTGAGAATCTCTGGGGGTCCCAGGGCTCTTGGTGGGGACACCTGTCCATCACCCATCACCCTTGTCCTTCACTAAGATACCTGTCCATCACTCAGAATAGACTTGTCACTCAGGAAAACATTTTAATTCTCATACAAGTTTCTGTCAGGAAATTGGTCCTGGGTCCAAAAGACACCTTTTCTTACAGGGACTCCCTTGAGGTTTTGTCAGATAAATTTTGTCAGGATCCAATATGGCTATAGCTCCTGTCAAAACAATTGCCAGAATCCAAGATGGCCACCACTGACATCAGAAAACACACTGCCAGACTCCAACATGGCTGCCACTCCTGTCAGAAAAATTTACCAGCCTCCAAGATGCCTGTCATTCCTGTCATAATGAGAATTTGCCAGGATCCAACATTCTGCTGCTGACATCAGAACGAGAATTTGCCAGACTCCAATATGGCTGCCATCAGAAAATCTAAAAATACATTTCTTAAAAATTTCATTTAAAAATTTATTAAAAATTCATTAAAATTAAAAATTAATCCCATCCCATATGGCCACTGTTTGTGTCTCAGCTGCTGTACTTCCCATCTAGCTCTCTGCCAATACATCTGAGAAAGCAGCAGACAACACAAGTTCTTGAGTCCTTGCTGTCGCTCCCCCTCTTCATGGAGGAACGACACTGAACCCTGCCTAGGCTTCATATCCGAGTCACGGCACCATTATGTCGCTCCCCCTCTTCGTGGAGGAACGACACTGAACCCTGCCTAGGCTTCATATCCGAGTCACGGCACCATTATGTCACTCCCCCTCTTCGTGGAGGAACGACACAGGACCCTGCGCTGTTCTTTGGTCTGCTCGGCCCTCCCCGGGTTTGCTGCTGGTTCTTCCCGGGTTGGCTACTGTCCCTTCCACTTCCGTGGAAGGGCAGTTCCCCCTGCCACCTTCCCCACTTCCGTGGGGGAGCGGCACACCGCCGGCCGGCTCTCTCGGGGGCTGCACAGGTGTTCCCCTTAGATGTTCCCCTTAGATGTTCCTGGTGCATGCCGTCTCTCTCCTCCTTTATAGTCCTCCTCTGCCAATCCCAACTCGGCTGCCCACATGCCGAGTACGCTGCTCTCCTCCAATCAGGAGCAAGTCCTGCTGTTTATTGGTTGAACTGGAGGCAGCTGGGTAGAAGCTGTTTTCTCCTCTCCCAGCGCCTTATTGTGGGAGAGCAGATGCATAGAATAAGTCTTAATTCCAGTAACTTAGTCTAGTCTGAGCTGCTCCCCACACTTGCCACCCATGAGGGAGACTTGGGTGGAGTTCCAGATCCTGGCTTTGATCTGACCCAGACCCAGCCATTGTGAGCATTTGGTGGGTTGACCTGCAGATGGAAGATCTCTCCCTCCCCCTCCCTGTCTCTCCTTCTTTATAACTCTGCCTTCTAGATAAATAAATCCTTTTCCCATATTTATTTTTCAACAATTTTTCTACTTACTTGCTAGTATAGCTTTCTCCCTTGGTGCTGCTGATCCCTGTGGACTTGTCCTCCTCAGCCTCTGACTAGAGCACAGCCACCTCTCCAATGCTGACATCCTCTGACACATATTTCACTCTTCTGTTCTCTCTAAACTGCAGACTCTTGGGAAACATAAGTAACTATCATGGATAAACGTGCATAGATACACACACCTGAGGACTCCAGAGTCTTGGATTTCAGGTTGTAATTAACTTTCCTTTTCAGAGGACTTGTGAAAAAACAAGTCTGGAAGCCAGGGTGTAGCCTTGTGGTTCAGATGCCTGTGTCCCACATGGGAGATTTTGGGTTTGGTTCCAGTCCCTGCCTCCAACTTCCTGATAATGCAGACCATGGAGCTAGTAACTGATGGCTCAGATGATTGGGTTCCCTACTCCTGGGACAGCCCTGACCACTGTGGATATTTCAGCAGTGAACTAGAGGGTGAATACTACTTCTCTGTCTCCTTGTTCATTTCTTTGCATCTCCAATTAAAAAACAAAACAAGTATGTTTGTATCATCCATTAAAATAACTTCCTCAGTGGAAAAAAAGTAGTTTCATTGTTAAATTTGGGGAAAAATAATGCTTCTTGGTTGTAAATGATATATGAATAATGCATAACTGTACATCAGACTTCCATTGTGGACAAGGAAGAGAAAGATGGAAGCAATAATTTTTACTTCTGGCTTTGGTACTTGTCATGTAACCTTGAAAAATTCATTTAAACTCATGGGGCCTGAGTGTCCTTAAAATTACAGGCTCATCTAGTTGAGGCAGGTGGTGTAAGGGGAGGTGGCAGGAAGCTGAGAGCTTTCCTTGTTTCTGTGCCAACAGAGCTAAGTGACATTAGCAAGTCATTTGACCCCTCTGGATCTTCCTCCCTTGTGAGATAAGATTGTCTTTATAGTTAAAGGATTTATTCTACACAGTCCTATCTTATGGTAAGGTTCACATGACTGTGAAGTGTTTTATAAACTGGCAGTGCAATAATCAAGTTGGCACTGAAGATGAAATGCTAAACAGCATAGAACTTCTAAGGCTTGTAGTTCTATGAGGAGCTACACAGAAACATTCAAGTTCAGGGGCATTTTTAAATTTAAAAACAGAAACATTGAATCACTGTTCAGAATCAGTATAGTTGCTAAAATTCTTATTTATAATCACTGAGATTGGTAGTATAATTACTGATAGTATACTCCTAGTGTTGTATATTTTAGTTTATACAATACTTAGACTATATAAAATATAGGTAGCATGGGAAGTGCGATACACAGCAGTCTTGTAGAATGGCAGATGTCCTAAACAGCACTCTGGCCTCAGAATCAGCCCTTAAGGCCCTCAGATCTGGCTGAAGAGCCCATGAGAGTATTTTCGGTATGGAAAGCCACTCTGGCAAAAAAGAAAAAAAAAAGGACCTAAATAAAAGATCTCTGTAAGTGAGATCCCAGTAGAAAGAACGGGCCATCAAAGAAGGAGGTACCTTTCTCTGAAGGGAGGAGAGAACTTCCCCTTTGACTATGACCTTATCTAAGTAAGATCGAACTCAGTGAACTCAAGAGGCTTCCATAGCCTTGGCAACTCATGACTAGAGCCCAGGGAGATTTCTGATGCCATAAACAAGAGTGTCAGATTGTTCAGTCAACAACAGGAATCACTGTGTGCTTACTCCTTATGTGGGATCTCTGTCCTTAATATGTTTTCCAATGTGAAGTAATGCTATAACTAGTACTCAAACAGTATTTTACACTTTATGTTCTGTGTGCTGCAAACTGATGAAATCTTTACTTAATATATACTAAATCAATCTTCTGTGTATAAAGATAATTGAAAATTAATCTTGATGTGAATGGAGTGGGAGAGGGAGTGGGAGATGGGAGGGGTGCTGGTGGGAGGGAAGTTAAGGGGGGAAGCCTTTGTAATCCATAAACTGTACTTTGGAAAATTATATTTACTAAATAAAAGTTTAAAAAAATTAAAACATAAAAAATAAATAATAATATAGGTAGTAATATTTAGTACTTCTCTTACTTTTACTGGATTGGATTATAGTATACGTTAATAAACCCTTTTTAAAGATTTATTTATTTATTTGAAAGACAGAATTATAGAGAGAGACACATAAATAAACAGAGATGTTCTGTCTGCTGTTTTACTCCCCACGTGGCTGCAAGCAGCTGGAGCTGGGCTAATCCAAAGCCAGGTGCTTCTTCCAGGTCTCCCACATGGATTCAGGCACCCAAGTATTTGGGCCATCTCCTGCTGCTTTCCCAGGCACATTAGCAGGGAGTTAGATTAGAAGCAGTGCAGCTGGGACATGAACCAGTGCCCATAATGTTTGCCAGCACTGCATGTGGTGGCTTTACCTTATATGCAACAGCACCAGCTACAGCCTATTCATTTTAAATTAATAACTAAAGATTATCTGCTGTTCAGCCTCAAGGCTTTGGCTTGGCCCAGCCTCTGCTGTTGTGGACATTTGGGGAGTGAACCAGAGGTTGAAAGATCTCTCTTCTTATGTCTCTCCCTCTCTAACCTTGCCTTTCAAATAAGTAAATGTGTCTTTGCAATAAAAATACATACATACACAGACACACACACAAACACGGTACCAACACAGTGGGTAAAGCCATGGCCTGCTGTGCCAGCATCCCATATGGGTGCTGATTCAACTCCCAGCTGCTCCACTTCCAATCTAGCTCCCTGCTAATGTGCCTGGGAAAGCATCAGAAGGTGGCCCAAGTGCTTGAACCACTGCATTCATGTGGGAGGCCTGGCAGAAGCGCCTGGCTTTAGATTGGCTCAGCTGAGGCCAATTTGGGAAGTGAACCAGCAGATGCAAGATCTGTCTCTACCCCTTCTCTATAACTCTGCCTTTCAAATAAATAATATATTTTAAAAATGGGGCAAAAGGGCAGTTTTGTTGCCTTCCCTTTACCTAGAGCAACATAATCAAAATCTGTTAGGCAAATGAATAAGGGAAATTCTGAGATCATGTATTGACCACAGCAGAGATTGTATTCCCTGTACATTTTCTGGAAGCCCATGCTAGTTGGAACCAAGGGTAGGATAACAAAAAAGGGGAGGCCTATATCCCTCTTATTTGTCTTCTTTGTTAATTGGAGCAGTGGAGAGTTGAGTAATGTAATATTGGTGTTTGTCTCCATACAGTTCACTTGTATTTAGCTGGCTCTTTTTTTTTTTGGCATTTCTTTTTTATTTATTTTAAGAGATTTATTTGAAAGGCATAGAGTCCTCCATCTGCTGGTTTGATCCCCCAATGTTTGGTGCATGTGCGGTTCCATTATGAGAGCAGCTGAGGCCCTGCGGGTGCCTGGGGGCCAACAGAAACACCTGCAGCCTTGGCCCACAGGTCCTGGGCATCTCCCATCTGCTTGTGCCCCGCCCGCATCCCAGCCCAGGCCCCAGTGGCACCTCTGGGATTTCTGCCTCGAACTGGTCACTTTAGGTCACTTTGTGATCCCTGACCTCTGCCCAAGGAAGGAAGCAGGAAGCGGTCTTTCCCTCTCTTTTTCTCTCTGTAACTCTGCCTTGCAAATAAATACAACTTCAAAAAGTTATTCTCCATCAAGCAATACACCATTTTCCAGGCAAGTGTAAAGCTGGGAGTCATGGCTTCTTGTATATTTTGGATAATAAGAGTTTTGGTTTGAAAGCATGTTCATCTGAAACAAAGATCACTCATTATCCTTTGTTAGAGAAGGGGGCTCTGCTCTTGGAAAGTGAAAATCAGAAGTGGTAATGTGTGATGAGCTCCACCTGCCAGGTCTGGGGAGACTTATTTGAAAGACAGGACACCAGGAGAGGAAGCTTTTCAGATTCCCTGGCCCTTGCTTTAGTCTTATGTCTTTACTTCTTTTGTTGCTTCTTGATGTCAAGAGTGTACACTTTATGCTGAAATGAGGAATTGTGTCTAACCTCTTTTGGGCCTTTTTCTAAGAAGAGTGCATATATTTATCTTGGATATAAGGATAGCTTCTGGGGTGGGTGGATTTTTTTTTTGGAAGTTTTCACAAGCCATCCAGTAGCCTATATTTTCTTCTTCACAGAATTCAGTTTTTAGAAAAGCCTCCAATACAGCCAGAGCATCTGTAGGTAGGGAAGAGAAGGTAGAAAAATAAAAAGAAACATGAGGAATATGAGGAAGCTAATGATCAAATAATCCCTTGTGCTTTTCTAGTACTAGGATTAGCTATTCTCGTTTTTACTCAATCCTGTAATCCTGCGGATTTAGCTCTTTAAAGACAAAGATGCCTGTAGGCAAAATACTTAAGTTGGTTCCATACTACTAAAACAGAAACACTTCAGTTTGTTTTAATGCCAAAAATGTATTTACAGGAGAGGCATAAATCCTCAGGGAACTAAGTCTCTTGCAAACACTGCATGCAATGAAAAGCATCCTCAGCCTCAACCAAGAGCACTGCCATTACAGAGCTTAAGGCTGATTTATCTTCCCCACCTGGTGTGAATATGCTGAGAAATAAACAGAGATAAACAGACCTTCTAGGTTAAGTCAAATTCTGTCTGGTGAGCTGCTCATTTGAGGACACAGCCTTTCTGCACTCTTGTGATACTTGCAATGGATTCAATTCAAGCCTAATTCACAATTGCTGGCCAGCAGCTCCTGGAATGCTTCTGACCACAACAGTGCTTCCTTCGGGGAAGGTCTGCAAGAGCAGTTCTCTAATGAGTTGTGCTCAGAGCAGTTCCCCTCCCAGCTCAGCAGTGAGCTCTTCAGATTGCAAACACAGGAATCTCAACTTACTTGATGAAAGCTTGCTACCTGCTTTTCTTGCCAATTGTGGCCTTCCCAGGAATGGTGGAGTTTTGCCATAGGTAGCTCAACCCAGTCTTCAATACTCTTATTCTTACAAAAAAAAAAAAAAAAAAAAAGACAATTCACTAAGTGGTCATCCTTGAATACACTACTGAGCCTGAATGCATTTTTACCAAATAAAGTTGCCCAATAGCTATAAACCAAAAGCCAACAACAGGCTTGCCCACCTAATATTACACTCAGCCCCGAAGTACTGAGCAGTTTCATCAGTTCCTCAGAATGTAACTATGCTGTGAGGACTATAGAGAGGGATGCCCAAATTTTAATTATCAATACACTGCACAGCTAATAAAGCAGATGCTGTCTCTTGCCCACAAAAGGAGACAGTTTCTCTGCAAGGTTAACCGCAATCGGGAGACATTTTGCACCTGATGGAACCCACAGCAGAACTGCCTTGAGCCGGCTCCTCTCCTTCCCTTTCCACCTTCGGTCCAGGATGGGACAGAGACCATGCACAGGAGGTGCCACCAGTCACCCGTTTCCCCCTGTCCACCTGCAATGCTTCTGGGAGGCAGATGCCACAGAACAGTGATTTGTTCCATGATTGTCACTGTGTGAGATCAGCCCATCATGAGAAAATGACCATGGATTCCAATGAGATATGAACCGCAGAAGCACTGTCCCCAGCATCAGTGCAGGAGGGTGGATGATGGAGGCACAGCATGGCCAGGATCTCTAGGGACCCCACAGGACTCTGCTGCCCTGGATGCCTACAGCAGGCAGCTGCATGAGGGCCCAGTGCATCTCCAGCACCCTCCTACCAAACCCTTCCTTCTGACTGCCAATGCAGACCACATAGATGCTGCATCAGTGAGTAAATAAGCACTGTGCACTAGGTTGTCCTGCTGAGACTCGGCCTTCATTGCTTCCCCAATTGCAGCACGTGCTGCAAGCCTCAGCTGGCGCGAGAGGTGGAAGGTCGCACTCACCAGGTCTGTCTCTTCTTCTCCTGCCCCTCCTGACTCTCGGGCCATCACCTGCATTCTAGCCCCAAGGTACAAAATGGACAAGAACCTAACAGCACACACGTCAACCACACACACTGCAACTACAAGCTGCCCACCAATGACCACCACCTTTATAATCAGCCCAGCGTTTGGTGTTCTGGCAGCGCTGGTCCTGCCCCAGGGAAGCGAGGATTGGCCCGAAGCCCTCCAATTGGCTGAGCCTGAGCTGCCCTGCAGCAGATTCTGGAAGCAAGGGAGCTGCTGACGGCTGAGGCCCTGGCTCAGAGCACACTTAGGGAGACTCCATGCTCGGCAAGGGTGCTGGGGCCCTGGACTTTCCCAGGCTGCAGTCCTAGGGTGGAGGCTGGCTCAGCCCTGCTCACAGGTGGAGTGGGGTTCCCACAGGGGCACCTTCCTTCATGGGAGAGCAGGTTTACCGCAAATGCGGTGATTCCCAGTGCCAGGTGCTGGCCTGCGCCCTTCTGGGAGGGAGTAGGAGACAGAGACTTTGTGGGGAGGTGACACTTGAGCTGGGCCTGTATTTTGGGTTAGCTCTGGATGCACAACCCAGTGCGCCTGAACCTGCGGGTCTGCTGCAGGCCTCCTGGAGGCTCTGGGAGCTGGGCATCCTGGTGGCAAGGGCAGGAGGATGGGAGGTCATGGCGCTGAGCTCCCGCTGGGTGCACCAGGCACTTTGGAGCTGTTCAGAGTAAGGAGTCGAGGTCACCTCCTGAACCACTCCTGGTCCCAAACTCCTGGTTTGGGATTTGCCAGAACCCTGAAGTAGGGGTGTGGTGGGGGTGGTAGTGGTTGGCTTCAATGCACTGTATTTGTGAATTCTTCAAACACAGCTTCTCCCTACTCCTGCAGGCTTTCAGGTGATTGACGAGGACAGAGTCCCTCCACTGCAAAGTGACTGAAATTTGGAAACTACGTCCAGAACATCACAGTGTGTATTCAGGTGGTCATCCTTCAGGCCTGCAGGTGGACAGCAAGAGCAACAGTAAGATATTAACTACTGTAGATACTCTCCTTTCTTTCCAGTAGACCCACCAAAAGAATATGGGAGATGAGTACTTGAACTTGGAACCAGTCAGCATGTTAGGGTGAGCTGCCAGTACTTGGAGCTCAGGAGTGAACATGGAGAGCAAAACATGCACTGTTACTAAAGAGGACAGTTAGGTATTTTACTGTGAAAAGGGAAATTATTTAGAATTGAGCAAGACACCTTAAGAAAAGGTCTGTATAGTTATTTTTGTTTATTTGCAAGGCAGAGAGAGCCCTTCCATTTATTGCTCATTCCTCAAATGTCTGCACCAACCAGAGCTGGGTCAGGCTGAAGCCAGGAACTCAGCATGGGTCTCCACACAGGTGGCAGGGACTCAAGTACTTGAACCATCAGCTGCTGCCTCCCAGGGTTCTGTTAGCAGGAAGCCAGAAGCAGAAGCAGGGCTAGGGCTTGAGCCCTGGGCATTCTGACTGGGATGTGGAAGGCTTTACCACTATGCCAAACGCATGCTGCAGTAAGGTGTTTCAACACATTTGCAAAATGTAAGAATGCGGTTTTAAATATATGCTCTTTATGTTAAAAATTTGCATAATCTTATATTCAGTTTCATGTGATTCAATACTTATTATTAAATACAAGTAATGTTTAGACACATGCTTTCCTCACCAATACAAACCTCAGTAATTTTTTCACTTAGAACCTTGAATATTAGCATTCATTCAGACTGAAGTTCACTCATAGGCTGGGAATTCTGACAAAGAGACAGTAGGGAAAAAAATCTAGATGTGTATCTGATACCTAATAAGATTCTGAACCTGACTGACAGAATCTGAGTAACTGTTCAGAGAGTCACTTCATACCTCTCCCCTCTGTAATGAGAAGACTGTGTCCTTTGGCCACTTTCACATGATGCTATGTAAATCTTACCTGAAAAGCCTTTTATAAATTCTGAAGTACCATACAGAAGCATATTATGCATTTCCATATGTGTGAAAAAAGGCAATGTCAAAGGCATAGCTTTTCCAGAGAGAAGTTAGGAGGATTAGCTCAGTTAGTAAGTGTGTAAGTACCATAAATATCAACATATTTGAAATAGATTTATATAGAGAGTGTGGAGTTCATGATAGATATTTAATAAATTTACTCTGGATAATAAGCAAATATCAGAAATAATGCCACAACCATCAGTGTTTAAACTCTTCAGACAGCTCCATGCCAGGGAAGTGCAGTGATCCCTGTAAATTAACAAAAATCAATCTGTGTATACCCATGGAAGCCATTGGTTTATATGCAGTCTATACTAGAGGTTTTTGTGTTTAGTAAAATAACTTGATTTTTTAATGAATGCTTTCAGACTGATACCTGATGCTGAGTGGCAGACAATTTTTTCTGAAAAGTATGTGGTTGAGAAATATAAATATAAACCAGTTTATAATTTTTGTGTCTGAATATTTTTATACATTGAGACAATACCTGCAATAATTGGAAGACTTTTCCTCAACAAGTTGCTATATTGATGCATTTTCATTTATTTATGTAATGTATGTTTGGGTAAAAGGAAGAGAGAGAGAGAGAGAGAGAGATCTATCTTTCATCTGCTGGCTCACTTCCAGATGGCCACAATAGCTGGGGCTGAGCCAGGCTGAAGCCAGTCCCCCATGTGGGTGCAGGAACCCAAACTCTTGGGCAATCTTTGCTCCTTTCCCAAGCAAAGAGCTGGATGAGAAGTGAAGGAAGTGAGTCTCAAAGCAGTGCCATAAGGCATCCTGCTGTTGCAGTTGGCAACTTACTCCTTTGTGCCACAATGCTGGCCCTGGATTGATGACATATTTGAGTGCTGCCACTGACTGTTGGCTAAATAGGATGACTTAACATGTGTTCCACTCTGTGGAAGAGGAACGAATAAGGCAGTTGGTTGTAAAAGTTGCCCATGGAAACCACAGCCTGAGAAAGATGAATCAACTCACCTTGCATTTTCCACCTTGCATCTACACCACCCTTTTCTGGACAAACATCTGATTGTATGCCCTTGTGATGGAGGTTCTCAGGGTGCTGGAACCTTTTGTAATTTTTTAAAAATATAGATTAAGAAGAAGGCAAATAAACAAAAAATTACAAACTGCTGCCAATACCAAGAAGAGATTATTGAGAGTAAAAGGTCACCTGTTGGAGCCAGCACTGTGGCACATCAGGTTAAAGCCCTGGCCTGAAATACAGGCATCCCATATGAGTGCTGGTAGAGTTCCAGCTGCTCCACCTCCAGTCCAGCCTCTTGCTAATGCACCTGGGAAAACAGTAGAGGATGGCCCAAGGACCATTTTGCTCATGTGGGAGACCCAGAAGAAGCTCCTGGCTCCTGGCTTCAGATCAGCTCAGCTCTGTCCATTGTAGCCATTTGGGCAGTGAACCAGCAGACAGAAGATTCTCTTTCTCTCTCTCTCTCTCTCTCTCTCTCTCTCTCTCTCTCTCTCCTACCTCACTCTCTACCTCTCTATATAACTTTTTCAAATAAATAAAATATTTTTTTTTAAAAAAAGGTATCCTGCCATACTTCTTTCTTTCCTGTTAATTCCTAGGAATTAAAAATTGTCAGGGCCAGCACTGTGGCAAAATGGGTTATACCAACATCTGCAGCACTAGCATCCTCTATGGGAACCAATTGCATGTTCTACTTCTGATCCAGCTCCCTGCTAACATACCTGGGAAAGCAGCAGAATATGGTACAAATCCTTGGGTCCTGCACCCAAGCGAGAGAACTGGATGATACTTCCCTGACCCCTGGCTTTTTTTAAAAGATTTGTTTATTTATTTGAAAGAGTTACACACACACACAGAGAGAGAGAGAGAGAGAGAGAGGGAGGTCTTCCATCTGACGGTCTACTCCCCAACTTGTTGCAATGGCAGGAGCTGTGCTGATCTGAGGCCAGGAACCAGGAGCTTCTTCCAGGTCTCCCACTTAGGTGCAGAGGTACAAGGACTTGGGCCATCTCCTACTGCTTTCCCAGTCCATAAGCTGAAAGCTTGATCAGCAGTGGAGCAGCCGGGACTTGAACCAGCGCCCTTATGGGATGCCAGTGCTTCAGGCCAGGGTGTTAATCTGCTGTGCATTGCACTGGTCCCTACTCCTTGCTTTACCCTGGCCCAGCCCCAGGTTTTCAGTAATTTGGGGAGTGAACCAGCAGATGGAAGAACTTTCTCATGTAAATGAACAAATCTTAAAAATATATAAATATATTTATGTAATAATCATGTTCATGGTTTAGAAATTTAGGGACCAAAATACATGCTTTTAAAAACCCACTCAGTATCATTCTTTGCTTTGCTGTTTTCTATCATGAAGATGTTTTAGATCTTGAATTTATCAGTCCTGTAAGCTTTTTTATTCTATACCTTTGACAGATTAAGTGGTTTTTATTTTTATTTTGTAAAGGAAGGTTGATGCATGTATTTGAAAATGTAGCAGAGTGGAAGAGACAGATTATCTATCTGCTGGTGTACTCCTCAGGTGGCTGCAGTGGCCTGGGCTGGGCCAGACTGAAGACAGGAACTTCATCTGGGTGTCCCATGTGGGTGGCAGGGCCCCAGTTATCTTCTGTTGCTTTTCTGGGACCATTAGCAGGAAGCCGGATTGGAAGGGGAGCTGCTGGGACTCAGCTAGCACCCATATGGGATACCCACATTGCAGGCAGTGTCTTACCTCATGCTACAGCACTGGCACCAAGTGGTCACATTTTACCTAGGGAAAAGAAAAATTAAAACCTAGGAAATTAAATGCCATGGGAAAAGGATGTGGTGAGTGGAAAAACTGAAAACTTTTAGTACCTAGTTGTTGGTCATATGAAAGAAGTGGGACACTTACCTATATTATTTCCTTTAGTCCAGTTGGTGTTTCTTTAATTTTTTTTTACTTAATTGGGAGGCAGAGGGAGAGAGAATGAAAATGCACTCTGATTTACTTTACTCCCCAAAATGCCTGCAACAGCCAGAACTGGGTCAGGCTGAAGCCAGGAGTGTGAACTTAATTTTTTTTTTAATTATTTGACAGGTAGAGATAAAGATAGTGAGAAAAACAGAAAGAAAGGTCTTCCATCTGCTGGTTCATTCCCCAAATGGCCACTACAGCTGGCACTATGCCAATTCAAAGCCCGGAGCCAGGTGCTTCTTCCTGGTCTCCCATGAAGTTGCAGGAGCCCAAGCACTTGGGCCATCCTCCACTGCCCTTCCGGGCCACAGCAGTGAGCTGGACTGGAAGAAGAATAACCAGGACTAGAACACGGCACCCAAATGGGATGCTGGTGCTACAGGCAGAGGATTTACCAAGTGAGCCATGGCACCAGCCCATGAACTCAATCTTAATCTTCCATGTGTGGGCAGAAACCTGAATACTTGAGCCATCAGTGCTGCCTTATAGGATCGGTATTTGCAGGAAGCTGGAGTTAGGAACCAGAGCTAGGCACTGAACCCCAGTACTCTGATGTAAGACTTGGACATCTTTTTTTTTTCAAAGATTTATTTATTTATTTGAAAGGCAGAGTTGCATAGAGAGAGAGAAGTCTTCCATCTGCTAGTTCACTTTCCAGTTGGCTGCAACAGCTGGAGCTGGGCTCATCCGAAGCCAAGAGCCAGGAGCTTCAAGGTCTCCCATGCATGTGCATGGGCCCAAGCACTTGGGACATTTTCTACTGCTTTCCCAGGCCATAGCCAGGAGCTAGATAAGAAGTGGAGCAGCAAGACTCAAACCAGTGCCCATATGGGATGCCCATAATGTTTTCTTTAATTGGAGAAATGTTCCTTTGATAGAATGAGCGTATGACCCCACAATATTCTCTACTTACTCATAATAGGGTCTGAGATGTAAAAGTCATGATTAATTTCTTAGAAGAAAATTTACATACCCACAAGCAAAGAGAGAAAATTTTGTTGTTCTAATGAATGAATCAGAGTTTCAAAACTACTACTTAACTTGTATTTTAGAGGAGTTAATGACTTAACCAACTCTTCTATTGGAAATACTATGTTGTGGCCAGTGCTGTGGCACAGTGGGTTAAAGCACTGGCCTGAAGTGCCAGCATCCCATATGGGTTCCAGTTCTAGTCCCAGCTGCTCCTCTTCTGATCCAGCTCTCTGCTATGGCCTGGGAAAGCAGTAGAAGATGGCCCAAGTCTTTGGGCTGTTCTGAGGCTCTTAGCGTAGTGAAGATATCTTAGATACTCATTAGTGAAATCTTTAGAAGTGTCAGAAAGCATGTAACTTTCTTTAACGATCTGAAACAGAGATGAGATCCATAAGGGCAGAACTGCTCAGCAGCCACAATGCAGGAATATGTATCTTTCTGACGATATCTTCATCTGCTTCTTGCAGTTGCAGCCAATCTGTGAGCTCTTGGTCTGTTTTCTGCCCTTGGGAGGGCCTAGGGTGCTCTATATTGTCTGTAAGGATTCAAAATTTGTTGTATATTAGTGTCTAATCATAAAATTTCCAAAGTGAAAAGCTGGATGTAATAAACTATGCCAGACTGCAAAAAAAAAAAAAATACAAACATGGTGTACTGTCTATAAAGTACAGCGGTAAATCTGTTTTATAGAGATACACATCTCTACACAATTCTCTCTTTCTTTCACTCTGAAAGTCTACATTCAGCTCTCGATGGTGTGATTACTTAGGAATAGATTTTATATACTTACTTTCATAATCAGTGAACTCGGAATTATTATTGTAGTATTGAGGATTGTACTGACTAAAACACTATGTTTATTCCATGTTAAATAACATCATCCTATCTTTGGATTCCATTTGTCCTGCTACTGATGTATTCACAGGAGAGGGGAGGTGGGAGGAAAACCCAAGATCCATCAGGGTGGAGAAGGAATGTCAGAGGCTGTGGTTCTATTGTACTGCAGCTTGGGTTCTGGAAGAACACATTAATGGACCCAGATGGTTTGAAGCTAACTGAGGGCCTATGTTCTGTACACTTGTCTGTGGTACTGCATTTTCATTTATGTAAAATTTATTTTCTTCAAGCAATATATTAATTTGGATGAAAATGAAGATGTTAAGGAATTTTCAGAATGGGTCTGTTTAACCCTCATTGGCTTTGTTTTTAGGCACTTAACTCAGAAAAGAAAAGATAGAAAAATACATTTTGGGTTCTCTTCATCTGTACCACGGGACTCTCTGGTTAAGATTTGTCATTTTGTCATATTTGATTCTCTGGACTCCCTGAAAAATCCCCTACTTTATTAGATGGAGTCCGTGTCTCACCATGGCAGTGAAAAGTTTAAAATGTCCCAGCTGTGCATTTAGCTAGGTCATGGACACATGCCATGGCACTTGCCAGCCAATTGTGTCAGGGGCATCATCTGAATCAGAATTACTTGCATGAAAACAAGGAGTTGCAGATTCTTGCAGTGAAAGTGGAGAGGAGCAGGAGCTGCAGAACATTGCCAGGGGTGAGTGTGCCATGGGATGCCATGTGGTGGCTGGTGTCTGGGGTGCTGGTTCTGCAGAAGATAGGGCTTATGGGGGCTGGTGCTGTGGTGTAGCAGGTAAGGCTGCCTCCTGCAGTGCCAGCATCCCATATGGTCACCGGTTCGATTCCCGGCTGCTCCATTTCTGATCCAGCTGTGCTATGGCCTGAGAAAGCAGTAGAAGATGGCCCATATCCTTGAACCCCTGAAACCACATGGGAGACCTGGAAGAAGCTCCTAGCTCCTGGCTTTGGATCAGCTCACTCTGCCCATTGCATCCAATTGGGGAGTAAACCAGCAGATGGAAGATTCTCTCTCTCTCTCTCTCTCTCTCTCTGTGCCTCTCCTCTCTCTCTGTAACTCTGACTTTCAAATAAATAAATCTTTTTGAAAAGAGCTTATGCTGATGGGTAGTGGTCATGGAAAATGTATGGGACATTTTGCAGCAAGATTTTGGATGAATTTTCCAACCCCTGAACCTCCTAGAGATTAGAATAGACTTCTAATGCGTAACTTCCTCTTATGCTTAATTAGGTTTTTGTTTTGAATTGTTTGTGATGAAACAGCAAGGAATTCTGAGTTATAGACTTCCTATTTCAGAGATAGGAGAACACTGATGCCTGCATTTTAATTAAATAATGCCTATCACCCTTTCTTAAGCAACAAATGATCACAGATTCTCTCTTTGCTGCTAAGTAATGAGCATGGTGATTCTTCCCACCGTAACCACCTTCCCACCTACACTCCCTCCCCTCTTTCTCCTTCCTCTCCTATTGACATGGAATGCCTTACATAGCTAGGGTGAACATTTATCCCGCTTGGCCCTAAGTGTTCATACACTTCAACTCTGTGTAATTATTCATATGCCCTTTTTATGACCAAGCTTATGTCAGAATGACAAATTATATATTCACCTAATACTGAGAGTCATCAAATTGATTTCCATTTTCTTCTCTCTTAGGCAGTTCTTGAGGGGCAGAAATATTTATTTTGTGTATCATGTATTTATTCAACTAAAAGACTGACTGTCAAGATGCTGAGTTTTAGTGTCAAAGCAAATATGTTTCTAGACCCCATGAAGTCTACAGTCTGGCAAGAAAGAGCCATCTACCCAAAGAATATTGTTTAACATAGTAAATGCTGGTGTGAAGCCAGTGGATAAAGATTGAAGCATTCTTAATCTAGCACCACCTCTAATCCCATGATCTCTAATTGAGAGAAGTTATCAGAAACACAGAACTCCATGTTACTCAGTTATCTCTTTGAATTTCTGATTAAAAATAAAACATATCAAACAACACACAAATACCTAGGAGTGCATAATATTTATATACTATCTTGATATTAAAAATAAGAACAAATAACCATGAAAAATAAAAACTTTGAATCTCCTTTGTTTTCTAGACAAGTTATAATCCTATGTGGTTCTTTACAGTACATTATTACCGTAAATTACAGTACATCATTACAGTAAATTATTACAGTAAATAATTACAGTAAATTATTTTTGTAGGTACTCTTCATCTCTCTCACATTTTTCCATTTGATAAATCAGATTTTAAAAACTGAGACACAAGACAAAAGAAATATCTTTAAGCTAGTATTATATATTGATTGACATTCTAAAAAACAGTTATTTATTTATTTGAAAGTCACAGTTACACAGAGAGGAAGGGGAGAGAGAGAGAGAGAGAGAAACATCTTCCATCTTTTGGTTCACCCACCAATTGGTCACAATTGCTGGAGCTGTACAGCTCCAATGCCAGCAGCCAGGAGCTTCTTCTGGGTCTCCCACACAGATGCAGCTGCCCAAGGACTTGGGCCATCTTCCACCACTTTCCCTGGCCATAGCAGAGAGTTGGATTGAAAGCAGAGTAGCCAGGACTCAACCTCCACCCATATGGAATGTCCATGCTGGCAGTAGCTTTACCTGCTATGCCACAGTGCTGGCCCCTTGATTGGCCTTTAACTTAGACTTTTTAATGATATTAAAAAACACCATGCTTTTCTAAGCTCTTTCCATTCAGTTTCTACTTTGTGAACTCCAGATAATACTGTCCCCAGAATTAATCTAAGGTATAAATGCTATGATATAAGGCATTTAACCCCTTAACCTGTCTCCTTGAATACTCAGCTATGTTAGCTCTGTGTCCATTCTTCTGTCTCTGTACTAGATGAATAAAAAGACAGTGTAAAATGATTTGAAAAGAACTATAAGGGGTCAGCGCTGTGGTGCTGCTGCCAATTGGGGACTGAACCAACAAATGGAAAACCTCTCTCTCTCTCTCGGTCTCTGCCTCTCCTTCTCTGTAACTCTGACTTCCAAATAAATCAATAAATCTTAAAAGAACTATAAACATCAATAAAACAGAAATGAAAATTGTATTCTCAAAACTGGATATTAAACCATGCCTTCTACACCTCTGTTAAAAGTTACGTTCTATCATAGTCATTTATGATTTCTAGGGCCAAAGTAGTAAATAAGATTTTTCTGGAAGAGACAGAGGTTATGAGGGAGCCAGGATTTGGGGTCAGTTAGCAGGAGTGAGTGTCACTCATTCAGATTTGATGTAGGAAAGGAACAGCAACTGATCCCTGAGATTTTGGTGTGAGAAGGAAAGGAAGGAGGGACTTAACAAAAGCAAAGGCCCTCTGGTTGTGGGCACCCACCCCTGACTGCAGCCTTTGCAAGGGCCAGCTGGTGTCTCTAGGATTGCTGCGGCCTGGACTCCATTTCCCAAAGTTCCCAGGAGCTCTGACATATTCTGCCTTCCAAATGCCTGTGAGCATGCTCATGCCACTGCCAGTCCCTGGGGGTCTGAGTTGGACCAGAGGGAGTTCATTCCCTGATCAGGGTCAGCCCTGAGGGCTGTCCTGCTCCTACTCTGGCATTTACTGCATCTCCTGCTCTGCACGTGCAATCCCAGGCAGTTTCCGAGTGCTCACCCTGAGCCTGCCTCCTGCTGCTTCTTCCCTCTTCATTGTCCTCCTGTGGGTCCCATGTGCCAGGGACTCTCTTCCACGCACTCCCCGCTTCACTCACTGTGTGTCCGGAAGAATGGGTACCTATTCCAGGGACTTTCTGCTACAGGTTTGGCATGCAGGAAGGGGCAGGGACATGTGTGGGAGAAGGGTGAGTGCCAGGGCACCAGTGATCATGGCAGCTTCCCCTGAGGTCAGGACTGGGACCCGGTCTGTTCTGTCTCCCACCTCCGCTTCCCAGGCTCCCAGTGCCTGGACTCTCTCCTGCAGAACCTCACCCAAACTGTCCCTAATGTGCTTTATTTAGTGGTTACAGGAGAGAGGGGGCAGCGTTCTGGGAACATGCACACACAGGGAAAGAAGGCAGAAAGACCCCTGCTCTCCACAGTTAAATAAGCCGGGTTCCCACTGTGGGTGGTTTCAGAATGCAGTCTGGCCTGGTCTCTTGATGTTTTCTGGGCTGTTGGTTCCTGCAGGGTGGGGCTGTATGGCCTTAAGCAGGGAGCCTGTGGCAGCAGAGGGGTGGGAAGAAGGATCTGACAAGGATCTGCCCCACTGCTCTCATCCTGCACCTCATCTTCCTGGTGGGGAGCAGTGTGAAGCGTGAATAGCTGCTTTGCGCATTGATCCCTCTCAAGTATTAATTATCAGACTTTTCCAATGTGGAATTTGAAGCTGTTCCAGAAACCTGGGGTGGGAAAACTCCCTTCTTTCAAACAGGCACAGAGACAGTGGAGGATCCAAGGAGTTTCTATTAATGGCCCTAGGCTCAGCTGGAATGATTTCCTGAGAATTGAGCATCAAATTCAAATTTCTTAGCTGTTACAGCATTGGTGGGTTTAAATGGCAGCCTACATGACTTAGGGCCACTTTTCCAATGGTCAGTGGGTCCAGTATGTTTGTAAAAGAGATGCTGGGGACAGATTTATTAGGACAGATTTATGACAGGAGTTTACAGAAAGAGAACTTAGGACATCTTCCCTCCCTAGATAAGATTTCAGTGGGCAGCTGTTTCACTCATTAATTGTGAGCATCCACTTTTAAAGGTTTGTGTTGGATGAGGTCCACTTCTCTTTCTTTGATGATGTATTTGGCTGCTTTTCATTTTCTGTCTTCAGCTATTTCTTCTCCTGTTAGCAAGGCTCTCTAATGTTTTTAACTGCCACTGATCCCTTTGCAAAGTGAGAAGGGAACTAAAATTAATGCAAGTCTACTGTGTTGTCAATAACTGGAACTACTTTTTTAAAGATTTATTTATTCATTTGAAAGAGTTACACAGAGAGAGGAGAGAGAGAGAAAGAGAGAGAGACGTCTTCCATTGGATGGTTCACTCCCCAAATGGTAGCAACAGGTGTAGCTGTGCCAGTCTGAAGCAAGTAGCCAGGAGCTTCTTCTGGGATGAAGCTGTTTTTTTAAATAATTATTTATTTATTTTAAAGGCAGAGTTACAGAGTGGCAGAAACAGAGATAGATGGCTGGAGCTGTTTGGATCCACAACCAGAAGCCAGGAGCTTTGTCCAGGTCTCATAGGTGGGTGCAGGAGATGAGGGATTTGGGCCATCTTCTACTGTTTTCCCAGGCCACAGCAGAGAGCTGGATGGGAAGTGCAGCAGCCAGGATCCCAACCGGCACCCATATAGGATGCTGACACTGCAGGCAGTAGCTTTACCCACTATGCAACAGTGCTGCCCACTAACTGGAGCTCTTTTAATCTGAGTATGCATAAAGTGGAGAATTACAGCATCATAAATACAGATAAGTAACATCTTTTTCTCTGCCCAGTACTTTACAGTTACCCAGTGATCCACTGAGAATCTAACATTCCACACTGTGAAATTAAGAAGGCCGGTTACTTGTCTTATTTTGGGTTCTATGTTTAAACCCATGACATTTTTGAAATGGGAGGATATTAGCTCTACAATTTGATAGAAACTGGTCTGTGGAAGCATCGATAGAAGTTATAACTGTGAGAGTGGTAAGAAAGAAGAGGGGAAGAAATAAGTGCCCCTTACCCCACACAGAGATGTCCACAAATGGAGTAGATGTGCATTTGAAAACTATGGCTGACTTTCTGGGACAAACTGTGTTTGAGTGCTTCACATGTTCTGATAGAAAGGTGTTGCCACCAGGTTATTAGTATATTTATTTAGTTAGTTTTTAAAGATTTATTTATTTATTTGAAAATCAGAGCTACACAGAGAGAGAAGGAGAGGCAGAGAGAGAGAGAGAGAGAGAGAGAGAGAGAGAGGTCTTCCATCAGGTTCATTTCCCCAATGGCTTCATCATTGTGAACTTTGCTCAGTTCCTGACCTATACCTTTCCTTTAACCTAGTACTTTGCCATGTAGTAGCCCATGAAAACTGCAGACTGCATAAATAAATGAATACTTGGAGGGTTGTGACTCCTTAGAGGAACATCATGAGACAGGAGGAATAAAACAAAACAAAAGTATCCTCCGTGTATAGAAGGTACACTGTTTTTGAAAGCCACAGAGAAGAGGAATAAGAAGGAAAGTAGTGAGACTGGAAAGTTTGTGGCAAAGGTAATAGGCACTAGTCAAGAATTCAACAAGCCCATTAGGAAAGTATTAAGGATTCTTTACTTCCATGTAGACTCTGCCCTCTTATGGTGAACAGGGTCCTCTAAACCCACTTGTTGCACAAATGAAAACCCAATCATTGTCTTCTCCCACAGATGGAGTCTGCTATTGGTTTTGATTTGCATTTCCCTAATGGCTAGTGATATTGGGCATGTTCATTTATGTCTTGACCATTGAGATTTCCTCTTCTGAGAAACCTCTATTCTGATCATTGCCCATTTCTTACGTGTACATTTTGCTTCTTGTTTGGAGTTTTTCCAGTTCTATATATGTATGTTCTGGCTATCAATCTTTAGTCATAGTCGGAGTTTTCAATGTTTCCTGCCATTCTGTCCATTGTATCTTCACTCTGTTGATTACTTTGTTGTGAAGATGTATCTTAATTTGATATGCTCAAATTTCTATATTTTATTTTTGTTACTTGTGCTTTTGTAATCTTACGCAAACTGTTGTCTCTGCTAATGTTTTACAGTTTCTCATATGTTTACTTAGTTTTTGGTTTTATATTTAGACTTTTAATTCACCTTGAGTTGCTTTTACATAGTGTATGAGGTGTTGGGTATATTTTCAGGCTTATACATATGGATAATCACTTTCCTTTAAACCATTTGCTAAAGGGATTCTTCTTTTTCCTGTTTGTTTTCTTTCCTTTGTTAAATAGGAGTTGCCTGTAGAAAAGTCGGTAAATTTCAGCTGCCTATTCTTTTCCATTGAACTATGTGTCTGTTTTCCTACAGTGCTAACACTGCTTCTATTTTTTTAAGATTTATTTATTTATTTGCAAGGCCAGATGCTTCTTCCAAGTCTCTCATGTGGGTGCCAGCACCCTAGAACATGGTCCATCTTTCACCAATTTCCCAGGTGCATTAGTAGGGAGCTGGATTGGAAGTGGAGTACCTGGTCTTCTAGCAATAACATATGGGATGCATGCACAGCAGGTCAAGGCTTTAACCCACTACACCACAGAACCAAACCCTTCCTTATTTACTTCTGCTGTGATCTTTTATTATTCACTTTTTTCTACTGCCCTGTAACTTGAATCATTCCTGTTTTTTTCTGGGTTCTGGAGGATGCCAGTAGGTTGTTTCTGGGATATCTTTTTTGTGTTAGAAGATACTTGGTAATCTAAAATCACAGATTTGGTTTCTATATTTCTCTGCTAATCATGAGGACCTTCTAGATGACAGCAGAAAATGCTGGCAGAAATGAGGATATATTAATTTGCTAAGAAAATACCACAGAGAATATGATTTAAATCATGGAATTTTACTTCTCAGAGTTCTAGAGGTTGAAAATATCAGATCAAGGTCCTAATAGGCTTGATTTTTCCAGAAGCCCTTCTCTGATGTGACAGAAACATCTATCATTTGATCTGCTTAAAACTACTTTCTTCAGGAAGAGTCATGTTGGTGGTTAGCACTTCAGTGTTTGAGTTTTAGGGAGGCACATTTCAGTCCACAACAGCAAAGGGGCCCTGTGGTCTACTTCAATGACAGCCATCTCTGCGGAGGACAGAAAGTTTGAAATCAGCATTAGGAGTTCTCACAGTATTACTGTCAGTGCTATCTCCATCAAATGTGCATTCATGTACACACAAACAAAACTACCTGTACACATAAACACATTCAACAGTGGAAATGCCTGATGGTTGTGTACAGGTAACATCAATATAATAATCCATAAGATGGCCTATTAGCAGACATTAAAAAGAGAATTAGAAAGAATGACAACAAAATCTGCAGTTACCTATATTTATGTCTATATGTATGATATTCAGTATTTATAGTTGCTAAAAGATGAATACTGATGTGTGGGAATAAAAGCTAAACCTTACCTTGCAATATTGCAGCCTAGTCTACATGAAAGATGTTTTCCTAAAACCTTTCCCTGGGCCCACTCTGTGGCATAGTAGATTAAGCATCCACCTGCAGCACCAGCATCCCACATGGGCACCAGTTTGAGTCCCTGCTCCTGCACTTCCAATCCAGCTCTTTGCTAATGGCCTAGGAAAACAGTGGAATATGCCCTGAGTGCTTGGGCCCCTGCACCCATGTGAGAGACCTGGAGGAAGCTGCTGACTCCTGGCTTCTGGCACCTGGCTTCAGATCAGCCCAGCTCCAGCCATTCTGGCCATTTAGGGGTGAACCAGTCGATAGAAGACCTCTCTTTCTCTTCCTCTCTATATCTGTAACTCTGCCTCACAATAAAGAAATACATTTTTTAAAAACCTTTCACATTTTAAATTTCTTAATTGTTTTAAAGATTTATTTATTTATTTATTTATTTACAAGTCGAGTTACAGACAGAGAGGAGAGCTAGAGAGAAAGAAAGAGGTCTTCCATCTGATGTTCGCTCCCTAATTGCAACTGCTAGAGCTGTGCTGATCTGAAGCCAGGAGCCAGGAGCCAGTTCCAGGTCTCCCAGATGGGTACAGGGGCCCAAGGGCTTGGGCCATCTTTTACTACTTTCCCAGGTCATAGTGGAGAGCAGGATCAGAAGTGGAGCAGCTGAGTATTGAACCGGCCCCCATATGGGATGCTGGAGCTTCAGGCCAGGGTGTTAACCTGCTCCACCACAGCACCAGTCCAACATTTTAAATTTCTGATACTCTAAGGTAGCACAGGACTACATTACATCTAGGAAAGATGCATTTAAAAATTATAAATCTAGTGCATTTCAGCAGTTTTAACAAATACTTCTGATTTTCTCAGCATTATGTATAAATAAATGAGATAATGAGTCATTGTCAGATTTTTAGCTTTTGACAGCCACTTATAATATTTCACAGCTTTTTGAAATTTATTGCTAGTGTGTTTTTCTCAACACATGCACTGGATTTTACCAGTTTAGGGCACAGTGTGTTGCCTCTTATAGGATTTGTATTTTGATGGGTTTTCATGGCACATGTAATCAACATCTGCAAAGCCTCTAAAACACATAAATAATAACATGAATCAGGCTTTTTTCTTAAAGATTCATTTATTTATTTGAAAGAGTTGCACAAATAGAGGAGAGGTAGAGAAAGAGAGACAGACAGACAGAGAGGTCTTCCATCTGCTGGTTTACTCCCAGTTGGCTGCAATGGCTGGTCTGTGTTGATCCGAAGCTAGGAGCTTCTTCCGGTCTCTCACATGTGTGCAAGGCCCCAAGGACTTGGGCCACCTTCTACTGCTTTCTCAGGCCATAGCAGAGAGCTGGTTCAGAAGTGGAGCAGCCACGACTTGAACTGGCACCCATATGGCTTGCCAGCACTGCAGGCAGCAACTTTATCTGCTATGCCACAGCGCCTGCCCCACATTGCATCTCTTTAAGATGATATGGATTTAAGTTCATGAGAAATTATTAGCATCGTGGGAACTGATAGATATGGATGAAGCAGGATGGACTTGTTAGGAATGGTGATGTTAATTTTCTTATAAAATAAATAAATAAGAAATTAAATATGGTCAGACATAAATGAAGACTAAATTTTATTAGTGGTGATCCAGAAAACACTGATCTCAGGTCTTTTTCTTCCAGTGTTAAGTTTATATTTTTAAAGGCATATAAAGTGAACAAATTTCATGTAATTTATATATACAGTTTGAAGAGCAAACTGATAACATCCTATCCTATCTTCCCTTGGTCTCATATTTCCAACTCGCTCCTTCTCATTTTATTTTCTTTTAATTTTGACAGCTGCATGCTTTGATTTTATTTTAGAATCACAAGCTTTAACCCTCTACAAAATAAAGAATTCAGCAAGTAGTAGTAGAAATATCAATGAGTATATGTTGTATACTCTATCAAAGAGTACAGAAAAGTGCTATGAACAATACTCAAATCTCAAAATGTCCATTTAACTCATATGCTGCTTTTCGTTGTCTATATATTAATTACCACCAGTCAGAGAAAACATATGGTATTTGTCTTTTGGGGGCTAGCTTTTTTCATGAAGCATACTTGTTTCCAGTTCATCCATTTAGTTACAGAAGATGGGATTTCATTCTCAAGTATGGCTGAATAGTATTTTACACTGTATATATAGCTCATATTTTTTTTCTAGTCACCAGTTGATGGATATCTGGGTTGATTCCATGTTATCTATTGTGAATTGAGCTGTAATAAACATAAGGGTACAGATAACTCATGCCTATGCATATTCTATTTCATTTAATGTGGATAAATTCTCAGGAGTCAGATGACAGGATCATATGGTATGTTTGTTTTCAGATTTCTGAGGAACTTTGATACTGCCTTCCATAATGGTTGTACTAGCTTCATTCCCACCAACAGTGGGTTAGGGTACCTTTTTCTCTCCCTCTCCACCAGCCTTTATTGTTTGTTGACATTTTCAAAAGAATTATTTTTTTGAAAGGTGGAGTTACAGAGAGGGAGAGACAGAGGCAGAGGCAGAGAGACATAAGTATTTTATCTGCTTGTTTATTCTCCATATGGCACAACAGGTGGTGCTGGTCCAATCGGAAGCCAGAGTTAGGAACATCTCCCTTGTCACCCAAGTGGGTGCAGGGACCCAGGCACTTGGGCCATCCTCCACTGCCCTCCCAGTCCAGTGCATAAAGCTGGACTGGAAGAGGAGCAACCGGGACCAGAACTGGCACCCATATGGGATGCCGGCTCCATGGGTGGAGGATCAACCCAGTGTGCCACGGCACTGGCCCCCATCAGGGATATTTTTCTATAGTTCCCTCTCTCCACTGTATCTTTTTCTAGTTGAAGAATTAAGGTGATGCAGGATTAATCGAAGGAGTTTGAGAGGATTGTCTCTCTTTCAATTGAGTTGAATAGTTTGAGAAGAATTGGGATTAGTTCTTTAAACATCCTGTAGAATTCAATACTGAGCCTGTCTGATCCTGGACTGTTCTTTGTTGGGAGGGTCTTTAGTACTCATCCAATCTCTGTCTTGATTTTGGTTTGTTTAGCTTTTCTATGTGTCTTCATGACTCAATTTTGATATATTGTGTATGTCCAGGAATCTGTTGATTTTTCCTCTAGGTTTTCCAATTTGTTAACAGTCACAACAGATGCCCACATCCTATATTGCAGTGCTAATCTGAGTTTTGGGTACTCCACTTCCAAATCAATTTCATGTTAATATCCCTAGGAAGCAATAGATAATAGCTCAAATTCTTTCTTTCCTGTCATCTAATTTGGAGAACTGCAACCTCAATGGGGACTTGAGAACCTGGTCTTGCACAGTGGTAGCCATATAGAAAGTGAACCAGCAGATGGGAGATCTCTCTGCTTCTCTTTCCTTCTCTCTTTGTCTCTGTGTCTCTCTGCCTTTTTTATCATATTAAAATATTTAATTACTTACTTGAAAGAGTTACAGAGAGAGGGAGAGACAGAAATCTTCCACCACCTAATTCATTTTTGAGATGACTTTAATAGCCAGAGTGTGGCCAGGTTGAAGCCAGGAACTTTTCCTCCAATGTGCGTGGCAGCATCCCAGGCATTTGGGCCATCTTTTCCTGCTTTTTCAGTCCATTGGTAAGGAGCTGGATCAGAAATGGAATAGCTGGTACTTGAACTGGTGCACATACAGGATGGCAATGTAACAGACAGCAGCTTTGTCCACTGCACCACAACCACCAGCTCCTCTTTCTGCCTTTCCAATAAATAAATCTTTTGAAAAAGAACTGAAGGTAGTAAAAGTCATCATGACTGAGCAATGGCAAATTTATTGAAGTGATCTATTTTCTTAAAGATCCTTTTATGAATTTGAAAGGCAGCACTAGAAAGAGAGAGTGGGAGAGATGGATCTTCCTCCTGGTTTGTTCACTCCTCAAATGGCTGCAATGAGTGTGGCTAGGCCAGACTGATACCAGGAGCCGGGGGCTTCTTTCAGGTCTCTCACAAGTGTGCAGGAGCCCCAATATTTGAGTCACCCTGTGCTGCTTTTCCAGACACATTAGCAGGGAACTGGATCCGTTTGGAGCATTAATGTCTATGATACTCTCCTTGCAGTTGAAGGATTTAGAATCCATTTCGATTATGGGTGGGCCAAGTACAACAGCTCCCAATTGTCCAAGGTTTGGATTAGATGGGATCTGAGAAATTTTGTTAAAATAGTTATTAATCATAACTCTCAGTTTAAGCTTTTCTTACCAAATTTTCGTGTTTGCTGATGTTTATATCTATGGGAAAATTGGGTCTCTGGATTGCAACCAATGAAAGCATCCAGACTAACAGTAATAAGGTCAACAGTCAGCAGAATGATGTCCAGCTGAACTGAAATAGCTTTTCTTATTTGGTAGAGGGGTTACCTCCTGCATTATACTGACATACTGACATAGACAGTAGATATTGGAGCCTGTCCCTTCTGCCAAATGGAGAATACCATATTTTGGTTCATCATATATATATTTATATATTATAATATATTATATTATATATTTCTATACATAATATAGAATTACATATAATTATTATAAATATATAATTATATAATTATTATATATGAATTTATTATTTATATAAAATATATAATTATTTCTGATCCAGCTCCTTACCAATGGATTGAAAAAGCAGTGAAAGATGCTCCAAGTACCTGGGTTGCTGTGACAAAGAGCGGAGGAGAAGCTCCTGGCTTCAACCTGGACACACTCTGGCTATTGAAGTCATCTCAATAATATATATATAATATATAATACAATAAATTATATAATATTATCTGTTTATAATTATTATATTTATATACATAAATATATAAATAAATGTAAATATATATATAAAGAATTTATTTATGTAGTTGACAGGTTTACTTACAGAGAGTGAGAAGAAGAGACACAGAAAGGTCTTCCATATGCTCATTTACTCCCCTAATGACTGCAATGTCTGCAGCTGGGCCAATCTGAGCTAGGAGCTTCCAGGTCTCCCACATTTTGGCAGGGACAGAAGCACTTGGAACAGCTTCTACTGCTTTCCCAGGCTATTGCAGAGAGCTGGATGGGAAAAGGAGAAATGGGGACCAGAACTGGTACTCATATGGGGTGCCAGCACTGCAGGTAAAGGATTACACCACTGCACCACAGTGCTGGCCCCAGTCTATCCTTTATTAAGGAGATCTCAGTAATCATGTTCAGGTATTGCTGTCCTATATTCATGGCCAAAGTCCTAGCAGACAACATGGTTTGGAGAATTGTAAGCACAAGGTGTGTAGGAGAATTCATTTCTCATACAGCACAGTTAATAACAAGGTTCCAAGAGGGGAAATTACTTGCATCTTAGTCTTTGAGAACTATTGGACATCACAGGTGATCTAAAGAATTTAGAAGGTTTGTGAGCCCCTAGAGTGAAAAAGTCACTGGGAGCACAAGGACAGTGCCTAGAGTTTATTTTGATGGATTTTAGCCCCTTTCATTGGAGGGAGGCCTGAAGAAGCTGGACTGATTTGTAAACCTCAGAAGTGTCTTTTCAAGATGAAGGCAAACTTAGACTGAGGGGTTTTTGGAAAAACTGAACAAAATGCATTAGCCACACTTGGTTAAGATACATCATTTATCTATTGATTTTCATCAGATCTGTTAGCATTAGGTATAAGGTACAGTGGACATGGTGGTTGGCATATAACAATATGATTTTAGTAATATATCATGAGGTGCTTTTATTTTTAGTGGATTTAGCAGGTAAAATTGGGCTACCTAATGGGATATAGCTGGAATAATCACCTTTTTGTTAAATAAATCTGAGGTAACAAATGTTAGTTAATGAAGACATTGAGTTTTCTTTTATTGGGCCTTCTTGGTTATTTTAATCTGGGATCTGCGAATTCTCATTTTCTCTAGGCAATTTGCAACTGAAAAATTTTACTTTATTCCTCATCATTTCAGACCAACTCTGCTGCTTCTGGGATTTTTAGTACATCTGACAATTGGAAATTTAGACAATAGTATAGTTAAAAAGAGATGTACCAATAAAGTATTTATATTTATTCTGATACATATTTTGGAATTCTTCTAAAATTCCTATTGAGTATCCTTGTTAAATTTAGTTGCATCCCAGGTTAAGATTTATTGGAGGCAGGCGCCATGGCTCAATAGGCTAATCCTCCAGCTGCAGTGCAGGCACACCGAGTTCTAGTCCTGCTGGAAGCACCAGATTCTGTCCCAGTTGCTCCTCTTCCAGTCCAGCTCTCTGCTATGGTCCAGGAGTGCAGTGGAGGATGGCCCAAGTGCTTGGGCCCTGCACCTCCATGGGAGACCTGGAGGAAGAACCTGGCTCCTGCTTTGGATCAGCGCAGTGTACCGGCCGAAGCACACTGGCCACAGCAGCCACTGGGGGGTAAACCAATAGAAAAAGGAAGACTTTTCTGTCTGTCTCTCTCTCTCACTGTCCACTCTGCCTGTCAAAATAAAAAATATTTTTTATAAAAAGACTTATTGGAGCCACTCTAGTGATTATACACATGAAACTTTGTTAATTAATGCAAATAGAACCTGGGAAAATTGATGTATATCTTATGCTGTAGAGACTTAAGATTGAACATCTTTTTTATCTTTTTTAATTATATAATTTAAAAACAAATTTTAGATTTTTTTTGACTTTACTAAGCCACAGCTCTGGCCCCATTAATATGTCTTAACAATGTTTTTTCCTCTCAGACTTATCTCTATTGGTTCAGTTAACTGCATGCCTTTTCTTTACATTCAGATTCTCTCAGCTGTCAAAGCTTATTCATCTTAATTCTGTTGTTCCTATTTCCCTCCATTTTATTCTGTCCCTAGGCTAATTGAGGTCATGATTCTCCATTCCTTCTGTGTGGTGTCACAGTAGGCTTGAAGTGTTCTTTTTCTCTTCTGATTTCTAAAGAAAGAAATTATGTATTCCCCCAGTTTAGATATTTTAATAATTCATTCTAAAACAAAGGTTAAATGTTCTTAATTTGACAAGAATTTTCAGGGCCAGTGGTGTAGCATAGTGGGTAGAGCCACCACTTGCAGTGCTGGCAGCTCATATGGATCCAGATCTCTGCTAAAGCCTGAGAAAGCAGTAGAAGATGGCCCAAGTCCTTGGCCCCTGCACCCATGTGGGAGACCTGGAAGAAGCTCCTTGCTCCTGGCTTTGGATTGGCACAACTCTGGCCATTGCAGCCAACTGGGGAGTGAACCAGTCGATGGAAGACCCCTCTCTCTTCTCTGCCTCTCTCTGTGTAATTCTGACTTTAAAATAAATAAATCTTTAAAAAAAGAATTTTTTCTAATTTTAGAATTGTTCTCCTTCATTGTCACTTCAGGGTGTGTGTAAAGAGTGCATATCCAGTTTTTCTATTTTGGATTTTTGGGATTTTGTATTAGCTCTGCTGTGTATTCATTTTTCTCGAGCATTGGTGATATCTTCTCCTTAGTTGTATTAAGAGAGAGAGCAATAGCCCTCATGTCTTTTTAGGTAAGTAAGACATATTAAAAACAGAGCATTCAGTATACATTCATAGTAGTTTGACTTGTTCAATTGATTTTCCTGAACTCCCTTGGACATTCTTGGTCTCTGCTGTACAACTTTCTATACTCATTAATTCTTTGATATTCCCAAATCCAGAAAATGAATGACTCAACAGCTGTGTTCCTGTATTTGCTGGGACTCAGGGTAAGAAGCAAAGTGGAGGTGTTCAGGAATCTAAAGGTACATGCTACATAGCAAAGCACATCATTTCCTATACAAAGTGACTGGGAAATCCAGAATCTTTTGCACACATATTGGATCCTGAACTATTACTGGACTATTCAGTAAGATTTTAATGTATTTATTTTCTGTGTGTGTGTTTGTATTTCTAAATAAACTCTGCTGGGCTACTTAACATTAACATGTATTGCAGAATTCTTTCATCAGTTTTTACTTTTAAAAAGTTTCTCTTTCAGTTTTATGGGAGAGGGTAGAAGTTTTCTGCTATGTAACTGAAAATTCATTCATTCATTAAACTTAAAATATTTGTTTGAAATGGGTGGAATACTATTAATTCTTGTGTGATTTACATGAAACTAAATACATTCTCTATTTTGTTTTGCTTAAAATTTCTGCATGTGTGGACTTCTTTTTTCCTTCTTGCCCCAAATCCCTTTGTGTATTGCGATGGCAAATGGGTTTTACACTGGAGAAAACATGTTATTTTGGCTAAGAAGTACTTAGCCTTCTGGCTTCAAGTATTCAAATATTACATGAGAAATCAGTAAATTTGTTTACTGTACAAATGTCCTTCATACAATTTTGTAATATTCTGGAATGTGAGAGGAAGCAGGAAATAGGAGTTTTATGGGTGGGAAGGAAGTTTGGGGGAAGAGGAAACCACTGTAATCCAAAAGCTGTACTTTGGAAATTTATAGTTATTAAATAAAAGTTAAACAATTTTGTAATCTCCATCTTCCTTTTTATTTTTTCCTTTTTTACAAAAGATTCATTTATTTTTCTTTAAAGTCAGAGTTATATGCACAGAGAAGGAGAGAGAGAGAGGGAGAGCAGTCTTCCAACCACTGGTTCACTCCCCATTTGGCCACAATGGCTGGAGCTCTGCCAATACAAAGCCAGGAGCCAGCAGCTTCTTTTGGGTCTCCTATGCAGGTGCAGGAGCCCAAGGGCTGGGCCATCCTCTACTGCTGGATACTTGCCTAAAAAGCTGGATAATAATTTGAGTAGCCAGGACTTGAACTGGCACCCTTGTGGAAAGTCAGCACTGCAAGCCACAGCTTTACTTGCTACTCCACAGCATCAGCCCCCTAAATACTTATGACTATTGCTACGCTATTGGAATTTATAATTGATAATGCTGAACAATTGAAACTGTCTTATTTACAATTGTAGGACTGGATATGGCAGTTTTACTTGAAGTACAGTATGTAGCCTGCTTATTGTATGATTTTTGGAAAAGCATGTATTTATATACAACAGCAGACCTGTAATCATTTAAAAGTGAATTATCATGATTACCCAGATGTAAAGAATGCAATATGTGCTAATGAGTTAGCAGTCACAGACATTTAGAATTAGAGGGATTTTGGAACCTTTTCAATACTGCAGTTTTTATGAAAAACTAATAATTTTTTTATTTGACAGGTAGAGTTATAGACAGTGAGAAAGACAGAAAGGTCTTCCTTCCATTGGTTCACTCCCCAAATGGCTGCCACAGTTGGAGCTGTGCCCATCCAAAGCCAGGAGTCAGGTGCTTTCTCCTGGTCTCCCATCTGGGTGCAGGGCCCAAGCATTTGGGCCATCCTCAACTGCCTTCCCGGGCCATTGCAGAGAGCTGGACTGAAAGAGGTGTAACCAGGACTAGAACCCTTTGCCCTTATGGGATACCAGCACCACAGGTGGAGAATTAACCAAGTGAGCCATGGCGCTGGCCCCCAATAAATTTACTCTTAACAAAATATCAAAATATCTTATTCAGTATAAAGTTAGTAGTGAAAAAGAGACTACCTTGTTGAACACAGAAATTTGAGATTATATTTCTTGGTATTAATTTGCATCTTAAGGCTTATTGCCTAGTTTATTTCAACATTTCCATCTAATATTACTAATAATATCTTGTACTTAGTGGTTCACTGTGTGCCAGACAATATTCTTTTTAAAAGATTTCTTTATTTATTTATTTATTTGGAAGTCAGAGTTACACAGATAGTGAACAAGAGGAAGAGAGGGAGAGAGAGAGGTCCTCCATCTGCTGGTTCACTCCCCAGATGGCCTAAAAGGTCAGAGATATGCCAATCTGAAGCCAGGAGCCAGGACCTCTTCAGGGTCTCCCATGCAGATTCAGGGGCCCAAGGACTTGGGCCAACTTCCTACTGCTCTCCCAGGCTATAGCAGAGAGCTGGATGGAAAGTGGAGAAGCCGGGACTTGAACTGGTCTCCATATGGGATGCCCACACTGCATGCAGTGGCTTTACTGGCTACACCACAGCACTGGCCTCAAGACAATGCTCTAAAATGATGCATTAATTATTCCCAAATATTGAAAAGTGGCATGGTACACATTTGAATGTGTTGTTTTGTACTAGTTGTAGAAACAGTTTAAAATATATTTGTATTTAAAAATGTAAGCTATGATCTAAAGGTTTACTTTCCCCTAAGGTGCCTGTTTGGTAACTGAGAGATTGTTGAAGTCTCAAGTTAGAGTACAACTGATATTATCCAAGCCTCCTTTATCACATGAGGATGCTAAATGCCAAGGCCCAGAGAAGTAAAGTGAATTGTTCGAGGTCACATAGGCAAGTTGTAGCAGGGATAATTCTGTATTAGCATTAGGTATCCTGATACATAGGCCACTATTCTGTCAATTTTGTACTCCTTCTGGAGTTAAAGATTCTAAGTTGTGGAAAATTAAGTTTGGAAATTTAGTGGTTGCTATGTTGTTATGGTGAGAAATTTCTGTGTATAGCTATGAGTTGCTTAAATTTTATTCAATATATTTTTCTAGTATGTTTGCAATTTATTTGAAATGTATAACAAATAGCTTCATCTATTTGCCAAAAGAATTTTTTGAAGATTTATTTATATTATTTGAAAGTCAGAATTACACAGAGAGAGAAGGAGAGGCAGAGAGAGTGGTCTTCCATTCACTGGTTCACTCCACAGTTGGCCTCCATGGCTGGAGCTGTGCCGACTGGAAGGCAGGAGCTAGGAGCCTCTTCCTGGTCTCCTATGCAGGTGCAGGGGCCCAAGGATTTGGACCATTTTATAGTGCTTACCCAGGCCGTAGCAGAGAGCTGGATAGGAAGTGGAGCAGCCAGGTCTTGAACTGATGCCCCTATGAAGAAGAAGTGTTAGCACTGACATAATAACAGACACATAGTTCAATGGAAAAGACTAGGTAGCATAGAAATAAACCCAAATTTCTACCAGCAACTCATATTTAACAAAGGAACTAAAATGAACTGGAGAAAGAAGAATCTCTTTCACAAGTGGTGCAGAGGAACTTGATTATCCATATGTAGAAGCCTGAAAAGAGATTCCAACATCTCTTACACTATCTGAAACTGAACTCACAGTGAATTAAACATCTAATCATAAGACCCAAACCCAAGTAAACATAGGGAAACTCTAAATATTGTCAACACACAATAGCTTTTCGGTAAGATTCCAATAGCAATAGTCACAAAAATAAAAACAGAGACATTTGAGTATATCCAACTAAGATACTTCTTCACAACAAAGTAAACATCAGAGTGTAGATACAATGAACAGATGGCAGGAAAAATTAAAACACTGAATGTTTACAGATTTCCAGAACATTTACATGAATTGGAAAAACTCCAAAGAATACAGCGAAGAAACAGGCAAGGATCTGAATAGACATTTCTCAGAAGAAATGTAAATGGTCAAAACATGTGAATATGCCCGATGTCACTAGCCATTATGTAAATATAAATCAGAACACCATATCAGTCTCCAACACCTGTGGGAGAATACAACACTCAGGTGTGTGTTTGTGCAGCAAGTGGGTTTAGAGGACCCTGTTCACCTCTGGAGAGCAGAGTCTACAGGGAGACAAAGAAACCTTACTGCTTTCCTAATGGACTTATTAAGTTCTTGACCAGTGCCTGTTAGTCTTCCCACAAACTTTCTAGTCTCACTACTTTCCTTCTTCTTCCTCTTCTCTGTGACTTGTAAAATAGTATACATTCTGTATGCTGTGGATACTTTAGATTTATTTTATTCCTTCAGTCTCCTATGAAGTTCCTCCACAAAAGCACAGCCCTTAAGATATTCATTCATTTATGCAGTCTGCAGATTTCATGAGCTACTAAATTCCAAATAGTATGTTAAAGGCAAGATCTAGGCCTAAGAGAAAAGTGGTCTGAATTCTGTGCCTAGAAGAGGATTTGGGACATAGTAGAACTTCAGTGAAGTGCTATGTGAATGACATGCACTCATTAAATGAGTAATCTAAAGCATACACTGCATTTAAGCAACACAGCAGCCCTACTCACCTCAGGTAGAGCAACTGAGAGGAATAATGTGAAGAAAAATAAGACATCAATAAGTTGAATAATAACAGAGAAAAAAACAAAATGAGATAGATGCCAACATTACTGACCTATTTTTGAGGAATTAAATTGATAGAGGGGCTGGCATTGTGGCTAAGTGGGGTAAGCTGCAATCTGTGAGGCCAGCATATCATGTGAGTTCCACTTTGAGCTTAGGAATCTCCACTTCCAATTTAGCTCACTGCTAAACACCTGGGAAACCAGCAGAAGATGGACGAAGGACTTGGGTCCTTGCCACTGATGTGGGAGACTTGGATGAAGCTCCTGACTCCAGCATGTCCCAGGCTCAACTGTTGAAACTCTCTGGGGTGTGAGCCAGCAGATGAAAGCTATCTCTGTCTTTCCCTCTCTCTCTAAATCCACCTTTCAAATAAAGATTTAATAAAGAAATTAACAGATTTCAAAATACACAAAAACATGAACAATACTATATCATCTTTATGCCAAAATGATCAAAAATAACAAATGCTAGAGAGCATATGGGAAAAGAAAACCGTCATATATGGTGGGTGAAAACACAAATTAGTACAGATGTTATGCAGAACAGTATGGTCATTCCTTAAAAAGGATAAAAATTGGGGCCGGCACTGTTGTGCAATGAGTTAAAGCCCTGGCCTGAAGGGCCAGCATCCCATTTGGGTGCCAGTTCTAGTTCCAGCTGCTCTTCTTCCAATACAGCTCTCTGCTATCTCCTGGGATAGCAGTAGATGGCCCAAGTCCTTGGGCCCATGCACCCATGTGGGAGACCCAGAGGAAGCTCCTGTCTCCAGGTTTCAGAATGGCATAACTCTGGCCTTTGTAGTTATCTGTAGAGTGAACCAGCTAATGGAGGACCTCTCTGTGTCTCTACCTCTATTGTAACTCTTTCAAATAAATAACAAAAATTTCAAATAAGATAAAAATTGACCTACCATGTGAGAGTTATCTTGCTCTTGGCTATATATAATAAGGAAATTTTATTAGAAGGAAAGGAGAAGAGCATATCAAAGATACATCAATTTTACCATAACATAGTTCACTGCAGCCAGGATTTGAAACCAATCTAGCTGTCCATCAATGAAAAAAATGGACAGGGGAACTTCACTTAGATACAAAAAAGAACAAAATATTATTAAATTAATTGAAATAAGCCAGAAGCAGGAACACAAATGTCACCTGGTCCTTGTCACATGTGGAAGTGAAAGAAAATAATGGATCTGAACACAGAACTGTGATTACTAGAGGCTGAGAAGGGAAGCAGCTAGGGATAGAGGGGGATTGGATAATAGGCATCAAAAATCAAAGAGGCAGAAAGAACTTCTGGTGTCCCATAATATAATGAGATGACTACATTCAACCATATTAGGTTCTGTGTAAAGAACTGAAAGAGAGGAGCTGGTAGTCTCAAATCATGGAGAAGAATTAGAAACTGTACTTGCTTGGGGGCCAGCATTATGGCACAGTGGGCTAACGCCCTGGCCTGAAGCACCAGCATCCCATGTGGGTACCAGTTCTAGTCCTGGCTGCTCCTCTTCTGATCCAACTCTCTGCCATGGCCTGGGAAAGCAGTAGAAGATGGCCCAAGTTTGGGTCCTGGCACCCAAGTGGGAGATCTGGAAGAAGCTCCTGGTTCCTGGCATCAGATTGGCAGAGCTCCGGCCATTGCGGCCATCTGGGGAGTGAACCAGCAGAGGAAGACCTCTCTCTCTCTCTGCTGCTACTTCTCTCTGTAACTCTGTCTTTCAAATAAATAACTCTTTAAAAATTTAATAAAACTGTAGTTGCTTAGCTTGATCACTTTTTACTGCATAAATGTGTGCAAATATTGCACTACACCCTGTAATAATGCATGACTAGGACACATTCATCACAAATTATTTCAATGAAATTTTAAAAATTAGAAGCATTTCTTTATATTAACAATGAACTATTTGAAAATGAAATTAGAAAAACATTTCCATGCATAGCAGCATAAGAACCAGGAACCAATGTCTTCAGTGTTATCAGTGATGAATCAGATTCACAGCCCTCAGCACTGTTTTTACCATAGACCTTACCATGGCAATTGTGGGCATATAGTAGTAAATCAATGGACAGGAATCCTTTGTCTCTATATCTGTTAAATAAATAAACAAGGAATTCATTAAAGAAAAAGAGATATCAATTTGGATGCCAGGTCACAAAAACACATGCACTTGAGCTATCCTCCAGTTTGTGATGCCAACAAATCTTTCAGACATGTTACATTTTCAGAGACTTTTCTGTAATCTTGCTAAGCTTTCTGGAAATCTGCCTTATAGCAAAGCGATTCCCAATTCCATTACACTCATGATTTTTCTTTTGTGTGAGTTATTAGTTTACCATCTAGAGATAATTTATGGTACAAAACTTTTCTATGCATGCATGTTTTCTCATTTGTGAGTCTATTCATGGGAATTGAAGACTGATTTATAGCAGAAATACATTTTCCAAATTCATTGCATAGACTTTTGTTCCTTATGAATTCTCTGAAGTCTGTTGATGTCTAATTTCTGGCTAAAGGTTTTATCGTATTTACAGCATGCAAAGAGTACCACCTTTTGTGAATTCTGTATCTATACAAGCCTGAAACAAAGAAAATGTTTTTATACAATCAGTATACTCCTAAGAAACCACCTGTGTCAATTCTCTGATGTACCATTGACTTCTGACAAACAACCTTTTCACACTAATAATATTTATAAGCTTTCTCCTTTACATGAGTCTCTGTTGGATAGGATGTGATTTCCAGCAAAAGGTTTTGTCACAATACTTACATGAATTTTGGAGAAAAGCTCTTCCACATTCATTATATTGTTAAGGTCTCTCCCTTGTTCAAATTCCATGATGGATTATGAGGCATTACCTATGTGAAATGACTTTCTCACATTTATTTCATTCATTAGATATATATGTTGTGCATTCTGATATAAGGAGAGATTTGGGCAGAGCTTTCCAACACTCATTACACCCATAAGGTTTCTCTCCCACGTGAATTCCCTGTTGTCGTATGAGGTATGGCTTCTAATTAAAGGGATTTTACTTTCAAAGGAGTTTTTCCCTATATGAATTTGATGATGTACAATGAGGGCTGAATTATGGTAAAAGGCTCTGAGTCATTACATTCATAAAATTGCTCCCCATGAGAATTCTTTTATGTTTGATGAGGTCTGATTTGCACCACAAAGGCTATTCACATGTATTACATTCATGCATTTCTCCCCTTGGTGAATTCTCTAATATTTCATGAGATATAACTTGCACAAAAAGGTCAAGTAGAAAATTCCCTGTGTGGATTCTCTGATATCTTATGAGTTATGAAGTACAGCAAAGAGGCTTTCCACCATCCTTCCATCCATAAAACCTACCTAAATTGAGCAACAAAGATATAGAAAACCTAAACACACACATAACCAGATGGAAATGATACCAGTAATAAAGACCATCACTAGCAAGAAAACCCCAAAACTGGAAGGCTTCACTGCTGAATTCTAACAGACATTTAAAGCACTAACTGCAATTCTTCTCAAGTTATTCAAAACAATTGAGAGAGAAGCGATTCTCCCAAATTCTTTCTATGAAGCCAACATCACCTTCATTCCTAAACCTGAAAAAAGTGCAACAAAGAAAGTAATTATAGACCAATTTCCCTGATGAACATACATGCAAAGATCTGCAACAGAATTCTGGCCAATTGAATCCAACAATGCATCAGAAAGATCATCCACCCAGACCAAGTGGGATTTATCCTTGGTATGCAAGGATGGGACCAAAGGCTTTTCCACAGTCATTTCATTTATAAGCTTTCTCCATGGTGTGAAGGCTCTGATACTTTCTGAGGTTTGACTTCTCAGCAAAGGTTTTTCCACAGTCATTGCACTCATAAGGTTTCCCCCCAGTACAAATTGTCTGATGCTTTGTGAGTTTTGACTTCTCAGCAAAGGCTTTTCCACAATGATTGCATTCATAAGGTTTCTCCCCTGTGTGACTTCTCTGATGCATTTTGAGTTTTGATTTCTGGCCAAAGCTTTTTCCGCAGGCATTGCATTCATAATGCTTGTCTTCTGTGTGAATTCTCTGATGCTTTCTGAGGTTTGAATTCTGGCCTAAGGTTTTTCCACAGTAATTGCATTCATAAGCTTTCTCCCCTGTGTGAATTCTCTGATTATTTATGAGGTTTGCTTCTGGCCAAAGGCTTTTCCACAGTCATTGCATTCATAAGGCATATCCCCTGTGTGAATTATCTGATGATTTATGAGGTGTGGCTTCTGGCCAAAGAGTTTTACATAGTCATTGCACTCATAAACGCTTATCCCCTGTGTGACTTCTCTGATGATTTATGAGGTTTGACTTCTGGCCCAAGGTTTTTCCACAGTCATTGCATTCATAAGGTTTCTCCCCTGTGTGACTTCTCTGATGATTTGTGAGTGTTGATTTCTGGCCAAAAGCTTTTCCACAATGATTACACTCATAACGTTTCTCCCCTGTGTGAATTCTCTGATGATTTAGGAGGTTTGCCTTCTGGCCAAAGGATTTTCCACAGTCATTACATTCATAAGGTTTCTCACCTGTGTGAATTCTCTGATGATTTATGAGGTGTTTCTTCTGGCCAAAGAACTTCCCACAGTCATTACATTTATAAGATTTCAACCCTGTGTGAATTCTCTGATGTCTAATGAGATCTGACTTCTGGTGAGTGGTTTCTCCACAATCATTACACACATGAGGGTTTTCCACTTATATGAGTGCTGTGATGGAGGGTATGGCAGAATTTAATACTGAATGACTTCCCACAAGGTTTACATGCATAGGATTTCTTCCTTATATTTGGTCTATGATTCAGTCTAACATGTGATTGGTAAATAACAGGTTCCACAGGCCCAATATACTTATAAACGTTCTCTCTTTTGGGACTTTGTTGATGTATACTGAGGTTAGAATTCTTATGGAAATCTTGTACTATTTGAGTTGTCTTGCCAATAGTGGCAATTGACTTATTACAGGTTTCTACCATAAAAAGCTTCTCAGATTCACAGAATATATTCTTGCTTTTGAAGACTTTCCCTTGTCCAATTTGTTCAAGTGCCTGCTCCATGGTCTGAATATTGTGCTGTTGATTAAGAGGTTCACAGAACTGGAGAGTGTTCCCAGGTACCTTAGTAGCACAAAATTTCTCTCCAGCTTGTAGTTGATCAGGCCCACAATGGGGACACATATTGTGACATATACTGCATTCTTCAGGTTTTATTCCTGAATAGTTTCTCTTTTTGATGCTCAGTTTTGGAATATGGCTTATACTTAAATTAAGTGTTTTTCTGAATTCAACTCCCTTGGGAGATAATGTCTTATTATTTGTCATAACATCCTGATTCAGATTTTTCTCCAGACTGTTCTGGTTGGTCTTAATCAGTTCATCCAGTTTCATGGCAACTGAAGTGAGGAAAAAAATGATGTCACTACATCAAATATAATTGTTTCTTCTAGCATACTCGTGTAAAAGGAATGAAGTTACTTGTATTTAAGAGGGATAAGATGTTAGGAAAAGTTCTGCATTTGTGCCTCCTCACACAGGGCACCAAAATGTTAGGAAAAGAGTTGTAGAATAGAGGAGAAAGTGTATGAATTTACAGCCAGACAGAATTTATTCAGAGAAAATTAATCCACAGAGGTGGGTGACCAACTGCCTGTCTGTACAAGATGGAGCATGAAGGCCCCAATTCCCAGGGGCCAGACCTTTTTAAGGAGGGCTAAGGCTGGGCACGAGGGTAGGGGGCAGCAGTGGAGGGGAATTCCAGGAACTGGGTGGGGGCCTTAGGAACCTGGAAAATAATGCAGGGTGGGGTATGAAGGCAATAGGCTGTGAGACCCAATTGAGTTTCAAGGGCAAGGAATACATTCCAAAGTTTATCTACTTTGGGCAATGAGGGAGAATGGCTCAGGCTTATATCCTCATTCCATCATAAGATTTTCAAAAAATGATTAGAAGATACATATTTATGAATATACAGGTTTTCTCCATTATACATTAATATATTAAATTGTATCCATAGATTTTCCAATGTTCATCCATGATCCTGTTTACTACCAGAATTTTTTCCAAGTATGAGTGAATGGTTTTTGTGGTAAGATGTCTTAAGTCACTGCTTGGGATGCCTGTATCTCAAAACAGTGCCAGTTTAAGCCGAGGCTACTCTGCTTCCAATACAGCTCTGAGATAATAGATACTGGAAAGCAGCAGATAATGGTTCATGTGCTTGGGACCCTGTGATAGAGATGAGTAGGTGAAATTCCAGGCTTCTGGCTTCAGATTAGTCATAACTGTTGATAGTATTTGGGGAGAGAGTTAATAGAAAATCTATTCCTCACTGTTTCTCTCTCACTTTCTACTTTCACTAAAATGAATAAGACTTCACAGAATGGACTAATATTTGATAAATATATTCACCTGTAATCTAGAAACCAATTTTTCCCTGTCCATTTTTTCAGTTCATTTTTAATGTATTTTTATTTCTTTATTTATTTGTGAGAGTTAGACTGTGAGAGACAGAGACAAAGATCTTCCTTCCATTGGCTCACCCCTCAAATGGCAAATATGCTTGGAACTATGCCAATCCAAATCCAGGAGCCAGGTGCTTCCTCCTTATCTCCATTGTAGGTGCAGGGGCCCAAGCATTTGGGCCATCCTCCACTGCCCTCCTGGGCCACAGCAGAGAGCTAGACTGGAAGAGGAGCAACCAGGACTAGAACCCGGGGCCCATATGGGATGCTGGCGCTGCAGGGGAAGGATTAACCAAGTGAGCCATGGCGCCAGCCCCTTTTTCAATTCATTTTTAGAAAAATTGTGGGTTTTGTACTTCTGTGATATTTCAACCATAAATATGGGGAAGTTTTACTAGATCATTTCCTTGAAGGTAAAGAGTGAAATGTGTCTATACTCTAAGCAGGATCACATTCATGGGACAAGATTTGAATATGTGGTTGTCTTGTGTTCTGTCTTCCCAGGCAAACAGCATTTGTGGGATTTTTTGATGAAAATCTCTGTTTTATCTGCACTCTTACAGTTTCCCCATATTTCTAAGGAAACCTGACATCCTAATCTTCTTAGAACTACAACAGTTACAGAAAGTCCCAATATACCACCTTGGCTATGCATTTTCACCAGTTGAAATAATTTGTTTCTGCAACCCAGAGTCTGCTCAATTATTGAAAATTGATTCCTAACTCATTGTGAAGACGTCAGCCCTGGTTACCTCCTCTTGTTTCTTTCTATAAACACTCCTCTATGATAATTTGAGTTTCTGGAGGTTTTTGATCAGTTGTTGATTTTCACAGAAAACTTCATTTCCTTTGCCTTTACCAGAGATACTGATCTCCATAGATACTGTAGAATGTCTGTGTCTGAATCACAGGACCAGCTGTCTTCAGGAGTAAGACTTGGGAAAAACTCATGGAAAGAACACCAGTCAATATCTGTTGCACTGCTTCTACTTTGGCCTCCCTGCCCGTTATGTACACACTGACCTGGTAGGCATTATTTCCCCATCCAGGGCTCTGCTCCTTGCTCCAACTTGAAGATCAAGTCAGGTTTGGTCCTGCAGTGCCCTACTAATGGAAACAATATAGACTTTGTGAAATCACTATCTTGGGTTAATGAAAGGAGTACAGCTTGGTCCAGGAGCTATGCAACAAATGTTCCAATGTGAAATCCTTCCCAGGTGGTAGATATTCAGATTCTTCATGGACTCAAATTCTATACCTGTCCCTCATTCAACTTTATGAATAGTGCTCACTTAGTTGTCAAATAGCAAGAAAATGTTACCATTGGGCATGCGATGAGTGTCACTCACCCAGGGAGAACAGGCTGCTGTAGGTCTCCAGCATTACATCCCTGTACAGGATTTTCTGAGCTTGGTTCATGTTCTGCCATTCCTCCCAGGTAAAGTACACAGCCAGGTCTTCAAATGCTATCATCACCTGTGACAGAACACTCCTGGTCAACATGTCAACTCTGTCACCTAACAAACAATGGCAGTTGTATATCTTCTACATGGGTATGGATGAAGAAGCAAGAATGCCATTTCATTTCAGATTTGTGAGCATTTGGGCAGCCACACAGAAGCATTCAACAGGGGATCAAACCTATGGTATAAAGGCTGTGAAAATTGCCCAAGCTGGAGGGAAACAGGAATTTCTGTTCACAAAGGCCAGACTATATCAAGGGCAATTGCACAGTAGGCTGAAAGGGGGACAAGAGTCACTCTGGAATGAGCAATGTTCAGAAGAATGTAGAAGTATTCAGGGAAAAAGACAAGAAACCATCTGGGAAGTTATGCAGGGATTTGCAATTATGGCAGAAAAAAAATTTTTTTAAAAGAGACAGTAGGCATTTAACTTAGTGTTTATGATGCCAGCTCAGATACTCTCTCTCTGCATCAAATTTCCAAAGTTGGATTTCAGTGCCAGCTCCAGTTTCCAGCTCCCAGCTAATGCAGACCAGGGGAAGCAATGGTGATGCCAACCAAGAGGGAGGCCTAGATTCCATTCCTGACTCTTGGCTTCAGTTGTGCCCCACCTCTGCTTGATATTTTTATTCAGGCAGTGAAGAAGTGCATGGGAGCTCTCTAGATTTCTCTCACTGCATCAATTTCTTTCTCTATCAGGCTCATAAATATTTTAAGTAAGGGAGGAGATTCAAGAAAGAATAGAAAGTAGCTTTTGCTTTTTCTATAATTATTCTACTCATAAACATTTAAAGAACTGAAATAACATGATAACAAATTAAAGTAAAAGCTATGGAGTTATTTACCCAAGAACAGAACCTGAGAAATTCTGTACTGTAATCTGCATTTGTGACTGAGGGAAATACAGAGAGCTTTGTTTGAGAACCTGCAGTAGGTACCAGCATTGTGGTACAGCAGGTAAGTCTCCACCTGCAATTCAGGCATCCCATGTGGACAGACAATTTGAGTCCTTAGTGCTCCACTTCCAATTGAGTTCCCTGCTAAAGTGGCTGAAAGAGCAGTGAAAGATGGCCTGAGTATTTGGGCCAATTCCACAAATATGGGAGACCCAGATAGAGTTCCAGACTCCTGGCTTTGGCCTGGCCAACCATTGTGGCCATTTGTTGAATGAACCAGCAGATGGAAGATATCTCTTTCTCACTACCCATCTCTCCCTATCTCTATTACTCTGCCTTTCAAATAAGTTAATAAATAAACCTTGGGGCTGGCACTGTGGCACAGCAGGCTAATGCCCTGGCCTAAAGCACCAGCATCCCATATGGGCACCGTTTCAAGACCCAGCTGCTCTACTTTTGATCCAGCTCTCTGCTATGACCTGGGAAAGCAGTAGAAGAAGGCCCATGGATTTGGGCCTTTGTAGCTGTGTGGGAGACCCAGAAAAACCTCCTGGCTCCTGGCTTTAGATGGGTGCAGACCGGCCAGTGCAGCCAATTGGAGAGTGAAATGTTGAATGAAAGATCTCTCCTCTCTCTCTTTCTCTCTGCCTCTCCTCTCTCTGTGTAACTCTTTCAAATAAATAAATTGTTAAATACAATCTTAAAATGTGAAAGAACATGCAGTAGATTATTTTCCCCACAGTGTTCTTACTCTAGCTGGGAATCAAGTTCATCTCCTCAAACTATTAAGGACTGCATTACTCTAACAATTAAAAAAAATAAATGCGGCTGGCCCCACGGCTCACTAGGCTAATCCTCTGCCTTGTGGCGCTGGCACACTTGGTTCTAGTCCCAGTCAGGGTGCCAGATTCTGTCCCAGTTGCCCCTCTTCCAGGCCAGCTCTCTGCTGTGACCAGGGAGTGCAGTGGAGGATGGCCCAAGTCCTTGGGCCGTGCACCCCATGGGAGACCAGGATAAGTACCTGGTTCCTGCCATCAGATCAGCACAGTGTGCCAGCTGCAGTGCACCAGCCATGGTGGCCATTGGAGGGTGAACCAATGGCAAAGGAAGACCTTTCTCTCTGTCTCTCTCTCTCTCTCTCACTGTCCACTCTGCCTGTCAAAAAAAAATAATAAATGTCACTGATTTGTGGTTTAGCCCTAGGTAAGTAATTCTCTTGCAGAATGCTAAGTGTTTATTTCCAGGGTGGAACTAAAACACTGCCCACTACATCATCTGTATAACACTAAAGAATGTGTTGGACATTATGACCCCAAAATTTAGAATATTGTCCTTGACTTCAATTGAAATCATATAACAAATATATACTTTGCTATGGCAACAGAAAATGAGAGATGACATTGCCTTTTCTTGGATAAATGCAATGATTGATAGTCATGACAAATTCATCATACATCTTGTTTCTATATATTCCCTGAGAATAAAATTTACCTTCCTACATCCATTTTCATTAATAAATTATTATAAATCTAAAAACAAAACAGACAGAAATCTGGGAATAATTCAGAAAACCACTTACAGGGGCCAGTGCTATCGCACAGTGGGTTAAAGCCCCAGCCCGCAGAACCACCACCAGATATTAATTCCCACCAAATCAGGTGTGAGTGCGATTTTCAGGTGAATTCAATCAGAATTCCACAGCCATTCAGCTGGGAGGGGTGGATGAATCCAGAAACAGCCAGTTTACATGGGACTAAATCAAGCCTAATATCACAAAGGACTTTTGCATTTCTTTGGCTTTTTTCACATTTGTCTTATTTATCATGATTTGTAATAAATTTTCTGATGTGAGTTTTAGTTTTGAGACTGGAATATGGAGTTCAGGGCCCCGGAGGAATGGTCTTTTTCAATCAGGGCACAGATGTTGGCTTGCTCCAATTCTGGCTTGCTGTCATTGTTTTGGGTGCCTCAGCCGATTTGTGGTTTTGAGCAGCAATTTTCTAAATATTTTCTTGGTCTGAGTTTCTTTTGCCTTCTTCCATCCCAAATTTTGTATTCTGACGCAGTACAAACAAGAAGTTAGACAGAGGATCCATTATGAAATAAAAAACACAATAAATTGGCCTTTCAGGCTTAGAAATCTACAGGCAGTATGACCAAGATGAATTTTTGTGTTTTGGAAAATGAAATGGAACCAATTTGCTGTGGGGACAGATATTAATTCCCTCCAAATCGAGTTTGACTGCGATTTTCAGGTTAATTCCATCAGAATTCCACAGCCAGTCAGCTGGGAGGGGTGGATGTATCCAGAAACAGCTGGTTTCCTTGTGACTAAATCAAGCCCAATATCACCAAGGACTCTTGCATTTCTTTGGCTTTTTTCACAGTTTTCTTATTTATCATGATTTGTAATGAATTTTCTGATGTGAGCTTTGGTTTGGAGGCTGGAATAAGGAGTTCAGGGTACAGCAGGAATCGTCTTTTTGAATCAGGGCACAGCTGTTGGCTTGCTCCAATTCTGGCTTTCTGTCACTGTTTTGTGTGCCTCTGCTAATTTTGGTTTCTTATGCAGCAATTTTCTAAATGTTTTCTGGGTCTGATTTGGTTTTGCCTTCTTCCTCCCCAGATTTTGTATTCTGATGCAATACAAACAGAAGTTCTGACAGAGTAGCTAGTAAGAAATAAAAAAAAAAAAACAAATTGGTGTTTCATGCTTAGAAATTTACAGGCAACGCAACCAACATGAGTTTTTGTGGTTTGGAAAAAGAAATGGAACCCTTTTACTGAGGGGACAGATATTAATTCCCTCCAAATCAAGTGGGAGTGGGATTTTCAGGTGAATTCAATCAGAATTCCACAGCCAGTCAGCTGGGAGGGGTGGATGAATCCAGAAACAGCCGGTTTCCTTGTGACTAAATCAAGCTGCTGCTCCCTGTGGACTTGTCCTCCTCAGCCTCTGACTAGAGCACACCCACCTCTCCAATGCTGACATCCTCTGACACATGTTTCACTCTTATGTTCTCTCTAAACTGCAGACTCTTGGGCAACATAAGTAAATCTAATGCATCAACTTGCATAGACACACACACCGGAGGACTCCAGAGTCTTGGATTTCAGGTTGTAATTAACTTTCCTTTTCAGAGGACTTGTGAAAAAACAAGTCTGGAAGCCAGGGTGTAGCCTTGTGGTTCAAATTCCTATGTCCCACTTTGGAGTTTCTTGGTTTGATTCCTGGTTCCAGTACTTGCCTCCAAATTCCTGATAATATAGACCCTGGGAGCTAGCAAGTAATGGCTCAGATGATTGGGTTCCCTACTCCTGGGACAGCCCTGGCCACTGGGGACATTTCAGCAGTGAACTAGAGGGTGAATACCACTTCTCTATCTACTTGTTCATTTCTTTGCATCTCAAATTAAAAAACAAATCAAGTATGTTTGTATCATCCATTAAAATAACTTCCGCAATGGAAAAAAAGAGTTTCATTGTTAAATTTGGGAAAAATAATGCTTCTTGGTTGTGATATTAGAATAATGCATAACTGTACATCGGACTTCCATTGTGGACAAGGAAGAGAAAGATGGAAGCAATAATTTTTGCTTCTGGTTTTGGTACTTGTCATGTAACATTGAAAAATTCATTTAAACTCATGGGGCCTGAGTGTCCTTAAAATTACAGGCTCATCTAGTTGAGGCAGGTGGTGTAAGGGGAGGTGGCAGGAAGCTGAGAGCTTTCCTTGTTTCTGTGCTCACAGAGCTAAGTGACCATAGCAAGTCATTTGACCCCTCTGGATCTTCCTCCCTTGTGAGAGAAGATTGTCTTTATAGTTAAAGGATTTATTCTACACAGTCCTATCTTATGGTAAGGTTCACATGACTGTGAAGTGTTTTATAAACTGGCAGTGCAATAATCAAGTTGGCACTGAAGATGAAATGCTAAACAGCATAGAACTTCTAAGGCTTGTAGTTCTATGAGGAGCTACACAGAAACATTCAAGTTCATGGGCATTTTTAAATTTAAAAACAGAATCATTGAATCACTGTTCAGAATCAGTATAGTTGCTAAAATTCTTATTTATAATCACTGAGATTGGCAGTGTAATTACTGATAGCATACTCCTAGTGTTGTATATTTTAGTTTATACAATACTTAGACTATATAAAATATAGGTAGCATGGGAAGTGCGATACACAGCAGTCTTGTAGAATGGCAGATGTCCTAAACAGCACTCTGGCCTCAGAATCAGCCCTTAAGGCACTCAGATCTAGCTGAAGAGCCCATGAGAGTATTTTAGGTATGGAAAGCCACTCTGGCAAAAAAGAAAAAAAAGGACCTAAATAAAAGATCTCTGTGAGTGAGATCCCAGTAGAAAGAACGGGCCATCAAAGAAGGAGGTACCTTTCTCTGAAGGGAGGAGAGAACTTCCACTTTGACTATGACCTTGTCTAAATAAGATTGAAGTCAGTGAACTCAAGAGGCTTCCATAGCCTTGGCAACTCATGACTAGAGCCCAGGGAGATTTCTGATGCCATAAACAAGAGTGTCAGATTGTTCAGTCAACAACAGGAATCACTGTGTGCTTACTCCTTTTGTGGGATCTCTGTCCTTAATGTGTTGTCCAATGTGAAGTAATGCTATAACTAGTACTCAAACAGTATTTTACACTTTATGTTCTGTGTGCTGCAAACTGATGAAAACTTAATATAAACTAAATCGATCTTCTTTGTATAAAGATGATTGAAAAAGAATCTTGATGTAAATGGATGGGAGAGGGAGTGGGAGATGGGCGGGGTGCTGGTGGGAGGGAAGTTATGGGGGGGAAGCCATTGTAATCCATACACTGTACTTTGGAAAATTATATTCACTAAATAAAAGTTTAAAAATATTAAAAAATAAAAATATAGGTAGCAATATTTAATGCTTCTCTTACTGTTCCTGGATTGGATTATAGCATACATTAATAAACCTTTTTTAAAGATTTATTTATTTATTTATTTGAAAGACAGCATTATTGAGAGTGACACATAAATAGAGATGATCTGTCTGCTGTTTTAATCCCCACGTGCCTGCAAGCAGCTGCAGCTGGGCTAATCCAAAGCCCGGTGCTTCTTCCAGGTCTCCCACATGGATTCAGGGGCCCAAGTATTTGGGCCACCTCCTGCTGCTTTCCCAGGCACATTAGCAGGGAGCTAGATTAGAAGCAGAGCAGCTGGGACATGAACCAGTGCCCATAGGGGATGCCAGCACTGCAGGTGGTGGCTTTACCTTATATGCAACAGCACCAGCTACAGCCTATTCATTTTAAATTAATAACTAAAGATTATCTGCTGTTCAGCCTCCAGGCTTTGGCTTGGCCCAGCCTCTGCTGTTGTGGACATTTGGGGAGTGAAACAGAGGTTGAAAGATCTCTCTTCTTATGTCTCTCCCTCTCTAACCTTGCCTTTCAAATAAATAAATGAGTCTTTGAAATAAAAATACATGCATACATACACAGACACACACACACACACACACACACACACAGTACCAACATGGTGGGTAAAGCCATGGCCTGCTGTGCCAGCATCCCATATGGGTGCTGATTCAAGTCCCAGCTGCTCCACTTCCAATCTAGCTCCCTGCTAATGTGCCTGGGAAAGCATCAGAAGGTGGCCCAAGTGCTTGAACCACTGCATTCATGTGGGAGGCCTGGCAGAAGCACCTGGCTTTAGATTGGCTCAGCTGAGGCCAATTTGGGAAGTGAACCAGCAGATGCAAGATCTGTTTCTACCCCTTCTCTATAACTCTGCCTTTCAAATAAATAATATATTTTAAAAATGGGGCAAAAGGGCAGTTTTGTTACCTTCCCTTTACCTAGAGTAACATAATCAAAATCTGTTAGGCAAATGAATAAGGGAAATTCTGAGATCATGTATTGACCACAGAAGAGAATGGATTCCTTGTGCATTTTCTGCAAGACCATGCTAGTTGGAACCAAGGGAAGCATAACAAAAAAGGGGAGGCCTATATCCCTCTTATTTGTCTTCTTTGTTCATTGGAGCAGTGGAGAGTAATGTAATATTGGTGTTTGTCTCCATACAGTTCATGTCTATTTAGCTGGTTCTTTTTATTTGCATTTCTTTTTTATTTATTTTAAGAGATTTATTTGAAAGGCATAGAGACAGGGGTCTTCGATCTGCTGGTTTGATTCCCCAATGTTTGGGTGAGGCTGAAGGCCCATGAGCCCCCTCCCATCTCCCATGTCCTGTGGGGTCCAACCACCTGTCCATCACCACTGCACTCGTTGGCTGGAGTGGGAGAGGAAGTAGGGCATCATGGAATGGAACTGGTGCCCATGATGCGGGCCCTGCAGGCTGTGGTTGCACCTCCATGCCACGGTGCCGTCCTCGATAAACCTTTCTTTAAAGTGGAATTAGGGGTAAAAATGGTCTGAGGTGAATGTGCGTTTCTGTTGTGAGAGAGGCTGAGGCCCCGTGGGTGCCTGGGGGCCAACAGGAACACCTGAAGCCTTGGCCCCCAGGTCCCGGTGTCTCCCCTCTGCTTCTGCCCTGCCTGCAGGCCCGGCCCAGGCTCCAGTGGTGCCTCAGGGATTTCAGTACCAAACTGGTCACTTTAGGTCACTTTGTGATGCCTGACTTCTGCCCAAAGAAGGAAGCAAGAAGGGGCCCAGCAGGCTTCCCCCGACCTCTGGAGCCCCGAGCCATGGTGCCGGCCCACGACCCAGGGAGCCCGTGATGATTCTGGACCAGCCATTGGGACCCACGACCCCTGACCCCAGGCTCCAACCCCTTCGAGGTCACCACCGCAGCCTCCTTTTTAGCTGGTTCTTAATCCTCAAGAAGGGTTTTAGGTCAATGTTCTATTCTCATTAAAGACCTTTATGTTTAATTAAAGATTCTGTTAGTAATTTTAACCCTGGGTCATTCTAAAGATGTGCTGGGACTTAGGTTTAGAAAAGAGCATCTTCCTTGCCACCCTCATCTCAGCTCTGGGGGCTGTCAGTTCTCCCTGCACAGATTCAGTAATGCATGCTTCTTCTCTACTACAAAGATCTTATGTTGGTCATATTTCCAGTTACCAAAATCAAATCAACTCACACCTGGACTCTGAGTATTCAATGACATTAGTTATCAAAATAAATGTATTCAAATATTCAAAGACCACTTCAAAGCTTAACTGCCTTCAAGAGTGTTTGGCACTTGGAACAGCCACTGTGGTTTTCTACACATGAGTACTCACTATTTTATATACCACTTAACAATTCAAACATCACTTCAGCTTCAGCAATACACAACAATAGAATGGATGATTCTACATAATAAACATGTTACATTAGTTTGGACTTAAAAACTAGAACTAAAACCATGCGGCAACATGGATGGATTTAAGGAAAGATGTAGAGCTAGGTAGCTAAGGCTACAGAATCCCAGACCTATTGATTTTAAGTGAGTCTGGAACAACAGCATTCCATTGCATTATCTTCCATCTCAGAGTCCTGCTTTTCCAGTGAGACCCACCCCACTCAGACCACGTATTTCCTGCCTGTGTCTTCACGGTGGTGGAAGCTGTTCTCATACAGGCATCTCCTGGACAGTCACCAGCTTCCTGATTTACTACCTGAACTGGAATCCCCAGTTGCGACGTATATTTCCCAAACACCCAGGCTGAACTGAATGTTCGTCTCTGGCAGTCAAAAACTTCTGCCTTAGGAAACAGAACATGTCCTCTACTCTGGGGCTCCTTTTTCTTCTCATGGGGTTCTGTGGTGATCTGTGGTTTTCAACACAAGTCCTGGGAGCATTCTGACTCAAAAGAAAGACCAGGGATAAGAGTTCTTTCTGGGGGCTGGTGTTGTGGCATAGCAAGTTACACTGCTGCCTGCAGCACTAACATCCCACATGAATGCTGGTTTGACTCCCAGCTGCTCTTCTTCTTCCACAACTCCTTGCTGGGTAAAGCAGCAGAGAATGGCCCAAGCGCTTGGTCCTCTGCCCCCACATGGGAGACCTGGAGGAAGCTGCTGGCTTCAGCCTGGCCCAGCCCTGGCCATTGTGGCCATTTAGGGAGTGAGCCAGCAGATGGACCGCTGTCTTTCCCTCTCTTTTTCTCTCTGTAACTCTGCCTTGCAAAAAAATACAACTTCAGAAAGTTATTCTCCATCAAGCAATACACCCTTTTCCAGGCAGTTGTAAAGCTGGGAGTCATAGCTTCTTGTATATTTTGGATAATAAGAGTTTTGGTTTGAAAGCATGTTCATCTGAAACAAAGATCACTCATTATCCTTTGTTAGAGAAGGGGGCTCTGCTCTTGGAAAGTGAAAATCAGAAGTGGTAATGTGTGATGAGCTCCACCTGCCAGGTCTGGGGAGACTTATTTGAAAGACAGGACACCAGGAGAGGAAGCTTTTCAGATTCCCTGGCCCTTGCTTTAGTCTTATGTCTTTACTTCTTTTGTTGCTTCTTGATGTCAAAAGTGTACACTTTATGCTGAAATGAGGAATTGTGTCTAACCTCTTTTGGGCCTTTTTCTAAGGAGAATGTATATATTTTTCTTGAATATAAGGATAGCTTCTGGGGTGGGTGGATTTTTTTGGAAGTTTTCACAAGCTAGCCAGTAGCCTATATTTGCTTCACAGAATTCAGTTTTTAGAAAAGCCTCCAATACAGCCAGAGCATCTGTAGGTAGGGAAGAGCAGGCAGAAAAATAAAAAGAAACATGAGGAATATGAGGAAGCTAATGATCAAATAATCCCTTGTGCTTTTCTAGTACTAGGATTAGCTATTCTCGTTTTTACTCAATCCTGTAATCCTGCGGATTTAGCTCTTTAAAGACAAAGATGCCTGTAGGCAAAATACTTCATTGGTTCCATACTACTAAAACAGAAATACTTCAGTTTGTTTTAGTGCCAAAAATGTATTTACAGGAGAGGCATAAATCCTCAGGGAACTAAGTCTCTTGCAAACACTGCATGCAATGAAAAGCATCCTCAGCCTCAACCAAGAGCACTGCCATTGCAGAGCTGAAGGCTGATTTATCTTCCCCACCTGGTATGAATATGCTGCGAAATAAGCGGAGATAAACAGACCTTCTAGGTTAAGTCGAATTCTCCTTGGTGAGCTGCTGATTTGAGGACACAGCCTTTCTGCACTCTTGTGATACTTGCAATGGATTCAATTCAAGCCTAATTCACAATTGCTGGCCAGCAGCTCCTGGAATGCTTCTGACCACAACAGTGCCTCCTTCAGGGAATGTCTGCAAGAGCAGTTCTCTAATGAGTTGTGCTCAGAGCAGTTCCCCTCCCAGCTCAGCAGTGAGCTCTTCAGATTGCAAACACAGGAATCTCAACTTACTTGATGAAAGCTTGCTACCTGCTTTTCTTGCCAATTGTGGCCTTCCCAGGAATGGTGGAGTTTTGCCATAGGTAGCTCAACCCAGTCTTCAATACTCTTATTCTTACAAAAAAAAAAAAAAAAGACAATTCACTAAGTGGTCATTCTTGAATACACTACTGAGCCTGAATGCATTTTTACCAAATAAAGTTGCCCAATAGCTATAAACCAAAAGCCAACAACAGGCTTGCCCACCTAATATTACACTCAGCCCCGAAGTACTGAGCAGTTTCATCAGTTCCTCAGAATGTAACTACGCTGTGAGGACTACAGATAGGGATACCCAAATTTTAATTATCAATACACTGCACAGCTAATAAAGCAGATGCTGTCTCTGGCCCACAAAAGGAGACAGTTTCCCTGCAAGGTTAACCGCAATCGGGAGACATTTTGCACCTGATGGAACCCACAGCGGGACTGCTTTGAGCCAGCTCCTCTCCTTCCCTTTCCACTTTCGGTCCAGGATGGGACAGAGACCATGCACAGGAGGTGCCACCAGTCACCCATTTCCCCCTGTCCACCTGCAATGCTCCTGGGAGGCAGATGCTGCAGAACAGTGATTTGTTCCATGATTGTCACGGTGTGAGATCAGCCCACCATGAGAAAATGACCATGGACTCCAATGAGATATCAACCACAGAAGCACTGCCACCAACAGCAGTGCAGGAGGGTGGATGATGGAAGGCACAACATGGCCAGGATCCCTAGGGACCCCGCAGGACTCTGCTGCCCTGGATGCCTACAGCAGGCAGCTGCACGAGGGCCCAGTGCACCTCCAGCACCCTTCTACCAAACCCTTCCCCCGTCTGCCCATGCAGACCACACAGATGCTGTGTCAGTGAGTAAATTAGCGCTGTGCACTAGGTTGTCCTGCTGAGACTTGGCCTTCATTACTTCCCCATGTGCAGCACGTGCTGCAAGCCTCAGCCAGCAGGGCTGGCGGGAGAGGTGAGCAGTCGCACTCACCAGGTCTGTCTCTTCTTCTCCTGCCCCTCCTGACTCAGGGGCCACCGATGGCATTTTAGCCCCAAGGCACGAAACGGGACGGCCAAGAACCTAACACCACCCATGTCACGCGCACACACTGCAACTACCAGCTGCCCACCAATGACCACCGACTTTATAGCCAGCCTGGCATGGGGCGGGTCTTGCAGCACTGTTCCTGCCTCAGGGCAGCAAAGATTGTCCTGAGGCCCCCTGCTGGACTGAGCCTGAACTGCCCTGCAGCAGATTCTGGAAGCAAGAGAGCTGCTGATGGCTGAGGCCCTGGCTCAGAGTACACTTAGAGAGACCCTATGCCTGGCAAGGGCACCGGGGCCCTGGACTTTCCCAGGCTGCAGTCCTAGGGTGGAGGATGGCTCGGCCTTTCCTTCCTCAGCCCTGCCCGCAGGTGGAGCAGGGTTCCCACGGGGGCATCTTCCTTCGTGGGAGAGCAGGTAAACCCCAAATGCCATGACTCCCGGTGCCGGGTGCTGGCCTGCAGCCTTCCGGGAGGGAGTAGGTGACAGTGACTTTGTGGGGAGGTGACACTTGAGCTGGGCCTGTATTTTTGGGTTAGTTCTAGATGCATATCCCAGTCACCTGGACCTGCGGGTCTGCTGCAGGCCTCCTGGAGGCTCTGGGAGCTGGGCGTCCTGGTGGCAAGGGCAGGAGGGTGGGAGGTCGAGGCGCTGAGCTCCCACTGGGTGCACCAGGCACTTTGGAGCTGTTCAGAGTAAGGAGTCGAGGTCACCTCCTGAACCACTCCTGGTTCCAAACTCCTGATTTGGGATTTGCCAGAACCCTGAATTAGGGGTGTGGTGGGGGTGGTAGTGGTTGGCTTCAATGCACTGTATTTGTGAATTCTTCAAACACAGCTTCTCCCTACTCCTGCAGGCTTTCAGGTGATTGACGAGGACAGAGTCCCTCCACTGCAAAGTGACTGAAATTTGGAAACTACGTCCAGAACTTCACAATGTGCATTCAGGTGGTCATCCTTGAGATCCTTGAGGCCTGCAGGTGGACAGCAAGAGCAACAGTAAGATATTAACTACTGTAGATACTCTCCTTTCTTTCCGGTAGACCCACCAAAAGAGAATGGGAGATGAGTACTTGAACATTGGAACCAGTCAGCATGTTAGGGTGAGCTGCCAGTACTTGGAGCTCAGGAGTGGACATGGAGAGCAAAACATGCATTGTTACTAAAGAGGACAGTTAGGCATTTTACTGTGAAAAGGGAAATCATTTAGATGTGAGCAAGACACCTTAAGTAAATGTCTGTATATTTATTTTTGTTTATTTGCAAGGCAGAGAGAGCCCTTCCATTTACTGCTCATTCCTCAAATGTCTGCACCAACCAGAGCTGGGTCAGGCTGAAGCCAGGAACTCAGTGTGGGTCCCCTACACAGGTGGCAGGGACTCAAGTACTTGAGCCATCAGCTGCTGCCTCCCAGGGTTCTGTTAGCAGGAAGCCAGAAGCAGAAGCAGGGCTAGGGCTTGAGCCCTGGGCATTCTGACTGGGATGTGGAAGGCTTTACCACTATGCCAAACACATGCTCCAGTAAGGTGTTTCAACACGTTTGCAAAATGTAAGACTGTGGTTTTAAATGTATGCTCTTCATCTTAAAAATTTGCATAATCTTATATTCAGTTTCATATGATTCAATACTTATTATTAAATACAAGTAACATTTAGACACATGCTTTCCTCACCAATACAAACCTCAGTAATTTTTTCACTTAGAACCTTGAATATTAGCATTCATTCAGACTGAAGTTCACTCATAGGCTGGGAATTCTGACAAAGAGACAGTAGGGAAACAAATCTAGATGTGTATCTGATACCTAATAAGATTCTGAACCTGACTGACAGAATCTGAGTAACTGTTCAGAGAGTGACTTCATACCTCTCCCCTCTGTAATGAAAAGACTGTGTCCTTTGGCCACTTTCACATGATGTTATGTAAATCTAACCTGAAAAGCCTTTTATAAATTCTGAAGTACCATACAGAAGCATATTATGCATTTCCATATGTGTGAAAAAAGGCAATGTCAAAGGCATAGCTATTCCAGAGAGAAGTTAGGAGGATTAGCTCAGTTTGTAAATGTGTAAGTACCATTAAATATCTACATATTTGAAATAGATTTATAGAGTGTGGAGTTCATGATAGATATTGAATAAATGCACTCTGGATAATAAGCAAATATCAGAAATAATGCCACACCCATCAGTGTTTAAACTCTTCAGACAGCTCCGTGCCAGGGAAGTGCAGTGATCCCTGTAAATTAACAAAAATCAATCTGTGTATACCCATGGAAGCCACTGGTTTATATGCAGTCTATACTAGAGGTTTTTGTGCTTAGTAAAATTACTTGATTTTTTAATGAATGCTTTCAGACTCATACCTGATGCTGAGTGGCAGACAATTTTTTCTGAAAAGTATGTGGTTGAGAAATATAAATATAAATCAGTTTATAATTTTTGTGTCTGAATATTTTTATGCATTGAGACAATACCTGCAATAATCAGAAGACTTTTCCTCAAAAAGTTGCTACATTGATGCATCTTCATTTATGTATGTAATGTATGTTTAGGTAAAAGGAAGAGAAAGAGAGAGATCTTTATCTTTCATCTGCTGGCTCAGTTCCAGATGGCCACAAAAGCTGGGGCTGAGCCAGGCTGAAGCCAGGACCCTGGAACTCTGTCCCAGTCCCCCATGTGGGTGCAGGAACCCAAACACTTGGGTAATCTTTGCTGCTTTCCCAAGCAAAGAGCTGGACGAGAAGTGAAGCAGGTGAGTCTCAAACAGTGCCATAAGGCATGCTGCTGTTGCAGTTGGCAACTTACCTCTTTGTACCACAATGCTGGCCCTAGATTGATGACATGTTTAAGTGCTGCCACTGGCTTTTGGCTAAATAGGATGACTTAACATGTTTTCCACTCTGTGGAAGAGGAACAAATAAGGCAGTTGGTTGTAAAAGTTGCCCATGGAAACCACAGCCTGAGAAAGATGAATCAACTCACCTTGCATTTTCCACCTTGCATCTACACCACCCTTTTCTGGACAAACATCTGATTGTATGCCCTTGTGATGGAGGTTCTCAGGGTGCTGGAACCTTTTGTAATTTTTTAAAAATATAGATTAAGAAGAAGGCAAATAAACAAAAAATTACAAACTGCTGCCAATACCAAGAAGAGATTATTGAGAGTAAAAGGTCACCTGTTGGAGCCAGCACTGTGGCACATCAGGTTAAAGCCCTGGCCTGAAATACAGGCATCCCATATGAGTGCTGGTAGAGTTCCAGCTGCTCCACCTCCAGTCCAGCCTCTTGCTAATGCACCTGGGAAAACAGTAGAGGATGGCCCAAGGACCATTTTGCTCATGTGGGAGACCCAGAAGAAGCTCCTGGCTCCTGGCTTCAGATCAGCTCAGCTCTGTCCATTGTAGCCATTTGGGCAGTGAACCAGCAGACAGAAGATTCTCTCTCTCTCTCTCTCTCTCTCTCCCTACCTCACTCTCTACCTCTCTATATAACTTTTTCAAATAAATAAAATATTTTTTTTTTAAAAAAAGGTATCCTGCCATACTTCTTTCTTTCCTGTTAATTCCTAGGAATTAAAAATTGTCAGGGCCAGCACTGTGGCAAAATGGGTTATACCAACATCTGCAGTACTAGCATTCTCTATGGGCACCAATTACATGTTCTACTTCTGATCCAGCTCCCTGCTAACATACCTGGGAAAGCAGCAGAATATGGTACAAATCCTTGGGTCCTGCACCCAAGCTGGGACCTGGATGAAATTTCCCTGACTCCTGGCTTTTTTTTAAAGATTTGCTTATTTCTTTGAAAGAGTTACACACACACACACACACACAGAGAGAGAGAGAGAGAGAGAGAGAGAGAGGAAGAAAGGGAAGTCTTCCATCTGATGGTTTACTCCCCAACTGGTTGTAATGGCTGGAGCTGCACTGATCTGAAGCCAGGAACGAGGAGCTTCTTCCACGTCTCCCACTTAGGCAGGGGCCCGAGGACTTGGGCCATCTCCTACTTCTTTCCCAGGCCATAAGCTGAAAGCTTGATCACAAGTGGAGCAGCCCGGTCTTGAACCAGCACCCTTATGGGATGCCAGTGCTTCAGGCCAGGTTGTAAATCTGCTGGGCCATAGCTCTGGCCTCCCATGCATGTGCATGGGCCCAAGCACTTGGGACATTTTCTACTGCTTTCCCAGGCCATAGCAAGTAGCTGGATCAGAAGTGGAGCAGTAAGGACTCAAACCAGTGCCCATATGAGATGCCCATAATGTTTTCTTTAATTGGAGAAATGTTCCTTTGATAAAATGAGTGTATAACCCCACAATATTCTCTACTTTCTCATAATAGGGTCTGAGATGTAAAAGTCATGATTAATTTCTTAAAAGAAAATTTACATACCCAGAAGCAAAGAGAGAAAATTAACCTTTTGTTTTTCTCATGATTGAATCAGAGTTTCAAAACTAATACTTAACTTGTATTTTAGAGGAGTTAATGACTTAACCATCTCTTCTATTAGAAATACTATGTTGTGGCCAGTGCTGTGGCACAGTAGGTTAAAGCACTGGCCTGAAGTGCCAGCATCCCATATGGGCTCCGGTTCTAGTCCCAGCTGCTCCTCTTCTGATCCAGCTCTCTGCTATGGCCTGGGAAAGCAGTAGAAGATGGCCCAAGTCTTTGGGCTGTTCTGAGGCTCTTAAGGTAGTGAAGATATCTTAGATTCTCATTAGTGAAATCTTTAGAAATGTCAGAAAGCATATAACTTTCTTTAACGATCTGAAACAGAGATGAGATAAATAAGGGCAGAACTGCTCAGCAGCCACAATGCAGGAATATGTATCTTTCTGACGATATCTTCATCTGCTTCTTGCAGTTGCAGCCAATCTGTGAGCTCTTGGTCTGTTTTCTGCCCTTGGGAGGGCCTAGGGTGCTCTATATTGTCTGTAAGGATTCAAAATTTGTTGTATATTAGTGTCTAATCATAAAATTTCCAAAGTGAAAAGCTGGATGTAATAAACTATGCCAGACTGCAAAAAAAAAAATACAAACATGGTGTACTGTCTATAAAGTACAGCGGTAAATCTGTTTTATAGAGATACACATCTCTACACAATTCTCTCTTTCTTTCACTCTGAAAGTCTACATTCAGCTCTCGATGGTGTGATTACTTAGGAATAGATTTTATATACTTACTTTCATAATCAGTGAACTCGGAATTATTATTGTAGTATTGAGGATTGTACTGACTAAAACACTATGTTTATTCCATGTTAAATAACATCATCCTATCTTTGGATTCCATTTGTCCTGCTACTGATGTATTCACAGGAGAGGGGAGGTGGGAGGAAAACCCAAGATCCATCAGGGTGGAGGAGGAATGTCAGAGGCTGTGGTTCTATTGTACTGCAGCTTGGGTTCTGGAAGAACACATTAATGGACCCAGATGGTTTGAAGCTAACTGAGGGCCTATGTTCTGTACACTTGTCTGTGGTACTGCATTTTCATTTATGTAAAATTTATTTTCTTCAAGCAATATATTAATTTGGATGAAAATGAAGATGTTAAGGAATTTTCAGAATGGGTCTGTTTAACCCTCATTGGCTTTGTTTTTAGGCACTTAACTCAGAAAAGAAAAGATAGAAAAATACATTTTGGGTTCTCTTCATCTGTACCACGGCACTCTTTGGTTAAGATTTGTCATTTTGTCATATTTGATTCTCTAGACTCCCTGAAAAATCCCCTACTTCATTAGATGGAGTCCGTGTCTCACCATGGCAGTGAAAAGTTTAAAATGTTCCAGCTTTGCATTTAGCTAGGCCGTGGACACATGCCATGACACTTGCCAGCCAATTGTGTCAGGGGCATCATCTGAATCAGAATTACTTGCATGAAAACAAGGAGTTGCAGATTCTTCCAGTGAAAGTGGAGAGGAGCAAGAGCTGCAGAACATTGCCAGGGTTGAGTGTGCCATGGGATGCCATGTGGTGGCTGGTGTCTGGGGTGCTGGTTCTGCAGAAGATAGGGCTTATGGGGGCTGGTGCTGTGGTGTAGCAGGTAAGTCTGCCGCCTGCAGTGCCAGCATCCCATATGGTCACTGGTTCAAGTCCTGCTGCTCCATTTCTGATCCAGCTGTACTATGGCCTGAGACAGCATTAGAAGATTGCCCACATCCTTGGACTCCTGAACCCACATGGGAGACCTGGAAGAAGCTCCTAACTCCTGGCTTTGGATCAGCTCAGCTCTGGCCATTGCATCCAATTGGGGAGTAAACCAGCAGATGGAAGATTCTCTCTCTCTCTCTCTCTCTCTCTCTCTCTCTCTCTCTCTGCCTCTCCTCTCTCTGTGTAACTCTGACTTTCAAATAAATAAATCTTTCTTTTTTTTAAAAGAGCTTATGCTGATGGATAGTGGTCATGGAAAATGTATGGGACATTTTTCAGCAAGATTTTGAATGAATTTTCCAACCCCTGAACCTCCTAGAGATTGGAATAGACTTCTAATGCGTAACTTCCTCTTATGCTTAATTAGGTTTTTGTTTTGAATTGTTTTTGATGAAACAGCAAGGAATTCTGAGTTATAGACTTCCTATTTCAGAGACAGAAGAACACTGATGCCTGCATTATAATTAAATAATGCCTATCACCCTTTCTTAAGCAACAAATGATCACAGATTCTCTTTTTGCTGCTAAGTAATGAGCATGGTGATTCTTCCCACCATAACCATCTTCCCACCTACACTCCCTCCCCTCTTCCTCCTTCCTCTCCTATTGACATGGAATGCCTTACATAGCTAGGGTGAACATTTAACCCGCTGGCCCTAGGTGTTCATACACTTCAACTCTGTGTTATTATTCATATGCCCTTTTTATGACCAAGCTTATGTCAGAACGACAAATTATATATTCACCTAATACTGAGAGTCATCAAATTGATTTCTATTTTCTTCTCTCTTAGGCAGTTCTTGAGGGGCAGAAATATTTATTTTGTATATCATGTATTTATTCAACTAAAAGACTGACTGTCAAGATGCTGAGTTTTAGTGTCAAAGCAAATATGTTTCTAGACCCCATGAAGTTTACAGTCTGACAAGAAAGAGCAATCTACCCAAAGTATATTGTTTAACGTAGTAAATGCTGGTGTGAAGCCAGTGGATAAAGATTGAAGCATTCTTAATCTAGCACCAACTCTAATCCCATGATCTCTAATTGAGAGAAGTAATCAGAAACACAGAACTCCATGTTACCCAGTTATCTCTTTGAATTTCTGATTAAAAAATAAAACATATCAAACAACACACAAATACCTAGGAGTGCATAATATTTATATACTATCTTGATATTAAAAATAAGAACAAATAACCATGAAAAACAGCAACTTTGAATCTCCTTTGTTTTCTAGACAAGTTATAATCCTATGTGGTTCTTTACAGTACATTATTACCGTAAATTACAGTACATCATTACAGTAAATTATTACAGTAAGTAACTATAGTAAATTACCTTTGTAGGTAAACTTCATCTCTCTCACATTTTTCCATTTGATAAATCAGATTTTAAAAACTGAGACCCAAGAGAAAAGAAAGATTTTTAAGCTAGTGTTATATGTTGATTGGCTCTCTAAAAATGATTTATTTATTTATTTGAAAGTCAGAGTTACACAGAGTAGAAGGCGAGAGAGAGAGAGACATCTTCCATCTTTTGGTTCACTCACCAATTGGTCACAATGGCTGGAGCTGTACTGCTCCAATGCCAGCATCCAGGAACTTCTTCTGGGTCTCCCACACAGGTGCAGCTGCCCAAGGACTTGGGCCATCTTCCACCACTTTCCCTGGCCATAGCAGAGAGTTGGGTCAAATGAAGAGTAGCCGGGACTCAACCTCCACCCATATGGAATGTCCATGCTGGCAGTAGCTTTACCTGCTATGCCACAGTGCTGGACCCTTGATTAGCCTTTATCTTAGACTTTTTAATGATATTAAAAAACACCGTATTTTTCTAAGCTCTTTCCATTCAGTTTCTACTTTGTAAATTCCAGATAATACTGTCCCCAGAATTAATCTAAGGTATAAATGATATGATATAAGGCATTTAACCCCTTAACCTGTCTCCTTGAATACTCAGCTATGTTAGCTCTGTGTCCATTCTTCTGTCTCTGTACTAGATAAATAAAAAGAAAGTGTAAAATGATTTGAAAAGAACTATAAGGGGTCAGTACTGTGGTGCTGCTGCCAATTGGGGAGTGAACCAGCAGATGGAAAACACCTCTCTCTCTCTCTCTCTCTGCCTCTCCTTCTCTGTAACTCTGACTTCCAAATAAATCAATAAATCTTAAAAGTACTATAAACATCAATAAAACAGAAATGAAAATTGTATTCTCAAAACTGGATATTAAACCATGCCTTCTACACCTCTGTTAAAAGTTACATTCTATCATAGTCATTTATGATTTCTAGGGCCAAAGTAGTAAATAAGATTTTTCTGGAAGAGACAGAGGTTATGAGGGAGCCAGGATTTGGGGTCAGTTAGCAGCAGTGAGTGTCACTCTTTCAGATTTGATTCAGGAAAGGAAGAACAGCAACTGATCCCTGAGATTTTGGGTTGGGAAGGAAAGGAAGGAGGGACTGAATAAAAGCAAAGGCCCTCTGGTTGTGGGCACCCACCCCTGACTGCAGCCTTTGGGGAGGGCCAGCTGGTGTCTCTATGGATGTTGCGGCCTGGACTCAGTTTCCCTGAGTTCCCAGGAGCTCCAACATATTCTGCCTTCTGAATGGCTGTGCCCATTCGCCTGTTACAGCCAGTCGCTGGGGCTCTAAGTTGGACCAGAGGGAGTTCATTCCCTGATCAGGGTCAGCCCTGGGGGCTGTGCTGCTCCTTCTCTGGCATTTACTGCATCTCCTGCTCTGCACGTGCAATCCCAGGCAGTTTCTGAGTGCTCACCCTGAGCCTGCCTCCTGCTGCTTCTTCCCTCTTCATTGTCCACCTGAGGGTCCCAGTTACCAGGGACTCTGTTCCCCACACTCCCTGCTTGGCTCCCCGTGTTTCTGGAAGAAAGTGTACCTGCTCTGGGACTTTCTGCTGCAGGTTTGGAATGCAGGAAGGGGCGGCAACATGTGTGGGAGAAGGGTGGGTGCCAGGGCACCAGAGATCTTGGCAGTTTCCCCCGAGGTCAGGGCTGGGACCTGGGCTGTTCTGTCTCCCACCTCTGCTTCCCAGGCTCCCAGTGCCTGGACTCTCTCCTGCAGAACCTTACCCAAACTGTCCCTAATGTGCTTTATTTAGTGGTTACAGGAGAGAGAGGGCAGCGTTCTGGGAACCTGCACATGCAGAGAAGGAAGGCGGAAAGACTCCCACTCTCCACAGTTAAATAAGCTGGGTTCCCACTGTGGGTGGTCTCAGAATGCAGTTGGGCTGGGCCTCTTGATGTTTTCTGGGCTGTTGGTTCCTGCAGGGTGGGGCTGTATGGCCTTCAGCAGGGAGCCTGTGGCAGCAGAGGGGTGGGAAGAAGGATCTGACAAGGATCTGCCCCACTGCTCTCATCCTGCACCTCATCTTCCTGGTGGGGAGCAGTGTGAAGCGTGAATAGCTGCTTTGTGCATTGATCCCTCTCAAGTATTAATTATCAGACTTTTCCAATGTGGAATTTGAAGCTGTTACAGAAACCTGGGGTGGGAAAACTCCCTTCTTTCAAACAGGCACAGAGACAGGGGAGGATCCAAGGAGTCTCTATTAATGGCCCTAGGCTCAGCTGGAATGATTTCCTGAGAACTGAGCATCAAATTCAAGTTTCTTAGCTGTTACAGCATTGGTGGGTTTAAATGGCAGCCTACATGACTTAGGACTGTTAGAGTTGGATTGCTCTTGCCACCCCCAAAATGCTCCAAGAGACCTTCTCTCATGCAATTAAAAAAGGGTAAGGTTTATTGATGAGCTGACATGTCGGGGCCCCCGTCCCAGTACAGGCGAGCGGCCCCAAATAGTCTTGGGTTAGGGTTTTTATACATGTTTAAACAAAGAAAATCAATCATTGCATAGATCAGACAGGGGTATAGAGTAAACAATTGATACAAGTTAAGTGATTTTACAACCAGTTGATTTATGAATACAGGGAGTACAGGATATCGAGTAAGGGCCCGATTAGACCTCAGAGAACCATATGGCCTATACAGGGAGTATCAAAAAGCCTCGTATTGCCAAAAGGGAGGGCCACACAACAAACATAACAAGGTTGCAGGAACTGCCTTGATGATACCTAGGAATGCAGCTGAATGGCGATAAGGGACACATGGTGGGGTCAGGGGTCCACGAGGCAAAGAGATATATGGTGACTTCTTCTATCTTACTTAGGTGAAACTAAGGTTACGCTCACATTGGGGTAATTTACTGACTAATTAACTTTATAGAGAATGGCTATGCAGAGCAAGTCTAACGAGGTCAGGAAAGCTCACCAGAGGAGGTTGGTGGGGGGAGCGGCTTTTAACTTTTTAACCCTTCAGGACCACATTTCCAATGGTCAGTGGGTCCAGTATGTTTGTAGAAGAGATGCTGGGGACAGATTTATTAGGACAGATTTATGACTGGAGTTTACAGAAGCAGAACTTAGGACATCTTCCCTCCCTAGATAAGATTTCAGTGGGCAGCTGTTTCACTCATTAATTGTGAGCATCCACTTTTGAAGGTTTGTGTTGGATGAGGTCCACTTCTCTTTCTTTGATGATGTATTTGGCTGCTTTTCATTTTCTGTCTTCAGCTATTTCTTCTCCTGTTAGCAAGGCTCTCAACTGTTTTTACCTGACGCTGATCCCTTTGCAAAGTGAGAAGGGAACTAAAATTAATGCAAGTCTACTGTGTTGTCAATAACTGGAGCTACTTTTTTAAAGATTTATTTATTCATTTGAAAGAGTTACACAGAGAGAGGAGAGAGAGAGAGAGAGAGAGAGAGAGAGAGAGAGAGAGAAAGAGAGAGACACCTTCCATCCGATTGTTCCCTCCCCAATTGGTAGCAACAGTTGGAGCTGTGCCAGTCTGAAGCCAGTAGCCAGGAGCTTCTTCTGGGATGAAGCTGTTTTTTTAAATAATTATTTATTTATTTTAAAGGCAGAGTTACAGAGTGGCAGAAACAGAAATCAATGGCTGGAGCTGTTTGGATCCAAAACCAGAAGCCAGGAGCTTTGTCCAGGTCTCATAGGTGGGTGCAGGAGATGAGGGATTTGGGCCATCTTCTACTGTTTTCCCAGGCCACAGCAGAGAGCTGGATGGGAAGTGCAGCAGCCAGGATCCCAACCGGCACCCAGATAGGATGCTGACACTGCAGGCAGTAGCTTTACCCACTATGCAACAGTGCTGCCCACTAACGGGAGCTCTTTTAATCTGAGTATGCATAAAGTGGAGAATTACAGCATCATAAATACAGATAAGTTACAGTTTTTCTCTGCGCAGTACTTTACAGTTACCCAGTGATCCACTGAGAATCTTACTTTCCACACTGTGTAATTAAGAAGGTCAGTTAATTGTCTTATTTTGGGTTCTGTGTTTAAACCCATGACATTTTTGAAATGGGAGGATATTAGTTCTACAATTTCATAGAGACTGGTCTGTGGAAGCATCGATGGAAGTTATAACTGTGAGAGTGGTAAGAAAGAAGAATGGAAGAAATAAGTACCCCTTACGCCACACAGAGGTGTCCACAAATGGAATAGAAGATGTGCCCTTGAAAACTATGGCTGACTTTCTGGGACAAACTGTGTTTGAGTGCTTCACATGTTCTTATAGAAAGGTGTTGCCACCAGGTTATTAGTATATTTAGTTTTTAAAGATTTATTTATGTATTTGAAAATCAAAGTTTCACAGAGAGAGAAGGAGAGACAGAGAGAGAGAGAGAGAGAGAGGTCTTCCATCAGGTTCATTTCCCCAATGGCTTCATCATTGTGAACTTTGCTCAGTTCCTGACCTATACCTTTCCTTTAACCTAGTACTTTGCCATGTAGTAGCCCATGAAAACTGCAGACTGCACAAATCAATGAATACTTGGAGGGTTGTGATTTCTTAGAGGAACATCATGAGACAGAAGGAATAAAACAAAACAAAAGTATCCTCCGTGTATAGAAGGTATACTCTTTTTACAAGCCACAGAGAAGAGGAAGAAGAAGGAAAGTAGTGAGACTGGGAAGTTTGTGGCAAAGGAAATAGGCACTGGTCAAGAATTTAACAAGCCCATTAGGAAATATTAAGGTTTCCTTACTTCCATGTAGACTCCGCACTATAATGTTAAAAGGCGTCCTCTAAACCCACTTGTTGCACAAATGAAAACCCAAGCATTGTCTTCTCCCACAGATGGAGTCTGCTATTGGTTTTGATTTACATTTCCCTAATGGCTAGTGATATTGGGCATGTTCATCTATGTCTTGACCATTGAGATTTCCTCTTCTGAGAAACATCTATTCAGATCATTCTCCATTTCTGAACTGTACATTTTGCTTCTTGTTTGGAGTTTTTCCAGTTCTATATAAGTATGTTTTGGCTATCAATCTTTTGTCATAGTCAGAGTTTTCAATGTTTCCTGCCATTGCGTCCATTGTATGTTCACTCTGTTGATTACTTTGTTGTGAAGGTGTATCTTAATTTGATATGCTCAAATTTGTATATTTTATTTTGTTACTTGTGCTTTTGGAATCTGACCCAAAACTGTTGTCTATGCTAATATTTTACAGTTTCTCATATGTTTACTTAGTTTTTGGTTTTATATTTAGACTTTTAATTCACCTTGAGTTGCTTTTACATAGTGTATGAGGTGTTGGGGTATCTTTTCAGGCTTCTACATATGGATAATCACTTTCCTTTAAACCATTTGCTAAAGGGATTTTTCTTTTTCCTGTTTGTTTTCTTTCCTTTGTTAAATAGGAGTTGCCTGTAGAAAAGTCGGTTTATTTCAGATGCCTATTCTTTTCCATTGAACTATGTGTCTTTTTTTCCAACAGTGCTAACACTGCTTCTATTCTTTTTAAGATTTATTTATTTATTTGCAAGGCCAGATGCTTCTTCCAAGTCTCTCATGTGGGTGCCAGCACCGTAGAACACAGTCCATCTACCACCAATTTCCCAGGTGCATTAGTAGGGAGCTGGATTGGAAGTGGAGCACCTGGTCTCCTAGCAGCAACATATGGGATGCATGCACAGCAGGTCAAGGCTTTAACCCACTACACCACAGCACCAAACCTTTCCCTATTTACTTCTGCTGTGATCTTTCATTATTCACTTTTTTCTACTGCCCTGCATCTTGACTCATTCCTGTTTTTTTCTGGGTTCTGGAGGATGCCAGTAGGTTGCTACTGGGATATCTTTTTTGTGTTAGTAGATACTTGGTAATCTGAAATCACAGTTTTTAGTTTCTATATTTCTCTGCTATCACAAGGACCTTCTAGATGACAGCAGAAAATGCTGGCAGAAATGAGGATATATTAATTTGCTAAGAAAATACCACAGAGAATATGATGTAAATCATGGAATTTTACTTCTCAGAGTTGTAGAGCTTGAAAATATCAGATCAAGGTGCTTAAATAGGCTCGATTTTTCCAGAAGCGTTTCTCCGATGTGACAGACACATCTATCATTTGATCTACTTAAAAGTACTTTCTTCAGGTAGAGTCATGTTGGTGGTTAGCACTTCAGTGTTTGAGTTTTAGGGAGGCACATTTCAGTCCACAACAGCAAAAGGGTCCCTGTGGTCTACTTCAATGACAGCCATCTCTGCGGAGGACAGAAAGTTTGAAATCAGCATTAGGAGTTCTCACAGTATTACTGCCTGCTATCTCCATCAAATGTGCATTCATGTACACACAAACAAAACTACCTGTACACATAAACACATTCAACAGTGGAAATGCCTGATGGTTGTGTACAGGTAACATCAATATAATAATCCATAAGATGGCCTATTAGCAGACATTAAAAAGAGAATTAGAAAGAATGACAACAAAATCTGCAGTTACCTATATTTATGTCTATATGTATGATATTCAGTATTTATAGTTGCTAAAAGATGAATACTGATGTGTGGAAATAAGAGCTAAACCTTACCTTGCAATATTGCAGCCTAGTCTACATGAAAGATGTTTTCCTAAAACCTTTCCCTGGGCCCACTCTGTGGCATAGTAGATTAAGCATCCACCTGCAGCACCAGCATCCCACATGGGCACCAGTTTGAGTCCCTGCTCCTGCATTTCCAATTCAGCTCTTTGCTAATGGCCTAGGAAAGCTGTGGAATATGCCCTGAGTGCTTGGGCCCCTGCACCCATGTGAGAGACCTGGAGGAAGCTGCTGACTCCTGGCCTCTGGCACCTGGCTTCAGATCAGCCCAGCTCCAGCCATTCTGGCCAGTTAGGGGTGAACCAGTTGATAGAAGACCTCTCTTTCTCTTCCTCTCTATATTTGTCACTCTGCCTCACAATAAATAAATGCATTTTTTAAAAACCTTTCACATTTTAAATTTCTTAATTGTTTTAAAGATTCATTTATTTATTTATTTACAAGTCGAGTTACAGAGAGGAGAGCCAGAGAGAAAGAGAGAGGTCTTCCATCTGATGTTCACTCCCTAATTGATTGCAACTGCCAGAGCTGTGCTGATCTGAAGCCAGGAGCCAGGAGCTAGTTCCAGGTCTCCCAGATGGGTACAGGGGCCCAAAGACTTGGGCCATCTTCTACTACTTTGCCAGGCAATAGCAGAGAGCAGGATCAGAAGTGGAGCAGCTGAGTATTGAACCGGCCCCCATATGGGATGCTGGCACTTCAGTCCAGGGTGTTAACCTGCTCCACCACAGCACCAGTCCAACATTTTAAATTTCTGATACTCTAAAGTAGCACAGGACTGCATTATATCTAGGAAAGATGCATTTAAAAATTATATATCTAGTGCATTTTAGCAGAAGTGTTAACAAATACTTCTGATTTTCTCAGCATTATGTATAAAGAAATGACATAATGAGTCATTGTCAGATTTTTAGCTTTTGACAGCCACTTATAATATTTCACAGCTTTTTGAAATGTATTGCTAGTGTGTTTTTCTCAACACATGCACTGGATTTTACCAGTTTAGTGCACAGTGTGTTGCCTCTTATAGGATTTGCATTTTAATTGGTTTTCATGGCACATGTAATCAACATCTGCAAAGCCTCTAAAACACATAAATAATAACATGAATCAGGCTTTTTTCTTAAATATTAATTTATTTATTTGAAAGAGTTGCACAAATAGAGGAGAGGTAGAGAGAGAGAGACAGACAGACAGAGACAGAGAGGTCTTCCATCTGCTGGTTTACTCCCAGTTGGCCGCAATGGGTGGTCTGTGTCAATCCGAAGCCAGGAGCTACTTCTGGATCTCTCATGTGTGCAAGGCCCCAAGGACTTGGGCCACCTTCTACTGCTTTCCCAGGCCATAGCAGAGAGCTGGTTCAGAAGTGGAGCAGCCACAACTTGAACTGGCACCCATATGGCTTGCCAGCACTGCAGGCAGCAACTTTATCTGCTATGCCACAGCACCAGCTCCACATTGCATCTCTTTAAGATGATTTGGATTTAAGTTCATGAGAAATTATTAGCATTGTGGGAACTGATAGATATGGATGAAGCAGGATGGACTTGTTAGGAATGGTGATGTTAATTTTCTTATAAAATAAATAAATAAGAAATTAAATATGGTCAGACATAAATGAAGACTAAATTTTATTAGTGGTGATCCAGAAAACACTGATCTCAGGTCTTTTTCTTCCAGTGTTAAGTTTATATTTTTAAATGCATATAAAGTGAACAAATTTCATGTAATTTACATATACAGTTTGAAGAGCAAACTGATAACATCCTATCCTGTCTTCCCTTGGTCTCATATTTCCAACTCGCTCCTTCTCGTTTTATTTTCTTTTAATTTTGACAGCTGCATGCTTTGATTTTATTTTAGAATCACAAGCTTTAACCCTCTACAAAATAAAGAATTCAGCAAGTAGTAGAAGAAATATCAATGAGTATATGTTGTTTACTCTATCAAAGAGTACAGAAAAGTGCTATGAACAATACTCAAATCTCAAAATGTCATATTAACTCATATGCTACTTTTCGTTATCTATATATTAATTACCACCAGTCAGAGAAAACATATGGTATTTGTCTTTTGGGGACTGGCTTCTTTCATGAAGCATACTTCTTTCCAGTTCATCCATTTAGTTACAAAAGATAGGATTTCATTCTCAATTATGGCTGAATAGTATTTTACACTGTATTTATAGCTCATATTCTTTTTCCAGTCACCAGTTCATGGACTTCTGGGTTGATTCCATGTTAGCTATTGTGAATTGAGTTGTAATAAACATGAGGTACAGATAACTCATGCCTATGCATATTCTATTTCATTTCATGTGGATAAATTCCTAGGAGTCAGATGGCAGGATCATATGGTATGTTTGTTTTCAGATTTCTGAGGAACTTTGATACTGCCTTCCATAATGGCTGTACTAGCTTCATTCCCACCAACAGTGGGTTAGGGTACCTTTTTCTCTCCCTCTCCACCAGCCTTTATTGTTTGTTGACTTTTTCCAAAGAATTATTTATTTGAAAGGTAGAGTTACTTATAGGGAGAGGCAGAGGCAGAGGCAGAGAGACATAAGTATTTTATCTGCTTGTTTATTCTCCATATGGCACAACAGGTGGTGCTGGTCCAATCGGAAGCCAGAGTTAGGAGCATCTCCCTGGTCACCCAAGTGGGTGCAGGGACCCAGGCACTTGGGCCATCCTCCACTGCCCTCCCAGTTCAGAGCAGAAAGCTGGACTGGAAGAGGAGCAACCGGGACCAGAACTGGCACCCATAGGGGATGCCAGCTCAATGGGTGGAGGATCAACCCAGTGTGCCACAGCACTGGCCCCCATCAGGGATATTTTTCTATAGTACTCTCTCTCCACTGTATCTTTTTCTAGTTGAAGAATTAAGGTGATGCAGGATTAATCGAAGGAGTTTGAGAGGATTGTCTCTCTTTCAATTGAGTTGAATAGTTTCAGAAATACTGGAATTAGTTCTTTAAAAGTCCTGTAGAATTCAATAGTGAGGCTGTCTGATCCTGGACTTTTCCTTGTTGGGAGGGTCTTTATTACTCATCCCATCTCTGTCTTGGTTTTTGATTTGTTTAGCTTTTCTATATGTCTTCATGACTTAATTTTGGTATATTGTGTATGTCCAGGAATCTGTTGATTTTTCCTCTAGGATTTCCAATTTGTTAACAGTCACAACAGATGCCCACATCCTATATTGCAGTGCTAATCTGAGTTTTGGGTACTCGACTTCCAAATCAATTTCATGTTAATACCCCTAGGAAGCAATGGATAATAGCTCAAATTCTTTCCTTCTTGTCATCTAATTTGGAGAACTGTAACCTCAATGGGGACTTGAGAACCTGGTCTTGCACAGTTGTAGCCATATAGAAAGTGAACCAGCAGATGGGAGACCTCTCTGCTTCTCTTTCCTTCTCTCTTTGTCTCTGTGTCTCTCTGCCTTTTTTATCATATTAAAATATTTAATTACTTATTTGAAAGAGTTACAGAGAGAGGGAGAGACAGAAATCTTCCACCACCTAATTCATTTTTGAGATGACTTTAATAGCCAGAGTGTGGCCAGGTTGAAGCCAGGAGCTTTTCCTCTGATGTGCGTGGCAGCATCCCAGCCACTTGGGCCATCTTTCCCTGCTTTTTCAGTCCATTGGTAAGGAGCTGGATCAGAAATGGAATAGCTGGTACTTGAACTGGTGCACATACAGGATGGCAATGTAACAGATAGCAACTTTGTCCACTGCACCACAACCACCAGCTCCTCTTTCTGCCTTTCCAATAAATAAATCTTTTGAAAAAGAACTGAAGGTAGTAAAAGTCATCATGACTGAGCAATGGCAAATTTATTGAAGTGATCTATTTTCTTAAAGATCTATTTATGAATTTGAAAGGCAGCACTAGAAAGAGAGAGTGGGAGAGATGGATCTTCCTCCTGGTTTGTTCACTCCTCAAATGGCTGCAATGGCTGCGGCTAGGCCAGACTGATACCAGGAGCCAGGGGCTTCTTCCAGGTCTCTCACATGGGTGCAGGAGCCCCAATATTTGAGTCACCCTGTGCTGCTTTTCCAGACACATTAGCAGGGAACTGGATCCATTTGGAGCATTAATGTCTATGATACTCTCCTTGCAGTTGAAGGATTTAGAATCCATTTCAATTATGGGTATGCCAAGTACAACAGCTTCCAATTGTCCAAGATGTGGATTAGATGGGTTCTGAGAAATTTTGTTAAAATAGTTATTAATCATAACTCTGAGCTTAAGCTTTTCTTACCAAATTTTCATATTTGCTGATGTTTATATCTATGGGAAAATTGGGTCTCTGGATTGCAACCAATGAAAGCATCCAGACTAACAGTAATAAGGTCAACAGTCAGCAGAATGATGTCCAGCTGAACTGAAATAGCTTTTCTTATTTGGTAGAGGGGTTACCTCCTGCATTATGCTGACATACTGACATAGACAGTAGATGTTGGAGCCTGTCCCTTCTGCCAAATGGAGAATACTACATTTTGGTCCATCATATATATATTTATATATTATAATATATATTATATTATATATTTCTATACATAATATAGAATTACATATAATTATTATAAATATATAATTATATATGAATTTATTATTTATATGAAATATATAATTATTTCTGATCCAGCTCCTTACCAATGGATTGAAAAAGCCATGAAAGATGGTCCAAGTGCCTGGGTTACTGTGACACAGAGCGGAGGAGAAGCTCCTGGTTTCAAACTGGCCACACGCTGGCTTTTGAAGTCTTCTCAATAATATATATGTATATTATATATAATATTAATAATAAATTATATAATATCTGTTTATAATTATTATATATTATATAATATATTGTATGTTAAATTATAATATATTTTATATTGAATATATTTATATACATAAATATATAAATAAATGTATATATATATAAATTATTTATTTATGTATTTGACAGGTGTACTTACAGACAGTGAGAGGAAGAGACAGAGAAAGGTCTTCCATATGCTTATTTACTCCCCTAATGACTGCTGGGAGCACAAGGACAGTGCCTAGAGTTTATTTTGATGGATTTTAGCCCCTTTCATTGGAGGGAAGCCCAATGAAGCTGGACTGATTTGTAAACCTCAGAAGTGTCTTTTCAAGGTGAAGGCAAACTGAGACTGAGGGGTTTCTGGAAAAACTTGGAACAAAATGCATTTGCCACACTTGCTTAAGACACATCATTTATCTATTGATTTCATCAGATCTGTTAACATTAAGTATAAGGTACAGGGGACATGGTGGATGGCATATAGCAATATGATTTTAGTAATATATCATGAGGTGCTTTTATTTTTAGTGGATTTAGCAGGTAAAATTGGGCTACCTAATGGGATGTAGCTGGAATAATCACCTTTTTGTTAAATAAATCTGAGGTAATAAATGTTAGTGTATGAAGACATTGAGTTTTCTGTTATTGGGCCTTCTTGGTTATTTTAATCTGGGATCTGCGAATTCTCATTTTCTTTATTTTATTCCTCATCATGTCGGACCAACTCTGCTGCTTTGGGGATTTTTTTAGTACATCTGACATTTGGAAATTTAGACAATAGTATAGTTAAAATGAGATGTACCAAGTAAAGTATTTATTTTTATTCTGATACATATTTTGGAATTCTTCTAAAATTCCTATTGAGTATCCTTGTTAAATTTAGTTGCATCCCAGGTTAAGACTTATTGGAGACAGGTGCCATGGCTCAATAGGCTAATCCTCCACCAGCGGTGCAGGCACACCGAGTTCTAGTCCTGCTGAGAGAGCCAGATTCTGTCCCAGTTGCTCCTCTTCCAGTCCAGCTCTCTGCTATGGCCCAGGAGTGCAGTGGAGGATGGCCCAAGTGCTTGGGCCCTGCACCTGCATGGGAGATCAGGAGGAAGCACCTGGCTCCTGCTTTTGTATCAGCACAGTGTGCCGGCCGCAGCACACTGGCCACAGCGGCCACTGGGGGGTAAACCAACAGAAAAAGGAAGACCTTTCTCTCTGTCTCTCTCTCTCACTGTGCACTCTGCCTGTCAAAATAAAAAATAATTTTTATAAAAAAGACTTATTGGAGCCACTCTAGTGATTATACCCATGAAACTTTGTTAATTAATGCAAATAGAACCTGGGAAAATTGATGTATATCTTATGCTGTAGAGACTTAAGATTGAACATCTTTTTTATCTTTTTTAATTATATAATTTAAAAACAAATTTTAGATTTTTTTTGACTTTACTAAGCCACAGCTCTGGCCCCATTAATATGTCTTAACAATGTCTTTTCCTCTCAGACTTATCTCTATTGTTTCAGTTAACTGCATGTCTTTTCTTTACATTCAGATTCTCTCAGCTGTCAAAGCTTATTCATCTTAATTCTGTTGTTCCTATTTCCCTCCCTTTTATTCTGTCCCTAGGCTAATTGAGGTCATGATTCTCCATTCCTTCTGTGTGGTGTCACAGTAGGCTTGAAGTGTTCTTTTTCTCTTCTGATTTCTAAAGAAAGAAATTATGTATTCCCCCAGTTTAGATATTTTAATAATGCACTCTAAAACAAAGGTTAAATGTTCTTAATTTGACAAGAATTTTCAGGGCCAGTGGTGTGGCATAGTGGGTAGAGCCACCACTTGCAGTGCTGGCAGCTCATATGGATCCAGATCTCTGCTAAAGCCTGGGAAAGCAGTAGAAGATGGCACAAGTCCTGGGCCCCTGCACCCATGTGGGAGACCTGGAAGAAGCTCCTTGCTCCTGGCTTTGGATTGGCACAACTCTGGCCATTGCAGCCAACTGGGGAGTGAACCAGTGGATGGAAGACCCCTCTCTCTTCTCTGCCTCTCTCTGTGTAATTCTGACTTTAAAATAAATAAATCTTTAAAAAAAGAATTTTTTCTAATTTTAGAATTGTTCTCCTTCATTGTCACTTCAGGGTGTGTGTAAAGAGTGCATATCCAGTTTTTCTATTTTGGATTTTTGGGATTTCGTATTAGCTCTGCTGTGTATTCATTTTTCTCGAGCATTGGTGATATCTTCTCCTTAGTTGTATTAAGAGAGAGAGCAATAGCCCTCATGTCTTTTTAGGTAAGTAAGACATATTAAAAACAGAGCATTCAGTATACATTCATAGTAGTTTGACTTGTTCAATTGATTTACGTGACCTCCCTTGGACATTCTTGGTCTCTGCTGTACAACTTTCTATACTCATTAATTCTTTGATATTCCCAAATCCAGAAAATGAATGATTCAGCAGCGGTGTTCCTGTATTTGCTGGGACTCAGGGTAAGAAGCAAAGTGGAGGTGTTCAGGAATCTAAAGGTACATGCTACATAGCAAAGCACATCATTTCCTATACAAAGTGACTGGGAAATCCAGAATCTTTTGCATACTATATTGGATCCTGAACTATTACTGACCTATTCAGTAAGATTTTAATGTATTTATTTTCTGTGTTTGTGTTTGTATTTCTAAATAAACTCTGCTGGGCTACTTAACATTAACATGTATTGCAGAATTCTTTCATCAGTTTTCACTTTTAAAAAATTTCTCTTTCAGTTTTATGGGAGAGGGTAGAAGCTTTCTGCTATGTAACTGAAAATTCATTCATTCATTAAAGTAAAAATATTTGTTGGAAATGGGTGGAATACTATTAATTCTTGTGTGATTTTCATGAAACTAAATACATTCTCTATTTTGTTTTGCTTAAAATTTCTGCATGTGTGCACTTCTTTTTTCCTTCTTGCCCCAGATCTCTTTGTGTATTGGGATGGTAAATGGGTTTTACACTGGAGAAAACATGTTATTTTGGCAAAGAAGTACTTAGCCTTCCTGCTTCAAGTATTCAAATATTGCATTAGAAATCAGTATATTTGTTTACTGTACAAATGTCCTTCATACAATTTTGTAATATTCCGGGATGTGAGAGGGAGCAGGAAATAGGAGGGTTATGGGTGGGGGGGAAGTTATGATTGTCAGCATAAATTATTGCCCTACACTTTTTATAGATACTCTTCAAAGCATATCCTCAAACTAATTCAATTAATTTAAAGGATTTATTAAATGATAGACTACATGAAATTTATCGATGTATTTTATCAAGCAATCATCCAATGTAAATGATTACCATATGTTTGCACTTCAGGGAATCATTCTATTGTGAATATTTTGGCATCAATATAATTTTGTTTAAAATTTCTTTATGAAAAAATATCTAGACTAGAAATCAATTGAATGTGTTTCATGGTTTTGTTACCTAATGACAAATTGCCTTCACTGAGGTTTATAATTATTTATTCTTTCAACACTAATGTTATGTATTTACCAAATACAGTAATGTTAATATACATTTGGGGTTGGCACTGTGGCATAGCGGGTAAAGCTGCAGCCTGGCAGTGCTAGCATCCCAAATGGATGCCAGTTTGAGTCCCAGCTGCTCCATTTCTGGGCCACCTCTCTGCTAAGGCCTGGGAAAGCACTGGAAGATGGTCCAAGTCCATGAGCCCCAGAACTCGCATGGGGGACCCAGAAGATGCTTCTGGCTCCTGGCTTTGGGTCGGTGCAGCTCTAGTCATTGCAGCCAATTGGGGAGTGAACCAGCAGATGGAAGACCTCCCTCTCTCCTTTCTGCCTCTTCTCTCTCTGAGTAACTCTGGCTTTCAAATAAATAAGTAAATAGATAAATAATTTTTAAAAAGATACATTTGTTTGCAAACAATATGTGACATCAATACAACTACTTAAATTTTCTCATACAAGTAGTTTAATTTGGAGGCCTGAATTATGGCTGATTGGTTCTGTAGTCTAATGATATCTTTGAACCCAACTATTTTCCCCTTCTTTATGAATTTCAGTGTTGTATATTACTAGAATTCTGAAAAAAATTCACAGAAACTTTAGGCATCATCTAAACATCATAATCTCCAAAGAGCAAAAATCATTGCAAACTATGATTTTCTAGAATTATTTCTTTGGATAATGCTACAATTTTATTGTAGCTTTAAATTGAACACACACACACACACACACACACCCATGTACCATACATACATTCACAAATGTACATACACAATCAGCAAGTCTCCAATGCATTTACCAAAGTGCATCAATGTGCTAGTTTAAGATTACTGCCAAAGAATGGTCCCTTTCTTTAAATACCAATTTACTCTATTGATTTATTTTTGACCAAAAATGATGCAGTTTAGTTATTGTTTTGACAAAGAGGCAGGTATCATCACAAAGCACAAATGAGTGAATAAGTTACATTATCCAGGGAATTAGATAAGAAATGGCTCACTCATCAAATTAAAAGGAATTGAATCTAGTTTGAGTTACCATGTCAAGCAAAATATGAAGTTTTACAAAACTTGAATGTATATAATTTCAAATAAATTTTGAGTTGTATCTAAATGTGTACACTACAACATTAAGCATAAAGGCACAGATATTTAAATACCTTTATTTAGGAAAATGTGAATAGATAATAATAATAATTGCTAACATTTATTTTATACCAGGTGATGTTTCCTGAATTTTATGTTTCCAGAAAAATGGAGGTAGCTCCTGTTATTTTAACTTTAAAGAAAATGCAACTGAGGCATGAAGAGGTAAGTAACTGGTTTGCCCAAGGATATATAATCATGAAGTGGCAAAGCCTTAGACTTGGCATGATCTGAATGGCAGCCATTTTTTTTTCACAAATTCAATGTTTGATCTATTTCATATATTCACTAAAAGGATTTACTATCAAATGATACTTTCTGATAAAACCTATGAAAACTGCAGATGAGTATTGCTCCAAAGCAAATACTTGAGGCTAGCATTACGTGTAGCAGGTAAAGCCATTGTCTTTAAATTTAGCAAAGATATGCCTTGTTAGATGAGTGTACTTTGTGTAATTCTTCTTGTCAGTGTATACACTTTAGAAATTGATTACAGGGCACAGCATGTTAAAACCCCAACCTAGGGTGCCAGCATCCCATATGGGTGCTGGTTTGAGTTCCAGTTGCTCCACTTCTGATCTGGCTCCTTGCTAATGCACCTGGGAAAGCATCAGAGGATGGCTCAAGTCCTTGGGCCCCTGCACCTGTGTGGGAGACCTGAGAAAAGCTCCTGGCTCCGGGCTTCAGATCAGCTCAGCTCCGGCTTTTGCAGCCAATTGGGAAGTGAACCAGCAGATTGAAGACTTTTCTCTCTGTCTCTACCTCTCTATATAACTCTGTCTTTCAAATAAATAAAAATAAATCTAGAAAAAAAGAAATTGATTACATCAGGCAACACATATGAACTTTTTTATAGAAAGATTGACCTTTAGAAAAATTTTAGACCTACAGAAAAAAAATGTGGTACAAATGTGAACTTTTGAATAAAAATCTATTTTTCATGAAAGCATGGTGTTATAAAACAGAGCAATACCTCACTGAGAACCAAAAATAAATTGGACTATCTCATTCTGTGATTTGAAATCTAGGGACAAATGTCCTTTATTTTTCTTACAGAGAATGTAAATAGTGTTGTGATATCCAACTCATTCTAAGTTTAGGTACCCCATGGAAAGTTTGATCTAATGAAAGCAAATCTGTTGGATCATTTACCTCATACATTCCACTACCATGAAAATAATATATCTGTCATGATACATCAAGAAGAAAACATATTTATGCCTAAAAATACAAATTCAACTATTACAAGCTGTTCAGCAAAATTTAAATTGTATGTTTTTAATATTCTAAAATGGAACATTTTTCTTTGCTTCTCAATAAAAATGTGATACACTTTAACATCTTCAGAATAAGAACTGAGAGTGTACAAGGCAAAATTTATTTATTTATTTATTTTTTGCCAGGCAGAGTTAGACAGTGAGAGAGACAGAGAGAAAGGTCTTCCTTCCATTGGTTCACCCACCAAATGGCCACCATGGCCTCCTGATCTCCCATGTGGGTGCAGGGCCCAAGCACTTGGGCCATCCTCCATTGCTCTCCTGGGCCACAGCAGAGAGATGGACTGGAAGAGGAGCAACCGGGACTAGAACCTGGGGTGCCAGCACTGCAGGCGGAGGATTAGCCTTGTGAGCCACGTACCCAGTGAAATATAGTTTAAGGAGAGAATTTATAACGTTCATTTTTAAAGTAACAAAAACATTTTTCACTTCTTGGTTTGCATTTTAAATTTGTACATATATATATATATATATATATATATTAGCCATCCTTACTGGTTATTGCAAATTACCACATCCCAAAATTAATTGCTTCTCAACATTTACAATTTGTTTCTTCACTTTAAAGAAAAATATTTGTGTCTCTTGAGTAAACAAGTAAATATAATGATTTGGCATCATTTTATAAAACTCAAATCTGTAAGAACTCAAAAACCACTGCAGAAATATTCTATAAGAATGTACTCATGCATATTGTTCTTACAATAGATTCACCCATGTCATAGGAGAGCAACTCCTTGCTCAACATTCAAAATGTTCACAGTCTTTGAAATATTCCTTTTAGCATAGTGACCACAGTTGGACACAAGAGAGTCTTTAAAATTAAAAGAAACAATTTGGGTATGCTGACTTTCCTAGTCTTCTTGTTTTCCTGGGACAGAGTATCTTTTTTGAATGTAGGCTGACAAGGATACAACCCCCTCCACAAAGTAAAATGCCTAAACATTAGAGCACTGCTCCTGACCCCTGCTCACTTGTTCCTCTATGTGGGATTTATGAATGACTTGCATGAATGGAGAGATGAAAGAGGCAATGAGCTACCACCCCCCCTTTTTCTTTATTTAGCACTTTTCTAGGATGCCTATGAGAACATGGGTTCTTGTCTGCCCTTTTTTATACTGTAAATTTAGCAAAAAACCTGTGCTCTGTAAGTGACTAGGTAAGGATGCAATGTACTGTACTAGGGCAATGGAAAGGAATTTTTGTTGCTAAGCACCAAGACCAACAGCTCTGTGGGCTAGAAAGCTTACATTTTGACTTCTTTCCATGTCCAGCTTGAACCATTCAGAATTCAGAGAAAGTAGGAATGTAAGTTTTGAGCACACTTCACTGCCACAAATGTTATGATACTCATCAGTTTGTAATCAGGAATGACTTAAAATTTAACCAAAAATACCACAGTAAACTATGGCAGATTCATCAACACCTACACTTATAACTAACATCCACATTTATAATTGTATCTTTCTATGAAGGATCTGACAAGAATTATTATCTGGGATGGATAATTAACAACTCCTTATACAATTTTTATAATGTACCAAAAAAGTGAACTTTGAATCCTTTGGGAATTGGATAAGCTAAATATATTTGTATTTGATGAATTCAGGCTGAGAACTTGTAAGTATAATACCAACCATAATACCTACTAAAAAATTAAATACCTTGGAATAAATTTAACTAAGAATTTGAAAGATCTTCACAATGAAAATTACAAAATATTAAAGGAAGAAATAGAAGAACACACACAAAAATGGAAAAATATTTCATGTTTGTGCACTGGAAAAAATAATATCATCAAAATGTTCATACTACCCAAAGCGATTTATAGATTCAATGAGACCCCAATCAAAACTCCAAGAACATTCTTCTAAGATCTAGAAAAAAAGAATGCTTAAATTTGTGTAGAAACACAAGAGACCCCCAAATAACTAAAGCAACATTAAACAAGAAAAAGTTGGAAGTATCAGAAGACCAGATTTCAAGACATACTACAGGGCAGTTACAAACAAAACAGCCTGGGACTGGAACAGAAAAAGACATGTATACCAATGAAACAAAATATAAACCAAAAAAATTAATCCATGCAGCTACAACCAACTAGTCTTTGACAAATGAGCTAAAATCAATCCCTGGAGAAAGGACAGTCTCTTCAACAAATAGTGTTGGGAAAATTGGATCTCAACATGCAGACATATGAAACAAAACCTGTACTTACACCCATACAAAAATCAACTCACAACTGATCATGACTCTAAATCTATGGCCTGATATCAACAAATTACTAGAGGAAAATATTGGGAAAACTGCAAGATATTATCATAGGAAAGACTTCTTGGTAAAGACCACAGAAGCACAGGCAATGAAAGCAGAAAGAGACAAAAGGGATTACATCAAGCTTAGAAGATTTGTGCTGCAAAGGAAACACTAAGCAAAGTGAAGAGTGGTAGAAAATATTTGCAAACTATATAACTGATAAAGGGTTAATATCTTGAAGTAACACCTTGACAGTAGGGACTCCATTTTGGAGCACTTGAGACTCCATTCTGGGAAGGTGCCCCCCCCACACCATGAGACTCTGGTCTGAGACTATGATCTAAAACAGTTGAATAATAGCAGTCTACTACATCTCACTTGGCAGAGCACAGAAACCCCCTAGCATGATCGCTCAAGCTTGGAAGTGGATAGACTACACCTGGGTTAATGATAAAAAATGTAATTTGTCTAAGTCCTACGTATGATTAAAACCAATACCTGGATTAATGTCAAGATTATAATTGGAATTGTTAAGATTGTAACTGGTATTGTCAATATTATAATTGATACTAGCTTATTGATAGTAGATTATAATTGATACTAGTTTCACATAGGTTTTAGGTCAGTAACCAGTAACCAGTAACCATGTATTCCCCCCTATTCCTAGCAACCATGAATTCCCCTCCCTATTTTGTGGTTTTTGCCTTTGTAAACCCTGTTGCTTTGGGCTTCAGGGTCGAGAGTTCTTTAGGGCATGAGCCCACTCTCCACCACCCGCAATAAAGGACCACCAAATTTTATCAATCTGTGGAGCTCTTTTGTTTGCACTCACTCAGGTACAACAATCTGATGTTCATAAAGATCTTAAGAGACTCAACTTCAATAAAATAATGCAGTTAAGAAATGGGCAAAGGACATGCACAGAAAATTTTCAAAGGATGCAATCAATACAAATGGCCTACAGACACATGAAAAGATACTCAACATCACTAACCATCAGGGAAATGCAAAAACACCATAAAGTTTCATCTCATCCCAGTTAGAATGTCTATCATCCAAAAATGAAAAAAATAATAAATGCTGGTAAGGATGTTGGAGAAAAGGCACACTTATACGCTGTTCATAGGAATGTAAAGTAGTACAACCATTATGGAAGACAGTAAGGATATTCCTCAGAAATCTGAAAATAGATCTACTATATGACCCAGCAATCCCACCCATGGGAATTTACCCAAACAAGATGAAATCAGGCTTTGAAAGAGTTACTTATAACCCCCATGTTTACTGCACCTCAATTGGCAATAATTAAGATAAGCAATCAAATCAGATTCCCATTAACTGATGTCTGGAAAAAGAAAATGAGTAGTATGGAATACTGCTCAGTCATAAAAAAGAATGAAACCCTGTCTTTGCAATACATGAATGCAACTGGAAACCATTATGCTTACTGAAATGAGCAATTCAAGAAAGATAAATGTCATTTCTTCCCTGATAAGTTCTGATTAATATAGGATACAAGAGTAGATAAGAATGAAATGGACTTATGATTTGATTATTGTTTTAAGCCCTTGTGGATACTCTAGTCAAACTGTGGTTTTGGATTTTTTTTATTTGTTGAATAGTATGGTTAGTGGTGCACTAAACCCAAGGTTCAAAAGAAAATTGTGAAATTATGTTTTTTTGAATTTATGTTTTTTGCAAAAATTATAGAGAAAAAGGAAAGGTGAATGGGGATTGATGGAGGGAGTGAGGGGACTATGGATATCTTCTTAGCATTGTATTTATAAAATACATGATATCTGTTCTCTTTATATTAATAAAAAAATTTTGGAGAGCCTAAAGGTAAACATCTCCTACGAGCTGATCTTCAACAGAAATGCTAAGAATATTCACTGCAGAAAGGACAGTCTTTTCAATGAATGGTGCTTTGAATATTGAATATTCACACATAGAAGATTTAAACTTTATCTCTCATCATATACAAAACTGAACTCAAAGGTGTTCATTTACCCTAGGCATTAAGATGTCAGTTAAGATGCTAGTGTCTCATATCAAAGTACCTAGTAGATACCCAGCTCTGACTCCTGACTCCAGTTTCCTGCTAATGCAGATACTGGGAGGGAGTAGGGATAACTCAAGTACTGGGTTCCTTCCACCATGCAGGAAAGCTGGGTTGAATTCCACACTATTGGCTTCTGTTTGGCCCAGTCCTGTCGTTTGTGGGCATTTGTGGAGTCAATCAACATGAGAGCTCTCTCTTTTTGTTTATCTGCTCTCAAATAAATAATTTTACACTCAATTCAAAATTATTTAAAGACTTAAATGTAAGACCTGAAACTACTGGAAAAAAAATGCTTCAGGACATTGGATTGAGTAAGTATTTGAAGGATACGACGACAAAGCACTAGAAGAAAAAAAGCAAAAATAGTCAAATGGACTTTTTTTATTTATTTAACAGGTAGAGTTATAGACAGTGAGAGACAGAGACAAAGAGAAAGGTCTCCCTTCCATTGGTTCACTCCAGAAATGGCCACTATGGCTGGCGCTGTGCCGATGCAAAGCCAGGAGCAAGGTGCTTCCTTGTGGTCTCCCATATGGGTGCAGGGCCCAAGCACTTGGGCCATCCTCCACTGCCATTCTGGGATGCAGCAGAGAGCTGGACTGGAAGAGGAGCCACTGGGACTAGAACCCAGCGCCCATATGGAATGCTGGCACTGCAGCAAGTGAGCCATGGCACTGGCCCTGGAATTTTACCAAATTAAAAAAACTTCTGCAAAGAAACAAAATAATCAACATAACAAAGAGACAATATGAAATTGGAGAAAATACTTAGAAAATATACACCTACTAAGGTGTATACACCCTTTAAGACATTTTAAAAACTCAATGAAAAATGAACAGATTTTAAAATTGGCATTAGATCTAAATGCTCATTTTTTAAAGAAAGGCATACAAATGGCCAAGAAGTACATGAAAAATGTTCAGCATCACTAATTAACAGGGAAATACAAATACAAATCAAAACCACAATTAGACACCAAGTTACTCCAGTTAGAATGCTTATTATCAAAGACAAAACAGTGGCTGGCATTGTCACACAGCAGGTTAAGCCATGCTCTGTGACACTGGCATCCCATATGAGCACTAGTTCAACTCCACATCCCATCCAGCTCCCTGCTAATGTGTCTGGGGAAGCAGCAGAAGGTGACCCAAGTGCTTGGGCCCCTGTCATCCACATGGGAGACCCAGATGGAGTTCCAGGCTTCTGGCTTCAGTCTGGCACAGACCAGCCATTGTGGTCATTTGTAGAGTGAACCAGTGATGAAAAATCTGTCTCTGTCTCACTATGTGTCTCTCTCTTTGTAACTGTTCCTTTCAAATAAATAAATTAATCTTATAAAAAAGAAAAATACACACTTGAAGGAATTGTATGCAAATTTAACAAAAACTTGGAGAACTCAGTAACAGGAAAATAAATGCCTTCAAATTTAACTACTGCCAGAATACATAGAGACACACGTAAAATGCATAATAAAATAAACATATACGGGGCTGGCACCATGGCTCACTTGGTTAATCCTCCACTTGTAGTGCTGGCATCCCATATGGGCACAGGGTTCTAGTCCCAGTTGCTCCTCTTCCAGTCCAGCTCTCTGTTGTGGCCTGGGAGTGCAGTGGAGGATGGCCCAAGTGCTTGGGCTCTGCACCCACATCAGAGACCAGGAGGAAGCACCTGGCTCCTGGCTTCGGATCAGCATAGTTCCAGCCATAGTGGCCATTGGAGGATGCACCAATGGAAGGAAGACCTTTCTTTCTGTCTCTCTCTTTCTTTCTCACTGTCTAACTCTATCTGTCAAATAAATAAAAAAGCATATAAACCAATCTGAATATTAGAGAATTCTGAGAAAAAGAAATGTACTGTACATAAAGGAAGAGCACATTTAGACAGCAACAAGATGGATACACTGTGTATCAGGATGGTTACACTTAAAAACACACATTAAAAATGCTTTCAAAGATAGAGTAGCAGGACATCTCATTCATTCCTGGTGAGAATGCATCATGGGGTAGATGCTTTATCAGACATCTTGGCATGTTATTAGGAATCCAACACCGTGTCATACACCATACATGTTCTAATATATTTACAGAGCTGGTGTGAAAACGTATGCCTTGATAAAAGCTGACATGAAAATATATATAGCAGCTTTATTCACAATGGCTAAATCTCATAGAAAACCACATTGTTCCTCAACAGTTAACCACATAACCAAACCTTCAAAGTGCATGGAGACCCTGGGAAGAGAACAGGAGATGAAGACACATGAGATGTTTAGGGTGCAGGCATTTAGCATGGGGACACAAGAAAAAAGCCGAGGCTGAAGTCATAGGGGATCTAGAAGCCCAAGGAAGACAATGACTTCAAGCAAAGGGCAGAGAGGTATCTGAAGGCTGCCATGAGCTGAAGGCTCAGGCTATGAAGTCACTCCAGGGTAGCAGGATAATACTCCGGAGTAGAGATGCAGATAACTGATGGGAGATCACGGCTTCATGCAGAGGGGCTGGAGGACCTGACAGCTGGCTTGGGATGCAGGCACAGATGGACACTCAAGGAAAGATGTGATGGAGGGTCTGGCATTGTGGTGCAGTGGGTTACACCACTGCCTATAATGTTGGCATTCCATATGGGTGCTGGTTTGTATGCTGGCTGTTCCCGTTCAGATCCAGCTCCCTGCCAAAGACCTGGGAAAGCAGTGGAAGATGGCCTTACTGTTTTGTCCTCTGCCACCCACGTAGGAGACCCAGAAGAAGCTCCAAAGGCCTGACTCCTGGCTTCAGATGGGCCCAACCCTGGCCATTGCAACCAATTGGGGAGTGAGCCAGAGGATGGAAGCCCTTTCTGTCTCTCTATGCCTCTGTCTCTCCCTCTATGTGATAAGGAAATAACTTGAGATATTAAATTTCATGGGGTTTTTTTGGACAGAGTTAGGCAGCGACAGAGAGATAAAGATCTTCCTTCCATTGATTCACACCCCAAATGGTTGCCACGGCCAGTGCATAGTGGCAATCCAAAGCCAGGAGCCAGGTGTTCCCTCCTGGTCTCCATGCGGGTGCAGGGTCCAAGTAAGTTGAGCCATCCTCCACTGCCTTCCCGGGCCACAGCAGAGAACTGGACTGGAAGTGGAGCAACCAGGACTAGAACCTAGAGTGCCAGTGCCACAGCCAGAGGATTAGCCTAGTGAGCCATGGCACTGGCCCTCTATGTAATTTTCAAATAAATCTTTTTTAAAAAGAGGTGCTGGAGACACAGGGGATGGAGACTTATGAAGGCACATGGAATAAGACTGTGTCTAGGGAGGCCGTTCATGCATCAGAATTCTACTTCTCCACTGTCTGTTTGTCATGATAAAGCCTCCCTTTGAGCAACCACCATTTAAAGATGCCACGTGACAGACTCCTTGTCTCTGAGGCTAATATGTGTCCGTAAAGCCTACTTTAGAAGTAAGAAGTACAGATAATCATAACAAAATCTGTGACTGCCTCTGGAAGACTGAGGGACAAGGGGGTGTGGAAAAACACAAAATTGGGGCCAGTGCCGTGGCTCACTTGGTTAATCCTCCACATGTAGTGCCAGCATCTTATATGGGCACCGGGTTCTAGTCCTGGCTGCTCCTCTTGCAGTCCAGCTCTCTGCTGTGGCCTGGGAAGGCAGTGGAAGATGGCCGAACTGCCTGGGCCCTGCACCCATATGAGAGACCATGAGGAGGTATCTGGCAGCTGGATTTGGATCAGTGCTGCACACTGGCTGTAGCAGCCATTTGGGGGGTGAACCAATGGAAGGAAGATTTTTCTGTCTCTCTCTCACTGTCTAACTTTGCCAAAAAATAAAAATAAAAAACACAAAATTTAATATCTCAATTTATTTCCTATCACTTCTTTTTTTTTTTAATTTTCACAGCAATGTCTTGCAATCACTTGGAAACAGGTAACAACATAGGGACCTAACATATAGACTGAAAGGATTGCAGACTCAAAACACAAACCTGGTTATTCACATCGAATGCACCTTTGCTCTAGAATGACACTGACTGCTGACTGTGAGTTTCCAGCAGTTCTTAGGATGCCAAGTCTTCTGAAAACACTTTGAAACCTGTCTTCCCAGACTGAGAACCCATGGATAACAGGACTGGAGAGAGCAGTGCTCTAAGACTAGCTCAGCATCTGCTTCCACCCTTGGCAGGCACACTGAAGGGGAGTAGCTGCATTCTCTGTGCCCTCCAGCAGGCGTGTGTACTAGGGTTCACTCCCAGCCCTGGGGCCTCCAGAAACCCTGCAGCCAGCCTTCCTCCACAGCCATGTGGTGGGGTCATGGTTTGGCTCCCACAGGGTGCACGGGGCACCTGGTGGCCCTCACCCCCCACCATTCCCTGACCTCTGGTCTGGTGCCCCCACCTCCGGGTTGGAAAAATCCCAGAATCAGTTGAGAGCCAGAGATAAGAAGGGAGGATTGGCACAGCACTGGCTGGGAGAGACCCTGAGGGGCCCTGTGGCACCCATGGGTTGGCCTCAAGGTCCCAGGGTGGCTGCAGCAGGGCCTGCACAGGTCACCCCTGCACTCTCCCCAGACCCAGCTATCTGGAGTTCGCAAGTACAGAGATCCTGCATCCTTCAGTGCTGGGAGCACACTTCCTCAGGGTCTCCCACAGCCAGAAGTTCACAAAGGGCCACCACTTCCTCCTGTGCATCCATTTCCTCACTCCTGAGTCAGCACCATCCATTTATGCTGAGTCATCATGAAATTTCTGCTGGGTCATCATTACCATACCTTCTGAGTCATCATGAAATTTCTGCTGACTCATCATTACCACCTACCTGGTCCCCACATGTTCTCTTTAGAGACCTGAGCCCTGTCAAGGGGTCCGGAGAGATAGGGTGGTCCCCAGCAGCTCCATCCTGGTCTCTAGCAGGTATACATTGCCCCATCTGGGTCTCCAGGCCTCCAGCCAGGTCCCCAGGTCCTCCATCCAGGCACCGGGGCCTCCATCCAGGTCTCTAGGGCTCCATCCGGGTCTCTAGCAGGTGCACAGGGATCCATACAGTCTCTAGGAGCCTCATCTGGGTTTCCATGGCTCCATCTGGTTCTCCAGTGCTCCATCTGGGTCTCCAGAGCTCAATTTGGGTCCCCAGGGGCTCCATCCTGGTTTCCAGCAGGTGCATGGGGTCCTCAGGACCTCCATCCAGTCCCAGCAGGTGCAAGGGGCCCCTCCTTCCTTCCTTGCAACCTTGGGTTAGATTTAGGGGTAGAAGCATGACTCAGCTGGCCTGGTGCCATGACTCAGCAGGTTAGGTTTGATGTCAAGGTTAGGGTGGGGATGGGATTCAGGTTAGGGTTCATGTTTGAAGCATGACTCACCAAGTTTAGAAGCACGACTCAGGAGGTCTGGAAGCATGATTCGGCAATTTTAGAAGTGCGACTCACTGGCCTAAGAGTATGACTTGGCAGGTGTAGTTGTCTACCTTTGTGGGTAAGGATGCCTGGTAGGTAATGATGACTCAGCAGGTATAAAATGGTGACTCAGCAGAAGTTTCTCAATGACTCACCAGGTCTGGGATAATGAGGATTAAGTGGGTATGTATAATGATGGCTCACGAGGTGTGTGCTAGTGATGATTCAGCAGAATTTCCTGATGACTCAGCAGGAGTCTCAGCATGACTCATCCCTTCCTTCCTTCCCTCCCCTCTTTGCATTCATTTCTGGTCCACTTTCAATTTCCTAAACCCACTTCTGGTCATTCTAGACCCACTTCCAGTCCACTTCTGCATTCCCAGAGTCAATTCCAGTCAACTTCCCGATTCCTACAGTCACTAACTTCCAGCTAATTTATGTCACTTCGGGGTTCTCAGACTCACTTTAGTCTACTTCTGGGTTCCTAAGTCACTTCCGGTCCACTTCCGGCCATTGTATACCCATTTTCAGTCACTTTGGTTCTGTTTATACCCATTTTTGGGTACTTCTGGTGTACTTCCAGGTTCTTATAGTCACTTCCCAGAGGGTCTCTGTTGGTCCCTGGGGTCTCTGTGGGTCCCAGTTGTCTCTGGGGTTCTCTCAGTGTCTTTCAGCATCTCTGGGGGTCTCTGAGGGTCTCTGGGGTCTCAGGTTTTCTGGGGGTTCTGGGGTTCTCTGAGAATCTCTGGGGGTCCCAGGGCTCTTGGTGGGGACACCTGTCCATCACCCATCACCCTTGTCCTTCACTAAGATACCTGTCCATCACTCAGAATAGACTTGTCACTCAGGAAAAACATTTTAATTCTCATACAAGTTTCTGTCAGCAAATTGGTCCTGGGTCTGAAAGACACCTTTTCTTACAGGGACTCCCTTGAGTTTTTGTCAGAGAAAATTTGTCAGGATCCAATATGGCTATAGCTCCTGTCAAAACAATTGCCAGAATCCAAGATGGCCACCACTGACATCAGAAAACACACTGCCACACTCCAACATGGCTGCCACTCCTGTCAGAAAAATTTGCCAGCCTCCAAGATGCCTGTCATTCCTGTCATAATGAGAATTTGCCAGGATCCAACATTCTGCTGCTGATGTCAGAACGAGAATTTGCCAGACTCCAATATGGCTGTCATCAGAAAATCTAAAAATACATTTCTTAAAAATTTCATTTAAAAATTCATTAAAAATTAAAAATTAAGTAAAAATTAAAAATGTAAAAAGACATTCAAATTCCATTTAAAAATTCATTAAAATTGGCCGGCGCTGCGGCACACTAGGCTGATCCTCCGCCTTTCAGCACCAGCACACCGGGTTCTAGTCCCAGTCGGGGCACCGGATTCTGTCCCAGTTGCCCCTCTTCCAGTCCATCTCTCTGCTGTGGCCCAGGAGTGCAGTGGAGGATGGCCCAAGTGCTTGGGCCCTGCACCCCATGGGAGACCAGGAGAAGTACCTGGCACCTGCCATCGGATCAGCGTGGTGCGCCGGCCGCAGCGCGCTGGCGGCAGCAGCCATTGGAGGGTGAACCAATGGCAAAGGAAGACCTTTCTCTCTGTCTCGCTCTCTCACTGCCCACTCTGCCTGTCAAAAAATAAAAAATAAATTCATTAAAATTCTTTTAAAATTAATTTAAAAAATAATTAAATAATTAGTGTGCATGAGTGGGATTGCCTAGCAACTTGCTTAAGCCAGAGGCCCTGAACGCACCTTTGAGGGATTGCCTAGCAACTGGGTTAAGCCCCACAGCCCCGGGCAAGCCTGCACGGGGTTGCCTAGCAACGAGAGAAAGCCAGAGGCGTGGAGGATGCCTTCATGGAGTTGCCTAGCCATGTTCCCACAGTCTCTGCATTTTCCACGGTTCTGGCCCAGGGGCCTTGGGGGTCCCCAGCTTTGGGGGGAGGGTTCCAGCTGGACTGGAAATGGAGCTCCTGGGGGCCCTGGGCACCTGCTGGGGACCTGGATGAAGCCCTGGGGACCCAGATGGAGGCCCGGTGCACTTGCTAGAGACCTGGATGCAACCCCTGGAGACCCAATGGAGCCCTGGAGACCTGTATGGAGCCCCTAGATACCCAGATGGAGCCCCTGGAGACCTGGATGGAGCCCTAAAGACCTGGAAGGAGCTCCTGGGAGGCCCCGGCACCTGCTAGAGACCCAGATGGAGCCTCTAGAGACCCAGATGGAGCCCCTAGAGATATGGGTAGAGCCTTGGGGACCCAGATGGAGCCTTAGAGACCTGGATGAATCCCTGGAGACCCAGATGGAGCTCCTGCAGACTCGGATGGAGCCTTAAAGACCTGGATGGAGCTCCTGGGAGCCCCAGGCACTTGCTAGAGACCCAGATGGAGCCCTAGAGACCTGGATGGAGCTCCTTGGGGCCCAATGCACCTGTTAGAGATCTGGATGGAGCCCCTAGAGACCCAGATTGAGCCCCTAGAGATATGGGTAGAGCCTTGGGGACCCAGATGGAGCCTTAGAAATCTGGATGGATCCCTGGAGACCCAGATGGAGCCCCTAGAGACTCAGATGGAGCCCCTGTGCACTTGTTAGAGACCCAGATGCAGCCCCTGGAGACCCAGATGGAGCCCTAAAGACCCAGATGGGGCTCCTGGGAGCCCCAGGCACCTGCTAGAGACTCAGATGGAGCCTCTAGAGATATGGATGGAGCCATGGGGACCCGGATGGAGCCCTGTGCACCTGTTAGAGAACTGGTTGTAGCCCCCGAGACCCAGATGGAGCCCTAGAGACCTGGATGGAGCTCCTGGTGGGCCCATGCACCTGCTAGAGACCTGGATGGAGCCTTAGAGATCTGGATGGAGCCCCTGGAGATATGGATGGAGCCATGGGGACTTGGATAGAGCTCTGGAGACCCGGATGAAGCCCTAGAGACCCGTATGGAGCCCCTGGGGACCCATATGGAGCCTTTGAGACCCAGATGGAGACCTGTATGGAGCTTTAGAGACACCAATGCAGCCCCTGGTGCAGGCTTGGGGCCTGGAAATGGGCAGGGCTATGGTGATTGATAGTCCTGATCCCCAACCCCATGTTCCCACAAGGTGTGGGTGGTGGGGAAGATGGCTCTGGAGTAGGGGACCTAGGGGTTTCTGGGAGCCAGAAGTGAGGGCGTGGCTTCTCCCAGGGGATTCTGAGCCAGACATGGGGGCCCCAAGGGCCTCTGGGAGCCAGATGTGGGAGCATTCCAGAGAGACCACAGAATCCACAGTCGTGTGCAATCAGTTTATGACATCAATGAGAAAGAGAAACTGAGAGCGAGCTGGGGACAGAGGCTTATGGGACATTCCAGAACATTCTGGAACATTCTGAAAACATCCCAGAACATTCCAGAAGCTTCCAGCAGAGATTGCAAGTGAGGGGCAGGGAGACGTTGGCTTTTTACCTGTTGGGGATGAGAAAAAAATGTGGAGCATTCTGGAAATGTCGCAGAATGCTCTGGAATGTTCCAGAATATTCCTGTTGCCTGAACATCTAGAACATTCTGGGATATTTCGGAAACACTCTAGAATGTTCCCCTGGGAAGGTGTGAGGACTGGCTGGCACCACACTGCTCACCTGGGCGTCAGCATCATCACTGGGGACAGGTGTCTGTCAGGGAGGAGAAATTGGCTGAGTCAGCACAGGATGGCCTGGTGGCTCCATGGAACGTTCTAGAGTTTTCTAGATTTTTCTGGAACCCCCTGGAATGTTCCACCCAGGCCACACCCACCAGTTCATTCCCCTCCACCCAGACCACACCTGATTCTCATCCATGTCAGCCATGCCCCCAGCTCACAGCCATGCCTCCACCCTGGCCACACCCCTGGCTCACTCATGACAGCCATGCCCATCCTGGCCATGAACCCTCCACACTGGCCACACCCCCAGCTCACCCATGCTGGCCACACACTCCATGTTCTCCCGAGGATCCCGTTCTCCTTCATTAACACCAAGAACTGTGCCAGGTGCTCATCGCTCAGCTCCTGGTCCTGGGCTGTGGGTGGCGCCAGCTGTATACACTTGCCCTGTCTAGTGGGCGCTGACTGTATACAGCCAGCCAGATGCACCTCAGGCAGCATGGGCTCCGTGCTGTGTACACCGAGGGTGCCTCTGTCTAGAGGGTGCCCACTAACTACCACTGGGTCTGCACCAACTGTATACAGTCACAGTCAGGATGGCTCCTTCTAGTGTGTGCTGACTGTATACAGTCAACCAAAATCACCCAGGATAGGATGGGGCTTGGATGGTTCTGTTCAGTAAGCACTGACTGTATACATTCAGCAAAACCTGCCCCAGATATCTAGTAGGTGCTGACTGTATGTGCTTGCCCCATCTAGTGGGTGCTGACTGTATACAGTCAGCCAAGCCCACCCCGGACAGGATGGGATCTACTTAGTATGCACTGACTGTATACAGCTGGCCGAGTCCCCCTCTAGGGTGTGCTGGGGTTGAGGATCTTGTATTTAGTAGGTGCTGCCTGAACACAGCCAGGGTCAGGCTCTCTCTCTAGTGTGTGCCACCAGTATACAGCTGGCCAAGCCCCTCTAGGATGCACCAGGGTCAAAGTTATTCTGCATAGTAGGCACTGACTGTATATGGTCACGGTCAGAATGTATCTCTCTCTAGTGGGTGCTAACTGTATACAGCAGGGTCAGGCTTTCAGGTTGCAATGTGTGTCTCTAGTAGGAGCCGACTGTATACACTCAGGATCCATGTATACAGTCAGGGTCAAGCTCTGGACTGGCTGCATACACTCAGGGTCTGTGTATACAGTCAGGGTCAGACTCTCTTTCTAGCAGGTGCTGGCTGTATCCACATGTGTGTGCAGGGGGCTCACCAGCAGTAAGGGTGACGCAGGTGGCAGTGCCATCGGTGCCCACATTCTGATTGAGAAAGAAGATGTGGCCATTCTCTTGCACCAGGAACTTGAAGTAGTTCTGGCCTTCAACTTCAGGGGGAGAGGTGGGCATTCAGGGTGTGCCAGGGCATGCTGGAACATGTGGAATGTTTCAGGGCATTGTGGAGCATGCTGGGACATCCTGGGGCATGCTGGGAAGTTCCAGAAGCATTTTCTAGAACATTCTGGAACATTCTAGAACATTATGGAATTTTTCTGGAACACTCTGGATGCTTCCCTAGGGCCTGCTAGAGTCTACTGGGACTGTCTGTAACATTCCGGAATGTTCTGTAATATTCTGGGGGAGAGATTCTAGAACATTCCAGAACATCCTAGAATTGTTAGAAACAAAATTGGATAGATTCTGGAACATTCTAGAACATTGTGGAATTGTCTGGATGTGTTCTAGAACATCCTGGAATATTCTGGAACATTCCAGTTGCTCCCGTAGGGCCTGCTAGAGAGTCTATTGCAATCATCTGGAACATTCTGGAACATTCTAGGACATTATGGAACATTGCACAAATGATGCGAGTGATTGATACCTGGGCACAGGCCACGCCCACCACAAGGGCAAGAATGAGAGCCTTCATCATCGTCTTTTCGTCGTCTGGAACCGGCTGCTACCAGGCATCTCTTTATAGCCAGGCCTTGGGAGAAGTGGGCAGGGCTGAGGTTGTGCAAACATCCAGGTTGGCACTGGGATGGGATGAGGTCCCGGGGCATTCCAGAATGTTCCAGGAGCTTCCAGGAGCTTCCATTATGGATTCTCTGGGGCTAGGGATTTTCCAGAATTTTCTAGAATGTTTCAAGGACACTAGGCGAGTGTTTCTCAGGTCTTAGAATATTCTAGAATTTTATGGAGTTTTTTTAGAACTTTCTAGAATGTTCTTAGAACTTTTTCTAGAATACCTGCTGAGTGTCTTCAGGGGTCATAGAATTTACTAAAACGTTCTAGAATACACTCAGAATTTTCAAGAATGCTCTCAGAAATTTTTCCAGAATGTTTCCAGAATGTTCTTGGAATTTTTCCTGAACACCAGGTAGGCATCATTGGGGTTTTAGAAATGTTCTAGAAACAATGGTGAATATTCTCAGAATTTTCTAGAATGTTCCCAGAACATGCAGTGAAAGTCTTTGGGGGTCCTGGAATTTTTTAGAATGTTCTCAGTATTTCTAGATTTTTGTAGAATGTCCTAGAACATTCCAGATTGCCCGGTGACCATCTTGGGGGGCCGAGGACCTCTTCTGATGGGCTGGAAATTACTACGGCCCCCAGAGATCAGCACAGGATGTCCTGGAGTGGCCACACCCCATTGACTCTCCTCCCATGTGTGCAGGTGCTTAGGCTATGTGTGCTGTGTAAATGTCAGCCGGGCTGGGCACAGCACCAGGACACCCGCCGTACCTGGCTGGGGAATTTCCACTCAGACCTGCATCCCAGAATAACCCTAGGATCACTAGGTGGCATTTTGGAACATTCTGGAACATCCTACAAAATCTCTAGGACATTCTGGGAAAATTCTAGAATATTCTAGAATGCTCCAGAAGATTCCAGAATCTGGATTTTTTTTTTCCAACTTTTTCCCTGCCAGGTGTCCAGGCATGGTCTTGTGAGCTCCGGGGAGGTCATTCTGGGTCTCTGTCTCTCAGTGAAAAAACTGGCTTGGAGCAGTTTTGCAGCATGAAATCCTTTAATCCCATTTCCTACTCCAATGACCCCAGGGTTCTGGCTGGCTCCAGCCAAAACAAACTGCCCAGGGGAACCACAGGAGTTTGTGGGGGGCCCCCTGAGAACAGGCAGTGCCGAATCTGGAAGATGCTATGGTGTTCTGGCTTGTACTCTCTTGTACAAAAGTGGTTAAAAGACATCCTCATACTTAAGAATGAGGTATGCCTCCTAAGTAGTGGTTTACCCTGCTGCACCACAATGCTCATCCTTGGCATTTTATCTGATGTTTCCCTGGCATTTGGACTTGATTACCTAAGTTCATTTGTTGGAGCCAGTGTTGTGATGCATTAGGATAATCTGTTGCCACTGATGCTGGCATCCCATATGGCCACTGTTTGTGTCTCAGCTGCTGTACTTCCCATCCAGCTCTCTGCCAATGCATCTGAGAAAGCAGCAGACAACCCAAGTTCTTGAGTCCCTGCCACCCATGAGGGAGACTTGGGTGGAGTTCCAGATCCTGGCTTTGATCTGACCCAGTCCCAGCCATTGTGAGTATTTGGTGGGTTGACCTGCAGATGGAAGATCTCTCTCTCTCCCTCCCTGTCTCTCCTTCTTTATAACTCCATCTTCCAGATAAATAAATCCTTTTCACATATTTGTTTTTCAACATTTTTTCTCCTTACTTGCTAGTATAGCATTCTCCCTTGGTGCTGCTGCTCTCTGTGGACTTGTCCTCCTCAGCCTCTGACTAGAGCACAGCCACCTCTCCAATGCTGACATCCTCTGACACATGTTTCACTCTTCTGTTCTCTCTAAACTGCAGACTCTTGGGCAACCTAAGTAACACTCATGCATAAACTTGCATAGACACACACACTTGAGGACTACTTAGTCTTGGATTTCAGGTTGTAATTAACTTTAATTTTCAGAGGACTGGTGAAAAAACAAGTCTGGAAGCCAGGGTGCAGCCTTATGGTTCAGATGTCTGTGTCCCACATTGGAGTTTTTGGGTTTGATTCCCTGACTCCAACTTTCAGATAATGTAGACCCTGGTAGCTAGCAAGTGATGGTTCAGATGATTAGGTTCCCTGCTCCTGGGCCAGCCCTGACTGCTGTGGACATTTCAGCAGTTAACTAGAGGGTGAATACCACTTCTCTGTCTACTTGTTCATTTCTTTGCATCTCAAAGTAAAAAACAAAACAAGTATGTTTGCATGATCCATTAAAATAACTTCCTCAATGGAAAAAGTAGTGTCATTGTTATTTTTGGGGAAAAATAATGCTTCTTGGTTGTAAATGATATTTGAATAATGCATAACTGTACATCAGACTTCCATTGTGGACAAGGAAGAGAAAGATGGAAGCAATAATTTTTACTTCTGGCTTTGGTACTTGTCATGTAACCTTGAAAAATTCATTTAAACTCATGGGGCCTGAGCATCCTTAAAATTACAGGCTCATCTAGTTGAGGCAGGTGGTGTAAGGGGAGGTGGCAGGAAGCTGAGAGCTTTCCTTGTTTCTGTGCCAACAGAGCTAAGTGACATTAGCAAGTCATTTGACCCCTCTGGATCTTCCTCCCTTGTGAGATAAGATTGTCTTTATAGTTAAAGGATTTATTCTACACAGTCCTATCTTATGGTAAGGTTCACATGACTGTGAAGTGTTTTATAAACTGGCAGTGTAAAAATCAAGTTGGCACCGAAGATGAAATGTTAAACAGCATAGAACTTCTAAGGCTTGTAGTTCTATGAGGAGCTACACAGAAACATTCAAGTTCAGGGGCATTTTTAAATTTAAAAACAGAAACATTGAATCACTGTTCAGAATCAGTATAGTTGCTAAAATTCTTATTTATAATCACTGAGATTGGTAGTGTAATTACTGATAGCATACTCCTAGTGTTGTATATTTTAGTTTATACAATACTTAGACTATATAAAATATAGGTAGCATGGGAAGTGCGATACACAGCAGTCTTGTAGAATGGCAGATGTCCTAAACAGCACTCTGGCCTCAGAATCAGCCCTTAAGGCACTCAGATCTGGCTGAAGAGCCCATGAGAGTATTTTAGGTATGGAAAGCTGTGGGGAGCAACTCGGACTATACTGTTACTGGAATTAAGACTTATTCTATGCATCTGCTCTCCCACAATGTGGTGCTGGGAGAGGAGCATACAGCTTCTACCCAGCTGCCCCTTACCAACTTGATAAGCTGCAAGAGCCGCTCCTGATTGGAGGAGAGCGGCGCGCTCGGCGTGTGAGTAGCAGAGCACGGATTGGTGGAGAGGACTATATAGGAGGAGAGAGACGGCATGGTGGTGTGGGTTGGTTGGAGAGTGCGTTGGAGAGTTCGCAGGGAAGTTCGTTACTTCATTCTTTCTCACTTCTCTCTACTCATTCTTGCTTTGGGAGTTTGCTGTTTACTTATTCTTACTTTACTATAGAAAGGACTTGTAAAAAAAGGGAACAACAAGCGTCCAGTCCGGTGCGGCTCCTCCGTGTGCGGAGGAGCAGCAAATGGTGCCGTGACTCAGATAGGAAACCTAGGAGGGAAAAAACGGGAAGAAGTGGGAAATTACCGGAGAGAGAGACTAGCAAAGAGCCTAGGGGAAGGCCGGACGGAAAGAGTGCCGGTGAAAAGCTAGTTAGAACCCAGGAAAAAAGCCATGGGGGAAGAAAATTAGAAGCTAGGAAAGAGGTATTAACTGGGAACGTCTGGGAGACTCAGTCTTCCATTACGCCCACCGCTCCAACATGTCACAGACGGTACAGACAATGGAGTTCTTTGGCTACTCTTTGCCCACTGGCTACCTCTTCCTCCTGCTAGGCACCATTCTCTATTTCTCCCTAAAGATCATCCATTGTGGGCTGAATGTGGTTTCTCTCTCTTCCTACTCCCCACCTCCTCGCAGCTTTTCTTCTAAGCGAGGGAAACGAGGGGGCAGGAAAATTCATGCATTCGTAAGAGCAGTCGTGGAGACGTCCCCCTGGTTTCTACAGCAGTGGAGGCAGGTGGGACGGAAATTACGTGAGGCTGGGGAATTGATAGAAGTGCTGAAGCTGTGGCAACTCGTTGATCAGGTGCTTCAGGACCCCACGGAAGGGATCGAGTTGTTGCTTAATGAGGGGAGTGAATTGCAGGAAGAATTATGGCAGGGCAGCCAGGCGAGCAGCTATTGTAACAAACAGGTGAGAAGAAAATCAAAGAAGGATTTAGAGAGCCAGGAAGCTTACGTGGGGGAGAAGGAAGCTGAAGAGGGAACCTTGCCCCCGAGAGAGATGCCAAGAATATATCCTGGCCCTACAAGGCTGGCAAATTCAACCATAAAGGATGAATCACCACCCCGGTATCGCCCATTAGTACTACCAAAGTTTCCTCCTGTAAAGAAAAGCCCCTTTTTTCCACATGAGATTGAAGAAGAGTGGGAGGAGGAAAAAGGAGTGATGGAGGGAGTAGGTATGCAGGAGGAGATGGAAAGGCCGAGAACCGAAAGCAAGCAAAGGGGAGCTGTTTATAGAAAACCTGCTTGGGAGCAGTACCAGGAACCAGGCCAGGTGTTTCCTGTAATTCAGGATCAACAGGGAAACAGGGGTTGGACGCCTCTTGACCATAAATTACTTAAAGAGTTGCAACAATCAGTACAATTGTATGGGCCCCATGCAAGTTACACTCAGGCAATCCTTGATAACATTGGGCAGCAAGGCCTAATACCCGAGGATTGGAGAAACTTAGTAAAGGCGGTGTTGGGCGGGGGTGACTTCCTCTTATGGTTAGCTGCTTATAAAGAATTCACGCGAGAATATTCAAAGCAGAACTATCAAGCAGGGAATCAAGCATGGGATGAGGAAATGTTAAATGGAGAAGGGCGATTTGCCAATCCCGATGAGCAGGCCCGATTACCAACAGCTGTCCTCTTACAAGTGAGAGAGATAGCAAGAAGAGCCTGGAAGGTGATACCCAGAAAAGGAGAAATAAGACACAGCCTAACTAAGATAGTACAGGGCCCTACTGAACCTTATGCGACTTCGTGAACAGATTAATGGAAGCAGCAGGAAACATTTTTGAAACTGTGGAAGAAGCAATGCCCTTAGTCAGAAGATTGGCGTATGAACAGGCCAATAAAACATGTCATGAAGCTCTTAGAAAATGGCAGCATAAAGACATCCCTACCTTTTTGAAAATCTGTAGGGATGTCATGGATGATGTAGCTTCTGGATCACATGCTGCAGTAGCTGTAACCCGACAATTTAGACAGAAAATGAGGGGACGAAAATGCTTTAGATGTGGTCGAGAAGGGCATCTAATGAGGGAATGTAGGGCGAAATTTCCAGCCCGAGATCGGCAGGGCATAGAGAACTCGAGAAGACCAGGCCTTTGCCCACGCTGTAGAAGAGGGAATCATTGGGTCAGTGAATGTTACTTTAAAATGAATAGCGCAGGCAATCCCCTGAAGATGCCAAATGAGCCGGGCCCCATAAGAAGATCAGGTGTATATGGACAACAGCAAAAAAACGGAATGTGGGCCCCTGCACCCTGGGGCCAAAACAATCGGTGGGTGCCACGGTCCCAACAATACAAAAACCAAATATTTACTGCGCAGAGTTACGAGCCACCGAATATTCGGTACTAACACCTCAAATGGGGCCACAAGCCATAGAGGTGAGGGCAGAAACAATTTCAGCGGAGCATAAGGGACTTGGAATAATCATAGGAAAAGAAACAAATGCTTTAAGAGGCCTAATGGTCATTACCGGAGTCATTCAATTACCTTTTGATAAGTTAAAAGTGCTAATACAATCTACAAAGGGTATTATTCAAATCAAGCCAGAAGAACCTGTGGCTCAAATGCTGATCATGATTGGAGCACAGGATGTTCATGGACCCCAAGGGGAGAAATTTGCAGCCTTGTCCCTATCTTTAGCAGATCGACCTCTGTGGACCTTAACCATTAGAGGAAAGTCGATTCAGGGCCTGCTAGATACAGGTGCAGATGTAAGTATAATTTCAGAAAATGATTGGCCGAAGTCATGGCCCCTTCAGCCAGGAGATAATACTTTAGTAGGCCTAGGTGCGGCCATGACACCATCAAGAAGTGCTCAGGTGCTTCATTGGCAGGATCAAGAAGGGAACAAGGGAAATGTGCAACCTTATGTTAGTGCACTCCCCATCACATTATGGGGAAGAGACATTTTAGAACAATTGGGACTGACATTAACAAATGAGGACCAATTGGAGAGTTCTACAGGACGGCGTATTATGTATAAAAAGGGATATCAGGAGAGAGGATTAGGCTCCAGAGAAGGCAGAAGGGACCTAGCCCAGCCCAAAGGCGATTTTAAAAGATAGGACACGGGTTTTTCGTGGGGGCCACTGAGATGCAGCCGCTGCCATTGTCATGGCTGGACAACAAGCCAAAGTGGATACCACAGTGGCCCCTTACCCAGGAAAAGTTGGCTGCGGTAAATGATATAGTGTTACAACAATTAGAGGCAGGCCATTTGCAACCATCAACCTCCCCATGGAATACGCCAATATTCGTGATAAAGAAAAAATCGGGGAAATACCGGTTGTTGCATGATTTACGGGCTGTTAATCAGCAGATGCAACCCATGGGGGCATTACAACCCGGACTCCCGGTTCCTACTATGATCCCAAAGCATTGGCCATTAATAGTACTCGATCTGAAGGACTGCTTTTTTAGCATACCTCTACATGAACAAGACATTCAGAGGTTTGCTTTCACCGTACCTTCCATTAATCATCAAGGTCCCGACAAAAGATATGAATGGAAGGTGCTTCCCCAAGGAATGACTAACAGTCCTGCCATATGCCAGCTATATGTTGACCAGGCAGTAGAGCCGGTTCGACAACAGTGCCCAAAAGTACAAATTTTACACTACATGGATGATTTGTTAATAACGGCTGAAAGTGAAAGTCACCTTATGGAAGCATATAAGCTGCTGCTATTATATTTGGAAAAAGTTGGGTTACAAGTAGCGCCAGAGAAGATACAAAAAGGGGAAGTAGTACAGTACTTAGGGCTTTAAGTAACTTCTGAAAAGGTGACCCCATTAGAATTTGAAATTGCAATAGATGGGTTGCAGACCCTTAATGACTTCCAAAAATTATGTGGCAATTTAAACTGGTTGAGGCCCTATTGTAAATTAACCACCGAAGATATGATGCCATTATTCAATATTTTAGAAGGAGATGCCCAGCTTGATTCCCCTCGTAGATTGACAAAAGAAGCCCGCTTGGCGTTACAGAAAATCGAAAAACAAATTAAAGCAATGCAGATTGAAAGATGTGATCCACAACAAGCCCTAGAAATATTAATTTTTATGGAACAGCTGTATCCCTTCGCAGTCATTTGGCAAGGAGGACCCTTGTTGTTTGTATACCCACATTCACATGCACCGCGTGTACTATACACCCAAGGCATAGCGGTGGCTGATTTGATATTAACAGCAATAAAAAAGGTGACAGAAATGGTGGGGAAGACTCCAAAGCGATGTGTAGTTCCCTTTGCTCAAGAGGCAGTAGAAGCCTTTACAAGGGAATGCTGGCAATGGGCATACATAGTTCTCATTCTACAAATAGAGATTGACAATCACTACCCTCGCCATCCATTTGTTAACTTCTGCACACAGGTTTCAATAAAATGGGTGCAGAAGGTGCGAAGGGATCCAATTCAAGGGGCAGTTACCATATTTACGGATGGAGCTAAAGGCGGAACAGGAGCAGCTATATTTAACAATCAACGATATTTTGTCTTAACAGCATCCCCTTCTCCACAACATGCAGAATTGGCTATTATCGCAACAGTATTACGCAGAGAGAGCGCACCCATGAATATTTTGTCTGATAGTGCATATGTGGTGAATGCAGTTCAGATGCTTGCTACACAGTGCCTTATTCTTAAATCCTCCTCAGTCTATTCTTATTTAAGTGAAAATCAGGGGTTATTAAATCAAAGAGAGCATGCTATTTACATAGGCCACATAAGAGCTCATTCTAATTTACCTGGCCCACTTACTCGAGGAAACATGATGGCAGATCATTATTCAAGATTCTTGCTTGCATGCACCGCTTTGGAACAAGCTAAAGAATATCACTCTAAATGGCATGTTAACACCCACACTTTAAGTTTTAAATTTAATATTCCCCGCAAGCAAGCAGAAGATATTATTAGATCCTGTGAAAAGTGCGTTGTTACCATAGTTCCAAAGATTCCTGCGGGAGCCAATCCCCGTGGCCTTAAACCAGGACATATCTGGCAGATGGACGTTACACATATCCCCTCTTTTGGGCGACAAAGCTGTGTTCACGTCACTGTAGATACATATTCAGGTGTAGTTATGGCCACAGCCATGAATAAAGAAGGAGTACACAAGTAATCCAACACTGCTTGCAGGCTTTTGCAGCCTGGGGAGTTCCTCATGTGATCAAAATGGATAACGGCCCAGCATATACATCAACTCGTTTTGCTGCATTTTTGAAAGAATTCGGAATCTCCCATATTACTGGTATTCCATACAATCCACAAGGGTAAGCTGTGGTAGAACGCACTCACTTATATTTAAAAAATTTAATAATTAAACAAAAAGGGGGAATAGGGGAAATGGCCACATCCAACAAGGATGCCTTGGCCCTAGCTCTTTATACAATTAATTTTTTGAACAAGAAAAAGAACGGTAAAACACCTGCAGAAATGCATGCTCAATCAGCTGATAAGGAATCAATACAGTGGGTAATGTGGAAGGATTTACAGGACAACCAATGGAAAGGCCCATTCCCCTTACTCAGAAGAATACGAGGCGCCGTTTGTTTTTTTCCACAGGTGCGGCACAACCAATATGGACCCCTGAGAGAAGAATTCGGTTGGTAAACCTACCAGCAGAAGAGCTAGAAGAAAAAAACTCTATTTGAGGAAGAAAAACAATGAATAACCAATCCCTGGGATCTTGAATATGGGACATTTTTCAACGAACTCTGAAGTAGCACGACAAACAAGACAGTCAATAGCATGAAGATCACGCTGAACTTTACACAGGCGCGTATCAACGCCAAAAAAATAAAAAGAAAGGGGGATCTGTGGGGAGCAACTCAGACTATACTGTTACTGGAATTAAGACTTATTCTATGCATCTGCTCTCCCACAATGTGGTGCTGGGAGAGGAGCGTACAGCTTCTACCCAGCTGCCCCTTACCAACTTGATAAGCTGCAATAGCTGCTCCTGATTGGAGGAGAGTGGCGCGCTTGGCGTGTGGGTAGCAGAGCACGGATTGGTGGAGAGGACTATATAGGAGGAGAGAGACAGCATGGTGGTGTGGGTTGGTTGGAGAGTGCGTTGGAGAGTCGTGGGGAAGTTCGTTACTTTGTTCTTTCTCACTTCTCTCTACTCATTCTTGCTTTGGGAGTTTGCTGTTTACTTATTCTTACTTTACTATAGAAAGGACTTGTAAAAAAAGGGAACAACAAGCATCCGGTCCGGTGTGGCTCCTCCGCGTGCGGAGGAGCAGCAGAAAGCCACTCTGGCAAAAAAGAAAAAAAAAGGACCTAAATAAAAGATCTCTGTGAGTGAGATCCCAGTAGAAAGAACAGGCCATCAAAGAAGGAGGTACCTTTCTCTGAAGGGAGGAGAGAACTTCCACTTTGACTATGATCTTGTCTAAGTAAGATCGAACTCAGTGAACTCAAGAGGCTTCCATAGCCTTGGCAACTCATGACTAGAGCCCAGGGAGATTTCTGATGCCATAAACAAGAGTGTCAGATTGTTAAGTCAACAACAGGAATAACTGTGTGCTTACTCCTTATGTGGGATCTCTGTCCTTAATGTGTTGTCCAATGTGAAGTAATGCTATAACTAGTACTCAAACAGTATTTTACACTTTATGTTCTGTGTGCTGCAAACTGATGAAATCTTAACTTAATATAAACTAAATCGATCTTCTGTGTATAAAGATAATTGAAAATTAATCTTGATATGAATGGAATGGGAGAGGGAGTGGGAAATGGGCGGGGTGCTGGTGGGAGGGAAGTTATGGGGGGGAAGCCTTTGTAATCCATAAACTGTACTTTGGAAAATTATATTTACTAAATAAAAGTTTAAAAAATTTAAAAAATAAAAAATAAATAAAAATATAGGTAGCAATATTTAATGCTTCTCTTACTGTTCCTGGATTGGATTATAGTATATGTTAATAAACCCTTTTTAAAGATTTATTTATTAATTTGAAAGACAGAATTATAGAGAGAGACACAGAAATAGACAGAGATGTTCTGTCTGCTGTTTTACTCCCCACATGGCTGCAAGCAGCTGGAGCTGGGCTAATCCAAAGCCAGGTGCTTCTTCCAGTTCTCCCACATGGATTCAGGGGCCCAAGTATTTGGGCCATCTCCTGCTGCTTTCCCCGGCACATTAGCAGGGAGCTAGATTAGAAGCAGAGCAGCTGGGACATGAACCAGTGCCCATAGGGGATGCCAGCACTACAGGTGGTGGCTTCACCTTATATGCCACAGCACCAGCTACAGCCTATTCATTTTAAATTAATAACTAAAGATTATCTGCTGTTCAGCCTCCAGGCTTTGGCTTGGCCCAGCCTCTGCTGTTGTGGACATTTGGGGAGTGAACCAGAGGTTGAAAGATCTCTTTTCTTATGTCTCTCCCTCTCTAACCTTGCCTTTCAAATAAATAAATGAGTCTTTGAAATAAAAATACATACACACACACACACACACACAGTACCAACACAGTGGGTAAAGCCATGGCCTGCTGTGCCAGCATCCCATATGGGTGCTGATTCAAGTCCCAGCTGCTCCACTTCCAATCTAGCTCCCTGCTAATGTGCCTGGGAAAGCATCAGAAGGTGGCCCAAGTGCTTGAACTACTGCATTCATGTGGGAGGCCTGGAAGAAGCACCTGGCTTTAGATTGGCTCAGCTGAGGCCAATTTGGGAAGTGAACCAGCAGATGGAAGATCTGTCTCTACCACTTCTCTGTAACTCTGCATTTCAAATAAATAATAGATTTTTAAAATGGGGGAAAAGGGCAGTTTTGTTGCCTTCCCTTTCCTTAGAGTAACATAATCAAAATCTGTTAGGCAAATGAATAAGGGAAATTCTGAGATCATGTATTGACCACAGAAGAGAATGGATTCCTTGTGCATTTTCTGCAAGCCCATGCTAGTTAGAACCAAGGGAAGCATAACAAAAAAGGGGAGTCCTATATCCCTCTTATTTGTCTTCTTTGTTCATTGGAGCAGTGGAGAGTTGAGTAATGTAATATTGGTGTTTGTCTCCATACAGTTCACTTCTATTTAGCTGGTTCTTTTTATTTTTGCATTTCTTTTTTATTTATTTTAAGAGATTTATTTGAAAGGCATAGAGACAGGGGTCTTCCATCTGCTGGTTTGATCCCCCAATGTTTGGGTGAGGTTGAAGGCCGATGAGCCCCCTTCCAGTTCTCCCATGTGGTGTGGGGTCCAAGCACCTGTCCATCACCACTGCACCTGTTGGCTGGAGTGGGACAGGAATTTGGGCGGCAAGGACTTCAATCAGCAACTGTGATGCAGGCCCTGCAGTTCTGGTTGCACCCCCAAACCATGGTGCCAGCCTTGATAAACTTTTCTTTAAAGTGGAATTAGGGGTAAAAACGATCTGAGGTGCATGTGCGGTTCCATTGTGAGAGGGGCTGAGGCCCCACGGGTGACCAGGGGCCAATAGGAACACCTGCAGCCTTGGCCCACAGGTCCCAGGCATCTCCCCTCTCCTTCTGCCCCACTGACAGCAGCCCGGCCCAGGCCCAGTCGTGCCTTAGGGATTTCCACCCCAAACTGGTCAATTCAGGTCACTTTGTGATCCCTGAACAGATTCAGTAATGCATGCTTCTTCTCTACTACAAAGATCTTATGTTGGTCATATTTCCAGTTACCAAAATCAAATCAACTCACACCTGGACTCTGAGTATTCAATGACATTAGTTATCAAAATAAATGTATTCAAATATTCAAAGACCACTTCAAAGCTTAACTGCCTTCAAGAGTTTTTGGCACTGGAACAGCCACTGTGGTTTTCTACACATGAGCACTCACTATTTTATATACCATTTAACAATTCAAACATCACTTCAGCTTCAGCAATACACAACAATAGAATGGATGATTCTACATAATAAACATGTTACATTAGTTTGGACTTAAAACCTAGAATTAAAACCATGTGGTAATGTGGATGGATTTAAGGAAAGATGTAGAGCTAGGTAGCTAAGGCCACAGAATCCCAGACCTATTGATTTTAAGTGAGTCTAGAACAACAGCATTCCATTGCATTATCTTCCATCTCAGAGTCCTGCTTTTCCAGTGAGACCCACCCCAAATAGACCACGTATTTCCTGCCTATGTCTTCACGGTGGTGGAAGCTGTTCTGATACAGGCATCTCCTGGACAGTCACCAGCTTCCTGATTTACTACCTGAACTGGAATCAACAGTTGTGAGGGATGTTTCCCAAACACCCAGGCTGAACTGAATGTTTGTCTCTGGCAGTCAAAAACTTCTGCCTTAGGAAACAGAACATGTCCTCTACTCTGGGGCTCCTTTTTCTTCTCATGGGGTTCTGTGGTGATCTGTGGTTTTCAACACAAGTCCTGGGAGCATTCTGACTCAAAAGAAAGACCAGGGATAAGAGTTCTTTCTGGGGGCTGGTGTTGTAGCATAGCAAGTTACACTGCTGCCTGCAGCACTAACATCCCACATGGATGCCAGTTTGACTCCCAGCTGCTCTACTTCTTCCCTAGCTCCTTGCTGGGTAAAGCAGCAGAGAATGGCCCAAGCACTTGGTCCTCTGCCCCCACATGGGAGACCTGGAGGAAGCTGCTGGCTTCAGCCTGGCCCAGCCCTGGCCATTGTGGCCATTTAGGGAGTGAGTCAGCAGATGGACCTCTGTCTTTCCCTCTCTTTTTCTCTCTGTAACTATGCCTTGCAAATAAATACAACTTCAGAAAGTTATTCTCCATCAAGCAATACACCCTTTTCCAGGCAGTTGTAAAGCTGGGAGTCATAGCTTCTCTTATATTTTGGATAATAAGAGTTTTGGTTTGAAAGCATGTTCATCTGAGACAAAGATCACTCATTATCCTTTGTTAGAGAAGGGGGCTCTGCTCTTTGAAAGTGAAAATTAGAAGCGGTAATGTGTGATGAGCTCCACCTGCCAGGTCTGGGGAGACTTATTTGAAAGACAGGACACCAGGAGAGGAAGCTTTTCAGATTCCCTGGCCCTTGCTTTAGTCTTATGTCTTTACTTCTTTTGCTGCATCTTGATGTCAAGAGTGTACTCTTTATGCTGAAATGAGGAATTGTGTCTTACCTCTTTTGGGCCTTTTTCTAAGAAGAGTGTATATATTTTTCTTGCATATAAGGATGGTTCTGGGGTGGGTGGATCATTTTTGGAAGTTTTCACAAGCCAGCCAGTAGCCTATATTTTCTTCACAGAATTCAGTTTTTAGAAAAGCCTCCAATACAGCCAGACCATCTGTATGTAGGGAAGAGAAGGTAGAAAAATAAAAAGAAACATGAGGAATATGAGGAAGCTAATGATCAAATAATCCCTTGTGCTTTTCTAGTACTAGGATTAGCTATTCTCTAGTTTTTACTCAATCCTGTAATCCTGCGGATTTAGCTCTTTAAAGACAAAGATGCCTGTAGGTAAAATACTTCAGTTGGTTCCATAGTACTAAAACAGAAATACTTCAGTTTGTTTTAATGCCAAAAATGTATTTACAGGAGAGGCATAAATCCTCAGGGAACTAAGTCTCTTGCAAACACTGCATGCAATGAAAAGCATCCTCAGCCTCAACCAAGAGCACTGCCATTGCAGAGCTGAAGGCTGATTTATCTTCCCCACCTGGTGTGAATATGCTGCAAAATAAATGGAGATAAACAGACCTTCTAGGTTAAGTCAAATTCTCCCTGGTGAGCTGCTGATTTGAGGACACAGCCTTTCTGCACTCTTGTGATACTTGCAATGGATTCAATTCAAGCCTAATTCACAATTGCTGGCCAGCAGCTCCTGGAATGCTTCTGACCACAACAGTGCTTCCTTCGGGGAAGGTCTGCAAGAGCAGTTCTCTAATGAGTTGTGCTCAGAGCAGTTCCCCTCCCAGCTCAGCAGTGAGCTCTTCAGATTGCAAACACAGGAATCTCAACTTACTTGATGAAAGCTTGCTACCTGCTTTTCTTGCCAATTGTGGCCTTCCCAGGAATGGTGGAGTTTTGCCATAGGTAGCTCAACCTGGTCTTCAATACTCTTATTCTTAAAAAAAAAAGACAATTCACTAAGTGGTTATCCTTGAATACACTACTGAGCCTGAATGTATTTTTACCAAATAAAGTTGCCCAATAGCTATAAACCAAAAGCCAACAACAGGCTTGCCCATCTAATATTACACTCAGCCCCGAAGTACTGAGCAGTTTCATCAGTTCCTCAGAATGTAACTACGCTCTGAGGACTAAAGATAGGACTGCCCAAATTTTAATTATCAATACACTGCACAGCTAATAAAGCAGATGCTGTCTCTGGCCCACAAAAGGAGACAATTTCCCTGCAAGGTTAACCGCAATCGGGAGACATTTTGCACCTGATGGAACCCACAGCAGAACTGCCTTGAGCCGGCTCCTCTCCTTTCCTTTCCACCTTCGGTCCTGGATGGGCCAGAGACCATGCACAGGAGGTGCCATTGGTCACCCGTTGCCCCCTGTCTACCTGCAATGCTCCTGGTAGGAAGATGCTGCAGAACAGTGATTTGTCCCATGATTGTCACTGTGTGAGATCAGCCCATCATGAGAAAATGACCATGGATTCCAATGAGATATGAACCGCAGAAGCACTTCCCCCAGCATCAGTGCAGGAGGGTGGATGATGGAAGGCACAGCATGGCCAGGACTCTAGGGACCCTGCAGGACTCTGCTGCCCTGGATGCCTATAGCAGGCAGCTGCATGCCGCCCAGTGTGCCAACAGCGCCCTCCTACGAAACCTTTCCCCCTGTCTGCCCATGCAGACCACACAGATGCTGAGTCAGTGAGTAAATCAGCACCGCACACTTGGTTTTCCTGATGAGACTTGGCCTTCATTACTTCCCCAAGTGCAGCACGTGCTGCAAGCCTCAGCCAGCAGGGCCGGTGGGAGAGGTGGGCGGTCGCACTCACCAGGTCTGTCTCTTCTTCTCCTGACCCTCCTGACTCTGGGGCCTCCACCTGCATTCTAGCCCCAAGGTACAAAACAGCCAAGAAGCTAAATGACCCACATCACCGGCCTACACCGCAACTACCAGCTGCCCAACAATGACCACCGCCTTTATAGCCAGCCTACATGGGGTGGGTCTGGCAGCACTGGTCCTGCCCCAGGGCAGGAAGGATTGGCCCGAGGTTCCCCCGCTGGGCGGAGCCTGAGCTGTCCTGCAGCAGATTCTGGAAGCAAGAGAGCTGCTGATGGCTGAGGCCCTGGCTCAGAGCACACTTAGTGAGACCCCATGCCCGGCAAGGGCGCTGGGGCCCTGGACTTTCCCAGGCTGCAGTCCTAGGGTGGAGGCTGACTCGGCCCTCCTTCCCCAGCCTGCCCACAGGTGGAGCGGGGTTCCCATGGGGCATCTTCCTTCATGGGAGCATGAGTGAACCCCAAATGCCGCGACTCCCAGTTCTGAGTGCTGGCCCGCAGCCTTCCGGGAGGGAGTAGGATACAGAGACTTTGTGGGGAGGTGACACTTGAGCTGGGCCTGTATTTTGGGTTTGCTCTGGATGCACAACCCAGTGCGCCTGAACCTGCAGGTCTGCTGCAGGCCTCCTGGAGGCTCTGGGAGCCGGGCGTCCTGGTGGCAAGGGCAGGAGGGCGGGAGGTCGAGGTGCTGAGCTCCCGCTGGGTGCACCAGGCACTTTGGTTCAGAGTAAGGAGTTGAGGTCACCTCCTGAACCACTGCTGGTCCCAAACTCCTGGTTTGGGATTTGCCAGAACCCTGAAGTAGGGGTGTGGTGGGGGTGGTAGTGGTTGGCTTCAATGCACTGTATTTGTAAATTCTTCAAACACAGCTTCTCCCTACTCCTGCAGGCTATCAGGTGATTGACGAGGACAGAGTCCCTCCGCTGCATAGTGACTGAAGTTTGGAAACTACGTCTAGAACATCACAGTGTGTATTCAGCTGATCATCCTTCAGGCCTGCAGGTGGACAGCAAGAGCAACAGTAAGATATTAACTACTGTAGATACTCTCCTTTCTTTCTGGTAGACCCACCAAAAGAGAATGGGAGATGAGTACTTGAACATTGGAACCAGTCAGCATGCTAGGGTGAGCTGCCAGTACTTGGAGCTCAGGAGTGGACATGGAGAGCAAAACATGCATTGTTACTAAAGAGGACAGTTAGGCATTTTACTGTGAAAAGGGAAATCATTTAGATGTGAACAAGACACCTTAAGTAAATGTCTGTATATTTATTTTTGTTTATTTGCAAGGCAGAGAGAGCCCTTCCATTTATTGCTCATTCCTCAAATGTCTGCACCAACCAGAGCTGGGTCAGGCTGAAGCCAGGAACTCAGTGTGGGTCTCCCACACAGGTGGCAGGGACTCAAGTACTTGAGCCATCAGCTGCTGCCTCCCAGGGTTCTGTTAGCAGGAAGCCAGAAGCAGAAGCAGGGCTAGGGCTTGAGGCCTGGGCATTCTGACTGGGATGTGGAAGGCTTTACCACTATGCCAAACACATGCTCCAGTAAGGTGTTTCAACATGTTTGCAAAATGTAAGAATGTGGTTTTAAATATATGCTCTTCATCTTAAAAATTTGCATAATCTTATATTCAGTTTCATGATTCAATACTTATTATTAAATACAAGTAACATTTAGATACATGCTTTACTCACCAATACAAACCTCAGTAACTTTTTCACTTAGAACCTTGAATAATAGCATTCATTCAGACTGAAGTTCACTCATAAGCTGGGAATTCTGACAAAGAGACAGTAGGGAAAAAATCTAGATGTGTATCTGATACCTAAGAAGGTTCTGAACCTGATTGACAGAATCTGAATAACTGTTCGGAGAGTCACTTCATACCTCTCCCCTCTGTAATGAGAAGACTGTGTCCTTTGGCCACTTTCACATGATGTTATGTAAATCTAACCTGAAAAGCCTTTTATAAATTCTGAAGTACCATACAGAAGCATATTATGCATTTCCATATGTGTGAAAAAAGGCAATGTCAAAGGCATAGCTATTCCAGAGAGAAGTTAGGAGGATTAGCTCAGTTTTTAAGTGTGTAAGTACCATTAAATATCAACATATTTAAAATAGATTTATATATAGAGTGTGGAGTTCATGATAGATATTGAATAAATGCACTCTGGATAATAAGCAAATATCAGAAATAATGCCACACCCATCAGTGTTTAAACTCTTCAGACAGCTCCATGCCAGGGAAGTGCAGTGATCCCTGTAAATTAACAAAAATCAATCTGTGTATACCCATGGAAGCCACTGGTTTATATGCAGCCTATACTAGAGGTTTTTGTGTTTAGTTAAATTACTTGATTTTTTAATGAATGCTTTCAGACTGATACCTGATGCTGAGTGGCAGACAATTTTTTCTGAAAAGTATGTGGTTGAGAAATATAAATATAAATCAGTTTATAATTTTTGTGTCTGAATATTTTTATGCATTGAGACAGTACCTGCAATAATCAGAAGACTTTTCCTCAAAAGGTTGCTACATTGATGCATCTTCATTTATGTATGTAATGTATGTTTAGGTAAAAGGAAGAGAGAGAGAGAGAGAGAGAGATCTATCTTTCATCTGCTGGCTCACTTCCAGATGGCCACAATAGCTGGGGTGAGCCAGGCCGAAGCCAGGACCCTGGAACTCTGTCCCAGTCCCCCATGTGGGTGCAGGAACCCAAACTCTTGGGCAATCTTTGGTGCTTTCCCAAGCAAAGAGCTGGAAGTGAAGGAGGTGAGTCTCAAAGCAGTGCCATAAGGCATCCTGCTGTTGCAGTTGGCAACTTACTCCTTTGTGCCACAATGCTGGCCCTGGATTGATGACGTATTGAAGTGCTGCCACTGGCTTTTGGCTAAATAGGATGACTTAACATGTTTTCCACTCTGTGGAAGAGGAACAAATAAGGCAGTTGGTTGTAAAAGTTGCCCATGGAAACCACAGCCTGAGAAAGATGAATCAACTCACCTTGCATTTTCCACCTTGCATCTACACCACCCTTTTCTGGACAAACATCTGATTGTATGCCCTTGTGATGGAGGTTCTCAGGGTGCTGGAACTTTTTGTAATTTTTTTAAAAATATAGATTAAGAAGAAGGCAAATAAACAAAAAATTACAAACTGCTGCCAATACCAAGAAGAGATTATTGAGAGTAAAAGGTCACCTGTTGGAGCCAGCACTGTGGCACATCAGGTTAAAGCCCTGGCCTGAAATACAGGCATCCCATATGAGTGCTGGTAGAGTCCCAGCTGCTCCACTTCCAGTCCAGCCTCCTGCTAATGCACCTGGGAAAACAGTAGAGGATGGCCCAAGTCCTTGGGCCCTTTTGCTCATGTGGGTGACCCAGAAAAAGCTCCTGGCTCCTGGCTTCTGATCAGCTCACTCTCTACCTCTGCATATAACTTTTTCAAATGAATAAAATATTTTTTTAAAAAAGGTATCCTGCCATACTTCTTTCTTCCCTGTTAATTCCTAGGAATTAAAAATTGTTACGGGGCAAGCACTGTGGCAAAATGGGTTATAGCAACACCTGCAGCACTGGCATCCTCTATGGGCCCCATTGCATGTTCTACTTCTGATGCAGGTCTCTGAAAACATACTGGGAAAGCAGTAGAATATGGTAGAAATCCTTGAGTCTTGCACCCAAGTGAGAGACCTGGATGAAATTTCCCTGACCCCTGGCTTTTTTTTTAAAGATTTGTTTATTTATTTGAAAAAGTTACAAACACCCACCCACAGAGAAAGAGAGAGAGAGAGAGAGAGGTCTTCCATCTGATGGTTTACTCCCCAGCTGGTTGCAATGGCTGGAGCTGCCCTGATCTGAAGCCAGGAGCTAAGAGCTTCAAGTTCTCCCATGCATGTGCATGGGCCCAAGCACTTGGGCCATTTTCTACTGCTTTCCCAGGACATAGCCAGGAGCTAGATCAGAAGTGGAGCAGCAAGGACTCCAACCAGTGCCCATATGGGATGCCCATAATGTTTTCTTTAATTGGAGAAATGTTCCTTTGATAGAATGAGCGTATGACCCCACAATATTCTCTACTTACTCATAATAGGGTCTGAGATGTAAAAGTCATGATTAATTTCTTAGAAGAAAATTTACATACCCAGAAGCAAAGAGTGAAAATTAACATTTTGTTTTTCTCATGAATGAATCAGAGTTTCAAAACTAATACTTAACTTGTATTTTAGAGGAGTTAATGACTTAACCATCTCTTCTATTAGAAATACTACGTTGTGGCCAGTGCTGTGGCACAGCAGGTTAAAGCACTGGCCTGAAGTGCCAGCATCCCATATGGGCTCCGGTTCTAGTCCCAGCTGCTCCTCTTCTGATCCAGCTCTCTGCTATGGCCTGGGAAAGCAATAGATGGCCCACATCTTTGGGCTGTTCTGAAGCTCTTAGCATAGTGAACATATATTAGATTCTCATTAGTGAAATCTTTAGAAATGTCAGAAAGCATGTAACTTTCTTTAATGATCTGAAACAGAGATGAGATCCAAAAGGGCAGAACTGCTCAGCAGCCACACTGCAGGAATATGTATCTTTCTGACGATATCTTCATCTGCTTCTTGCAGTTGCAGCTAGTCTATGAGCTCTTGGTCTGTTTTCTGCCCTTGGGAGGGCCTAGGGTGCTCTATATTGTCTGTAAGGATTCAAAATTTGTTGTATATTAGTGTCTAATCATAAAATTTCCAAAGTGAAAAGCTGGATGTAATAAACTATTCCAGACTGCAAAAAAAAAAAAAAAAAAAAAAAACAAGAAAATACAAACATAGTGTACTGTCTATTAAGTACAGCGGTAAATCTCTATTATAGAGATACACATGTCTACACAATTCTCTGTTTCTTTCCCTCTGAAAGTCTACATTCAGCTCTCGATAGTACGATTACTTAGGAATAGATTTCATATACTTAGTTTCATAGTCAGTGAACTCGGAATTATTATTGTAGTATTGAGGATTGTACTGACTAAAACACTATGTTTATTCCATGTTAAATAACATCATCGTATCTTTGGATTCCATTTATCCTGCTACTGATGTATTCACAGGAGAGGGGAGGTGGGAGGAAAACCCAAGATCCATCAGGGTGGAGGAGGAATGTCAGAGGCTGTGGTTCTATTGTACTGCAGCTTGGGTTCTGGAAGAACACATTAATGGACCCAGATGGTGTGAAGCTAACTGAAGGGCTATGTTCTGTACAATTGTCTGTGGTACTGCATTTTCATTTATGTAAAATTTATTTTCTTCAAGTAATATATTAATTTGGATGAAAATGAAGATGTTAAGGAATTTTCAGAATGGGTCTGTTTAACCCTCATTGGCTTTGTTTTTAGGCACTTAACTCAGAAAAGAAAAGATAGAAAAATACATTTTGGGTTCTCTTCATCTGTACCATGGCACTCTTTGGTTAAGATTTGTCATTTTGTCATATTTGATTCTCTAGACTCCCTGAAAAATCCCCTACTTCATTAGATGGAGTCCGTGTCTCACCATGGCAGTGAAAAGTTTAAAATGTTCCAGCTTTGCATTTAGCTAGGCCGTGGACACATGCCATGGCACTTGCCAGCCAATTGTGTCAGGGGCATCATCTGAATCAGAATTACTTGCATGAAAACAATGAGTTGCAGATTCTTCCAGTGAAAGTGGAGAGGAGCAAGAGCTGCAGAACATTGCCAGGGTTGAATGTGCCATGGGATGCTATGTGGTGGCTGGTGTCTGGGGTGCTGGTTCTGCAGAAGATAGGGCTTATGGGGGCTGGTGCTGTGATATAGCAGGTAAGGCTGCCTCCTGCAGTGCCAGCATCCCATATGGTCACCGGTTGGAGTCCAGCCTGCTCCACTTCCAATCCAGGTGTGCTGTGGCCTGAGAAAGCAGTAGAAAATGGCCCATGTCCTTGGACCCCTGAACCCACATGGGAGACCTGGAAGAAGCTCCTAGCTCCTGGCTTTGGATCAGCTCAGCTCTGGCCATTGCATCCAATTGGGGAGTAAACCAGCAGATGGAAGATTCTCTCTCTCTCTCTCTCTCTCTCTCTGCCTCTCCTCTCTCTGTAATTCTGACTTTCAAATAAATAAATCTTTTTTTTAAAAAAGCTTATGCTTAAGGGTAGTGTTCATGGAAAATGTGTGGGACATTTGGCAGCAAGATTTTAGATGAATTTTCCAACCCCTGAACCTCCTAGAGATTAGAATAGACTTCAAATGCACAACTTCCACTTATGCTTAATTAGGTTTTTGTTTTGAATTGTTTTTGATGAAACAGCAAGGAATTCTGAGTTATAGACTTCCTATTTCAGAGACAGGAGAACAGTGATGCCTGCATTTTAATTAAATAATGCCTATCACCCTTTCTTAAGCAACAAATGATCACAGATTCTCTCTTTGCTGCTAAGTAATGAGCATGGTGATTCTTCCCACCATAACCACCTTCCCACCTACACTCCCTCCCCTCTTCCTCCTTCCTCTCCTATTGACATGGAATGCCTTACATAGCTAGGCTGAACTTTTAATCCACTTGGCCCTAGGTGTTCATACACTTCAACTCTGTGTGATTATTCATATGCCCTTTTTATGACAAGGCTTATGTCAGAATGACAAATTATATATTCACCTAATACTGAGAGTCATCAAATTGATTTCTATTTTCTTCTCTCTTAGGCAGTTCTTGAGGGGCAGAAATATTTATTTTGTATATCATGTATTTATTCAACTAAAAGACTGACTGTCAAGATGCTGAGTTTTAGTGTCAAAGCAAATATGTTTCTAGACCCCATGAAGTTTACAGTCTGGCAAGAAAGAGCCATCTACCCAAAGAATATTGTTTAACATAGTAAATGCTGGTGTGAAGTCAGTGGATAAAGATTGAAGCATTCTTAATCTAGCACTAACTCTAATCCCATGATCTCTAATTGAGAGAAGTAATCAGAAACACAGAACTCCATGTTACCCAGTTATCTCTTTGAATTTCTGATTAAAAAATAAAACATATCAAACAACACACAAATACCTAGGAGTGCATAATATTTATATACTATCTTGATATTAAAAATAAGAAAAAATAACCATGAAATAATAGCAACTTTGAATCTCCTTTGTTTTCTAGACAAGTTATAATCCTATGTGGTTCTTTATAGTAAAATATTACAGTAAATTACAGTACATCATTACAGTAAATTATTACAGTAAATAATTACAGTAAATTATTTTTGTAGGTACTCTTCATCTCACTCACATTTTTTTCCTTTTGATAAATCAGATTTTAAAAACTGAGACCCAAGAGAAAAGATTTTTAAGCTAGTGTTATATGTTGATTGGCTCTCTAAAAAAGATTTATTTATTTATTTGAAAGTCAGAGTTACACAGAGTAGAAGGGGAGAGAGAGACAGAGAGACATCTTCCATCTTTTGGTTCACCCACCAATTGGTCACAATGGCTCGAGCTGTACTGATCTGATGCCAGCAGCCAGGAGCTTCTTCTGGGTCTCCCACACAGATGCAGCTGCCCAAGGACTTGGGCCATCTTCCACCGCTTTCCCTGGCCATAGCAGAGAGTTGGATCGAAAGCAGAGTAGCCGGGTTCAACCTCCACCCATATGCAATGTCAATGCTTTACATGCTATGCCACAGTGCTGGCCCCTTGATTGGCCCTTAACTTAGACTTTTTTATGATATTAAAAAACACCATGCTTTTCTAAGCTCTTTCCATTCAGTTTCTATTTTGTAAACTCCAGATAATACTGTCCCCAGAATTAATCTAAGGTATAAATGCTATGATATAAGGCATTTAACCCCTTAACCTGTCTCTGAATACGCAGCTATGTTAGCTCTGTGTCCATTCTTCTGTCTCTGTACTAGATGAATAAAAAGACAGTTTAAAATGATTTGAAAAGAACTATAAGGGGTCGGTGCTGTGCTGCTGCTGCCAATTGGGGAGTGAACCAGCCAATGGAAAACACCTCTCTCTCTCTCTCTGTCTCTGCCTCTCCTTCTCTGTAACTCTGACTTCCAAATAAATCAATAAATCTTAAAAGAACTATAAACATCAATAAAACACAAATGAAAATTGTATTCTCAAAACTGGATATTAAACCATGCCTTCTACACCTCTGTTAAAAGCTACATTCTATCATAGTCATTTATGATTTCTAGGGCCAAAGTAGTAAATAAGATTTTTCTGGAAGAGACAGAGGTTATGAGGGAGCCAGGATTTGGGGTCAGTTAGCAGCAGTGAGTGTCACTCTTTCAGATTTGATTCAGGAAAGGAAGAAAGCAACTGATCCCTGAGATTTTGGTGGGGGGAAGGAAAGGAAGGAGGGACTGAATAAAAGCAAAGGCCCTCTGGTTGTGGGCACCCAGCCCTGACTACAGCCTTTGGGAGGGTCAGCTGGTGTCTCTAGGGATGCTGCAGCCTGTACTCCATTTCCCAGAGTTCCCAGGAGCTCGGATGTATTATGCCTTCTGAATGCCTGTGCACATGCGCGTGCTGCTGCCATTCTCTGGGGCCTGAGTTGGAACAGAGGGAGTTCATTCCCTGATCAGGGTCAGCCCTGGGGGCTGTGCTTCTCCTTCTCTGGCATTTACTCCATTTCCTGCTCTGCACGTGCGATCCCAGGCAGTTTCCAAGTGCTCACCCTAAGCCTGCCTCCTGCTGCGTCTTCCCTCTTCATCCTCCACCTGTGGGTCCCACTTACCAGGGAGTCTCTTCCCGCCACTCCCCGAATCGCTCCCCGCGTGTCCAGAAGAAAGGGTACCTGCTCCAGGGACTTTCTGCTGCAGGTTTGGCATGCAGGAAGGGGCGGGGACATGTGTGGGAGAAGGGTGGGTGCCAGGGTGCCATCGATCATGGCAGCTTCCCCCGAGGTCAGGACTGGGACCCGGGCTGTTCTGTCTCCCACCTCCACTTCCCAGGCTCCCAGTGCCTGGAATCTCTCCTGCAGGACCTCACCCAAACTGTCCCTAATGTGCTTTATTTAGTGGTTACAGGAGAGAGGGGGCAGCATTCTGGGAACATGCACACGCAGGGAAGGAAGGCAGAAAGACTCCGGCTCTCCACAGTTAAATAAGCTGGGTTCCCACTGTGGGTGGTCTCAGAATGCAGTCTGGCCAGGCCTCTTGATGTTTCCTGGGCTGGTTCCTGCAGGGTGGGGCTGGGTGGCCTTCAGCAGGGAGCCTGGGGCAGCAGAGGGGTGGGAAGGAGGATCTGACTAGGATCTGCCCCACTGCTCTCATCTTGCACCTCATCTTCCTGGTGGGGAGCAGTGTGAAGTGTGCATTGATCCCTCTCATATTAATTATCAGATTTTTCCAATGTGGAATTTGAAGCTGTTCCAGAAACCTGGGGTGGGAAAACTCCCTTCTTTCAAACAGGCACAGAGACAGTGGAGGATCCAAGGAGTTTCTATTAATGGCCCTAGGCTCAGCTGGAATGATTTCCTGAGAACTGAGCATCAAATTCAAGTTTCTTAGCTGTTACAGCATTGGTGGGTTTAAATGGCAGCCTTCATGACTTAGGTCCACATTTCCAATGGTCAGGGGGTCCAGTATGTTTGTAAAAGAGATGCCAGGGACAGATTTATTAGGATAGCTTTATGACTGGAGTTTACAGAAGCAGAACTTAGGACATCTTCCCTCCCTAGATAAGATTTCAGTGGGCAGCTGTTTCACTCGTTAATTGTGAGCATCCACTTTTAAAGGTTTGTGTTGGATGGGGTCCACTTCTCTTTCTTTGATGATGTATTTGGCTGCTTTTCATATTCTGTCTTCAGCTATTTCTTCTCCTGTTAGCAAGGCTGTCAACTGTTTTGACCTGCCACTGATCCCTTTGCAAAATAAGAAGAGAACTAAAATTAATGCAAGTCTACTGTGTTGTCAATAACTGGAGCTACTTTTTTAAAGATTTATTTATTCATTTGAAAGAGTTACACAGAGAGAGGAGAGAGAGAGAAAGAGAGAGAGACGTCTTCTGTCCGATGGTTCACTCCCCAATTGGCAGCAACAGCTGGAGCTGTGCCAGTCTGAAGCCAGGAGCTTCTTCTGGGATGAAGCTGGTTTTTAAAATAATTATTTATTTATTTGAAAGGCAGAGTTACAGAGTGGTAGAAGCAGAGATGGATGGCTGGAGCTGTTTGGATCCAAAACCAGAAGCCAGGAGCTTTGTCCAGGTCTCATAGGTGGGTGCAGGAGATGAGGGATTTGGGCCATCTTCTACTGTTTTCCCAGGCCACAGCAGAGAGCTGGATGGGAAGTGCAGCAGCCAGGATCCCAACCGGCACCCAGATAGGATGCTGACACTGCAGGCAGTAGCTTTACCCACTATGCAACAGTGTTGCCCACTAACTGGAGCCCTTTTAATCTGAGTTTGCATAAAGTGGAGAATTACAACATCATAAATACAGATAAGTAACATCTTTTTCTCTGCCCAGTACTTTACAGTTACCCAGTGATCCACTGAGAATCTTACATTCCACACTGTGTAATTAAGAAGGCCAGTTACTTGTCTTATTTTGGGTTCTGTGGTTAAACCCATGACATTTTTGAAATGGGAGGATATTAGTTCTACAATTTCATAAAGACTGCTCTGTGGAAGCATCAATAGAAGTTATAACTGTGAGAGTGGTAAGAAAGAAGAATGGAAGAAATAAGTACCCCTTACGTCACACAGAGATGTCCACAAATGGAGTAGAAGATGTGCCCTTGAAAACTATGGCTGACTTTCTGGGACAAACTGTGTTTGAGTGCTTCACATGTTCTGATAGAAAGGTGTTGCCACCAGGTTATTAGTATATTTATTTAGTTAGTTTTTAAAGATTTATTTATTTATTTGAAAATCAGAGCTACACAGAGAGATAAGGAGAGATATATATATATAGAGAGAGAGAGAGAGAGAGAGAGATGTCTTCCATCAGGTTCATTTCCCCAATGGCTACATCATTGTGAACTTTGCTCAGTTCCTGACCTATACCTTTCCTTTAACCTAGTACTTTGCCATGTAGTAGCCCATGAAAACTGCAGACTGCATAAATGAATGAATATTTGGAGGGTTGTGATTTCTTAGAGGAACATCATGAGACAGAAGGAATAAAACAAAACAAAAGTATCCTCCGTATATAGAAGATATACTGTTTTTGCAAGCTATAGAGAAGAGGAAGAAGGAAAGTAGTGAGACTGGAAAGGTTGTGGCAAAGGTAATAGGCACTAGTCAAGAATTCAACAAGCCCATTAGGAAAGTATTAAGGATTCTTTACTTCCATGTAGACTCTGCCCTCTAATGGTGAACAGGGTCCTCTAAACCCACTTGTTGCACAAATGAAAACCCAAGCATTGTCTTCTCCCACAGATGGAGTCTGCTATTGGTTTTGATTTACATTTCCCTAATGGCTAGTGATATTGGGCATGTTCATCTATGTCTTGACCATTGAGATTTCTTCTTCTGAGAAACATCTATTCTGATCATTGCCCATTTCTTACGTGTACATTTTGCTTCTTGTTTGGAGTTTTTCCAGTTCTATATATGTATGTTCTGGCTATCAATGTTTTCTCATAGTCAGAGTTTTCAATGTTTCCTGCCATTCTGTCCATTGTATCTTCACTCTGTTGATTACTTTGTTATGAAGATGTATCTTAATTTGATATGCTCAAATTTGTATATTTTATTTTGTTACTTGTGCTTTTGGAATCTGACCCAAAACTGTTGTCTATGCTAATGTTTTACAGTTTCTCATATGTTTACTTAGGTTTTGGGTTTTTTTTAACATACATAATTTTATTACAAATTTTTTTTAAAAAAAACAACACAGAATGCAACATCCTAACAAAAAATCCAAATTTACAAATGATACTAATTCCTACAACTTTGCTGTGCTACCATACACAAGTCAAGAAATTAAAGAAACCATTAAATATTTAGGAACATTCAACATCAGAAGCTTTAAAATCTAACTGTATGTAGTAGCCCCTCAAAAAGCTACAACCTGCATTTTTTAAAAAAAGTATTTTCTCTACAAAGAATCTTATCAGCTATACAAAAATCTGTACAGTTTTTTTATACTGAAGCTAATATTGAGCTGCACTTGAATTCACATTCTTAGCAAAACAACTGCCTGAGCACACACGCACACTCCACACTCATCATTACAGGATAGCCATTTATTCTTCATCTTCATCCTCTTCCTCATCATCTTCATCTTCTTCCTCTTCCTCTTCTTCCTCCTCATCTTCAGGTTCATTCTTCTTCTTTGAGCCTGTGGGCCTACCAGGGCCCTTCTTTCCCGCTTCACTTTTGCCCTTGGCACGGTATGCAGCAATATCCTTTTCATATTTCTCCTTTAGCTTAGCTGCTTTCTGTTCATATGGTTGTTTATCTTTGGCTGACTGTTCAGACCACATCTCACCCAATTTTTTTGCAGTGTCCCCAATGGACAGGCCAGGGTGTTCACTTTTGATCTCTGGGCGATGTTCAGAGCAAAAGAGAAAGAAGGCAGATGGTGGTCTTTTAGGAGCATTAGGATCCTTTTTCTTTCCCTTCTTATCACCCTTGGGAGGAACGTAATTTTTCATCTCCCTGTCATAACGAGCTTTATCACTTTTTGCCATATTTTCAAACTTGGACTTTTCCTTTGCAGACATGGTCTTCCATCTCTCCGAGCATTTCTTAGAGAATTCTGTGAAACTGACCGAAGAGTCAGGGTGTTTCTTCTTGTGCTCTTCCCGGCACATCTGCACGAAGAAGGCATAGGAGGACATTTTGTCCCTCGGCTTGTTGGGGTCTCCTTTACCCATGACAACAGAACGGCGGCCACCTGGTGCGAGTTGTTCCTCAGACTCCCGCAGAGCGGCCAGATCCGACGGCATTGCTTCCTTCCCTCAGCTCCGGCATGAACTCAGGATGTGAGGGCGATCTGGCTGCGACATCTGTCACCCCATTGATCGCCAGGGTTGCTTCGGCTGATCTGGCTGGCTAGGCGGGTGTCCCCTTCCTCCCTCACCAATCCACGTGCGTCCCTCCCGAAGCTGTGTGCTCGGTCGAAGAGGACGACCTTCCCCGCTAGAGGAGGACCGGTCTTCGGTCAAGGGTATACGAGTAGCTGCGCTCCCCTGCTAGAACCTCAAAACAAGCTCTCAAGGTTTTGGTTTTATATTTAGACTTTTAATTTACCTTGAGTTGCTTTTACATAGTGTATGAGGTGTTGGGGTATCTTTTCAGGCTTCTACATATGGATAATCACTTTCCTTTAAACCATTTGCTAAAGGGATTCTTCTTTCTCCTGTTTGTTTTATTTCCTTTATTAAATAGGGGTTGGCTGTAGAAAAGTCAGTTTATTTCAGCTGCCTATTTTTTCCATTGAACTATGTGTCTGTTTTTCCAACAGTGCTAACACTGCTTCTATTTTTTTAAGATTTCTTTATTTGAAAGGCCAGATGCTTCTTCCAAGTCTCTCATGTGGGTGCCAGCACTCAAGAACATGGTCCATCTTCCACCAATTTCCCAGGTGCATTAGTAGGGAGCTGGATTGGAAGTGGAGAACCTGGTCTTCTAGCAACAACATATGGGATGCATGCACAGCAGGACAAGGCATTAACCTACTACACCACAGCATCAAACCCTTCCTTATTTACTTCTGCTGTGATCTTTCATTATTCACTTTTCTACTGCCCCACAACTTGACTCATTCCTGTTTTTTTTTTTTTTTTTTTTTTCTGGGTCCTGGATGATGGTAGTAGGTTGCTTCTGGGATATCTTTTTTATGTTAGTAGATACTTGGTAATCTAAAATCATAGTTTTTACTTTCTATATTTCTCTGCTAATCACAAGGACCTTCTAGATGACAGCAGAAAATGCTAGCAGAAATGAGGATATATTAATTTGCTAAGAAAATACCACAGAGAATATGATTTAAATCATGGAATTTTACTTCTCAGAGTTGTAGAGTTTGAAAATATCAGATCAAGATGCTAATAGGCTCGATTTTTCCAGAAGCCCTTCTCTGATGTGACAGACACATCTATCATTTGATCTGCTTAAAAGCACTTTCTTCAGGTAGAGTTATGTTGGTGGTTAGCACTTCAGTGTTTGAGTTTTAGGGAGGCACATTTCAGTCCACAACAGCAAAGGGGTCCTGTGGTCTACTTCAATGACAGCCATCTCTGCGGAGGACAGAAAGTTTGAAATCAGCATTAGGAGTTCTCACAGTATTACTGTCAGTGCTATCTCCATCAAATGTGCATTCATGTACACACAAACAAAACTACCTGTACACATAAACACATTCAACAGTGGAAATGCCTGATGGTTGTGTACAGGTAACATCAATATAATAATCCATAAGATGGCCTATTAGCAGACATTAAAAGAGAATTAGAAAGAATGACAACAAAATCTGCAGTTACCTATATTTATGTCTATATGTATGATATTCAGTATTTATAGTTGCTAAAAGATGAATACTGATGTGTGGAAATAAAAGCTAAACCTTACCTTGCAATATTGCAGCCTAGTCTACATGAAAGATGTCTTCCTAAAACCTTTCCCTGGGCCCACTCTGTGGCATAGTAGATTAAGCATCCACCTGCAGCACCAGCATCCCACATGGGCACCAGTTTGAGTCCCTGCTCCTGCATTTCCAATTCAGCTCTTTGCTAATGGTCTAGGAATGCAGTGGAATATGCCCTGAGTGCTTGGGCCCCTGCACCCATGTGAGAGACCTGGAGGAAGCTGCTGACTCCTGGCTTCCGGCACCTGGCTTCAGATCGGCCCAGCTCCAGCCATTCTGGCCATTTAGGGGTGAACCAGTGGATAGCAGACCTCTCTTTCTCTTCCTCTCTATATCTGTCACTCTGCCTCACAATAAATAAATACATCTTTTAAAAATCTTTCCCTTTTTAAATTTCTTAATTGTTTTAAAGATTTATTTATTTATTTATTTACAAGTTGAGTTACAGACAGAGAGGAGAGCCAGAGAGAAAGAGAGAGGTCTTCCATCTGATGTTCACTCCCTAATTGATTGCAACTGCCAGAGCTGTGCTGATCCGAAGCCAGGAGCCAGGAGCTAGTTCCAGGTCTCCCAGATCGGTACAGGGGCCCAAGGACTTGGGCCATCTTCTACTACTTTGCCAGGCCATAGCAGAGAGCAGGATCAGAAGTGGAGCAGCTGAGTATTGAACCGGCCCCCATATGGGATGCTGGAGCTTCAGGCCAGGGTGTTAACCTGCTCCACCACAGCACCAGTCCAACATTTTAAATTTCTGATACTCTAAAGTAGCAAAGGACTGCATTACATCTAGGAAAGATGTATTTAAAAATTATAAATCTAGTGCATTTTAGCAGAAGTCCTAACAAATACTTCTGATTTTCTCAACATTATGTATAAATAAATGATAGAATCAGTCATTGTCAGATTAATAGAAGTAGTTTGAGAGGATTGTCTCTCTTTCAATTGTGTTGAATAGTTTGAGAAGCATTAGTTCTTTAAAAGACTTGTAGAATTCAATAGTGAGGCTGTCTGATCCTGGACTTTTCTTTCTTGGGAGGGTCTTTATTACTCATCCAATCTCTGTCTTGGTTTTTGATTTGTTTAGCTTTTCTATGTGTCTTCATGACTCAATTTTGGTATATTGTGTATGTCCAGGAATCTGTTGATTTTTCCTCTAGGTTTTCCAATTTGTTAGCCATCACAACAGGTGCCCGCATCATATATTGCAGTGCTAATCTGAGTTTTGGGTACTCCACTTCCAAATCAGTTTCATGTTAATATCCCTGGGAAGAAATGGATAATAGCTCAAATTCTTTCCTTCTTGTCATCTAATTTGGAGAACTGTAACCTCAATGGGGACTTGAAACCTGGTCTTGCACAGTTGTAGCCATATAGAAAGTGAACCAGCAGATGGGAGATCTCTCTGCTTCTCTTTCCTTCTCTCTTTGTCTCTGTGTCTCTCTGCCATTTTTTATCATATTAAAATATTTAATTACTTATTTGAAAGAGTTACAGAGAGAGGGAGAGACAGAAATCTTCCACCACCTAATTCATTTTTGAGATGACTTTAATAGCCAGAGTGTGGCCAGGTTGAAGCCAGGAGCTTTTCCTCCGATGTGCGTGGCAGCATCCCAGCACTTGGGCCAACTTTCCCTGCTTTTTCAGTCCATTGGTAAGGAGCTGGATCAGAAATGGAATAGCTGGTACTTGAACTGGTGCACATACAGGATGCCAATATAACAGATAGCAACTTTGTCCACTGCACCACAACCACCAGCTCCTCTTTCTGGCTTTCCAATAAATAAATCTTTTGAAAAAGAATTTAAGGTAGTAAAAGTCATCATGACTGAGCAATGGCAAATTTATTGAAGTGATCGACTTTCTTAAAGGTCTATTTATGAATTTGAAAGGCAGCACTAGAAAGAGAGAGTGGGAGAGATGGATCTTCCTCCTGGTTTGTTCACTCCTCAAATGGCTGCAATGACTGTGGCTAGGACAGACTAATATCAGGAGCCAGGGGCTTCTTCCAGGTCTCTCACATGGGTGCAGGAGCCCCAATATTTGAGTCACCCTGTGCTGCTTTTCCAGACACATTAGCAGGGAACTGGATCCGTTTGGAGCATTAATGTCTATGATACTCTCCTTGCAGTTGAAGGATTTAGAATCCGTTTCAATTATGGGTGGGCTAAGTACAACAGCTCCCAATTGTCCAAGGTTTGGATTAGATGGGTTCTGAGAAATTTTGTTAAAATAGTTATTAATCATAACTCTCAGTTTAAGCTTTTCTTACCAAATTTTCATGTTTGCTGATGTTTATATCTATGGGAAAATTGGGTCTCTGGATTGCAACCAATGAAAGCATCCAGACTAACAGTAATAAGGTCAACAGTCAGCAGAATGATGTCCAGCTGAACTGAAATAGCTTTTCTTATTTGGTAGAGGGGTTACCTCCTGCATTATACTGACATACTGACATAGACAGTAGATATTGGAGCCTGTCTCTTCTGCCAAATGGAGAATGCCGCATTTTGATCCATCGTATATATATTTATATATTATAATATATATTATATATTTCTATACATAATATGGAATTACATATAATTATCATAAATATATAATATATAATTATATATAAATATTATATATGAATTTATTTATATATAAATATATAATTATTTCTGATCCAGCTCCATACCAATGGATTGAAAAAGCAGTGAAAGATGGTCCAAGTGCCTGGGTTGCTGCCACACACATTGGAGGAGGAGCTCCTGGCTTCAACCTGGCCACACTCTGGCTATTGAAGTCATCTCAATAATATATATATATATATATATATATATATAATATATATAATAGTTATAGTAAATTATATAATATTATCTGTTTATAATTATTATATATTATATAATATATTATATGATAAAGCATAATATATTTTATATATGAATATATTTATATACATAAATATATATAAATAAATGTAAATATATATATATAGAATTTATTTACGTATTTGACAGGTGTACTTACAGACAGTGAGAGGAAGAGACAGAGAGAAAGGTCTTCCATATGCTCATTTACTCCCCTAATGACTGCAATGTCTGCAGCTGGGCCAATCTGAGCTAGGAGCTTCCAGGTCTCCCACATTTTGGCAGGGACCAAAGCACTTGGAACAGCTTCTACTGCTTTCCCAGGCTATTGCAGAGAGCTGGATGGGAAAAGGAGAAATGGGGACTAGAACTGGTGCTCATATGGGGTGCCAGCACTGCAGGTAAAGGATTACACCACTGCACCACAGTGCTGGCCCCAGTCTATCCTTTATTAAGAAGATCTCAGTAATCATGTTCAGGTATTGCTGTCCTATATTCATGGCCAAAGTCCTAGCAGGCAACATGGTTTGGAGAATCGTAAGCACAAGGTGTGTAGGAGACTTCATTTCTCATACAGCACAGTTAATAACAAGGTTCCAAGAGGGGAAATTACTTGCATCATAGTCTTTGAGAACTAATGGACATCACAGGTGATCTAAAGAATTTAGAAGGTTTGTGAGCCCCTAGAGTGAAAAAGTCACAGGGAGCACAAGGACAGTGCCTAGAGTTTATTTTGATGGATTTTAGCCCCTTTCATTGGAGGGAGGCCCGAAGAAGCTGGACTGATTAGTAAACCTCAGAAGTGTCTTTTCAAGGTGAAGGCAAACTGAGACTGAGGGGTTTTTGGAAAAACGTTGAACAAAAGACATTTCCCACACTTGGTTAAAACACATCATTTATCTACTGATTTTCATCAAATCTGTTAACATTAGGTATAAGGTACAGTGGACATGGTGGATGGCATATAGCAATATGATTTTAGTAATATATCATGAGGTGCTTTTTTTAAATGGATTTAGCAGGTAAAATTGGGCTACCTAATGGGATGTAGCTGGAATAATCACCTTTTTGTTAAATAAATCTGAGGTAATATATGTTAGTGTATGAAGACATTGAGTTTTCTGTTATTGGGCCTTCTTGGTTATTTTAATCTGGGATCTGCGAATTCTCATTTTCTTTATTTTATTCCTCATCATGTCGGACCAACTCTGCTGCTTTGGGGATTTTTTTAGTACATCTGACATTTGGAAATTTAGACAATAGTATAGTTAAAAAGAGATGTACCAAGTAAAGTATTTTTATTCTGATACATATTTTGGAATTCTTCTAAAATTCCTATTGAAGGTCTGATCTGATTTCATCATCATTTAAAAAAAAAATCATCTATTATTTTTCACTTTATGTTTCTGTGTGGGAACAAACTGTTGAAATCCTTACTTAAGGTATACTAAGCTGATCTTCTGTATACTAAGATAATCGAAAATGAATCTTGATGTGAATGGAAGGGGAGAGGGAGTGGGAAAGGGGAGGGTGGTGGGTGGGAGGGACGGTATGGGGGGGAAAGCCATTGTAACCCATGAGACGTACTTTGGAAATTTATATTCATTAAATAAAAGATAAAAAAAAAAAAAAAAAAAAAAAAAATTCCTATTGAGTATCCTTGTTAAATTTAGTTGCATCCCAGGTTAAGACTTATTGGAGGCAGGTGCCATGGCTCAATAAGCTAATCCTCCACCTGCGGTGCAGGCACACCAAGTTCTAGTCCTGCTGGGAGAGCCAGATTCTGTCCCAGTTGCTCCTCTTCCAGTCCAGCTCTCTGCTATGGCCCAGGAGTGCAATGGAGGATGGCCAAAGTGCTTGGGCCCCTTACCTGCATGGGAGACCAGGAGGAAGCACTTGGCTCCTGGCTTTGGATCAGCGCCATGTGCCAGCCACAGCACACTGGCGGCAGCGGTCACTAGGGGGTAAACCAACAGAAAAAGGAAGACCTTTCTCTCTGTCTCTCTCTCTCACTGTCCACTCTGCCTGTCAAAATAAAAAATAATTTTTATAAAAAGACTTATTGGAGCCACTTTAGTGATTATACCCATGAAACTTTGTTAATAAATGCAAATAGAACCTGGGAAAATTGATGTATATCTTATGCTGTAGAGACTTAAGATTGAACATCTTTTTTTAATCTTTTTTAATTATATAATTTAAAAACAAATTTGAGATTTTTTTTTTACTTTACTAAGTCACAGCTCTGGCCCCATTAATATGACTTAACAATGTTTTTTCCTCTCAGACTTATCTCTATTGTTTCAGTTAACTGCATGCCTTTTCTTTACATTCAGATTCCCTCAGCTCTCAAAGCTTATTCATCTTAATTCTGTTGTTCCTATTTCCCTCCCTTTTATTCTGTCCCTAGGCTAATTGAGGTCATGATTCTCCATTCCTTCTGTGTGGTGTCACAGTAGGCTTGAAGTGTTCTTTTTCTCTTCTGATTTCTAAAGAAAGAAATTATGTATTCCCCCAGTTTAGATATTTTAATAATGCACTCTAAAACAAAGGTTAAATGTTCTTAATTTGACAAGAATTTTCAGGGCCAGTGGTGTGGCATAGTGGGTAGAGCCACCACTTGCAGTGCTGGCAGCTCATATGGATCCAGATCTCTGCTAAAGCCTGGGAAAGCAGTAGAAGATGGCCCAAGTCCTGGGCCCCTGCACCCATGTGGGAGACCTGGAAGAAGCTCCTTGCTCCTGGCTTTGGATTGGCACAACTCTGGCCATTGCAGCCAACTGGGGAGAGAACCAGTGGATGGAAGACCCCTCTCTCTTCTCTGCCTCTCTCTGTGCAACTCTGACTTTCAAATAAGTAAATAAATCTTTAAAAAAAGAATTTTTTCTAATTTTAGATTTGTTCTACTTCATTGCCACTTCAGGGTGTGTGTAAGGAGTGCATATCCAGTTTTTCTATTTTGGAATTTTGGGATTTTGTATTAGCTCTGCTGTGTATTCATTTTTCTTGAGCATTGGTGATATCTTCTCCTTAGTTGTATTAAGAGAGAGAGCAATAGCCCTCATGTCTTTTTAGGTAAGTAAGACATATTAAAAACAGAGCATTCAGTATACATTCATAGTATTTTGACTTGTTCAATTGATTTTCCTGAACTCCCTTGGATATTCTTGGTCTTTGCTGTACAACTTTCTATACTCATTAATTCTTTGATATTCCCAAATCCAGAAAATGAATGACTCAACAGCTGTGTTCCTGTATTTGCTGGGACTCAGGGTAAGAAGCAAAGTGGAGGTGTTCAGGAATCTAAAGGTACATGCTACATAGCAAAGCACATCATTTCCTATACAAAGTGACTGGGAAATCCAGAATCTTTTGCACACATATTGGATCCTGAACTATTACTGGACTATTCAGTAAGATTTTAATGTATTTATTTTCTGTGTGTGTGTTTGTATTTCTAAATAAACTCTGCTGGGCTACTTAACATTAACATGTATTGCAGAATTCTTTCATCAGTTTTTACTTTTAAAAAGTTTCTTTTTCAGTTTTATGGGAGAGGGTAGAAGTTTTCTGCTATGTAACTGAAAATTTATTCATTCATTAAACTTAAAAATATTTGTTGCAAATGGGTGGAATACTATTAATTCTTGTGTGATTTTCATGAAACTAAATACATTCTCTATTTTGTTTTGCTTAAAATTTCTGCATGTGTGGACTTCTTTTTTCCTTATTGCCCCAAATCCCTTTGTGTATTGGGATGGCAAATGGGTTTTACACTGGACAAAACATGTTATTTTGGCAAAGAAGTACTTAGCATTCCTGCTTCAAGTATTCAAATATTGCATTGGAAATCAGTATATTTGTTTACTGTACAAATGTCCTTCATACAATTTTGTAATCTTCTGGGATGGGAGAGGAAGCAGGAAATAGGAGGATTATGGGTGGGAGGGATGTTTTGGGGAGGGGAAGCCACTGTAATCCAAAAGCTGTACTTTGGAAATTTATATTTATTAAAAAAATTAAACAATTTTGTAATCTTCATCTTCCTTTTTATTTCATCCTTTTTAAAAAAAGATTCATTTATTTTACTTGAAAGTCAGAGTTACACAGAGAAGGAGAGAGAGAGAGGGAGAGCAGTCTTCCAACCACTGGTTCACTCCCCATTTGGCCACAATGGCTGGAGCTCTGCCAATACAAAGCCAGGAGCCAGCAGCTTCTTTTGGGCCTCCTATGCAGGTGCAGGAGCCCAAGGGCCTGGGCCATCCTCTACTGCTGGATAGTAAGTCTTACTTGCCTAAAAAGATGGATAGTAATTTGAGTAGCCAGGACTTGAACTGGCACCCAATTGGAATGTCAGCACTGCAAGCCACAGCTCTACTTGCTACTCCACAGCATCGGCCCCCTAAATTCTTATGAGTATTGCTACACGATTGGAATTTATAATTGATAATGCTGAACAATTGAAACTGTCTTATTTACAATTGTAGGACTGGATATGGCAGTTTTACTTGAAGTAAAGTATGTAGCCTGCTTATTGTATGATTTTCGGAAAAGCATGTATTTATATATAACAGCAGATCTGTTAATCATTTAAAAGTGAATTGTCATGATTACCCAGATGTAAAGAATGCAATATGTGCTAATGAGTTAGCAGTCACAGACATTTAGAATTAGAGGGATTTTAGAACTTTTTCAATACTGCAGTTTTTATGAAAAACTAATAATTTTTTTATTTGACAGGTAGAGTTATATACAGTGAGAAATCAGAAAGGTCTTCCTTCCATTGGTTCAGTCCCCAAATGGCTGCCACAGTTGGAGCTGTGCCCATCCAAAGCCAGGAGTCAGGTGCTTTCTCCTGGTCTCCCATCCGGGTGCAGGGCCCAAGCACTTGGGCCATCCTCCACTGCCTTCCTGGGCCATAGCAGAAAGCTGGACTGAAAGAGGAGCAACCAGGACTAGAACACTTTGCCCATAAGGGATACCAGCACCACAGGTGGAGAATTAACCAAGTGAGCCACGGCGCTGGCCCCCGATAAATTTACTCTTAACAAAATATCAAAATATCTTATTTAGTATAAAGTTAGTAGTGAAAAGAGACTACCTTGTTGAACACAGAAATTTGAGATTATATTTCTTGGTATTAATTTGCATCTTAAGGCTTATTGCCTAGTTTATTTCAATATTTCAATCTAATATTACTAATAATATCTTGTACTTAGTGGTTCACTGTGTGCCAGACAATATTCTTTTGATTTTTTAAAGGATTTATTTATTTATTTATTTGGAAGTCAGAGTTACACAGATATTGAACAAGAGGAAGAGAGAGAGAGAGAGAGGTCCTCCATCTGCTGGTTCACTCCCCAGATGGCCTAAAAGGTCAGAGATATGCCAATCTGAAACCAGGAGCCAGGACCTCTTCAGGGTCTCCCATGCAGATTCAGGGGCCCAAGGACTTGGGCCAACTTCCTACTGCTCTCCCAGGCTATAGCAGACAGCTGAATGGAAAGTGGAGCAGCCTGGACTTGAACCGGCCTCCATATGGGATGCCCCCACTGCATGCAGTGGCTTTACTGGCTACACCACAGCACTGGCCTCAAGACAATGCTCTAAAATGATGCATTAATTATTCCCAAATATTGAAAAGTGGCATGGTACACATTTGAATGTGTTGTTTTGTACTAGTTGTAGAAACAGTTTAAAATATATTTATATTTAAAAATGTAAGCTTTGATCTAAAGGTTTACTTTCCCTTAAGGTGCCTGTTTGGAAACTGAGAGATCATTGAAGTCTCAAGATAGAGTACAACTGATCTTATCCAAGCCTCCTTTATCACATGAGGATGCTAAATGCCAAGCCCAGAGAAGTTAAGTGAACTGTTCAAGGTCACATAGGTAAGTTGTGGCAGGGATAATTCTGTATTAGCATTAGGTATCCTGATACATAGGCCACTGTTCTGTCAATTTTGTACTCCTTCTGGAGTTAAAGATTCTAAGTTGTGGAAAATTGAATTTGGAAATTTAGTGGTTGCTATGTTGTTATGGTGAGAAATTTCTGTGTATAGCTATGAGTTGCTTAAATTTTATTCAATATATTTTTCTAGTATGTTTGCTATTTATTTGAAATGTATAACAAGTAGCTTCATCTATTTGCCAAAAGAATTTTTTGAAGATTTATTTATATTATTTGAAAGTCAGAATTACACAGAGAGAGAAGGACAGGCAGAGAGAGTGGTCTTCCATTCACTGGTTCACTCCACAGTTGGCCTCCATGGCTGGAGCTGTGCTGACTGGAAGGCAGGAGCCAGGAGCCTCTTCCTGGTCTCCTATGCAGGTGCAGGGGCCCAAGGATTTGGACCATTTTATAATGCTTTCCCAGGCCATAGCAGAGAGCTGGATAGGAAGTGGAACAGCCAGGTCTTGAACTGATGCCCCTATGGAATACCAGCACTGCAGGTGGCAGCCTCACCCACTATGGCACAGTGCCAGCCCTTGCCAAAAGAATTTATAGAAGCTATTCCATATATACACTTAACAATTATTTAGTTACTTGACACGAACTATCCCTGCATATTTGAAAATTTTGAATGGTATCACTTGGGTTTTAAGAATGTTATATTTTAGGTCTCTTAATATTTTTAGTGATGATGTTTTAAAGGCCCTTTCTGTTTTATGAAAAATGATAAGGATTTTGTTTTACAATGGCCATAGTATTACTACTTAAAGCAATAGATTAAATAACACTTTTAAACAAAGTCATTTAATACTGAATTCTAACACACTGGTATATTTTAAAGTGAGAAACCGGATTTCTTTCAGATATTCTAAAGAAGAATGATAATCAAAATTGAAGACATCTACAGTTTTTAATCACTTGTTTTAAATATTGGTCATAATGGTCCAATTTTGAGTTTAATTTTAATTAGCTTTTAAATGATTCAATATGTTTTATAGAAAAAATTCGGAGAACATAATTATATACTCAACCTCCCTCCCTTCTTTTTCCTTCTTTGTCATTTTTTTTTAGCTTATGAAATGACATTTTCAGTTTACATTACATTAAAAAGGGTTGTTGAGTCAAGGGACAAGTTTAACAGGCAAAAAGCAAAAAGATCCTAATTTAGAGGGAATACAGACAATGGCTCTAAACAATATTTGAATATCACATCTAAACAATATTTGAATAAATTGATAAATATTTTAATTTCTCCTACTAAAATGCTCAAAGTCTTTAATGATTTATCAAATATTAGTGCAAAATTATGGATTTAAATGATCCCAAAAAGTGATGAATTTTTGTGTAATAAAGTCCAATTTTTGTCAAGGCTTTTTGACAGTCTCACAGAAAACTTATGTTTGTGAATGGGAAGAATAATACCAAAATATCCATACTACCAAAAGCAATTTGCAAATTCAATGCAATCCCAATCAACATACCAACGATGTTCTCAGAGCTAGAAAAAATGATGCTAAAATTCACATAGAAACATGAGAGATGCTTAACATCTAAAGCAATATTATAAAGCAAAAAAAAGCTGGAGACATCACACCATATTTTAAGACATATTACAGGGGTCAGCACTATGACAAAGCAGGTAAAGTCACTGTCTGCAGTGCCGGCATCTCATATGGGTGCCAGTATGTTTCCCAGCTGCTCCACTTCTTATACCCCTCTCTGGTATAGCCTGAGAAAAAAGTAGAAAATGGCCAAAGTCTTTGGGCCCCTGCACCTGCATAGAGACCTGGAAGAAGCTCCTGACACTTGGATTCAGATCAACAGAGCTCCGGCCATTGTGGCCATTTGGGGAGTAAACCAGTGGATGGAAGACCTCTCTCTCTCTCTGCCTCTACCTCTCTGTAACTCTGCCTTTCAAATAAATAAACTGCAAAAAAAAAAAAAAAGAAGAAGTGTTAGTACTGATATAATAACAGACACATAGTTCAATGGAAAAGACTTGGTAGCATAGAAATAAACCCAAATTTCTACCAGCAACTCATATTTAACAAAGGAACTAAAATGAACTGGAGAAAGAAGAATCTCTTTCACAAGTGGTGCAGAGGAACTTGATTATCCATATGTAGAAGCCTGAAAAGAGACTCCAACATCTCTTACACTATGTGAAAGTGAACTCATAGTGAATTAAAATGTAATCATAAGACCCAAACCCAAGTAAACATAGGGGAACTCTAAATATTGTCAACACACAATAGCTTTTCGGTAAGATTCCAATAGCAATAGTCACAAAAATAAAAACAGAGACATTTGAGTATATCCAACTAAGATACTTCTTCACAACAAAGTAAACATCAGAGTGTAGATACAATGAACAGATGGCAGGAAAAATTAAAACTCTGAATGTTTACAGATTTCCAGAACATTTACATGAATTGGAAAAACTCCAAAAAATACAGTGAAGAAACATCTGAATAGACATTTCTCAGAAGAAATGTAAATGGTCAAAACATGTGAATATGCCCGATGTCACTAGCCATTATGTAAATATAAATCAGAACACCATATCAGTCTCCAACACCTGTGGGAGAATACAACACTCAGGTGTTTGTGTGTGCAGCAAGTGGGTTTAGAGGACCCTGTTCACCTCTGGAGAGCAGAGTCTACAGGGAGGTAAAGAAACCTTACTGCGCAGGGGCATGCTAATCTTCTCTGTATCGTTCCAATTTTAGTATATGTGCTGCCGAAGCGAGCGCATGTGCTGCCGAAGCGAGAAAGAGATGAAAAGAATTTATCTCAGCTAGCCACTAATATTCAAGAAACAAGGTCTTCAGGAAAGCCAACTCAACTGACATTTTCATGTCATTGTTAAATAAAGGAAAAATTATCTAGGTTCAGCAATACGTAGTTTATAAGAGAAAGACTACAGAGTAATTTCCTTGGCATAGAAATAACTTTGTCTTTTTTTTTTATCTATGAGGGCTTGCTATCACCACCACACACCCACATCCCATATACAAATGCCTGGCTTGAGTGGTAGCTTCTCTGCTTTGAGGCAAGTTTCTGCTAGTGTGCACCCTGGGAGGAGATGGAGGATGGCAGAAGTGCTTGGGTCCTTGCACCCAAATGGGACATCCAGAATGAATTCCCAGTTCCTGGTTTTGGCTTGGTCAAGCTTTGGCTATTGCAAGTGTCTGGGGAGTGAAACAGTGGTTCCCTCTTCCTGTCACTCTGCCTTTCAAATCAATAACTGTTGTTGGTAATGACTAATAATGATATTCACTGATTGTCAAATTTTGAATCTATTAATTATAGACAATTTCTCTTTGTAATTTTAAACTTTCATAATGTTCTGTTGCCAATTTCATCACTAGAAATAAAAACTTTTCCTCAAAAAAAAAGAAACCTTACTGCTTTCCTAATGTGCTTATTAAGTTCTTGACCAGCGCCTGTTAGTCTTGCTACAAACTTTCTAGTCTTACTACTTTCCTTCTTCTTCCTCTTCTCTGTGACTTGTAAAATAGTATACATTCTATATACTGTGGATACTTTTGATTTATTTTATTCCTTCAGTCTCCTATGAAGTTCCTCCACAAAAGCACAGCCCTTAAGATATTCATTCATTTATGCAGTCTGCAGATTTCATGAGCTACTAAATTCCAAGTAGTATGTTAAAGGCAAGATCTGGGCCTAAGAGAAAAGTGGTCTAAATTCTGTGCCTAGAAGAGGATTTGGGACATAGTAGAACTTCAGTGAAGTGCTATGTGAATGACATGCACTCATTAAATGAGTAATCTAAAGCATACACTTCATTTAAGCAACACAGCAGCCCTACTCACCTCAGGTAGAGCAATTGAGAGGAATAATGTGAACAAAAATAAGACATCAATAAGTTGAATAATAACAGAGAAAAAACAAAATGAGATAGATGCCAACATTACTGAGCTATTTTTGAGGAATTAAATTGATAGAGGGGCTGGCATTGTGGCCAAGTGGGGAAAGCTGCAATCTGTGAGGCCAGCATAACATCTGAGTTCCACTTTGAGTTTAGGAATCTCCACTTCCAATTTAGCTCACTGCTAAACACCTGGGAAACCAGCAGAAGATGGACGAAGGACTTGGGTCCTTGCCACTGATGTGGGAGACTTGGATGAAGTTCCTGACTCCAGCATGCCCCAGGCTCAACTGTTGAAACTCTCTGGGGTGTGAGCCAGCAGATGAAAGCTATCTATGTCTTTCCCTCTCTCTCTAAATCCACCTTTCAAATAATAAAGATTTAATAAACAAATTAACTGATTTCAAAATACACAAAAACGTGAACAATACTATATCATTTTTATGCCAAACTGATAAAAAATAACAAATGCTAGAGAGCACATGGGAAAAGAAAACCGTCATATTTGGTGGGTGAAAACACAAGTTAGTACAGATGTTATGCAGAACAGTATGGTCATTCCTTAAAAAGGATAAAAATTGGGCCGGCGCTGTTGTGCAGTGAGTTAAAGCCCTGGCCTGAAGGGCCAGCATCCCATTTGGGTGCCAGTTCTAGTTCCAGCTGCTCTTCTTCCAATACAGCTTTCTGCTATCTCCTGGGATAGCAGTAGAAGATGGCCCAAGTCCTTGGGCCCATGCACCCATGTGGGAGACCCAGAGGAAGCTCCTGTCTCCAGGTTTCAGAATGGCATAACTCTGGCCTTTGTAGTCATCTGTAGAGTGAACCAGCTGATGGAGGACCTCTCTGTGTCTCTACCTCTATTGTAACTCTTTCAAATAAATAACAAAAATTTCAAATAAGATAAAAATGGACCTACCATTTGAGAGTTATCCTGCTCTTGGCTATATATAATAAGGAAATTTTATTAGAAGGAAAGGAGGAGAGCATATCAAAGATACAGCAATTTTCCCATAACACAGCCACTATAACACAGTTCACTGCAGCCAGGATTTGAAACCAATCTAGCTGTCCATCAGTGAAAAACAATGGACAGGGCAACCTCTTTTAGATACAAAAAAAGAACAAAATATTATTAAATTAATTGAAATAAGCCAGAAGCAGGAACACAAATGTCACCTGGTCCTTGTCACATGTGGAAGTGAAAGAAAATAATGGATCTGAACACAGAACTGTGATTACTAGAGGCTGAGAAGGGAAGCAGCTAGGGATAGAGGGGGATTGGATAATAGGCATCAAAAATCAAAGAGGCAGAAAGAACTTCTGGTGTTCCATAATATAATGAGATGACTACATTCAACCATATTAGGTTCTGTGTAAAGAACTGAAGGAGAGGAGCTGGTAGTCTCAAATCATGGAGAAGAATTAGAAACTGTAGTTGCTTGGGGGCCAGCATTGTGGCACAGTGGGCTAACACCCTGGCCTGAAGCACCAGCATCCCATGTGGGTACCAGTTCTAGTCCTGGCTGCTCCTCTTCTGATCCAACTCTCTGCTATGGCCTGGGAAAGCAGTAGAAGATGGCCCAAGTCCTTGGGTCCCTGCACCCAAGTGGGAGATCTGGAAGAAGCTCCTGGTTCCTGGCATCAGATTGGCAGAGCTCCGGCCATTGTGGCCATCTGGGGAGTGAACCAGCAGAGGAAGACCTCTCTCTCTCTCTGCTGCTACTTCTCTCTGTAACTCTGTCTTTCAAATAAATAACTCTTTAAAAACTTAATAAAACTGTAGTTGCTTAGCTTGATCACTTTTTACTGCATAAATGTGTGCAAATATTGCACTACACCCTGTAATAATGCATGACTAGGACACATTAATCACAAATTATTTCAATGAAATTTTAAAAATTAGAAGCATTTCTTTATATTAACAATGAACTATTTGAAAATGAAATTAGAGAAACATTTCCATGCATAGCAGCATAAGAACCAGGAACCAATGTCTTCAATGTTATCAGTGATGAATCAGATTCACAGACCCCAGCACTCAGTTTTTGCCATATACCTTACCATGGCAATTGTGGGCATATAGTAGTAAATCAATGGACAGGAATCCTTTGTCTCTAAATCTGCTAAATAAATAAACATGGAATTCATCAAAGAAAAAGAGATATCAATTTGGATGCCAGGCACAAAAACACATGCACTTGAGCTATCCTCCAGTTTGTGATGCCAACAAATCTTTCAGACATGTTACATTTTCAGAGACTTTTCTGTAATCTTGCTAAGCTTTCTGGAAATCTGCCTTATAGCAAAGGGTTTCCCAATTCCATTACACTCATGATTTTTCTTTTGTGTGATATATTAGTTTACCATCTAGAGATAATTTATGGTACAAAACTTTTCTATGCATGCATGTTTTCTCATTTGTGAGTCTATTCATGGGAATTGAAGACTGATTTATAACAGAAATACATTTTCCAAATTCATTGCATAGACTTTTGTTCCTTATGAATTCTCTGAAGTCTGTTGATGTCTAATTTCTGGCTAAAGGTTTTATTGTATTTACAGCATGCAAAGACTATCACCTTTTGTGAATTCTGTATCTATACAAGCCTGAAATAAAGAAAATGTTTTTGCACAATCAGTATACGCCTAAGAAACCACCTGTGTCAATTCTCTGATGTACCATTGACTTCTGACTCTAATAATATTTATAAGCTTTCTCCTTTACATGAGTCTCTGTTGGATAGGATGTGATTTCCAGCAAAAGGTTTTGTCACAATACTTACATGAATTTTGGAGAAAAGCTCTTCCACATTCATTATATTGTTAAGGTCTCTCCCTTGTTCAAATTCCATGATGGATTATGAGGCATTACCTATGTGAAATGACTTTCTCACATTTATTTCATTCATTAGATATATATGTTGTGCATTCTGATATAAGGAGAGATTTGGGCAGAGCTTTCCAACACTCATTACACCCATAAGGTTTCTCTCCCACGTGAATTCCCTGTTGTCGTATGAGGTATGGCTTCTAATTAAAGGGATTTTACTTTCAAAGGAGTTTTTCCCTATATGAATTTGATGATGTACAATGAGGGCTGAATTATGGTAAAAGGCTCTGAGTCATTACATTCATAAAATTGCTCCCCATGAGAATTCTTTTATGTTTGATGAGGTCTGATTTGCACCACAAAGGCTATTCACATGTATTACATTCATGCATTTCTCCCCTTGGTGAATTCTCTAATATTTCATGAGATATAACTTGCACAAAAAGGTCAAGTAGAAAATTCCCTGTGTGGATTCTCTGATATCTTATGAGTTATGAAGTACAGCAAAGAGGCTTTCCACCATCCTTCCATCCATAAAACCTACCTAAATTGAGCAACAAAGATATAGAAAACGTAAACACACACATAACCGGATGGAAATGATATCAGTAATAAAGACCCTCGCCGCCAAGAAAACCCCAGGACTGGATGGCTTCACTGCTGAATTCTAACAGACATTTAAAGCACTAACTGCAATTCTTCTCAAGTTATTCAAAACAATTGAGAGAGAGGCGATTCTCCCGAATTCTTTCTATGAAGCCAACATCACCTTCATTCCTAAACTTGAAAAAAGTGCAACAAAGAAAGTAATTATAGACCAATTTCCCTGATGAACATACATGCAAAGATCTGCAACAGAATTCTGGCCAATTGAATCCAACAATGCATCAGAAAGATCATCCACCCAGACCAAGTGGGATTTATCCTTGGTATGCAAGGATGGAACCAAAGGCTTTTCCACAGTCATTTCATTTATAAGCTTTCTCCATGGTGTGAAGGCTCTGATACTTTCTGAGGTTTGACTTCTCAGCAAAGGTTTTTCCACAGTCGTTGCAATCATAAGGTTTCCCCCAGTACAAATTGTCTGATGCTTTGTGAGCTTTGATTTCTCAGCAAAGGCTTTTCCACAATGATTGCATTCATAAGGTTTCTCCCCTCTGTGAATTCTCTGATGATTTATGAGTTTTGCCTTCTGGCCAAAGGATTTTCCATAGTCATTGCGTTCATAAGGTTTCTCACCTGTGTGAATTCTCTGATGATTTATGAGGTGTTTCTTCTGGCCAAAGAACTTCCCACAGTCATTACATTTGTAAGATTTCAACCCTGTGTCAATTCTCTGATGTCTAATGAGATCTGACTTCTGGTGAGTGGTTTCCACACAATCATTACACACATGAGGGTTTTCCACAATATGAGTGCTGTGATGGAGGGTATGGCAGAATTTAATACTGAATGACTTCCCACAAGGTTTACATGCATAGGATTTCTTCCCTATATTTGGTCTATGATTCAGTCTAACATGTGATTGGTAAATGACAGGTTCCACAGTCCCAATATACTTATAAATGTTCTCTCTTTTCAGGTGAATACAATCAGAATTCCACAGTCAGTCAGCTGGGAGGGGTGGATGAATCCGGAAACAGCTGGTTTCCTTGTACTAAAACAAGCGCCATATCACAAAGGACTCTTACATTTCTTTTTCTTTTTTGCATTTTTCACATTTTCTTATTTATCATGGTTTGTAATAAATTTTCTGATGTGGGTTGTGGTTTTGAGGCTGGCTTAAGGAGTTCAGGGAACCAGAGGAATGGTCTTTTTCAATTAGGGCACAGCTGTTGGCTCTCTCCAATTCTGGCTTTCTGTCATTGCTTTGGGTGCCTCAGCCAATTTTTCGTTTTGAGCAACTTTTTCCTAAATGTTTTGTTGGTCTGAGTTGGTTTTGCCTTTTTCCTTTTCAAATTGTGTATTCTGATGCAATACAAACAAGGGTTTAGAACGAGGATCCATTATGAAATTGAAAAACAGAACATACTGGGTTTTGATGATTAGAAATCATAGGCAACATGACCAAGATGAGTTTTTGGGTTTTGGAAAATGACATAGAAACCTTCCACTGAGGGGCAGATATTAATTTCCTCCAAATCGAGAGAGAGTGCGATATTCAGGTGAATTCAATCAGAATTCCACAGCCAGTCAGCTAGGAGGGGTGGATGAATCCGGAAACAGCTGGTTTCCTTGTGTCTAAATCCAGCCAAATATCACAAAGGACTCTTGCATTTCTTTGACTTTTTTCTCATTTTTCTTTTTTTCATGGTTTGTAATGAATTTTCTGATGTGAGCTTTGGTTTTGAGGCTGCAATATAGAGTTCAGGGCACCGGAGGAATGGTCTTTTTGAAACACGGCACAGCTGTTGGCGTGCTCCAATTCTGGCTTTTGTCATTGTTTTGGGTGCCTCAGCTAACTTTTGGTTTCTTGAGTGGCAATTTCCTAAATGATTTCTGGGTCTCAGTCGGTTTTGCCTTCTTATTCCCAAATTTTGTATTCTGATGCAATACAAGCAAGATTTTGGACAGAGTAGCCATTATGAAAGAAAAAAAAAAACGCAGCAAATTGCCCTTTCAGGATTAGAAATCTATAGGCAACACGATCAAGATGAGTATCTGTGTTTTGGAAAATGGCATGGAAAGCTTCTGCTGAGGGGACAGATTCTAATTCCCTCCAAATTGAGTGTGAGAGCGATTTTGAGGTGAATTCAATCAGAATTCCAAAGTCAGTCTCTGGAAGGGGGGGATGAATCTGGTAACAGCCAGTTTCCTTGTGTCTAAATACAGCCAAATATCAAAAAGGACTCTTGCATTTCTTTGGCTTTTTCACATTTCCCTTATTTATCATGCTTTGTAATGAATTTTATGATGTTAGGTTTGGTTTTGTGGCTGCAATATGCAGTTCAGGGCACTGGAGGAATGGTCTTTTTCAAACAGGGTACAGCTGTTGGCTTGCTCCAATTCTGTCTTGCTGTCATTGTTTTGGGTGCCTCAGCTGAAATTTGGTTTCTTGAGTTTCACTGCGATTTTCAGGTTAATTCAGTCAGATTTCCACAGGCAGTCAGCTGGAGGGGTGGATGAATCTGGGAACAGCCAGTTACCTTGCAACTAAATCAAGCCCAATATCATTATGGATTCTTGCATTTTTTTGGCTTTTTTCTCTTTTTTCTTATTTATCATGGTTTGTAATGAATTTTCTGATGTGAGCTTTGGTTTTGAGGCTGGCATATTGAGTTCAGGGCACAAGAGGAAGGTTCTTTTTCAATCAGGGCACAGCTGTTGGCTTGCTCCACTTCTGGCTTGCTGTCATTGTTTTGGGTGCCTCAGCTGATTTGTGGTTTCTTGTGTGGCAATTTCCCAAATGTTTTCTGGGTCTGAGTTGGTTTTGCCTTCTTCCTTCCCAATTTTGTATTCTGATGCAATGCAAAGAAGAGTTTGGACAGAGTAGCCATTATGAAATAAAAAACAGAGCAAATAGGCATTTGAAGCTTATGAATCTATAGGTAACATGACCAAGGTGAGTTTTTGTGTTTTGGAAAATACAGTGGAACACTTTGGCTGAGGTGACAGATATTAATTGCCTCCAAACTGAGTTTCACTGTGATTTTCAGGTTAATTCAGTCAGAATTCCACAGGCAGTCAGCTGGAGGGGTGGATGAATCCGGGAACAGCTGGTTTCCTTGCGAATAAATCAAGCCCAATATCATTATGGATTCTTCTTTTTTTTTTTGGCTTTTTTCTCTTTTTCTTATTTATCATGCTTTGTAATGAATTTTCTGATGTGAGCTTTGGTTTTGAGGCTGGCATATTGAGTTCAGGGCACAAGAGGAAGGTTCTTTTTCAATCAGGGCACAGCTGTTGGCTTTCTCAAATTCTGGCTTGCTGTCATTGTTTTGGGTGCTTCAGCTGACTTTTGGTTTCTTGAGCAGCAATTTCTAAAATGATTTCTGAGTCTGAGTCGGTTTTGCTTCTTATTCCCAAATTTTGTATTCTGATGCAATACAAGCAAGACTTTGGACAGAGTAGCCATTATGAAAGAAAAAAAAAAAAACACAGCAAATTGCCCTTTCAGGATTAGAAATCTATAGGCAACACAACCAAGATGATTTTCTGTGTTTTTAAAAACAACATGGAACGCTTCTGCTGAGGTGACAGATTCTAATTCTCTCCATATTGAGTGTGAGTGCGATTTTGAGGTGAATTCAATCAGAATTCCAAAGTCAGTCTGTGGAAGGGGGGGATGAATCTGGAAACAGCCAGTTTCCTTGTATCTAAATCCTGCCAAATATCACAAAGGAGTCTTGCATTTCTTTGGCTTTTTCACATTTCCCTTATTTATCATGGTTTGTAATGAATTTTCTGATGTGAGCTTTGGTTTTGAGGCTGCAATATGGAGTTCAGGGCACTGGAGGAATGGTCTTTTTCAAACAGGGTACAGCTGTTGGCTTGCTCCAACAATTCTGGCTTGCTGTCATTCTTTTGGGTGCCTCAGCTGATTTGTGATTTCTTGTGTGGCAATTTCCTAAATGTGTTCTGGGTCTGGGTTGGCTTTGCCTTCTTCCTTCCCAAATTTTGTATTCTGACGCAATACAAACAAGAGTTTGGACAGAGTAGCCATTATGAAATAAAAAACACAACAAATAGGCGTTTGAAGCTTAGAAATCTACAGGTAACATGACCAAGGTGAGTTTTTGTGTTTTGGAAAATAAAATGGAACACTTTGGCTGAGGTGACAGATATTAATTGCCTCCAAACTGAGTTTCACTGCGATTTTCAGGTTAATTCAGTTAATTCAGTTAGGATTCCACAGGCTTGCATTTCTTTGGCTTTTTCACATTTCCCTTATTTATCATGGTTTGTAATGAATTTTCTGATGTGAGCTTTGGTTTTGAGGCTGCAATATGGAGTTCAGGGTACTGGAGGAATGGTCTTTTTCAAACAGGGCACAGCTGTTGGCTTGCTCCAATTCTGGCTTGCTGTCATTGTTTTGGGTGCCTCAGCTGAAATTTGGTTTCTTGAGTTTCACTGCGATTGTCAGGTTAATTCAGTCCGAAATCCACAGGCAGTCAGCTTTAGTGGTGGATGAATCTGGGAACAGCCAGTTACCTTGCAACTAAATGAAGCCCAATATCATTATGGATTCTTGCATTTCTTTGGCTTTTTTCTCTTTTTCTTATTTATCATGGTTTGTTATGAATTTTCTGATGTGAGCTTTGGTTTTGAGGCTGGCATATTGAGTTCAGGGCACAAGAGTATGGTTCTTTTTCAATCAGGGCACAGCTGTTGGCTTGCTCCACTTCTGGCTTGCTGTCATTGTTTTGAGTGCCTCAGCCGATTTGTGGTTTCTTGTGTGGCAATTTCCCAAATGTTTTCTGGGTCTGAGTTGGCTTTGCCTTCTTCCTTCCCAAATTTTGTATTCTGATGAAATGCAAAGAAGAGTTTGTACAGAATAGCCATTATGAAATAAAAAACACAACAAATAGGCGTTTGAAGCTTAGAAATCTACAGGTAACATGACCAAGGTGAGTTTTTGTGTTTATGAAAATAAAATGGAACACTTTGGCTGAGGTGACAGATATTAATTGCCTCCAAACTGAGTTTCACTGCGATTTTCAGGTTAATTCAGTCAGAATTCCACAGGCAGTCAGCTGGAGGGGTGGATGAATCCGGGAACAGCTGGTTTCCATGTGAATAAATCAAGCCCAATATCATTATGGATTCTTGTATTTCTTTGGCTTTTTTCACTTTTTTCTTATTTATCATGGTTTGTAATGAATTTTCTGATGTGAGCTTTGGTTTTGAGGCTGCAATATGGAGTTCAGGGCACTGGAGGAATGGTCTTTTTCAATCAGGGCACAGCTGTTGGCTTGCTCCACTTCTGGCTTGCTGTCATTGTTTTGGTTGCCTCAGCCGATTTGTGGTTTCTTGAGTGGCAATTTCCTAAATGTTTTCTGGGTCAGAGTCGGTTTTGCCTTCTTATTCCCAAATTTTGTATTCTGATGCAATACAAGCAAGATTTTGGACAGCGTAGCCATTATGAAATAAAAAACACAACAAATAGGTGTTTGAAGCTTACAAATCTACAGGTAACATGACCAAGGTGAGTTTTTGTGTTTTGGAAAATAAAATGCAATACTTTGGCTGAGGTGACAGATATTAATTGCCTCCAAACTGAGTTTCACTGCGATTTTCAGGTTAATTCAGTTAATTCAGTTAGGATTCCACAGGCTTGCATTTCTTTGGCTTTTTCACATTTCCCTTATTTATCATGGTTTGTAATGAATTTTCTGATGTGAGCTTTGGTTTTGTGGCTGCAGTATGGAGTTCAGGATACTGGAGGAACGGTGTTTTTCAAAGAGGGTACAGCTGTTGGCTTGCTCCAATTCTGGCTTGCTGTCATTGTTTTGGGTGCCTCAGCTGATTTTTGGTTTCTTGTGTGGCAATTTCCTAAATGTGTTCTGGGTCTGGGTTGGCTTTGCCTTCTTCCTTCCCAAATTTTGTATTCTGATGCAATACAAGCAAGATTTTGGACAGCGTAGCCATTATGAAATAAAAAACACAACAAATAGGTGTTTGAAGCTTACAAATCTACAGGTAACATGACCAAGGTGAGTTTTTGTGTTTTGGAAAATAAAATGCAATACTTTGGCTGAGGTGACAGATATTAATTGCCTCCAAACTGAGTTTCACTGTGATTTTCAGGTTAATTCAGTTAATTCAGTTAGGATTCCACAGGCTTGCATTTCTTTGGCTTTTTCACATTTCCCTTATTTATCATGGTTTGTAATGAATTTTCTGATGTGAGCTTTGGTTTTGAGGATGGCATATTGAGTTCAGGGCACAAGAGGATGGTTCTTTTTCAATCAGGGCACAGCTGTTGGCTTACTCCAATTCTGGCTTGCTGTCATTGTTTTGGGTGCCTCAGCAGATTTGTGGTTTCTTGAGTGGCAATTTCCTAAATGTTTTCTGGGTCTGAGTTGGTTTTGCCTTCTTCCTTCCCAAATTTTGTATTCTGATGCAATACAAGCAAGATTTTGGACAGAGTAGCCATTATGAAAGAAAAAAAAAAACACAGCAAATTGCCCTTTCAGGATTAGAAATCCATAGGCAACACAACCAAGATGAGATTCTGTGTTTTGGAAAGTGACATGGAATGCTTCTGCTGAGGTGACAGATTCTAATTCCCTCCAAATGGAGTGTGAGAGCGATTTTGAGGTGAATTCAATGAGAATTCCAAAGTCAGTCCATGGAAGGGGGGTATGAATCTGGAAACAGCCAGTTTCTTTGTGTCTAAATCCTTTCAAATATCACAAAGGACTCTTGCATTTCTTTGGCATTTTCACATTTCCCTTATTTATCATGGTTTGTAATGAATTTTCTGATGTGAGCTTTGGTTTTGAGGCTGCAATATGGAGTTCAGGGCACTGGAGGAATGGTCTTTTTCAATCAGGGCACAGCTGTTGGCTTGCTCCACTTCTGGCTTGCTGTCATTGTTTTGGTTGCCTCAGCCGATTTATGGTTTCTTGAGTGGCAATTTCCTAAATGATTTCTGGGTCTGAGTCGGTTTTGCCTTCTTATTCCCAAATTTTGTATTCTGATGCAATACAAGCAAGATTTTGGAGAGTAGCCATTATGAAAGAAAAAAAAAAAAAACACAGCGCATTGCCCTTTCAGGATTAGAAATCTACAGGCAACACGACCAAGATGAGTTTCTGTGTTTTGGAAAATGACATAGAACGCTTCTGCTGATGGGACAGATTCTAATTCCCTCCAAAATGAGTGTGAGTGCGATTTTGAGGTGAATTCAATCAGAATTCCAAAGTCAGTCTGTGGAAGGGGGGGATGAATCTGGAAACAGCCAGTTTCCTTGTGTCTAAATCCTTTCAAATATCAAAAAGGACTCTTGCATTTCTTTGGCTTTTTCACATTTCCCTTATTTATCATGGTTTGTAATGAATTTTCTGATGTCAGCTTTGGTTTTGAGGCTGCAATATGGAGTACAGGGCACTGGAGGAATGGTCTTTTTCAAACAGGGTACAGCTGTTGGCTTGCTCCAATTCTGGCTTGCTGTCATTGTTTTGGGTGCCTCAGCCAATCTGTCATTTCTTGAGTGGCAATTTCCTAAATGTTTTCTGGGTCTGGGTTGGCTTTGCCTTCTTATTCCCAAATTTTGTATTCTGACGCAATACAAACAAGAGTTTGGACAGAGTAGCCATTATGATAGAAAAGAAAAAAAAACACAGCGCATTGCCCTTTCAGGATTAGAAATCTACAGGCAACACGACCAAGATGAGTTTCTGTGTTTTGGAAAATGACATAGAACGCTTCTGCTGAGGGGACAGATTCTAATTCCCTCCAAAATGAGTGTGAGTGCGATTCTGAGGTGAATTCAATCAGAATTCCAAAGTCAGTCTGTGGAAGGGGGGTATGAATCTGGAAACAGCCAGTTTCCTTGTGTCTAAATCCAGCCAAATATCAAAAAGGACTCTTGCATTTCTTTGGCTTTTTCACATTTCCCTTATTTATCATGGTTTGTAATGAATTTTCTGATGTCAGCTTTGGTTTTGAGGCTGCAATATGGAGTACAGGGCACTGGAGGAATAGTCTTTTTCAAACAGGGTACAGCTGTTGGCTTGCTCCAATTCTGGCTTGCTGTCATTGTTTTGGGTGCCTCAGCCAATCTGTCGTTTCTTGAGTGGCAATTTCCTAAATGTTTTCTGGGTCTGGGTGGGCTTTGTCTTCTTATTCCCAAATTTTGTATTCTGACGCAATACAAACAAAGTTTGGACAGAGTAGCCATTATGAAAGAAAAAAAAAAAAAAACACAGCGCATTGCCCTTTCAGGATTAGAAATCTACAGGCAACACGACCAAGATGAGTTTCTGTGTTTTGGAAAATGACATAGAACGCTTCTGCTGAGGGGACAGACTCTAATTCCCTCCAAAATGACTGTGAGTGTGATTCTGAGGTGAATTCAATCAGAATTCCAAAGTCAGTCTGTGGAAGGGGGGTATGAATCTGGAAACAGCCAGTTTCCTTGTGTCCAAATCCAGCCAAATATCACAAAGGACTCTTGCATTTCTTTGGCTTTTTCACATTTCCCTTATTTATCATGGTTTGTAATGAATTTTCTGATGTGAGCTTTGGTTTTGTGGCTGCAATATAGAGTTCAGGGCACCGGAGGAATGGTCTTTTTGAAACAGGGCACAGCTGTTGGCTTGCTCCAATTCTGGCTATTGTCTTTGTTTTGGGTGCCTCAGCTGAAATTTGGTTTCTTGAGTTTCACTGCGATTGTCAGGTTAATTCAGTCAGAATTCCACAGGGAGTCAGCTTTAGTGGTGGATGAATCTGGGAACAGCCGGTTTCCTTGCAACTAAATCAAACCCAATATCATTATGGATTCTTGTATTTCTTTGGCTTTTTTCTCTTTTTTCATGGTTTGTAATGAATTTTCTGATGTGAGCTTTGGTTTTGAGGCTGGCATATTGAGTTCAGGGCACAAGAGTATGGTTCTTTTTCAATCAGGGCACAGCTGTTGGCTTGCTCCACTTCTGGCTTGCTGTCATTGTTTTGAGTGCCTCAGCCGATTTGTGGTTTCTTGTGTGGCAATTTCCTAAATGTTTTCTGGGTCTGAGTTGGCTTTGCCTTCTTCCTTCCCAAATTTTGTATTCTGATGCAATGCAAAGAAGAGTTTGTACAGAACAGCCATTATGAAATAAAAAACACAACAAATAGGCGTTTGAAGTTTAGAAATCTACAGGTAACATGACCAAGGTGAGTTTTGTGTTTATGAAAATAAAATGGAACACTTTGGCTGAGGTGGCAGATATTAATTGCCTCCAAACTGAGTTTCACTGCGATTTTCAGGTTAATTCAGTCAGAATTCCACAGGCAGTCAGCTGGAGGGGTGGATGAATCCGGGAACAGCAGGTTTCCTAGCGACTAAATCAAGCCCTATATCATTATGGATTCTTGCATTTTTTTGGCTTTTTTCTCTTTTTTCTTATTTATCATGGTTTGTAATGAATTTTCTGATGTGAGCTTTGGTTTTGAGGCTGCAATATGGAGTTCAGGGCACAAGAGGAAGGTTCTTTTTCAATCAGGGCACAGCTGTTGGCTTGCTCCAATTCTGGCTTGCTGTCATTGTTTTGGGTGCCTCAGCTGATTTGTGGTTTCTTGTGTGGCCATTTCCTAAATGTTTTCTGGGTCTGAGTTGGTTTTGCCTTCTTCCTTCCCAGATTTTGTATTCTGATGCAATACAAGCAAGATTTTGGACAGAGTAGCCATTATGAAAGAAAAAAAAAAAAACACAGCGCATTGCCCTTTCAGGATTAGAAATCCATAGGCAACACAACCAAGATGAGATTCTGTGTTTTGGAAAATGACATGGAACGCTTCTGCTGAGGTGACAGATTCTAATTCCCTCCAAATGGAGTGTTAGAGCGATTTTGAGGTGAATTCAATCAGAATTCCAAAGTCAGTCTGTGGAAGGGGGGTATGAATCTGGAAACAGCCAGTTTCTTTGTGTCTAAATCCTTTCAAATATCACAAAGGACTCTTGCATTTCTTTGGCTTTTTCACATTTCCCTTATTTATCATGGTTTGTAATGAATTTTCTGATGTGAGCTTTGGTTTTGTGGCTGCAGTATGGAGTTCAGGATACTGGAGGAACGGTGTTTTTCAAAGAGGGTACAGCTGTTGGCTTGCTCCAATTCTGGCTTGCTGTCATTGTTTTGGGTGCCTCAGCCGATTTTTGGTTTCTTGTGTAGCAATTTCCTAAATGTTCTCTGGTTCTGAGTCGGCTTTGCCTTCTTCCTTCCCAAATTTTGTATTCTGATGCATTACAAGCAAGATTTTGGACAGCGTAGCTATTATGAAATAAAAAACACAACAAATAGGTGTTTGAAGCTTACAAATCTACAGGTAACATGACCAAGGTGAGTTTTTGTGTTTTGGAAAATAAAATGCAATACTTTGGCTGAGGTGACAGATATTAATTGCCTCCAAACTGAGTTTCACTGCGATTTTCAGGTTAATTCAGTTAATTCAGTTAGGATTCCACAGGCTTGCATTTCTTTGGCTTTTTCACATTTCCCTTATTTATCATGGTTTGTAATGAATTTTCTGATGTGAGCTTTGGTTTTGAGGCTGCAATATGGAGTTCAGGGTACTGGAGGAATGGTCTTTTTCAAACAGGGCACAGCTGTTGGCTTGCTCCAATTCTGGCTTGCTGTCATTGTTTTGGGTGCCTCAGCTGAAATTTGGTTTCTTGAGTTTCACTACGATTGTCAGGTTAATTCAGTCAGAAATCCACAGGCAGTCAGCTTTAGTGGTGGATGAATCTGGGAACAGCCAGTTTCCTTGCAACTAAATCAAGCCCAATATCATTATGGATTCTTGCATTTCTTTGGCTTTTTTCTCTTTTTTCTTTTTTTCATGGTTTGTTATGAATTTTCTGATGTGAGCTTTGGTTTTGAGGCTGGCATATTGAGTTCAGGGCACAAGAGTATGGTTCTTTTTCAATCAGGGTACAGCTGTTGGCTTGCTCCAATTCTGGCTTTCTGTCATGGTTTTGGGTGCCTCAGCCGAGTTTTGGTTTCTTTAGCGGCAATTTCCTAAATGATTTCTGGGTCTGAGTTGGTTTTGCATTCTTCCATCCCAAATTTTGTATTCTAACGCAATACAAACCAGAGTTTAGACAGCAGATCCATTATGAAATAAAAAAACAAAACAAATAAGCCAGTCAGCTGGGAGGGGTGGATGAATCCGGAAACAGCCTGTTTCCTTGTGACGAAATCAAGCCCACTATCAAAAAGGACTCTTCCATTTCTTTGGCTCTTTTCACATTTTTCTTCTTTATCATGGTTTGTAAGGAATGTTCTGATGTGAGCTTTGATTTTGAGGCTGGAATATGGAGTTCAAGACACGGAAGGAATGGTCTTTTTCAATCAGGGCACAGCTGTTGGCTTGCTCCAATTCTGGCTTTCTGTCATTGTTTTGGGTGCCTCAGCCAAGTTTTGGTTTCTTGAGTGGCAATTTCCTAAATGATTTCTGGGTCTGAGTTGGTTTTGCCTTCTTCCTTCCCAAATTTTGTATTCTGACGCAATACAAACCAGAGTTTAGACAGCAGATCCATTATGAAATAAAAAACAAAACAAATAAGCCAGTCAGGTGGGAGGGGTGGATGAATCCGGAAACAGCCTGTTTCCTTGTGACTAAATCAAGCCCACTATCAAAAAGGACTCTTCCATTTCTTTGGCTCTTTTCACATTTTTCTTCTTTATCATGGTTTGTAATGAATTTTCTGATGTGAGCTTTGATTTTGAGGCTGGAATATGGAGTTCAGCACACGGAAGGAATGGCCCTTTTCAATCAGGGCACAGCTGTTGGCTTGCTCCAATTCTGGCTTTCTGTCATTGTTTTGGTTGCCTCAGCTGATTTGTGGTTTCTTGTGTGGCAATTTCCTAAATGTTTTCTGGGTCTGAGCTGGTTTTGCCTTCTTCCTTCCCAAATTTTGTATTCTGATGCAATACAAGCAAGATTTTGTACAGAGTAGCCATTATGAAAGAAAAAAAAAACACAGCAAATTGCCCTTTCAGGATTAGAAACCCATAGGCAACACATCCAAGATGAGATTCTGTGTTTTGGAAAATGACATGGAACTCTTCTGCTGAGGTGACAGATTCTAATTCCCTCCAAATGGAGTGTGAGAGTGATTTTGAGGTGAATTCAATCAAAATTGCAAAGTCATTCTGTGGAAGGGGGGTATGAATGTGGAAACAGCCAATTTCTTTGTGTCTTAATCCTTTCAAATATCACAAAGGACTCTTCCATTTCTTTGGCTGTTTCACATTTCCCTTATTTATCATGGTTTATAATGAATTTTCTGATGTGAGCTTTGATTTTGAGGCTGGAATACGGAGTTCAAGACACGGAAGGAATGGTCTTTTTCAATCAGGGCACAGCTGTTGGCTTGCTCCAATTCTGGCTATTGTCTTTGTTTTGGGTGCCTCAGCTGAAATTTGGTTTCTTGAGTTTCACTGCGATTGTCAGGTTAATTCAGTCAGAATTCCACAGGCAGTCAGCTTCAGTGGTGGATGAATCTGGGAACAGCCAGTTTCCTTGCAACTAAATCAAGCCCTATATCATTATGGATTCTTGCATTTCTTTGGCTTTTTTCTCTTTTTTCTTATTTATCATGGTTTGTAATGAATTTTCTGATGTGAGCTTTGGTTTTGAGGCTGGCATATTGAGTTCAGGGCACAAGAGGAAGGTTCTTTTTCAATCAGGGCACAGCTGTTGGCTTGCTCCACTTCTGGCTTGCTGTCATTGTTTTGGGTGGCTCAGCTGATTTGTGGTTTCTTGTGTGGCCATTTCCTAAATGATTTCTGGGTCTGAGTTGGTTTTGCCTTCTTATTCCCAAATTTTGTATTCTGATGCAATACAAGCAAGATTTTGGACAGAGTAGCCATTATGAAAGAAAAAAAAAAAAACACAGCGCATTGCCCTTTCAGGATTAGAAATCCATAGGCAACACAACCAAGATGAGATTCTGTGTTTTGGAAAATGACATGGAACGCTTCTGCTGAGGTGACAGATTCTAATTCCCTCCAAATGGAGTGTTAGAGCGATTTTGAGGTGAATTCAATCAGAATTCCAAAGTCAGTCTGTGGAAGGGGGGTATGAATCTGGAAACAGCCAGTTTCTTTGTGTCTAAATCCTTTCAAATATCACAAAGGACTCTTGCATTTCTTTGGCTTTTTCACATTTCCCTTATTTATCATGGTTTGTAATGAATTTTCTGATGTGAGCTTTGGTTTTGTGGCTGCAATATGGAGTTCAGGGTACTGGAGGAACGGTCTTTTTCAAAGAGGGTACAGTTGTTGGCTTGCTGCAATTCTGGCTTGCTGTCATTGTTTTGGGTTCCTCAGCCGATTTTTGGTTTCTTGTGTGGCAATTTCCTAAATGTTCTCTGGTTCTGAGTCGGCATTGCCTTCTTCCTTCCCAAATTTTGTATTCTGATGCAATACAAGCAAGATTTTGGACAGAGTAGCCATTATGAAAGAAAAAAAAATACAGCAAATTGCCCTTTCAGGATTAGAAACCCATAGGTAACACAACCAAGATGAGATTCTGAGTTTTGGAAAAAGACATGGAACGCTTCTGCTGAGGTGACAGATTCTAATTCCCTCCAAATGGAGTGTGAGAGCGATTTTGAGGTGAATTCAATCAGAATTCCAAAGTCAGTCTGTGGAAGGGGGGTATGAATCTAGAAACAGCCAGTTTCCTTGTGTCTAAATCCTTTCAAATATCACAAAGGACTTTCCATTTCTTTGGTTTTTTCACATTTCCCTTATTTATCATGGTTTGTAATGAATTTTCTGATGTGAACTTTGATTTTGAGGCTGGAATATGGAGTTCAAGACACGGAAGGAATGGTCTTTTTCAAACAGGGTACAGCTGTTGGCTTGTTCCAATTCTGGCTTTCTGTCATGGTTTTGGGTGCCTCAGCCGAGTTTTGGTTTCTTGAGCGGCAATTTCCTAAAGGATTTCTGGTTCTGAGTTGGTTTTGCCTTCTTCCTTCCCAAATTTTGTATTCTGACGCAATACAAACCAGAGTTTAGACAGCAGATCCATTATGAAATAAAAAACAAAACAAATAAGCCAGTCAGCTGGGAGGGTTGGATGAATCCGGAAACAGCCTGTTTCCTTGTGACTAAATCAAGCCCACTATCAAAAAGGACTCTTCCATTTCTTTGGCTCTTTTCACATTTTTCTTCTTTATCATGGTTTGTAATGAATTTTCTGATGTGAGCTTTGATTTTGAGGCTGGAATATGGAGTTCAAGACCCAGAAGGAATGGCCCTTTTCAATCAGGACACAGCTGTTGGCTTGCTCCAATTCTGGCTTTCTGTCATGGTTTTGGGTGCCTCAGCCGAGTTTTGGTTTCTTGAGCTGCAATTTCCTAAATGATTTCTGGGTCTGAGTTGGTTTTGCCTTCTTCCTTCCCAAATTTTGTATTCTGACGCAATACAAACCAGAATTTAGACAGCAGATCCATTATGAAATAAAAAACAAAACAAATAAGCCAGTCAGCTGGGAGGGATGGATGAATCTGGAAACAGCCTGTTTCCTTGTGACTAAATCAAGCCCACTATCAAAAAGAACTCTTCCATTTCTTTCGCTCTTTTCACATTTGTCTTCTTTATCATGGTTTGTAATGAATTTTCTGATGTGAGCTTTGGTTTTGAGGCTGGCATATTGAGTTCAGGGCACCGGAGGAATGGTCTTTTTCAAACAGGGCACAGCTGTTGGCTTGCTCCAATTCTGGCTATTGTCTTTGTTTTGGGTGCCTCAGCTGAAATTTGGTTTTTTGAGTTTCAGTGCGATTGTCAGGTTAATTCAGTCAGAATTCCACAGGCAGTCAGGTTTAGTGGTGGATGAATCTGGGAACAGCCGGTTTCCTTGCAACTAAATCAAACCCAATATCATTATGGATTCTTGCATTTCTTTGGCTTTTTTCTCTTTTTTCTTATTTATCATGGTTTGTAATGAATTTTCTGATGTGAGCTTTGGTTTTGAGGCTGGCATATTGAGTTCAGGGCACTGGAGGAAGGTTCTTTTTCAATCAGGGCACAGCTGTTGGCTTTCTCAAATTCTGGCTTGCTGTCATTGTTTTCGGTGCCTCAGCAGATTTGTGGTTTCTTGAGCGGCAATTTCCTAAATGTTTTCTGGGTCTGAGTTGGTTTTGCCTTCTTATTCCCAAATTTTGTATTCTGATGCAATACAAGCAAGATTTTGGACAGAGTAGCCATTATGAAAGAAAAAAAAAAAAAAAACACAGCGCATTGCCCTTTCAGGATTAGAAATCCATAGGCAACACAACCAAGATGAGATTCTGTGTTTTGGAAAATGACATGGAACGCTTCTGCTGAGGTGACAGATTCTAATTCCCTCCAAATGCAGTGTGAGAGCAATTTTGAGGTGAATTCAATCAGAATTCCAAAGTCAGTCTATGGAAGGGGGGTATGAATCTGGAAACAGCCAGTTTCTTTGTGTCTAAATCCTTTCAAATATCACAAAGGACTCTTGCATTTCTTTGGCTTTTTCACATTTCCTTATTTATCATGGTTTGTAATGAATTTTCTGATGTGAGCTTTGGTTTTGTGGCTGCAATATGGAGTTCAGGGTACTGGAGGAACGGTCTTTTTCAAAGAGGGTACAGTTGTTGGCTTGCTGCAATTCTGGCTTGCTGTCATTGTTTTGGGTGCCTCAGCCGATTTTTGGTTTCTTGTGTGGCAATTTCCTAAGTGTTCTCTGGTTCTGAGTCGGCTTTGCCTTCTTCCTTCCCAAATTTTGTATTCTGATGCAATACAAGCAAGATTTTGGACAGAGTAGCCATTATGAAATAAAAAACACAACAAATAGGTGTTTGAAGCTTACAAATCTACAGGTAACATGACCTAGGTGAGTTTTGTGTTTATGAAAATAAAATGCAATACTTTGGCTGAGGTGACAGATATTAATTGCCTCCAAACTGAGTTTCACTGCGATTTTCAGGTTAATTCAGTTAATTCAGTTATGATTCCACAGGCTTGCATTTCTTTGGCTTTTTCACATTTCCCTTATTTATCATGGTTTGTAATGAATTTTCTGATGTGAGCTTTGGTTTTGAGGCTGCAATATGGAGTTCAGGGTACTGGAGGAATGGTCTTTTTCAAACAGGGCACAGCTGTTGGCTTGCTCCAATTCTGGCTTGCTGTCATTGTTTTGGGTGCCTCAGCTGAAATTTGGTTTCTTGAGTTTCACTACGATTGTCAGGTTAATTCAGTCAGAAGTCCACAGGCAGTCAGCTTTAGTTTCCTTGCAACTAAATCAAGCCCAATATCATTATGGATTCTTGCATTTCTTTGGCTTTTTTCTCTTTTTTCTTTTTTTCATGGTTTGTTATGAATTTTCTGATGTGAGCTTTGGTTTTGAGGCTGGCATATTGAGTTCAGGGCACAAGAGGATGGTTCTTTTTCAATCAGGGTACAGCTGTTGGCTTGCCCCAACAATTCTGGCTTGCTGTCATTGTTTTGAGTGCCTCAGCCGATTTGTGGTTTCCTGTGTGGCAATTTCCTAAATGTTTTCTGGGTCTGAGTTGGCTTTGCCTTCTTCCTTCCCAAATTTTGTATTCTGATGCAATGCTAAGAAGAGTTTGGACAGAGTAGCCATTATGAAATAAAAAACAGAGCAAATAGGCATTTGAAGCTTATAAATCTATAGGTAACATGACCAAGGTGAGTTTTTGTGTTTTGGAAAATACAGTGGAACACTTTGACTGAGGTGACAGATATTAATTGCCTCCAAACTGAGTTTCACTGCGATTTTCAGGTTAATTCAGTCAGAATTCCACAGGCAGTCAGCTGGAGGGGTGGATGAATCCGGGAACAGCTGGTTTCCTTGCAGCTAAATCAAACCCAATATCATTATGGATTCTTGCATTTCTTTGGCTTTTTTCTCATTTTTCTTATTTATCATGGTTTGTAATGAATTTTCTGATGTGAGCTTTGGTTTTGAGGCTGCAATATGGAGTTCAGGGCACAAGAGGAAGGTTCTTTTTCAATCAGGGCACAGCTGTTGGCTTTCTCAAATTCTGGCTTGCTGTCATTGTTTTGGGTGCCTCAGCTGATTTGTGGTTTCTTGAGCTGCAATTTCCAAAATGTTTTCTGGGTCTGAGTCGGTTTTGCCTTCTTATTCCCAAATTTTGTATTCTGATGCAATACAAGCAAGATTTTGGACAGAGTAGCCATTATGAAAGAAAAAAAAAAAAAACACAGCGCATTGCCCATTCAGGATTAGAAATCCATAGGCAACACAACAAAGATGAGATTCTGTGTTTTGGAAAATGACATGGAACGCTTCTGCTGAGGTTGACAGATTCTAATTCCCTCCAAATGGAGTGTGAGAGCGATTTTGAGGTGAATACAATCAGAATTCCAAAGTCAGTCTGTGGAAGGGGGGTATGAATCTGGAAACAGCCAGTTTCTTTGTGTCTAAATCCTTTCAAATATCACAAAGGACTCTTGCATTTCTTTGGCTTTTTCACATTTCCCTTATTTATCATGGTTTGTAATGAATTTTCTGATGTGAGCTTTGGTTTTGAGGCTGGCATATTGAGTTCAGGGCACAAGAGTATGGTTCTTTTTCAATCAGGGCACAGCTGTTGGCTTGCTCCACTTCTGGCTTGCTGTCATTGTTTTGAGTGCCTCAGCCGATTTGTGGTTTCTTGTGTGGCAATTTCCCAAATGTTTTCTGGGTCTGAGTTGGCTTTGCCTTCTTCCTTCCCAAATTTTGTATTCTGATGCAATGCAAAGAAGAGTTTGTACAGAATAGCCATTATGAAATAAAAAACACAGCAAATAGGCGTATGAAACTTAGAAATCTACAGGTAACATGACCAAGGTGAGTTTTTGTGTTTATGAAAATGAAATGGAACACTTTGGCTGAGGTGACAGATATTAATTGCCTCCAAACTGAGTTTCACTGCGATTTTCAGTTTAATTCAGTTAATTCAGTCAGAATTCCACAGGCAGTCAGCTGGAGGGGTGGATGAATCCGGGAACAGCCGGTTTCCTATCGACTAAATCAAGCCCAATATCATTATGGATTCTTGCATTTTTTTGGCTTTTTTCTCTTTTTTCTTATTTATCATGGTTTGTAATGAATTTTCTGATGTGAGCTTTGGTTTTGAGGCTGCAATATGGAGTTCAGGGCACAAGAGGAAGGTTCTTTTTCAATCAGGGCACAGCTGTTGGCTTGCTCCAATTCTGGCTTGCTGTCATGGTTTTGGGTGCCTCACCTGATTTGTGGTTTCTTGTGTGGCCATTTCCTAAAGGTTTTCTGGGTCTGAGTTGGTTTTGCCTTCTTCCTTCCCAAATTTTGTATTCTGATGCAATACAAGCAAGATTTTGGACAGAGTAGCCATTATGAAAGAAATAAAAAAAAACACAGCGCATTGACTTTCAGGATTAGAAATCCATAGGCAACACAACCAAGATGACATTCTGTGTTTTGGAAAGTGACATGGACGCTCTGCTGAGGTTGACAGATTCTAATTCCCTCCAAATGGAGTGTGAGAGCGATTTTGAGGTGAATTCAATCAGAATTCCAAAGTCAGTCTGTGGAAGGGTGGTATGAATCTGGAAACAGCCAGTTTCTTTGTGTCTAAAACCTTTCAAATATCACAAAGGACTCTTCCATTTCTTTGGCTTTTTTACATTTCCTTATTTATCATGGTTTGTAATGAATTTTCTGATGTGAGCTTTGGTTTTGAGGCTGCAATATGGAGTTCAGGGCACCGGAGGAATGGTCTTTTTCAAACAGGGCACAGCTGTTGGCTTGCTCCAATTCTGGCTATTGTCTTTGTTTTGGGTGCCTCAGCTGAAATTTGGTTTTTTGAGTTTCAGTGCGATTGTCAGGTTAATTCAGTCAGAATTCCACAGGCAGTCAGCTTTAGTGGTGGATGAATCTGGGAACAGCCGGTTTCCTTGCAACTAAATCAAACCCAATATCATTATGGATTCTTGCATTTCTTTTGCTTTTTTGTCATTTTTCTTATTTATCATGGTTTGTAATGAATTTTCTGATGTGAGCTTTGGTTTTGAGGCTGCAATATGGAGTTCAGGGCACAAGAGGAAGGTTCTTTTTCAATCAGGGCACAGCTGTTGGCTTTCTCAAATTCTGGCTTGCTGTCATTGTTTTGGGTGCCTCAGCTGATTTGTGGTTTCTTGAGCGGCAATTTCCTAAATGTTTTCTGGGTCTGAGTTGGTTTTGCCTTCTTATTCCCAAATTTTGTATTCTGATGCAATACAAGCAAGATTTTGGACAGAGTAGCCATTATGAAAGAAAAAAAAAAAAAAACACAGCGCATTGCCCTTTCAGGATTAGAAATCCATAGGCAACACAACCAAGATGAGATTCTGTGTTTTGGAAAATGACATGGAACGCTTCTGCTGAGGTGACAGATTCTAATTCCCTCCAAATGCAGTGTGAGAGCAATTTTGAGGTGAATTCAATCAGAATTCCAAAGTCAGTCTATGGAAGGGGGGTATGAATCTGGAAACAGCCAGTTTCTTTGTGTCTAAATCCTTTCAAATATCACAAAGGACTCTTGCATTTCTTTGGCTTTTTTACATTTCCTTATTTATCATGGTTTGTAATGAATTTTCTGATGTGAGCTTTGGTTTTGTGGCTGCAATATGGAGTTCAGGGTACTGGAGGAACAGTCTTTTTCAAAGAGGGTACAGTTGTTGGCTTGCTGCAATTCTGGCTTGCTGTCATTGTTTTGGGTGCCTCAGCCGATTTTTGGTTTCTTGTGTGGCAATTTCCTAAGTGTTCTCTGGTTCTGAGTCGGCTTTGCCTTTTTCCTTCCCAAATTTTGTATTCTGATGCAATACAAGCAAGATTTTGGACAGAGTAGCCATTATGAAATAAAAAACACAACAAATAGGTGTTTGAAGCTTACAAATCTACAGGTAACATGACCTAGGTGAGTTTTGTGTTTATGAAAATAAAATGGAACACTTTGGCTGAGGTGACAGATATTAATTGCCTCCAAACTGAGTTTCACTGCGATTTTCAGGTTAATTCAGTTAATTCAGTTAGGATTCCACAGGCTTGCATTTCTTTGGCTTTTTCACATTTCCCTTATTTATCATGGTTTGTAATGAATTTTCTGATGTGAGCTTTGGTTTTGAGGCTGCAATATGGAGTTCAGGGTACTGGAGGAATGGTCTTTTTCAAACAGGGCACAGCTGTTGGCTTGCTCCAATTCTGGCTTGCTGTCATTGTTTTGGGTGCCTCAGCTGAAATTTGGTTTCTTGAGTTTCACTACGATTGTCAGGTTAATTCAGTCAGAAGTCCACAGGCAGTCAGCTTTAGTGGTGGATGAATCTGGGAACAGCCAGTTTCCTTGCAACTAAATCAAGCCCAATATCATTATGGATTCTTGCATTTCTTTGGCTTTTTTCTCTTTTTTCTTTTTTTCATGGTTTGTTATGAATTTTCTGATGTGAGCTTTGGTTTTGAGGCTGGCATATTGAGTTCAGGGCACAAGAGGATGGTTCTTTTTCAATCAGGGTACAGCTGTTGGCTTGCTCCAACAATTCTGGCTTGCTGTCATTGTTTTGAGTGCCTCAGCCGATTTGTGGTTTCCTGTGTGGCAATTTCCTAAATGTTTTCTGGGTCTGAGTTGGCTTTGCCTTCTTCCTTCCCAAATTTTGTATTCTGATGCAATGCTAAGAAGAGTTTGGACAGAGTAGCCATTATGAAATAAAAAACAGAGCAAATAGGCATTTGAAGCTTATAAATCTATAGGTAACATGACCAAGGTGAGTTTTTGTGTTTTGGAAAATACAGTGGAACACTTTGACTGAGGTGACAGATATTAATTGCCTCCAAACTGAGTTTCACTGCGATTTTCAGGTTAATTCAGTCAGAATTCCACAGGCAGTCAGCTGGAGGGGTGGATGAATCCGGGAACAGCTGGTTTCCTTGCAGCTAAATCAAACCCAATATCATTATGGATTCTTGCATTTCTTTGGCTTTTTTCTCATTTTTCTTATTTATCATGGTTTGTAATGAATTTTCTGATGTGAGCTTTGGTTTTGAGGCTGCAATATGGAGTTCAGGGCACAAGAGGAAGGTTCTTTTTCAATCAGGGCACAGCTGTTGGCTTTCTCAAATTCTGGCTTGCTGTCATTGTTTTGGGTGCCTCAGCTGATTTGTGGTTTCTTGAGCTGCAATTTCCAAAATGTTTTCTGGGTCTGAGTCGGTTTTGCCTTCTTATTCCCAAATTTTGTATTCTGATGCAATACAAGCAAGATTTTGGACAGAGTAGCCATTATGAAAGAAAAAAAAAAAAAACACAGCGCATTGCCCATTCAGGATTAGAAATCCATAGGCAACACAACAAAGATGAGATTCTGTGTTTTGGAAAATGACATGGAACGCTTCTGCTGAGGTTGACAGATTCTAATTCCCTCCAAATGGAGTGTGAGAGCGATTTTGAGGTGAATACAATCAGAATTCCAAAGTCAGTCTGTGGAAGGGGGGTATGAATCTGGAAACAGCCAGTTTCTTTGTGTCTAAATCCTTTCAAATATCACAAAGGACTCTTGCATTTCTTTGGCTTTTTCACATTTCCCTTATTTATCATGGTTTGTAATGAATTTTCTGATGTGAGCTTTGGTTTTGAGGCTGGCATATTGAGTTCAGGGCACAAGAGGATGGTTCTTTTTCAATCAGGGCACAGCTGTTGGCTTGCTCCACTTCTGGCTTGCTGTCATTGTTTTGAGTGCCTCAGCCGATTTGTGGTTTCTTGTGTGGCAATTTCCCAAATGTTTTCAGGGTCTGAGTTGGCTTTTCCTTCTTCCTTCCCAAATTTTGTATTCTGATGCAATGCAAAGAAGAGTTTGTACAGAATAGCCATTATGAAATAAAAAACACAGCAAATAGGCGTATGAAACTTAGAAATCTACAGGTAACATGACCAAGGTGAGTTTTTGTGTTTATGAAAATGAAATGGAACACTTTGGCTGAGGTGACAGATATTAATTGCCTCCAAACTGAGTTTCACTGCGATTTTCAGTTTAATTCAGTTAATTCAGTCAGAATTCCACAGGCAGTCAGCTGGAGGGGTGGATGAATCCGGGAACAGCCGGTTTCCTATCGACTAAATCAAGCCCAATATCATTATGGATTCTTGCATTTTTTTGGCTTTTTTCTCTTTTTTCTTATTTATCATGGTTTGTAATGAATTTTCTGATGTGAGCTTTGGTTTTGAGGCTGCAATATGGAGTTCAGGGCACAAGAGGAAGGTTCTTTTTCAATCAGGGCACAGCTGTTGGCTTGCTCCAATTCTGGCTTTCTGTCATGGTTTTGGGTGCCTCACCTGATTTGTGGTTTCTTGTGTGGCCATTTCCTAAAGGTTTTCTGGGTCTGAGTTGGTTTTGCCTTCTTCCTTCCCAAATTTTGTATTCTGATGCAATACAAGCAAGATTTTGGACAGAGTAGCCATTATGAAAGAAAAAAAAAAAAACACAGCGCATTGCCCTTTCAGGATTAGAAATCCATAGGCAACACAACCAAGATGAGATTCTGTGTTTTGGAAAATGACATGGAACGCTTCTGCTGAGGTGACAGATTCTAATTCC